>NC_059073.1:276301941-277624441 GCF_020497125.1 Mauremys mutica
CCTCTGGGGCACCTGGCATTGACCACTGTCGGTAGACAGATACTGGGCTAGATGGACCTTTGGTCTGACCCGGTACGGCTGTTCTTATGTATTCAAAAATATTTTTGTTTTTTGTATACTCTATCCAATTTGCTTTTTCTGTACATTTGCGTTTTTATGAAGATTAAATATATCTTTATCAAAATAAGAGAAAGGTGTCTGTGACTTAAACATCAGTAACAATCACATATACATAATTTAGTCCTGCCCAGGAAGAAGTTCCTTTTGTTTGTAAAGGCAATGTAAATTTATAGCAGGATAAGCAATTTTTAGTAATCAATATTGTCAGACATAGATGAACATCATTTGTCGAGGAAGAGTCAACATGGTTTTAGTAAAGGGAAATCATGGCTCACCAATCTACTAGAATTCTTAGAGAGGGTCAACAAGCACATGGACCAAGGAGATTCAGTGGATATCGTGTACTTAGATTTTCAGAATGCCTTTGACAAGGTCCCTCACCAAAACCTCTTACGCAAAGTAAGCTGCCATGGGATAAGAGGGAAGGTCCTCTCATGGACTGGTAAATGGTTAAAAGATAGGAAACAAAAGGAAGGAATAAATGGTCAGTTTTCAGAATGGAAAGAGGTAAATAGTGGTGTCCCCCAGGGATCTGTTCTGGGACCAGTCCTATTCAACATGTTCATAAATGATCTGGAAAAAGGGGCAAACAGTGAGGTGGCAAAATTTGCAGATGATATGAAATTACTAAAGATTGTTAAGACCCAGGCAGATTGCAAAGAGCTACAAAAGGATCTCTCAAAACTGCGTGACTGGGCAACAAAATGGCAGATGAAATTTAATGTTGATAAATGCAAAGTAATGCACATTGGAAAGCATAATCCCAGCTATACATATAAAATGATAGGGTCTAAATTAGCTGTTACCACTCAAGAAAGAGATCTTGGAGTCATTGTGGATAGTTCTCTGAAAACATCCAGTCAATGTGCAGCAGCAGTCAAAAAAGCAAACAGTATGTTGGGAATAATTATCTATCCCTTTTTTAATAGGACAGAAAATATCATGTTGCCTCTATATAAATCCATGGTACGCCCACATCTTGAATACTGTGTGCAGATGTGGTCGCCCCATCTCAAAAAAGATGTATTGGAATTGGAAAAGGTTCAGAAAAGGGCAACAAAAATTATTAGGGGTATGGAACAGTTTCTGTATGATGAGAGATTAATAAGACTGGGATTTTTCAGCTTGGAAAAGAGACAGCTAAGGGGAGATACGATTGAGGTCTATAAAATCATGAATGGTGTAGAGAAAGTAGATAAGGAAGTGTTGTTTACTACTTCTCATAACACAAGAACTAGGAGTCACCAAATGAATAGCCAGCAGGTTTAAAATAAATAAAAGGAAGTATTTTTTCACACAACGCACAGTCAACCTGTGGAACTCCTTGCCAGAGGATGTTGTGAAGACCAAGAGCATAACAGGGTTCAAAAAAGAACTAGATAAATTCATGGAGGATAGATCCATCAATGGCTATTAGCCAAGATGGGCAGGAATGGTGTCCCTAGCCTCTGTTTGCCAGAAGCTGGAATGAGAGACAGGTGATGGATCACTTGATGATTACCTGTTCTGTTCATTCCCTCTGGGGCACCTGGCACTGGCCACTGTCGGAAGACAGGATACTGGGCTAGATGGACCTTTGGTCTGACTCAGGAGGGCCATTCTTATGTTATATTTACCCTTTGACCCAAGCGGTTAGCCAAAGTTCAGGGGCTTTTAGGGTTGTTTCTGTTAGGATAAGAAATAGATTATATCAGTCGGGTATATTCTTGGTGTAGTCTTAATCCCTCTAAAGGGATCCTTTGCTTCTGAGAGGAAGATGAGATCTGGTGCTTCAGACCCAGGGACATGGCATGGAGACTCTCTCTTCCCACAAAAATTAGACAAGATGAGGAACATTTTATGGAGACTTCTCAGTGCCCAGGAATGTCTTAAAAGTATCATTTCCTTAAAAAGACTTAATTTCTGCAAAAAGAATTAAGCAGAAAGCCAAGCTGGCTCAGATACTAGAGAAGTAGTTTAATAGTTTCTACTGCTAGCACAGCCAATTAAGGTGATAAGAAATATCTGAGGAAAGTGCATATAGATTACATTTCCATTCATACCTGTACTATTTGGTAAGATGCATTTATTGGGGCGGGGGGAGAGAGGAGGATAAAACTGCAGGTAATTGGGCAAGGAATTCTCAAAGGCAATGGCTGAGGACAGGGGAAGTAGGGAAATTGGGCAACAGCAAAATCAGTGAGGGTTACTTGGGGACAGGTTAAAATTTTTCCTTTTTGTTTTAATTCACTGTGACAAACCCACTTACATTTTTACAAACAAGAAAAAAACGAAAAGCTAAAGTCTCCACGTGACATTTGATGCTATTTAAAACTTTGCTGTAGACAGACAAGCCATTCTTATTATCCTAATTAACCAGTGATTAATTTACCAAATATGCCTTTGTCCTGTTTTCTAAGACAAGCCATTTTTGAGATGAGGTGTCAAAAAAGCATTAAAAGAATTTCAGAAACACGATCCAACATCTGCAGTATGTTTTTGAATCCCAGGTCCCCAAACAGATTGCTTAAATCTTGGAATAGTCAAACAAATTAATTCCGTGCCAGCCCCAGACCAAAACACAAAATTTGAAATATCAAAGATTTTAAAGTTTTAATGGATGGAAGGGCAAAATTAGAAAAAAATATCAACCTCAACTATGGAGATGAACCACCTCTCCATAATATCACAGGGTGAAATTATGCAGCAAGGCAGATATATTTTCCCTCTCTGCGGGTATGGGTTTCATCCTAGAATACATAATTGTCAATTAGTGACCCATAATTGTGAGTGTTTGAAGTCTGAGGCCACTACTGAGATTTCATTGCATGCATTTTTTCAAAGCCATTACTGATTTTATTCTCAAAGGACTCATTCTTTAAAAAAAAAAAACTCTTCTAAAAAGGGACTTTTCTTTCATACTGTAAAACTAATATATGTGGCGATTAAGGCTGTCAAGCGATTAAAAAAATTAATCGCAATCAATCGTGCAATAAAAATTAATGGTGCAATAAAAAATTAATAGCGATTAATCGTGCGATTAATCACGCTGATAATAATACAATACCATTTATTTAAATTTTTTTGGATGTTTTCTACATTTGAAAATGTACTGATTTCAATTACAACACAGAATAGAAAGTGTACAGTGCTTGCTTTATATTTATTTTTGATTAAAATATTTGTACTGTAAAAAAAGAAACAGTTTTTTAATTCACCTCATACAAGTATTGTAATGCAATCTCTTTATTGTGAAAGTTGAAAATTCAAATGTAGAATTATGTACAAAAAAAATCTGCATTCAAAAATAAAACAATGTAAAACTTTAGAGCAGTGGTGGGCAACTGGCGGCCTGTCAGGGTAATCCACTAGAGCAGGGGTCCCCAACCTTTTGAGGACCAGGGACCGGCAGAGGGAGCGCTCGTCCCGCGGCTCAGCTGGACCGCCCGCAGGCGTGCCTGCGGGAGGTCCACCGGCTCCGGTTGAGCTGCCGCAGGCATGACTGCGGACGGTTCGCTGGTCGCGCGGCTCAGCTGGACCGCCCGCAGGGACGCCTGCGGCAGCTCACCCGGAGCCGGTGGACCTCCTGCAGGCGTGCCTGCGGGCGGTCCAGCTGAGCCGCGCGACCAGCGAACCGTCCGCAGTCATGCCTGCAGCAGCTCAACCGGAGCCCCGGGAGCAGCGGACCTCCCGCAGGCATGACTGCGGAGGGAGCGCTCGTCCCGCGGCTCGGGTAGACCTCCCGCAGGCACGCCTGCGGGAGGTCCACTGGGTCGGTTCGCGGCCCGGTTTGTAAGAGGCCGCGGCCCGGTACCGGGCCGCGGACCGGGGGTTGGGGACCCCTGCACTAGAGGGCTGCCAGACCCTTTGTTTACATTTGCATGGCAACCCGCGGCTCCCAGTGGCCGTGGTTCGCCGTTCCCGGCCAATGGGAGCAGTGGGAATATATTTGAAAATGTAGAAAAACATCCACAAATATTTAATAATTTTCAATTGGCATTCTACTGTTTAACAGTGCGATTAATCACGATTAATTTTTTGAGTTAATCGTGTGAGTTAACTGCAATTAATCGACAGCCCTAGTGGATATATACATTATACACAGATTTGTGTGATACATGCACAAAGTATATGCCTATTATATACCCATACATGGTGCTTTGTTTCTGACGCAAGTATTAGCAGCTGAATGAGTGTGTTAGCCACTTGTCACCTCAGCAAAAAGTTTCTGAAACACAGAATAGTACTTTTGCATGTTGGTAAGGATTGGCAGATCATAAATGGGAGTAGTAATTTAAGATACAAGATACCAAATTGAATGTGTAAATTCAGTACATAATTGTACATCCAACTTAAAATCAGATCCTTTTATATCTCAAAACCCAGTAACTAATATAAAAAATAGTGAATTACAATAGAACTTATTAGCTATCTCGCAAAAAACCAAAGCACAGGTTTATGAGTCAAATGTTCTTGTTTATGTTCTTTATCAGCATGAAACTATTCAGGTACACATTATTGTCTGAGACCAATTATCTAAACTTAAAGGGGTATTTTCACCTCTTTAAAACAGGGAAGGTCAAACAAA
The DNA here is from genome assembly GCF_020497125.1 of Mauremys mutica. Taxonomy (NCBI): domain Eukaryota; kingdom Metazoa; phylum Chordata; order Testudines; family Geoemydidae; genus Mauremys; species Mauremys mutica. The sequence continues at coordinate 276,306,629 of NC_059073.1, forward strand.
AATGAATCCTTTCACTTTCCACTTACTTGGTATCATTTTATTGCCAAGTTTGTTCATTAAAGACAACTATGTTTGGAAAATGGTATTTTCACTGTTCCCTTTACATTCTTTTCATAGGTGATTTTGGAGTAATTATGGCAGCAGAAAATGTCACCAACACAGGATAATGATTTAATTGCAGGCTCAAGCATCATCATCGTTGTTCCTAGTCCTTATAGAGCATTTTTCATCAGTAAATTTCAAAGTACTTTACAAAGGAGGTCAGTATCATTCTCTTTCCACAGATAGGGAAACTGAGGCGCAGAAAAGGGAAGAGGCCAGTGGCAGAGTCTGGTATAGAACCTAGGTCTCCTGAGTCCCAGTCCAGAAGAATCGGGGATGAGGGAGGCATAAGGAGAAAATTCCTGGCCATATAAATTCCTTTTTCCATTAAGGCCTGATCCAATGCTCATTGAAGTCATTGGCAAAACTCCCATTGATTTCCATGGGCATTGCATCAGATACTAAATACTCCTTTTAAGTAAATAGTTCTTAGAGAAGAATTTTCATATCGGGGAAATCTAGGGGGGAAAGTTTAAATGCTTCTGTTGATTCCGATATATGGAAGAACAAAATGTACATAGAAAGTTCACAAACTGGAAAAAAAAAACCTATAGAATAATTTCAAGTAAAACTCTACTAAAGTACAAGATTTCAAAGTGTAACTATCATCAGGCTGAACAAAATTACAGCGTATATGCAAGCTGTTGTTTTCCACAACACTATCTCTAATTTACCTCTCGTTTACGCCTTTCTTCCTGGGTACGATGCAGAAGAGAAGCCTTTTCTTCCTAGAAGGGGACAAAAAAAGCTGCTGTAGTGTTTTCACTCAAAAGTTCAGGCATTTGTATAAAGTAATACATATTTTTAAATGGTTCACAGTACAGAATACAGTCCATGTTCAAGAAAAGGCAAAAAGTGACCTATTAGCATTTTCGCTGTTATGGGCCCAGATCTGATGCAATTAATTACATTTGTTATTAACTATCTACTTCTGCCTAGCCATTTGTTACTTATATGGCCCCCATCACCATCCATCTGAAAGTTCACAAACATTAACAAATTTATACTCAGAACACCTCCCTGTAAGTTAGGGAAATAGTATCCCTATTTTACAGATGGAAACCTGAGGCAGAGAGAGAGATTAATTACCCAGTCCAGCAAAGTACTTAAAAAGGTGTGTAACTTTAAGAATGTTATGCATATGCTTAGTACTTGCTTGGGAACAAAGTGACTTTTCCAAGGTCTGTGGCAAAACCAGGAGACTTGAATCCCAGGTCTTGGCTACACTGGCACTTTACAGCGCTGCAACTTTCTCACTCAGGTGTGGGAAAAAACACCCCCCTGAGCGCAGCAAGTTACAGCGCTGTAAAGCGCCAGTGTAAACAGTGCCCCAGAGCTGGGAGCGCAGCTCCCAGCGCTGTAAGCTAATCCTCTCGGGGAGGTGGAGTACCTCTCTCCCAGCTCTGGCGCCGCAACCACACTCACACTTCAAAGTGCTGCCGCGGGAGCGCTCCCGCAGCAGCACTTTGGAGTTTCGAGTGTAGCCAAGCCCCCAGTCTTTTGCCTTAATCACAAAATCATTAGGCTTCCTCCATCCCCACAAAACATGGTGAGAGAAGCAAGATGTCAACAAATGGTCTCAACATATTGTCTGCAAGAAGGATATTTTGACATCCTTATATAAAAAAATCCCCCCCACCCCAGTATAGCTATATCTATACTGGTTCAGAAGGAATTAACTATCTGAACCTATGATGTGCAGAGCACTCAACTCACATGGCAGACAATGGGAGTTGAAAGCTGTGGTTCCCCATTCTCAGCCAATGGGAGCTGCGGGCAATGGCGCCTGCAGGCAAGGGCAGCACACAGAGCCCTCTGCACCCTCCCTCCCCCAAGAGCCGCAGGAACATGGTGCTGGCCACTTCCGGGAGCAGCGCGGGGCCAGGGCAGGCAGGGAGCCTGCCTTAGCCTCACTGCGCCACAGGGCTGGCAATCCCACAGGCCAGATTGAAAGCCCTGACAGGCTGGATCCAGCCCGTGGGAAATAGTTTGCCCTCCCCTGCTCTAGACTCAAAGCCAGAAACAACCATCAGGATTATCTGGTCTGACTTCCTGCACATCGCAGGCCACAAAACCTCACCCACCCAATCCTGTAATAGGCCCATAACCTCTGGATGAGTTACAGAAGTCCTCAAATCCTGATTTTAAAACTTCAAGTTAGAGAGATTCCACCATTTACTCTAGTTCAAACCAGCAAGTGACCCAGGCCCCACACTGCAGAGGAAGGCAAAAAACCCTCAGGGTCTCTGCCAATCTGACCACCTATTCCTCTAAAGACAGTATTTTAATTTCCAAAGACACCATTACAGTCATTGGTCTCCAAAAGAGAACTGTTTCCGCATATTATTCCACACAATAAAAAAAGATAATAAAAAGATCTTAGATTTAAAAAAAAAAAAAAACCACCATTCAAGTGGAAAGGAGGCCTCTCACACTGGCACGGTAAAAGTTTCTGACTACATCATGTTAAAAAAACTGAAATTAATAATATGCCATGAATTAAGTATATAAAAGGGTAATTTTGATAGCAAGTATGAATTAACTGATAACTTGAGTGTTCAGGATATACCCTTACAGATTACCTCTTTTCTAGCAATTGATATCCAGTGGACTACTAGCTTTGGCACTTGATGAAACATCCTTAGTATCAAACTCCTGCACAGAAACACAATCCCATGGACACCACCTACCTGCTTCATCTGTTTCACTCTGCAGACAGAACCAATAAAAAACGGTCCTGCTCTGAAACATGTACACATGTAATTTCGCACATTTCAGGGCTGGAGGGAAAAACAGGAGAGAAACAGAAAAAGGAAGACATACCTGGCTAAAGATGAATGTGAGTGGGTGAGGGATAAACAGAGGGAGATGGGAAAGAGACAGCCACAGTACATGAAAAATGGGTTGAAAAGAGATACATGGACAGGAAAAAATGGCAAGAGGGAGTGGAGGCCCAAAACCATATTCTCCGTATAGTCTGCTTCCCCCCACTCCTTCCTTTGTGGCCCTTTCAGTTTCAGTAAACTAATGATTAGTGGACTGCCATGTTAATAGTCCATTTCCTCACACTTGAGTGAACACTTGTCTAAACTAATATACTTATAAAAATAAAATTAATGCTCTTGATCCAATATTGTATAAATACTTAAAGTTACAGTATTCAAATACCCTTTAATTTTGTGAGTACTGTATAAACTAGATATCATGGACGAACTAAGTTTCAGAGAACAAATAGAACAATTAGATGTGTACAGCCTGGCTAACCAATGACCAAAGGGGAAGGGAGACAAATATCCATTTATTTGAGTTTTAAACATCAATATAATGGAGTTATAACTACGATTAAAGGGTACATTTATAATGAAAATCAGAAAAACCTTTCTGACAGTGGGATCTACTTAGCTGTGAAATAACCCCCCAAGGCAAGTGGTAGAAGACTCATCACTTAAGACATTTTAAAAAATTTGACTCCATAAAGAAGCAGTAAACAAAGACCTGTTAGAATTGGAGTAGCTGACTTAACATGTATGCTCTATGACTAACAATTTTTGGGGAAAATCTCAGTAATTATTTGTATTCAAGTGCATCTTTATCTATCTAGTTATATTTCTTTGCCTTTGCATTTAGAATTAGCACACCGGAGGAAGGACAGAGTAGAGGAAGTTTCACTAGCAGTTACAAAATCTATCACAGTAGACAACAGAATCAGTCAGTCAGAAACTAATAACTGTGGATTTCTGCAATCTCATTACTGGTGCTGAGTCATATTTAGCTTCTTTCATCTAAGGTGTCAACTAGTTTGCTGACAGCTATTAGATGATGTTTTTAACTCCCTCCTCTGGCATACAGCAGTGTCCTGAGGTACTGGCACATTGGACAGTCACCTAGGTTTTAACACTGCAGTGGGCTCCAAAATCATCTCCCTCTCATGCTACCTCCCTGCTTTTCTGCCTCATTGCTGCTGTTTCTGAGCATCTATCAGATGCGGCTGCTGCCACCTCACTCCCTTGCTGGACAGCCAGCCAGCCACTTCTTAAGTGCAGTATGTACTTCTCATGTTTGCTCAGCTCCACATTTGGAGGGCACAGATGCAGGAGGCGTGTAGCTGCAGTTCCTGCCTTGGTCCCTGAGATCTAAATCAAAGAGTCTTTAGGCTGGGTACAGCCCAAGCAGGAAGACAAGAATAGGTGCAGATGCAGTAGAGGAGAGCGGAGGCATAAACCTGGGGAGAGAAGAATGTAAGGAAGCCAGAAAAAGAGGCAGGCAACCGTAAAGATCTCTGTGACTTATGAATAAAAGAAACGCTTGAACCCTTCACCATTATCAAATATGCAGGTCAAATATGTGCAGTTTAAATCTCCATCATTGCAACTATTGAGTGAAAAACAAAATCAGGAAAACAGAATTCCTGTCCTCTCCTGCATGTCACCAATTTGCACTGCTATCTTTAGAGGGATTGTTCTTACATATTATTTATCATACACTGCATATCATTACTGAGGGAAGTTGTGCAGAGACACGGATTTTCCACTGCACCCTAAAAAAGATAAGTGGAGAGACAGGCCAGCTGGCAGTTCTTCTTCACACTTAAGACATGGACTGTGTCTGTGTGTTTCACACAGCAGGGAGCACAATGTCAGAACTTAATAAATAATAATCTCTGTTCCACCCATTCTTTCTTCCAATGGAAAGTCAGAGGTGAGGCCACTCTCCCCTGCAGCAAAGGTTGCCAGTAGCCATTTTTGCAGGCTCCCCAGATGCAGTATACTGAGCCTGTGAAAGTATTGTTTCAGAAGCCCTTTATGACCACACAAGCGGCCGTTGTACCAGTCAAGAAAAATCAAAAACCTGATATGATGCAGTCCTAGAGGCAGGTAAGTACAGCATGAAAGAGTATCACATTTGAAGTGAAAGCAGACAGTAGCTTCAGACATCTGGAATCCTGTACATTTCACTATCAAGCACAGGAAGCAGATAAACGGAGCAGAGCTAAGCAGAAGAAAGGTAGACAAAGCACAAGGACAAAGACAGAAGCAAGACGACAAAAAAACAGATATGCAAAGATAAAATGGAACAGACAAAACAGAAGAGCAGATGAAGACAATGACAGGCAAGAAATCTGAAGGAGAGAGGAGAGAAACAGAGAAGTGAAGGAAGCAGGCAGAGGACACAGAGCATATTATAAAAAGAAAGGCTCATGGCAAGAAAATCAGTGATTACACCGGAAGAGACACTTTTTTAAAGCAACATTTAGAATACCAGGGGATAACAGTTTGTAGCTTCTGTAGGCCATACTTACTACACACAACCACAACTCCCTCAAAACTCTGTCTGCCACTCTCTCTAACCCATCTATTTCAAAAACTCCCTTCAACTCCCTCCAGTCTCTCCTGGGACAAGAGTTCTGTGTGCCCCTATTCCTCCCCAAGCCCAGGGCTCTGTCTGCCCCCCAATCATACTTTCACCCATACTAGAAGTTCTGTATGCCCCTATCCCTCCCTTCCTATACCAGGGTCCCCCAATCTCCCACCTGCCAGCAATTCTGTGCATGCCCTAATTCCCCACACATCCTCCTGTCATTATTCTTCTTTCTGTCTGGGACACAAGACATTCAGGGTGTTGACATGTTAAACTCCATTGGGAGGATAAGCCAAGATGAAATGGGGGAGGTTGTTATGCTGGGAAGCATTACTGGTGCCATCAACCAGTTGTTTGATCTATAGACAGTTGCAGGGGTGCCTAAAGATGTGGCTGTGCTATTCAGATGGCAGGGGCTCCATCTGTCCTCCATTTTTTCTCTTTGTTTCAATTTTTCCTAAAATCAATAAGGTTCTGTCCAGTGGTGCTGAGAACATTCCCTAAAATTTTGGAATTGATTAGACGTGGCGTTCAAAAGTTACTGCATTAATACAGCCACGGAGTTGAGTGTAAAGCCTTCGCAAGGTTCACCAATTACATTTTAAACCTTAGAAATGGCAAGCTGATAATTAAAACAAACTGGCTGCACTGCACTGCAAGGGAAAGCTTGCAGTTTCATTGGTGTATTAAGTAAGATACCAGGGTGGATAAAAATCAATGATTTTTTAAAACAAAACTTTAAAAAAAATCATATTTTTTAATTTAAATTGTATTTTTTTAGAAAATGCTTTTTGAGAAAAAAACTTATCTAAAGATAGTTTTAATTATGATACATTATAGCTCAAAGATATCTCATCATGGACTAGGGATTATAAATTCTAATTCTATAGTATGAGACTATATATTCATGTAATGTTTAAGAAAAGTTTTGTAATTGAGTTCCAATAGTTCATTGATTAGGGACCCAATCTTATGGGGTTCCAGGGGCTTCTGTATAGATTACTTAGGTTAATCTCTCTATCTACCCAATGGGACTAAGTGCTCAGTCTAGAAGTTACCATCAGAAGTGCTTAGTTTTGTAGTTCTCAAACTGTGAATTTGTGTCTCCAGAGATAACGTTTGTTAACAGCAAAAATGTTTTCAAATAAATAATATATAGAATTGAGAGATAACAGACCTCAATCCTATTGTCCCTCTGCAAATTTGTGTACACAGAGTCAATCCCTTACCTCGCTCTAAAAGTGCAAAGTTTCAAAAAGTTCAATGAATAGAAGATTGGTCGGGGATGGATAGATCTGGACAAGGAGAAGTAGTCTGGAGATAAATGTGAGAAGGGAGAGACAGGCAGTAGAAACAAAAGTGAAACTGTTTGAGCAGCATATTCCAGAATGCACTTTTATGTAGAAATCCACGATTACATCGAGTCTTCCTGACTAGTGATTTAAATCATGATTTATATCAATTTGATTAAATCAAATCCACCGTGTAAGATACCAATTGAAGATATGTTTTAGAAAACAGAAGAAGTTATTGAGTGACCACTAGAAAAACCAATACATAATAAACAAGAAAACTCAAAATTAGCAACGTTTCCTTCTCCTCATTTTGCTCCTCTGTAATGTAAAAAATGATTTCACCGATCCTAAGACTTGACTTTATGGGTTCATGGATCTAAAAAGGTCAAAGAGATGGGGATGAGATCCTGGTCCTACTGAAGTCAGTGGGAGTTTTGTCATTGACTTCAGTGAGGCCAGGATTTTACCCTAGGATATTAGCACTATTACCAGTTCTTAAGAGAGTAATACGTATTTCCCAGTTGCTTACAAACTTAAACTCAGACCTCAATCCTTCATTTATGAAGTAACTTTCCTACAAGTTCATCCACCCATACAACTTTGATGTCATGTAAAGCTCCACTGACTTCACTGAGACTCTACAAGGACATGATGATTGATCCACATGGACTTGTTTACCAATCTGAACTTAAGTCTGTAAACTCTTTGGGGCTGGGACTGTCTTTACTATATGTCTGTAAAGCAACAGGGCCCTGACCTGACTGGAGCCTCAGGCTCTACTGTATTATAAATAAACAACAGGTGATAATTTTTAGCAGCATGTTATTTGATTTATTATATCAAAACTGGAAATATGTATGTTTTCCACAGCCTGATAACTAAGTGTCCTGTCCAATTTTTCTGAAATTTACAGAAAAAAAGTTCACCTTTAAGATTAGAAATTTCAGCCCAAATTTTGAAGAAGTACCAAAGGATTAATAATAACAGGTTAGAATGGAATATCTTCTGCAACCTTAACTATCACTTCATAATTTGTAGCTTCAATTTAAAGATGAGGAAAATTCCCTATGAAGTAGAAGGAAGAAACCCCTCAGAAAATATATGTATTTATAAATTGTTTCGAAGGTTTCCCTGGTGAGATAAGAATACTTGAACAGCATTACCTCTGAACTCCAAATCTATGCAGTGGAAACAGTGTAGTCTACTGCAAAACTTAGGCCTCGGTACTTCAGAAGTATTGGTATGGGCAAAACCTTATACACCTCTATACTGCTATAACGCGACCCGATATAACACGGGATCGCATATAGCGCGGTAGCAGCAGGGCTCTGGTGGCGCTTTAAAGGGTCCGGGGCTCCGGCTGCTGCGGGGAGCCCAGGGCCCTTTAAATCACCACTGGAGCCCTGCCGCTGCTACCCCAGGGCTGTGGCAGTGGGGCTGGTGCAGTGCTTTAGGGTCCGGGGCTCCGGCTGCTGCGGGGAGCCCCGAGCCCTTTAAATCACCACTCGAGCCCTGCTGCCCCTACCCCGGGGCTGTGGCAGCAAGGCTCCACCAGCGATTTAAAGGGCCTGGGGCTCCCCGCAGTGGCTGGAGCACCGCCGGAGCCCTGCCACCCCTACCCCAATATAATAGGGTTTCAGCTATAACGCGGTAGGGATTTTTGGCTCCCCATGACTGCGTTATAGCGGGGTAGAGGTATACCAGTTTGGAGTCTGGACGCCACCCCTCTGCATAAGGGTCTGCCAATGCTGTATCGTTTGCAGATACAATAAAGCAGTATAATTCTTTCCCAGGGTACCAACACCCAAAACACAAATTTTAATCACATAATCTAAAGCCCTAGGAGCCAGTCATTTAATAGTGATCTGGTGTGCAGTTATAAATGCAATATAAAATATTTTGTTTCTTGTAAAATGCATTTCTAAGAAAAAATTAGATATAATGAAACCTTAAATAAAATAAGGTTAAGACTTCCTTTTTGAAAGAAAGGATGAAAAGTTTTCAATCAATATGCAGTTGTGTCACACATCACTTTTTTTTCATTCAAACAGATCCCACAATTCTATAAATCTTACAGATGTATATAATTGTAAATCCAGATCCCACAATAAAATCTATACCAGCAGAGCCCTGTGCCTGTTCAGATCTCATTGCAGTACTGGAGCCCTAAATCCTACTGTTTAGCTCACTAATTTCTGTTTATTTCCTAGTGAGTCATTCCACGTGCAGACTATATTATGCAAGCTAAGTTCTTACCTCCTATTAAAAAAATACAAGAAACTTCATTCTTAAAGTGATGTTGTCAATGGAAGTCATACCAATATTATGTGAACAAATTTCTTAGTTCATTATTAAAAGCCTCAAATTATTCAAATGGAAAGAATTTTAAAAGTCCAATTTACTTGAGAAGTTAACAAAGCTTAAATAGTGTCATTTCTCCTAGCATCAATTTAATAAATAAATAAAATATCAATGAAGTCCGTTTCACTTTCAGTTTTGTGGTACTGAAATATCTGAGTTACAAACACTGCCGGGGAATATTTATTTTAAAACAGGTGTTGGATTTGGTTGTTTTTTAAATATGATACTATTTAATGGGCTTAAAGTTTTATAAAAGTTTGTTTTACAAATTCTACATTTTGAGATAAGCTTGTATTGACAGTATCCCTTTTAACAGTTTGTCCTGCCAAGTATTACAAAATGTCATTACCCTGCAAAGAGCTCTCATGGGCAGATCCCTACTCCCATGCAAAGTTCCTTGCCTTCAATGGGATTCCATACTGGGACAGGGATCTGCCAACATGGATGCAGTTGCAGATTTAGGACCTAAGTTTCTGTTGAGGGTAAAAGTTGACCAACCTTGACAACTGGCCAGTACTGTAGGTCTGACCGTAATTAATCCAAAGTATTTAAAGCAGTTTTTAGCTGAAATCAAGGACAGCCTAAAGATTTTTGCAGCAGGTCAGCAAAGTGATTCTTTGGCCCATCACTTCCGAAACCAACTCTTCCTCCCCCAAATCAGAGGTTCTGTAGCTGCAAGCTTTTTAGACCTCAAAAACAAGCTCTGGAGTAGGTGGAGAAGGTAGTCCACAAGTAACTCAAAATGTTATGGGGATTTTTCTTCAACTCTCAACCCTGACAATCAGTTTTCAGTTTGAAGACTATCTTTCAAATGAAGAGGCCTAGAAACTTATTGTAATAGTTAAATGAAAACTGAAACTAACAGTGATATTCAAAGGGTCTCAAAAGCCAGGGTACCCGTGTGCTTTGTAGGAAGACAAAAAATGAAAATAAACCAACTGGTCATCTAATTCTAAATAAATTCTGTATGGATAATAGCTGATCCTGCAAACAAATACACAACTAGTATGACTAGCCCTATTGAAGTCAATGGGTCTAAGCATGAAAGTAAACACTACTAGTGGTGTGTTTGCAGGCTCTTTGATAGAAGATATCATGCATGCACAGATTTATTTACTATGAAACATTTTAAAAATTACAAAAAATATTACAATTGAAATCTTCAAAGGAACTCGCTCAGGTACTATAACATTGCTAGAAAAAAAATTGTTCCTAATCAAGAGGTTTAACGAAACCTAAAACAAAAATTAAAGATTTTTTTGGTCCGTTAAAAGACTTTAAAAATTACATTCCAGATTATATTGATGCACATGAACCAAAAAGTAAAATTATCTAGAGCAAAACTGAACTAGTCTATTTTTAGTAACCAAGCCAACTCTACACAACCATAGTGATAAATTATATTACATTCAGCTTCTTGGATCAAGAAAGCTGTTAGTAACCCCAGTAAATAAATCTTTTTAAATATGGTTTTTAACTCAGTATCCCTTTAAGAAAGACCTGCCATTGTATGACAGTGTGGGCCTATTATCAGAAAGAATCAGCTTTAAGGCCCAAATACCGTGTCCTTTCCAAAGAAATTGACCCATTAAAATGTCCCTTAGGCCTAGTCTACACGTAAAAGTTGCACCAGTATAGATATTAGTTAGGGAGTGAAATTTTTTTTTAAATTGACATAGCTATGCCAATATAATGCCTAGTGTGGGACACATTTACTCCAGTATAACTACATTTATGCCAGTATAGTTTATGAACCCACACTAAAAGTGTTTTGCCAGTTTAGCTATACCAGTATAATCATACCAGCAAAACATTCCTAGAGCAGACAAGGCCTTAATTTCAGAAGCAGACAGTCTATATACATACTTAAACAGTACCATTTACTTGAACCCTAATCCTGCAATTGTATCAATGTAGGCAGTACCATGCACCCATACAGAGCTTGGCTGGACTTCAATGGAGCTCTGCACTGGTGCCAGGATTTGCCTAGGTGGATTCTTTCACAGAATTAGAGGTTTGAACTGTATCTTTTTTTTTTTTAAAGGTACAAACAACTTGGGGAAGGGAGAGTTTATGCCAAAGAACAGTTCAAACTTTCAGAAAAGGTTAACACAAGAAACAGGTTTTGGATTTTGTAACCCATTAGTATGGGGAAATTCCCCACAAAAGTCTATCATGTGGTATCAGCAAAAATAGTGAGATGCACAATTCCTGAACTCTATGCAAATATTTGCCACACCCATATATCTACTATAGCATGTCCTGTTATCCAGAAATTGTGATAATCTGTATTTTTCATGTGACATGACAAATAAAGTTCAATTATTACCTTCACCAAATGCTGTAAGTACTTTCTTCAAAACACATATCTATCGTAGAGCTTCCTGCGGTGTCCATATTAATACTGAAAACCGTGACTAACTTTACTCAAGTAAGTAGTCCCACTGATAACAAACACTAAATAGATCTAGGTGGGCAGATGCATGCATCAGGGCAGAGTTACTGAAGTAAACGGAGCCCACTCATCTAGATCAAATTGCAGAAGTAAGTTGTATGGAACAAAGTTGTATACTCAATTTCGGCTTTCACATTTCCTTACTTTTGAACATTTACCCTTGCAACTTTACCTTTATAAGAATTTAACCTTTGTGTGTGCTAATTCAGAATATATTAGTAAACTGTATTCCATATTAAAGAATATTATTCCATATTATAAAATATTATTCTCACCGTGATTGGGAATCCAATTGCAATTTGCATAAACTAGAGAAATTAATAATAGTATCAGAAGATATTATGATACTTTTTTCCCTTTCTGGAAGAGGAAACATATTCTGTAAGTGATACTATTAGCAATCATAACTTGATGCCAAAGGATGTAAAATACCTAAAATACATTCCTGAAGAGCAGGGCATGCTCTGCCAATTGCCACTTTTAACTATTAAGATTTATTCTACTTTTGGCATACAAAAATGTAATGCCATGTATGTGCTCTAATGACCATAAATGGCTTTTAGTCATCAGAAGTGTCAGAGGAAGATAGTTCCTCCATAATTCAGATGAATAGTTACACACACTTAATACAGTTCTGATGTACGTTTTCTTTATGAAAATATGTAGCAGATAATACTGTGATAGCAAAGTTCACTGTGAATTTAATATCGGGTAACACAATTTTCTCTTATTAGCCCAGACTTCTCAGTTTACTACCTAACCTAGAAAGTCCCAGAACAACAACAAACATGATTATAATGCACAGCCCCAAATCTATATTTTCATTTATTCATTTCATATATGTTAAAACAAATACACTACATCATAGCTCAAACAGCTCCCCCCATGATAGTGATCATGACAAGCAGAACCAGAATCTAACTGATGAACCAAAGGGAGGAACACCTTTTCAATCAGACTGCTTCAAAAACTTTGTTTTGGAATTTGTTTGCTCTTTAGATCTGAGAGTCCCCTGTGGCTCACAAAAATTAAATTATTTATACCCCTTCCCAATCAGCAAGCCCTAACCAAACCTTTTCACTTCCTACTCACTCTGCACATGACACATTGATTTCAGTTTGCTGTTTGAATGCAAACTCAGCGAGGAATGGCTAAAATTGTGCCCTGACAACCCTGAGCCATTTGGGATGGAGGCCCCATGAATTTGCGATTTTAAATTCTCCAAGTATATCCCTCCCCCAATTCCAGTGACGCATGATTTTTGTTGTGTGTTTCAAAGAAGACTTTAAAAGAAACGACAGAGGTTCCTAACTATCTCCCTTCACTCAAAGAGCCCCAGAAACTAACTGCTCCAAGCATGGTCCCCACAACAAATCAGATCACTTGGAGGGGGGAGTTAAGGGGAGTAATTTCTCTCACACACTTTTGAATGTACCTGGAGCTTTGAGGGGCGCGGGGCCTGATTTAAAACACAAACAAATCAAAACAAGGGAGCAAACACATCATCCAGGGGAGTGGAGAGCTATTTCTTCCTCTGCCCCTAAGAAACCTTAGTCACACCTGCTCCCATTTGTAAGGCCCAGCAGGCTAGGAAAATCAGAGACGAGCAATCATTCAGACAGCCCCAGCGCGTTTCTTACCTTCCTACTCGCTCCTCCAAGAGACACCTTGGGCCTGGTTTTGAAATCCCCTTCAAAGCTGAACATGTTTACAGCTTATCCCATCTAGAGCGGCGTCCCTGCTGCCTCCCAGGCTGACGCTGCACTGGGGCAATGACCGGGGCTGGGGAAGGGGCAGCCGCTGCCCGTCCAAGGGAGGCACAAACCCAGCCACCCCCGTGCCACCTTCGCTGCCTCCCTCCCACTGCTGCCGCCGCCGGGCTGCCCCCACGCAGGAGGCGCTGCTCTCCCTCCCGCACGCCCCCCCAAGCCCCCTCCTCTCGGACCACCAGCTGCTGCTCCGTGCGGGGAAGGGGGGCTGGCTGGGCTGCTTCACTTGCACTAGGGATCAGCCGGCTCCGGAGAGAAAATGGCCGCCGACCAGCTCCCTCTGCGCGCTCCCGCCGGCCAGCCAGTCGGCGCGCGGCCCCGCCGCAGCCGCCAGGAACGCGCGCTGCCTGCCTCCCGCGCGCGCCCGGCCTCCAGTTGGAACTCGTCAGTGTCAGAGCCTGGCCAGGGCGCGCGGGACGGGCGGGGGTTCGGCTCCGCGCTGCCCCTCGCCAGTGGCGCAGCCCGTCTGCGGGCCGTTCTCACAGCCCGGGCACAGGCATGGCCGAGGGTGGGGCTGTGCCGTGGCCCGTGGGTCCTGACCAACTAGGAGCCTGGGCCGGCTCCTCCCTGCCTCAGTCAGGGGCAGGGCCCTCCGTGCCCTCAGATCCATCCACGCAGAGCCCGGCAGGCCCTGGCCCCGACTGGCCACCGAACCCACCGTATTTTTCCAGCCCTCCAGGGCCTGAATCAGAACCCCTGTTATCCGCACACATGGCACCTCATCCAGCACCCCAGTGTCACCGTACCCAGACCCCCCCCTTCGCTAACCCTGAATGTCAGGTTAGCCAAACCCTTCTTATCTGAACCTAAATGTCTCATCCAAGCGCCCCTGATCTGAACCCCTGTTATCCACGTTCCAGTTCCCCCAAAATGCAGTGGTTTTGCCCAAACGTAGAATGTGTCTAGGAAAAATATTTTTATCCAAAACTCCCACTAACTGAGGGATTTAGATGCTTTCCCCTTGACAGATAAATGTGAATTATCTGTATATAACTGAAGTCTACCCCAAACCAGAACACTGAATCCAGACCCCTCTGAACTGTAGTGGGGAAGTTCAGCTCCAGATCCAAACTTAACTCTGATCTGTCACCATAACAGGCCAAAGCACAGATTTGGTTCTCGTTGTGGATCTAAACTTTGCATAGTTACATTGTCTAATTCTTAGGGCTGTCAATTAATCACAGTTAACTCATGCGATTAACTCAAAAAAATTAATCGCAGTTTTAATTGCACTGTTAAAGAAGAGACTACCAATTGAAATTTATTAAATATTGGGGATGTTTTTCTACATTTTCATATATATCTTGTATTCTGTGTTGTAATTGAAATCAAAGTGTATATTTTGATTATCATTTTTACAGTGCAAATATTTTTAAACAGAAGAAATAATATTTTTTCAATTCACCTCATACAAGTACTGTAGTGCAATCTCTTTGTCCTAAAAGTGCAACTTACAAATGTAAAAAAAAATTTTGTTACATAACTGCACTCAAAAACAAAACAATGTAAAACTTCGGAGGCTACAAGTCCACTCAGTCCTACTTCTTGTTCAGCCAATTGCAAAGACAAACAAGTTTGTTTACATTTTCAGGAGACGTAAATAAGAAGAGGGAAGCATTATCACCAGAAAGTGAGAACAGGCATTTGCATGGCACTTTTGCAGCCAGCATTGCAAGGTATTTACATGCCAGATATACTGAACGTTCATATGCCCCTTCATGCTTCAGCCACCATTCGAGAGGACATGCTTTCATGCTGATGGCACTCATTAAAAAAATGTGTTAAATTTGTGACTGAACTCCTTGGGGGAGAATTGTATGTCCCCTTGTCCGTTTCACCCACATTCTGTATATATATCTGTATCTATAGATATAGATATAGATATATATTATAGCAGTCTTGGATGATCACCCAGCACATGTTCATTTTAAGAACACTTTCACTGAAAATTTCACAAAACGCAAAGAAGGTACCAATGTGAGATTTCTAAAGATAACTAGAGCACTCAACCCAAGATTTAAGAATCTGAAGTGTCTTCCAAAATCTGAGAGTGACATGGTAGGGAGCATGCTTTCAGAAATCTTAAAAGAGCAACATTCTGATGAGGAAACTACAGAACCCAAACCACCAAAAAAGAAAATCAACCTTCTGTTTGTGGCATCTGACTCAGATATGAAAATGAACATGCGTTGGTCTGCACTGCTTTGGATGGTATTCAAGAAGAACCTGCCATCAACATGGATGCATGTCCCCTGGAATGGTGGTTGAAAAATGTGCATCTGGCATGTAAATATCTTGTAGTGCTGGCTACAACAGTGCCATGAGAACACCTGTTCTCACTTTCAGGTGACATTGTAAACAAGAAGCTGGCAGCATTATCTCCTGCAAATGTAAACAAACTTGTTTGAGCAATTGGCTGAACAAGAAGTAGGATTGAGTGGACTTGCAAGCTCTAAAATGTTACATTGTTTTATTTTTGAATGCAGTATTTTTGTACATAATTCTATATTTGTAAGTTCAACTTTCATGATGAAGAGATTGCATTACAGTCCTTGTATTAGGTGAATTGAAAAATACTATTTCTTTTGTCTTTTTACAGTGCAAACATTTGTAATAAATATAAATATAAAGAATGCCACTAGCCGTCACCTTCAGCCCCCAACTAAAACCTCCCCAGCGCATCATCAAGGATCTACAACCTATCCTAAAAGATGATTCCTCACTCTCACAGACCCTGGGAGACAGGCCAGTCCTCGCTTACAGATAGCCCCCCAACCTGAAGCAAATACTTACCAGTAACCACACACCACACAACAAAAACACTAACCCAGGAACCTATCCTTGCAACAAACCCTGTTGCCAACTCTGTCCACATATCTATTCAGGGGATACCATCATAGGACAATCACATCAGCCACACCATCAGGGGCTCATTCACCTGCACATCTACCAACGTGATATATGCCAACATGTGCCAGCAATGCCCCTCTGCCATGTAAATTGGCCAAACCAGACAGTCTCTACGCAAAAGAATAAATGGACACAAATCAGACATTAAGAATTATAACATTCAAAAACCAGTCGGAGAACACTTCAGCCTCCCTGGACACTCAATCACAGACCTAAAAGTGGCAATTCTTCAATAAAAAAAACTTCAAAAACAGACTCCAATGAGAAACTGCAGAACTGGAATTAATTTCCAAACTGGACACCACCAAATTAGGCCTGAATAAAGACTGGGAGTGGATGGGTCATTACACAAACTAAAAACTATTTCCCCATGCTAATTTTCCCCCTACTGTTACTCACACCTTCTTGTCAACTGTTTGAAATGGGCCACCCTGATTACCACTACAAAAGTTTTTTTCCCCTCCTGCTGATAATAGCCCACTTTAATTGATTTGTCTCATTAGAGTCGGTATGGCAACCCCCATCTTTTCATGTTCTCTGTATCTATCTATCTATCTACTGTATTTTCCACTCCATGCATCTGATGAATTGGGTTTTAGCCCACAAAAGCTAATGCCCAAATAAATGTGTTAGTCTCTAAGGTGCCACAAGTTCTCCTCGTTCTTTTTGCTGATACAGACTAACATGGCTACCACTCTGAAAACTGTACACTTTGTATTCTGTGTTGTAATTGAATATATTTGAAAATGTAGAAAACATCCAAAAATATTTAAATAAATGGTATTCTATTATTGTTTAACAGTGCAATTAATCACGATTAATATTTGTAATCACTTGACAGCCCTACTAATTATCATTATTATTATAATTATTATAAATCTGTTTATATTCTGCAGTACAAAAAGCATTGGAAAGCAATTTGAAGATTGCTCCTGCTTCAAAGAGCTTATGGTTTAAGGCCCAGATCCTGCATTAGATCATCTAGCACAGACTCCTGTGGATGTGTGGAATCCCACTGACTTCACCAGACACCTTAGGACAGAAGAGGATCTATACAATCAGACTCAATGCAGATTGAGATCTAAATAGACAATCAACAGAGGATTGTGGAAAGGGCATCAATGAAAAAGCAGCATGACTGAATTGTGAAGCTGAGCATGTGGCTTGTTTGTCCTATTATTTCATTTGCTTGTTCTTCCCTTTTTGAGTTTTTAAGTATATTGTTTCAGACACAGGAAATACCCAGGAAATGATGTAGCAATGAATGAAGCCAAGTCCGTCAGTCTGTTCCCGTGGAGCGCCCCCAGCGGGGGTTTTCCACGTCCTTTTATTATAATGGTTACATAAATCATTCTATTATGCGCATGTGCTAACATAATCCAACTTCTCGCCCCCTCTCCTGATTGGTGCCTTATGCACTGTGTATTCCAGTGGTATGCACCTGGTCGGCGCTTAATCAGTGTGTCTCCTGACCGGAAGTGTGGGGGGGTGGGAACCACTTCAGCCGCTCTAAATGCGGGGGTGGTCTTCCGACCCCCTTAGTGCTTAAGAAGTGTAAAGTTCCTACAAAATGAGTCAACAATAATCATAATATAAAGCATTTACATATACCTGGTACCTATGAGATGTTGTACAAATATTAATAGTCTAATTCCTCACCTTAGAAACATTCAAATGGTATTTTAGTAAACTTTTCCATAAAATGTAATCCCCAAACATCACAACCCTCCATCACAACAGACAAAATTGGGACTCCACATTAGAAGGTGACATTCGGGGATAAATGTTGGAACAGTTTAGTAAAATGCCATTCAAATGTCTCTAAATTGTGGGATTTTTTTGGATTTGGGTGACTCAAGAGTTTGAATTTTAAAACTTCAGACTTATCATGGGCTTAGTCCTTGAGGGAAA
The DNA here is from genome assembly GCF_020497125.1 of Mauremys mutica. Lineage (NCBI taxonomy): Eukaryota > Metazoa > Chordata > Testudines > Geoemydidae > Mauremys > Mauremys mutica. Next base: position 276,324,790 of record NC_059073.1, read on the forward strand.
TTAGAGCTTGATAAGGTTGACTACTAGCCCTATGTTTTTGGGGTTGCCACAATTTCAAGGAGGTGATGCTGCATCCTACAAAGATAGCTTGTAGATGCAGCTATATTATGGAGTCTTATGAAATACCATGTTATAATGTTGGGTCACAGGTTCATCACATTACATTACTGGGGGGCAGTATCCCCACATTGAGAAGCACAACTTTATCCCTGTGAACAAACACCAAAGGCTGGTAGTGCAAGCCTTTAGCTGTTTGAAGAAATTTCATTTCTGGTGAATTTCAACCAAAGCAAGCCATTTTAGTCCCACATACAAAGCTTAGAGCCTGACCAAAAGCCCACTAAACTCAACAGGAGTCAGTTCATTGATTCTAATGAGCTTTGGATCAGACCCTACGTAGGGCATTATGTGTAGCATGTCTTTGACAAGGCTCAGTTTTTGGCCCAGGTTATTCCTGAAGAGGTGGTTTGAAATATTGCCCATTATTATTAACTGATGAGTCCAGTTGATGAATGTATGTTTGCAAATATTAATGATTTTTGCACATGCCCTAAAGGCCACTCTAGATGTGTTTTTATAAAATGAAGGAAACTAATATAATAACTATACGTCTGCCTGTAACTCCATATATTGAATAAATTGCACTTATTGAAACTAGCTAAGCATATGTGAGGTTTCTCTGTTTAGTTTCTTTTAAAAAAAAAACCAGAAAATGTGCACAAAAATATGTTGATGTTATATCTGAGAATTTAAATGCACAAAAGTCAGAAAACTCAACTTTACAGTTAATCTGGAAGACAAAGAATGACTCGTATTTTACACATAAACGTAAGAGTTCAGGAATATATATCTACTAGCTAGTCCCCTTTGAGTATCACTAATATGAATTCACTAGCTTCCCCTTGCCTTCTGCACCATATTTCAGCTCTTTGTCTTCTGTACAACACATAATATAGTTAAATTCAGTGCCTTGCATAGTGACAGGCACAGCTACCCCCCTGAAACCTGTCCACATAATATAGTTGTTCCTTAACTCTCTGATCTTCTTTCTTTTTGTACATTCTTTGAGCCTTTTCTCTCTTTCCAAGCCACACAACAACCCCTTCATCTTCTCCCATCATTTTGCAGGAACTGGGACTATAAAGGGTTGCTCACAGGTCTGGTTTCACGAATAGAAGCCAACTTGTCCTTCATGAACTTATTCTTACTCTTTAGAAAAGATGCTACTGCTTGTGATTTCTTTGTTCCTAAGAACACTGATATCTCTTTTCAGCAATAGATATTGTAACTCAGATACATTGTGCTAAAAGGGGAGAATTTCTGTCTTTGATGTCCAGCATTTCTTTAAAGCATCAGTCTAAAATTCTTTACATTAGTAAAAAACAATCAGAAATTTTACCCTTAGAATTTTTTACTACAGCACAGCGACATCTATTACATCTATCTTTACATTATTGTTATTTATTCTTACTTGATTGCTTATGAAGTTAGGCAAAAATTTTCCAATAAAGTTTTTAATATGAAAATGTGATTTTGTTAACATTGACATTTTCAACTGGAAAATGTTAATTTTTTTCCCCAAGGTAATATTTCAGATTGAAAAGTTTTGTTTCTTGTCAATTTGAACTGAAACACTTCATTTAAAAATGTAGATTTTGACAGAAACGTTTCAATTTAAAATGTCATTTTAAGTTGAAATGTCAATTGAAAATTAAATATAGCTGTTCAAATCAACATTTCATGTAAATAAAAAATGTCAAAATATTGCTTTTTGGAATTCCAAAGTCAATTTTTTTCAGAACTTTTCATTCCCCAAAAATATATGACAGTTTGACTTTTTGTGCCAATTTGGGATGAAAACAGTGACAAAATATTGTTATGGCCTAAAATATCAGTCCTTTAACAAATGAATAAGGGATCGGTGCTCAAGGTTGAAGCCAAGGACATAAAACAATACCAATCCTTACTAGCTTGAAACAGGAGCGGAGATACTTCTCCCACACCTGTATTCCTGTTGTTGGATCAATTGCTGTAGGAGCAGGGAAAAGCCAGTGTTCAGAGCCTAGAGACCAGAGAGTCAGATTCAAGCAAGACAGGCTGTTCAGCTACTGCTACAAAAGCCATAGTCTTGCTACTTTCTTCAATGGTCAGGAGATTTCGGGAGTGCCACCATATATGTGACCCCAGAGATTTACACACTAGTCAACCAACTGGAACAGTGTATTTGAAGTGCCACTTTTCAGTGGGGTTTATATTTGTCTAAAATCTATGAGTAACAGTCTTCACAGGAGTTTTTAAAAATAAGGGTTAGATTCTGTTCTCAGTTGTACTTGTTTAAAATTACAGTAACTGCACTGAAATGAGTGGAGTTTCTCCAGATTTACACCTCTGAAACTGAGGTCAGAATCTGTCCCTAAGACTGGGCCCTGAAAGAGGGTAGGACAGCTAGCAAGGAAGGGAAAACAGAATTCTTTCTGTGATCCTTTATCATGGTCACATGTCAGAATTCAGACATAGGTTTAGGTCAATCTTAAGTGTTCCCTAGGAATTTTCTGATATTACAGCCAATTACGAGAATAAAATAAAACAATAGTAATATTTAATAATACCTAACACTTTTATATAGCTTTTGATAGCATTCACAGGACCAGCCTATGGCGCATTGTGTGGGCATATGGAATTCCTTTCTATATAATCAAAGTAATCAAAAGCTTCTATTTCAATTTTACATGCAGTGTTGATCACAGTGAGCTCAGTTTTGAAGTCAAAACAGGAGGACGTCGGGGTGTGTCTTGTCTGCAATCCTCTTCAACATTGCCATCGACTGGGTAATACAGTGTACAACAGAAGACATGCCAAGAGGCATTAAATGGACACTCTTCTCATCCCTGGAAGACCTGGACTTCGCAGATGATGTTGCTCTTCTATCAGATACCCAACACCAAATACAAGAAAAGACAATTCGACTTAACACATTCAGCCAGCAAATTGGCCTGAAAATCAACTGCAATAAGACAGATATCATGACCTTTAATATTGCTTCACCATCACTAGCATGGATAGCGGATTATGTTCTCACCAATGTAGAAATGTTCACATACTTGGGCAGCACCATCAGCCAGGATGGTGGAACAAGCTAGGACATCCGAAACAAAATCAATAAAGCCAGGAACACCTTCAGAAGCTTAAATACAGTCTGGAAATCATCAAAATACAACTCCAAAACAAAACTTAAGATTTATCAGAGCTGCGTACTTTCAACACTACTTTACAGTGCAGAATGCTGGGGAATGAGAAAGTATGACATGTCCAAACTGTCTTCATTCCATACAACCTTCCTCAGAAAAATCCTCCGTATCTTTTGTCCCAGAACAATCTGAAACCAAGATCTATTGACACAGTGCAGCCAAGAGGATCTGAGCACCATCATTTCCTGGAGGCGTTGGAGGTGGATCGGTCATTTGCTTCGGATGGAAACTGATTCCATCAACAGAGTAGCAATAAGATGGACACCTGAAGGCAAGTGAAAACGAGGCTGCCCAAAAACAACATGGCGAAGAGCTGTGGAAGCTGAGCTGAAAAACCTGGGGCACAGCTGGGGAACCACTAAAAGACTTGCCAGAAACAGACAGGAGTGGAGGAGCCTCCTCACTGCCGTAAATGCCAGAGGCATAATAGGAACAAGATGATGATGATGAACACCTTTATAGCACATTACATTTTTAAAGCACAATACAACTGATTAAGAGCAGAGAAATACTTTGTCAAACCCACAATATTTTTTCTCTACTGAGGATGGAAAAATATCTCTATAACAGATACAAAGAACAGCCTAACTCTTCTAATATATGTTGTTGCAAAAAATAAGGGGGACACTATCAGACCAGTGTATTGTACACTTAAAAGATAGGTTCTATAAAAACAAGGTTTTGACAAAATCAGTAGAAATGTTTTCACAGAATTAAAAACAATCTAATGAATACCACCGTCCTTTGGACTTAAATAGTCCCTTGTATTATACAATGCATCAGAGCTAGGAAAGTGATAGTCAGTATAATGAAAGTGAAACTTATTAGTCTATTTTCACTATCAGTGCTGAGCAAATAATCACAGTTACTAGTGAAAAAAACATAAATTCAGTTATTCATATTTTTTCGTTGCCTGAAGTTAAGGCTGCTCGACCCTACATTATAAGACCCTGTTTTCAGTTGCTTATAACTTTGCCAAACTTTAACCGTTCAGGCTGAAGTTTTCCAGATCAAGTGTTTGCCTCCAGCTGAATTTTCTTGGAATGTTTCAGCTAAAAGGTTCAGCCTTTCCAAGAATGAGATCTGGGAAAAATACATTGTTTTGCCTATGTTAAAAAAAATCATTGAGAAGCAGTAGAATCTCTACGCTTTGGATCAAGACCTAGAAATTTGTCAGGGTGATTGCCTTGGTGCTAGGGATTTGCTTTTTGCCATCCCTCTGAAAATCTACCCAAATTTGACCAAGTCATAAACCCCTGAAAAATCTCAGATTATATGCGCTCAGTAGAAGTTTGTTAGAATTTGGCAGCTTAAATTCTCTAAACAGTTCACCTGCATTGAGGATGCTCCGTCTCCTCACAGCTCCTATGTGCTGAGTGGAGGGTACATGCACCATCCCCATAGAGCAACTAGGGATGCACCAAACCTGGACCACAGGGGCCCAGCAGGGCTTTCCCTTCAATTGCACCGCTTGGTAGGGGTCATGTAGAAAAATAGTATGTATTGCAGTCATATAATTATCATCATCATAATGCATACACACAAAAATGCATACATCTGGGATGCAGGATACAAGTCAACCAGAGAAGATTACAGTGGCACCTGAGGAGGAAGGAGAGCTGGCGGCTCTTCAGGAAGGAGACTGGCTGCTGGTCACCTTGGACAGTACACAGTGTTCAGGTCTCCATCCACAACCCCTGTTAGCCTAAGTCAAGAACTGGGGGGAGGAGTGGAAAATAGCAATAAGATCATAGAAGCAACAAGAGGGAAAACAGCAGGGGAATCAGCTTAACATCTTAGATATCTATACACAAATGCATGGAACCTGGGGAATATACAGGAAGAACTGGAAGTCTTAGGACACAAGCTAAATTATGACTTAATTGGCGTCACAGAAATTTGGTGGGATAAATCTCATGACTGGAATATTGGTACAGAGGAGTATAGCTTTTTCAGAAAGGACAGGCAGAGAAAAAAGGGAGGAAATGTTGCATTGTACATTAAGAACATATACACTTGTTCTGAGGTCCTGAAGGAGCTGAGAGGCAGGTCATTTGAAAGTCTCTGGGTGAAGATAAAACGGGGGACGACAACACAGGAATGACATCATGGTATCTACAAGGGGGGGTCTACAAAATCAGGAGTAGAAAGTGCATAAGGAGCTATTAAAACAAACATAAATATCCAGAACATGAGACTTTCACTACCCAGATATATGTTGGAAAAGTAATATGGCAAAACAAAGAAATGTCCAGTAAGTTCTTGGAATGTATGGGGACAACTTGTTTCACAAAATGGAGAAAGTAATGGAGGAGGGAAGAAAGGGGAGGCATTTTAGACTTGATTCTGACTGACAGGTTGGAATTGGTTGCAAATCTGAAGGTAATGATGAAATGACAGATTTCATGATTCTAAGGGTATGTCTAGACTGCAATGTAAGCCTTGGATTACTGGAACTTGCATCCATAGACCCTGGGTTTCCAAGCCCAGGGTTTGAGCATCCACATTGCATATGGACCCTAGGTTTAGACTTTCTGGACCCAGGGCCCAAACATGGGGCTCCAGCATCCACCCTAGTCAAACCACCATATCCAGACTTCCTAGGGCCCACCCCAGCTATAGCCACTCTAGCCCCTGGTTTGTGGTGGAGTGTGGAAAAACTTGACTCGCCACCCACCACATTTCAGGAGGTTGCCACAGCTCACCAAGTTCCCAACAGGTTCTGCTGAGCTGTCTTTTGGGTCTGTACACTCCTGGCAACCAAAACCGGCAACATGGAGGAATCACCATTTGTGATACATGAGGGGGGTGGAGAGTACCTCCCTTTGATGGACATCCAGCCAGCCAATTAGCTGTAAAATCCCTCTTGGTGTCTGTTCTCTGCTTGCTTTACCTGTAAAGGGTTAACAAGCCCACAGGTAAAAGAAAAGGCGTGGGCACCTGACCAAAAGAGCCAACGGGAAGGCTAGAACTTTTAAATTTGGGAAAGAAACTTTCCATTTGTCTGTTGTTCTCTGGGCTGAAGAGACGGGGCAGCAGGAATGCTGTGTAAAGTTTGAACCAGATATGAAATAATCAGATCATATCTAGAACTATTTTTAACAACCCAAAGGTGAAAGTAAATCAGAATGTTTAGCTAGACACAATCAGGTTTATTTCTGTTTATTTTTTAAGGGTTGTGGATCTCCTATGTGCTAACCCCAGATGCTTTTGTTTGCTTGTAACCTTTAAGCTGAACCCCCAAGAAAGCTATTTTGGGTGCTTGATTTTTGGAATTGCTCTTTTAAAATCTAGCAAAAGCCTAAGTTCCAGATGTATTTTCTTTCTGTTTGTTTTTAATAAAATTTACCTTTTTAAAAATCAGGATTGGATTTTTGGTGTCCTAAGAGGTTTGCGCATGTTGTTTGATTAGCTGGTAGCCACAGCTAATTTCCTTTGTTTTCTTTCTCAGCTCTTCCCCCAAGGGCGGGTGAAAGGGCTTGAGGGTACGCCACAGGGAGGAATTCCCAAGTGCTCTTTCCTAGGTTCAAAGGAGGTTTTTTTTTGCATTTGGGTGGTGGCAGTGTTACCAAGCCAAGGTCAGAAAAAAGCTGTAACATTGAGAGTGTAATACAAGCCTGGAGTGGCAAGTATTAATTTTTAAAATCCTTGCAGACCCCCACTTCTGCACTTAGAGTGACAAAGTGGGCATTCAGCCTTGACACCATTTGAAGAGCTTCTCTTGCTTGGGCTTTCACTCCTATTTCAGCAAATGGGCAGAACATCCATGAGATGCTGGTTGACAGTCTGGTGGCAGTTTTCTGACCTACCAAAGGCCTCTGATGGAGCAAGAGGAAGAGGAGGAAGACTGGAATATTGGTGTAGAAGGGTGCAGCTTGCTCAGGAAGGACCAGCAGGGAAAAAGGGAGGAGGTGTTGCTTTGTATATTAAAAATGTATACATTTGGACTGAGGTTGAAATGGAAATAGGAGACAGTCTTGTTGAAAGTCTCTGGGTAAGGATAAAAGGGGTAAAAACAAGGGTGATGTCATGGTAGGTAGTGCTACCCATTAGGGCGCTAGCATTTGGGAGGCAGCATTTCGGGTCCTTCAGCAGCGACCACGGTGGACAAATTTTCGGCTGCCCCGGTCCTCATCGGCATTTAGGCAGAGGGACCTGGGGCAGGGGGCCGTGAGGAGGGCTGCCTGCAGCAAGTAAGGGGGGGCGCAGCACGCAGGGGAACCGCTCCCCGCCCCAGCTCACCTCTGCTCCACCTCCTCCCCTGAGCACGCCGCCCCACTCTGCTTCTTTCCCTCCCAGGCTTGTGGTGCCAAACAGCTGATTGGGGCTGCAAGCCTGGGAGGCGGGAGAAGTGGAGTGGCGACGGCGTGCTCAGGGAAGAGGCGGAGCAGAGGTGAGCTGAGGCGGGGAGCTGCCGCACGGATCCCCGGGCCAGGGGGAGCTGCCGCGGCGGGAGGGGAGGCACCTCGGGGGGGGGAGCTGCCACGGGGGGGCGCCTTAGGGTGGAGGGCTGCCACAGGGCTCGGGGTGGGAGGGGCACAAGGTGGAAGTTTCGCCTAGGGTGCAAAACATCCTTGCACACGTCCTGGGTCTCCTACAGACCACCTAACCAGGAAGAAGAGGTGGGTTAGGCTTTTTTTAAACAGCTAACAAAATCATCCAAAGCACAGGACTTCGTGGTGATGGGGAACTTCAACTACACAGACATCTGTTGGGAAAATAACACAGCAGGGCACAGATTATTCAGTAAATTCTTGGAATGTATTGGAGACTATTTTTTATTCCAGAAGGTGGAGAAAGCTACTAGGGGAGAGGCTATTCTAGATTTGATTTTGACAAATAGGGAGCAACTGGTTGAGAATTTGAAAGCAGAAGGCAGCTTAGGTGAAAGTGATCATGAAATGATTGAGTTCATGACTCTAAGGAATGGTAGGAGGGAGAACAGCAATATAAAGACAATGGATTTCAAGAAGGCAGACTTTAGCAAACTCAGGGAGTTGGTAGGTAAGATCCCATGGGAAGCAAGTCTAAAGGGAAAAACAGTAGAAGACAGTTGGCAGTTTTTCACAAAGACATTATTAAAGACACAAGAGGAAACTATCCCACTGTGTAGGAAAGTTAGGAGGTATGGCAAGAGACCACCCTGGCTTAACCAGGAGATCTTCAATTATCTAAAAATCAAAAAAGAGTCCTACAAAAAGTGGAAACTAGGTCAAATTTACAAAGGATGAATACAAACAATTAATCAAGTATGTTGGGACAAAATTAGAAAGGCCAAGGCACAAAACCAGATCAAACTAGCTAGAGACATAAAGGGTAACAAGAAAATACAAATACATTAGAAGCAAGAGGAAGACCAAGGACAGGGTAGGCCCATTACTCAGTGAAGGAGGGGGAGAAATAATTAACAGAAAATGTGGAAATGGCAGAGGTGCTTAATGACTTCTTTGTTTCGATTTTCATCAAGAAGGTTGGTGGTGTTTGGACGTCTAACGTAGTGAATGATGGTGAAAATGAGGTAGGATCAGAAGAGGCTAAAATAGGGAAAGAACAAGTTAAAAATTACTTACACAAGTTAGTTGTCTTCAAGTCACCAGGGCCTGATGAAATGCATCCTAGAATACTCAAGGAGCTGTCTGAGGAGATCTGAGCCATTAGCAATTATCCTTGAGAAATCATGGAAGACGGGAGAGATTCCAGAGGACTGGATAAGGGCAAATATAGTACCCATCTATAAAAAGGGAAATAAGGACAACCTGAGAATTACAGACCAGTCAGCTTAACTTCTGTACCCAGAAAGGTAATGTAGTAAATAATTAAGCAATCAGTTTGCAAACATCTAGAAGATAATAAGTTGATAAGTAACAGTCAGCATGGATTTGTCAAAAACAAATTGTGTCAATCCAACCTGATAGCTCACATGACCTTCTCATAAACAAACAAGGGAAATGCAACCTAGATGAAGCTACTATAAGGTGGGTGCAAAACTGGTTGGAAAACCATTCCAAGAGAGTAGTTATCAGTGGTTCACAGTCATGCTGGAAGATCGGAATGAGTGGGGTGCTGCAGGCAGGGCCGCCCAGAGGGGGGGGGCAAAGGGGGCAATTTGCCCCGGGCCCCGGGCTCCGCGGGGGCCCCCAAGAGAAGAGCGGAGGCTCCCGCCTCCGCCCCTCTCCTGGAGCCTCGGCACATCAAGCGCCGAGACTCCGGCCGAGCCCCTGAGCCCCACCCCGATCCGCGTGGTAAGGGGACGGGGCTGGGAGCTCCAACGGGGCCTGAGCCCCGTCCCGCTCAGAGCGCCGTGGGGAGGAGGCGGGGCAGCTGCCTCTGCTCGGCGTGGAGCTCCCAGCCCCGCCCCCTCACCACGCGGCTCTGAGCGGGACGGAGCTCAGGCCCTGCCGGCGGTGCGCTCGGTAAGAGGCCGAGGCCGGGGCCGGGGAGAAGCCGGGGCCGAGGCCGGGGCCGGGGCCGGGGGGAAGAAGCGGAGGCCAGGGCCGGGGCCGGGGGGAGGGGGGAGAAGCGGGGGCCGGGGCCGGGGCCGGGGGGGAAGAAGCCGGGGCCGGGGGGGGGGTGAGAAGCGGCGGCCGGGGCCGGGCGGGGGGTGAGAAGCGGCGGCCGGGGCCGGGTGGGGGGGGTGAGAAGCCAGACCCGCCGCCGTCGAAGCGCAGCCCGGTCTTCGGCGGCGGGGGGCCCCTTCTGTTCCGGGACCTGCCGCCGAAGTGCCCCGAAGGCCCGCGGCGGGGACCCCCCCCCGCCACCGAATTACCGCCGAAGACCGGGCGGCGGGTCCCGCTTCGGTGGTAATTCGGCGGCGGGGGGCTCCCGCCGCGGGTCTTCGGGGCACTTCGGCGGCGGGTCCCGGAACGGAAGGGGCCCCCCGCCGCCGAAGACCCCGGGCCCCCGGAATCCTCTGGGCGGCCCTGGCTGCAGGGATCAGTTCTGGGTCCGGTTCTGTTCAATATCTTCATCAATGATTTAGATAATGGCATAGAGAGTACACTTAGGCCTGGTCTACACTAAGGGGGGGGGTCGAACTAGGGTACGGAAGTTCAGCTACGCGAATAGCATAGCTGAACTCGAAGTACCCTAGTTCGACTGACTTACCCGTCCAGACGCGGCGGGGTCGAACTCCACGGCTCCAAGGTTGACTCCGCCACTGCCGTTCGTGGTGGTGGAGTTCCGGAGTCGACCGGAGCGCGCGGGGAGTTCGAACTATCGCGTCTTGATTAGACGCGATAGTTCGAACTCCGAGAAGTCGAACTCACCGTGTCAACCCGGACGGTGAGTATAGACCTACCCTTATAAAGTTTGCTGACAATACCAAGCTGGGAGGGGTTGCAAGTGATCTGGACAAACTGGAGAAATGGTCTGAAATAAATAGGATGAAATTCAATAAGGACAAATGCAAAGTACTCCACTTTGGAGTAGGAAGGAACAATCAGTTGCTCACATACAAAATGGGAAATGACTGCCTAGGAAGGAGTACTGTGGAAAGGAATCTGGGGGTCACAGTGGACCACAAGCTAAATATGAGTCAACAGTGTAACGCTGTTGCAAAAAAAGAAAACGTCATTCTGGGATGTATTAGTAGGAGTGTTGTAATCAAGGCACGAGAAGTAATTCTTCTGCTCTACTCTGCTCTTATTAGACCTCAACTGGAGTATTGTGTCCATTCTGGGTGCCACATTTCAGGAATGATGTGGACAAATTGGAGAGAGTCCAGAGAAGAGCAACAAAAATGATTAAAGGTCTAGAAAACATGACATGAGGGAAGATTGAAAAAATTGGGTTTCTTTAGTCTGGAAAAAAGAAGACTGAGAGAGGAGATGATAGTTTTCAAGCATGTAAAAGGTTGTTACAAGGAGGAGGAAGAAAAATTGTTTTTCTTAACTTCTCACAATAAGACAAGAAGCAATGGGCTTAATTTGCAGCAAGGGTGGTTTAGGTTGGACATTAGGGAAAACTTCCTAATGGTCAGGGTGGTTAAGCACAAGAATAAATTGCCTAGGGAGGTTGTGGAAGCTCCATCATTGGAGATTTTTAAGAGCAGGTTAGACAAACACCTGTCAGGAATGGTCTAGATCAGGGATAGGCAACCTATGGCATGCGTACCGAAGGCGGCACGCGAGCTGATTTTCAGTGGCACTCACACTGCCCGGGTCCTGGCCACTAGTCCGGGGGGCTCTGCATTTTAATTTAATTTTAAATGAAGCTTCTTAAATATTTTAAAAACCTTATTTACTTTACATACAACAATAGTTTAGTTATATATTATAGACTTTTAGAAACAGACCTTCTAAAAACGTTAAAATGTATTACCGGCATGCAAAACCTTAAATTAGAGTTAATAAATGAAGACTTGGCACACCGCTTTTGAAAGGTTGCTGACCCCTGGTCTAGATAGTTAGTCCTGCCACGAGTGCAGGGGACTGCACTAGATGACCTCTTGAGGTCCCTTCCAGTTCTATGATTCTATGTTATAGACATGGAAAAATGGAATTGGCTGATGCTGTTTACAACCTCTGATGCCCCCTGCATAGAATGGAGCTTCTGGAGCAGGGCCACAAATGCAGCCTGGTAGAATCACATCATCATATAGATCTGGGATGACCAGCAGTGGGTCCAGAACTTTCACACTAGGAGAGCTGCATTTCTAGAGTTTTGTGAGTAGCCTACCCCATCCTTCACCATCACAAGACATATGAGGGCATACACATCGGTCCAGAAACAGGTTGCTATTACTGACTGGAAGCTCGCTACCCCAGGCTGCTACAGGTCCACTGCTAACCAGTTCAGTGTTGGAAAGTCAACCATGGGTAAAGTGGTTGTGGAGTTTTTGGAGTATATCAGGCATGTGATTTTCCAAAAGGTGGTGGGCATAAACAATATCCCTTAAGTGATTGCTGAGAGAATAGGGTTTCCAAACTGTGCTAGGGCCATTGATGGGACTCATGTGCCCAGAGTTTGTCTTCCTTAAGGAGCATGTGAGTACATAAACTTGTTCATTATTATGCAGGCCCTGGTGGACCACAGAAGCTGATTTATGGTCACCTGCTGCGGTGCATTGGAAAAGTTCATGATGCTAGGGTTTTATGACAATCAGGATTCTACATTCATGGGGTGGCTGGTGGGACACTATTCCTACCAAATGACATTGTCATCAATGAAGTTAATGGCCCAACATACCTACTTTTGCCTTCACTTATGAAACCATATCCTGATCTCAGAGGGCCTCGCAAAAGAAGATTCAATTACACTCTCTGCAGGTTCAGAACGGTGGTTGATTGTGTGTTAGTATTTGGTAGACTGAAATCTCTCTGGCACTGTTTACAGACACGTCTGGATGCCTATGTTATCGGTGCTGGGCACATTACTGTGTCTTGCTGTGCTCTTCATAATCTTTGAGAAGTCAAAGATGAGCCATTTGCCCCTGAATGGAGTTATGACAGTAATGGATCGTGGAACCTGTACATCCAACTAGAAAGTGCACCTACCACAGCTGGGGCAGAATGCACCTAAGCAACCCAATCATGGATACTCTGTGCTCCCACATTATGGACTTGCATGGGCCAATGGAAGAGGGAACATAGTACGTTTATAAATGTGCTTTTACAGTCTCTATCGCAAATGAGGTATTATCACATCATGCAATGAAATGGAGCTTGGGGGCAGGGAAGTGGATTACCATGCACTGTAGTTCTGAATGACATGACCACTTATGAAATGGGGGGAGGAATTGATTGCAATGCATTGTAGTTATGAATGACATGACTGCTTATGAACTGAGGTCAGGGGATTGATTGCCATGCATTGTAGTTATGAATGACATGACCGCTTGTGAACTGATGAGTACTGTGGATTTACAGTATGGCTTGATGTAGAGTAGTGTATTGGGAAATAGTGTTTGCATATAACTTCCCAGTTGTTCCTTATCATGTGTTTACCTTTATTATTTGAAATATACATCATTTGATGTGATGCAGTGACGGCAATAACACTTCTTAATAAAATAAAAACCTTGGTTTTTGCTCATACATTAGAAAAACACAACATTAAATAACTGCATGGCATTAGCACACCAAAACACCAGTAATAATCCACCATCAAAACCTTTAACAAAAACCAGGTTCATAGACAGTGCAAACAGTACGGCCAGTTCCAAACAATAAACTCCTTATTGTTCTCCCCTGTTCTCCTTTCCCTGTTCTCCTTTCCCTTCCTTCTATGTTTAGTGAGAACTTGGCACCACTGCTACCGGTTGAGCTGTTCACAAGGGCAGGGGTCTACATAGGAGTGGAGGCCTTCAGAGGAGTGTAGACTGAATCTTTAATGGTTAAAACTGTATTGGTCGCCAATTAATACTAATTTAATGAGTTGGAGCAGTGGTGAGCTGGAGCAGGTTCCCATAGGTTCCCAAGAACCGGTTGCTAAAATTAGACCTCCATGGAGAACTGGTTGTTAAAGGGCCAGGGACTGGGCAAAGAACTCCGGTCCGCGGGCCGGACATCCCGTTGCTCCCAGGATTCTCAGCTGGGGAGGCTGAGGCGCCCCCGGCCCTTCCCCCGCTTCCCCCCAGCTGCAGTGGGGCCAGCCGCCGGCATCAGCTGGGCAGCTCAGCTGAGCTCCGGAGTCGTCCTGCTGCTTTGAGCTGCCGGCAAGGTAAGGGGGGAAGGGGCTGCAAGCTCTAGGGCTGCCAAGGGGGCAAGTGGGGCAATTTGTCCCAGGCCCTGCAGGGGCCCCCGGCCCCATGAGTATGTCTCCCCCTGCCCCGGCCCCTCCCCCGCTCCCCCCCTTAAATCAGATTTTTTTATAGGGAACCGGTTGTTAAGATTTTGGCAGCTCATGACTGAGTTGGAGGTAATAGGGTTCTAGTCCCCAAATCAGACAAAAGTCAATTAAAACTAACAAGTTCAATATCTATAAGGAAAGACACTCATACTGAGGGCAAAGCAAAACCTTAGCCACTTTTATTAACACAATCAGTATAGACAAGAAAGCTCCACACCACATAAACAAATAGCAGTAATATAGTATTGGGGATATTTTTGGTATCATTCCTTGCATATGCTCATATACTTATATACTCACATCCTTCTTTGGTGGTAAGAGACAAAGGACCAGCCCTGTCCCTGGCATGCCAAATGAGTCCAATGGTCCAGACCCCAGTGCCTGAAGGTCGGTTGTAGATGATGACAATGACAAGCTGAAGGGTCAATGATGGAAAGCTCGCCACCACTTATATAGTGGCTGGGCTAGTATAGGGTCTGGAGACTATCATGAATATTCATTCAGATGCCCAGCCTCCCATGTCGGTATCTAACTTCCTCACCCTCATAATATTGAGGTGCCTTTATCCTATAGGTCAGGGGTCGGCAACCTGTGGCTTGCGGCTCGCCAGGGTAAGCACCCTGGCGGGCCAGCCCGGTTTGTTTATCTGCCGCGTCGGCAACTTCGGCCGATCGCGGCTCCCACTGGCACTGGCCGCGGTTCGCGGTCCCAGGCCAATGCGGGAGGCAGGAAGCCACGGCCAGAACATCCCTCGGCTCGCGCCGCTTCCTGCCTCCCGCATTGGCCTGGGACCGCGAACCGTGGCCAGTGGGAGCCGCGATCGGCCGAAGTTGCCGACGCGGCAGATAAACAAACCGGGCCGGCCTGCCAGGGTGCTTACCCTGGCGAGCCGGGAGCCACAGGTTGCCGACCCCTGCTATAGGTTAACATATTAATGCCTTTTAGCTCATTATCATATACGTCAACTATTGCTCAAGCAAGTTTGTGGTTAAACATCTGCCAACGATTTTATCTGAAAATACTCAAACCTAGTATCAGTCCAATATTCCTTAGGTTGCCTCATCTCGTTATGTACCAACTCCCCTCTTAAGCAAGCTGTTCCCAGCTCCCCAAAATCTAGGATAAAAGTTGGGCCATTTTATCTATGCTAAGGGTCGTAGGCCTATGCTTCACTTATACTAAGCTGCTTAAGCCAATGTCTTTCAAGACACAGGCCTAGAGGTGCCAAAAAGAGATTTTATTTCAAGCTGCCAGTGGCAAGCCAGCTGTGTATTCTACAGAGGTTTTCAAACGTATGGTGACAGAGCAGCGTATCTAAAAGTGAAGTTACTAGTGTCCTACAAAGGAGGGTCTGGGAAATAGGCCCTTCCCTGAAATTTGACTACCTACCTGGAGTTCCTAGTACGGGAAAAGTTTGCAGCTATATGCACCCAGGATTGGGTCAAAATTCATGGGAGAATACACAGAATGCTGCATTAGTGTCCACAGGGATGACTGCCTTCCTGTGGCTCCATGCAGCACCTGGTGTAGGCAGCTCTGAACACATCCACATCATGCAAACACACATGATAATATGGACTCTCAAAGAACAGGGCCAGCTCCAGACCCCAGTGCGGCAAGCACGCGCGTGGGGCGGCCCTTTCCCGGGGGGGCGGCAGGCTGGGCCGGCGGACCTGCCGCAGTCATGCCTGCGGGAGGTCCACCGGAGCCCCGGGACGACCGGACCTGCCGCAGGCATGACTGCAGAGGGGGCGCTTGTCCCGCGGCTCCAGTGGACCTTCCGCAGGCATGACTGTGGACGGTTCGCTGGTCCCGCGGCTCGGCTGGACCTCCCGCAGGCATGACTGCGGCAGCTCAAGCGGAGCCGCCGGACCTGCGAACCGTCCGCAGCTGCGGGAGGTCCAGCCGAGCCGCGCGACCAGCGGACCCTCTGCAGTCATGCCTGCGGGAGGTCCGCTGCTCCCGCGGCTCCGGGGCGCCTCCCGCGCATGGCTGCTTGGGGCGGCCAAAAAGGTAGAGCCGCCCCTGTCAAAGAACTATACAGCCATCCCTTTGCCATCCCCCGCACATTTCTGGACTGCCATCAAACACCCACCCATACTCTGGACATTGATTTTGTCACCCATGGACTACATTTATCCTTTCCCTCCCCTACCCAGAACAGTTTTCTGTTTACAGGAGGTTTGCTATGTTGTGGCATGCCCAATTTGCATGCCATGGCATACTAAAGGGAAGGCAATATAAAGTTCTTATTTTAAACACTCTGGCACATCTGTGTGAGAATGTGCACGTTTCTAGTAAAAAATTCATTTCAAATGTTTGTTTCACTGTAGTTCATGCTTCCTGGTCTCCATTTTGAATGCAACGTGGTGGTAGTGGTGTCAGGGAGTTATGCCAGGGCACTGATGTGCAATCTGCTATTAGTGGACACATGCTGCTGCCCATGGCCAGCAAGAAATTTTGCATTGGGTAATGGACAGAAATCTCTCCTACCCCTATACTAATAACAACAAACACGAAGCCAGAAGCTTACCAGGCTCAGGGGCTACTTCTGCCTCTTGTGTTTCTGATGCCAGTTCCTCAACAGGCAACTTCTCTGGGAAGGCATTAAAAATCTCCTCTGAGTAGGGACCCAGAAGGTGCTGCAGCTGCTCCAGTGGCAAAGCCTCCTCAGATACTGGTTTGAGTACAAGAATCATTTCAGCAGTCTGACCTGGTGCCTGCTGGCTCCCTGCAAGTCCTACACTGGATTCAGGGGGAAGGAAGTCTCCATCCAGGCTGAACAAGCTGTCATGAAGCGCATGTAGCTCAGTGCGATGCGCAGTACCCAGCACTTGGCTAAATTCCTTACAAAAGCAGCAGGATGATGGTAAGTTCCCAGTGGGTCTCATCCGTGGCTTTCTGGTAGTTGGTCTTGAGCCACTTAATCCACTCCCTGCACTGGTTGTTGGTTCGGCAAATCCCCAGTGCTACCAGCTTCTTCGCTGTTAGCTGGTACACACAGTCATTCTGGAAACTCTTGCTAAAGTCGAACTGTTAGCTCCCCTTACACCAGAGATCAACCAAAATCTAACTGTTGGCAAAGGACTTCTACATGTTGGTGAAACAAACACAGGAGAAGGTTCACTCTGCTTGCAGCTCAGTGGTCAGAACAAAATAGAAGGATTAAACACCAAGCAGCTGTACTTGAACCAGGAGGGTGGCTTCCATTTCCTGGGAGTCAATTGGCCAGTCTTGGGATAGAAAGGACAAAGGATAATGTCCCATGGTATTGTGGGATAGCATTGGTGGACTCTCAGGACCCAAGTCTAGAAGGCCCAGGCTCAACCTACATCCACACTGAAAAACAATGGAGTATGGGCTTGAGCCCCAATGGGAATCAGGTTCAAATAGGATTGTCAGCCCTCCAGGATTGGCCTGGAGTCTCTAGGAATTAAAGATTAATCTTTAATTAAAGATTATGTCATGTGATGAAATCTCCAGGAATACATCCAACCAAAATTAGCAACCTTAGGTTCAGATCCTCCACTACTGCGGTGCCTGAGCCCAAGTTAGACAGAATTGTGTGTGAATGGAAAGAGGGTCTGGGCTTCAGTCCGAGCCCAGGCTTACATTGCAATGTAGACATACCCTAAGGAAAGCAAGGAGTGAGAGCAGCAGAATGATAACGGACTTCAAAAAAGCAGACTTTAACAAACACAGAGAATTGGTAGGTAGGGTTCTTGGGAAGAAAAGGAAAAAGGAGTTCAGGAGCAGTTTCTCAGACAAAATCTGTAACCACATAGAGGATAATACGTTGATAAATATATCTTGATTGTAGTAAGACTTTTGACACAGTCACACATGGCGATCTCATAAGCAAACAAGGGAAATGTTGTCTAGATGAAATTATTAAGATGGGTGCACAACTGGTTGAAAAAACATACTCAAAGAGTAGTTATCAAGGATTCACTGTCAAATTGGGAGGGCGTATCTAGTGGGGTCCCAGAGAGATCAGTCCTAGGTCCGATACTAGTCAGTATTTTCATTAATGACTTGGATAATGGAGTGGAGAGTATGCTTGTAAAATTTGTAGATGACACTAAGCTGGGAAGGGTTTCAAGCACATTGGAGGACAAAATTAGAATCCAAAAAGACCTTTACAAATTGAAGAATTGGTCTGAAATCAACAAGATGAAATTCAGTTCATAACAAATGCAAAGAACTTCCCTTAGGAAAGAAAAATCAAATGCACAACTACAAAATAGGGAATAACTGGCTAGGCAGTAGTATTGCTGAAAAGGCTTTGGGGGTTATAGTGGATCTCAAATTGAATACAAATCAACAATGTGATGCAGTTGTGAAAAAGACTAATATCATTCTGGGGTGTATTTAACCCTAGCGCTGTATGTGAGACATGGGACATAAAGCAGACAGAAGAATTGGCCAAATTTAGACTGCCATTTGTAAAACAGCAAAGAGTCCTGTGGCACCTTATAGACTAACAGACGTATTGGAGCATGAGCTTTCGTGGGTGAATACCCACTTCGTCAGAATACCCACTACTACTACCCACAAAAGCTCATGCTCCAATACATTTGTTAGTCTATAAGATGCCACATGACTCTTTGCTGCTTTTACAGATCCAGACTAACACGGTTACCCCTCTGATATTTGTAAAACAGGTGTGCAATTTTGATGTGGTATTATATCCTGGGCTGCTCCTGGATGGCCAGGTAGCAATGTGGTTAAGGGCACTTTTTTCCCCATCTCTGATTTACAAGATGAATGCAAACTTTTCTGTCATTGTGGATCTTTGTCACTTTGAGATTAGATTGCTGTGATGCTGTGATGTTATCTGATTAAAATATGACTATATAGATCATTGTTGCAATCACTGTTATATATTTGCAGCAAATCTTGTACAAAGGTGGTCAAGTGAGGTGTCTGTGAAAAGGTTATGATTTGCTGATTATGATTATCCTATCTGTATGCATGTATCATTTTTGTATCTGAAGTTAAAAGTATTGGCTCTATACTTGGATTTCAAATGTTTGCTCCTGGGGTAATGCCTACAAGCTTTCCAGCCAGCACATCTTGGAGGAACTATTCAAAATGAGTGGCCCATCAAAAGAACATTTAACTGACAATGGACCATGGATGCCAATCTACACTTAATGGCTACCTGCAATGACTAGGCAAAATGCATGGACATGTTACTTGCCCATGTGACTCCAAACTCCATCTTGTTGCAATAATTTTCCACAGTAAGAGCAATGGGATTCCCTCCACATGGCTGAAGCTATAAAAGGCCCTGGAAACTACCACATTTTGCCTCTATCTGCTCCAGCCTCTTTCTTGCCCAAGTATCAGAGGGGTAGCCGTGTTAGTCTGGTTCTGTAAAAGCAGCAAAGAATCCTGTGGCACCTTATAGACTAACAGACGTTTTGCAGCATGAGCTTTCGTGGGTGAATACCCACTTGTATCCGAAGAAGTGGGTATTCACCCACGAAAGCTCATGCTGCAAAACGTCTGTTAGTCTATAAGGTGCCACAGGATTCTTTGTTTCTTGCCCAAGCCTCTGGACTATGAATTTATACTAATGGGAGCATTCCAATCAAGGAATTGAGGACCTTCCAATTATTTGAAAGCAACCAGAGAGAAACTTATTAAGCCAGTAGTTTATTCCATCACTGCAACAAGCCTAAACCAAGAACTTTGCAATTACTGTATGTATTTGATTCCTTTAACCAATTTTAACTCTCATCCCTAGTTTTTGTGTTATGAGGAGTAAATAACATTTCCTTATTTCGTTTCTCCACACCAGTCATGATTTTATAGACCTCCATCATATCCCTCCTTAGTCGTCTATTTTCCAAGCTGAAAAATCCCAGTCTTATTAATCTCTCCTCATATGGCAGCCGTTCCATACCCCTAATCATTTTTGTTGCCCTTTTCTGAACCTTTTCCAATTCCGATATATCTTTTTTGAGATGGGGTGACCACATCTCCATGCCATTATCAAGATGTGGGCATATCATGGATTTATATAGCGGCAATATGATATTTTCTGTTTTATTATCTAGCCCTTTCTTAATGATTCCCAACATTCTGTTTGCTTTTTTGACTGCCGCTGCACATTGAGTGGATGTTTCCAAAGAACTATCCACAATGACTCCAAGATCTCTTTCTTGAGTGGTAACAGCTCATTGTATATGTATAGTTGGGATTATGTTTTCCAATGTGCATTACTTTGCATTCATCAACAGAGAATTTCATCTGCCATTTTGTTGACCAGCCACCCAGTTTTGAGAGATCCTTTTGTAGCTCTTTGCAGTCTGCCTGGGACTCAACTATCTTGAGTAGTTTTGTATCATCTGCAAATTTTGCCACCTCACTGTTTACCCCTTTTTCCAGATCATTTATGAGTATGTTGAATAGGACTGGTCCCAGAACAGATCCCTGAGGGACACCACTATTTATCTCTCTCCATTCTAAAAACTGACCATACCTTCCCTCTTATCCCATGACAGCTTACTTTGCTTAAGAGCCTTTGGTGATGGGCCTTGTCAAAGGCTTTCTAAAAACCTGAGTACACTATATCCATTGGATCCTCCTTGTCCATATGCTTGTTAACCCTCTCAAAGAATTCTAATAGAAATTCACTTTCTGTTTCTGCCAGCCCTTCCTGCTGGCTTCCTGGTGCAGATTTGAAGAAACAGAGCCCATATCCCTACAGGGCCTATGACACATGGTTGAGCAGCTCTGACTCCATCAAGTAGATGGCACTGGTACACAGACAATATATTTGTCTACTTGTTATAACCGATTGCAAAATATGTGGAAAGCTGCATGAACATAAGTACCTATAGACCTTGATTTTACAAGCCATACATGGAGCCCAGCAGGGTGTGCAACATTGTTCTGTTTCAGTGCAAGAATGAGTGAAGACTGTGCAGGAGCAGAAATAAGGCTAAGTGCTGGGTGTATTCATTTGCACTATATGGAGGTAAATATGAAGCTACCTGAATGTCTACTCTTTTAAGGTATGACTACACTGCAATCCAAGGTGTGATTGCAGCCTGGGTAGACACATCTGCAATACCACGATTAAAACAGCAGTGTAGACATGGTGGCACAGGCTTGTACAAACACACAGATGACCCTGGGTCTGTACTCAGGTTGCTAATCTGCACTGAAGCCCATGCCACTGCATCTACACTGCTATTTTTAGTCATGCTATTCCAGGTAAAGCTAGCGTGGGTATATCTACCTGGCTGCAATCAGACTGTAGTGTACTCACAAGTGCATAGGATGAAAATGAGGCAAGGCATGGGTAGAAAATGGTCATATCTGAGGACACATGGACAAAAGCACAATCCTCATCATACTAGAGAGCAGAGCCGGTGCTAGGCATCAGCAGACTAAACAATTGCTTAGGGCCCCAAGCAGCCTCAAGGGGGCCCCCTTTTCACTTTTTATTATGTGTTTTGTGGGGAGGGGCCAAAAATATTCCTGCTTAGGGCCCCCAATGAGCTAGCACTGCCTCTGCTAGAGAGACCTTTAATATGCACTCCCTCCTAGGCCTAACTCCTGGTACTGAAAGACAGGAGAAACACCGTGGCTGTATAGCAGTCTTCTGATTAACGCAGGACCACGTTTTCTTATGCTCCCTGACCTGCCCATCACTTTTTACTTTGCACTTTTGCATGCAACACGCCATGCCTGCACCAGGACCGGCTCCAGGGTTTTTGCCACCCCAAGCGGTGAAAAAAAAAAGCCGCAATCGCTATCAGCAGCAATTCAGTGGTAGCTCCACCATGCTGCTTTCTTCTTCAGAGGCAATTCGGTGGCTGGTCCTTCCCTCCGAGAGGGACTGAGGGACCCGCCGCCGAATTGCCTCTGAAGAGCCCGACATGCCGCCCCTTCCCCTTGGCCGCCACAAGCACCTGCTTGCTGAGCTGGTGCCTGGAGCTGGCCCTGGCCTGCACTGTTCAGTAGCAAGGCCTTAATGTAAATCTGGTGTATCAGCAGCATGACATCAACACTGAGCAGACAAGAAACAGGAATGATTATTGGGCTATTGGCAGTAATGAAAACAAAAGAAACATCTTTCCCAAGAATTGATGAGGACTTTCAGTTAATGGACTGCTGAGTGCTAATTTACGACCGTAAATGTAACACTTACTGAAAATAACATGTTAACTTTTATAATCTGGTAGCTACTTATGTTAGTGACTTACTGTTACTTTAAGCTACAGGCACAGCCTTGCCTCTGTCAGGGACAGATTTAATAGTTTTCATAAATTCTCACTCAACACATTTTTACAAAATTAAATAGCATTAAAAAGCTAAGAAATATTGC
This sequence comes from Mauremys mutica, assembly GCF_020497125.1. Taxonomy (NCBI): domain Eukaryota; kingdom Metazoa; phylum Chordata; order Testudines; family Geoemydidae; genus Mauremys; species Mauremys mutica. The sequence goes on from NC_059073.1 coordinate 276,347,170, forward strand.
ACATGCTGGTAATATTACAATTGATTAATTTTATTAGTGCTATTTATATACTTTGAGTTTACAATAAAAATGCATTAACGCTAAACAAAGCCAAAAATAATGTATTTGCAACACATTGTTACTGCAGTAATCCTGTTCTGTGCATTTATTTTCGTCACCTCACTCAGCACTTAAAAAGGATGGGCAATTAAGAATTTATTTGGCCACCACACACTACTTTAGAAGCTGGTGGCCAAGTTCTCACAAATTCACCATGACTTTTCCACCTCTGCATACAGTTATAATAAGATGTCCTGAGCTTTTATGTAGACTCACCAAACTCAAATTCAGTGCTATGATACACACACAGACAATGCCTCACTATGGGCTGCATTTTCCTCAGATGCAGCAACATTCTTCTACAACAGTGCCTAGTAAATACACAGTAAGTGAGTGGAAAGTATTCTAATTTATAAGAGTCAAGGTCTGAGGTCTATCCAAGTGCTGTGTTAGGCCAACTTCTGATTTCTAGTAATATTCATTAAGGTTTGCTACAAATAGGGTCTGCCAGATTTTTTTGTTTGGTTGTTTCCCCTCTCCCCCTTCTTTATTTACTCTGAATAAAACACTGAAAACTCGACCTTTTCTATAAGATAAGACATTGGCAAGACAATTATGTAAAGAGCTCTTCACTTAAGCACTTTCCTTTAGTTACACATGTGTGCCAGCATACGTTGCCAAAGAATGAAGACATTTTATTTAAAATTACACTGGCAACAGACCATCAAATTATCCTTAACATTTTCATTAAATTGAGATACAGATATAGTTAGGGCAGTAAATCTTTTAGATACAAGGAGTTTATTCCAGAGCCCAGGCCCGATGCAGCAGTAATTGTTGGAACTATTAAGGCCTAAGGCTTTGTCTACATTACTAATACAGCTGTCCGGTTTAGCCAGTTCTGAAACCCAGACAAGGACCCTTTCATACTACAAAAATGGAACTGTGTTGTAACCAGATCAAGGAATAATAATGCTGCAACTGGATTCTGTACTAAAGCAACTATTTCATGTCATGCTGGCCTGATTAGATGGGATCTGAGTGTAAGTACGCAATATTGCCAGTCGAGATTTTTGTCATTGTCTCTATACTATCTTCAGTCCATATTCCCAAAGGCTTTAGAACAATCAGACAAATAGAACTGATATAACAATAGTACTTTGCTTTTCTATAGCACCTACTAACCAAGAATCTCAAAGCACTTCATATTCTTAGATTCAAAGGCCAAAAGAAATATTATGATCATCTAGTCTGACCTTCTGCATAACACAGACCATAGAATTTCACCTGGTAACTCCTGCATCCAGCCCATAACTTCTGGTAGAACAAGAACATATATTTTAAGAAGACATACAATCCAGATTTAAAGATTTCAATCATAGAATCCACCACACTCCTAGATAAATTGGTCCAGTTGTTAATTATCCTTATTATTAAAATGTTGATTCTTATTTCTAATCTGAATTTGTCTATCTTCAGCTTCCGCCTATTGGATCTCATTATGTTTTTGTCTGCTACATTAAATAGCCATCTCCCCTTAGAGACCTCACTCAAGTCACGTCTTTACCTTTTCTTTTATAAGCTTAATAGACAAAAGTTCAGTCTCTCACTGTAAGGCAGGTTTTCCAGACCTCGCATCATTTTTGAAGCTCTTTTCTGAACCCTTTTCAGTTTGTCAGCATCCGTTTGGAAGTGTGCACACCAGAACTGGCCACGGTATTCCAGCAATGGTCTCAGTAATGCCATATACTGTGGTAATAATACCTCACTTCTTCAACTCAGTACTCCCCTTCTTATATATCCAAGGTTTGCATTTGCTCTCTTATCCACCACATTGCACTGGGAGTCACCAGCTTTTCCTTTTCCCCGGGAATGCTCAACCCCGCTTGGCCCTAAGGCCCGTCCCCCACTTCACCCCATCCCCCAAGGCCCCACCTTCGCTCTGCCTCTTCCTGCCCCCGCTCTGCCACCCTCCTACAAGGCCCTGCCCTCACTCTGCCCCCTCACCGAGGCCCTGCCCACCCTCCCCTAGACCCCTTCCTGAGCCGTCAAACAGCTGTTTGGCAGTGGTGGCGCCCCCTATCACCTGTTTGGCAGCAGCACAGCCCCCATCAGCTGTTTGGCAGTGGTGGCGGTGCCCCCACATCAGCTGATGAGTGGGGGCAGGGAATAGCTATGGCCAGTGTGTGCTGAGCACCCACAATTTTTTTTCCATGACTGGTCCAGCCCTGGAGCACCCACAGCGTCAACGTCTATGCTGAGAGTTCATACACACTTAAAAAAACAGGAGTACTTGTGGCACCTTAAAGACTAACAAATTTATTTAAGCATGAGCTTTCGTGAGCTACAGCTCACTTCTTTGGATGCATAGAATGGAACACACAGACAGGGGATATTTATACATACAGAGAACATGAAAATATGTATGTATAAATATCCCCTGTCTGTGTGTTCCATTCTATGCATCCGAAGAAGTGAGCTGTAGCTCACGAAAGCTCATGCTAAAATAAATTTGTTAGTCTTTAAGGTGCCACAAGTACTCCTGTTTTTTTTGCGGATACAGACTAACACGGCTGCTACTCTGAAACCATACACACTTAGTTGCCTACAATGACTGCCAAGTCCTTTTCTGAGTCACTGCCAGCAAGGTAAACATGTGCTTATGTTCTTTCCTTAATGGGGAAGGACTTAAGCATGTGCTCAAATGCTTTCCTGAATCAAAGCCTCAGTGAGTTGCACATTAGATTTGATCTGTTTACCAGTAAACTGCCAGCCCTGCAAATACAACATGGAATCTGAAGGTCAAGCTAGGTTTCCACGTTCAGTCCTCCGGAGCCCAAATTATTTAAGACAGTACAAAGCCCATTTGTTTTTCTGGGCATTTGCGGAGGGAGTGGTTAAGGACTTATGGTTTTACTGGTGCGATGGGCAGGCATTACTGTGTTATTGAAAGGGTGGTCTCTTTAATATTGTGAATTTTATTTTGTATTTTAGATTATAAATATGTAAAATCATCTAGGCCCAAGTATGGGTGCGTCACAGAAATAAAAATAAATAAAATAAAAATACAGGGTGGGATTTACAAAGCCACATAGGAGATTTGGATACAGATTCTCATTAATTTTAATAGGAATAGAGCATGCAAATCCCTTAGGTAGTTTTGAGAATCCCAGCCACAGAGTACAGATACCATCAAATCAGCACAAACATACCTTCATATTTAAGATTACACAAGAAGTACAAATAGGATACAATTGAACATAACTGGAAAATTTCCCCATCTATAACCTTTATAGAAATTGCCATTCCAGGCAAATTTCAACATGTTCCTTTTATGCTGACAGTGACACATGTATTCTGGGCCAATGTACATCTAGCTGTTGGCTAGACAACTTCTACCTCATTTTTCATTTAAATCATTTGGAACCTATTCACCCTTCCTTTGTGCCCATTTAAAAGGGGCCCTATTATGTCTTGACTCAAGCAACAAACCACAGATTTTCATGGGTTTTGAAGGGAAAAAAGCATTCAAATGTGTCTTTAATTTCAATTACATTAATTCCCCTGTTTGGAATATGGTGTGAGTTTTAGAGAGATCAACATGTACATGGAGGAGGCTGCCTTGCTGCAAAGCGACTTTACCATTTCTAAATATTTGGAAGAAGAAGTTTTGAAATGAGTTTTGAAATTCTTCACTATTTAAATTCATGAGGTCCCAGCCTTGCACGGTGTTGTGTGATGAGTAGAAAGACAGTCACACAGCAACTCCAGAATCTGGTAACAACAGGAAGGAACACGTTCAAGCTGTATTAACATTCAGAAGGACCGCTTGTGGGTTACCCAGCACTTAGTGTAATCATTTATTCCAGGGCAAAATGAGCGCAAACTGGGTTCAACATGCTTCCAAATCAGAATGTATTTACAAATAGACTTTCATTACAGTGAGCATCTCTTATGGGGTGAGAGGGAGATGCTGAAGGCAGCCTATACCTTGCCTGGCCTTGTGGAAAAGTCCTAGAGAATTTAAGAGAAAAGTAAAACCTCCTTACTGAATTTTTTAACTATGCTGTAAGATTGAATAGAGTTATATCTAGACCAGTGTTCCCAAACTTGTTCCGCCACTTGTGCAGAGAAAGCTCCTGGAGGGCTGGGCCGGTTTGTGTACCTGCCGCGTCCTCAGGTTCGGCCGATTGCAGCTCCCAGTGGCCACGCTCTGGGCCAATGGGAGCTGCGAACCACAGCCACTGGGAGCCATGATTGGCCAAACCTGCAGACACAGCAGGTACACAAACCAGCCCGGCCCACCAAGGGCTTTCCCTTCACACGCGGCGGAAAAAGTTTGGGAACCACTGATCTAGACTACGGAATTCTATAGGATTGTTCATAAAACCTATACAAAATAATGTAAATTCTAACCTAAATTCTGTAGGTTTTTAGAGTCATTCTTGAAGAATCCTGTTAAATTTCTATAGAACCATATTAGTTTCCTCCACGTTAAATCCTATATGCCCTTTCCATAAAGGTGTGTTTTGATCATCCCAAAGTTTAGGGTTGTTCAGATCCAGAGGTTTGGTTCTGGCCTTTCTATATAGTAAAAATATTCTTACTTGTGAAAGTACAGGGAGAAAGCATGGTTCAATGCACTAGACTAAGAGAAAGGAGATCTGGGGACAGATTCTCAGCTGGTGTCAATCACCATAGTCCCATTTAAGTCAGTAGAGCTATAACAGTTATGTCATCTAAAAATATAGGTCCAGATCCACAAAAAGTATTTGGGTTCTGAACTTCCATTGATTTGAGTGGATGTTTGGAGCCTAAATACTTCTGTATTTTGCACTGGGCACTGCACTTTTGCACTGGGCCCTGGTCTCTGGATTCTACTCCTACCTCTCCCAGTATCTCACTGTGTGAATCTGGGGAAGTCACATAGTATCCTTGTGCCTGAGATTCCCCATCTATAAAATAGGAGTAATGATATTTATCACCTTTGCAAAGTGTTCTGAAATCTGAAGATCAGCAGCACAATGAAAATGCTCAGTATTTTTATTAACGTGATCACAAGCATGGTATTGAGATAAAGTGTCAGAAACAGTTAAGTAGCTTTTCATTTTGTTTTAGTACAGAATCTACAATCATTTTAAACTCTAAATTAAAGTTCTAGTGATTTTTAAACTGGAGGGAATTTGGCTTATGATTTTGTCATGGATATTTGTAGTAAAAGTCACGGACAAGTCATGGGCAATAAAGAAAAATTCACAGAAGCCCGTGACCTGTACATGACTTTTACTAAAAATATCCATGATAAAATGGGAAGAGACTGGGCAGCTGTGGGGTAGCTGGGGCTCCAGGACCCCCACTACGCAGTGGAGGCTCAGAGCTCAGGGTCCCACTGCCTCTCATGGCAGAGGGGAGCTGGAGGGTCCCCTTGCCCCCACCCCAGCAGCAGGGAGCTGCAGGAATCCCCCTGCTGCTGCTATGGTGGGGAGCTCTGGGGATCCCCCTGCCACCGCGGCTGGTGGGGATCCCCCTGCCGCCACAGCTGGTGGGGAGCTACAGGGATCCCCCTGCTGCCGTGGCTGGCGGGGAGCTGCAGGGGTCCCTCTGTCCCCCCGCAGTGGCCAGGAGCTGTGGGGTATCCCCACTGCCCATGGCAGCTGGAAGCTTGGCGACCCCTTTCTTCAGGCAGTGGGGGTACCTCACAGCTCCCTGCCACTGTGGGAGGTGGTGGGACTCTGCAGCTCCCAGTCACCTAGGCTGACGTCATGGAGATCTTTGGAAGTCACCGATTTTGTGACTTCCACGACCTCCACGACAAAATCGTAGCCTTACTTATGGTCTCTTATAGCAGCAAGAGCGTCTGGTTACTAAGGCACTGGACTGGAATTCTGGAAATCCAATTTAAATTTCCAGCTCTTTCACAGACTCACTGTGTAATCTTGGGCAAATCACTTTGTCTCTCTCTGCCACAGTTCCCCATATCAGTAAATTGGGAATCATAATATTCCGAGCTCATAGATACATCAATTATAGTTTTGTCAGGAGAACACATTCATTTATATTTGTGACACACTAAGATACTCTGGGGATGGAAGCCATATATGCAGATGGGAAGAAAGAAGAAATAAAATCACAAATGATGACAGCAGCAGGGCTGCTTCCTCAAGAGGCTTAGAAATGCCAACATCAAAAAAAGCCCACCTTATTTTCAAATATATTTCACAGCCAATTTACAGTGCAAAGTGCTTCTTAACTTATGAACTTTCAGACTACTGGGCTGAGGAAAATATAGAGTTTTCTTGAAATAATTAGGCCCATTTCTCAAATCAATTTTTGTCAGGCTCTTGGAAACATTTTTCATTATCAGATTCCAAATTGCCGTGAACAATATGAACTCATGACCCTTTATCAGTCCAGTTTTGGGCAATCTGATACATCCCTGCTCTAGTTAAATAAATCAAGAACCTTAATTAACGAACACTGGCATGACTGCAAAAGCAATGAATTAGTTTGTGCCCTACCTGAGGGATCACAAAAGTACAGTAGTTATAATTAATGGATTTAATTTTAAATGCTGGGGCCTCTGCTTGAAAGTGCCTGAGAAGTCCATTTTGGCATTCTTATTACTCTTTAATTATAATTGATGTACCTGGGAAAGGTGTCAGCAGTGTATGTTTTAACACAGGTGCTAGTTTCCCTTAAGAGCTTGCAGTCTTTGCATGAAGCAGTCAATGATATGCAACAAGATTTTGATGACATCCAAATTTATTAGTGCTATTAAAAAGACTTTAATTATTAGACACTATACACATGTAATATGGTACAGCCTTTTTTTTAAATTAACACTTTTATATATTTAAGTTTCAGAATTAAGTTTTATATTTATTTTAAAATACTTCCTGTCCCTCTTGACCCCACCTTTCACTTTTGTTCCCTTGCAGTTTCACTTTGATCCTTTTTTTTTTTGCTCTTGCCTCAGAAGAGGCCTTCACTGCTCAAAGATATATGTTCTGATGTTGTTATGTGTAGGGAAACTCCCAGTAAGAGCCACAGAAGATGAACAGTTAGAGTCAAGTTCAGAACACTGCTAAAAATATACCTGACTCTCCCCTTAAATGATAACACAGCAATTAACAACAGCTGGGGCTCCTGAGCCCCATTTATATGTGAACAGAACAAAGATGAAGTATTTTCCATCACAGAGCCTTGATTCTGGAATGTATTCCTCCATCTTGCACCTAGTCCAACAGGACCCAAGTTAGCATACTGCAAGGTGTATTTGTTTTCATAGGTTCTCTCGGAGGGTGTAGATTAAAAGGATGTATATTTGTAGGGTTACTAACTCACATAATTGTATCATGAGTCTCATGATATTTGATGTTTCTCCTAACTGCCCAGCTTCTGGAGTCAGTGGAATAGGTGAGAGTCTCAGCCTTCATGTAAAAAGGAAAAGTGCAGTTTTAGTCCTCATGTTTGCAAAGATCAGCTTGGACAGGTGAAATGAGAGAACCCTAAAGGCTCAGAAACCAGAAGGCCAATAAAAAGAACATAAAATGAATTTTGCCATTGACTTCAATGGAGCCAAGATGTCACCCATTATTGTTAAGCCAATCACGATTTTTAGTGCCTGACTCATGGTTTTTGAATGCTTGAAGTTGGCAATATTGTAATCTGAAGATTATTTAATGCAGCCATTTGGCCAGCTGGGAATTTTTGTATATTTTAAAGCCTTGTACTTTGGAGGGGTATATTTTAAAAACCAAAACTGAATAAATTAATTAAGGTAATTAAATCTTGTTCTGGGGTAATAATATGCCAAGTTCTATTACATTCATTTTTCAGATTTATCAACCTGATGCTGCACCAATTGAAGTCAATAGAAAAACTGCCATTAATCTGAGTGGTGAAGGACCAGGTCTTTTTGGGAAAAAAAGTACTTTAAACTGACAGACATGAAAGGCCAGATTAAGCAATACACTCTGGCTGCTTTGCGCTTCTGTGGTGGCACAATGCAGCCATAAACTCATAGTTATAGATTCATATTTGTAGATGTTAGGTAAAAAGGAAACATTAGATCATATAATCTGACCTTCTGCATAACATAGGCCACAGAATTTTACCCAGATACCCCTGTACTGAGCCCAATAACTTGTGTTTGACTAAAGCATATTGTTATGCTGAGAGATCCTGGTGACTGCCTGGATCACAAATCTCTTTGAGACTGAGTGTGAACATACTCCTCAGTTAACAAAACTGTCAGAATAAATTAATCACAAGCCCCTGACCTAAGAAAAAGGAGGTTGTGAACCCGTCCCGGAGTTTCAGACTGAATGGGTGGAGGGGTTTTGCTGAGTATTGTTTGGGTAACGGCATATGTGAGAGCGAGAGCAAGTAAGACAGTGAGAGAGTGAGGATGGATAGGCAACGGAGTGAGACTCAGAGGCAAGAAGAAAGCCAAGCAGCTGTGATCCTGGAGAAGCCTAGAAGAAGTTTCCAGATTCGGGGCTGACTAGAGAGGCGTGGGGCTGTAAGCAAAGAAATTATCCCCTACTTTTTGGTTCTTCCTGCATTCAGAGAAGCAGGACTTCGTACGTTACTTGTAAATAAACAAAACTGCGTCAAATAAAATACCAGACTTCATCATCAATTTTTACTCCTAAATGAAACATCCCGAGAGCTCCCAACTTTGACTAGCCACTCAATTCAACAGAGGGTGTCAATATTGTTATCAGTTAAACTGGGACTACAGCTACTTTGAAAAAATGTAACCGTGCAAAGCAGCCAAAGCGTACCAGAAAACCTGAATTTGTCTCTCACTGTCCCAAGAAACTTATAACCCAGAACAGAGACAAAAAAAGTACAGACATGTAACACATCAGGTGGCTGGAAGGAAGATTAAGCTTGCAAATGGTTTGAATTTTGTTATTTGATTAATTTATTAATAACCATTTGAAATGAGATTTGTTTCTATGGTAGATTATCTCTAGAAGAGCTTTATTGCATATACAACTGGTGAATACTACTACTAACAGATAACTAGTTTAGATGTTCTAGATAATCTTTTATTATTTCTCACACAGTTAATTAAACTCCCACTGCTTCCACTTTTTAAATGTTTTGCCAACAATGATGTAGCATGTGTAACATCATTGAGATTCACCAGGTGACACCATGACAGATAGTCTTACAAGTTTTTGTTTAGCTGAATGTACAGGAAAGACAATTAGATCTTGGCTAAATGCTAGTCCTTAGCTGGTGTTAGCTGTGGTGAAATTCTTTTTAGAAGCTGTGCCTATCACATGTACAGTCTGTTCTCTTTTCCTGACTCTGTCTTGAACTGAAATCATTGTTAGGTGCTGCTGTCATCAACAGGCGGTACCCACACAAGCAAAAAAACATTGCATGGTACCAAAAACGTTCCAGCCCCATTGCCTATTGTGAAACGTATTTGTTGGTCACATACTGTTCAGCACCACTGTAGCTTTCAAGACAGCAAAGAGGAACTACATTACAGTTATCTTCAACTTTTGAATTCTTGAAATATTGTTTATTTTACTTAATTTCAGACTTATGACTAAAACAATAGCTTTACAGGACAGTTTCACAGAGTACATTATATTCTAATAATGTGTCATTGCTAAGCATGAATTAGCTACAATCATAAAATGGAAAATATATCTGGTAACAATTTCCCTTTACATGTCATATTTGGTCGATTATATTTTGATTTCAGGAAATTGATGTTGTATATTTCAATCCCCAGAACTAATAACAAGGCCCACTGGAGAGTAATAGTTTCCTATATAGTCCTGGTGGATAGAAAAAAAATTATAGCCATGAACACAGAGAAAGCATAATTATATTCAAAGAGCAGTTATTGCTGTACTTGCATTAACCTTGCAAGTCGCATGCCTAAAATGTCTATATAATGTATTTAACCTTGCATTTGATAATGAAATATGATGAAGAGATCATTATAGTACAGTGCAGAAGATGATCAGTGATATCCCCACCATGCACTCTTTGGAACACAAGATGAAAACTAGGATATGCAATTGTAAAATATGTGAGATGTGGTTGGATGAGAAATATTTTTTGTAAAAAAAAATGGATAGGGAGAGAAAATCTCAGTTGTTAATATTATTTATATCATGGTAGTGCCCACAGGGCCCATCTGAGACTAGGGCCTGTCACAGGTTGGGTAGCTCTTTAAGGGTAGCTGGGCTCCACCACACCTGTGCTAGATTAGTTATCCTGCACCCCTACCCCCGCTGCTCATAATCAGCTGGATGATTTCTTTAAAAGACTGAGAAACTCAGTTTAAAAGTGGCTTCACAGAGAGCAGGTAGGCTTCTGTGCAAGGGTCTGAGCAAAGGTCTGCAGGAGATTGTGAGAGGACTTCAGGGAAGGAAATTGGGAGTCAGGGATCTATCCCACAGCCAGAGAGACTGAAAGGTAGCCCAGAGAGTCTGAGATTCTGAGGGGGACTCCAGACAAGGAGTCTGGGAGTCAGGGGTCTGTCCCAGAGCCAGAGAGACTGAAAGATAACCCAGAACGGACTGGGAACTGAGCCTGAAAGGTAGGCTGCCCAAGAGCAGCCCAAGTGGAGTCAAAGTACTTTTGTTAGGACCTGTATTACCCCAAAAGGTGATTGAGTTCAGAGTGATGCAGCTGGAGAGCTGTGCCACGAATCCCTGGGAGAGACATGAAACCGGGGGTGGGGGAGGTCACTGGAGTTCCCATGCCAGTTGCCAGAGGCAGCAGGACCATCCGAATAGATCCTGGTAATCCTCTGAAAAATTCAGGAGATCCAGCAAAAACAGCAGGATCTGCAGCTGGATTTACAGAGGCAACTGGCCAGGGTAGAGGAGCAGCAACAAACTATGCTGGAGATCCTGTGTAAGGAAATTGTCAGTATAGTAACCATCAAGCTGGAGGAAAAAAACGGTATTTGGGACCCAGGAGCCCGGAGGTCCAGCCAAGGGTATGTTATGCTCATGGGAAAGTAGAACACATAGGCAGTGCTTGCTCCTAGGTAAGGCAGGACATAAAGGCTTGCTCCGAGGAAAGACCACAGGAAAAACCACAGCCTCGCTGGATATGGACACCCGGTATGTGTTTTGGGTAAGGAAGAGGGTCTGCTTTCACAAGGAATCAAGATGCTGCAATGGGAAAAGCAGGTCCCTCGGGAACAAGAATGAAAAGGAGGAACTGGTCTGCAGCACAAACATTAAGGCTGCCTGTGAAGTTAAGGTTGTGGGAGTGATAGAAGCCCTCATACTTTTGCACTTGATCTACTCACTAACAGGCCAGAGTGAACTAAGGGACAAAATTGCTACCACAGAGATAAAGTGGGCTGATGTTATAACAAAAATGTGTATTAAACAGTCCATGGAGGGAGGGGAGGGGAAAGATGGGGAAGCAGTCGCCTCCACAAATATGGAGAAGGATGGATATGTGAAAGTACATTGACCTTGGGTGTGTAGCCAAGGGTCAGATAGAACACCAGATGAAAACACTTGGAGCATGGATGGCAGGGGGCGAAAGGGGATGGGACTAAAGATGCAATGATGGAAGCAAAAGGATGGCAAGAGAAGCTGGCAACAGGAGAATGGGCCTCACAGGTCGCCCAGCAAGAGAAAAATTAGACTAAAAAGTAGTCTGGGTGGGAAGTCTGGAGAGAACACTTGAAGGAGAAACTTCCCACGTGGATGAAACCCATGGATGGAGTATAGACTACAGATCTTGTCCTAAGTCTGGGTTTGGTTCTAGGGAGGGAAGCGTGTCATGGGTTTGTTGGCCCTTTAATGGTAGTTAGGCTCAGCCACACTTGTGCTGGATTAGCTACCCCCACAGCTGGTCTTTATCAGCTGGGTGATTTCTTTAAAAGGGCTGAGAAACTAGTTTGAGAGTGGAAAGGCTTCTGTGGCAGGCTCTGAGAAAGTGTGCAGGAGACTGTGAGGGAAGTCGGGGCTCTGTCTCAGAGCCAGAGCGTCTGAAACTAACCCGGAAGGGATTGGGAAGAGGAGCCCAAGTGGGGAGAAGTGCTTTGGGGTTTGTTTGGGATTTTGTTACTCCAAAAGGGGATTGAACTCAGTGACCCAGCCAGCCAGCTGAGTCATGTGAATCCCTGGGAGAGACAGAAAACCCTGGTGAGGAGGAAACTGAGGCAGGAAATGTCTGCCACACTCAGCCAGCAGGGGTGCTACAGAGTAGGCAAGCCCTGTGATAGGCCCAATTGTGTTAAATAATGTAATAAGAAACAGTCCCTGTCCTGAAGAGATGGATGCAGGGCCGGTGTAACCACTAGGCAAACTAGGTGGCTGTGTAGGGCGCTAAGATTTGGGGGCGCCAAAAAGCGGTGCCCCAAAAATATTTTTTTACACTATTGCTGGAAAATTAATGAATAAAGAAAAGAGAAACGTCGTTGAACTTGCATTTTAACTTGTCGTTCTTCTCTCATACATTACAGCTGTAGGCTACGCCAGCTCTGCGTTGCGGACACTATGGTACAAAGTGGCAATGACATCATTTTTCTCGTCGCGCACAGCCGTTACCCATTCGGACAGGCTATTTAGAAAGTTAACTTTACTAGTTTTTGGAGGTTGTCGACTGAGGGTAACTATTTTTGTTGAGTTGTTTCAGATCTAAGACTCTGGCAATTGCTGCTGCATCATTTTGCTAATACTTTGTGTCAATTGTGTGTGGATGTTAAGTATCTGAGTGTATATGTTTTTCGTGTGTGAATATACGTGTGTAGGTTGTTGAAATTTGTCATATTGATATTGTTGTATGACAGAGTATCCACCATTCTAATTTTATAATGTGATTAATAACAATAATTGGATATTCTAAAGGTAGAATAAAATGTAGTAGATTTTGATATGAAAGAAGGAAGGAAGGAAATATACAGGAACAATGCCACATTATGCAGTATTCATTTTTGAAAGTTCAGAATAAGCGCTGATCCCGGGGGAGCGGGGCGGGGCGGGGGCGCAAGGTGGAAGTTTTCACTGGCCCTGGATGGACAAAACAGAGGGTGGGGAGAAAAGGTGGAAGTATTATTATCCCCCATAGATGCAGATAGCTCCACACCAGTGCCACTAGTCTGCCGAAGCCTTCTCACAATTCCCCCTGTGTGCCCAGATAGGACGGACGAGTTCGCCCACAATTCACTGGGAAAGAAATGTGTAGAGTGGCTGATCTTACTCCAGCACAAAGAACCAGGGAATATGCCCCCAGAAGTCTTAATGCCACAGTACAGTAAACGCAGTGCCGGTGTGGACAGAGCAGCTTGAATGTTATTTCCCAGTGTGGCTGCTCTCCCTTGAGCTAGGCTGACTTGGGAGGAATAACTGAGGCAAATCTGCAGTGAGGACATACCCTAAGTCTAACTCAATTCATAAGAGCTGTGGATACTCAGCCGCTTTCAGGATATGATTCAGTGACAAAACATGTAGCTTCCAAGCATCCAAAGGGCATTTTGCTTTAACATTTGGGTGCAATTGCTTATACCTAAAGCGCTCAGTCCGGAACATCTTATTCAGGAGTAAACAGTTTGAAACTAGAGGGAGTTTTGGCTGAACAAGGACTTCAGGACCGGTCCTATTATTTATTCTGTGTATTTAGCCTTTATAAAAAGTAGGAAGATATGGTTCATGAGACGCCTATTATGGAGGCATCAAAGTGGCTCCGTAGTGAAGGTTGCATTGAGATTTACACATGAAGCTGGGGTTCAACTATTTTCTTATATCTGAATAATAGTGTCTCCTCCCCTAAATTTGTAGCACTTATTCTCTGAGTTCGCTGATTTTCTGAGAATTTACAAGTAAATCTGTTAGTCTGTAAGTTATATGCATGTCATAATGGACCCCTTAAGATTTTTTCCCCTCCTTTGGTGAGTGTAACCTTTTATTCAGCTCCCTCTCATGCATAGATTCCTGACTGGGTAATTTCAAACTTGACTTCTATATTATAGCAAAATCAAAGGCATAGGATATTTTTTTAAATGATTTATGTGCTACTTTATTATTTATTGATACTATTAGTCATATGTACTTTTCTGTAAATTACATTTATTGTTGATTTTTTAAAAAAAATATGTTTCTAGCCCTTATGATTAAATCTTGACAATATGACGAGTGAAAACTGATGTGGTGGTATCTTCCCAAGCTTTCAGACAGCCTAAAACAAGCGCTCTGAGAGGTATGAACTACTGACTCTGAAACATGACAATGACTATCTGAATGTCAATATCATTTGCTATTTAGTTGCTGATTATTTTAGTAGTACCATCAACAAATGCGACCAATGGATCTGGTTACAAAGGAATTAAAAATCATATGTCAAGTGAGTTTGATGACAAATTCTAGGGAGGCAGAACAGTGCTTAAGGTTGCATTGACATTTGCACTTAAAGCAGGAATTAAATCACTTTATAATATATAAATAATGTATGTATAATCCCTAAACTTCCAGCTCTTACTGAGTCCTGAATGCACTTGCTGAAAATGTTCAAATCAATTTTACAGAATCCCTTTTGGAAACTTTACCGGTGAATCTAAACTTTTTTCAGATCTAACACAAAAGTTCCTGAAGTCTGAGAGCTGAAAACTGACTCTCTTGTAGATTAGTCCAAAATCTTAGACATGGGCTAATTTAGAGTTTAATAGTGTGGAAATGTCTGATTTAGTAAGTGTTAGTCATCTCTCTTTCTATTTACACTGCAATGTTTGCCATATAATATTTTTTCTTCAAATTAATTTGTCATAAAATGTTTTCTATGGCAAATATCACAGCATATAATTGATTTTGTATCATTTATTTTTGAGCAGGAATGGGCTGCACAATGTGCTTTTTGCAGGACAAGTGATACAGTGGAAGCCAAGAGAGAAAGTCCTTTGGTCAGAAAAAAGCCACTAATTTATAGCTTTGCCAGAGTGATTCAGCTCTTCACTGGCTGAACTATAAACTTGTCTCCTGGACCTTGGGATGGAAGCTTGTCCAAGACCCCCTCCCTCAAATGTCCTCCCCTTAAACTACCCCTTTCCTCTACTGCTGCCCTCTTTCCATTGCCTATCAGGTTTGGTAGAGTAGAACCTCAGTTTTATGAATGACCGGTTATAAAAACCATTTTTCCATCAACAGACAAAAAAAAACCCCAATGAAAGTGATGTCGAAGAACAAGTCAACATCCCAGCATGTTCCAATGCCTTTGGTACACTGGAAATCAATTGGCAGCCGTTTGAAGGACAAGAAGAAAGTGATGCGGTGCACCAGACTGCAACATATGCACAGCACCTACCATAATTTTGAGATGTTCAATGTTAAGAACTTTTTGGTTTTAGGAACTCCTCAGTCCCCAGTTAGGTTGTAAAAGCGGGGTTCTACTGCACACGTAAACTGTAGGCTCAATCCTGCACAGTACTGAGCACACTGGTCCTGATCCAAGAAAGCACCGAAGCTAAGAGGAAGAATTTGCCCTTTGGTAGCTATCTTACATTTTTTTAATCCCATGCCCAGATCTTAGTTCCCAAAAGTTTAGACATTGGAGACCAACTTAATGAGTGTTAAAGCAATGACAAACTCACATCTGGAATCCTGTGCTTCTTTCATGTGCAGCATAGTTACCTGACCCAGCACTGAAAAAAAGGTATAGACATTTTTTTAATAAAAATACAACCCCAATGGGATTTTAAGTCAATTTTTTTACAATATGAAGCAGCCACTTGAGCATCTCAAGAGTTTTGAATAACTCACATAATTGGAACAGAAAGCTGATATTTTGGCTGATATTTTGGCTGCCATAAGAAGTTCAGAACTCCTGCTGACTAAAAAGAAAACAGAGCTGGGCCTTTCCTATGTGTTTTGCTTCTTTGTCAGAAAAGTAAGATTTGTGCTGCATCTTTTCTGCATATTTCTTCATGAATAAGAAAGCTATTCATTATTTTAATGTGGTATTAGGGCAATTTGGCTGGAGCCTCTGATCAGACCAAGCTATGCGCAGCATGGTACTGGAAGAGGGAGCAAAGGAAGTTTTAAGCCTCATTTAAACTTCCCATCCCAATCATGGAGCTATTGGGCTACTCTAAGTTAACCCCCACTCTGGCAATGGCCCTAAAAGGATATTCTGGCAGCCAGGGATCACCAGAGTGCAGGAGAAGTCTGGCTACACCCCTTACTCCGAGAAATACACCCCTACTCAAGGGGAATCCCTAGCTAGCCATTTACGATGGCTTTCCAGTTGCATTGCAAGGCTGTTGAGATACAAAATAGCTATAGAAGGATCAAGGATCTGGCCCAGTAGATCTGCATAAAAACAAATAAATTGCTCATTTCCCCTGATCCCTAAAAAAACCCCTTGACAATGGATAGGCAGCTGGCATATTGAGACCTCAGCCTATCATGCTGCTCAATACTGTCTCATTGTTTTGTTGTGATCCCGTCTCTGTCTGTCTGTATCCACTTGTTGCCTCTTGTCTCATACTTAGGGCTGGTCTACACCTGAAATGCTACAGTGGCGCAGCTGCACCAGTAGCATTTCAATGTAGACATTACCTATGCTGACAGGAGGGGTTGTCCTGTTGGCGTAGATAATCCATCTCCCCAAGAAGACATAGCTAGATAGATGGAAGAATTCTTCCATTGACCTGGCACTGTCTACACTGGGCATTAGGTTGGCTTAACTCAGGAATGTGGATTTTTCACATCCCTGATCAACATAGCTGAGTCATCCTAACTTTTTAGTGTAGAGCAGACTAAGTTCTTTGGGGCAGGGACCATCTTTTTGTTCTGTGTTTCTACAGTGCCTAGCACAATGGAGGCTCCTAGGAGCTCCTGAAGTACAAATAATAATAAAGTCATAAGAAGAAGAACTAGAATTAGGCTCCAGTGTCTGGTATTATCAGGGCAATACCCCAAGGTTCCCATCAAATGTGGTCCCCCCTAGAAAGCAATAGCAACACTCTTTCTTGGCTTTGAGTCACTACTATGACTATCAATTATTCAGAAATTTTAGGAGCAACAAAGATTATAGTAAAAATACAGTCTCATCAGTCATTTTACAACAGCACCAGCAGCAATATGGAGTGTTTTAAACACTCTTCAGGTCGAAATTAAAAATGGAATAATTTATTACTGCTGATTTAGAGATTAACATTGTGCCAATTAATCAATGTTTCAATTGACAATTAATTGACATTTCTCTTCTAATCTGGCAAAGTCTTTTCACTTTGTGGTTGAGGATTTAAACTCTCTGTCTGGAGTGGGAGAACAGCTGTTTTTGGAGTGAAAGGGGACAAAGGGAGGTGGACAAAATAAAAGCCTGGCCATTTTCACCCAGTCTAACTGCATAAAGAGCATTTGGAGACTGCATGTATAGACTATACATGAGGAGGCGTCTTTCTTGACTTGCTCTACAATCACAATCCACAAACTAGGAAGTCGATACTCATCATCTTCCTGAGACTGGATATGTTAACAAAGAAAAAAACAGTCAGAAAACTTACACAGCTCATCTCAAGCCCTCTCTTCAGGCATGGCTATTTCTATGGTTCTTCTCTCAGGCCAGCTCAGCCTGCACCTCAGGTCCTCCCTCCATGAAAAGCCACTTCTACCTGTTGTTTTCTTTATATTCAGGAGTGAGATCAGAATCGGATCTAACTTCATTGACTTCAGTAGAGCTGCTCCTGATCTGTGTGAAATCTGAATCAGGACCTTAGTCCGAATGTTTCTAATTTGCAAATATGCAATAACTGGGACTGCCATGTATGTGAAATGTGCATGACTTTGGCTATTGGAAATATGCTCCTCTGCTTTGCACCTTGTGCAATTATACCAGTATAAAGTAGGGGTAAAACTCTCAGTCTTTAGCATGCATTACATACAGTAAAACCATGAATGACAAAGAGAAATGTGAGTCTTCAGAATATTTTTCTAAAAGCAGCAAAGAGTCCTGTGGCACCTTATAGACCATTGGAGCATGAGCTTTCGTGGGTGAATACCCACTTCGTCGGATGTTGTATCCGACGAAGTGGGTATTCACCCACGAAAGCGCATGCTCCAAAATGTCTGTTAGTCTATAAGATGCCACAGGACTCTTTGCTGCTTTTACAGATCCAGACTAACACGGCTACCCCTCTGATACTTAAGAATAAATTGAGAGCCTTTTATGTATTATGGGTCTGATTATGGTGTAAACCTGAAGCAGAATAGTGATGAATAGATTTATGCTGGCATAAAACTGAAGTAATACAGAGGTAAGTCATGCCCTGTCCCTATAATGCAGATGCTTCTCCTTAGAAAGGCTTGCAATTCACTGCTTTCTTGAATAGAAGACAGGGCTAAGTTTTCATTATGTAATGAGTATAGCATTTTTTGCATGTCAGGGAACAATTTTGTTTGTGTATTTATTCTCATTGTCATTAATGGGAATATGTGGTTATGTTTCTTAAGTGGAGATGTGGCTTTTGGAGTTAATGAGGGTTTATTATTTCTACTCTCAAACTACATTTCTTTGTTAAGAAAAAAAAATCAACAAATGCTAATTCCCTAAAGGGGAAAGCAGCTTCCCCAGCTAACATCAATATAGCTACCCCTGATTAACGCTGGTTTAAGTAAGAGAAGAACCAGGCCAAATGGGATTATACTAGTGTAAAATATGTGTTGGATCAGAATCATGCCCTAGGTCATGATTCCAGCCCAAGTCAGTTGTGAGAGAAAGTCATTATCATATGCAAGGTGTTTAGCGACCTGTGTATACTGGCCAGTGAGGTTCCAAAAAGACAGGCCATGTTTGACTCACTCTGAAAAAGCAACGGTTGCATAGTGCCACGTTCACCAAGAAAAAGCCTATACACTGATCTCGGTCTATAGCAAATGTTTTTTCTACATCAAATTGATTTTACTGCAACTTTCCTAAGAACATCACAGAAATCATTGTATCTATTGTGACTGGAAAAGAGAAGAAGCCCATTGTTCTGTGGTCAGTAAGTGAAGGCTGGCTAATCAGCTTCTCAGCATGTCCATCTCGGTGTTTGGGCACTATGTGCCCAATCCTCTGTCGATATAAATCACATAGCTCCATTCAGAGTCTGAGGAGTGTGGTACTCCATATACTTCGATTTACTGCTGAGGGTCAGGCCCAGCTACCGAGAATGGTCTGAATGTGCATGAGGAAAAGATTATTTCTTCCAATCAACAGCTTATTTTCATTCCTTGCATGGGAACAGAAAGAATAAAAATCAAAGCTCCAAAATCAGGTTTAGTACAGTATTCGCAAACCCACAAAAGTTGTATAAATGTAAGGTACCAAAAACCCTGAGCATTTGCGTCAAATCCAACAGTGGGAAATGGAAAAGCAAAGGAGAGCATTAGCATTTAAGTAGCTTGTTAATGTTTGGAAACCAAAACAGTCACAGAACAGCAATAAAGTAGCTCTTCAAATGTTGCTGGAGGATGTCCATAAAGAGGATATAATGAAACGGGCTGCCCAAATGTGCAAGGATAATATAGTTAATGTATTACTTCTTTTATTATTTTATCATCTTTCATTAATTGCTGGCTTCATTCCTACAGGAGTTGGTTCCATGAAAAGGGCTTTTAGTCAAATGTCCTAAATGAAACGACCACTTAGACCCTAAGAACAATGTTGAACCAAGGTTCACCTGATTTCTTTAAATCATGCCTGTGATGGGGGGGGGACGATGATACATTGGGTTAGTTTTTTGGCAGCCTCATGGTTGCCCTATGAGGAGGATCCGCTCTAGAACCACTCTTGGTAGGATCGATTCCCCAGGCTGGTAGATTCTGTGTGTATTGCAGTGACTCAGTACTCAGGTACTGCTGCTTTTCCTGGACTATCTCAGAGGCAACCCACTAAGCGACACATGTCTTTGATTACGCATTAGCGCGAGGCTAGTAGCCCATTACCATTACTTGTATTCAGGTGATATTTGTATTCAGGAGACTATTACAGAGATATCTGAACCCTGAATACGAATCCAGAAACACCTCCATTATCCAGCTGCAACAGAGGAACGTGAAATTAAGTTGGATAGTCAGGGTGTCACAAAGAAGTTTATGGGCTAAAGATGGGAGGCCGCAGAGTTCGTAGAAGAAAGGCCCATTTAAACTTTGCAGCATTAAGCACAGAGTTTTCTACATAAAAATTTTAGGCAATTTAGTCAAATTTCCAGGGACGCAGCCAGCATTTTGGGATCTGATCCAAAGCCCAATGGAATCAATAGAAGAACTCCCATTGACTTCAATTGACTTTGGCTCAGGTCCTTGGTGAACTAAGATTTGACTAGTGGGGTGGCTACCCGCTCCAGTCCTGACAGGGTTAAAACCAGCCCTGGGAGAGGGCTGGAGGGCTGGGAGAACAGCCCAGGCTTAGTGGGAAGCAGGCTCAGCTGGGACCATGCCCCAATCAGGGCCCAGCTGGCCCAATAAAGGCTTGAGCCAGGAGCTCAAGCAAACAGTCTCTCGCTGCGTTCAGAGAGAGAAGGGTCTGGCTGCAGGGAGCTTAACCTAGTGCCGAGAGTGGAGCAGGGCTGGGGAAAGGCCAAGGGAGCTCCAGCCTAGGAAAGCCCCAGGCTGCAGGCCTAGGGTAAGGCCAACGGGGCACTTGGGATGCACCCGGGTAGGCAAGGCACAGGCAGCAGGTCCAGACCCCCCTTGCCTGTGATGACTGGCTGATACACTACAGTCTGCCCCAGTGAATGGGGGCTAAGTGGTGACTGGCAGTAGCCAAGACTGAGGCGAGGTGGGGATAGGGGTTGGGGGTTCCCCTGGGAGGTGAGAACCTGAGATTGGGGGATACTGCCAGAAGGGCAGCACCCCAGAGAAAGGGGCACTGGGGTCCTGGGAGGGACATGGGGTCAGCGGTAAGGCGGATCACTGGCCTAATTCCCGAGATGACCAGCAGGAGGCGCTGAAGGGGTGAGCCCCACAGGCTTACACTACTGTATTAACCAATCAAAATCCCTCTTCAATTCTTCCTAACAAGCCTAAGAGTTCCCTCCCCCTCTGCACCCTTTAGCTTCTGGAAAGTCCTGTGAACTACTCCCCCTCCCTTCAAGGACAGCCAGCTGCCAAACTTCCTCATCCCATTTTTTGAAGGAACAGTGAGCTTTCCTATCTACATTCATGTGGTTTTCCACAGCAAGACCCACAACTACTTTCCTGGGTCCCATTATTGCTCCTGCCTACCCTTTTAGGTATGGGGGGATGGGGACTGTAACAAATCAGACTGTCACGGGGATGTGAAAATCACTACTCCTCTGTGGATATCAGAATTTTTGTGAAAATGTGTATTTTTTTTAAGTTTATCGTGACACTATTTTCCAGATTCAGCGTGACTGTACGAATACCATCACCATTCCCCAAACTGTACAATATCATCACTTCTATGCTCCCAGTGTGAGCAGTGGCCATTCTTCTGTTCCACCGGCTTGCGCTGTCCTTTTTCCAAATCCCAAGTGTTTAAGCATGTTTAAAAAGTAAAACAGAGCTGACATTTTGAAACTTATAGGAAATATGTCTAGAGAAGAAACCAAACAGATTTGCAGTGGGGTAAGCAACATAAAGGCAACCCTGGAAATCAAGAGAAGTCAAAAACTAAGGGAAAATACATTTCTCTTCTCTTTCTGAAGAGTCATCCTGACATGGACATTTTCTTTCAGAGCAAGATTACGGCAAACCCATGTGCTTGATTCTTTTCTCATTTAGACCAGTCCACTGATTTCAATGGAGTTACTCCTGATTTACGTAGCGATAAGTGACAAGAGAATGGGTCCCTCCATCTTCATATTTATTATCAATATTGCAGTGGTGCTCCAGTGTGCTAGGCTCTGTACAAACACAGAACAGTGACAGTCCCTGTATCAGAGATCTTGTCTAACCTAAAAAAGTTGGACTGTTTTAACTAAATCAAACTAGTTAAACTGATGCAATCCCCTAATATAGAAACACTCAAATCAGTTTAACCCTTGCATAAATCAGTTTACCTCAAAGAAGAGGGGGAATCAATTTGTATCTATATAACCCACTGGTTGATGTGTTACATGTCCCTCTCTGTGCCTGATCCACAGAGAATATGACAATCTGAGTCTGTCACAGCCCCAGCAGCAGAAGCTGCCTTTTTAGCTCAAGCTATGGAAGAGACTCAGTGCTTTCGCTCCAAAGATACCCAGTTCAATCTAGTTGGTACAGATTCTTATACTGCACTTATCACCGTAGTATCTTAACATTTTCCAGCTATGCATTAAGCAGTATAGCTAACAACTGCTACAGTTTTGTTCTCTCATCCTCTCCTTGGGAACAGAAATGTGTGCAGTGGAGTGTTTTGTTTTGATAGAGTGCTATATACATGCACACAATGTTGCTATGTATTTATGTTGATGAGATGCACATTGCACTTGGAGCAGAAGTTGATGAGGTTTGTGATGGTCCTTAGTTTCTGTGGTTTGTGATGGTCCTTTGTTTCCTCACCAATCTGCTAGAATTCTTTGAGGGGGTCAACAAGCATGCAGACAAAGGAGATCCAGTGGATATATTGTATTTAGGTTTTCAGAAGGCCTTTGACAAGGTCCCTCACCAAAGGCTCTTAAGCAAAATAAGCAGTCATGGGATAAGAGGGAAGGTGCTCTCATGGACTGGTAAATGGTTAAAAGATAGGGAATAAATGGTCAGTTTTCAGAATGGAGAGAGGTAAATAGTGGTGTCCCTCAGGGATCTGTACTGGGCCCAGTCCTATTTAACATTCATAAACGATCTGGGAAAAGGGGTAACCAGTGAAGTGGCAAAATTTGCAGATGATACAAAACTACTCAAGATAGTTAAGTCCCAGGCACACTGCGAAGAGCTACAAAAGGGTCTCACAAAACTGGGTGACTATGCAACAAAATAGCAGTTGAAATTTAATGTTGATAAATGCAAAGTAATGCACATTGGAAAACATAATCCTAACTATACATATATAATGATGGAGTCTAAATGAGCTGTTACCACTCAAGAAAGAGATCTCGGAGTCCTTGTGGATAGTTCTCTGAAATCATCCACTCAGGGTGCAGTGGCAGTCAAAAAAGCAAACAGAATGTTGGGAATCATCAAGAAAGGGATAGATAATAAGACAAAATATCATATTGCCTCTATATAAATCCATGGTACACCCACATCTTGAATACTGTGTGCAGATGTGGTTGCCCCATATCAAAAAATATATTTTGGAATTGGAAAAGGTTCAGAAAAGGGCAACAAAAATGATTAGGGGTATAGAACGGCCTCCATATGGAGAGAGATTAATGAGACTGGGACTTTTCAGCTTGGAAAAGAGGCGACTAAGGGGAGATATGATAGAGGTCTATAAAATCATAAGTGGTATAGAGAAAGTAAATAAGGAAGCGTTATTTACTCCTCATAATACAAGAACAAGGGGCCACCAAATAAAATTAATAGGTAGCAGGTTTAAAACAAACACAAGAGAGTATTTTTTTTTCGTGCAACGCACTGTCAGCCTCCTTGCCAGAGGGTTTTGTGAAGGCCAGTACTATAAAGGGGTTCAAAAGGAAGATAGACAGATTCATGACAGATAGGTCCATCAATGGCTATTAGCCAGGAATGGTATCCCTAGCTTCTGTTTGGGTTACAGGGCATGGATCACTTGATGATAACCGGTCTGTTCATTCCCTTTGGGGCACCTGCCATTGGCCACTTTCTGAGGACAGGATACTGGGCTTGGTGGACCTTTGGTCTGACCCAGTATGGCCATTCTTATGTTCTGGAGGAGTTCATTCCATAGTCTCAGACCAGCCCTTGAGAAAGCAGTTTCCTGCACAGATAAGATTTACTCTTATTGTAGGGAGTTCCATTGTGCCAGAGGAGCAAAGTTGTAAATCTTGGTTTTCATCCTGGAGCTTTTGGTGGTCTTTTAAGGCAGACTTAAGTTCTGTGTCTCATGCTAAAAACAGGGAGTTGAACCTCCAGCTGGATTTAAATTTGCATAGCCCCACTGATTTCAAAGGAGCTTCCCTGATTATACTAGCTGCAGATCTTACCTTGGGAGTTTATGCCACTAGGGGTACATCTGCACCCCAATTAAACACCCGTGGCTGGCCCAGGCCAGTAGAGTCAGGCTCATGAGGCTCGGGCTAAGGGGCAGTTTAATTGCAGTGTAGATGTTCAGGCTTGGGCTGGAGTCCAAGCCCAAATGTCTACATTGCAATTAAAAGCCCTATAGCCCAAGTCCCATGAGTCTGAGTCAGCTGGCATGGGCCAGCCATGGGTTTGTAAATGCAGTGTAGATGTACCCCGAGGGCCTGGCTGGAAGCCCTGCCTACCTGCTAGCATTTGACAGTAGGATTGTAATGGAGCCTAATACTGGGATTCAGGCACCTAAACCCTAGACTTAGGTGCCTAAATCTAGGGGTTAGGCACTTAAGTGCTTTTGTGGATCGGGACCTGAGTCCCCTGGAAGGGAGGCTGTAGCAGCCTCATATACATCCTCTGTGGATCAGGCGCAGGTTAAGGGATGCTTCCCGAACCCCTGGCTACACATGCTCCTTTAGTGTTTCTTAGGACATTATGCCTGCATTCCTATTCTCTTCTGTTCAGGTTATTGTACCAGGCCCAATACCTTGGTTTCTAAGCTTCCCTGCAGCTTCTCACCCAGCACTCCCAAGTCTCTAAAGAGAACTAGATAAACGTACATTAGAAACTGTTAATAAGTGTCCGCAAGGTGCACATGGACATCAGCTAGTGTCAAAGAGAGAATACTGGTTCTTCATTATACAATCACTCAAGATTTTTATTTTACTACTGGCGCATCCATGGGCACTTTTTTTGTTTGTTTGTAGCATTATATTGCTCTCTTTGACACAGAATGTGTACAATCATATCTGCTGTTGGCTGGCTGTGACAAAGGCTAATGCAAAGCATTCAGTACTATATGCTCCTATGTCAAAATGCATTTGATTACTCTAAAGTACGCAAGGGCATCCATTAACATCAATTTGCTGCACTTATGGCAATGCATAATATAGGGCTGGGGGAAACATTTTGATATTAACTTCATGCAACTTGTATAAATCTTAGCACCAGCAGAGAGTACTTTTGTATGTTGTCAGCATTTTATGGTAAATTCATCTCTCAAATTAAAGCTATGGCTATGGAACTTCTAAGGGGAGGCGGGTGGCCCACTGACATTCTGCCTAAGGCATCAGATGGTCTTGAGCAGCCTCTGCCTCTATCGACTGATAGCAGAAGATCATTCATCAGTGCCATTAAAGCTGTTTCAGTTCCACATCCTGGCCTGAATCCAGATTGTGCTAGTTCTAGGACATTATCTTCTATTAGAAGAGCTTGAAATTGGCCTTTGGGTAGCTTCTCTGTGAGCTTGGTCAGGAATGAGAGGTTTGACTGGCTGATAGCTGGCTGGAACAGAGTGGGTTTCTTCAGTGTTGGACTATTGCATGTTTGAAAGAAGAAGAGAAGATTCCTTCCCTGAACCAGGCATCAGCTACTTCGGTCATGAGTGGCACCTGTTGTTCGTAACTCTCTTTCACAAGTCAGGAGGGCACGGTTTATATGCACAGGTCTTGGATCAAGACTCCTTTAGGGTGTCCAGAACTTCTTTGATGAGTGAAAGTATTGGACTCTGGGAATGTAAGTGAGCTGTTGGTTGGTAGGTATAGGAGGAATGGAGAAGACTTCCCATATGTACATGATCTCTCCAGAGAACTGGGATGATAGATCTTCACAGCACTTAGTGCTCTTGTTTTGATGCAGATTGTAAGCACTCAGGATTGAAGAAGTGGCTTAATACCCTGGATAGCTCATTTGGGCAGGACTGGGCAGCTTCAATGGAAGCTAATAGGAAGGGTCTCTTGACCTGTGATTCAGCCTCAGCATAGGCACTGAGGAATTTGTTATGTCTGTATCAGCCTTTATTTTCCACCATCCTCCTCCTCTATCTGGTAGAGGGTGTCAGAAAACCAAGGAGATCTGTGTTGGCAATGGGGAGGAGGGGCCCATTTGGGGGCCAGTTTGTCGATGATCGAAGGCTAGTGTACAATGATGGTTCTTCAAGTCTTCAACTCCATCCTGTGGGTGGAGTGCTGTTGTCTCCTTTAGGATGCTTTAGAATTGTTGGAGTCCATGATCTTCATGATCGAATCTTGTTGCCTAGGAGCTGGACCACTGCCTTAATGATGTAACGGGCTGTCCAGCATGGTGGCAGGGTTGTGATGTCCTCAGTCTTGACATCTAGACTGAAGATCAGGTCCAGCATGTGATCAGCTGTGTGGGCTGGACCAGAGATGACCTGTGAAAGTACCAGGAGACAAGTGAGATGAGTTTTATGGCTTTTGCTTCTACAGACTTGTCAGTATGCATGTTGAACTTTCCCAGGATGACAAGTCTGGGGTATTTCACCACCATCCCTCACAATGTATCAGTGAGGTAATTTATAAATCTTGTAACATATGGTTGTCTGTATGTAAGCATAAAATCTGTGTTCTATTTGGCTCTGGTTTCTATTGTCAGAAGAATGGATTTGAATGCAGTTGTCTTATCAGAGGCACATCTCTTGGATTTCATGTCTGCATTAGGGATTTATACCAGCTTGACTAAATTGATTACAAAAATATTTGCAGATTCACAGAGTTTAAGACCAGAAGGGATCATTAGGTCATCTAGTCTGACCTCCTGTATAACCCGGACACAGAATTTCACCCATTTACCCTTGTATAGATCCCAATAATTTGTGTTTGACTAAAGCACATCTTCCAGAAAGTTCAGTCTTAATTTCAAGACATCAAGAGATGGGGAATCCATTTCTTCCCTTGTTGGTTTGTTCCACTGGTTAATCACCCCACATAGCCAAAAATGTGTGCTTTATTTCTAATCTGAATTTGCCTGGCTTCACCTTCCAGCCATTGGTTGTTATGATATTTATACCCTGTAGTCAAGTCATCTCTGACTCTTTTTTTTTGATAAGTTAAACAGATTTGATTTATTGAAGTGTCTTACCACAAGGCATTTTTTCTCCAGCCCTTGTATCATTTTTGTGGCTCTTTTCTTCACCTTCTCCAATTTTTCAACATCCTTTTACAATGCAGACACCAGAACTGTATGCAATATTATAGTATCTAGCAATATACTCACCAATGCCACATGCATAGGTAAAATCACCTCCCTACTCCTACTCACCATCCCTCTGTTTATAAATCCAAGAATGGCATTAACTCTTTTTGCCACAGTATCTCACTGGGAGTTGGCTTGGAGTTGCTTGTCCGCTATGATCCTAAATCCTTTTCTGAGTCAATGCTTTCCAGCCTACGGGCTCCTATTCTGTAGGTGTGGCCTGCATTCCTTGTGCCTAGTTGTAGATCTAATTAAATCAAAGCAAGCTTTGCACGCGCACCAGTCACAAAACGAAGTTTGCCTCTCTTTCGAGTTTGAGGCAGGTGGTACATTGTCATCTGGATTCACAGGGATTTTTCTTATGTATGGTGATTAGAATTAGATGCCAGATCCAAACTTCCTTCGAATTCTGTGAACTGCTCAGATCCAGAGTTCTGTCTCTAGCCTAGCTCAGATTGTAACGCCCCCTGCAGGGAGTCACTGTAAGTGCTGTAGTACACCAGGCCCCTGAAGTCTAGTAGCAGACTGGGTGTAACACAAACTCCCAGGCAAAGACTATAGGCGCTTCTAGCACTAGGCTCTTCATGTGCTGGGCAGGTTCCCAAACAGGCTCTCTCATACTTTGAGTGAGTGAGGATTTCTTTACTAGGGCTGCTAGAAATAAAAGATTCAAATACCCAAGGCAGGATTGTTTTAACAAGAGATAAAGCAACGGTTACTAACCAAGGGTACCGGTCTTATACCCTTCCACACTGTCCTCCTTTCCTGCCATGATGCTACTGCTGGCCTCTTGCCAGCACCTGGGCCAGTCTCAGGCTGCTCATGGCTCATCCTTCTCTCCACTGCTGTTCCTGCTCACATACAGCTTCTGGCTCCCTGTGGACCCCAGTCCCCTTTGACCTAGAGATATCACTTTCCTTTCTTGTCCTTTGGAGAGTATGGAGCACTCTATGGGTTGGATGTTACAAAGGGTAACAAAGAACCTTCCACTAACTTAATCCTTTCTCTCTAGCTTAGGTAATGAGCCAGCAGGTCCATTATACTATGCACGGCTCGAGTCACGCTAGCGTGACTCTGGAGTAACTCCGAGTTCACGGACAGAGACTGAGAGCAGTCTTATCATTCTGAATATATTCTACATAATACATTGCCATTATCATGCATCTCTAACTGAGAATCTCAAAGCACTGGGTACTCTTCGTTTTACAGACAGGGAAACTGAGGCACAGAATGGCGAAGTGATTTGCTCAAAGTCCCACAGCAAGTCTGTCAGATCTACACAGTTGATATTTACCTTATTGACAGAAGCGTGTACGTGCTAGAGGAAGCTGAATTATATTTTGGGAACTGACAAATTTAGCTCTTTAGTTCATTTGTCAGTCAGTCGTCGTTAGATCCTGATCATAAGTCATTGAACAATATTGATGAACAATTTTCAACCTACAGTCACCAACTATTCACTTTGAATATTTGCTATTTGTGGCATGTGACTAGTTACTTAAATAACATGGTATTGTTTCTGCTGTTTGATTGGTTGCCTGCAATAAACAGGAGACTCATTAATAATTTTGAACAGCAAGTTCTCTTGTTCGCAGGTGAATATGGCTATCTGCACAGGGATATTGTGGCTATTGTGCGGAGAGCCTGCATAAGACCTTTAGCACTAAAAACACACATTCCACAAACATTCCCGCCAACAAAAACTCATGCACATAAACATTCAAAGTAATAGCAAAGTGAGAAAGAGACCGGTGATACACTGTCTGGAGTGGTTCATGACCACTAGTGCCAGCCTCAGGACAGACTGTTAAAAAGTAGAGCAGAGCCCCCCAAACTGGTGGTGTGTTCTATAATTAGATTTCACCAACCCAGTAACAAATGTGAACTCCTGGATCAATGTAACAGTCTTACCATGTCAGTCCCCTGGGGCACTCCAGTCTATCCTGACACCCAGAGAAGCTGGACATAGTGATAAATGGTCACTTACACCAAAAATCACAAAATATTCAGGTTGGTCTCCAACCCAAGAGACCAGTCACTTACCCCAGATCAATTTGTACCTTAGATCTAGGGTGACCAGACAGCAAGTGTGGAAATCGGGATGGGGGTGGGGGGTAATAGGAGCCCATATAAGAAAAAGACCCAAAAATCGGGACTGTCCCTATAAAATCGGGACATCTGGTCACCCTACTTAGATCTCACACCAAAGACAACGCTGGTAGCCAATCACATAATAAACTAACTAAGGGTTTGTTAATTAGGAAAAAGAAATGAGAGTTATTTACAGGCCAAAGAAGGCAACATATATACAGAAATAAGTTACAATTTATGATTCCAAAAGGTGACAGAGATGTAGTAATCTGTGCACTGAATGTCTTTTAGGGCTAACCCTAGTTGACACTGGGGATCACTGCTTCTCGTTTCTTAGCTCCAGTTTTTGTAAGAATTCAAACAGCTAAGAGAGACCCATTTCTTCTTGTGAACATCTATAATGCTGACAGACCCCAGTCATCGGGATGGGATCTCTGGAGCTTAGTGCATGAGCCTCAACCGCATGAGCTAAAAGCCAACTGGCTGTTAGCTAAGGCTGTAGAGCAGACTCATTAATTGCTCTCTCTTTAAGTGGGCTCAGTGCCACTAGATGGGACAGAACCCCAGAAGGTGTGTGAGTTACACATCTTTATATGCCCGTTCCCCAAAGTTCAAACTAGTGGGAGGAGGATTCCTGCATAACTTCTTCACGGGTGGATGAGGCAATCCACAAAGTTTTTGTCCTACAATGGCCCATTTAGTCTTGGTAGTCCTTGTTGATAGGTGAGAGAATCACTCTTCCTGCCTAAGTTCACAAGTTCAGAGCAGGCATTTTGACAGTTATAAAGCAAAATTTACCTATCACCTAAAAGTATGGGATAGAGACATTACAGCAGTGGTTCTCAAACTTTTATACTGGTGACTCCTTTCACATAGCAAGCCTATGAGTGCAACCCCCCCCCTTATAAATTAAAAACACATTTTTATATATTTAACACCATTATAAATGCTGGAAGAAAAGCTGGGTTTGGGGTGGAGGCGGACAGCTCACGATCCCCCATGTAATAACCTCACGACCCCCAGTTTGAGAACCCCAGCATTACAGGTAAGATTAATGCATGCAGCAACTTACGAGCATTTTATAGAGTCTAAACACTAAACACAGTTTTACAAGTCTAATACCTATCCTGAATAATATTAACATACAGGTGTTCTGGTCTGGTTTCCAGCTATGAATTTGTCAGTGTTGGGTTTATGCCTACAGCCTTGGCAAGAGCTGGCACCTGGCTTACCAGCACCACAACAGAAATATAGAATCATAGAATAGTACGACTGGAAGGGACCTCAAGAGGTCATCGAGTCCAGCTCCTGCACTCATGACAGGACTAAGAACTATCCCAACCTCCTTTCCCCTCAGTCCAATACTCCATTAGTCATTAATCAGACAGTGTTTTTCAATTCCATACTTCTGCCTGGGGTGGGGAGGAATCACACTCTCAGGGTTCATTTTTAGTTGCCCTGCAGATTTTTCTTCTGTGCATATTTACAGTTATAACCATCTTACCTTGTTAAAATCACCTTTGGAAACTTTTTGCTGACTTTGTTCCTCCCAGTCTCAAGATTTTAACTTTTGATAATTTTCCTCACTTTGTGCAAAAGCCAAAAACACTTAAGTGCCTGCTCTGCCTCTCACAATGGGAAGAGAGCACAGTGCACTAAAAAGCAGATTCTGGAGTTCAAAACCCAGGCAAGGAAAGATTGCCAATATTTTAACAACCACTCATTTCCCTAACAGAAGGACAGCAATTCTATAACAATCCTATCTTTTATTGTCCTCCTTGTGTTTGTGTGCCAGGAGGTACTCTACAGGAGACACATTTTCTCTCTTGGACAGGCCAAACTAACTCACTGCACTTTTAAAGTCAATTATATTACACCAGGAGCCATCCGCAAAGAATTGCTGTCAGATTATTCCACTAAAAAAGACTTTGTTGCTGAAGACTCTTCAGCTCCCCTCCCAGCACACACTTCATGCTTGTTTTCCCGGCAGGCCCTTACACATGGAATGGTCTCCTCTACTGTGATGCCCTTGGTAAAATGCTCACCGATAAAGGCTAGTGACCGGTTTAGAGATCTATCAAAATCTCTTGTTCATTTCCTTTAGTCCAGGGGTAGGCAACCTATGGCACGCGAGCTGATTTTCAGTGGCACTCACACTGCCCGGGTCCTGGCCACCAGTCCGGGGTCTATGCATTTTAATTTAATTTTAAATGAAGTTTCTTAAACATTTTAAAAACCTTATTTACTTTACATACAACCATAGTTTAGTTATATATTATAGACTTATAGAAAGAGACTTTCTAAAAACATTAAAATGTATTACCGGCACGCAAAACCTTACATTAGAGTGAATAAATGAAGACTCGGCACACCACTTCTGAAAGGTTGCTGACCCCTGCTTTAGTCCTTCACTCTGCAATGTGCTGTTGTTGGCCAGTCCCTTATGTGCATGCAGAAGTCTCACTGAAGTCAATGGGTGGCTGAAGTCAGTGGGTGCCCATCCACACAGATCAGATTGCAGGAACAGTGCCCATGTTTGTACAGCATCCAGCACCCTGTGGACCTCAGTCCAGACTAGGATCTATGTGCTACTGTAATACAAATAAGAAATCTTAAGCCTAGGACAATCAGTAGATCCCAGAGGAGAGTGGAAAATGGAGACATTCTTCCATCCCCAAAGTAAAATTGTATTTCAGGCCAGGGTATCTCACTTAAGAAGAGTTCTAAAAATGTTCTGAGTTACTTGATTCTACTATTGCTCGGCTCTACATTTTCCCTCCAAAATTAATTCACATTTGAAAGCTAGGTTAGGATCTGATGTTTCAAACACTTCCACATAGGCTTAACTTTGCATTGAAGTCTGTGAAACTCCTCGCATTTATAAAGTTATGCACGTGGTGAGCTGTTGCAAGATCAGAAACTTCAATTCAACCATGGTCACAGTCCATTAGTGTCTGCTTTCCATTCTTTTGCCAGCAATGCCCTTCTGCCATATACATTGGCCAAACCAGACAGTCTCTACACAAAAGAATAAATGGACACAAATCTGACATCAGGAATCATAACATTAAAAAACCAGTAGGAGAACACTTCAGTCTCTCTGGTCACTCAATAACAGATCTAAAAGTGGCAATTCTTCAACAAAAAACCTTCAAAAACAGACTCCAACGTGAAGCTGCAGAACTGGAATTAATTTGCAAACTGGATACCATCAGATTAGGCCTGAATAAAGACTGGGAGTGGTTGGGTCATTACAAAACCTAAACTTAATTTCCTCAATACTAATTTCTCCCTACTGTTACTCACACCTTCTTGTCAACTGTCTGTAATTGGGCACTCTCTTACCACTTCAAAAGTTATTTTTCCTCCCTTGGTATCTTGCTGTTAATTGGTTTATCTCATTAGACTGACCTCACACTTTGTAAAGCAACCCCCATCCTTTCATGTCTTTATACCTGCTCCTGTATTTTTCACTCCATGCACCTGCTGAAGTGGGTTCTAGCCCACAAAAGCTTATGCCCAGATAAATTTGTTGGTTTCTAAGGTGCCACAAGGACTCCTCCTTGTTTTTGCTGATATAGACTAACACGGCTACCACTCAAACCTATGGCAGAACAGTGTTTTTAAACATGCACATTGGGTCATTTTAGCACCTTGAATTTTAAGAGTGGCATGATCCATAGTTTTATTCTAACAGAAGTGTGCCATGCCCAGTTACTCTTTTCAGAAGGACATTGGTCTATTTATTATCAGAGACTCCAGCACTGTGCTCACTTGCAAGGTTAGCCATTTTTATCACGTGCTTTTCCTCTTCTCATTTTTATTTCCATGGAAATGGATCATTTACCTAGTGTGCCTGGATACTGAAATTGATAGGATAATTAGATTAGTTTAATCAAGACCAACAGAGTAGTCACTTCTTTAGACTCTTTGATCTTTATTAGTTATCTGTATTTTTCAGAATGACTACATTATTGAGGTGGTCTAACCTCACAGCCCATTACGTCCTCCATCCGCATAACTGTGGTTGAAATCAGTAAGGAGCTGTGTAGGTGGATCAAAAGCACATTAAGACAGCAGGTTTCAAAGTCTGGGACCTGCATGAAGAGCACTGGGCAGAAAACAGACAGCAATAATAATTTAAACGGCTGTTTCTTAATTTTAGGTTTAGCCATTTTACATTTCTATTTAGAGAAAGTTCCTTCACATAACTCACCTACAAAAGATCATTTGCATTCCCATGAAGCCAGTGCGTTCTTGTGTCTCCCAGGAAACATACTACAATGCCAGAGCAAGAAATGCCTCTGTATAAAGGTAGTTAGCTCAGAACCAGTCAAATCAGGAACAGAAAGATATTCGTCCCAATTTGTTAAGTCACTCCAAGCGGGCAGACCCTTACAGAGCCCCACTGAAGTCAGTGACGATCTATGCAGAGCTGGCCACGTACAATAATTCAGAGGATCAGGGCCACAAATTACACATGCAGCCAGGTTTCAGTCTCTGCTTCATCCAGGGCTCAAAACAAAGAACTGGTTCCCATCACGCCATATTTTTAACTAGAAACTTACACACTGAAAGCGCTTCACAAACATCCATTAATGAATGTCAGCGCTTCCTAGGTTTCAAAGTCAAATGAAAGTGAGGACTTACACCACGGAACAAGTCAAGCCCAAGACAGAGCTTTTCCACAAGTACAGAAAGCTCCCTCCCTCCTGCAGGTTTATATTCCCAACCCCCAAGGGGGATCACATGCCTGTTGCCAAGCTCCACCGCCTCCTCTGCCCCAGCCTGTACCTCAGACACCTGGCCTTGCCCTCTGAGCCCATCTGGTGGGAACGGGAGACTGTCAGTTGTCCCATGCTCTGCAAGGCTGGGTTCTAGCCCTATGCATCCTTACAGAATGTGGCAGAGAAGCAATTAGTTGAAACTGCTACATGCTAGTTCACTTTATCTCTTCTCTGTTTCTTGGAGCCAAGGCTCCCTGGTCCAATCCAGTCTGGCACTTCCTATGTCTGTTGCCAATTAGGTCTAATTACATGTCTCCTGAAAGAATCTCAAGTGGCTCTTTTCTGCCACGAGGCTTCTCTGGTTGCCTAGATCGAGCTATCAACCCTGTCTGCCAGGTTGGGGAGGAATTCTTCCATCCCTTTACTTCATACAGTCAGCTATGGGGAAATTCTTATTGACAGCTTTAGAAGTGAACCCATTTGCAAATTGGAGATTCTAGATCTAGAACAGAACTCAAAGCTCTTGCGGTTCTAATTCCATCTGACTCAGCCAAAACATGAGTTCTTGGCCTCTGACTATTTTCCTTTTTTCATTAACCCAGGAGTCATAGGAGCCAAGCAAATATCACTTTTAAATAAGGAACTTTGTTGTTTGCATAGCACTGGCTTCCATTTAGTGAGAAAAACATTTTGGTTTTTTCCAATTAACCGTCTTTTGAAAAGTTATCTACATCGAAGGGAAAATGTTTAGTGAAACAATAACAAAAAAAGTCATTGTCCAGAACTCTAAATGTTCTAGAGCAGTGGGTCTCAAACTTTTTGTGTGAGTGACCCTTTCACACAGCAAGCCTCTGAGTGAACCCCCCCCCTTAGAAATTAAAAGGGGAACATTATTTTAATTTAATTTAATGGGGGTTCCGACTGTCAGCCCCATGCATGGCAGAGTTTGGGGCTGTCAGCCATGCACATAGCGGGGCTAGGGTTACCATCGGCCAATATTTGACTGGCCTGCCTGTTTTTTTTATGGATTTACCAGTTTCCAGAAAAATAATTGAATCTGCCGGGTTTTTTGTGTGGGTCTAAAGATTTGCATTATTATCACAATACACTGGATAAACATTTCTTGTCCAGCTAAAGATGCTGCAGTGTTCCTGCTTCTGCGGTTTAAGCGATAGCAAAACTGTTGAAAATACAGCAGCTGTCTGCCCATCAACATGTAAGTGCACCATGCATGTGTGTGAGAGGGGGGTTGAGTCATGCAAGAGTGAGGCGACATGCCATGTTATCAGTTTTATCTATATGTGTTCTCTCTCTAGATACTATAAATGGCTGTTGAGGGGGGGTTGCAGAGTTGCCTTGTGGCTAGGGGTTGGGGTTGCGACTGTGGCAGGTTTGCCTTGGGTGGGGGGGATGTCGTGTTTTTTGCATTTCAAAGCTCGTAACCCTAGGTGGGGCTCAGGGCCATCAGCCCCTGCGCATGGTCAGACTTGGGACCAACATCTCATGACCATCACGTAACCACCTCATGACCCCCTGAAGAGTCACGACCTGCAGTTTGAGAATCCCTGTTCTAGAGATTTTGTGGACCCCAAATGCCCAGAGGTTCTCCTTATTATGAATCAACTAGGGATGTCAAGTGATTAATGTTTTAATCACGATTAATCATGTGATTAATTGCAATTAATTTTTTAATCGTGATTAATCACATGATTAATCATGCTGTTAAACAATAATAGAATCTCATTTATGTTCCTGACTTGACTGGTTCCAAGCTGACTACCTTTACACAGAGGCATTTCTTGCTCTGGCATTGTATGTTTCCTGGGAGACACAAGAAAGCATTAGTTTCATGGGAATGTGAATGATCAGTTCTCAGATGCAGAAACTACTGAACCCAAACCACCAAAAAAAGAAAATCAACCTTCTGCTGGTGGCATCTGACTCAGATGATGAAAACGAACATGCGTGGGTCTGCTCTGCACTGGATTGTTATCGAGCAAAACCCATCATCAGCATGGACGCATGTCCTCTGGAATGGTGGGTGAAGCATGAAGGGACATATGAATCTTTAAGGCATCTGTAAATATCTTGCGGTGCTGGCTACAACAGTGCCATGTGAATGCCTATTCTCACTTTCAGGTGACATTGCAAATAAGTAAGCAGGCAGCCTTCTCTCCTGCAAATTGTAACCAAACTTGTTTGTCTGAGCGATTGACTGAAGTAAGATTGAGTGGACTTGTAGGCTCTAAAGTTTTACATTGTTTTATTTTTGAATGCAGTCATTCAATTATTTGAATATATAATTCTATATTTATAAGTTCAACTTTCATGATAAAAAAATTGCACTACAGTACTTGTATTAGGTGAATTGAAAAATACTATTTGTTTTTTACAGTACAAATATTTGTAATAAAAGTAAATATAAAGTGAGCACTGTGTACTTTGTATTCTGTGTTGTAATTGAAATCAATATATTTGAAAACGTAGTATGAACTGGAAGGGACCCTGAAAGGTCATTGAGTCCAGCCCCTTGCCTTCACTAGCAGGACTAAGTACTGGTTTTGCCTCAGATCCCTAAGTGGCCCCATCAAGAATTGGGCTTGCAATGCCAATGCTTGAACCACTGAGTTATCCCTCCCCCTTTGCAGGACCAGTCCCCAGTTTTTGCCCCAGATCCCTAAATGGACTCCTCAAGGATTAAACTCACAACCCTGGACTTAGCTGGCCAATACTCAAACCACTGAGCTATCCCTCCTGCACATTATATAGCAAAAAAAAAATCTACATTTGTAAGTTACATTTTCACAATAAAGAGACTACACTACAGTAATTGTATGAGGTGAATTGAAAAACACTATTTCTTTTATTATTTTACCATGCAAATATTTATAATAAAAATAATAATATAAAGTGAGCACTGTACACTTTGTAATCTATGATGTAACAGAACTCAATATATTTGAAAATGTAGAAAAATATCCAAAAATATTTAATACATTTCAATTGGTATTCTATTTTTAATAGTGTGATTAATCGTAATTAATTATTTTAATCACAATTAATTTTTTTAGTTAATCGCGTGAGTTAACTGTGATTAATCGACAGCCCTAGAACTAACCAAAAATATTTCCTTACTATTCTATAAAAGGAAACCATTAGGTATATTAATTAATTTTGAAAATTGCTATCTATCTATGTTCTTACCAGGCACCTATTATCCAAGCACTTCTCCAGCACTCACAAATATTGCCCAGCCACTGAAGTAATTGGGTTATATGGCTACCAAGAAGTGAATGAGATAAAGAGCCAGGTGTCATCTACCTGTTGTTGACATTTGAGACCATGTGGTCTCATGATTTTTCTCAGGGACTCTCTATCAGTGTTGAAAAGGATCTTAACGTGTAAGGAGTAGAGCTGGTCAGGGAGTTGTCAGCAAAATGTTTTTTCATCAAAATATACTGTTTCTTCAAAGCTGAACTGTTTCGCAGAGATGTATTGACTTCAGTGAAGTTTTCGATAGCAAGGTTTCTGAAGTCCAGTGTGGACTGTCCAGTCACAAGAGAGAAAGACACTCAAATGGAAAACCCAACTTTTTGGATCTGAAAATGGAATTATCAACCCAATTCCATTTTATGAAAATGTTTGAAAGATTTTGTTTTGGTTCCAGTGCAGATGAAAAATAATTTTTGAAATCTCAAAAGTTGTTATGAAATTAAACTGTGGTTCTCTAGCCAACTTTAGTAAGGCAATTGCTTGAGCTGCCTTAGCCTTTGATGAAGTGGGCATTCACCCACGAAAGCTCATGCTGCAAAACGTCTGTTAGTCTATAAGGTGCCACAGGATTCTTTGCTGCTTTTAGCCTTTGATGAATACTTGGTACATTGTGCCATGCACGGCCGGCTCCAGGCACCAGCGAAGGAAGCAGGTGCTTGGGGCGGCCAATGGAAAGGGGCGGCACGTCCAGGTTTTGGGCGGCAATTTGGCGGCAGGTCCCTCAGTCCCTCTCTTCCTCTTTGAGCTGCCGCCGAAGTGCCGCCAAAGAGGAAGAGAGGGAGCGAAGGCCCCACCGCCGAATTGCCGCAGAAGAATGAAGCGGCGCGACTAAGATGCCACCGAAGTGCCACCGACCAGCTTTATCTTGTTTCTTTTTTTTTCCGCTTCGCTGCTTGGAGCGGCAAAAAACCTGGAGCCAGCCCTGGTGCCATGCAAGCCTACATGACTATCAGTTACTGATCATTGTGGTGGTGAATTTTGTTATGAGGACACCTGGCCATGAGGAACTGAGAGGAGGACAAACTGGTTTTCACACAAGTTGCCTAACAGCTATCTTAATGATAGTGAGGCCTACATTTTCAAATGTGATCTCTAATTTTGGGTACCTCTCTTTTGGGTGCTGAACTTCAGAAATCTAATGCCTGATTTTCTATTGGAGATGAGGATGCTCAGGCCCCGTCTCTGAGTGTTTCAAATTGGATCCCCAATAATGAAGCACTCAGAATTAGAGGCCACCTTTGGAAATGTGATCTTCAGTTCCTATCCTCCTGGGAAAATACTGATTTTTTTCCAAGTGTAAAATTTGTGACGTTAGCAAGCCAGAAAGACCTCTGAAAAATCATTGACACATATTTGTGTATAAAATTGTCCTTGCATTACAGCAAGCAGTTCTAATAAAGGTTAATTACTTAGATAAATTGAAAAATCTATGTTCATTTACAAATGGACATAAAATGAAGTCGCAATTATTATAATTTATTTACACTGTCAACTCAAACCAACGCATAGTCAAAAATATTACTGAAGGTTGGAACCTTGGGTCCTGATCCTGCAAACTGTTAATGATATCAGTAGTCCTTGCTCACTTGAGTAGCACCATTCAAGTCATGTGAGGGAGGAGTCACACGACCTGGGCCTTCTTTTGTGAGGAAATTCTATTTGTATAGCTTTGAAACACGTATCTTGAACATTGCCTTTATTATTTTAAAGATAAGGAGCATAAATAATTTCTTCCTGGCCCAAGAGTCAGGCATATTTGATTTGGGTGGTCTAGAGCATTTTTTGCGATACTATAAATTCATAGAAAATAGAAATACACATTTCCATATATTGATTACTCCACAGGGATTGTCGATGGATTTCACCTCACTTACCACACCACAAGCAAATTATGTTGAAATCCTTCCAAGATCTGAAATGATATGTTTATAAATTCTCCTTATTGAACTCTGGGTCTCAAGTTACTTTATTATAATAAACCATATAGGTATGTATTTATTTATTTAGTTAAATGTGTGCCGTTTACAGGGAGGGAAGTGGGAGCAGTTTGTAATTTCACATCCATATGTGGGATTTCATGCTGCAAAACAAGCCTGCACCAAATAATAAAATAATACCCCAGTGTATCGGTTATGCAATGAATTTCTGCATGTGCTGTTTTAATCATTATGATTATTTATGGACATATTAATGTACACAGCCTTCTTAAACAACTTAACGTTGATTATTCTGGAACTACACTGTGATCCAAGAATATGCCCTGGATCTTTGCCATTGTTTAAGAAAGTTATCTGAATCCCTCTGGGGACAAACAACCTTGGATTGAAGGACTTTGGTTATTCAGCATAAGAATGACAATTCTCTCTGTTTAAATGGGGAGCACTGAAATATAGTGGAAGTAATGAATTAGAAAACTATTATTGTTCTGACCTTTCATTCACTGGACACTCATTGAGTCACAGGTGAGTAATCAATGAAGGATTGGTACTAACTAAGCACATACCAATTTTTCAAATCACAGGCCCAGTTCTGAAGTCCTTCCACAAGCAAAACTCCTGATGTAATCAAGTGAATTTTACTTGGGGCCTGGGCTCTAATTATATGCATCTTGCGTTGTAAGTGATAGTGTGTATTATTTACAATTATGCACAACAGCCAAGGACACCATGTGGTATGTATTGTGGACTCAATATTTAGGTAAATAAAGGTGGGCTCAAAATAACAGGCAAGCATTGGAGTTACATCCCCAGACTGGAGGCAATGCAGAGGGGCACCACCCCAGCAAGGTCACGTGGAGACAGACACAGTGGGTGAAATCCTGGCCCCACTGAAGTCAATGGGAGCTTTGCCATTGACTTCAATAGGCCAGGGTTTCACGCAGTGTCCTTACAGCTCCAGGAAGTGGAGGAAGAGCGCTCCTCTTGGAAAGGGGGCAGAGCCAACTCCCCTTCTGTGGTTCTTGTGTCTCTGCCCCAGACATTGGGAGATGTCTAAAATATAGTATTTTCCAAATGCTAGAGATAGACCAAATTTGCCACAGACTGAGGCCTGGTGTCACTTTTAAGCCTCTTGTTAATAGTCTTGGAAACCTGCCCATGGAGAGAAATAATATGAGGGGGAGAAAAAAGCCCAGTGCTTTCACTTTCACTTCTTAATCAGGGAGCTGTGCCTAAGTAAGGACTTTGAAAGATGGAGGGCCCTCAATTTGCCAGGTTTACATATATGCTCTAGGACAGTGGTTCTCAACCAGAGGTACATGCACCCCTGGAGGTACACAGAGGTCTTCCAGCGGGTACATCAACTCATCTAGATATTTGCCTAGTTTTACAACAGACTATAGAAAAAGCACTAGCAAAGTCGGTAATAATTGGAGATATACCAATCTCCTAGAACTGGAAGGGACCTTGAAAGGTCATTGAGTCCAGCCCCCTGCCTTCACTAGCAGGACCAATTTTTGCCCCAGATCCCTAAGTGGCCTCCTCAAGAATTAAACTCACAACTCTGGGTTTAGCAGGCCAATGCTCAAACCACTGAGCTATCCCTCAAACTACAATTTCATAAGTCTATGATGTGTTTATACTGCTCTACATACTGTACACTGAAATGTAAGTACAATATTTATATTCCAATTGATTTATTTTATAATTACATGGTGGTAATTGTCATGATAAAAATGAAAGGAAGCCATTTTCAGTAATAGTGCGCTGTGGCACTTGTGTGTTTTTATGTCTGATTTTGTAAGCAAGTAGTTTTGAAGTGAGGTGAAACTTGGGGGTACACAAGAGAAACCAGACTGCTGAAAGGGGCACAGCAGTCTGGGAAGGGGGCCACCTCCTGCATTACCACACCCCAAACTCTCCGTGAACTCAGTTGAGGTCACTTTTGAACATGTTACCCTGGGAATCTTTCCATTGATTTCACTGGGGTTTGGATCAGACCCATTGTGATTCTAACACAATTTGAGGAGAGGGGTGGAGAGATTGGGTGAAACATAATGATGAAAACGTCCAGGGGAAATTTCGGCAAACACTTGTGAATTTCATGCAGCATTTGCCTATGAGTCATGCCAGGAGAGAGCTCTGGTGTTTGCATTTTGAACATCTCAGAACCATAGATATCAGAACCATAGACACATGTTGTGATTTAGCTTCCTCTCTGCCCTATCACTCCATCAGTAATAAAATTCAGTACTCTTGCCATTAGCATTATGCTGCCAGAGAAGAAACAGAATAATAAAAAAGAGGTATTGATTTATTCAGGAGTGTGCATGATCACGTGAGGCGCTGAGCTCCCAGGGACTTCACGGGAAGGTAAGGGTGCTCAGCACCTCCGAACTAGTACTTAGCATATCACAGGATCAGGCCCTTAATTCCAAAACAATAAATATTTGTGGTGCCTATTTCAGGAGTTAAAACAATCAGTGGCTTGTTATGGTTTGGCAGCATAACTCTGTTTAGAATTAATGCAATCACAATACCTTTTAATCTTATCTATTTTACCAGCTCACCCCCAACCTTCCCAGTGGCTTGTAGGCATTGTACTTACATCAATTACATGTCCATTAGCATTGCAGATATCACTTTTCATATAGCATTATCAAGATACAGATATATAAAATGTCAATATTTCCTTTCACTTCATTACACTAATCACAGTGTAAGACTCCAGGCTGGCATTCTTCAAGGAGGCTGAGATATTTGTGCTGATTTAACATTTACAAGCAGCCAGCCTGCCCGGAGCACATGTGGAAGGCTAATGGGCTGCACTCAAAAATGTGTCTAATAAGTAATTTTATAAACACTTTAAACACATTAGGACACTTACGTTGCTCTGTAGACACAAGACCCCACGCTGCTCCCCATCAAATTGTGGCAAAATTCTCACTGGCTTTACTGAAAGCTAGATCAGTCCCATCTACTGTACTTGTTGATGCAATAAATGCCAAAATGCCATCCTGTGCTCACGGGGTTTCTGTCCAGGAGCGTTCTCTATGGGAACAGAATGTGCAGACTAGTTAATTGGGGGCTTCAGAGCGCTGTGATTCTATCTGCGTATGTATTTCTGTTGACATATGTGCATCTATGTAAAAACATAAGAATGGCCATATTGGGTCAGACCAATGTACAACTAGTCCAGTATCCTGTCTCTGACATGGTCCATCCCAGAGCTTCAAGGACAGTGAAATGGACTGAAAAACATGTAATTTTAGGGAAGCATTTTCAGACAAATATCTCTTGGTGTTTATTTACAATAACGTATAGTATCAGAGGGGTACCCGTGTTAGTCTGGATCTGTAAAAGCAGCAAAGAATCCTGTGGCACCTTATAGACTAACAGACGTTTTGCAGCATGAGCTTTCGTGGGTGAATACCCACTTCGTCGGATGCAAGTCGCATCCGACGAAGTGGGTATTCACCCACGAAAGCTCATGCTGCAAAACGTCTGTTAGTCTATAAGGTGCCACAGGATTCTTTGCTGCAATAACGTATAGATACTCTTTAGGCTTTCTTGCCTGGGGAGAAACTATACAGGAAATATCATATAATGCTCACCATCAAGGATTGAACCTGGAACTCCGGTGCTAAAAGTATGAGTGTCAGGAGCAGATTTACCATGAAACAAACTATATAGTGGCACAGGGCCCCCAACAATGGGGGTGGGGTGGCAAAATGGAGGACAAATATCTGACAACCTGCCCCCAAGTCCGAGCCAGTGGTGCAGCAGGGCTCAGCGGTCGGCTGCTGGCATGTCTCTGCATGCCCCTGGCAGGTGGGAGGTGGCTCCGTGCACTGATCCCACCCCAGGCAGTGCATGGAGACCTGCTGTCCCCTTCTCCTCCCAAGGGGCGCACAGAGACATGCCAGCAGTAGGG
The DNA here is from genome assembly GCF_020497125.1 of Mauremys mutica. Lineage (NCBI taxonomy): Eukaryota > Metazoa > Chordata > Testudines > Geoemydidae > Mauremys > Mauremys mutica. The sequence goes on from NC_059073.1 coordinate 276,390,308, forward strand.
ATAAGGTAGCTCCCTGCCCACTCTGCCTCCCTCCCTCCATGCTGCTTCACTCCTGAAAGCGGCTGGCATGTCCTAGCGGCCCCGAGGAGGGGGTGTCTCCGCACGCTGCCCCCGCCCCAAGCGCCGACTCCGCAGCTACCATTGGCCAGGAACTGCAGCCAATGGGAGCTGTGGGGGCAGTGCCTGAGACCCCCTAACCCCCACCTAAGAGCTGCTACTGGCAGGGCCAGCGCTTCCATTTAGGCGACCTAGGCGGTCGCCTAGGGCACCAGGATTTGGGGGGGTGGCAATTCGGCGGCGGGGGGTCCTTCCGCACTCTGGGTCTTCGGCGGCAATTCTGTGGCGGGTCCTTCACTTGCTCCGGGACCCGCCGCTGAAGTGCCCCGAAGACTGGGAGCGTGGAAGGATCCCCCCACCACCGCAGAATTGCCACCAACAACCGGGAGCACGGAAGGACTCCCGCCTAGGGCGCCAAAAACCCTGGCGCCGCTCCTGGCTACTGGAGGGGTGTGTGTGCCCATCACTTTGGGAACGAGACCGCCTGAGGTAAGCGCCGCCACCCTGCCCCCCTCCAACATCCCAACCCCCTGCCCCAGCCCAGAGCCTGCACCCCTCACCCCCATCACACACCCCAATCCCCTGCCCCAGGCCAGAGTCCACACCCAGCACCCAAACTTCCTCCCAGAGCCAGCCCCGCACACTCCCTCCTGCACCCCAACCCCCTGCCCCAATCAATGTACCTCACTATATTTTCATTTACTTCCCATTACTTATAATACAGGAGGAGGATGAAGCTTAAAAAGAATGAAAAATGAGGGGGGATTAGAGAGAATGTTCTTTTTCTTGGCTGGGTTCCGAGGGGGGGCCCCGAAAATGAAGCTGCGCACAGGGCCCCCCTAACTCTAAATCCGCCACTGATGAGTGTTTAACCTCAAAAGCTATTGAAATAGCTCCTCCACTTGCTAGCTGTAGTAGACTCACATCCTCTATGACCAGCCACTGAGGGCACACATGTAACACACACTGAAAAGTGGGTTACAATTACATGCTCAACACCTACTGTATAAAACCCTTGAAGTGTTGCCAAGGCATACCTTAGAAGTTATATGTCAAACATCTGTGGTGTTGGAGGGTCAGGTGCATGATCCAAAACATTTCACATGTAAAAGTCACCACAACAGAAAGGAGCAGCTCAGTCACATTAAGATGTGATGCCTGTGAGCACAACCACCTTAGAAAAGTGTTAGGCACTTCTGTAAACAAGTGGTTACTTATAAGAGTCATTTAGGGGTAATTTTGGTCCCCCTTCACCAGTGCATATGTGGGGTTACAAATTATAGGAGGGAGGTCAATTTAGCTTTGTGTCTTGTTTAAATGGGTTTTTTTTAATGTATGTGGTTTCATAGCACTTATCTCTTCACATGGCTCAGTTGTTCTTTTTCTAACTCAATTTATTCTATCGGGGATTCCAAGCACATGCATTTTAACCTTTACTTGTCAGAGAAAAACTTGGAATCACAAACTGGAGGATACATCCCCAATACGCAGCATTACCATTTGGCAGGACCTGTTCAGAGTCCTTGGATTGTCTCTTTCCGACATACTCTCATGTGTCTAATGAGGCAAGTACTCATAGACACCCTGACACTGGGGGCTATGGTTCTTCCTAGTAGGGTCCATTTGCCATTTACATGAGGTCTATCGTGTTCTTACTATTGCTACTTGTTTATTGAGTGTTCTTTGTGCATTGCAGTCAGGCCCGTCCTTACCCATACGCAAAGTACGTAGCTGCATAGGGCACCAGGAAATTTGGTGCCCCAAATTTCCTGGTGCCCTGCACAGCTGCACGCAGCTCCAGCCCCTGCTCTGGCTCTTCCCCAGGACCCCCACCCCTGCTTCGCCCTGCCCCTTCCCCGCCCCAGCCCCGCCTCTTCCCGCCCCCACTCTCCTGAGGACTCCAGAAGCGGTCAGGCCTGAACTCACCAGTAAGTAGAGCAACCCGGCCCCAGCCTGCTCCACTCCCCTGGCTACGAGCCACACCGCCGGCGAGTGCTGGGGGGCGGTTCCCCCCTCCCCTCAAGCCTGGGAGCCAGGGGAGCAGAGCAGGCTGGGGCCGGGTCACTCCACTTCCCACAGGAAGTGGCCCGTCCCCCGTCCCCCCCGTGGAGGCCTGGGGCCAGCTCCCCCATTCCCCTCCTCGGAGGCCTGAGGCCCCACACAGCCCCCCCAAAGGGGGGGGCTGCATAGGGCACCAAAATAGTTAGGGGCGTCCCTGATTACAGTGCACAATGTGCTCAGCACTGTATTGCACAAAGAGACATATTCTCGGACCCAAGAGGCTTACAGTCTGTTCTAGGAGCATACAGGCTATTTATTACTTATTATTATTAAATATTACTTGTGGGTCTTACAAAATACTGTTCTTGTTTCTCGAAAAGGTGTTACTTTGTCCGGGTGCTATCTCTTTCTTTAATTCTGTGTTCCTGAATAGCTTTCAGCTACCACAGTGATGAATCCAGGATAAAATTCATAGATTGATAGCTACTCAGTGACAGACATTGTTTTCTTGGTACTATAATGTACCACATCACTTTGTGTTCCTATTGACAAATCTACCGCTCTACTTCAGATGTCTCCTTCTGTCAAAACTAACATATTCACCTGTCTGTCTGACATCTCCTCATGGGTGTCTAACTGTCAGCTAAAGCTCCACATGACTAAAAGTTAACAATTCCCTTGCCATTGCCACCTCATCTCTCAATCACTGTGGACAACACAATCATCCTGCTTGTCTCTCAGGACCATAACTTGAGTGTCATCATTGACTCAGACCTTCTCTTGGTCCTCCTATCCAGGCTATGTCTTCAGCTATGTCTACACTAGCACTTTTGTCAATATAACTTGTGTTGCTCCAGGGTGTGAAAAAACACCCCTCTGAATGACATAAGTTACACTGACAGACGCACCAGTGGGGACAGCGCCGCTCATTTGAGGTGGTTCAATTATGTAAACTGGAGAGCTCTCTCCTGTTGGCACAAAGCGGCTACACTAGCGATCTTACAGTGGCGCAGCTGCATCGGTACAGCTGTGTCGCTGTAAGCTCGCTAGTGTAGCCATGGACTAAATCTTGCCGATTCTTTCTGTATAACACCTCTAAGGTACAGCCTTTCCTATTCATCCACATGGCTAAAACTCTCACCCAGGACCTCGTTGTCTCGATTACTGCAATATGGTTTTCTCTGGCCTTAACAAATGTAACCTTACCCTGCTGTGATGGGGCATCTGCCCCACACTGGCAGAAAAGGGATTAAAAGCAGCCCTAGGGAGGCTGCACAGGAGGCAGCCAAACACAGAAGGGCTTATAGGAGTAGCCAGTCAGGGCCGGGATGGCCTAGATAAGAAGGGCTGCAGAACAGAGCAGGGGCAATCACTCCTTGAGAAGGGAGTAGGACTGGCTGCCTTGCAGGTTGGAGGGAAACAAGCACCCTGGGCAGAGCAGTGCTGCAGGCAGAGACCCAGGGAACTAAAAGAAGTTCCTGGCAGGCTGCAGGGATCTGCAGACTGAGACCCTGACACAAGGGCAAGGAGGGTGTTGGAGCCACTGAAGGAAGGGACTGCAGTTTGCCACTAAAGGAAGTGGTCAGACGGTAGGGCAGAGGGCATTGCCACTGAAGAGGACACTGTGGACACGATGTGGGTCCAGGACGGGTGAGACACCACCAGAAGAGGGCACAGTGATAATTCCCCAGACAGCCAGCAGGCAGTGCCACAGTGCTTAGTCAAACTCCGTCACAAGTGGTGGAGAACGCGGGCATTCGGTCACCCCCAGAGGGAAGGGGACTGAGTGAGGGACTCAGAGACTGTTTGACTACTGCCCTGATACAAGGAGAATTGGAAAAACTATTTGAGAGATAGTGTGCGTGGAGAGACAATGGAGCGACAATATGCAGAAGCATGTTTTGCTGAGGGCTTATATATCCTCTCAGACAGGATTCCTGAGTCGGTGCCCCTGCCAAAAGGGGCTGAAAAGCAGCAAGGGCAACTTCAGGCCCTGCTGCTGCAGGTACTCAAGACCCAAGAGAGACAGTGAGAGGTGCAGGAATACTTGCGGGTCTGTGTGGTCCAGCTAGCTGAGCAGCAACTCTATATGCTTAAGCTGCTGTGAGAGGGGGTCCCTAGAGGCTGCAGAGAGCAAGAGGGGAAGCAAGGCACAAGGGCGGGGAGGCCAGTGGCTGGGCCGAGTGAATGTTATGCCTCTGGACCACAAGGACACAGAAAGAGAGAGTGCCCCTACCAGAGTGGGGGACAGAAGCCTCTCCCAAAGACTGGAAAGGGGCAAGAGCCCAAGAGAGTCCCTCCTGTGAGGAGAACAGGGAGAAGATGGGCATGTTGGACCTCTGGGCAACAGGGGCACCTGAGGAGGGAGCCTGAAGCTAGCCATGGAGAAGGGGCTGATCAAGGGAAAGGACAATGGGAAGCCCATGGCCAAGGGGAGGCAAAGGGCTTCCTTCTGGTGCCCTGAAGAGGGCCATATAAAAAGGCACTGCCCCCTTTGGAGAAGGCAAGCTAAAAACGGGATGCCCGAGAGCTAGACTGGGTCAGAGACTGCCCAGTGATAATTGTGGACCTGGTGGGGAGCCATCTCCCGCATCTAGCAGGGGGTAGTAGGGAACAGGTGAATAAGAAGCCCCTGATGGATAAGGGAATCCACACAGGAGCAGAACATGCTGAGACTCAGACCCTGGAGGAAGGAGGCAGATGGCTCCTCCTGGTGGAGAACCTGAGGCAGGAGAGGGATATCCTGTGGGTGTGGCTGTGTGGGAAGCAGGGAAGGTAATCTCCCCCCACCCCCTGGCAGTTGGGCTTAAGGGGGAGGGGGTGTGATGGGGCATCTGCCCCACACTAGCAGAAAAGGGGTTAAAAGCAGCCCTAGGGTGGCTGTGCAGGAGACAGCCAATCACAGAAGTGCTTATAGGAGCAGCCAGTCAGGGCTATATAAGAAGGGCTGCAGAACAGAGCAGGGGAAGTCACTCCTTGAGAAGGGAGTAGGACTGGCTGTCTTGCAGGCGGAGGGCAACAAGCACCCTGGGCAGAGCAGTGCTGCAGGCAGAGACCCAGGGAACTAAAAGAAGTTCCTGGCAGGCTGCAGGGATCTGCAGACTGAGACCCTGACACAAGGGCAAGGAGGGTGTTAGAGCTACTGAAGGAAGGGCTAGACCGTGGACTGTAGTTTGCCACTGAAGAGAGTGGCTGGACAGTAGAATGTAGGTCCCCCCGGAAGCAGGGGAACATAGAGTATGGCACAGCCAGAGAGCATTGTCACTGAAGAGGACGCTGAGGACCTGGGAGTGATGTGGGTCCAGGAACAGAGGTGATGGTGGACGAGACACCACCAGAAGAGGATGCAGGACTAATTCCCCAGACAGCCAGCAGGAGGTGCCACCGTGGTGAGTTGAACCCCATCACACCTGCTCATTCAGAATGCTGCTGCAAATTTGGTTAGGCCATCACTTTGACCATGTCATCCCTCTCTTTGCGACTCTGCACTGGTTCCCCTTTATTGCATCAAATACAAGCTACTTGCCCTTGTTTCCAAGGCCATTAGCAGCCTATCCACACCCTACCTATCATCTCCTTCGCTCAAAACATGACTTCCGGCTCCAATAGGCCTACGTTGCCAGCTTCTGTCACCCACTTGTTAAATTTTCAAACAGTCCATTCGTGCTTTCTCCAATGCTGCCCACATGAGGCGCACCCCACACATATCCACAAAGCTAGCTCATGATCCTCCTTAAAACTCCCCTTTTCCATGACACCTAAAAAAAATCTTGACAACTATTAGACTTCTGATTTGCTGAGACCACACCCTGTCATGCTGACCAGTGCTGTCACATTGTTTCCTTGTACTTTCCTGTCTGTCTCCATCTGTTGTCTCTTGCTTTATACTTTGATTGAGACAGGAACTATCTTTTTGTTCTGTGTTTATACAGTGCCTCGGACATTTGGGTCTTGGTCCATGAGTGCGGCTCCTAGCTGGCATGGTAATACAAATAACAATAATGTTACCTCCATGTGACAGTCAGTCTTCTTTTGTTTTCTTTTAACGCAACGGTAACTTTCACTTCTGTTGCTTTGCCAGCTCGTTGACACCATCACATCACCTCCAGAGACTTGCATTGATTTTACGCAGTCTTGACATTGTACCATTATCTAGTTGGTGTTGCACTGAAATTTGCTTTAGATATTATAAAGTGGTCTCGATTGATTTGCATGGACATTGCTTTCTTGTGTCACTGTAAACTGGTCTCCATAGACGTTCAATATCATTGGTTTATCATCTTCTTCACAATCCTATATGGTCCCCCTAAATTTGCATTTGACACTGTCATGTTGACACCAAAGACCTACATCACTAATATTGCTTTAACATCACTTTGACTTGGGAACACAGTCTTCACACCCTCACACTAACACAATTTGCTAATATACACTGCACAGTCACCAGTAACTGGCTTCAGCAGTGCTTCCTTTCTTTAGACTTGACATCTAAACATCCTCTTTAAACACACACACCAATAATGCCCTGAGATTTTGGCCCAATGCAAAGTTCTGTTCAAATGAATAGTAATAATGGTAATACTCAGCACATATATAGTGATTTAGATCTTCAGAATACTTTACAAACTACTACTTAATCCTCCCAACACTCCTCTGAATTATGTCCCGCAAGAAGTATTAGCCCCATTTTACAGTTAGGGAAACTGAGAACAAAGGGTGGGATTTTCAAGAGATTAGGAGTGCAAGTAAACTAATGGGGCTTGTGTTCCTGAATCACCTAGGGGCTTTTGAAAATCCCACCCAAAGTCTATAATTTTAAATGTTGAGGGTGGAGGGGTTAAGATCTTGCTGGGTTAAATACAACAAAAGTTAAGTGACTTGCCCAAGACCACACAGTGAATCAGCATCAAAACCACAACTAGAAAACATCAGGATTACCAGGCTTCCATGCCATGCTTGATCCACTAGACAACATTATTTCTTTACATTACAAATATGGGACCAAACACTTATTTATATTAGTAGTAACCAAAGTCCAAGACTGCTTGTGTAATAAAGGTTTGCAGATCAGACCCCCTGCCCCGCCACCAATTAGGAAATAAATATTATTGCACACATTGTGTGTGTGTGTGTGTGTGTGTGTAAAGCAGATTAAGGATATGTCTGCACTGCAACAGGGAGGTGTCATTGCGACTCATATAAACATACCTGAGATAGCTTTAATCTAGCCAGTTCAGGTCCCAGAATTCTTTGGATGACTAGCCTGCACTGAAGCCCAGGCTGCTATAGCTTCACTTCTCCATCACCCACGCTAGCTAGATTGAAGCTCACTTGGGTATGTCTACATAAACTGCAGCCACACCTCTCCGTTGCAGTGTAGACATATGCACAGTCTGCTACAGCTCCATAGGAAACCCCCCTTCTGAAGAGTACACTATTTTTCCTGAATTACAACATACCCAGTCCACAATGTCCCCCAACTCATCTTTGGCCAATACTATTTGCTTCTTGAATTACATGAACCAGGGCCGCCCAGAGGATTCTGGGGGCTCGGGGTCTTCGGCGGTGGGGGGCCCTTCCGTTCCGGGACCCGCCGCCGAAGTGCCCCGAAGACCCGCGGCGGGGCCCCCCCCGCCACCGAATTACCGCTGAAGACGGAGCGGGACCCGCTGCCGAAGTGCAGCCTGGTCTTCAGCGGTAATTCGGCGGAGGGGTGCTCCCGCCGCGGGTCTTCGGGGCACTTCGGCGGCGGGTCCCGGAACGGAAGGGCCCCCCGCTGCCGAATTACCGCCGAAGACCGAGCTGAACTTCGGCGGCGGGTCCCGCTCCGTCTTCGGCTGTAATTCGCCAGCGGGGGGTCCTTCCACCCCGGAGCGGAAGGACCCTCCGCCGGCAAAGACCGGGAGCAGAAGAAGCTCCTGCGCCTGGCCCCGCAAGAGTTTTCCGGGCCCCCCGGAGCGAGTGAGGGACCCCGCTCCAGGGGCCCCGAAAAATTCTGGTGGGGGCCCCTGTGGGGCTCGGAGCCTGGGGCAAATTGCCCCTCTTGCCCCCCCCTCTGGGCGGTCCTGACACAAACCCCCTGCAGGCTGTTAGCCAAAACGGGAGGTTGTGGCCATTTTCCAATGCCACAAATGCCCTTCTAGCAAACTTTTCACTTCCAGAGGCCCTTCACCCCAAGCCAGCATAAACCATGGTTGAACCTTGTCTACCGTGTGTCCTACATACCAGACTAGAGTAACTCAGCTTTAAGTACCAGCAGTGAACCCATACTCAAAGCCAACTAAAATATTCTGAAAAGCCATAGGGATTTACAGAGTTCCCCATTCCTGCTACTCTGCTTACTGAACCAAGCCAATCAATTCAATAGAAAGCTTGATGAAAGCTCAGTATTAAACTGTCATTTTGTCAATAAAATGTCATTTCATCAATATAATGTCCAGGTGGCTGAATGTTTTTGCATAATTAATTCTACAGATGCATTAAGCAATGTTATACACAATATTAATCAAAAAGTATTGTCAATATAAGGATCATATATAAACTCAGCTAAAGAAACTACAAACCTGAGCTCTTTCTTTTCCCAAGATGACCCATCAATCTAGATTGATGTGTATTTTTCCGCTGAAAATACTGTTAAGAAAATAGCCTGGTGGGTTATGGAAAAGTGTATGCAGTTGAAATATTTTAAAATAAAGACTTTCATTCTCAGCATGACTTCCTTATCAGCAGAGCATCAATAGAACTGGAACGATGATTTGAACATTACAATACACTGGAATCACCTGCAATTAGAGCTCTGCAGAAACCAGAAATTCTGTTTCATGGACAATTCCACGATTTCAAAATGTGTTTTTGTTCTGAATCAAAACTAAACCAAACAATCTGGAAATGTCCTGAAAAATGAAAACTTTTTGGGGGTGGGGTGGGCGGGGTGTCAGTTCCAGTTAATCAAAACACATCATTTCATTCTGACGTCTTAGTTTTTTATAATTACAAAATAAATTTCAAAACACAAAAAATCATTTTGAAACAAAAAAAATCAAAAGATTCCAGTCCAAAAATGGGAACATTTCAACATCACTGAAATGTGTTTAAAAAAAGAAATCAAATGAAATTTTATTGACATTGACACATTCCCATGTAAAAATTTAGTTTTGACAAAGCAGCATTTTCCGACAGAAGAATGTTTCATCTGACATTTTTTTCCGAGTTTTATTGGAGACTTTCACTCCACTTCACTACAAGACGATTTTTACTGTATCAGAGCACACTACAGGCAACTCCTCCTTCCATATCTGGCCTGAGTAAACAGGACAGAACTGGGAGATGGTTGAGGTGGGGCAGGGACATTGGGTAGCTGAAGTATGTCCCTTTTCATACAGGAGGATGAGAAGATCCACATAGTATTCAATCCCCCACCGCTTATCCCTGCCTCTCTGATGTGCCACCCACACCTTCCAATCATTGCCAAGGAACCCTACAAAGCTGATCCCCGTGCTGTGCCCATCCTGGCTGGGACCTTTAGGGCCTACTGTAACAAATGATAAATTATGCCCCAAAGCTACATTTTAAAAATGTTAAGGTTGCAAAGTCAAGCATTCAAAAGTTAGGAAATGTTAGAATTAAGGTGGCCTATATGTATGCATTATGACATTGTCCTGTAGAAAAAATACTATGAGATCATGTAATTAAAGACTATATCATACTGCATATGCACGAGGGGGATGAATTAAGCTTGCACAGACAACCTTAATTCTGGGATTTCCTAGCTTTTGAGTGTTTGGCTTTGGAACCTTAATATTTTTTAACATTTTAAACATTTTTGTGTGTGATTTCCTAGGTGGGCAAAACAAGGTATTGTCCCTAAAATTGTTCTTAGAATAGCAGAACCATTTTTGCTGAAAGCTACAAAATTAAAAACCAACCACAAAATCCACCATCAGGGGGCAGACTGTGAAATTTTAGCCCAAACAATTAAAGTTTGGTAAAGTTATAAGCAACTGATAACAGGGTGTTTTAATGGGAAGTTCTGTCAACTTTAATTATAGGCAGCACAAGCAGCTCCGCCAATAATAAATACTGAGGAGGAGGAGGATGCAGGGTGCACTCAATCCCTACACAGCCAGTCTGGTTCCACAGCCAAGGGAATCCTCCCTAGCTACAGATGCAGAGGCAGGATTTACCCCTCTACCATGTTTGTACTTTTTCTCCTAAGGAACTAATTACACGGAATATATATAGTCTGATTTACAGCAAAGTTTGGATACTTTCTCAGTGAGTAGTTCCTCTCACATCATCAGAATAACCCCATTGCAGTAAACAGGGCTGCACCCCCTAAGTAAAGCAGATGGGATCTGCCCCTTAAAATAAAGCAATTTATTTTGAAGCTAATAACAAGATCCTGCCCTATGAATCTTCATGAGAGATGTAATTAATTCCATTACTTTCTTGCAATCATTTCCTAAAGCAAGCCAACCCTTTACACAGAAAAATGAATGTGATGAAGTATTACCTTTCCCTGGAAAATTATAGGTGCCACAACAAAAAACTGCCACCTTCTACACAAATAAGCCAGTGAAGCAAAGAAACCATTTAGATTTATTTTATTTGTGTTTGATATTTTCAGTGTGTCTGCATTTTAAATGTATTTTAATGCAAAGGTTAATGGAGTTTTAATAAAGGGCAGATGGCTACTGTAATTGCTGAACGCCCTAGCATACTCTTTTAAAAACCTCTTTAGCTGGCTAGACAGATATTATTAATACTGAAGAATATTTTACAAAAACGCATGGGTTTGAATCAAATGAGTCTTACGTTAAATTAATTATTAAACCAAAATTGCAATCATTACATACATTTTGCAAAGAAAAATTGTATTATCAATATATTTCCCATCAAGTGCTCCTGTGAACTCCCGATCTGTTATCTATAGCTATACTAAAGAACCAAGTGTTGACCTATCTATTAAATATTGTTTCTTATCTAGATGTCAACTTCTAAGCCCTCAAAAACTGTAAAATTGTTTAGGAAAACTAAGCTGTCCCCTTTTTTGCATCTCTGATCTTTTTGACCCCGGGGTTAGGAGGTAAAATAACATGATGCAGTCACATCACAATTCTATGCTGTGTTTTTTTAAAAGGGCATAAAGAGTGTGAGCAGATTTATGTTCCATTTTCCCTTTGGGCCATACCCCAAGCAGAGTCTTGTATAACCAGAAAACCAAGAAGAGACAGAGATTCCACAAAGTCCATTTAGTACTTTACTATTGTCAACTGATTTTAGGTGGAAGGTGCTCAGAGGTTGGTGCAGTGCAAGTGTAGACACTGCATTATCTATGTCAACCCTAAAAGTCTTCCAGCAGCTGTCTCACAGTGCTTGACACACGCCACTCTGGTCACAATTGTGAACTCCACTGCTGAGGGGTCCTGTAGACTGGAAGCCTCCCCTTTCCCCCACCCCCTTAAAGCCCATTCAAATTTTTGCAGTGTCTTTTCCTGCCTGTCCAGGTTGGTGAGCACACATCTATCTGCTCTCCATTGTTGTGCACAACTGCACCACTGATCATGCCAGCTACACGCTCCAGCCTGGAGTAAACAGGAGATATCGGATCTCCTGGGCTTGTGAGGAGCATAAGCAGTGCAGGCACAGTTCTGAACCAGCCACAGAAATGCTGACATCTACAAAAAGGATATGCAGGAGAAGGGGTATGACTGGGGCCAGCAGCAGTGCCACATGAAAGCCAAGGAGCTACAGCAGGTATACCAGAAGCCCAGAGAAGCCAACAATCTTTCCAGTGCCGAGCCTCAGACCTGCTGCTTTTATAAGCTGCATGCTGTACTTGGTGGAGACCCTACCACCAAGGAGTGCAAGTCACAGGTGTGATGGATTGGACCCCCTATCTGGGATGCCACCTGATGTGCTGGGATCTCACTGAGCCCACCCATTGCACCAGCCTGGGCTTCCTCATCCTGTCTTTGCTGTACCAGGCCCTCAAGCCTTCTGTAACACACACACAGGTAAGGCCACACCCAGCTGCAAACACAGACTGAAGTCAGCTCTATGTGAGAGGATTCAGCTCGGGGATCCACCCAGCACTCACGTGCACACCCTCTTTGGGGAGTAAAGCCAAAATAATATTGTCTTACGCTGTATAGAAAAATCTACACAGTGCAAGCTCACAAAAATTCGCCCTCTCCCTCAATGTGGAGAGAGAGATGCCCAGCTTCCTTCCCCACCCCCAGATATGAATTGCACAAACTGGGTTATGTTATAGACAAGAAATACATTTATTAACTACACAAGGTAACTTTTAAGTGATTATAAAGGCTAGCAAACAGAACAAAGCAGATTACTGAGCAAATAAAACAAAACACGCAATCTAAGCTTAATAGACTAAAGAAAGAGGTTTTCACATAATAATTTCTCATCCTAAAGTTGTTTCAGGCAGATTGTAGAGCTCCTTGAAGACAAAATGCATTTGTTTGCCGCTTAAAGTTCCAAATATTATCCTTCACAGGCCTAAGACCTTCTAGCCTGGCTGCAGTCCTTTCACAGTTCAGTCTTAGGTCTTTCACGCAGTCATCTTGGGCAGGGATTTAGTGAAGAATCGGAGACCTTGATTGACTCATTTCACACCCTTAAATAAGATTTACATAAGGCAGGAATCCTTTGTACTCAGTGGAAAAATACCAGCAGTCGCCAAGGTGGCACTCTGTACCAGGTGAGAGGGTCACCTGACCTTGCAGTGCCAAAGCAGCATCCCAGGACGCTTCTCAGGAAGGCTGGAGATTAGTATCTTCTAAGTCTTGTTTTTCCTGACTGTCTGGTGAGTGTTTCCCAGATGCAAACACAGTTGTACTTGTTACATAGTCAGTATTCCTATCTCCAGATACAGAAATGATACATGTATACAAATTGGATGATCACATTCCGAAAATCATAACCTTTCCAATGATATCTCACAGACCCATCTTGCATAAAACATATCTTAGTAATGCCATATTCCTATCCTAACAATATTTCTATAAAGAATATGGGGTGCACAATCACAACAGGCCCCCTGCCGTGAACAGAGGAGGAGGAGGAGATTGGCAAGGAGGAGAGGTATGGGGGCTAGGCAACCGGGGTCCAGCTGTGCCATAAGCCAGGACTTGTTTTTGACTCCACTGCAGTCCAGCCAGTCCCTGCAGTTGAGCACAAGTGATCCTGAAGCTGGGGAAGGAACCTCAGGTAAGTGTGTAAATAAATTTTCCATTACAGTGAGGGCACCCCCGACTTAGCAGGACACAGCTATTGACTTTTCATGAATGTCCTCATACTAGAAGAGGTAGTGGTACAACCTAGAGAGGCAGTTTTGCGGTGTGCTTTTCATGCTCCTCTAGAGTTAGGCAGGGGTGGCCATGTGGTACAGTTTGTTTATATACACAGGGATGTCCCTTAAATCCTCCTGAGAGATCTCGATGAAGCTTCCACGGTGGTACACGGCAATCCTCTCGTGAAGCTTTCTAGGGATGGCAGCCTTATTTCTTCCTCCACAGTAGGATACTTTCCCATGCCAGTCAGCGATGACTTCATCAGGCACCAATGCTGTAAACCGACTGGCGGCATACGGGCCCAGGCAACTTTGGGGCACCTGCACCAGTTCTGCTCTCTTTGCCTTTGTTACCCTCAGGAGTGAGAGATATCCGCTAAAACCACCACCACCTGTGGAACATGATGCCAGTATTCGGTGCCATTGCCTTGTACTCATAGTTTCATGCAAACAAGCAAATCCCACCACATTTCCCTCACTGCTGGTGGGTCGGACTCATCATGGCTGTTGCTGTAAGCGGTGCTGTGAGCAAGCACTCCAGTAAAAGTGCCAATAAGCAAGTCCTGTTTAACGCTGTAGGGGAGCAATGGAAGGAGGCAATGCTGAAGCTTAAGTTTCACCTTCCCTTCCTATGATACTGTGTTTTATCTGTAGCTGTGGCTGTTGCAGCCTTGAGGGACACCTCGTCTTCACCAGCGAAATGACTAACCCAGATAAGGAGGAGAAAAAAGATGATGTGGGAAGACATGTTTTGTGAGATCCTTCAAGCCAGTGCTGCATGAGACCTTGAACGTAGGGCCTGGAGGGTAAATATTGAAGCTTGTATGGAGAGTGAAAGAGCAGAGAGGAGAAAGGTGCAGGAAAGGAGAGGGTGATTCACCAGGACATCATGGAGCTTCTCCATCTGAAAATTCAGATGCTGCAGAGTCCTGTGGACCTCCAGGTTCAATAATAGGGATGTGAGTGTTGCTCCATTGCAGTTCAGGGATCCCATAACTGCACCAGCCATATGTCCCGCACGTTGCCAAGAGTCACAGTCCTGCATAGCACGAGATGATTAATGACTCTGCATGCTTGCATGACAATGGCTCCCACACTGGATTTTCCCACTCCAAAATTACTTCCCACTGACCAGTAGCAATCTGGCATTGCAAGTTTTCACAGTGTGATCACCACTTGCTTCTCCATTGTGAGTGCTTCTCTCAGTTTTGGTGTCCCTGCACCTGGAAGGCTGGAGCGAGCTCAGTACACAGATCTAGAAATGTGGCTTTCCACATCTGAAAGTTCTGCAGCCACTGCTAGTCATCCCAAACCTGCATTACGATGCAATTTCACCAGCCAGTGCTCATTTCTAGAGCTCAGAAGCAGCTCTCCAACATTTGCAGCTGCTCTGTGAACACCAACAACCACCTTGAATTGGTTTTCACTATGTTCCACAGGAAACTGACCACCAGGAAATCGTGATGTTCCCCGGGGTTCTTCTTGCAGCTCTGCAAATACCAGAGGATTATGTGTCCTGTGCTTGCATTGCTTGTGACAATTAGTGCAGAACTGCGCAGGCTCCATGCTTCTGTCAAAGACGGCAGACAGCAACAAGTCCCACGTGGGTTCATGGGAAATTGAAAATAGACATGAAAACTGTGGGATAGAGATGATATTATGGGCTGGAGAATGTTACATTATGGGAAGTTGACCCCTTGTTTCCAGATACCCCTGCGTGACTCATTTCTACCTCACCATGCCAAAACTATAACACACTGCACTGAACAGTGGCAGATTGAACTCTGGGATACCTACCCATGGTGCATTGCACTGTGCATTGACACAAGCACTCTAGGGGAATACTCGCACCACCGACACAAGGAGCCAAGTATGCATGGGCACAAGTGACATTCTAACTTCAGTGACTGTACGCCAACATAACTTGCATTGGAAACACTTTGTAGTGTAGTCATGGCCTAAATTTTGGTGACAGTAGGATCCAGCTTCTGGTGAGGGGCTATATAGAGGCCATCCTGGCACAGACGGGGGTAGTTGTGGCTGTTCTGCTTGTTTTTAAGCAAGTACGAGATGATTGATGACCCTGATGATGGCCCTAATGGTTTTCATAATTAAGTCAAACTCATTATATCTATTCTATGCTCTTGGGCAGCAACAAAGAAAACAAGCCTTCTCCGGAAGAGCTGATGGAGAGAGAGAGATTCAGGAGAACTCTGTCTAAGATATGAAATAATGCAGCAATCTGGTACTTTTCTGCTTTGGAAACAATCCCATTAACCCCCCCCCACACACACACACACACACAATAGCCTCCTCCCCAAACATGCAGGCCCATAGGCAAGCCTGCACACATACGCTGTCAAATAAACAGCACATTGAAATATTGGCTGGAGACTTGGGTTACGGAATAGAATAGAATAGAAATAAGTTTATATCATTTTATGAATGGACATTAATCAAAGTTAAATCACAGTGAGAGTCTGATGGAATCACATATTACCTTCACCCAAATCGCTGAGGAACTAAGCATAATTAATGTTATAACAATGACACCTGGAAGAATTAATAATGGGAGAGGTGTACATTTAGATTCCACCAAATTAGGTGCTTTTTGGAGCCCACAATGTATGGAGGGGACCTTTGGAACCCAGAATGGGAAACAAAAGTATGTGTCACATTATTAATTTACCCTGATGATTAATCTTTTATCTCTCCTGATGTTTATGTGGTTCCTGTGACATTTAAGTTGGAGGCCCCAAGTGTTACAGAACTGAATGATGTAAAGGCGAAAGCCAATCCACACTGCCTATCTGTCTTCTGCAGATGTGACTTCCCGTGTCCATTGACCTGGGTCACTTTTCTCCAGTGTACTGCTGCCTATGTACATTTTCCCCGGTTGAGGAAAGATGGAGCAAAGTTTACCCTTAATATACCAAAGTAGCTAGGAAGAGGCTGATGACAAGTGCAATAGCTCCAAGGCTCTGGTCAGAGCAGGTGGGAACACTGAGCCCAAAGAGAACCTGGAGCTCGCTGGGGTGAGTGCTGCTGGCTGAGCCAGCGAACATCAGCTTTGATCACTCCGAGCGCATTCTCCTTTAAAGCTCTCCCGTTAAGGGGTCAGTGGCCTTAGGTGACACTCAGCGTGGGCTGGGTTGATTTAGTGCATCTTCAGTTGTTTATACGGTCCTGACTCTGCACATAACTTGCCGATCACAGAAAATAAATCACTATCAGCAAATTCTTTCATCTAATATTTAACTATAGCTAATAAAATATTACACCAATTACCACTCAAGGCAAATGAAACCCCTTCCATTTGTTTATTGAGAAGGCACTTTCTTTTGGGTCATGTAAGTAGGTCCCTGGAACCCAAGTGTGGGATAACCCCGAGGTGTAGGTGACATTGAAATCTACATGGGACAATGCTGTCTCCTGTTTATGGTCCAGATCTAGGTTCTGCTCTGGAGCCATCAGTTTCATGCCTATCTGATCCGAATAACCTGTTGCCTGGTAAAGCCAAGCTAGAGGGGGTGAGGGGCAGGAATTTCTCAGGGTTTTGTATACATAATTGGTCAATATTGTTACTTACATTTGGCTGGTTCATTCTTCTATTTTAACCTGCTAGAGATAAATCCCCAAACTGGCCCTGACTGGTTTAATCGGCTCGAGATAAATCCAGCTATGGTTTAAGAAGGGCCCACAAGAATGGAACTGCACGCTCAGGGCAGCATTCCTAATTGGTTTGTCCTTAGGGTAGTGAATATCGCTAAACCATTTTCGCCGGGAAGCGTGGATTTGCCTTGGGCTAGCCTTTCAAGCATCTTGTTTATCGGCCCCACTTCTGATCACCAGGAATATCCTTCCTCCCCTCTCTGTGTAAAGATTTCCGAAAGGTCTGAGCACAAGCCTGGGAGCTGGAAATATGTGTTTGACTCCCAGCATCCTGTGATCTCGAGCAAGTAATTTTAAATCTCTCTCCCCCATGGGAATGAGATTTACCCACCTCGCAAGGGTGGTGTGTAACAACTAATGAATTAATGTCTGTACAACACTTTGAAGATTAAAAGTGGTACAGTACAGGGCTAAGTATTTTGTTTTCAGATGGGGATCTCCCCCTAGTTGCTTTAAATTTCCTTTTCTCTCTCTCTCTCTCTCTCTTTTTTTTTTTTACAAGAGAACTAAAAATGTTCTTACAAGTCAGTGTTTGAAAAAACTAATTATCTGATTTTCTCTTTGAAAAGTCCTATCTCTGCAGGGAGTTGGCATTTCAGAAGACTCCAGGCTCTTAGGAGGGCCAGCCAGGACTGTGTGAGGTATGACCATGCCCCGGTAGCGTGGCAGATGCTTCATTACAAGGGGGAAGTGGGAACTGCTGCGTTCTGCTCCTTCAGCCTTAGCACAAAGGGCCTGATCCAAAACCCTTCGAAGTTAATGGGAGAACTTCCGTTGATTTCAACAGACATTGGATCAGGCCCAGCGTGCAGGACTTACTCTCCTCCACTGATAGGCATCGCTGAACAAGTATTACCTCAGTGTTGCCCAGCTTCTCTAACATCCCTTCTGTATCTGGGGCTCTGTTTAATATGAAGTGTCCATAGAAAACCCCTTAAACTCATGTTTTGCTCTAGAGGGAATTGATCCTTCACTCCTGACTCAGTCTAAATGTCCCTGGGCCTGAGTAAAGAAGAGGACATGAGTGGGACGCCATTGCCTGATGGAAACCAGCTGCCTGAACCCCCGTAAGAGAGAATAACCAGGAGAGAATAACTGCACGCTCACTCCTGTGCTTTGATTGTTTCCTTTCCTGGTGAGGCTATTTGCACAAGGCCATTTTACAATGGCAACAAGTGACTCCAGCGGGCGTGTGTATGAGGGGTTGTTCCTTCTCAGGTGGCTGCAGGCCTCCCTGGCCATGGCCCAGCAGGGCACCCACCTGTGCTGGTTTATGGCTTGGGTAGAACAGAGTGCATGCTCTGAGCTCTCCTTTCCCACCCTCCCCGCAGACACCGGGTGGAGCGCGGACCCGCTCTGGTTGTTGTGATGGATAGACTTGAGTGGGAGATAGCCTGGGGTTCCCTGGCAATGCAACAGCTGGTTCCTCTTCTCTGGCGCCTTCCCCCAGCCAGCGAGGCTGCAGCCGTGTGGCTCTTCCTGTGAGATCTGGAAGGCCATGCAGGCCCGGAGAGAACGGAGCCCTGGGGCAGTCCTTGGGCCATACTCCCCCTGAGCCCCATCATGCTCCCAGCCGAGTCAGTGGCAAGATACAGGCCTGTTCTGATGCCTGGGCTGGGCAGATTTCCAGCTGGAGGAAATGGCCATGGCTCCACTGACGCCCACAGAGCTGTGAGGAGAAGCCCAACTGAGGATCTGCCCCCTGAGCAAACGTCCCCTTTCCCCTCAGCCAGCCCAGGCTGCCCTGATGCACACAGCAGGGGGAGGAGAGAGAGCGCCTTCCTAGCCTCGCTGTCCTCCTCCCCCATTCGGACGCTCTTGTCTACCTCCCTCCTGCTCCGGATTAGCTACGCCTCTGCGCCATATTGAGGCAGGCGGGAGGTGGAAAGAGCTGCAGCAGAGAGCAGCATAGGTCGCTGGGGGACGGCTGTCACATTGCTCTTCAAAGGGGCAGTGTGGTGATGATGATGGATGGACGTTTGGCACGTTAAATACTGCAGAGGACAACCTTGCGGGGGGAGGGGAGCCAGGTGGCCCCAACAGATCCTTTCCACCTTCCAATTCTCTCTCCTTTGGGGGCAGATCCAGGATTCACCCCTGTGAGTCTTTCCAAGGGGTTCAGTACAACTGTGGGGAAGGTGCTCTCTGTGTGGGGTGCCGGGACTGATCCATTAGGTTAGTGGGTTTATTCCTTTAACAAGTATCCAGCTGACAGGCCTCCACTGTATTATTAAAGAACTGAGCCTGCCGCAAAAGAAGCGGGGAAGCTGTGTTTGGTTTGGGTTTTGTTTTCCCTTTCGCAAGCCTGCCACTGAGCTTTCCCCACGAGTTCTCTGGGAGTTCACCCGGCACTGAACTGAAATGGGCTGGGAGGAGGAAGGTTAATCTTTTCCAACAAATCTCCTCTTTTCTGCATCTTGAGATCAGCTCCGCAGATAGTACCGGATGCGACCTGAAGGTTGCTACACTGTTGAGCTGATTTCGAAAACAATTAATCAAACCTCGTCATTTACTATTTCAACAATCCTTACCCCTTTGACGCATCCTTATTCTAATGGAAATAAACAGGTCCTGCACCTTGTGTCCGTCCCCCCCCCCTCGCCTTCCTACGCCCCCTTGAAGAGTTATCGGTGGGGTTCGGGCACGTGAAAGGGTGTTGAAAGGAGGAAGGAAAATAATCAAAGAAAACCCAACAGAACTGGAGAGACAGAGAGCGAAGAGCTCTGCAGACTGGGGAGAAAAATCTCTCCTGTTCCATAACAATATTGAATCGAAATGTAAAGGGATTGCAGTGTAGAGCTGGGGTTAACATTTGTGTACCAGTCTTTTTGTGAGTCTAACCCTATTATCATATATTTTCCTCATAGCTCTTTGCTGCGCCATTAAACAATTAAGAGGCTGCCATTTCGGCCCCAAAAGATGGGCTTTTCCTTTCTTATACGGTACATATCACCCAACAGAACAAAAGGAAAGGAAAGTTGGGAGACTCAAGGGCAATCGTCTATGGATCTGTTCTGACTTCTGGGTTACAAGTGGTTTGGGATAGGGGTTCACCAAGTTCAATGTAAACGCGGTTTCAAATAGGTTTTAAAATGGGAGGTGATTTTAACCGTTCTCTCTTTGGATTCATCCTGGCAATGCACAGTCTGCCTGCGGTCCGTCAAGATTCCACGCCTGGAATCTGGCATATGCCATAGTTCTGGACACACGTGTATGGACGGAGATGAAGCGAGATTCTGGCAGATGTCGTTTTTAGAATAGAAAAGGTTCCCTCTAGTTCACAAGAAAGAGGCGACATATCTGTCCAGAGAACACAGAGTCTCTGTGCCACATCCAAACAACAACAACAACGAGGAGTCCGCTGGCACCTTTAAGACTAACAGATTTATTTGAGCACCAGCTTTACCCACGAAAGCTTATGCCCAAATAAATCTGTTAGTCTTTAAGGTGCCACCGAACTCCTTGTTTTGTGGATACAGACTAACACGGCTACCCCCTGATACTTGACGTCCAAACAACGCCTCTTCTAAAGAAAGGTCAGGAAAAGGATGTTTGGGGGATAATAAAAAATAAAATAAGGGGACATTGCGGTAATTAACTATAAAATATACATAGTTGCCTTACACTTTATAGATCCGATCCTGGCTGCACTCCTGATTCTTGGCAAATCGCTCAATGGCAGCTTCGCCTGAGCAAAGGATGAAGGATCAGAATCCAGAGATAATGGGCACGATTTGAGTTCCTGTTCAAATTAAGCTAGTGTGAAAAATGTGAATTAATCTAATAAAGAAAACTTGTCAGACTCTCTCAGCTCTGACTGAAATATCAGTCAGGGCTGCTGTCACATTAACCCACTTGCACAAGATCTACAGCAATTTTAAAATTGTGAAAGAAACTCCCCAATCAGAGTGGAAAGATAATTTTCCCGTAGCTATCCTTAGGTTCCGTTTTCAAGTAACTAATGTTTAGTTCTACATAGTCAGCTTTTGTTTTCCTGGTGGTGTTTTCAGAGCAATACTACTCATTTCCATATATTTATCTTGCATTTTCGCAGAATACACGTCACTTCATTTAGTATTTCGGGGGGTATCTTTTTTTAAAAACAAAGGAACAAAGTATTTCCAAAATTAGTGCTATTTTGTTTAACCTTATGCTCTTTGAAAAGGCGTTGATTGAGGAAATTGGAGAAAATATCAAAATAATGGTTTTAATAAGTGATAGAAAAGGCTTTGGGTTTTCTATGAGTCCACTTTCCTATGCGTCTGCGAGTGCTCTAATAGAGTACAGATTGAACAGTAAAGTATGTACTGTTAACCAGGATGCAAAGTACTTGTAGTGTTTCCAAATGATGCATTTAGCCAGATGTTTAAGACATATGAGAGAAGAGTAGTTAAAACCCACATTATATAGTTCTGTCTAGTATAAAATTGCATGTGCTGACCCATATATTTTAAACTGTAAACGGACTCCAGTCATTTAAAATATTGCAACGTCGATAGGACTAATTAATTGGAAATAAGAAACGAAAGAATACAATTAAACGAGAAGAGAATCATTTTCTAATTTAATAGAGGGACATTTATAAAGATCACAAGCTAAAAGGCATCGAATGAGTCTATCGACATTGTGTTAAATCAGAGTCCGAACTTCAGGGTGCCTGCAGAGTGTTCTACTACCCATTCACCGGCGCTGCTTCGGGCCTGCTCCCCTCCTCCCGCCAGGGATTATTTTCACATTTGCGATGAAAATGTTACAATCCGATATACCCAATTCCTTCCTATAAAGCCCATTGATTTGCTCGTCCAGGGCCAGCAGCGCTGCTAGCTAAGCACCTTGTTGATGTTTGGGGCATGGCTATCTGCAAAGTGAACTTGTCAATAAAGCATCCCTAGCGCATATACAATCTCCTTAAATATTAGGATACTTTATTAGCCCCATTTCCTAACAATAATTTATTGCAATAAAACAGACACCCAAGGTCCTCTTAAATTGTCTTTTCATAATGAATAAATTTAAACTGGCTAATTAATATATAAACTAACCCAATTTGTCAAGTTGATTTGTATTTTAGTTAATTGTGAAAGTAATTACCACATGGGCAAATTAACAGCTTTCTGGAAATGACCAAGGCTGGGGTTTTATTTCCTTCCTGGGTGAAGAAAATTCATTTTTCCCAGCTCTTGATGTGATGAATAAAAGTCATAAATCTGGGTGATTGGTGCAGGCAGAGTCTAAATGGCTTCATATTTCATTTTAGGTTTAATAGAAATATTCATGCTCCGTTTTAATGAAATTAAATTGAAGGGGGATGGGTTGGCAGGCTAGCGGTTGGGCTTTAAAGGGACAGCACGGAGTTTTGTGTTCTGAAGTTACTAGGCTCTAGCCGGTTGTAGTTATTTGAATGAAACTAAAGAGGTTTTTTGTTTGTTTGAAAGCAGCCTGGGAGAGGCGGCTTTGAAGAAGGCTGGATAGATGCCCCTGGCAGAGAAAACCTGGTTCATGCCCAGGGGGAATCAAGGGTCTGTAAAACTCGGAAGCTCGGACCCTCCTTTCCCACCCAACGCGATTTACATTTGAAAGGGCAGCTGGACACAAACAGCTTCCTCGCTCCCTTAAATGTTAAAGATCACGTGCGTGGCGGTGCGGGGCCCGCCCGGGCTATAGGTAACCGTGTAATATCAACCTGCTTGTAAGATAGCGGCTCCGCCTGCGGTTGGGTTCCATAAACAGGAACACGGTGGACACGTAACTCTCCCCGACAAAGGGGCTTATGACCCGGCCTCCCTCCCGCCCAAACCCAGGAGTCCCAGGAAATGCTGCTCGGACAGGAGCTGCAAGTGATGGGGGGAAGGAGGGGGTTGAGAAGAGTTTATTTGAATTCACACCCTCTCACTGACCCCCTGGCAGATATCACGGGGGATTCAGGCGGGATCTGTGTCTATTTACATTCTCAGCTGGAAGATATTCACCAAACCGGAACGGTCTCTCCCCCAAAAAACCACCCCACGTTAGATAAATCGGTACCTTCCACCGCCAACAAACAGCACGTTAACATCGGACACCTTTAAAGTCTCTGCAGATGCCCGATACAGATCTGTAATCGCTGTATGCAAAACAGCCTCCCCCCCCCTTTCAAAGAGACGAGCGAATACAAGGGTTTAAAGCTGAGAGCTGTTGGGTTTTTTTGTGGGTCAGCACCGTCTGACTGGTTAAGTCAATCAAGGAGTCTGGTTTGACACTCGAACCATCTTCAGCCGGAGCCGCTCCTTAATGGAGCTGATCTGTGACTTGTTGATTTCCCCTGAGCAAATAAGGCTTTGATGCAGTCCCAGCGAGAGTGGTTAGCTGATGAATTGACAAAAACTAATCAGCTTTATTGGGAAACAGGTTAAGGGCAGCGGAGTGTCAATAATTCTCAGCCTGACCCCCTCATCCATTAAGAGAGGCAGGCTGATTAGACCAAGGAGACCCTTTGCTTTTTGCACTGAAATTGCTTTCATAAACTCACCATTATTAGCAGTCAATGCAAGCAGCTAATTTAGAGGAGACATCTCTGGGATGTCACATTTATCATGGAGGTTTATGTATCATTATCTCATTTACAGAATGTCGCAGTGTAAAATGTGTTTTTGGCAATATTGCTGGCCTCGTGCCGATCATTGGTTATTTCTTGTAGAGAACATCTGGGCGCTTTGTGGATTTAATTTGATATAAAAGAATTCAATCCAGTCCCTTTAATACAAACCAAATTAACCCCACACCGGGCTGAGTAGACAGTCAGACAAGGCTCTCAATAGGAACCTTTGACATTTTAATTACTCCAGCTACTATTTTATTGTCTTTTATTAAAAGAGGCAACCGGCACTTTTATTACAGAAGCGACAATGGTGAAACTGAGCCTGATTATCTTGCTCCTCTTAATCAGTGCACCTAAATGCTGAGCGCTGAACTCATCGGGACCAGAACATAACATGGTCTTTGGGCAAGATTCACTCGCCAGGGCCCACTTGGTCGCCTGTAGCTCTGCAGACATGTCAGACTGGACTGTAAATCCCACGCCTTGCCCTTGCTTTTAAAATGAATTGATACTCAGCTGCGAAACTGTTACTGGGGGAAACAGAAGAGAACCTTCATTAAAGGAGACCACCCAGAGACGCCCTGAGAGGTGTCAGGCATCGTGCTATCTCCGCCGAGATAAAGCCCTGTTCCCCTTATTGTTTTCACCTGGGCAATATACTGGATCAACACAGGTGCAGGAATTCCTATTGCTCGCCACAACCTGCTCTAAAGGACACTTTGCACAATGCTCAGCTGTGAGCGGGGAGTTGCCTGGACAGGAAGCCCTGCCCCATTGATCCTGCTTTGATATAGGAGTCTCTCCCCCCAGATATACTCCTGACAGCCGGTATTCAATAAAAGGTTCTGAAAAATCTAAATCTTTCCCTAAGCACGAAATATTAAACACGAGGGCGGAAACGGTGGTCTGGAAAGTGAGGTGGCCAGAAGGAAGCGCTTTGTTTCTGGCTGCGAGGGTCAGTGGGGATAGGCCTTGGTCTTTGGAGGCCGTTTTTGTGTTTTCAGGTCGGAGGGCTACACCAGCCCTGCGTTTCCAAAGGGCTCATTGTTTAAATGGGGGAGCGGCCCCCGCAGGAACCTGACAGAAGGCAGCTGAACTCCAAGGCCCTTTCCCAGCTGATTTCCCAGCTGAGCTGAAGAGCTGCCGGGGTCACAGGGGACCCTTTAACGAGTTCATTAGCCAGATTATCTCTGCTGCAGCTCGGAGAGGGGAAGGC
Organism: Mauremys mutica; assembly: GCF_020497125.1. Lineage (NCBI taxonomy): Eukaryota > Metazoa > Chordata > Testudines > Geoemydidae > Mauremys > Mauremys mutica. The sequence continues at coordinate 276,415,142 of NC_059073.1, forward strand.
CGCTGGACTTGCTACGCTGGTTCTAGGCACTCGAAGCAAACAGGAGAGCACAGTTAGAAGGGGAAGGGAGTAAAAACAATCCCTCTAGAAAGCTCGACAGGACAATTTAGCTACCCCCAGATATAAAGGGGCCCCGGCCTGGATAATGTCCATAGAGAGAGGTGCAATACAGTGAATGGAAAACAAACCCCAAAGAGGAGACGTTCGGTCCGGGTCCTGTAAATGGGAAGGTGTTCGTGGCTCTTGCTCAGGAGATGATACTGCAAGATGCCTCGAATGAGATTGTGTCTGGATTCCCCTTTCCCAGCTAGGCAGCTGCCGTTTCTGCCACATCAGCACAGTTAAATATACCAATTAACTGAAACTTCCTGTCATTATCTGCCTTGATTGAAACATTTTAGTGCTACTATTCGTGTCTCAGAATAGGCCCGAAGTTCAGTTCCTGAAGCCGACTGTGTACGGTGATACATTAGATTGGAAACTGAATATGGACACTCTCACATCTGGAAAGGCGTATCAGATATCCAGCTAGAGAGGGACATTATCCAGTACGTCCCTTCTGATGTGTTATGTAGACTAGGGATACATGGTATGAAAGTATCTGAGTATTTTTTCTTTTTCCTTCTGTTGGCATTTTTTTCTTAGTACCTAGGTTGCCAACCACCTCCATTCTAGGCCAGTTTTCTAGCTGGGGGAACTGAGGAGCAAAACGGCTGGAGGTAGTGACTTGACCCAAAGTCGCGCAGAACAGAGACTGGAAGGAACCCAAGTCTCCCCTAGCCTCGCCCAGCGCTCGAACCACTGGGCCATCCTTCCTGTCTATAGAGTTGGACATAGGTACTTTATACATAGCCAAAGGGACATATGCTGGCCATACCTATTAGATACATCTCCAAAGGAGACCCACGAACAGAAACGAGGCTAATCGCTGGGAGGGTTTCAGCTGTTTTAATTGCTTGGCATTCGGTCACATAAATTAGAGCCATTAAAATGTTCGATGCTTTTCTGTCGCCTATTATTGATGGTGTTTTACAGAGCTGTTGTTGTTTACTGCGGTTTCTGTAAAACCTGTCCTGGCTAGCCGATCTGGGTTAGACATTAGTGACATTCGTTTTGACAATAACCTGAGTGTGGCTGTAAAATCATATTTTCTATTTTTCCGCTAAGTGAATTCGCCCGCAGCTTTCCGCCTTTTTCAAATCAGGAAAAAGGCCATAAAGTGTCACCGCAACATGATGTCCATCTCTGCAAAACAAATCATGTTGTGAATTAATTTTCATTTTACAACACTGAGCTGGAGGCTAACATGCCTCATGCAAGCACTAACTCCGCGCTGAGAAAAGATTTCACTGCAGGTGACTTCACATTGTGAAATCTCCAGATTCCTCATTTCAAATATTAGGTGCCAGAGCAATCCTGTATCCTTCAACAGCCCCCGTAATAGCATTAAGGATTGCTTAGCGCGTTAAATTAGAACCGTGTCAGCCCTGCAGAAATTGAAAACAAGAGAACATGTCAGTTTCACATTGTAACGGAGCAGAGTAGCTTTAGTTTGCAACTGGATCTGGCCAAAAAGAAATGCAAAACTGAACAATGAGGTGGGAAAGTGGTGTTAAATATGAATACATCTTATCCCAAAAGGCTAAAATATTTCTGGCCTGCGCTTATACTTTTTCATAATGTGTTAATTTCCAGTGGAAAATCGACTGGGTCTACAACTCATCTTAAAGCGACTTTCAATGCTCCGTTAGTCGGATCTGGCTATATAGCCCCTGTAGTATTCAATGGAACAATGCCTGACAATGGAAACAGTCTGTCACTATGTAGGGCAACGGATGTCTTGTTATTTTCCCCAATCGACAACGTTTCGCATTAAAAGTGATCGCTGACGATGTGAAAAGGACACAGTGCAGTTTTTATTGCCTCAGTGGAATCTCATACCCCAGTCTGAATGTCAGCATTGGGTACCCTGGGCTCTCTGCCGTCCTTGTGCTGGTTTCTTCTGAGCTTGTACATCTTCCCGAGGCGACTAAAACTAACTAACCCGTGCACTGGCTATGCCGTTCTGAGCCTTGTAGGGATACCGGGTAGGGTATAAATTAAAGCGCAACTGTCGTTTATTCCTATCTGAATAGTTCCACCGACTAGACCAGGCTGACATTTAACATTTAAAAGAAAACCCGTGCACGAGTGAACGGGCAAATTCAGCCATCTCGATGTTGTTCGGCCCTTGGTGTAGAAACGCTCTGGTAGATGGACCTGAGCCGAGGCTACAGTCAGACACGTTCTGAGTCCGTTCCGCAGAGCTCGTGCGCTGGCGAGATTTTGCGGATTTCCGTGACTTGTGTCGGGTTTGTGTCTGAGCTCACGTCGCTAGATGGGCCGGGGCGCACCCGGATCCTCGTGGCTGAAGGGGCTGGAACATTTGGGGCACGGCTCGGCTCTGGGAATCCTGCCCCTTCTTGTGATGAAGAGTTTCCCACTCAGACTTGTAGGGTCCGGCCCGATCCTGGGTTAGCGACTTAGGCTGGCCAGGCAGAGCCACCCGGACTGGGCGAGACCCGTCCTAAAGAGGGAGCGATAAGGGTCCTTAAAGGACAGTTGACAAGCCTGTCGCTGCAGCCCCCTGAGCCACAAGACTCGCTGAATGCAGAGGCGTCCCCCGTGCTTCAGGCAAAACCTTACAAAGGGTTTCCCTGTCCTTAATGACCGAACCCTTGATCCCCCACTGTGGGCCCAATCTTGTTCCCACTGAGGTCAGTGGCAAAAGAGTCTTCATTGGAGGAGCGGGGGGGGGGCGTGCGCTGTTTTGCAAACTGTGGCGTTTAGCTGTTCGCCCACCCCCATCGGTCTCCGATTTAGGCAACACTCTCTGTTTATGTTTCTAATCAACCGTTACAAGCCTCCTTACGTCAGGCACAGATGGGCCAAAGCGACAGCCATGGGCGACCCAGCGCTGGCAGATCGCCCACCAGGCAAGGGACTGATCCCCGCGCTGTCGGGAGGACCCAGGCCTGACAACGGGGGCGTTCGCGCTGCTGGTCTCCAGTGGCGCGGGGGCTACAACCCGCTGGGGGCTCCGCGTCCCTCAGGATTATTTGGTGGCGCGTTTGCTGCAGGGGAGGCCCGGATCCAAAGCCTTCTGAAGCCAATGGAAAGACCCGCACTGGCTCCCGTGGGCTTTGCTTCACAAACAAAAATAACGCACCAGAAAGTAGCAGGTCTGAAGCAGGCGGTAAAGACGCGGGGGGAAACTCCCAAACTAACGGCTCCTTCCTGGGAAAGGGGAAATTGACTCTCAGAGCTGCCCGGCCCCAGGGTTTGGGAAGAGGGAGGAGATTCTGACATTTATCTTGGAAACATCCCCCCCACCCCAAAGCGTGTAACCTCCACATTCATGCAAATACAACTTGATAAATCTGGGGGGCGAGATGCAGCTTTTACGCACGAGAGGAGGCCCATTAAAGGATCGGGACCTCCCCTCCCCTCCCGGTAATTCCTCCCCTGCCGCACCCCTTCCCTTGCGGGGGACTGTCTGGCCTGTGGGCTTCCCTTATATGTATTTAGCCTGCCTGGGCATCCAAGTGGCCTGTAATACTTGACAGATCCCCATATGGGCAGTAATAGTTTGTGATTTGTAGTACAGTCGTTTGCCTGTGCCTCCATGTTATTTCCATATTCAAAATGCTCTGAGCCGCACATACACAAACAACATATACCCCAAATAAAATATGGCCCGTAAGAAAGGGAGTACATTATACAAATGAACCGGTATGTTTTACAGACCAATAATTTACATGCCTGTGTCAAAGATACCCATAATCCAATCCTTCACAGGCAGCCCGGCCTGGGAGGCATGAGAAGAATTCTGATGCCGTGGTTCTCCTGAGCATTAAGGTGTTATTCACAAACCTTGCAATCCAGAGACCGGAGCAACACGCTTCCTGTACCCATCTGTCCATTTCACACAGGGCATGGCCAGATAATAGTACATGGACCACAACAGGCTGCATTTGCAAATAGATTCATTCAGTGGATTTTCTCGTTGAAGAGGTCTTTGGCTCACACAGGGTTAGTGAATGCAGGGGTGATTTAAAGGGGTTTAATTTTCTGAGGTATGTGTGTGTGTGGGGGGGGTCCGGGGATCAAAGGAATGAGATTGTCAGGAAGAAAATGACGGACCCGGATGACAAGTGGGAAAGGAAAGGGATGAAAGCATCATTACTACAAATAGAGCGACTGATTATTGTTTAATCATTGTCTGGAAGAAGGGGTGAGTCCCGTAAATAGGCCTTATAGGTTGCTCTGCATCTCAAATAAACCAACAGGCTATCGCTGGCGGGCGGGGGGACGGGAGAATGGTAGGAAAGTTTTTCAGGTTTTTTTAATTATTATTATTTTAGTACAATTTATGCGTGAAAAAGAATGACAGGCCCAAATGTGTGTGATGATCCAAACGGAGCGATCCAGAGGAGTAGTCAGGGCAATGGGCCATTTGGTACAAGTGGAAATCACAAGACGGCAGAGTGAAACCTGTCTCAAAATACCTCTCCCAGGAGCCACAAAGCTCAGGTGCTTAAGTGGGGCGCAGCATAGTCCTCCATGATTACTAGGGGGTTTAAAGGGAAGGAATAGCCCAATAGGGCCCTGCCTTGTACCGTACAGGTGTAACTGTGCATTGAGTTATCGAAGTGCCATTTCTTAAATCGACGTGAAGTGTTTCCACACACCGCTCCGCAGAAATAAACCCAGTGCATAGGAAAGCTCCACGTACATCACAAATCCTTGAACACAAACCGGATCTCAGTAGCTGGTGATTTCCAATAGCTACATACACTACCATTAATGGGATGGATACAATTAATTAGCTTGGCTGGGGGGGAGGGGAACTTCGGGATTGGGGTGGTTATACTGACATTTTCCATCAGTGTCTCTCCGACCAAAACACACTGTTCCCAATACTCTGCACACACAGAGCTCAGCACGTCTGGTTACTAGATCGTGTTCAGACTGCATCACCCCCAGGGAAAAGAGAGAGAGAAGTCAGCTCTGTAACAATTGCTTATACAATTTTATTTTACTTTGAAGGTAGCTATTTTATTTGCCCGGTACCCTGCTGCCTGGGAAGTGCACGGGAATGGGAAAAGCATCTCTCTCCGGAAAAAAAATATCTGAATTTCCTGGTAAAGGACGTTGCGCTTGTTAGGAGTATTAAACAGAGGAGGAGCGAAAGCTAGAGACAGGGACAAGATATATTCGGTCATGTAGACCATCTCCCTGCCAGTGCAAAACTGTTTCCTGTTGGACACTTGTTAGTGTTTTGATTTAAATAAGCGATGACACTTCCCTGGAGAGGTCATTCTGAACAGCCTGTGGGGGAGAGTTTGATGTATGGTAACATGACTACAACGTGATGTATTTTTAAAATGCTTCCTACCTGCGTGGGTTGACATTACATGGCTTTGGGGCTATCCTGGCCTTTCTACGATCTCTGGTATCAGCCGCTTTCGGACCTCAAAAAAAAACCTGACAGGTGAAGCAAATATTTAATAAATACCTGTCCCTTGGAAACAGAGTCATTTCACAATCCGAGCTGCAATTATATGGAAATTAAGTCCTGTGCAGGTACAAAGTCAGACACATTATCACCAGCTCTTGCAAAAGCTTTTGAAGGGAGAATGTGTTTACTTTGTGACTCTTTCTTGTAACAGCCTGACCTTCTGTTCACATTCCCATTTGCATTATGCCTCTTTTCTCTCTTAACCCCCTTCTAGAGCTTCAGGAAATTCTTACTTTGCAAAAGACTGTAAATCTGCCTCCCTTTCGCTTTTCCTTTTATATTTCGGTGTGTTTGTGTAAGATAAGTAGGACTAATAACACTATTGACAAAACTAAATTTTGGTGGCAGGCTTGACTTCCTGACTTACAGATGTTTATTCTTTCCAACTCGTTAAAAATCTGTTGGCAGCGCATATACTGTAAATATTTGAAGTGTCCAGGAATGATAGAAAACTGGAGTTTAATACACTGCATACCCCCAGCTTGGGCTTTCGATATCGGCAAACATATATGTAGGGCTTTAAGGTGGAGAACTGAGTCCCCACTGCTGAGTATTAGCAGAGCTGCACTATGATTTTTTTGGGTCAATATTTTTCATTCCGATTAAAAAAACAGTGCTGACGTGTCTCACGCAGGCATAGAGAATTCGAGCCCCCCTCCACACACACACTTTTTTTTTTCAAGATTTTACGTGGTCTTTTATTGTAAGGCAAGTTGCCAAATGAATGGTGTGGAAGGCAAAAGCTGTGGTCTGTGTAGGCATAGAAGGCGCATAAAACATTGTTGCCTTCTCATTGGCACATTGTGTGACCGCTGATTTGTCACTTAATAATAGAAAACCACTGTAAAAGATCGTGCTTTTATTTCATCAGCAGCTGGTGCCTTCTCGTTCTCTGAAAGTACGTAGCAATTGCTATTCATTTTGCAAATGTGATTGCCAAAGCTATGCCATTTAACAAGGCTAAGAAAAATCCTTGCCTGTTATATTATCACTGCCTGGTCGTGTAATAATGACACATATGCACAGTGTTGTAAGCATACCGAGAACAGAGTAAGGCAGTGCTTTCGGGCTCTTGGCGGAGCTGAGTTTTTGTTGCATAACTGTGAAAATAAAAATGCACTGGTGATACAGGTCAGACACCTGCATGAAAAGCCTGGGATCAGGAGCAAATGCCGGTTTATGATGTCTGTTGTTATTTAAAGACTTGACATAAATTTCACCCAGGTCACCAAATTGACACATTAGATTAGAAACTGAATATAGGTGTGGATAGTATCACATCTGGAAAGACATATCAGATAAATCCATATCCGGCTAGAGATGGATATTGTCCAACGTGTCATCCCAGATGGGTTATGTAGACTATGGATACATAGTATGTGAGTGTCCGAGAACATATTTCATCTTATTTTTCCATGCCCGGGCCTTTCACCACAACAAAATAACTACAGGCCGCTTAAGGGGGGATAGATTCCTTAAACCATCAAAGGAACTGTACGAACATCTCACTTAAATCTTACACAGGTTAAGGTAACATCACGTTAACTGCAGCGTGGGCTAAACAGACACAAGTGGAGGGAATCCTTCGAGTTGTACATTGTGCCGCGATCCAGATGCTCGATCCGCACACACACTAACAAACACACACACACACACATTTGCTGTGGCACAAGACTCTTCATAGCAGGGTATGAAAGTGGAGCGACTAACGCATCATTGCTGATGATGTTCAAACGGGATATGTTTGCGTTGCGATTATTGCACATTCTTCCTGGCTGGATTTATCTTCAGTCTTTAAAAACCTGGCCCAACCGAGGAATTTATTTTTTGTGGGTCGGGGGAGGGGAGGTAAATACAGAAGCTTCTCAAGTCACTTTCCTTTCTCTGTGTTGGTCACCCTCCTCCCCCCGCCCCGGGAGACGCGCAAGCCTTTCCCTTCAACCTGCTCCGGAGGGCACAGAACCGAAGGGGGCAGGCCCATTCCCGAAGCGTTGACAGGTGTGCTGCAGGGCCAATCGCGGCTGGCAAACCCCGCTGCGGGCCACCAATCGTGTTTCCTCCAGCCTCGGGGCCAATGGGAGCCGGATCTGAGCCTTCAAGTGAGTAGAGTTTGGAGCGGAGGCGCTTACTATCTGCCGAGAGACATTTTGCTGCGCTTGGCTTGGGGGGGCTGGTCCTCTGGTCTAGGCAGAGCCGAGCCCCAGCGCTGGGAGCGTGGGGGGTGCGGACTCTCCGCGGGGCGCTGTGGGGTCGGGCGGGGGCTCTTACTGCTATTCTATAGACTAAGGGAGTTGGTTTTTTAGAAACAATCCGATGGAAAAATCCAAAAATTTCCGGATCGATGCTCTCCTAGCAGTCGACCCTCCCAAAGCAGCCGCCGCCTCCGCACAGACCTCACCGCTGGCCTTGGTCACCTCCCTCGCCAACACATCTGGCCACAGCAGCAGCAGTAACAGCAGCAGCTGCAGCCCCCCGTCCTCCTCCGAGCGCCATAGCGGCGGCTCCTCGGACTGCCTGCGGACTGAGAGCCCTTCGCCGCCGCGGATCCTCGCCGCGCATTGCGGGCTGGTGCCCAAGCCCGGGTTCCTGACCAGCACCAGCAGCGCCAGCAGCCATCACCACCACCATCACTCCGCCGGGGGCATGGCCCTGGGACTGCACCAGGGGGGAGCGGGCATCCCCACGCAGGCCGCCCTCTACGGGCACCCCATGTACAGCTATTCGGCAGCCGCTCTGGCCGGGCAGCACCCCGCTTTGTCCTACTCCTACTCCCAGGTGCAAGGGGCTCACCCTTCTCACCCTGCCGCAGACCCCATCAAACTCAGTGCCGGGACTTTTCAGCTGGATCAGTGGTTACGAGCATCCACAGCGGGCATGATCCTCCCCAAAATGCCGGACTTTAACTGTGAGTATCTCCTGGCCAAGCCCGGGCATTGGGGGCGCTGGGTTTGTTATGATCTGTCGTTTTCCTTTGCGCCTGTCCTCACCGCTTCCTCGCCTACCCCTCCGCAATGCCCGAGCCAGGGGCCTACGGCAAGGAAACACTGATTCTCCCAGCCTTTCCTCGTAGTTAATATCCCACGCCAGGCAGCTAGCGCCGGAAAGGATTCGGTCAAGACTTCACCCGGCGGCGTGTGTAATAATATATATATAATATATATTGTATTTGGTAATTATTAGCAGGAGGGAGGAAATAACGATTAACAATGGGAAGCTGGAACGCGTTGCAGCTCATTATGGCCGGCACCTTAGCAGTAAATAATAGACGGATCTTTCTTGGGGACTGAAAAAGGTGACAAATCATTCGTTCCATTCTAAGTTCTAATTCAAACTGTAGCGTGGGGGGAATCGTGCTAAATAATGAATGAGAACCGAATACCAGTGTATATGAAAATCTATGAAAACTGACTATATTATTTTTTTGTTTTGTTTATTCTTCTTCTGGATGGCAGAGGGTTCCTGCTCATATTTGTTAATATTACCGTATGAAGAGTAGGAGGTACAACTTTACAGGGCTCTGTCAATTTCACCCAGAATGGTGCTTAGTCAGATCCTGTCATCCAAGCAAATTTCACAGACCTCTTCTTCAGGAAAGAGTTGATACCCTCCTCCCTTAGATGGTTCCAGTGGGCATTCTGGGCTATAATTAAATGTTTACTTGGTGTAATTGAAATAAGAAAGCTAAATAAATTCAATCACTTATATTTGAGTTTGTTAAAAAAAACCGCTTTAAAAAAACAGAAACACTGACCTGTCCGAACAGCAGCTGGGCAGCTAGGCCTCACTGGAGATGGGGACATTTCTTGCATCTCTGTGTTAGGCAAAGATCGTTTTCTTAGGTGTTAGCTCTATGTGGGAATTACTGGCTTAACAATACGTTAGGTGTAGTTTTACTTAAATCGTGCCAGGAAAGAATTACGGGTTTGGTGGTGGGTTTTTTTTTCATACACTACACACACACAGACAAAAAAGTCCATTGTTTTCTCTTAAATAGGTTTGTTTAGACTAGGACATTCAAGAAGAAAAATAATTAGAAAAGCAGTCCGAATTCTTGCCCTTTCAAACAAAATGCACTAGTGAATAAATAGCCAAGACGAAAGATAATGGAGGCCTGGAAAATCACACAGCAGTGAGAAAATCTCAGCTGCTTACTGTTTGTATGCCGGACACTGTCTTTTTTATTCTGGTCATTTTAGCAGGTTTACTCCAAATGAGGTAGTAAAGGCAGGATCCTCCTCCCCTCTCCTTTACAGGCTTTTAAGTTTCTAAAGCAAACAACAACAACAAAGAGGAGAGAATGTCCAAGAAATCACAAATCACTTGTTATAGTTGCAACACATTCAAAATGATTGTGTTGCCTCTTAGAAAGAGCATAAATATAATCTGCAACTACGGAGACTGGATTGGTTGTTTAAGAAGGATTTCAGCTCCCACGTTTCCAAATTGATGTTCTCTGGTATGTGTCCATTAAATGTGACCGCAGTATTTTAGGAGAACAATCTCGCCATCAGTTCTCTTAACTTCCAACTTTCAACCGAGTACATTTTGACGCAGTCCCGATTTTGAATCCAGAAAACGTGCTGAGATTATAACATCTAATTGTATAGTTTGAAAATATTGTTGAAAATAGGTATTTCCTATAGTCACCTCACACGATTACTGAACAATATTTCACATCATGTTTCATGTCACGTTTGTCTCTTATTGTCTGCAAATATAATAGACTTGCCAACTGAGATAATGAAATAAAATAAATAAAAACAAATGGAACTGATTGGAGAGAAACCTAATCAGCTGGAGGGGTGGTGGGGATCATTGCTTCGGCCAAGCTTCCACTGAACATTTTCCCAAAGTCACTTTGGAGTCTGTTTTAATTAAAGTTCTAATGTATTGTCAAGCTGGGAATTCGGGAGACTTGTTTAACTAAAGCAGGGGGCGTTAAAGTGAAATGAAGCAAATTGCTGTTCCCCTGAGAGACTGATATCATTTCACCGTGATCCCGGGTTCCTTTTATTGTCTAGCACTTGTTAGGCTCTTGGGAAATCAAGAAGCCCCTCTTGGGTCATAAATTTCCCTGCGGTGAATCTATGTGAAATTATGTAAATAGCGACGTCCATCTCCTATTGCCATCAGGCGTGGCTTGAAGTGTCTAATTTAGGGAAGGAGAATGTTTACTTTAAAGTGCCTTTAATGCTTCGATAGTAACAATTTGAGGACGGGAGGGTTTCCTTAACCCAGGTGAGCGGCCCGAGGGGCCGATTCAGCAGCTCTTTCCAAACAGCCCCCCTAAGGACGGCACTCTTATCGGATCACTCTGCTCCGCTGCGAAGAAATTCCCCAGTACATTTGCCGAGGGCGGGCCCGAAGGAGACTGGGCCCCGAGCACCGCCGGCACAGGGCCGGGTGTGATGGATACCGGTCTCAAGCCAGGCCTGAGGAGATGAGCTGCTAATTGGAAGTGGTCACCGTCTGGGTAGTTTTTCATTGTGGCAGGTAGAAAGGTCACCGCTGGGGAGAGGGCATGCGGCGGGGAGCTTTTAATCACTTGTTCCTCTTCCTTTCCCTCCATTTTTAAAAAGATTTTCGCACCGATGTATTTTTTCTAACCCCCCCGCCCCCGCAGCTGCCTCTCTCCCTTGCAGGGGACCAGCAGTTCTCTCCTTTCCCCTTGGATCTAACTTGCCCCCCACGGAGGCAGGTAGCCGCAGCCAGGGACACTAGAATGATCCCCTTTAATGCTGAAGGTACCTGGCCCCTGCAGTCCCAGCTCCGGCCCGTGACAGCCGCCTGCCCCGGGAAGGTAGCGGGGGTCGGGCTGCTCCCCTCCGGCTGCCTGCGTTGTGCTGATGCGCCCTTTTGTCTCCAGCCCAGGCGCAGTCCAACCTGCTGGGGAAGTGCCGGCGGCCCCGCACCGCCTTCACCAGCCAGCAGCTGCTGGAGCTGGAGCATCAGTTCAAGCTGAACAAATACCTCTCCAGGCCCAAGCGCTTCGAGGTGGCCACGTCTCTCATGCTCACCGAGACCCAGGTGGGTGGCGGCTGCAGCGGCCCCTCCGGGCGCAGGGGAAGGGGCCCGGGGCTCAGGAACTCGGGATCGCTCCGCTCAGCCCCAGCCCGCCCCGGGCCACCGGGGGGCTTCCCAGCTCCGTCCCGGCGGCAGCGGAGGGGGCTCGAGCACCCGGGTTCAGGCTGGGCAGCTCCGGGGCCAGCCCGCGGCCCCCTGGGCAGAATGGCCGCAAAGCCTGATCCCCTCCCCGGGCTCCCCTGCCACCGCCCGCCCCGGCCGCTGGGCTCCGCCTGCCCCCTCCAGGGCTCCCTCCAGGGCCGCTGGGCTCCGCCTGCCCCCTCCCGGGGTCCCTCCGCTCCCCCCAGGGCCGCTGGGCTCTGCCTGCCCCCTCCCGGGCTCCCCCCCGCTGCCCCCAGGGCTGCTGGGCTCTGCCTGGCGACCCTCGCACCGAGGAGGCTGCGGGCCGCGCGGGGGTGTTTCCAGCCAGGCCCAGCTGCACTGGGGGTTCGCAGCCCCGTCTTACCCCGGAGCGGTGGGGTCCCTTCTAATCAGACCCCCCTGCCCGGGGGAGGTGCCCCGTGGCGGGTGAAGGCTGGTGGGGGGCAGCAGGCCGGGGAGTGGCCTGGGTACAGGAGAGGTATTGGGTAGCTGGGGGCGGGGGCTGCAGGTCACTGGGTCCTGGGGAGGGCGGAGGTGTGCGGCCCCCCCCCCCGCCCCGGGGGCTGCGATCCCCCCTCAGCCCCTCTCTCGCCCCGCAGGTGAAGATCTGGTTCCAGAACCGGCGCATGAAGTGGAAGCGGAGTAAAAAGGCCAAGGAGCAGGCGGCGCAGGAGGCCGAGAAGCAGAAGAGCGGGCTGGGCGGCGAGGACAAGGCGGACGCGGAGCTGCTGCTGCCGGCCCCGGAGAAGAGCAGCGGCCGCCGGCTGCGGGAGCTCAGGGACAGCGACCCCGAGGAGGAGGAAGCCGGGCACTGCTGCCCCTACAACTCCTCCGACTGCTCCGAGGGTGACGAGGAGGAGACACAGCCCCGCAGCAGGCAGCCGCCCCCCGGCCAGCCCCAGTGAGCCGGCAGGGGGCTCCCCTTCTCCCTGCTGCTGCTGCTATCCGGTCCCAGACCTTTTAGCCATACTCCAGCCTGCCCACCCCCACCCAGCCACCTTCCAGAAAACCCCCTCTGCCCACCCCCACCCCGCCACCTTCCAGAAACCCCCCTCTGCCCACCCCCACCCAGCCACCTTCCAGAAAACCCCCTCTGCCCACCCCCACCCAGCCACCTTCCAGAAAACCCCCTCTGCCCATCCCCACCCAGCCACCTTCCAGAAAATCCCCTCTGCCCACCCCCACCCAGCCACCTTCCAGACAGACCTCTCTGCCCACCCCCACCCAGCCACCTTCCAGAACATCCCCTCTGCCCACCGCCCCCCAGCCCCGTTCAAGAAATACCCCTCTGCCCACCCCCACCCAGCCACCTTCCAGAAACCCCCCTCTGCCCACCCCCTCCCAGCCACCTTCCAGACAGACCTCTCTGCCCACCCCAACCACCTTCCAGAAAACCCCCTCTGCCCACCCCCACCCAACCACCTTCCAGACAGACCCCTCTGCCCACCCTCACCCCAACCACCTTCCAGAAACCCCCCTCTGCCCACCCCCACCCAGCCACCTTCCACCCAGACCCCTCTGCCCACCCCCACCCAGCCACCTTCCAGAAAAACCCCTCACCCCAACCACCTTCCAGACAGACCCTGCTGCCCACCCCCACCCAGCCACCTTCCAAACAGACAAACCCCTCTGGCCACCCCTGCCCCAACTGCCCCACACACCTCTGCCCACCCCATCCTTAAACCCCTTCCCCAGACCACCCACCCTTCTCCTCGACCCCCCCCCCCTTTCTCCACCATCCCCTACTCGGTCCCTAGTGACACATCTGCCCACTGCCCCATGCCACCATCAGCACATACTCCTCTGCCCCATCCCTACACATCTGCTTTTGCTCCATCTCTGCAGCCTTTGGCGTCAGTGAAATGAGTCCCAAATGCAGCCATCTTCCTGCACAGGAGAAAGAACAGCTAATCTTATACCAGTACCTTTTATTTCTACATGGGAAATATTCGGTCTTCAGCTGCACACGCCCAGATCCATCATTACTCTTTGGTGTCAGCATTTCAGCTGTCATGCAACAGACAAACAGAGAGACCAAACAGGTAATATTAGAGGTGAGCAGCTTTGGTAAGGTTTGGCTTTTTTTTTTTAAAGGCACATTGACAAAAGGATTCTTCTTCCTACACATGGTAGAGAAAATTTACAGTTCACCACAGTGTTAAGAGACATTTAAAAACTTGAATCCTACCCATGGAAACCCTATTCTTTTGCTGAGTATTGGAAATGTTTTGTGCTTATTATATATCTGGAAAACTGTTTGTCATGAACGTTAAAACTGCTGGAAATCTCAAGACTGTACTGTCTTTATTTTTGTATATTGTATTTATAAAAAGGGGTACCTCTACTTATGCATGCTAAATTATTATCCAGCTTCTCCATCGTCCATGATGGTATGTAAAATAAACATTTTGTACTTAAGCCTTATGTACAATTTTTTGTAAAGGAATAGGATTGGCTACCAGGGTCTGGAGTTTATACCGCGCCGGAAATCATATCATCTGTCACTTCATTATACACGTAAATATGTATATTTCATGGAAAAATTTGGAATGAAATGATGTCTCCGAATCCATACCGCTACCTGATAGAGGCTGGAGGAAGGACCCTGGATGTATAGTTAAATAAATCGACTAGGCGTTGTATAATTTCCTGTGAAAGAGTTTTTTGCCAGATTGTTTTCCAAACTTAATTTAATTCGATCTAAATAATCTAAAGTTTATTTCTGTATGCCTGTTCTACTAGGTCAGCAGTTCCCAGAACATCGAGTGGTTTCCTCATATTACACCTAACAGTACATTTGAGGACAATTTATATTGGAAAAAAAATCTATTTTCATCCTCGTTTTTGCCTGTTGGGCCAGATTCAGATCTCGGTGTAAATCTGGAATAACTCCATTAAAATGTGGAGTGGAATACTGGATTTAGCTGCAATCAGAAACTGCTCCAATTTGGTTTTTATTAAGCAGAAAATAAGAGGATAGGGATTCATGCAAGGCGACTGCTGCTGTGTTTTAAATAGAGTGGCTTTCTGATCTCTCCCTAGCTACATTGTGAATCCAACTCTGTTTCTGATTGCTTGTTGCTAAATACTCTTCCCTTTTGATTTGGATTCCTCTCTGCCATGCAATTCAGCCGGCCTGGCCCTAAGGCCAGCTAGTAATAGCTCTCTCGGATCTGTGCAAATGTACAGCCGAGCAAACATTAGAAGAGAGTCAAACTGCGGAAACATTTCACAGGAGAGCTGCAGTGGCTGTGGATTAAAAAACCTCTGCAATGTGGCTCATCAATCAGCAAGCTGCAGAAGCTGCGAGCATGTGCCCTACACATGGAGGAAGGAATCCTAGCTGGGGGCAGAGAGGACCGAGCAACGATCTGCATATGCGGGGTAGCTTTTCGCCCAAGCGTGCTTAGCAGGAGACATGCACCCTCCGGAGCAAATCCGCAGCAGGATCCTTGCTCCCCTAAACCGGGGAATTTATGCACCTACTGCTCAACGCAGCTATTGCATATTTTAAAAACGGGAACACAGGCAGGGCTGTCAAACGCCGTGAACGAAACATGCTGTTTTCATGGTCGCGTTTAAAACGTATTCCCTCTGGGACATGCATCATTTATGCGAATGGACTAAAGAGGCGAGCTCTTCATTGCTTCAATGGAAACACTATTTATGCTGGCTAGTTAACACACCCCTGCATTATAAGCACTGTTTCTATTGCGGAAATAAGGCTGTTTAAACAGACTTTAACATGATCAATATTGAATATAGGGTGAGATGGAGAACAACAGTCCTTTGATCAACTTCTGTCTATCATTTTGCTATGGAGCCATTTTGCTTTATCTGACCCTTCCCTCCCTTCACTATTTTAAATGCAAACATCTAACTCAAATCCTGGCTCTCGTCTTATTTGCTCCATCCCATACACGGCACACAGCGCCACTTCCTTGCCTGAATGACTCTCCTTTCCTGGTGTATTGCCACGTACTGGCCAACGTGTGGGAATGCTAGCTCCAAGCCCGAGCAGGATTCAAGTACCCCTTCCATTGTGAACTGCCCCCAGGGAAAAGGAAGCAATTGGGTTATTAGTGTTCAAGTGGGAAAAATTAAAAACCAACCGTCTGAAAGCCATGGCGCAGGCAGGAAATTAGAAAGCAGTGCTCATTTACAGGCATTGCACTAATTCATGGAAAGTTGTTGTTAGCCCCCGCAAGCAAAGGGGAAAGGAATGAAATGACCTACGGAGACAGCCCTGTCAAGAGATCGCAGGATGAAACCCATTCCCGCTCCATTGTCTTTAACTATTGAATAATGAAAAAGGCAGAACGTTATTCGCTAGTTAAGCTGCCCACGTATAGCCCTGCTGTAATAATATCGCTGCATTTGGGAGCCTCCGGGCAGATTTCTGGTGGAGTCAGCAGAACTGTCGTCATTCAAACTCCTTAATAGCGGCGGATTTTCTCTCTCTAATAAATTTAATGATCAATTCGCTCTTGTCACCGCGGCTCTTCCCCAAATCAATTATAGCAAATTTAAATATAATCACTGGCTCATCCTAACTGGGGGCCACAGCTAACAATTCATTCCCACTAATGAATTACTGTGCGTCTCTGCTCTCTTTTTAGTTTAATACCATCCCTCCCGGGCCGCTCAGAGATGAAAAAAAGATACTAGCACCTGAGCGCTAGGGGTAGAGACCAGAGGTACAGGAAGGTACTTAACTACCGTAGACTAGATTCTACATTTCCCGCTAGGCCAAATCCTGCTCTCCGTCACCCTGCTTTACATCCGGTCCGGAGTAACTCCGAATTCTTACATTAGGGGACCGAAGAAGAAAATACGTCTGGGGGAGTTTTGCTTACCCAGGATCAGAGTAGAGTAAAAGTAGCGTTATGACTCCTGCTTGCTTTTCTCTCCATAGGACTCCGACTGTGGTCTCGTTTACACTGGTGTAACTCCATTGATTTTAACGTAGTTACTCCCGGTTTACACCGCTCGGAATCAAGCCCCGTGATTTCAGTAAGGCAAGGAGGATTGGCTCCCCAGGTCTTTGTTCTTTGCGTCCCTCCCCCTCCCCCCAAGAATGGGAAAGACAAAACAGGTCGTCTGGGAATCCGGAGCAGCGTTCATCCTATCAGCTGGTGCTGCTAAGGTGCGCAGTCCCTCCATTCTGAGGTTGCAGAACTGCTCAGCAAACATGACATCTTGGCGAGCTTGCTATTTTTTCCTTCTTACCCAGAGACACTCACCCTGACAGAGTTTTCAACTGTATCTGAATATGTAAATTCGGTCTCAAAATTATTGCTCTCAAGTATATCCCCGGTTGCACGGAAGAATAATAGCCTATAAAATATGGAGTGTCCCCACTCCCGCACACCTTTTTTTAAAGTGATTTTTTACAAACCTGTGTTAACCTTTCAAATGAAAACAATATGGCCCATATAAATTACTTCTCTAAAGATGTGGCCATACAAGGCGTGTGAAATACAGTCTGATGCATGGATGAGGTTGCTACTAATGATGATAAGAAAAACAGTTTTAGGTCACCGAGCTCTTCAGGTGTTGCTAAGTCGAAATGTAATCTATAAAGCATATCGTTTATGTACTACTTTGGCACGCCGGCACCCTCGCTGCATTGGAGGGATATTAAATAAGTATTACACTCTGCCATATATATAGCTTAATAAAGTAGAAATCTGTTCAATGCACAACCTCCTTACATACAAATATAGAAGTATTTTAATGGGTTCCAGCATATAGAATATGACTTCAGTTTCCACATGTATTTTATACCATTCTCTATGCTCCAGGCAGTGGGATTTACAGAATTTATAGACACACTGGATTTAGGAATACATTTCTTAATTTTATATACTCACTGTATCAATATTTGTGTGTGCGTGTATATCTACACACAGGCACACACCCAGTCCATAAATCCGGAATATGGCCAATTCTAATTTTACACCCCAGGAAGACTATGAGGGTTGTCCAAGGCATAAATTAGCAGTAGAATTTGTCTTTGTGTTTATATTATAAACAAATACAAACTTTTCCAAAAGATACATAACAGAATAATTCCAAAGAATGAACAACCGATGAGATGTGAGTTTAGCATATGAAAGTTTTCATCCCCATGAAGTTAATTTATAGTTAAATACGTGATAATTAAACAGGAAAATAAACCTGATTGAGGCAGAAATTTACTGTTTGCCTAAGAGGTGTGTGTCCAAATGTGTTTCAAGAGTATAAAAAATAGCCTAGCAGGCTACAGGCAGCTATTCATGGACTATGTATCAAAGTCCTACCGGTGTATTGTGTCTTTCTCAATAAAACTAATCTCTTTAAAGCTCCAGCGTCTCACAAGAATACCTTCAGTGTTCCAGACTACAAGGGCAAATATGTTTTTCAGATTCTGTTTTTATGGACGGATTAAAGTTTATTTTCCATAATAGGGCACCTAATAAAACCCATAAAGCTCTGTCAGACTTACAGCTGGTGGCCTCATTTAACACTTTCACTTCGTAAATCATTTTACAGCTTTCCAGGTGTTTCCAACACTGGAAGGGGGCGGGGGAGTTGTGGTTAAATCTACCTAAAATATGTATCTAAAGGTTTTAGTGGGTGTGTGAATTTGCATTATCATTCGGAAGGGGTTCAGAGAACGTGTTGCTCCCAACAGGCGAGAAATGGCTTTTAGTAAAGATTTCCCCAGCCTGGCTTCAGAGTAACAATCCTTATCCCCATGTGCGGTGTGAATCAATTAACAAATGCGCCACGCTCCGCTCGCCTCGCCTGAAACAGTCCCGCTGGACTAAGCGGCCGCCCAACAGGAGCCATCGGTGCCTAGCAAAGCAGCGGTGGCCCCAAATGAGGAAAGCGATCGGCCGCCTGGCCCGATGCTCCGCGGTCTCCGCGAGCCCGAGGTGTCCGCCCGGCTGGCGCGGGCCGCTGCCCCTTGCTGCTGCGCTCCGCGCTCCGGCTTTGTGTACGGCGCAGGACAGCGCCCGCCGGGGCCTTGGCAGTGACTCCCCGTCCCGCGGCGGGTGCACACGGGGGAGCGCTGGCTCCGAGCGGCTCTCGCAGGCGGGGACTGTGCAGCGCTGCCTGCCCGGTAGGTGGAGACCCGGCGCTTGCCCCGCGGTGCGGGGTGAGTTAGTGGCGGGGGCTGCAGGCCGCGGCTGGTTTACCCCGCTGGGCAGGAACAAAGGCTCTGCCCGCGGCGCCTTATCCCCGCAGCCCCCCCGCCCCGGCCGGGTCAGCGTGGGCCCAGGGAAGGGGTCCCAGCGCCGCCAGCCCGAGGGCTGGACACTGGCGGCAGCGGCCTGGGGCGGCCCCCGGGGAAGCCAGGCCAGGCCATAGGGCACATCCGCCGCTGCGCTTCCTTTGCCTCCGGCCTGGCCCTCCTCGGGGTGTTATTTTGACATTGCAACTGAGCTGGAGTCTAGCCCCAGGCCCGGGTGGGCTCCAGCCCTGAGTCGCTGCAGAGTGCGGGGAAGTTTGGCTCCAGGGTCTCGGTTTGGCGGTGCAGGGCCAGCTGGGAAGTTCACACTTCCCCAAAGCCTGCAGGTTCCCCACTGGGCTTGTGATTCAGGCCCACCCTCTTGCTAGAGCTACAGTCCCGCCGTGCAGGCAGGGCCGGAGAGGTGCAGACACACGCGGCCTCTAGTCCTACCCCTCTCTGGTTTCAATTTCGTTATTCGATCAGTCACCATCTAAGACAGGCTAGGCAACACGAGTCTTAAAATGTCCATTGCTGTACCTGAGAGGCCGTGAGTATGAACAAAGACCTTTCATGGAAATTTTATTTGAAACAACACTGTTTAGGCATGTATGTCATTAACCAGCAATTTCATACAAATTAAGTGCTATAACAAAAAAGTGAAAATAGGATCCATATGTTCTAGGTAACCATGCTAAAAGTCTTCCAGTGGGAAATTATATATATATATATCCCATCCTACCATGAAACCTACATGAACAAAGTACTTTATCAATTAAAGGAATATGGATTATTACTAAAGTTTCAATTTTTATACTCAGCCAAGACTGTAACAGTTTCTATCTCTTGTTTTCACCTAGTTCTCAAAAAGGCACTTGAATATATTTAATCTTTTTCTTTTATAACCCTTTCCCTTTAAGCTTAAGGGATCACAACATAGGCTCCATTCCTGCATTTGGATTTGTGCAGGCTCTTGCACCCAAGTGGATTCCATTGGAGAACCACTTCCTTTAATTCAGTTGCAGGATTGGGGCCTTACTAGTGGAGGGGCTATGGATTAGATCATAGGTTCTCAGTGTAGGGGTTGGTGTGACACTCAGTGGGTCACAGTCACCCTGCCCTTTCCATATTGTGAAATGGGGGCGGTGAAGTAGATCCCTCGTAGATGGGAATGGGCTACCAGGGAGTCCTGGTATGTTAAAAGTTAAACGACACTTGACTGGATGACGGAATAGGTCCTTCCCAACTCTGATTTCTATGACTGCATGATGAGCCAACTCTGCAAAGATGATGCTTGCAGTGCCATCACCCAACATTCACAGTAGCTATTATGAAATTAAAGATGTTAAATATTTTATTAAAACTCAAAGGAAAACCAAAGTAAAAATGGAAACAAATCCATTTTTAATTCCTCAGTTGTGCATAGCTGTTGCTGCACATATGGTATCTCTTTGGACCACTTTTGGAATTCCAACAGTATTGTGTCACGGGCACAAGAACTAGTGCAAAGGATAAAGTTTCAGCCTTCAGTCACAATATTGTCTCTTTTAGGGTGGCTGGATTGTTCAGGTGCTTGGCAAGGGGATATGGATGGAACCCTTCTCCTCTAGGTCATTACCTTAGTTCCAGCCACAGCTGACAGTACAGAAATGTAGCCATTTGATAGTTATTCGAAGGCTTATGTGAAATGAGTATTGTGGTTTTAGTCTCATTTTGTTTATTTTTAAAGCAGGTAGCGATATAGCAGGTAGGTGCTATTTTATAACTGTTAATGAGTAATTACATAAGGCTGTCCACCATCACTAACCTTCTCTCCTTGGCTTGGCTGTAGCAGTCTTTTCCCCACCATCCTCCTGTTCCTTGGCTGGTGTAGGGAGAGCTTCCTATCCAGGGCCAGCTCCAGGCACCAGCTAAGGAAGCAGGTGCTTGGGGCAGCCAATACAAAGAGGCGGCACTCCATCCGCTTTTGGGGCAGCACATCCAGGTCTTCGGTGGGAATTTGGCAGTGGGTCCCTCAGTCCCTCTCTTCCTTTCTGAGCTGCTGCCGAAGTGCCACCGAAGAGGAAGAGAGGGAGTGAAGGACCCGCCGCTGAACTGCCGCTGAAGAGTTGAGCGGTGCGATTGAGCTGCTGCCGATCACCCTTTTTGCCGCTTGGGTCGGCAGAAAATCCTGGAGCCAGCCCTGTTCCCATCCTGTTTCAGTCTCCTTTAACCCTGAAGCTCAGTGTTCTAAACCAGTCAGGGATTTGTAGATGATCACATAGATAAATATACTGATTGTGGATCCCAGCATTCCATGTGTGTCCTTTAAAAGGGTGGGGGAAGGTATTGTAAGTTGTGCGGGGGTATCGTCCTGCACAAAACTATTTTGAAAACAGCTGCCATTTGGTGCAATCTGGCCCATTTCAAAGACCAAAAATACTGCTCTTCATAAGTGTGTGTATGAATCCCAGGGATAAGTCATCTCTGGCAGGGATGGTTTAGGCAGCCCTGGCCTAAGAGGGCTATCAGCTCAGTCCAACCATCTCTTCAGTTTGGCGGCAGAATTTCAACCTGACATTCCGGGGACAAGAATCCCCACTAGCACATGATTGGTTTTAATCCTGCTGCTTGTACACAGTTACCATGAGAGTTTGAGCAAGTCATTTAACCTGTCTCTGTCTTGGTTTCCACTTCTGCACAGTGGAGATAATACTTGTTCACCTATGTCATAGGTCTCACCCCCACTTGGAGCTGTTGCGTTCACAAGATGGGGACCTGCATGGATCCTTCTAAACTTAAATCCTAGTTTAGATCTGGTAAAAGCTGCCACCACCCAATAATGTACGTGTATTGGGACACAGTCCTTCCCCAAAATCCTTGGGGATCCCAAGAGCCCCAAATCCATGGAGTTCTTACACCTAGGAGAAATAAACCATTCCCCCCTGCTTCCTCCCCCCTCCCTTTTCCTAGGAGAGATACCGGGATTCAACTACAGAGGGATGCCTCCCTCCTCCCCTTTCCCTGAGAATCCACCCAAGGAAAGATAAACCAAGTCCTTAACAGAAAAGATTTATTAAAGAATAAAAAGAAAGTAAACTGCCTCTGTAATACCAAAATGGAACAATACACAGGGTCTAAACTTATTAATCTCTGGAGAGAATCCCCCCCTCCTTTCTTTCTCAGTAAAAGCAAAGTAACAGCAAACAGAAATAAAGAATTTCCTTCAGCAAACACACAATTGCAAATGTAGAAATCAAATTATAAGACTAATCCGCCTTTCTAATTAATACTCACTATTGGATAATAGGAACTACTCCAGGAGAACTTGGAGACATGACTGGCCTCTCTTAGATCCAAAGAGAGCACGAACACTTACACAAAGAACACAGACAAAGGCTTCCCTCCACAGAGATTTGAAAATATCTTGTCCCTGATTGGTCCTCTGGTCAGGTGTTCACAGGTACTGCATGTTAACCCTTTACAGGTAAAAGAGACCTTAACCCTTAATTATCTGTTTATGACAACCTATGTCTAGCACAGTTGCCAACTTTCAGGTGATAAATAAGCACCCCGACTTTCACAATAAGCCAAAAATCAAGCAAATCCAATTTCAAAACAAGCCAATCCCTAAGAACCCCAACACTCTATGTGACTAGATCCCCCTTGCGTGCAGTCTGGGACTGTGGTGGGCCCGCTGTGCACCCCTGACTCTCTCCTCCCCTTGCCCGTGCTTGCCGGGAGCCAATAACAAGAAGCAACAAGCTACAAGCCAAACAAGCTACAAGCCAAAAAACTAGCCAACAAGCAACTCACAAGCCATTTAGGTCAACAACAATCCCAATTTCTGCGTTTTGCGTTTTTTCCCACAGGTTTGGCATGTCTGATGTCTAGTGCTTTGAGAGCCTCAGATGAAGGCAATGTAAGTACAAAGTGGTGGTAATAATATTTAGTATATAGAGTTGAAAATAGCTAGAACTGAATAATGTGTAGTGTAACAAGGTAGATACATATTTTGGCAATTGGAAAAATGCGTATTTTCACCTGTATCCATCTTTAAAGTCCATATTCAGACACTGCTTAATGTGGTGGAGGTTTGAAATCAAGGTCCATAACAGATCGTTGACACACTGATGATTAGAGAGGAAGGATGACTTTTGTGCTTAAGGGGCTGGCTTTCCCACACACTTCCTGTGTGATCTTGGGAAAGTTACTTAAACTCTCTGTTCCCCCATCTATAAAATGGTGATAATAATCCTCCCTTCATCTGTTTTATCTATTTAGCCTGTAAGTTCTTTAGTGCAAGGACTGTCTCTTACTATTATTATCATTATTACAGTAGTGCCTAAGGCCAAGCCAAGAACAGGGCCCCATTGTGCCAGGTGCTGTACAAACAGCATGGCAGACTGTCCCTGCTCCAAAGAGCTTACAATGTAAATAGTCAAGACAGACACACACGGTGGGAGAAGGGGTAGAACACACAAGCAGAGTAAACCATCTGATGGCAGCAAATGGCACGTTAGTTCCATGATATTTTTTTGCGGGGGGGATGAGGGGTTTACTTAGAAGAGGATCAGCTAGAGAAAGCTGGAAGGGGGGAGCACAGATTGTGACAAGGCCATTTCTATATTATAGACCAGCAGTTTATATCATCTGCTTTAGAAAACAAAGCTGGTTAGCAATTGAACAATTGAAAAAGCACCTAAACGTCATTTTCCCAGTCTCCTAACTTTAGAATTGCTGAACGGACTAAAAATGCTGCAATTAACTTGTGGGCTAAGAATGTATAAATCAAGCTTTGGGTTGGAATGAATTTTTACAGCAGAGGGATGAGAAATTGTCTTGGAAAAGCTGATGGACTCTTCTCTAGCACAGCAATAATAGACCCCCATAGTATGAAAGGAGTGAAAAGGGTCCTATCTAATGATTATAGGTGAGCTGTAAAGCTAAATGTAAACCCAAGGAACGTGTGCTGTGACCGAACATCCTTTACTAACAGGGCTGTGTGGGGAACTGAGCAAAGACATAACAAATCTTTTCAATATTAAAATCTCTTTTTCTCCATGAATTTCTCTGTTTTGGTAAAGATGTCCCAGAGCCAGGGGTTAAAGTGCAGGGGTGTAGAGTGGAGTGCAGCAGCTCCCCCTTCTCTGCTAAAAGCAGAGGGAAATCTCCCCTTTCCCTGCCTGGCTTGGGGTAAGCAGCCTTCCTTCAGAGCTCCCGCTCCTCTCTGGCTAATGGAGGGAGACCTACCTTTCCTGTTTCAATGTAATTTCTTTAACCACTGCCCAGAATGCATCTTTCTGTGGCATCACTGATATTAGAAGTCGCATGTAATTCTCCAACCGCTTTGGCATAAACCAAGAAATGCTAGAGCATTCTGTGGAAGGGAAAATATCAATTTAATTCCCCACCCCCAAAACCCAGCTAATGAGGCATCCAGCAATGAAATCTTGGACTTAGGTCCATTTTCAACTTACCTTTATTGTAACTCCTGATCTGCCTTTTCTATCAGGTCTGAGTAGGGTGATTGTATTTCCCAAAGGGAAAATGGGCCACCCAGTGGGGCTGGCCCCAGCCACTTGCCCGAGGGCCCCCCCGGGGGGCTGGCCCCAGCTGCTTGCTTGAGGCACCCCTCCCCCCCAGATTGTCACTGGTTACTTAAACCCTACTGGGGGCCTCTGCTCGAGGCTGTCACTGGTCACTCAAACCCTGCCACGGCTCCCCCCAGCAGCTTGAGGCTGTCACTACATTTTGGTTGCTGGCCCCCCACTCAAGGTTGTTGCTGGTCGCTTGCACCACGCCGGACCCCCACGCACTGGAACTCTTCCTCTCTGCCCTTCAGCCCAGTCTCCCCTCTGCTTGGGGCTGGCATCTCCGCTCGCCTCCTGCACGTTGCTCTGCACCCTGCTTTGTTGACAAAAGTGGGCATTTGTCCCATTTGCTTTTGCCAGCTTGATCTGGTGCGATCAGCTCCATCTTTGGTGGGGGAAATAAAGTGCATTTAGAACGACTTAATATGAATGGATATAGATTTATAAAGTGAAATGAGTAAATATAGGGAAAGAAAAATTCTAGTAAATCCTTTGGGGGAGTAATTTTCTCTTGTGTGTGTTTGTTCAGCACCTAGCATAGTAGGAACCCAGTCATAATATAAATATGTAATAACAATAATTAAGTAGGAAAAGTCTAAATATCTTCCAGGACTAACTCCTATACATGATAGTGTGTATGAATAATTACAGAACCTCAGTTACAAACATCTTAGGAATGGAGGTTGTTCGTAACTTTGAACAAAACATTGTGGTGGTTCTTTCAAAAGTTTACAACTGAACATTGACTTAATACAGCTTTGAAACTTTACTATACAGAAGAAAAATGCTGCTTTTCACCATCTTAATTTAAATGAAACAAGCACAGAAACAGTTTCCTTACCCTGTCAAATCCTTTTATAAACTTTCCCTTTATATTTTTAATAGTTTACACTTAACACAGTGCTGGATTGTATTTGCCTCAGCTTGGCAGGGTCCCCCTTCAGTCTCCAGCCTCAGGAGTGAGCAGGAGTCTATCTTCTCCGGTGACTGCGGTCCAGCTGAGCTCCAGGACCTGCCCTTTATACTTCCTGTCCTACCTCTTAACTTCTGATGGGAGGGGTGAGCACGGCCTGGCTCCACTCACCTGGGTTCAGGGAATGATTCTTCCCCCTCTGGCTAATGGTTCTTCCCCCGCTGGCTAATGGGAGACCACTCCACCTCACTACAGTGCCTTAACCCCTGGACTGTAGAATATTCTCTCCCTTGCTCTCTTTCTCTGGACCAATGACAAGTATTTCTCCAAAGTGGAGGAGCTTCAACAGGAGACACTGAGGGAGACCCATGTCATGATATCTCATAGCTCAATGGCTAGAGCATTCTCCTGAGTGGTGGGAGACCCTTGTTCAAATCCTTTCTCACCCCTCAGACAGAGAGGGGAATTGAACCTGGGTTTCCCACATCTCTGGGGAGTGCTAACCACTAGGCTAAGAGTTGTAAGCGGGGCTCTGGCACCACCATCTTTCACTCTTCCAGCCAGATTTTGACTAGGATCCCATCTGGGGGTCTCTGAGTACCCCTACCCAATTGGGATCTATGGGTGAGATAGGCAGAGGAAAACCTACCTTTCCCCAATTTGTGGATTGCTCTGGGGCTTAGGGGGAGATAAGCACCTGGATGCCTAGAGTGAGGCAGTAGTGCACATGCTCTGAGGCAGAAACATGGAAGCCCCGGGGAACTTTTATTACAAAAACGTGGACACTAAGAACGTGTCTACATTGCACCGCAGTTTGGACTACAGGGGTGTAAATTACAGCGTGCCCCAAAGTGTTGCATTGTAACTCCCCCCTGTGGACACTGCAGGCACAAACTAAAAGGTTCCTAGTTCACATTAATGTAGTTCTTTCTCTTCAACAGAACTACACTAATGTGAACTAGGAACCTTTTTCGTTTGCGTACACAGTATCCATGTGGGGGTGGGTTATAGTGCAGCACTGTGGGGTAGGCTGGTCTTAACACCCCTATAGACCAAGCTGTGGAGTGTTGTAGACATATCCTAAGTGAGGTTAGACACCTCCAGGGTTAGAGGGCAGCCAAGCAGGGTTTCGGGGGTGGCTAACTCTAGGGTTTAAGTGCTTAAGTATCTTTGTGGATCTGAGCCCAAGGTATCACTCGGTGTAAATAAGGGTTTGCAAATCAGGCCTTTGTGTTCTTAAAAAGAGCCCTTTAACATGCAGGCCTGGGGATAATTTTCAAAGGAAATATATAAGCAGGTAAATGTACCAGTTTTGTTGATGGCTCACAAGAGGTGAAATCCTGGCCCCACTCAAGTCAGCGACACAACTCCCATTGATTCCAGTGGGGTCAGGATTTCACCCAGTGTTGCTGTAGCTCCTTTCTTGCTGGTTTCAAACCTCAGATAAAACAATTGAACCAAATTCATAAATAGCGGCAGCTTTCAAGCCTGCTTGTCACGTTCAGCTTACCGAGTGAGTGGCAATGAATTTGCAAGCTTTCCAAGCAGGCCTCGGGGGAGCAGGTCACCAGTCTGAATCTTTGGTGAACAGCTCCCTGGAGCTCCACTCAAAAGCTTTTATCATTGTAGGCAATGCTTGGAATTCATGATTGCTTTTTACTCAGTCTCCTGCTTCCTAATCTTTGCTACCTGGCTGCTGCACTCAAACTACCCCAGATAGCACCTACCAAATGACCCATCACAGCTGCTCACGCAGCTTCATAAAAACAAACCATTCACCTTGAGAAAGAGAGAAACAAAACTAAAATAAAATAGGTGAACTGAACTACACATTAAAAATTAATCAAAAAATAGTGTAAAATTCTAAAGCAGGAGGAAATGTGATCTTGTGATTAAGGCAGTAGACTGGGACGTGGGAGATCTGTGCGCTCTTCCTTGTGCTGTATGACTTTGGGCAAATGTCTTAACTTCTCTGGCTCCATGTACATTAGCCAAATGCACTGTTCCATCCATCTAAGCCTCCCTACCGCCATTGACTGCAACGGTTCAATATGTTCACGTCACAGCTCTGTATTTTTTGGTAGAATGGCTGCGATGTATTTTCACACACAGCACTTGATGCAGCAGAACAACAAAGTACCTAGGCCACAGTTTCTTGTACAGCCCTGTCCTCCAGAACAGGTGCATTAAAATATGGCATAGCAATAGGTGAAGATAACCAGCAAAATGTTGGTGTTATTATGAGCTTATAACATCTATTTTTTTTAAATCTCTAAAAATGTCAGTGTTGGAGTATCCAGAGGTGGGTGAGGGATGCAGAGAGTCAGTTTCAGAACCTTTTGGTAATGACAGCCTGTCAAAAAGTTGTACATAACTTTTTTGGGAAAAATCAATCATGAAAATTTTGTCTCATTTCATATTTTGAAATTTTTCTTGGGTGAAAAATGGGATGAAATTTTCAATAAAATTGTCATGAACAATGTTGTGCTCCCCTCCCCTTTTTTGCAGGACATTCAAATTAGCAAGATCTCCATTTGCCTAGTCACAAGGGGCTGGGCCAGTGATTGGTTCCCGCTTGGTTAATGATCCACACTTGCATCCTGAAAAGCTCCACTCTCACGTCACAACTTCAGGATGGCACAATGGTGAAGGGGGCGGGAACAAGAGGCTTCCTCCAGCCTGCTGTCCCTGAGCATTGTGCCCAGACTCTAATTATGACAGGCGCTGCCACAGGTGCAGGGGAAGGAGGCTGCTTTTAACCTTTTTGTGTGTGTAATTTGATTAAATATTTGACCTTTTTAATATTACTCCTTTTTCTAAATGGACTGACAGCTTCCTTCACTGTGTATTTCATACATGGATGGAGAGAGATAATTCCCTTTGGAGACAAGGCCAGGTGGAACCTTGCCATTGACAGCAGGATCCAGTCTCTGGCTAAACTCCAGGGATCTCAATCTCTTGTCGAAGCAGCAAAGAAGCCTGAACTCAGGTTCAGGTATTTAGGTAAAAGAGGAAATAATTTTAAAGAATCTGTTCATCAAAGGCATTTATTTGTGATTTTTAACACCTACCACCCTTTTGTTTCAAGCATGATTTAGGATCTTATACAAGTTTTTAGTATTTATTTACTTACGTTTACAGGTTTCAGTTTACCTAATTTGAAGCCTTTGAAACAGATTTAAATAAGTTTAGGAGTTTGACAATCCAAAGACAAATGTCCTAATAAATATATTTAAAGTGCATAATAGGATTTGCTGTCAACTACCCGTTCTTAAACTCCTTGCCATTGGGTGGTTGTTACATTTCTTTCTATAACTTAAAGGAGCTTAAGGAAGCCAAGTGATATCAGACCCTGATGTGTGCATGAATCCATCGGTGGAAGGCTACTGTAATTCACTTCTTTTTAAAGTAAGAATGCAGCCTGCAACAGGTTTTGGTACAGAACAGCTGTTTTATAGGGGCAGCTGTGATTTGTATGCCTCTAGGCCTTGAGGTAAGCTAAGCTTTATTGGAGGGAGAGAGAAAGTTCCTTCAGGAGATGAAATCACAAAAAGTGACATATGGTAAAAGTCAGATACTTCCATCTACAATTTCCCGATATCAGGCCAATGCAACCCCCCCCACCCCAAAATAGATATAGATCAATCTAGACCCAACCTTTGGAAAACTTACCATAAAGGTCAGATTATCTCATTAAAACAGAGACTAGACTCTAGTCATCCCCACCATCAAAAGATCCCATCTTGTTTCATATACACAAGGGATGTAGTCAGCCATACTAAGCTATACTGGATTGTGTGCAATAAAATGTTAGAACAACAGTTGTCAGTTGTATATTTATTTAGCTTGAAAGCCCTGTCACAAAAGAAAAGTATTTGGCCTACTTTTCCTCCCAGGCAGTAACCTTTAACATATGAAGTTATGAAGAACAATACAAATCAAACCACGCCAGATGTGTTTTAAGTGCATATTGAGTTGCACACCTTTGCCAAAAGCAGATACAACAGCCAGGCTTGTGATTGTGATTTCAGAACAGAACTGATATCGGCTATCATCCCTCTTGCACAGGACAATGGAAAAACAGAAAGCTGAAAAGCCTGCAGAAACGTAGGCCATTCAGGTATAGCGTTAAAACCTGCCAAAGGGATTTGCGGATGATTTATCAGTCAACACTCCAGCCAAAGCTGGAAAACAGACTTTGTTGCTCTGTTAATTTTGATACAAAAACCAGGAAAGGGTTTAAAACCTCATTGTCTACTTAAAAAAAAAAGGGGGGGGGGCTGAAATGGTGATAATAGATCTGTGTGGATTATACTACCAAGGTTGAAGACTGAAATATTCTGCAATATATCTAACAATGAAACATCACCCGTATGGTTTGACTCAATCTAAAGCAAATCTCACAGGATTTTCCATTAGTTTTTCAGGTGTAAGAGCCAGAATTACAATGGCGGTATGGTTTTCTAATATACTGTATTTTCCATTAGTCTGAAAATCATATTATATTCATGGAATAATAAAACCCTAGCCCCTCAGAAAGGATTTTGGCCATTTTATAAAAAAGCAATTTTGTTTCATTCAAATAAACAGGAAACATGTCAAAGTAAAAACTGAAACTAGAGATGAAGAAAAGCCAGCAGGTGTTAAATATTGTAATATTTAAAAATGAGTGAAGCTGTATTCTGTGATGCACAAAATGGAAGGAAAGTGCTGAAGGATGTATAACTTCCACAGCAGACTCCTGCTGGTGTCCAGTTTTGGAGAAAACCACTTTCTTTCTGCAGTAATACCACAGACAACCCTGTTAAGAAGAAGAGGTGCCTTGGCACAGTAAGCTTTACTGGGAAGAAAAAGGTGTTCAAGTTATTGTTCAGTGTTTTCCTTTTCAAAATTTCATTCTATACCACAACACAGAATTGGCAGCAGGTAAATTCATGTGTACATGCCTGGAGATGCAAATGAGGCATCCCCAAAGGTACTCACCCCCAGCAGGTCATAGCAGTCTTGCCTTTGGGACCATGCAAAACCATCGTTTAAACTGCACACAACACACAGAATTTAAGATAATATACCTGTATCCTAGAACTTTCAAATTTCAGTTGATTTCTTTCACCAGTTCAGTGTATTTGGTCAAATGCTGAAGGCAACTTTTGTTGCTCTCTGATGCGGAACAGCACCACATTTCAGCAACTTCCCCTGCAAATTCATATTTTCAAAAGATTCTTAGAATATGCCACATCAGCATGTTTTTTGACAAAAGTCCAAAAGTTGTATGCAAAACTGATTCTTGCTGGAAACAGAAGCAGTAGCTATGCTGTATGTCAAGAGGCGCAAACAGCAGTTCTGTATGATAAATGATAGTTCAGGAAAGAAAAGTCTCAGTTATAAAAAATAAAATAAAAACAGATTGTAACTTTAAACTGTAAGGTTAAAGCCAGCACCCTTAATTGCAGTAGCAATTGTGGCTCTGGCAGCTGCAGCAAGTTAATGTATTCAGAACCATAAAATGCTAGGCAGCATTTCCACTGGTAATAGAGGATATTCACTTTTGACTACAAATGGAGCAACTGGACAAGGAAGTAACAGCCTGTCACATTTTGATTATTTTAAAGGGGAACATTTAAATTTTCTTTAAGAACAAGGCAAACTCCAGTTGGAATAATGTGTGTTTACATGTATAGATTCATTACATATTAAACCACAACTATGTTAACATTTTCCTCTCCACCCACCACAAGAGCAAATAAATTAATAGGCCATTGCAGTGGCCTAAATTGAATGCTTCTGTACTTAGCTCGGTTCCATGCATTTCACAGCAGCCTGAATCTCTCTACAGTTACACGAGTTTTATGTCAGTGTAACTCCAGCTGCAGGAACGGGGATTTGAGGCTTGGCACTGTCACTCCCAAGGGAACTATCTGCATCCCAGCATTTGACAGTGTGGCTGTGTTAAAGGATGCCCGCAGCTTGAAATCAAGTAAAAAAGTAGTCAAGTATCAGAGGGGTAGCCATGTTAGTCTGACGAAGTGGGTTTTCACCCATGAAAGCTCATGCTCCAATACGTCTGTTAGTCTATAAGGTGCCACAGGACTCTTTGTTGCTTTGTAAAAAAGTAGGTTGAGATACTTCAGTTGCTCAAAGTTTCCCTGCCAATTTTGTGGCTTCAGTCACATCCTCCTGTTTAAACCTCCCCCGCCCTCACCTGTTGTCACATGAAAGACCCACACAAACAAGAGGAAATGGACTGATTATACAGTATATAAAGTACTGCCAATAGCCTAAAGTAAACAGAAGAAAGCAAAAACATTTCTCTCTCTCTGAGTGATTGTGGGTGTTACCTGTCACAATACTAGCTACAATATTTTCAGTCAGAGCTGAGAATTTTAAGTTGATTGTTTCTTTGATTTTCTTTGTGCACTGCTCCATGCATTTTGCCCTTCCCAAACGAAGGCAATAATAACCTCAGTAATGGCCCCAATGGCTGTTCTGGGTGGCATCTACTGTTCAGTTGAGCTGGGGAGAATTTCTTCCAAAATTTTATTTTATTTTATTTTTCAACAAGACTGACAAACAATAAAAAAAGAAATTCACCATTTTCTTGTTTTCAACCATTTCTACTGTCCAGTGAATTGAGACTTTACTGGGAACCAATTGCAATGAAACATATTTATGCTGGGCTCTTAGCTAGAAACAAATTCTTTGGACAGAGGCAAATCTGAGGTAGCTTTACAAACTGATATCAAAACACAGAAATCAGAGTGACTAAGCAGTAACTAAAATATTGTGTCATGGATCCCAAAGCACTTTATCAAGCATCAAAGAGACAACTAGGTCAGTATTTCCAGGAGAGCTGGAGAAAAGTGCATTTTTTATGAGTAGGGCCAGTCCTTCCAAAAAAGACCTATGGGATCTTTAACATCCATAGAGCAGAGCGTGCTCCTTCAAACACCACCACCCCCTTTGTACTTGAAATGGTACGTTGGTGTGTTTAGACAGTAGGCTCCTTGGGGACAGGGATTGTCTTTACAGCACCAGGCACTATTGGTATTCAGAATAATTAATCAACAATATAAATGTCATAACACATTCTTTGTTTACACCTGTAGGAAGATGGGTTAGGTTCACCCCGCTGGGATTTATTGCATATGCATTGCTATAGCATCTGGGGGCATGAACCTATGGTTCCAAGGAGAGTACTTCAAAGATATGTTTAGATCACTAAGCCATCGATGCAGCCTAATGGTATCAGAATAATCTTTGTTTTTTGGCACAAACAATGAAGAAATCTACTACAGGTGGCAAAAACAATCATGAAACTATGGTTTTATCTAATATAAATGAGACAAGGTGGGTCAGGTAATACTTTTATTGGACCAACTTCTGTTGGTGAAAGAGACAAGCTTTTGAGCTACACAGAGCTCTTTTCAGTGTCATAGCTAACCACAAGATGGAACAGATTGTTTTTATCATCAATAATTAATACATATTGTGAGAGATCAGTCAAGGTGAAGTGGCCAGTTAACACCTTTGCAGTGATAGGACAAAAAAGGAGAGTTAGTGGGTTACAGATTGTTGTAATAAACCATAAATCCAGTGTCTTTATTAAGATCATAATGTTTAGTGTCTAGCAAATTTATGAATTTAAGCTCCCAAGCTCATCTTTTGAAGGGTTTGTGCAGGTTTCCTTTGACAAGAAGGACTGAGAGGTCAGATACAGAGTGATCATTTTGTGAAAAGTGTTCACCAACAAGTGGTAGGATGTTTTTGTCTTATTTTTCTGTGAGTTCATTTGAGAGCATAGTGATTGTCTGGTTTCGCCCACATACTTGTCATTGGAGCATTTAATGCACTGGATAAGGTACACTACACGCTGTGATAGGCATGTGTGGGACCCATGGATATTGCAAGGTGTATTGGAGAGGGGGCGTGGTATTGATCATTAGCAGTGGAGATAGGTCTGTTGGTTTTGCATCTGTTATGGCAGGGTCTGATGACACTGAGTTGGTGGGTCCTGGTCTGTTCTACTGTGTATTTAGCTGTGAGTACCTTTCTCAGACCTGAAGAAGGGCTCTGTGCAGCTCAAAAGCTTTATTGGAACAAAATAAATTGGTCCATTAAAATATATTACCTCACCACTTTGTCTCTCTAATATCCTGGGACAAACATGGCTACAACATTGCAAACAAACAACATATAATATAAATAACAGACTTCACCCAGTCCACAAGAGATGAGCTGTTATGCAAAGAAAATTAGAGGGACCTTCAAACAGCTGGATGGATAGTAGAGTAGGTATTAACTGCAGTAGTCTCTTTTGGAAGATAGTTTGAAAGCCTGATACTGAACTGATGGCTATTGCTTGCTCTCTATCAATAGTAAAATCTGAATTAAAAAGTTTCATTATATCTCAAATAGTAAACAGCTGGCAACATTTTAAACTAGAAGGCAGCAAAACAAGCACCATAAAGCACAATAAAATTGCACTAGGCAATTAGGTTAAAGTATTAGCATAAATTATGCTGTGATATTTAAACCCAATATAACTGAACAAGTTAGGTCTTCAGTCAGTCCACCAAGGTTTATAATGGAGACATCAAAAGATCTTTTCCTGATAGAGATGCAGGTAAACAAATCATACAGTTAATCAATACATCTCTTTCAACCCTAGTCTTCTATAATTCTATGATTCAATTTTGTTTAAAACTGGGGAGTAGTTACAAGACTTACTCCCCAAAGACTGCACCCTCTAGCGGCCTGTTTTACAACAGATAAAATACAATTATGTTATTAAAAAGCTTTCACATTAAAATCATAGACCATAATATGGCACAGAAACAAAATCCAGTTTTATTTATTCTGTAAAAAAGTGAACAGGTCTGAATATCAAACCCAATCTTACTCCACGATCTTGCAGGAATTAGGAAAGCTAGAAGGTTGGGGTTGCTGAACACTACCACTTGCTGACTGATAAGTGATATTAACTAAACTTTAAAGGAAACTCAGCTATCTTGCCTGATAACTGGCAAGATGAGGTGTACTGAGTGGAGGTGTATGGGGAAGACAATAGTTTTTAAGGCAATGAACAACAATGTATAACGATAAATACTTTTTTCCTTCTTCAGTATTTTATGTTTCTATTTCCCCCCAAACTTGAAGCCATTTTTTAGGAGCGTACAGTCCTACATCACCTCAAAATAGGGGGCCCTTTGCAGCATTACAATCCTGCTCAGCATCTCAAGTCTTTGGTCTGTGAAAAACATTGTCAAGATCAGCTTTGTGGTTTCGTGAAGTCCTTATTTTCCATGCAAGTTTATTTGAAAGTAAAACTATAGTTTTAATCTGGATTCTCTGGCTTGCAAAGTCCTGCTTACTAGTTCAACTCTTTCTTTTAGTAAGCTGGCTTCTTCAGCGCTTGTGTGTGCTTGTAGGTTCTTCAGGAAAAAGTGGGAAAGGAAAAGCTTCAAACCTTCACGCAACATTCCTAATTTGGGGTTGTCAGTTAACCTGAAAAAGACCGACACACACATCAGAAATAACTCCAGTTTCCTACTTTCCAACTGACCAAGGTTATAAATTCTCTTTTGCTATGCTGTCAGGTTTTGAGAAAAATCAAACTGAAAATTTATCAAGAAAAGCCCACCTTTATTTATTGATTTAATATTAACAAGCGCAGGCCTCCACTGGTTTGGCAAACAGTTGAACATACTTCACATGCAACCTATTTCTCAAAAGGTAGTTTGTAATTTTAAAGTATTTTTTAAGAGACTTGACTTAAAATATTAGTTAGGGCATAGTCAAAACTGTAAGCAACGTGTGGCAAACCTCCCACACATTTTAATGGATGGAATAAAATTTGAAAGACAATACAGTCTGTATGGCAATACAGACTTTCCACTTTATGTGTAGTTCTACAAATGTAAACATTATCTTTTACTACTTTAGTATTTTTGGCAGATCTAATTCCACAGAATATACCCTATTATCTCTTCCATTATTAAATATTTATATGGCACCATTTCCATGGCTCTTTAGAAACAAACTAAAAAAGCAAAGTTCCTTCCTGGAACAGCTTACAAACTAAGGCCATTACTGCAGTACAAATACACAACATGTCAGTAGACCAGATTACCTGTGACCCTTATTCAGCACTGTTCCAATATGTAGAGTGGATGAGATCTTAAAAGCATTCCGACTGTAACCAAACTAATGTCAGTCATTTATACACAGCTGTCCATTGTGGGTATACAAGTGGAAGAATCAGGTCTAAATTTTAGCCACTTCAGTGCGATTAAGACATTTCCTCTGATTACCTCTAAAAGGTGTTCAGTTAATAACCCTTGCCCCTTTAATATGAAGAATAGAGATTTCTAGATAAAATGCTGCAATGCTAGAGAGAGTTAACTTTCCCCTGATTCATTCCATTATTTGCTTTCTGCAACAGGGAAATGTTGTAGCAAGAATAACTCTGCGGTGTGACTGAATTCTAGTTCCACACATAGGGTAAAGATTTTTGGGGTGGCTGGTATGTCAGCTTAGTGCATTAACAGTTTTATTGTTCTTGCTTGATAGCGATAGTTGATGTATTGAGTATTTCAAAATTTGTATTAACGTTGTGTGTAAAATTCCATAATATATTTATACTGCAGTAGCACCTACAGACCACAATTAAAACAAGGGCAGCATTGTGCCAGGTGCTATACAAACATATAAGAAGAGATGGACTTTTCACAAGAAAGCTTGCATTGTAAGAAGTGAGGTGTCAAGGGCTTGGGGTAAGCTATGGATAATTAACATAAATACAATAAGCAAATCCCTTGTGTGTCCAATCACTGCTCACCAAATGTTCTCTGGGAAGATCAATGATCACTTACCTTCCAAAAATGCTGGTAAGTTCTTCCAAGTCTGTTTTTATTAATAGTATATATAACACTTGCCGCAAGAAGTGGACTTTGGGTTTATCTAGTTCACTGAATTCAACTACCTAGTTAACAAGACAGCAAATGTTAGACTTAACACTGAAGACCTAATTAACATACTTAGGATGCTTTAATATGTCTCATTCAGTAATTTATTATTATGCTCATTGCAGTGGCATCCAGGACCAGAGATAAAAAATAAACCAATCATAAATTAAAAAAATATGCCTTGCATAATTTGAGAGTTTAGAGATGAAAAGCTAAGAATAATCATGGTAGTTCAATCCAAAACACCTACTAACCTCACATAGATATTGAACAAGAGTGGCAACAGAACAGAATCTTGTGGAATCTGGCATGAGTGCGCAGGCTGACTGCATGAGCAATCGTCCAACACTGCCTTCTAAAACCTCGCAGGAAGGAATGAAGCCACTGAAGAACAACCTGGTCACCTCTACCTGATATACTAAGGCAACCAGATACCCAGGAGATAGGTACCTTAAAAGTATTTAAGACAGAGTGGACCCAAAGGTGAATCCAAAACACACTTAATGCACAACAGTATTTTTAAACAATATATTTATTTACAGACATTACAATACTCATCTCTGCAATATCTGAGTGCTGGCAGATGCACTAAAAATCAGCATAGGCACCTGTGATGTTGCACTCCATGTAATTTTATGAAAATATGCTAATGAATATAATGTAACTGGAATAGGTTTGATGCAAAAGGTCTCTTGTAAGGTATCATTACAAAGCTTATAGTCTACTGAGTGTGTTCATCCTATTTGCATACATGTATCATTCTTGTATCTGAAACTAGAAATATGAAATATAACTCTGAGGTCCTATTGTTACTATGCAAAGCGTGGGCCATTATTGGGGCTTTAGAATCTTTTTGGCTCCCATTAACCAGGACTGTAGATGGCTCTGTTTACTTGCAAGCCTTCCTGTGAGTCAGGCCTGGAAGAATGAAGGCTTGGAGGCTCATCGGACATGTGACCATGTCACCTGGTACTGGAATCCATCTTAAACCTGGTGCTTTTCCATTTAGAAGGAGGGGTGGGGACCCAGAGACACAAAAAATTCATGCTTTGTGCAAAGGTATATAAGGGGGTGGAATAGAACAAAGGGGGCTGCAGTAATGAGAAATCCCCTAGCTACCACCTGAGCTGGAGCTAATAAGAACTGTACCGGGGAAAGGATTGGGCCCAAGCTAGAAAGGAGTCTAGTCTGTGAAAGCTTATTGGAACATCTCTGAGGGTGAGATTGTGTATCTAATCAGTTTCTTAATGTATTAGGCTTAGATTTGTGTGTTTTGTTTTATTTCGCTTGGTAACTTACTTTGTTCTGTCTGTTATTACTTGGAATCACTTAAATCGTACTTTTAATATTTAATAAAATCACTTTTGTTTATTAATTGACCCAGAGTAAGTAATTAATACCCGGGGGAACAAACAGCTGTGATATCTCTCTATCACTGTTATAGAGGGCAGACAATTTATGAGTTTACCCTGTATAAGCTTTATACAAAGTAAAACAGATTTATTTGGGGTTTGGATCCCATTGGGAACTGGGTATCTGGGTGCTGGAGACAAGAGCACTTCTTAAGCTGTTTTCAGTTAAGTCTACAGCTTTTGGGGGACGTGGTTCAGACCTGGGTCTGTGTTTGCAGCAGGCTAGCGTGTCTGGCTCGACAAGGCAGAGTTCTGAAGTCCCAAGCTGGCAGGGAAAATGGACTCAGAGGGTAGTCTCAGCACATCAGGTGGCAGTCCCGAGGGGGTATCTGTGACCCAACCTATCACAGCACCACACTTCTGTCCATATTAAGAATATTAATGCAGTGGCTATACCATACCCAGACTTCAGACTGAATGAATTAGGATCTTAGGGCTCGTCTACACAGAAGTTGGACTTCTTTAACTATACTGGTACAGTTAAAGTGGTACAACTCCCTTAGTATAGATGCTGTTATACCAGTATAAAAGCTGCTTTTTTCCCGTGGAGCTTGTTCCTGGTAGGGAAGTGAAAAAACACCCCCAAGTGCTGCAGTGTGCCAGTATAGACAGTGCACCAGCACTCCCAGCACTGATAGCTATTCCCCTTGTGGAGGTGGGTTTTTTTATGCCGCGACTACTAACGTTGCTAGTGAAGACATGCACGACGTTATACCAGTTTAAGGCATCTTTATACCAGTAAAACTGCAACCATGCTAGGGGTTGTACTGGTACAGCTTTCAGAAAAATTATCACTCCTCTGCCCCCAGCTGACAGTCACACCACTACAAAAGCTGTGGGTCGGCCAGGCTGATGAAATCAGTGGAACCCAGGTTCCACCCACAGCCTTCCTCAAAACATGAAGGTTCGAGATAAGGAAGTAATAATCAAGGTCATTAGTATCAGGTGATGGTTTTTTGAGCAAGGTCTTAACCACTGTTTAAATGGTTTGGCATCTTGCCCTCCCAAAAGGAAAGCAGTAACAATCCTTATCAGTAATGGCCCCAAACTTCACTGCTGGCTTTTAGCAGCTATAAGGAGCATGTGTCTGTCTGGTAGGGAATAGCCAGCAACTCCACCAGGACATCCAATATAAGAAAAAGGGTGAAATTCCACCAGTAAAGACAAACTCAAATTCTCTTTTTTAAAAGGAACAATTAATAATTTACTGTTGTCTGCCCAAATTCTGTTTATCTTCCAGAAAGCCATCTTAAGTACTTCTGTGACTTCCATTACCAGGGTATCTGAGCGCCTCACAGTCTTTTTTAATTAACTTAACCTCACAACACCTCTGTGAGGCAGGGAAGTGATACTATCCACACTGTACAGATGGGAACTATAGGATAGAGAGATTAAGTGACTTGTCCAGGGTTACACAGGAAATCTGTAGCAGGTCAGGGAATTTAACCTGGGTGTTGCAAGTCCCAGACTACCACCCTAACCACTGGGCCACAGTTCTTTTAAAAATAAATCAAAAGTAAATTAATCTAATCTCTTTGGCCACTAGAACCACTTGTATGAAACTAAATCAGATCCCTACATTTGGGGCAGTTTTAGAAAACAGGCAAGTAAAGTTCACCTTAGCTAGGAAGTTGGGAATAATTTGTTTCAAAACTAAATAAGCAGCTCTAATACAGATTAGATAACAAGGAACATACACACACATTTACCATAAAACACACACATTTACCATAAAACTAACGAATGAGGTAGAAGTGCACAAATACTTTAATAGAGACTATGCTGACCTTGAGGACTGATAGGGAGAGTGATTTTGTCTTTAGCAAGTGGGCCAACAGAGAAACCAGGTTGGAGAAAGTAGTGGTTGACAGGTTTCCCAAATCTCGGATTTTGTCCCATATACTGAACTGGAATGTCATCTAGGTGTCAGAACAAAAACAAATACAAAATAAAAATTGAAGTCCAATTAAAATAATATGTAATATCACAACAGGCTCTCAAAGCTACCTTGGCACTTTTTCCAGTCAGCTACTAAGTACAAAACACATTATTACGCTTATTTAATAAGGCTGTTTGATCATTTGCAATGCATTGGAAGCCAAAATGAAAGATGTTACCTTGTATAGTAACTGGAGTACTTTGAGATGTGTATCCTTCTGGGTCCTCCACTGGGGGTGCGCACTTGCCTTCCATTGGAGATTTTCGGCAGCAGCGCCCTTTTAGTTTGCACATGCACCCTCTGCATTCTCATACTTCCTACCAAGGATATATAGGGCTGCATGGGCGAACTGCCTTCAGTTCCTTCTGCACCTCAAAGCCCCAAGAAGATCAGATGGAGAGTGGGTTGTGGAGCACTGACAGGGGCAAACATCTTGAAGAACTCCAGTTATTGTACAAGGAAGTAACCTCTCACTCTTCTTTGAGTAGTGTCCCTACGGGTGCCCTTTGTGAGGTGACCCATTAGCAGTACCCCTAAAGGAGGTGGGGGCTTCAGAACATAGTTGAAGGCTGTGTGTAGGACTGCAGAGCCAAAGGGAGCACCTGCCCAGGAAGGCTTAGTGTCTGGAGAAAGTGTGAACCAAAGCCCATGTATTAGCCTTGCTTTTTTCCATTAACAGACATCCTTTAGCAGGGCCATAGACACAGTACGATCTCACAGAAGGGGCAGGGTACATTAGCCACATAAACAGGAGAGTATGCAACCAGAAACCCACTTAGAAAGCCTTTGGATAGTCACTGGAAACCCTTTAGTTCTGTTCACCATAAAAACAACCAATCTCAGGGAGGTCACAAAGGTCTAGTCCTGTCCTGATAAGAAGTCAACGCTCTCCTGATAGCTAAGTTATGAAGGACAGCTTCCTGTTTTGACTGATGAGGCTTGGGGTAGAATACCAGGAGATAAATAATACAGTAACTCCTCACTTAACGTTGTTCCGGTTAATGTTGTTTCGTTGCTACGTTCCTATTAGGGAACAAGCTCGTTTAAAGTTGCACAATGCTCCCTTATAATGTCGTTTGGCAACTGCCTGCTTTGTCCACGGCTTGCAAAATTCTCTGGAAGAGCAGCCCCTCCTTGTGGGGATTAGAACTATGGGGGCCGGCAGCCCCTCCCACCATCAGCTCCCCTAAATTCACTGTAAGGTATGTGGCCGTCCCCTAGTTGGGACATAATACTTTTTATCTAGTCTTTTTGCGGGGTGGTGGTGGGAGGGAGGGCAGTAGTAGGAGTCTGCCAAATGGACTTGGCAGACTCTAATAGTCCTTAATTTATAGGAAGGACAGCCCATGCTGATGATGGTGTGTGCACAATGTCAAGTAATTGGTGCTGTCTCTCCTGCACTTCTTCTACTAACTGGATCTGAAGGGTGTCTGTTACACTCTTCATCAGATCCTGAAATTCATCATCAATGTGAGACGGTGGGGTGGGGGGGTGGGGTGACAGCTTCATCTGGAGAGGAAGAAATATTAGACTGTGGCTTAGCATCCTCATCTGCTCTCCTTTCCTGGTCCTTGAATGTATCCTCCTGCCTTAAAGATTGCTGTGGATGAACAGAAGGAGTTGGAGAATGTTGTCAAAGAATGATCTACATGAGCACTAAGCACTTCAGAAAACTCTTGCTGGTAAGCTTCCAAGGATCTCAGTATGTCCACTGGGAAGATCATACAGGAATGGAGGAAGCATGCAGGGCTGATTATAACAGGTGGGATGTTTGGCAAGCTTTGATTGTAGAAGCCTGGAAATGTCCCTCAACGGTGCAGGTTCCAGATAGTCAGCATAGGCAGATTGTCAGCAGAGCCCTGCACATAAATCTGGGAGTCTGAAGGATTCTCCTCTTCATAGCCTGGTGGAGGGGCAGATGGTGATTGAGTTTCAGGAGTTTAAGCTTAACAAAGAGAAGGTTAAGGGATGACTTGATTACAGTCTATAAGTGTCTACACGGGGAACAAATAAAATGGGTTCTTCAATCAAACAGAGAAAGATATAACATGATCCAATTGCTGGAAGCTAAAACTAGACAAATTCAGACTGGACACAAGATGTAACTTTTTAACAGTGAGAGTAATTAATTATTGGAACAATTTACCAAAGGTTGTGGTGGATTCTCCATCATTAACCATTTTAAAATCAAGATAGGATTTTTTTCCTAAAAGAAATGCTCTAGAAATTATTTTGGGGATATTCTCTGGCCTGTGTTATACAAAAGGTAAGACTAGAT
The DNA here is from genome assembly GCF_020497125.1 of Mauremys mutica. Classification (NCBI taxonomy): domain Eukaryota; kingdom Metazoa; phylum Chordata; order Testudines; family Geoemydidae; genus Mauremys; species Mauremys mutica. The sequence continues at coordinate 276,457,162 of NC_059073.1, forward strand.
GATCAGAATGGTCCCTTCTGGCCTTGGAATCTACAAAGGAGTAAATGTCCATCTTTCAGAACACGTTGGTACCGACAAAAGGTGGGGTACCACAGATAATACTGGTTGTGGTACTGAGAGCCCCAAACTCAACAGAGGAGACTCATGCTCCTCAGAAATGAGCAGATTCTTTGTGAACCTGAACTCTTGCAGTACCAAGTGAGGTTACATTGAGACCTGGTGAGACCCAGTCAGAGGTGTAAGGTACTGAGGGTTGTATTTACTGTTCTGGTACTTGCTCAGCTGATGATCTAGGTACCAGTGAGACAGTGAAAGATGAAGAGTGCACTGCCTTCTTAGTAGAGTGCACAGATTTGGTAGTCTCTCACCCAAGTTTCAGTGGTACCAAGGCTTTGGTACCATGGACAATAGAAGCAGACAAAGACAAAGCTGACTGCAGTATTGAGACCTCTGCAGACACTTTTGCAGAGTGGAGGGTCTCCGGCATGGTAAACCTTTCTGAGTGATCTTTCTGAGAAGACCTGGCGGCACTCATCTTGGAGGAAGGTTTTTCAGATTCACTTGCAGATCTCTGCTTTACGGTCCTGGGAACAAGCAAACCACAGAAGCTGACGGGGCACTGTGGTCATTCAGCGGCACACGCGCGCGTGTGTGCTGAGGCGTTCCGAGCCCAGATCTGCTGCAGGACGAACAGAGCACTCCATCATAAGGAACTGGAGCTTTTTCCTTTATGTTTCTTCGAGCAGCTCTCCAAACTAGTGCAACTTTTGCACTTAGATGGTACATGTGTATCCCTGAGGCAGTGGATACAGCACAAATGGCCGTCACTCACTTGGGAGGGTTCCCGGCAAGTTGGGCAATGTTTTGAAACCTGGGGATCTACACATATCCCACAAAAGAAAGAGAATTCCTAAGGAAGGACCTTGCTGAGGACGAGGGGGAGGCAAGCCCAAATCCAGCAAAAACAAAAAAGGAATACCCGCCCCCTCAAAAAAACAGGAACAAAATAAAGTAAAATAACTAAAGAATAATAAAATAAAGTAAGCAGAGATCTAAAATTGACCAGAGAAATAGAGGCTGCACTTAGGTAGGCACAACAAATTGCTCCATCTCAGGCTGAGGCAGCTGAAAAAGAATTGAAGGCAGTTCACCCGCACAGCCCTATATATCTTCAAGTATGGGGCATGAAGATCCATAGGGTGCATGTGTAAGCTGAATGGGCACTGCTACTGAAAAATCTTGGACTGAAGGCATATGCACACCTCAAGTGCAAGTAGGGACACTACTCAAAGCAGCAGCAAATTTATGTTAGAAGTTGCTTTGTAGCTTGGAGATGATACAGGTAGTGTTTAGCAATCACAGAATTAAAATATACATCTATATGTAAATCCAAAAGAAAAACCTGCAAGTGGTCTAAATCAGTTTACATAAAAGCCTACTGAAAATGAAGCACACTTAACATATACATTTTATTATTTTTTTTTCGTTTTTGTAAAAAACACTATCAAACCTCTCATCTCTAACTCCTCTACCCCACAAGCAACATGAAGATACCAAAATAGACATGCTAGCTGCAATACATAATTTATCCTACTTACACAAATTCCATGGACAAATACCTGCTTAAGCCCTGTCTTAAATGGGGCTGTGTGTGGATGTAGGGGTCTACTCCCAGTCCCTCAGGATAGGAGCCTTCACTTTGATTTATATATATATTAGGGATTAGGTAGAAGATTTTAAGGCCCATTTTTCCTGACTATGATGTCCACAAAGGCAATACAAACTGCAGCAGTTACATATTTTGTTCATCTAGTCACATTTGATGCATTAAAGTATATCTCTAGGACTAAACTCTTGCAATACTATTACATTTTATTGGTTAAACATACATTTTGGAACTTTATACATATAAAACAGGATATTTTGGTTGAAAAAGCAAACATGCACAAAAATAATCATCATAGTGTTATTTTCTTCGTATGTTCTTTGTCAAAACACCAAAAGGTCCTACTCTGTGTAACAGACCTTTATAGTGACAGTTACAATTCATGTTTTTTTCCTTAAGAATAATAGCAATCTTGTAACTACAGTAGAAAGACAGAAGCACCTCTGAATGGTTCAGTTTTTACAATCCTACCACTGAAAAGCAGCAGGGGTCTATTCTGGATGCAAGGGATTCTCTTTCAGGATATTTACACCTTCCTTTTCCATCACAGTTTCCTTACTTTAGATCCTTCCCAAAGGCCCATTGTAACATACTGACCTATCCTTCTGGCGGGGCCATAGACACGGGTGGGCCACAGCCCACCCAATTAGCACCCAGTCACACCCAAATCTGATTTTAAAAAGATTGAACCAGATTGCTAAGAGATGCAGCCTTTTAGAGGCAGCAGCAGCTTTACATATTGCTCTGCTCGACTCTGCTTCCCCATCAACACAAGCTCAAATTCTGCCCCGTCATCTAGTCACTTGTCCCCAATTGGCTCTCAGTTCCAAAACTATCAGCCAAATCAGGTTCTGGCCAGCCATTCACCCCCAATGTGGAGGGCATACCTCTGGCAATGGGAAGGAAGTAACCAGAGCTGAGTGGTGTGGGATGGAGACGGCGCTTGTGTGTTGATGGGGAACGGAGCAAAGCCCAGGACTGGGAGCAGAAGGCCATGTGTCAGGTCGCAATGCCACTTACTGGCCCGACCACCTGTTGGTCACTCTCACAGGGGATGTGCTTCGGTTACAGGGGAAGGGCTCCCAAGCGGCTCTGGTTACTGCCTCTGCATTGGCAGAAGTGCAACCCGCCTTGCCCCCAGACATAGGGGGATGGGTGGCCTCAATCAAATATGCAACATAATAATATACAATATAAATGATTTGCTGTGACGTCAGACCTTTGTTCACTGCCCACCACCACAAGTTGAGTCCCACCCAAAATTTCCACTCCTAGCTATACCACTCCCTTCTGGCCAGAAGTGGCTCAATAAGCTTCCTTAAGTGATGAGCTAGTCATCAGATTCTATTTATTTATAATAGTTGTGTAGGCCGAGACACTTTTTCTGTGGTATTATATGATGCAATAAATCTGTACAGCCAGAGTGACAAACCTCTAATAATAGAAATCCCAAAAGAATCTCAACTTCAACAGTACCACAACAAGGTAGGAACAGATCTTAGTTTACCTGAAATCTTCTATCGTATTCACAAAACTTGTTAGCCAAATATGCATAGAAGGGGTTATATGTCTTCTCCTGTAGGCAACAGTCAAGGAGAACATGAACAATCTCTCTCTCTTGCTGATCCTTAAGTCCAAGCCTGCAATATCAATAACAGTAAAAAAATAATGAATTGAGTTTAAATGAAATCTAACTGTCCTAAAGTAAGAGCCACTGGCAATTTCTCTAAACTAAGACCATTCTATTGCAACTGAAATGGAATCCTTAAAGGTTTAAATTGAAATAAGCTGTCAGCCGTATAGGCCAACCCAGTTTCGTTATGGAGAATAACACTATGTATGCGGCATGACAGAGTGACCCGAACAATCCTGGGCAAGAGGGGAATGACAGACATGCTATCAGTTTCCGTGCAGGAAAATGCAGGTGACATTCCATATTTGCACTTCCTCTCAGAAAGTGATAAGGACTGGCACTGCAATCATGGATAGCCAAGCTGTCCTCCCATCTTCGGGAGGAATCGTATTACTGTGGCAAGAGCTGAGGCCTGGAGAACTGAGATGACCTGTACAGGGAAGAAGATAAGGAATGAGCTAAAAGCCTTGGGATCCCCATTCAAATTGGCTAATATTCTTTACTGTGATTTTGGGAGGAAATGGCTGCTTTCACATACATCCTTGGCAGGGTTAATGGGGACAGACAGGTACCTGGAGCCCTTAAGTTCTATGACAAAGCTATGACTGAGAAAGAAAACCTCTTTAAAACCTTTTTTGGTTGATTATATGAACTTTTTTATCTCTTTTGTCACCAAGTCAAATCTACTCCAGATAGTGACTGAAAATAGTGATTAGATGGTGGCTGGGTTATCTAAGTGAAGTGAGTTTGGTGGTCCAGTTCCTAATAGAAAACGTCTACTTTAAGAACACCAACAATAATTACAAAAACACAATCTGTACTTATTGGCACACTTGTTGGCTGCCTCAGCAGAAAGACCAATGACTGAATTGCCTTCTCACTCGTACAGCTGGCCCAACTAAAAGATGATTCAGACACACTGAAAAGGAACAGTACCTTGTGCTGCACCTGTTCTGCAATTAAATATGATTTAGTTCTGAGTGCTGTCAAACGTTTGGCAGCACTAAAACCAATTTAAAAGAAAAATGCTTAGTGTTATAATATAAAGAGTGTCAGTCACAAAAATTATTTGTATCGCTTTGAGATTGGACTTTCATCTGGCATTCATGTGACTGAAATGTCCTGTCTGCCTAATTTTAGAATATAAGCTCCGCTGGGTCTTCCCTGTTTTATACAACACAGTGCAGCCAAATTTTAGTTAGTAAGGATCTAAGTAATCTTAGATGGTTGTGTACTTCTCAAGAGATCAGCCACTGCATTTGTGCATACTAGGTTTACAATGAAAATACCATCACACAACCAAGATTAGAATTTAGGTTTATATAATGTACACATCTGGGTTTTGGGGGTTTTTTAATCACCAGTTTGTAGGAAGCTAAGACTTCAAGTTTGGTTGTCCAGTGAGAAAGCACGATTGTCCCAATTTTCAGGCTGTGGTCTCATTCTCTCAAGTAAATGAAAATGAAATTTTGTAACTGCTCTGATTGTCTGAAAGAATTTTTCTGCATTGTTTGTTCTGTTTTGGGCTATTGGGACAGGGTTTCTCATTTTAATTCTCTTGTTAATGTGTCTGGCTCTTGGTTAGTCTTATATGTTTAGTACTGTGCTCATTTTCAAACATTTTAGAATGCTATTACCAGTACCAGTTTGAGAAAATCAGAACTGAGACTAGGTTTTCAATTGAAGTAAAAAGTCTGACACACAGATAATATAATGGATTTTGATACTCTGGTTTGATACGTAGACTTGATCATATAGAACACTACTCTAGTCCTCACCTAATCCTACTAGATTTTGCTGTTCAGTAGTTTGTTAGAAGTGTATGTGTGCACAGCCATTTGATATGAATTTCACGGATTTAAGCGTAATTTTAGAAGCAACCATTGATTCAGAGCACTCTTCTTTTCTGAACTCTCTAACTCTGTTACCATTACCATTTGTACATGGTCATGGTGTGCTAACAGTGAATGGTGCCAGCTGTAGCCTTGTGAATCTGCATTCCTATGTTCAGTGGCAGCTTGAAGCATACAGATCTGATTTTTCTGCTGTTTTGCCTTTGAAGACCTAGGCATTTTTCCCCTTTCAAATATAAAAGCCAGGATGATCGTTCACTGCTGTGAGTTCCAGCATAAAACATTCTAGCTTTTGTAAAGCCACAAACAACAAAAGATTCTCACCATAAAAAAGAAGTTTGAGTCGAAATGCTAATTAAGTCCACCATGAAATACATAATGCTCACAAATATGCATGTCTTGATCTCCTTACAGATAGGCACAATAGTAAGAGGCCAATACAGCTCTATCAAGAGCTCTTTAATGACATAGAAATCCTACAAAATGTGGAAACATGGCTAAATTGCTAAGGATGAGTACAAAAGAATAGCACAAACCTTTAGGGACAAATCAGAAATGCTAAAACACAAAAAGAGTTACATCTAGCAAAGATGTAAAAAGGACAAATAAGATGGAGGTCTTTAAATACATTAAGAGCAAGAGAAAGATGAAGGAAAGGGTAGGTCCTCTCCTTAGCAGGGAAAGAGAGCTAATAATGGACAACATCAAGGCTGAGGTTTTAATACCTATTTTGCTTCAGTCTTCCTTAAAAAGGTTATTTGTGACCAGATACTTAACACAATTAATATTAACAACAAGGGGTGGTGGTGGGGGGAATGCAAGCCAAAATAGTGAAAGAACAGGCTAAAGAGTATTTGGACAAACTGGAGAGCAACCAAAATGATAACCTTTCCCTCATAGGTCATATTTAAAAAAAAAACTGGGCATGTTAAGTCTTGAGAAAAGAAGACTGAGGGGGGACCTGACGACAGTTTTCAAGTGTGTTAAAGGCTGTTATAAAGAGGACAGTGATCAATAGCTCTCCATGTTCACTTAGGACAATAAGTAATGGGCTTAATCTGCAGCAAGGAAGACTTAGGTTAGATAGTCGGAAAAACTTTCTAATGATAAGGTAGTTAAGCACTGGAATGGGCTTCCAAGAAAGGCTGTGGAATTCCCAGCACTGAACGTTTTTAAGAAGAGTTCAAACAAACGTCAGTCAAGGATGGTCTAGGTATGCTTGGGTTTGCCTCAGTGCAGGGGGCTGAACTAGAAGACCTCTCAAAGTCCCTTTCACCCCTATATTTCTATGATTCCACCATAGAAACCTAGAGTGGCGGGAAGATACTGCTGAAGTAGCTCACAGTTAGCAGCAGCAAAAGGCATTGGCAAATAGTAAAACATATTTGAAAAAATTTGAAAACATATTTCAAAATAAATTCAAACTTTCAAAAGACAAGGATGGTCTTTTTCGATATTCAGAACTACAAGACTAAAGTTGTGGTTAATGCAGTGCACAACAACATGATACTTTATCTAACTGGTGCGCAGGCCAAGTTTAAACAGCCTATATTCACTGCTGCTTCACCTCAATTCTGGCCAGAAAGTTTCTGAGTCATATCACAGTAAAAGCCATGTTATCCGGCGCCAGTTAGGCAAAAATTCCGGATATCTAAGGGGGCTGAGGGTTGGGGCATGGGAGAGGGTGTGGGGCACAGGCTCTGGGAGGGAGTTTGGGTGAGGAAGGAGGCTCAGGGCAGGGGCATGAGAGAGGTTTTGGGGTGCTGGATCCAGGCAGCGCTCACCGCATGCGGCTCCCTGCAAGCGGTGACATGTCCCTGCTGCTCCTAGGCAGACGTGCAGCCAGGTGGCTCTCTGCGTTGTCCCCACCCCGCCCCAAGCACTAGCTCTGCAGCTCCCATTGGCCGGGAACTGTGGCCAATGGGAGCTGTGGGGGCAGCGCCTGCAGGTGGAGGCAGCGCACAGAGCTGCCTGGCAACACCTCCTCCTAGGAGCATTAGGGACAGGTTGCTGCTTGTGAGGAGCTGCCAAGGTGAGTGCTGCCCAGATCCGGCACCCCGAAATGCCGGTTTCTAGAGTTTTCCGGTTTATAAAGTGCTGGAAAATACAGTTTTTACTGTACCTTGAGTATTACAATTCCCAAAAATGTTTTAATTCTCTATGTGACAGCATCAGCAAGTCTATGTCAACTTCACAAATCTGTTGTACACCCATTGTAGTCTAGCTGATGGATCTGTCAGTGGCTCCATCAGCTAGCACAATAATAAGCACAACTTTCTGTATAGATTTCTCAGACACTTCCCTAAGGGACTGACCAACAAGGAAATTTAGATTTCTATAATTCTGGAAAACAAGTTTATGTTTATCATAATCCTTATTTTAGCATACTCTTCTATGCCACATCCTTTCTGATTACTTGGCCCAGAGGCTTCAGTTGGTATTAACACATACCTCTGCAAAAAACACAAACCAACAACCCACTCCTTACTCCTGAGTCAGATCAGTTTTCTTTGCTCCATTCTCACTTAGTCCCTCTGGGCACCCTCCCATCTGATGAGACTAGCAGTTCTATGCTGCTCTGCCTGATGTCACTCACCCTGCGCACAACTTCCCCTGCTCTCCCTGACTGGCAAGGAGGCAACATGAAAAGTTTCCAGCCCAGATAGCACTTCTATCTGTCCCTAGGTTTCAACAGGATCCTGGTGTGTACTTACTTCAAAAGTTTTTCAAATGCATCCAAAAAGTCTTCACTACTCATCAAGACACAAAATATATTTCTCCTGATGTCCGTGTTCATTCTCTGCTTACGAGCAAGCTCCAACATCTTTGAACTCATCTGAAAAGAAACATATTTTTAAAGAAACATTTACTAACTATGCATTTTATTTTGCACTTGCTATAGGAAACCTATTTCAGTGAAACTTTTCTGATATGATTATATATACATACCTGGAATGAGTTGTGAAGCAACAGTCCAAAGACCTAGTGCCCTTACCACTGGAGATGAACATGAGGAGTATCAGGACTTGGCCTCCAAGCAGTGAGATCAGATAACTGACCAGCGAAACTGGACTGAAAGTGATGAAATGAGTAGTCCTTCTCTAAGAGGCCATGCCCTTCTCACTATATTTCTGTGCACTTTTAAAAACACTTCAACCATATGATTTCTAGGGGGATAGCTGGCTCTACCTATAAGGCTACAGACTGTGGAATCCATTTCCAACTTGAGTTCACCTTTTCCATTTCACCTGACAATGCACCACAAAATCTTTTACGAATCCACAAGGTGGAAGAGAGAATTTCAGGGCCAGGGCAAGCGTAAGTCCAAATACTAACCGCAGTATCACAAGGATATTTGTTCATGTTTCTCAAAGACAAAATTGCCTTGGCACTTTCAGTGATTAATAACCGTCTTCATATTTACCTTTCCCACGGGCAATTTGTGCTGAGTCTTGCGGCTAGTACTATCAATCATTGGTGCTCCGCTCCAAGATGACCCTACTATCCACCAACGGCCAACCTGGTCAGCATTGAGGAGAGATTCCAATGACACACGAAGTTGAGTCTCTCTTCCAGAGCCACTGTTATGAACCTTTTATAACAATAAAACGTTTTCAGTTCCAAAGAGACTTTTTTTTCCTAACAAAGGATTTAGATCATGGCATAATTTAACAAGTTTCCCGACTATGTTCTCAGACGTTTCTCCCCACAACCTCTCTCTCCAAACAAAATCAACATACTTCTCATTTATTTTGATTTACAACACAAGAGAGTGCCTAAACCCAGTAGCTCTTGGAATTTTTAAAAAAATGAATTCCAACCAAAAAGACAAATCCAATAGGTTATTTCCATCCACCAACTCAACACCTTCGTTCAAATTCTAATTTGGAGTTGCAAGTTAAAAATAAACTGTAATGTCCTATTTTCTAATGGACATTTTTGTTCACATAAAATCACCAAAAGTTTTGGTACAGTTAATACTTGATCATGAAATGAGTGGAAGGGAAGAGATGTTACACGTGCACTAGCAGAGCTGTGTAAACAGGTTCTACAGCTCCTGCTTGCAACATGTCTGTCTCTAGCGTACTGTATTAAATTCCTGACTTGTGTACACTGTATTTACACAAATTTCAGAAAAAAAGTCCAACGGTGAACCAGAAGAGTGGCTTAATGGTGTAAGCCTCAGGTCTGAGATACATGGACTCTCTAGAACCAAACTAAAATCCTGAGGAGGGTGGCAGCTTCTCAATCTACAGAGGTACATATTTTACTTGTGGGGTTTTTCAGGTAAGATCTTAAAAATTAATGGCCCGATTCTTATAAATGCTGAGCATTCATAAATCCTGCTGAAGTCAATGGGAGTTGCAGGAACTCAACACCAGGGATGATATCTTGGTCTGCTCTGCACAAACATCAAAAGATCCCACAAGCACAGGGATTTGTCTCAGTGTCCTTGGATAAAAAATATCTTCTTTCTCTAAATGTTTTGCAGTGTGTTGGGCGCTGACTAACATCCAGAGACGGCTGCATTTCAGTGGTGTTCTCTGTATACAGTCTGTAAAGTCATTTGGAATTCTTAGAGACAAAACGCACTTTTCACAATGTATCATTCAACCTGCACTGTTACACAAATTCTAAAGTAATATTAGCAGGTCATCTGGTCTACACTATATTACTAGTAGCTTAAAAAAGGATCTTGCAATTACTTCCAAAAGTATGATTTAGGAAAAGTAACAGCGCCCAATAACATACTAAAAAACGTTTTTACCAGTGTTCTCTGCAGCTTGCGCAGCTTCTCAACTGGCTCAGGGTCATACCCTGGGATTTTCCGCATGTCATTGTTTTTTAGTGCCAGCATCGTCTCTAGCATAAAGCGAATCTACGGGTAAAAGAAACAACATTTTTCCAGCATGTCTGCCAAACTGTTATTTAACAAGTGGAAAATTTATCTTGAATGTATTACTGCACATGCATAAGCATCTCACCTAGCAATACATTCTGGAATCTAGATTATGACATCACAAATAAAGAATACTAGCTAAAAAACAATATTCATTTTAACTTCCACTACATGTATTTGTACTGAGTTTAGATTCAAATCTAATTTTGCTAAACAATACCATAGCTGTTGAATTATTTTGGACTTTTAAGTGTACAAATTATATTATTCCATGAAGTAGATGCATCATCATTTGCATAATACACAAAGCAGACAGCTATTTCAGGGCATGTTGGTGTCCATTCTCTGAGAACAAACTTCTAAGAGCACATTATTTTCTACATGTTAAGTAAGCGAATGCAACAATAATCTAATTGGATGCTAACACTATTTTAAGGTCTAATCAGACTATCGCGTGAAACAATTTTAGTAGATAAACTAATACAAAATTTAAACAATTTGGCCAATTAACAGATTTAACCAATTCCCTGATTAATTCTGTTCATGCTGGGAAGTTTGTGCCCAAATGTTTCCAAAATGCATACGTACCCTAGACTGGTCCTGAAATTTCTTCCCTACAGCATTTGCTTTGTTCTGGGCCTCACTAATCAGATCCTTCAGGGTTAAAGCATCATCTTTTCTCAAGGAAAAGCCCACATTTTTCAGAAGGAGCAGAATCAGTTCAATGTCCTTTTCTGTAAAAGTGCTAACAAGTCTCTTGAGAATATCAAAGATCAGCAGCGAATGCACTACGTGAAAGTTATACAGATGGCCAATCAAAGCAAACAGGTTATCGCATTCTTTCCCTTCAGCGTCACTTTTATAGAATTCATCAAATTTCCTCACCACAGCTTCCAAAAAGTGAGCACCAACCTGGCAACAGTTGTATGAAAAGAAAAAAAAAATTAGAAAGCAATTAAGCATTTTGCATATGTGAATTTCCCCCCCTCGATTTTATCTGCAAAAAGCAATGAGAAACAAGCAAACAAAAAATTAGCTTATAGGAAAACTGTTGTTCCCATCAGCCAACACTGATATTTTCTATATTTAAATATTCCAAAGGACTCTAAGCTATCAGTTCCATACATAGTTTTTAAGAACCATACTATTTGCCTCGTGTCCATTTCACTTTACTTGATATTATATATTTACACATATAATCCAGTTATCTTTTTATACCTTTATTTGGTAGTAAAAGCAGGTTTGATGAAATCAAGCTAATGACTTACTAGAAAAGATCTGTTTAAACAAAGAAAACTGGAAACATTTCTCACTGCAACATAGATTGTCATGCTCCCAGCTGCCAGAGAATGCTACTCATTATTACTCAAAGTTCAGGCTACGTTTTAGTCATGGGTGTTTTTAGTAAAAGTTACAGGGCAGTAAACAAAAATTCACGGCCTGTGACCTGCGCCTCCTCCCCCCAGCAGCAGCAGCAGAGTTTGGGTGTGGGAGGGGGTTGGGGCCCGGTACGAGGTGAGGCAGACTCTGGGCAGCGCTTACCTGGGTGGCTACCTGGAAGCAGCAACATCCCCCTCGCTCAGCTGCCAGGTGCAGGTGTGGACAGGCAGCTCTGCAAGGTGCCTCCGCCTGCAGGCACCACCCCAATGGGAGCTGTGGGGGCAGTGCCGGCACAGATGGAGGCAGCGCCTCCATCTAGCAGCTGAGTGAGGGAGATGTCACCATTTCCAGGGAGCCCCCAACGTAAGCGCCGCCCAGAGCCTGCCTCACCCCGTCCTCCAACCCCTTGCCCTGTCCCAAACTCTGCTGCTGGGGGGGGGGGGGGGAGAAGGGGAGGGAGAGGGTGGGGGGCGCAGTGGCCCAAGACTGCCCCAGCAACGGCCAGTGCAACTGGCGCAGGGACTGCCCCTGAGTCAGGCGTAGCAGCCATTGCAGAAGTCACAGAAAGTCACGGAATCCATGACTTCCGTGACAAACTCACAGCCTTACTCAAAGTCATTATCATATCAGAAAATAACTTATGTGCCATACAAAAACAAACCATATATGGGTAAAGCTTCACATTTTAGATTAAAAACATTATTGGCCAGGAAAAGCCTGATAAAAAGAAAAGCACTTTTTTTCCAGCTCCTGGCTGTGTACTTAGCCCTACTGCTTGTCGACTTCCGACTAGAGATAAGAGTCAGAGCCAACTTGCCAAATAAATACAATACGGGAAAAATTACTCAGAAAATGACAGACTTCTTTATATTTATCTACAGAAAACTGAGCCTACAAAATAAGTGTGCCAAAAATATACGTTTAAATTGTGGACTGATCACCTGTCAAATATTCATTTTTTAAAGACGAGTGGCGCAATTAAAAAACTGTTATTATGTTAATGTTGCAGTTAAAAATCAGTCAGGAAATGTGTAAAAGTTAACGTTCCAACAGCAACGCTGACTTTGTTGCATTACACTTCTAGAGTGGTTTAAGGCGTACATTTTATGGCACACTAATATGTCAAGCTGCATGTTCAACAAGAATGAACAGGAGTATTATGTATATGGTGCATAGCCATATAAACATTGCTACAGTACCTTAACTTTTGCATTTTCTGAATCAATTTTAACTGTAACCTTAATGTTACCTTATCACAGTTTTGTGCATTTAATATCCTGTATCTTTTTCGAAGAACAAACTTGAGTGCTTAATAATGAATTTAAGTAGTCCCAATTAGATTCTGAAATCTACATCACAACTAAGTCAATGGTATATGCAAGAGTCTAGAAACTGGTTGACTACATTTAATAGTTTTAAACTTATAAAAAGATGGGGGATACTATTAAAACAGCACCAAAATTTTCAAGTCAAATGTGGGGTAAGAACCACTCTTTAAAGCAACAAAAGGAGTAAAAATAAATGTACTATAATGCAAAGTTTGCACATAGGAAAGTTAACATGATTGTGCCCCTCTGATATTTAGTTTGGTTTTAAAACCAGCTAATACAGAAATATTTCCACCTCATCAAGGTCAACATATTACAGACGCAAGAACTACTTGAATATATCTTTTATATGGGTTCTTTCAATTATGTTTCTGCATTACAGAATCAGAATAAAGCTTTATGGGAACAGCATCTTGAAAACAGCTCATTGTCTCTTGGCACAAGTTGCAGTGAAATTATCTAAACTTCTGTAATAACTTCCCTTTGACATTACCTGTTCCAACATGTCCTTCATAAGTTTATTTTGACCTGATATTGTCAAGCCTGAAAATACAACTAACCCTCAAAAAGTTGCTTGATGTGTGTCAAATGCCCTGATCCCGCAAACACTTATAGCTGCAAGCCACCCCACTGACTTCAATGGGACTACTCACATGCATGCGTAAGTGTATGTAGGATCGGGCTTTAGTGCGGCTCCTCAGATGCAGGTGGATTTTTTACTCTATAATGGTTTTAGTGAATTCTGTAGTTGGATATATAGGACTCAAGAATGATGTTTTAAAGTAGCCATAGAACAGGACTGGATAATTGTAACTAAAGATAGGAAAAATAGTAGATTTAAGAAATTTTTCAACAATACAGATAGATGCAGGTAGGAATATAAGGCACTAATGGTCTCAATGAGATAAGTTAAGCTTTATAAAGGTGACCAATAATTTCAGAAGTAAATACTCATTCAGATGCAGTAACAAGTGTAAGTGCTTGTCACTTGTGAGAGCCTGGCTACTAACCATAACTGCAACGACAAATCAGCCCAGATTGCCATATAGTGAGGTATAATTTCAGTGATATCGTATACTTACTTTCTAACAATTTCAGAAACGACACATTCAAAAAAGAACCTGGATAAAGCACCATAGAAAGTGTTGTGCAACATGATTAGAAAATAAAACAAGCCCAGGCAAAAAGTTACCTCAATTCCCACTGTATGATGAAGAATGCTGACCAAAAGGACATGCTCCATCATCAATCTAACTGGCATCACTGCTGCAGTAACACAAGCATTCATAAGAACACCTGTTAGAGTTTCATTCATGTCCTTTCTACTGTTAGTCATGTATAGCTCTTCCAACTGTCCACTTATGGAGGCCAAATTTGGTTCACTCAACCTATTGGGAAATAAAATTCAGTGTTTGCTTTAGCTTTCCATTTCTTCTTACTCAGTACATACCCTCTTTTTTTTTTTTAATATAATATTGCTTTTAATCCAAAACAACAAATGTTTTATTTTTAATCTTTTATTCAACTAGTAGCTCAAAAAGAAAAAGGGACAAATATCTGAAATAGATTTTGGATCTTTCCTGTTCATCAAAATAATTCAGATACACAAATATTTAGTTCACATCTTCTTAGGAGATATTGTATATAAAAATGAAGTAGTAGTATTCGCAAAGAGCTGATGATATACTCAGTGCCTGCTGAGCAGTGATGTGCAAAAGACCATAACATACCATATCTAAAATCCAAAAGCACTCAGCGTTATGTTTGTAATTTATTCAGTGTAGTTATGATGGATTCTTATTCTGCATACTAATGGACCATAGCCTGCGTACCAGTCTGAGGCCCAATGGCACAGACTAAAATTAATGTCAACTGAATGTTTTTATATAAAAGCCACAAATAAATATATTGTAATGTGCGATTATTACTGTAAACCTATTCTTCGGTAGTATAAGATAGACACTTCTCCTGAGATTCAGGGCTCAGCAGTTTTAATAGTATTTTTTTTAACGCTCTGACTTCTTTCATGTGCAGATTGTACAAATTAAGGGCCTGATTCTACAATTTTTTTTTCCAACCATGCATAGTCCCACTGATGTCCATGGAATTATGTTTGGTCCACGACATCTAACAGTGTTTGTGGAATTCAACACAAAGTTTTAAATTCACTTATCAATTAATACGTATCTTCTTTAATAGATTTTTCAACTTCTATAAATGTATTTTCTCCAAAATAATTGAGAATAAAAAAGATACTGTCAAAGATGGCATGCACAAAATTTTATTTAAAAAAATCGGTTTGCAAGAAATAAGTCATACCCACTTCTCTCTTTGCTTGAGCAGTCCCTGCTGTAAACACAGCCTAATAATCAAACAACTTTCATGTTATATTACCTGTTAATTAGTCCTTTCACTGTTTTCTTCAGTCTTCCCAGTTCTTCGCTCTTTTTGTCATCCATTGTCTCGTCAACTCTTCTCACTGGAGGGGGGACATACTTCGTAGCTCTATGGCAAAGACTCTTATCAAAAAGAGAAAGACAAGAAAATAGGTCAGTACGTTATAAAAAAAATCTTATTTAAAAATACATTTGTATTCACTTGAAAGTATCTTTTAATTAAGTATAAGAAATGGGGTTATTAAGTATACCATAAGTTTATTTCTAATCACTATTAAGCATTTTTAATTGTAATGCAACACTCATAGTACAAAACTATGCTAAAGGAGCTAACTTGAACAGCATCCGAAAAAGAAACATGCAACAGCTTATCCTTAGGATCAATTCAAGCGAAAGTCCCAATTTTCCACGTTGTTCAAGTGCACAACTCCCATAAAACTCAACGGGAATTATGCAAGCCTTCCAAAAAGTGTTCTTGGCCCCAAATGTACCATCTGTGTTCACAGATGCACAATTCAATACTGTATCTGATACATCCTCTATCAGGGATGGGATAAATGGTCTGATAGGTCTTTTCCATTGCTAGCTACTATAGTCCTACTGGCATGCTGAAACAATGGCAAAAAAACCATAACAAGAATCTCCATGTACATTTCAAGATTTACCAAGGTTCATGCTGCAGGGCATTGCCCTATCCCCATAGCCACAGGAAATTTCACCCTGTAATACATAGCATAACATTGTCCCCAATTCACCAGTCTAACTTGGCTTTTTGGCTCTGTGACAAGACTGAACATAGCATGTCTTGGCCAGGGCAATTTCCAATCCCTTACAAAACTCAGATCTGAAATGAAACTTTCATGTGAAGGGTGCAAAATTGTATTTGAAAAGCACGAAGCTATTTGATGCAAAACCTGCCCCCAACGTACCTTCTCTTCTCCGGAGGTCTTGGCTTTACAGGGTTTATGGTCGCCACCATCCTCTGGGGACATGGGCAACTTTCTGCTTACTTTCCGCTCATCCTCCCAGTTTCCTTCCATATCTGTCTCCTCTGAAATTTCTAAAGTGTCCTCCATCCTCCCCTCCTCTTCTTCCTCCTCCCCATCCAGCTCCCCCTCCTGATCATCACCTAGGGACTCCAGGTCTAGACCCTCCTTATCAACTTCATCCTTCCCCTCGTCCTGATCTAGGCGCCCCTCATCAGCCGCCTCCTCCTCCTCGCCGCTCTCCTCATACAGGCCGGAGAGGGTGGCCTCGGGCTCCAGCGCCCCCAGCACGTAGCCCAGCCCGTCCCGGGCGAAGCTCTGCGGCACGGAGGAGGCGCCCGCCTTCCTGCGCTTGCTGAGCCCCAGGCGCCGCTCCAGCCGCCGGATCTCCTTCTCCTCCTCCTCGTTGGCCGCCAGCAAGGCCCGTTTCCGCGCAGAGGCCGCAGCAGCGGCGCTGGGGCCCTTCTGGGGGGGCCGCTTCGCTTCCTCGCGGGGGCGCTGCTGGCGCTGGGGTCCCGGGGGCGGCGAGGCCGGGACCGCGACGGGGAGGGGGCATCGCCGCACGCCCCGCGCCTGCTCGCCCCGGCCAGCCCCTGGCTCGCCCGGCTCCTCGCGGGGCAGGTGGCGGCGGCGGCTCCGCTTGAGCCTGCGCTTCTCCTTCCTCAGCTCGCGGCGGTTCCTCCTGCCCCGGCCCCCCGCGGGCTGGAGCCCGGGCGGCGGAGCGGAGAGGCCCCCGGCCGCCTGCACGAACTCCTGCACCGCCAGCCGCAGCTTCTGCAGCCTGCCCGGCTGCCGGCTCCCGCCGCGGCCACCCCGGGCCCCTGCCGCCCGCGTCATGCTCCCCGCGGCCGGGCCCCCGGTCACGCTCCGCACCGCCTGGGCGCCGCCATCTCGGGCGAGGCAGCCGCCAGCCCCTTCCGGCCCGCTGGGCCGCGGCCTGGGGCGGCAGCGCCACCTACTGGGGCGGCCCGGGGGGGCACCGGGGCGGGCCCGTAGCGCGGGGCTCGCAGGCCGCGCAGCGAGCATCTAGCGGAGGAGGCCCGTTGGCCCCCGTGTCCCTGCCCCGCATCGCTCTCCAGGCCGCCACCCGCTGCTGCCCGGGACCGTCTCTAGGCCGAGGGCCGCCACATCCCGGCCTTGGGAGCTCCCTGCCCTGCTTGCACCCGGGGCTGAAGAATCCGGAGGCCTGTGGCCTGGTCCTAGGGATCCAGCCCGCCTGTAGCAGCCCACGTGAATCCCTCCGCGCCCCCCATCTCTACACAGGCCAGGCATCTTCCACTGGTCTGTCCCTGGGGTCCTGCCTACAGCGAGCGCAGCATCTCCCTATGGCACCGGGAGTCTGGGACAGCAGCGGGGTTGTACTGCCTGTGGGTACCGGGAGGTAGACGGGGGTCTAGGCCTGCCCCTAGCTAAAGGCCCTCCCTCAACTGAGCAGGAGGGACCAGTGAACCCAGGTCACAACTGAACAGTGGGGGCAACAAATGGAAAAGGACAGGGATGGGAGTGGAGGTCATAGGGTGAAAAGCAGGGGACCAGAAAGAGACACTAAGCAGCGCAGTCCCAACACTGCCCACTTTTCCTCAAAGGCATCTGTGGAGTCAGTGGACACCACCTAGAGAAATGCTATTCCGAGGCGTGACTTCACAAGGGATTGAAAATAGGCCCCAGAGTCGCAGAACACGCCCCCCTCCCCAATCTAAATTCCTCCTCCTGGGATGGTGGATGGCCATCTTGGCCAGCACTAGGAGACTGATCAGAAGATCCTGCAACTTTGTGGGGCCACAGATGGGGTGTGTCAGGATCAAGCGGTGTGGGAAGAAGTGCAGCCAGAAACTCAGTAAGAGATTGCTGAGGAACCAGAAGAGGGTCTGTAACCTGATATACTCTACGTCAAGGGTCGGCAACCTATGGCACCCGTGGCAAAGGCGGCACATGAGCTGATTTTCAGTGGCACTCACACTGCCTGGGTCCTGGCCACCAGTCCGGGAGCTCTGCATTTTAATTTAATTTTAAATGAAGCTTCTTAAACATTTTAAAAACCTTATTTACTTTACATACAATAGTTTAGTTATATATTATAGACTTTTATAGAAAGAGACCTTCTAAAAACGTTCAAATATATTACTGGCACACGAAACCTTAAATCAGAGTGAATAAATGAAGACTCAGCACACCACTTGTGAAAGGTTGCCGACCCCTGCTCTGCGTAGATGTGTGCCAGGGTCTCCCTCTCACTGCAAAAGGGACAGGTGTTAGGGGAGTTTGTGAATGCCAGATACACACCTGTGGTTATGGCTCAATGAAAGAGCTGCCAACTTATATCCCTGGATTTTAAAACCTCACCTGTAGAGAACGTTTTAGCAGTTCATTGCCTTAACCACTCGGCCACCTAGTCACCCATTTTCTCCAAGCAGTGGAGTAGTTTGGAGCGAACCACTGCTAGCTCCAAAGCAGTTTAAACATTGTTTCTCTTCTGAAACACTGATGAACCCAGGTTGCTCTTGTCTACACGTGCAAACAAACTATTTTGAGAACCAGCTCAACTGCACTCATTGCTGATGCCCACTGTGAGCAAGGGATACTTTTCCTACTGCAGATAAGACTTTATTGTGCAGAGCATGTCATATCAATACCAGTAAAAGATGAGCCTTAGACTTACTTAGAAGAGCCTCTTCAGGAAAAATCTGAGATTGAGCTTTACTCACAACAGAAAGCAAAGCAATTTATAGCATCCCTTCACCACAACAGATTTGTAACATTATAACCCCCCCTTTTTAAGTGGGTTAAATAGTAGTGAAAGATACAACTTGGACAGACCAGAAACATGAAGGTCTCTAATAACAGAAGAGGTAGTGCAAACTTGAGGTTGGAGCCTAGAGGATTATTTGGGGGAGGGGGAGGACTCACTTCTGTAGACCCTGCCCAGGGGCGGCTCCAGACCCAAGCACACCAAGCGCGTGCTTGGGGCGGCATGCTGCGGGGGGCACTCTGCCGGTCACCGGGAGGGCGGCAGGCAGCTCTGGTGGACCTCCCGCAGGCGTGCCTGCGGAGGGTCCGCTGGTCCCGCGGCTTCGGTGGAGCCGCGGGGGACCAGTGGACCCTCCGCAGGCACGCCTGCGGGAGGTCCACCGGAGCTGCAGGACTGGTGACCAGCAGAGCGCCCCCCGCGGCATGCTGCCATGCTTGGGGCGGCGAAATGGCTAGAGCCGCCCCTGACCCTGCCTACTGTTTTACCCAGCTGTTCCTTCCTGAGCCTCTGTCCTCTCCCGCTGTCCCCGAGCCTTCTGGCTGCTTTCTCTAGGCTTATTGGGCTCCAGGAAAGGGAATGGGAGAACTGAGAGTGGAGGAAGAGAGACAATATCTTTGCATTTGGTGCCAGCACACAGCAGCCCCAGTAGTTGGGTGGAGTCCCTGCTGCTTTTTGTTAGTTATCTTATTAAGTTGGAACTGATTCAGGCATGCAAGAATCTTTTACAGAAATTTTGCATTTTCTGTTTTCAAAGTTATAAATAAAAGAAGTGGGAGAGGAGTTTCAGGCTCCATCTAGACATTTTATCTAACCCCACATGTGGGGCCTGTTCCTCTAATTTGAGAGAGCCTGAAGGGTAAAAGGGGAGTTCACTATCCTTGCCCTTGGTGTCACTGCTGAGACTGCCAATAAGAAGACCAGTTGCCAGCTTTGTATTATTTTTATCCTTTCAAGTATCCTGTAAGTGGACTCTTTGTACCCGGGCTCCTGGCCCATCTCTATAAGGTCTTGTCCAGGCAAGTGCTGAATGAATATTTGTATCCATTAATGTCTCATTAATTTCCAGAAGATGATTTTTGTCCCTTCTCTGCATTTTCCCATTTTTAGTCATTACATCATACGTCCTACATGCCACTTGCTTCAGAATGCAGCTCTCTTGTTCCAAGATTGAAAGGCCTTTATGCATAATACATTTCTCCTTCAGTGGCACAAGATGTTCTCTTAATTTGTCAAAGCATTTCCTTTGTTATATTTTAAACTATATTTTTATGCGCAAATTAATTGTTATTCTGCTCATGCATGCAAACCTCCTGTGCAATTTGCATCCTATTAATAGTTTTGCTGGCAATAATCTGTATTCCAGAAGCCTGGGATGCTAGACTAATATAGCTGATTAAGAAATGAGTAAACATTTGATGCCTTTTTCCAGCCATCTCTTAAAAATTTGTACCCTCCTTCTGTCTTGTCATGTGCTTTGGCATTCTGGGAACTAGTAATGACTCAAAATTGTGATCATATAGTCTGTCCTTCTGTATAACAGAGACCATAGAACTTTCCCAAGATAATTCCTAGGGTATATCTTTTAGAAAAAAAATCTAATCTTGATTTTAAAATTGTCAGTGATGGAGAATTCTCCACGACCCTCGGTAAATTTTTCCAGTGAATATTTACTCTCACAAATTACGCCGTCCCTCAAAAGAGTCTCAGAGAAAGCAAAACTACTCAATATCTGAGTTTTTTCCTCACTTCATATTTCAGTACAAAGTCTGGAAGGAATATTTTGACTGAATGATATATTACATTCAGAAATTTGAATGAAAATGGGCATTTAGCTTTGGAGATTATATATATATATATATATATATATATATATATATAAAATGGAATTATGTTTGTAAAGCTAAAATATCCACCTTGTCAGAATTAAAAAATGTAAAATTTCAAACAAATCCAAACATCAACAATTAAGTTTAACATTGCACAAAACAAAGTAGTATTTTTTTCATGAACTAATTAGCTAGTTTTGCACAACTCTGACAGCATGCTTGAGCTAATAAATTGATGCACATCTTTCAAATAGTTTGCTAAAATGCTGTGGATCATTGTTTTATGACTATTGTTGATGTAGTTCTATTGCTAGTGAATATAGATTTCACAGTGCATTAGAGTATGGACAATATGGCAGTCCCTGGCAAACTTGACTACTAGCGATTAAAAATTCCCTTGTGCTTAGTAATTTCATTACCTTTTCTAACTTTCCTGCCATGCATAAGCACCCATCATACTTTCCAACCATCACACCCAGATTAGCAATCAGAGCAACATTATAAATTGTGGGAGCATTTTGTGGGGTGGATTTCATATGGATAGTGACACCAGCAACAGACAGCAAGTAGCAGAGACATGATGACATGATTCACTGGAAAGGACTTCACACAGAGGTGTTGTTCTCGTGTATTTC
This sequence comes from Mauremys mutica, assembly GCF_020497125.1. NCBI lineage: Eukaryota > Metazoa > Chordata > Testudines > Geoemydidae > Mauremys > Mauremys mutica. Next base: position 276,478,514 of record NC_059073.1, read on the forward strand.
TGCTTGCTATTGAGGTCTTCTTCATCAGTAAACTTTCTCTGACAAACTATTTTTCTGGATTATGTTTTTTTAGATTGATCTCTAGAAAAGGAGAGTTTTCCTTCTACCTTGGTTTCTGCTACTCTCTCCTGACTACCATACCAGATGGCATCGTGATGGTGCCATGTAATTACCTAAGATAGATAGATGTTGGCTCTTTTTTTAATTTGTCATTGTGAACCTCTTAATATTTCTAACAGGAAAAGGTTCAAGCAGCATTAGTGGAGGAAAAGGGCTTCTTCTAATATGCAAGAGTACCACTTTGTGTCAGAAAAAGTACAATATTTAGGTTGAAGGATTTGTGCCAGAATGAAATTATCTAAATAGCCAGAGCTTCTCATAGCAGCATATGTCATTAATGGGATCCACAATAGCTGCCTAGCTTGCTACCTACGTTTGCGAGAGACTGCCTCTGTCCCTGTGCCATGCTCTCAGAGCATTCTGTGCAAGAGCCCCTTTCTTTTAGAATGCTCTCCCCAAATAAAGTGTCGAAACAGGCTCAATTTGTTGACCTATATGTGCTATGAACACCGTCTGTTTCAGTGGGCACTGATGGGAAAGTGTGGTGGTGGTTTTAAACTGGGTCACATGACTGGGGATTAAATGATGTGTGGTAGGGTAGAAGGAGAGAGAAGTATGGCTGCTTTGAATGGTTCAGTTTTGTAACTCTTATTCCTGACAATAGTTAGGCTGTCGGTGTGTTGAGACCAGTGCCTATCCTGCTGCCTCCTTGCACTTCCCCATGTGTGTCCATCTGTCTGTGGTCTCTTGTCTTATACTTAGATCGTAAGATCTTTGGGGTGGGAAGCATCTTTTTATTCTGTTTGTACAATGCCTAGCGCAACAGGGCTCTGGTCCATGACTGGAGCACCTAGGTGCTACAGCAGGGGTGGGCAAACTTTTTGGCCTGAGGGCTGCATAAATTGTCTGGAGGGCCGGTTAGGGAAGGGGGTCGTGACCTGCCCCCCACCTCCTATTTGCCCCCCTTGGACTCTTGCCCCATCCAACCCCGCCCTGTTCCCTGATGGCCCCTCTGGGACCCCGGCCCCATCCACCCCCCCCACTCCCTGTCCCCTGACTGCCCCCAGAACCCCTGCTGCCCCATCCAACCCCCCTCCTTCCTGACTGCCCCCCTGGGAGCCCTGCCCCCATTCAACCCCCTGTTTCCCCCCTGACCACCACCCCAAACTCCCCTGCCTTCTATCCAACCCCCGCCCTGCTCCCCACCCCCTTACCGCACTGCCTGGAGCACCAGTGGCTGGTGATGCTACAGCCGCACCGCCCAGTTGAAGCTGGGCCATGCTGCCGCCACTGCCACCATGCAGCACAGAGCACTGGGTCAGCCGGGCTCTGCAGCTGTGCTGCCCCAGGAGCTCACAGCCCCGCTGCTCAGAGCATTGAGCCAGTGGCGGAGCGAACAAGCTGAGGCTGCGGGCAAGGAGGAGGAACAGCGGGGGAGGGGCCAGGAGCTTGAGGGCCAGGCAGGACAGTCCCGTAGGCCGGATGTGGCCCGTGGGCTGTAGTTTGCCCACCCCTGTGCTACAGTAATATTTTAAATGTATGTCAAGGTTGCCTGGAACTTTGGATTTTCAGAGGCTGGGTGCTCAGCACTTCCTGAAAAACAGGCTTCTCTAAGGTGTCGCAAGTCAGGTATGCGAAAACTGAGGTACACAAAACTGATTGTCACTCTTGAAAATCTCAGCCCTGGCTCTTATTCCCAGCTCTGCTACATGCTGCCTATGCAGCCTTGGAGAAGTCATCTTACTTTTCTGTGCTGCAGTTTCCTCATGTGTAAAAAAGGGATAATGAACTTTACCTACCGCATGAGGTACATTATGAATCTAGATTCATTAATCTTTATAAAACTGTTTTATTTCATTGGAAGGAAGGAGCTAAAAAATGCAGAGTATTATTATGAATAGATAGAAGACAGACAAAAATCATAGGTACGTTGGAGGAAATTAGGAACCCACTTCCCTAATCCACTACCATTTCTATTTTATTATGCCTCAAATTACAAATAGATTATCTAATATGTGACATAGGGACAACTGGAAAAGTGTAATCAGAATGACTTTCCTTTTATTAAGAGAAATTATGTAGGAATAGTAAGGTTGTACCTAAAAACTAGCTTTTAAATTAGCTGGTTTTTAAATATCACAGTTCAGAAACACACAACAGTAAATCAGGAGAGCCTCATTAATCAGAATCTCACATTATGGGACTTTGCATTTCCTTTATGAAATTTATATAATTAATGTGTACGTGGCAAGAAATATAATTCCTCCCTCTGTGGGAGACTTAACTCTAAGCTGAAAGTTGACCTACCCTTGGGAACACTTACTGTATTATTTTGTCCCTTATAATGTGGTTCTCATCAGAGCTCAAGTGGTAAATATTTAACAAGGGTCATTTCCTTTTCCCTCTGTCCTCTCTCCATATTTGTAAAACTTATTTATTTTAACATAGGAATGTCATTCTCTGCCCCAATGTCAGTCCTTATTTTCCTTAAACTATAACTATGGCTGTAATTTTGACATGGCAGTTTTTAGGGGTGGGGAAGCAAAACTCAAGAATAAACAGAAATGAATACATTATTTATATAAATGAAAATCAGTCACAGTCACTGTTATTTAATTAATATACTCCCTTTAATTGTTTTTAAAATGAAAATAAGAAAAGCATGTATAAGGAAAAGTATCATGCTACCCCTATGGGAGTGACTATGCAAATAGGAATATGCAATATTAGTATGGGGCTGGCAGTTAATGCTTATGTTTAAGCCTATGTTTCCTATGCCCGGTGTGAACTAAGTGTTCCCAGAAAGCCTGAGCAGACTCAGACTAAGTGGAGTGTTCATGCCATTAATAAAAATGCTGTGCCCTTTCTCCAATCACCTTGATTCCAGAATCTTTATTAAACCGTACAGTACATGGGTCTGATCCAAAGCCCACTGAAGTCAACAGGAATCTTTCCCTTGAGAAAATAAATGGAAGAAAAGACATAAAGAAAAGAAATAATTTAAAACATTAAAATTGGGTTCATCTTTTTGTTGTGTGTTTATATAATGCCTGGCAATATGGGACCCAGATCCATGACTGGGATCCTGGGCACCATCACAATGCTAAGAACTGAACAAATAATAAATAATTACAATAATAAATAAAATAAGGACTGCTTCTTTACATGTCAGAGATCAAAGAGGTACTTTAGCATTCCCATGCCTGCAATTAATTCTGAGTTCTGCATGTGAGTTATTCCAGCTCTCAGGTGGAGTAAACATTCATCACTCAGGTGTAATATTCCTGTATACTTGAGAGGTCTGCATATGAAGAAAGTGAAGTTTGAGAATGACATGCCACTGGCAGCCTGTACATGCATCTCCCTGAGACTAAGCATAAACGTGTGTACAGCATACAGAAATAAATGTCCATACATTTGTTTGTATAATAGAATGTGGCCACAAGTGATGAAGGTTCTCCGTCCAGAGGTGAACTATGCAGATACAGAACTCATTTCCTTTCTTAGGCATCAACACAAACAGAACAAAATCCAGAATTTGGTTCAGTGTTAGTTAAAACTGCTGTGTTAATTCATCATGGTTTCCTCTCATTTCCACTGCAATATTGATAGAAGCTTAGTCTGGTAGCCTGAGCACAGGACCAGGAGCACTTGAATTCTAATTCTGACTCTATTACTGGCTTGCTCTGTGCAAGTCACTTAACCTCCTTGGTTCAATTTCCTCCTGTGTAAAATAGTTATAATAGCATTTACCTACCTCATAGCAATATTGCAAGGATTGATTAGACAATCTTTGCAAAGCACTGCGAAGATGAAAAGTGCTGTGCAAGAATTATTATTATTAGAGCCAGGTCTGAACTGGAAGGTTCAGATACTGAACCTGATCAGAACTTCTTCAGAGTTGGTAGTGGTGAAGTGGTGTTAGACTCTAAGAGTTGAGTACAAGCTCATCTCTATTACTGTCAGTTTGGAGAAGGAGAAAGTATAACTGTTTCAGGATGCAAAATTTCCCTACTCCAACCCTACATGTTGCATACCTGAGCTCAATTTCTCCCTCCCTTCAGCAAGAATTTCAGGGAGAAAGTCACTCTCTTGAAGAGACAAATAACACATTTGTCAGGTTTGATTTTCATATTTAAATATGTAAATAAACTTCTCTCTAATTTTTCTTTAGAAGAGTTGGCCTGAGTGCAAATGGAAATTATCCTAGTTCATGCTAAAAGTGAATTTTGATACAACATGTCATGAGTATCTCACACCCTATATTTGTGTGGGATTCTAGATACCTGATGCCAGACAAAAAGACTGTGGCTAAATTTCAAAAGAATGTAAAACTAGGATTCAGCCTACTAGCTTCCAGACTTCAGGAAGAAATAGAAGTGATTAAGCAGAATGATTAAACTTTTTCAAAGCCAACATCAAACATTATTCTATGGACCAGTGTTTAAGATTGATGTGACCAGCACCCTTCTGATGCAGACTGGGAATGTAGCCATGGAACGATCCCAACCAACAGTAATGAGGAAACTGAGAGATTCAAGGTCACTTCTAAACCTAAATGCCTCATACAGCTCATTGCAATGCCTGCTTAGATGCTAGACTGACCATAGGTTAATATATTAATGAGGGCCATGATTGTTCTTCTTATATTAAGTAATGTCTGTGAACAATTATGGGATGGGAGTAATCTTCCCCTTATTTCCGATGTTGGACCCTGAGATTGATAATATATTATTATTCTGAAAATAGAACTCAAACACATTACAGGATTTTATTCTTCGGCAACCTGGGTGAATCAGTATCCATTTCAATATTACTACATAGCACCTTGAAAAATAATTGGGGGATAAAAAATTGTAATACATCATCAGCTTAATTACAGTGAAAATGTACACTGGTGTTTTGTCACGAACCTGGTTAAATCCTGGCATCTTTGTGCCATCTATTACTTCATTTTAATAAAAGCTACGATCCCCAAATCCTGAAGTCCTTACTACATTTTTAATTAGTCAAAACTCCAGTTTTGCCAGAGTAAGGACTCAGTAACGATGGAGTAAAAACTTCAGCCTTTGGCTCTATATACTTGTATTAATATGGTAGACTAGGTATAACTCTCCAATACATATGTATATTTTCCACCAAGTATCTTTATATGGTGACAAAAATATTAAGATGACGCCTCAGTTAGTCTATGTCCCAGATGTACATATAAACATAATTTTTCAATTGTAATGACTTGCTTTAGATAACCAATTCTCATGATTCATTCAACCACCAGTCTAAATGTCTCACCTAGGCTGAGAGAAGTGGTTTCTTTTTGGAGGAGATGCCTAAATCCCTCCAAAAACTCTTTCTTATATACCCGGTATATAGATTTTTTTTGTTTTGGGTCCATCTTTTTGTTATGTGTTTATATAATGCCTGGCCCAAATCCATGCCTGGGATCCTTAGGCACCTTCATAATGCTAAGAACTGAATAATAAATAATTACAATAATAAATAAAATAAGGACTACTGCTTTACATGTCAGCCGTAGAAAGAACAGAGAGTTCCCATAGCCTATTGTGTTATGTCTTGTATATATATATCAAGCTATAACACAGTAGGCTGTGGGGACAGCCTAATAATAATTAAACTTCAGTTCTTTCTTCTTTATAAAGCCCCAATCTTGATCCCACTGAAGTCAATTGAAGTTTTGCCATAGAGTGCAATGGTAGCAGAACTGAGCCTAAATATGAAGAAAAAGAGCAATAATACATTATTATGAAAAAAATATGTCTTTAAAATATAAAAATGTGTGCAAAATATGCACAACATCTGTCCACTGAACTGTAAGTATATTTTATTCCATAAAATAGGGAAGGAGAAATTGCTTTGAAATTGTGGATTATATTTGCTCCTGATGCACGAACACAACTTTCATCAGGATTATGTGCACACAGTTCGAAAGGAGAGTGCATCTTCTAGAGTGATTCACTATTCTATTTTAAATTGCATACACCAGACGCTGGGAAAATATATGTCTTGCTGCTTTTGAGTTTACACAGTTTAAATTCTTCTAGGCAAGTGGCATGTATTCAAGTACCAAATCAGTGCTTCTGTTACAAAAGTAGTATAATGAATTAGCACTCAAGTTTTCTGAAACTATCTTGAAAGAGATTGTTATACTGCCGTTATGCAAAAATACGGTTGATATTGAGGGCTTAATTGCATTGTGTTTTCCACAGGATTACTTTATAACATCCAAATTACATTGTAATAAAAATAATCTCAATTTTTCCAGATATTTCTCAAAATATTTCCTGATTTAATTATTCAGTAAACTAGGTGGGTATCTTGAAGGAGAATTCTGAGGTCTCCTTCATAGTTGTGGGATAGGTGAATGTTTAAGGAGCTCCAAAGGGAGAGAGCTCTGTAGGCAGGGAGGCCTGACAGAAATAATCTGAACAAACAGAAGGCAGGGATTACAAAGGTCTCCAGACAGGGAGGCCTGTGAGGGTGGCTCTACACGGCAAGCAGAAAACGGCAGCAGCAAGTCTCAGAGGCCAGGATACAGACTTAGGCTTCCAGGGTCTCGCTAGACATAGCCTAAAAATAGCCATGTAGATATTCAGGCTTGGACTCTGAAAGCTAGGGAGGGGGTGGGCTCCTCTGAACTCCAGCCCAAGCCACAGTATCTGCACAACTGGTTTTAGAGCTGTAGGGTGAGCACCATGAGCCTGAGTGTGTAGACCTGGGCTCAGAGACTCACTGTGTCTGGTTTCTGCTTGCTCTGTAGATGTAGCCGAGAGACCCTGACCAAGCCTGAGTCCTTACAGAAGAAGGGGCTGTTGCTGGAACTCAGAGAGGTTTTTGTTTAGGGGCTTCTAAATTTAGCCTGGGCTCTGAGGTAAGAGCCTGTAAATTGTTTAAGTACTTTTCCAGAAGGCACCATTAAAGAGACACTGATGCAGATTGTTTGGGTTCTCTTTGTAGGCTGTTAAAGTGAACATATTGCTACCTCACTGAGAGGGTAACAAAGGCAGGGTGTTGCAGAGCCACCCCTGGCCATGAGGGGTCCCTCAGGAGGCAGCTGCTCTGCTACAGTCAGGGACGGCTCTAGGCATTTTGCCGCCCCAAGCACGGCGGGCAGGCTGCCTTCGGCTGTGGGAGGTCCACTGAAGCCGTGGGACCAGCGGACCCTCCGCAAGCAAGCCACCGAAGGCAGCCTGCCTCCTGCCCTTGCGGCGCCGGCAGAGCGCCTCCCTCGGCTTGCTGCCCCAAGCACGCGCTTGGCGTGCTGGGGCCTGGAGCCGCCCCTGGCTACAGTGACCTGCTTAAAAGAGTTCATTTGTTACTAGTTGTTGCTCCCACAAGCAGTTAAAAAGAGTATCATGATTCAAAATGTGATCACCCAATAGGAGTTTATTCAGCTGAGGCATGTGGGGGTTCTTTCTTCCAGCTTGTTCCTGCCACTTCAGTTAAGCTTAGCATAATTAATCTCTCTCTTAATAGTTATTACCTTTTAAATTCACTTTTGGACTTTTCATTAATTATTACTACAAACACACAACAATAGAAATATATGTTGGTTTAGTCCTGACTCCAATGTCAAATTGGCACAGTATTTTTGTTAAATTGACGTCAGCAGCATTCCTGCTATTGCAGGCACTAATTTTTGTTCTGTAATTCGAATAAGGAACTGTCTGTATTGTTAGTCAGTTGAATTAAAGAAGTTCTGCCAACTGTGCTAATGGAGAAGATATACTATATAGTAGATTTTGTTTGAATTTATTTAATTTATTTGATGTTATTGAATATATTTTATACAGATCTTTTTGCGGTCAAGGTATTCCAAAATGTTTTACAATTAGTTAGAATCTATCTTGAATCTGGTTTTAGATTTTGATAAGATGCTAAGAAGCACGTCCTTGCCTTTGGTAAATTTACCAGGAATGTTGACAAAGGCTGACCTTCTATAATGGGCCATAATACAAAATTTGTTGCATTAATACACAAGAAGTAGGAGGATATGACTGTGTCAGCAAACCTTGTCAGCTTTAAAAACATTTTGTATCAAGCCTTTCAGTTTAAATGGATGATTACTCACAGAATGGGATGATCTAGAAACAAGAGACCATCTGTCTGTCACATATCCTTCAAGGTACCAATAATGAACAAGAAAGGCATTGTATGTTTATTAGTAAACATATTGTGGGGAGGAGGCCTAATAGGAACACAAACAAAGGATTACTCTTTTTTAATGTAGGAGCAGAGAAGATTCACTGTGGCCGATATGAATGGAGTTCTTTAATATCAATATGGCTTAAATGTACATATATTAAGAATAATTCCTAATATGACCTATGGTTTTAAGGGGCTAAAATTAAGTAGAATAAGTATTAGAAGAATAACATACCTATGGGAAGATGGAAGCATTTAAAGAAGTGGGTGAAACCACAACCTTATCCTCCATCAAAAGAATCTGCCCTCTAATCATAATGGTGGTGTCCAGTTCTAGGTTATCCAAATAGTCTCAGTAGCCAGAACTTCCTTTTTCCATCTTTCTTTGCAGTATTGTTGTAGCTGTGTTGGTCCCAGGATATGAGAGACACGGTGGGTGAGGTAATATCTTTTATAGGACCAACTTCTGTTGGTGAAAGAGAGAAGCTTCTGAGATCCAGAGAGCTCTTCTTCAGGTCAGGTCTTTATCATCTTTGGCAGGTTTGCAGGCTGTGCCTCTTCCTGTGGGATGTGGACCCAGCCATGCAATCATCACCTACAGGCTCGACTACCACAATACACTGTACCTTGGTAAGGAAGTTAAGGCCTTGAGGAAGGGTCAACCTTCAATGAGCAGTGGCATGCCTTCTGGTTAAGACAGAACAACCATCGTGTGTGCAAAATTGCAGCTGCAAAAATTAAGGCCAGTGTTTAAAAGTCTGGCTATAATCATTGTCCCCTGTTACAATAGAAATACTCTTTTTTTATAATGTTTGCATTTTCCAGATAAACTACTTGGCATAATTGAAGGTGTTCTGTAGCATTTCCCATTCAAATACTGATCCAATCAGGCATTGTTTAGCTTGTGAAATTTGGTGGGATCACAAAATAAGGTTATCGTGGACTAGATGATCACAATAGTCCCTTCTGGCCTTATAATCGATTAATAAGCATACATATTAGAGGTGAGGGGTAAAGAGAAACCTATCATGGCAATTAACAAATATATTAAAAGTGTAGTTTATATATGAATATTCCAAGGAGAACAGGAGAAACCAAAAATCCATAGAATGTATTTGAAGTGTCCTTGAGCAACATTGAATACTCAAGATTAGGCACTGTCCATGAGCAAACCTATTCATTTTTGTTAATGAGACAGAAAAGGAAGATAAAGATTTAAAAAATGCTGGACATCATGTTTTATTAGTCACCCAATATAATTATTGACAGGGATCAAGGATGTTAAGGTCCAAAAACGACTACTTATTATCTTAACACTCTTGAGAGGTATTGAACACATTTGAATTTAATTAGAAAGGAACATCCATGATTTAAGAATAAATCTTGCCTCTCTTAATTGTAATAATTAAGATGATTTATTTCCTTTAATATTTCTAGCATTTTGGATAAAAGTCCTTCATAAAAAGTGCACTACTTATTGTCAAAGACAAAATCACACAATATGATTATATAAACCCCGCTTAAAAAAAGTTTTAGGTTATTGCTAGATGGATTTGTGAAATGCCTTCCCTGATATATTTAACAGTGTAATTGCCTTAGTCACAATGATTCAGATACTAAATTTAACGGGAGAAAAATAAAATTAGTTAATAATAGCTAAAAGGGTTTTCTACTGTTTGGCAGTGCAATATATATATTTTTATGTTCTCAAATTTTTGTTTTTACTATCAAATTAACTCCCCAAAGATGTGAAACTGATGAGAAAAATCTTGGAGCAGTTCAGGATGATCACATATGATTTAATACCGGGTAAATTATCTCCCTCTATTTCTTCATTGGACAATGAGGTTAGTAATGATAGGGAAGTCAGGCTTTGGTAGTATGGATTGGATGTTTGCATTTTCATCATTCATGATCCAGCCAATGGAGTGACCAAGCATACAGCTCCAGAATCAGCAGTGGAGTAGCAGAGTTGGAGACTTTTTGCAAGAAGGCGGGTCTTCTAATCCTCTCGTGGAAGATATTGATTGGCTTACAAGTTAGAGGAGAAGAATACCCAGTCAAGACAGAAATAATCAAGATCACTGTTTCAGAGAAAGCACAAACATGATGACAGGTGAGGCTTTGTATCTTTTACAGCACATTACTCCTAAATTATATAGTGGGGACCCCGGGGTATTTTATATACAGTTTTAGGTGCTTCAATGAATGGAGTGGGGGCCACGTATATGGGAGCTAGGACTGAGGCATGTCCACCAGGGTTGACTGTGCAGCACTGAGCCACATTCCAATATGAGAGAGGACTGTACAAATGGACAATGTGCACAAGGGTAGAAGGGCTAATCTTTTTGGTTGGAGACTAGCTGGAGCATCCAGGAGGGCATTAAACAATGTAAGGGGAGGGTGCTAAGAAAGCAAATGTGGTTCAAACTCAACATATTGAAAACAAATTGAACCAATGTGACAGATTGTGAAGACATTTTTTGATGCTAGGAGTCTGGGTAAGAAGCAAAAGGAACTGGAAAACCTTATTGTGAATAAATTTGAATAAGTGGCATTACTGAAACCTGGTGGGATGATTCACATGATTGGAATGTTAAAATCACTGCCTATAACCTGTTCTGGAAATATACAGTGATTAAAAGAGGTGGGAGTGGGACTCTACATTAAATACCTCATTACCTGTTTTAGAGTTATTAATAGCTCAGAAATGCAGGATCTTGAATGTATATGGATCAGTGTACTAACTAACAAAGCCAAGGAGCGGGTACTTACAGGCCACTGAATCAAATCACAGGACAGGATGGTTTACCTGTCAGTAATGTGTGGGGAAAAAAAACCATGGAGGCCTTCAATATGGGAGACACGCTGGTGGTCTCATGCAGCCAGTACTACAACATCACTGAAGTTTATAAAAATTACAGATGATAATTTTTAACAAAAAATATTGTTCCCAAGAAAAGGAAACTCTGTTTTGGACCTCATTATGATGAATAAAGATAAACTGATTGCTGGACTAGAAGTTAGTGGTTGCCTAAGGACTAGTAATCATGACCTCATTATATTCAATATAAGCAAAAATGGCACTTCCAACCAATAGTATATATACTTGGTGCTTCAAAAGGGCTGATTTCTCACACTTTAAAACGGATGTTGAAAAACTGGAGAGGGGGTTGGAGAAAATGTCTTACTACAAGAGACTTAAAGAGCTCAGTCTGTTTAGCTTAGTAAAAAAGAGAGGGAGAGAAAGAGAGGTGACTTGATTATAGTGTATAAGTGCCATTATGGGGAGAAATACTGGGCACCAAAGGGCTCCTTAATGTAGTGGGGAAAGGCATAACATGAAAGAACCAATGAACCAATGGCTGTACGTTGAAGCCAGACCAATTTAAATGAGAAATTAGGCACAAATTTTTAATAGTGAGGGTGATTAATCACCGGAACAAACTACCAAGGGAAGTATTATATTCTCCACTTTAAATCAAAACTGGATGTCTTTCTAGAAGATATGCTTTAGCCAAACAAGTTATGCTTTAGATAAATGCAAGTTATTGAGTTCAATATAGGGGTAACTGGGTGAAATGTAATGGCCTTTGGTATACGGGAAGTCAGACTAGATGATCCAATTGTCCTTTCTGGCCTTAAACTCTATGGAGTCTGTATTGGCAGAACTAAATGAGCTCTGTAGGTAAAGCATCTACTTGCGTCTGATGAAGTGGGTTTTTACCCACGAAAGCTCATGCTCCAATACTTCTGTTAGTCTAGAAGGTGCCACAGGATGCTTTGTCGTTTTTTACTTTACCTTAGTGGCCATTGATAGAGCCATTGATAGAGCCAACAAGCCATTGATAGAGATCAGCAGGCAGGAATTTGTGTACATTACAAAATTTTATTGTGTTCAAATGAGACTGAGGAGTCAAGTTAGCTGACACGATGCTGACCACAACTGACTAGTCAATGAGTGTAGACTGGGACAAATAGTGTCAGCTAATCATGATTAAGCCTTCAAAGTATAGTAGGCACTTGGCCTGCAGATTCCTAAGGAATTAAACCTTTATTAGCTGACATGATGCTGAACATGATTTACCCTGTTCTATGTTGACCAAAAGGCTTAAAATTTTACTAATACAAATCTTTAAACACTAGGTAAATGTGCACCTTGTTCCTATAGTGTATTCTCCTCTGGCTCCTGGCGTCTACTTCCTAGCTTTCACTCCCCCAGTTCAGAGTTGCCTGGGCACCCACCCCCTCAAGACCTGTGGCTGATGCATATGTAAGATAGATGAACCCTGAACTCTACAGGGTAGTATCTGCTCTTTAAACACTATGGGGATATTCTGTGTTCTGCCTCTTGAGAGGTGCAGCAAAGAAGGCACAGCCTGGTGTGTGGAGCGGCGCAAAGGTGTCTTTACATCATGTTTGTGCCCTCTGGTTTTGGACTGTAGCTGCTCTAACTTACAGCTGCCTTACCTGGGCTGCTTATGGGCTGTTCAGCAACCCAGATTTCCTGTAGTGCTTAGCACTATGGGTATACCCCCTCCTTGCCCTACACCAGGGCTATTGAGGGTAGACAGTATAGTGCTTGTCAGCTCTATGCTGATTCTGTGCAAGGGGAATTCTTCTCTGGCCCCTTGCAGCTTCTGTATGACCTCTATGCATTGCCACAATAATGTGTAGGGGCCAGAGTGGGGAGCAGAACTGGCCCTTTGCAATTTTGCAGATATAAACTTATTCCTTCTTGTGCAAGCCTCCCTCATTGCTGCAGACCTCAGTAGCCTCTCCCTTGCTCCCAATTTTCTGGCTTCCACTTCCAATTCAGGACTGCCTGGTTCCCCACTTACCTAAGATCTGTGGATGATGTGAAGCTAAGGTAGGTGCTGGTCCTGTGATGCTCACTAGACTCCATCAGGGCAGGCACCTTCTCCTGGATGCCTCTCTAAACTCCAGTGGCTCCTAGCTGCATGGAATCCATTCCCATTCTGGCAACGAAGATAAAAAACAGAAGGGAGCATAGTTGGTGTTTTACTGGTTACATCATTGATTTGTGCAGCAACTTTGAAAAGAGAATTATGTGGCAAGTTGCATGCCCACATAATGGCATAGCACAGGTGAGAGAATATGCACACTGCTTCTTTAAAATCATAGCAGAAAGCTAAGGAGGAATGAGACTGGAAAGGTTCTAGGCAAAAACTCTCCAGTGAAGAGGAGAGAGACCGTAAATTTAGGGATCAAAGTTTTCTTTTTCAAATAAAGCTGTTTGTTCAGTTTTAGATGAAAGCTATGAATCTTCACCATTGTTACATGATCAATTAATCTGATGATACGCTACCAGGCCTTTGAGACATTAATTTAGGGGTGTTTATGAGAACAGGATGACTGTAGATGCATAGCAGTCAGTTGTCCTGTGGTGGCTGGCAACCCTGCCAGATAGCTTGAAGTCCCTGCTGCTGCATTATGATCTCCCTTGGTCTGTGAGTTTGCCTCTGAGGGAACAAGTGAAGTCTTCTGGCTCTAATGAAGAACCAAATAAACAACTTGTGCTGCCTTACCTTTTCCAGAAAGGTATACAGTTTATGGCTTAACGTAGCATTTTACTGCACAGTTGTAGCTAGCAGATTACCACAACAGAGCAACCCAGGCTGAAAACAATAACTTTGGGATTACATGATTTACACGTCAAAAAACTGAAAGGATGATGGGCACCAATATGAATGAAATGCCATTTGCAAATATTCTTGTTGAATCTAGACCAGAGATTGATTGATCTTTCTCAAGTTAAAATGCAATTACTGTTATGGCTTCAGCCCACAAAATGAGACTTTGAAATGATCACCCTATAAATAATGTTAATGTGTGTAATAGTGTAGAATAACTGGATTATGATTTGATATAAATTTAAACTTTGCCATTTGTTTTTCATCTCCCATAATTAGGGTTTGGTTCTCTAAGATGCTGGGAATCACCTGTGAGCTGCTGAGTAGCCAATTCCCATTAACATCAATGGGAGCACTTAGCACCTCACAGGACTGGGCTCTTAGGCCCCACTCTTGTCGACACTTAAGCATGTGGTGGATTTAAGCATGTCAACAGTCCCATTAGCCAGGGCCGGCTTTAGGAAGTGCGGGGCCCAATTCGAACATTTTCGGCGGGGCCCCGGCAGGGATGACTAAAAAAAAAAAACATGTAAAAAAAAAGCCTTTCATTTCTTAGCAACCGGTTCCCTGTAAAAAGTTCTGCTTTAAGGAATGTGCCACAGTATGTATTTTTTGTACCAATAGGGTTACCATACGTCCGTATTTTTAAAAATTCCTCCCGGATGGCGATTTAAGAACCAAAAAGCTGGACATGTCTGGGAAAATACAGATGTACGTTAACCCTACCTAAAGTTCTTTTTTAAAAAGATGGGCCTGAACTAGAAATGAGCTCCTTTTCACATGTGTGGGTCCCCGCCACTCCCTTGGGGTGTGCTAGGGTGACCAGATGTCCAGATTTTATAGGGACAGTCCCGATTTGGGGGTCTTTTTCTTATATAGGATCCTACTACCCCCCACCCCGTTCCAATTTTTCACACTTGCTGTCTGGTCACCCTAGGGTGTGCACATATGTGGGTCCCAGCTGCTCCCTGCCCCCCTCATTGAAGCAGGTGTGCAGGGTTACTGCCCTGGGAACTGCAGGGCACCAGTGGACATGGGGCTGGCTGGAGGCAGGGCAGGCGCTGACTGGAGGTAGGGTCTGGCTGCAAGCAGGGCAAGGGGTGTGGGGCTGGCTGGAGACAGGGGTGTGTGGGGTGGGCTGGCTGGCTTCAGGCAGGGCCGCAGGGGGGTGTGGCAGGGGTTGGCAGGTCTGGAGACAGAGGAGTGCGGGACTGGCTGGCTTCAGGCAGGGGCGTGCGGCAGGGGTTGTCTGGAGACAGGGCAGGGAGTGTGGGGCTGGCTGCAGGCAGGGGGTGTGGGTACAGGGGGTACAGCCCACCCTGTACGGTAAGTGCCTCCTCCTCCTCCCTCCCCCACCAGGGTAGCAGCAGCAGCCCGGAGGCTATTTAAAGGGCCCGTGGCTCCCCTGCTTCCACCGCCCCAGCCCTTTAAATAGCCATGGGAGCCCTGGGGAAGCGGCGGGGTCCCAGGGGCTATTTAAAGGACTGGGGCAGCAAAGGCAGCTGGAGCCCCCCCGCTACCCCAGGACTCTGGGGGTATTTAAAGGGCCTGGGGCTCCCCTGCTTCTACCACCCCGGCCCTTTAAATAGCCACGGGAGCCCTGGGGAAGCAGTGGGGCTCCGGTGGCTATTTAAAGGGCCGGGGCAGTAGAAGCAAGGGGAGCCCCAGACTTTTTAAATAGCCCCCAGGGCTCCAGCAGTGGAGCTCTGGTGGCAATTTAAAGGCCTTAGGCTCCAGTCCCTGCTGGGAGCCCCAGGCCCTTTAAATTGCCCCCTGGGGAAGCTGGGCCACCCCGGTACAGCGCACTGGCAGGGCTTGGGTGCGGGGCCCTCTTAGGCGCGGGGCCCGATTCGGGGGAATTGGTTGAATTGGCCTAAAGCCGGCCCTGCCATTAGCCATGTGAGCAGTCCCACAGTTGTTGTCAAGCACCAACAGTTTGGTATAGTACAGGACAGAAAGGAAGACATGATCCACAAACAGACACTAGTCACATCTGTAATTATAAGAATGGTTCCTACTCTGAGGGGTTTGTAGTTAAAGAGGTGGATGTGACTGAAATCAGTGGGAGCACTTTCCAGCATTAGTAGTCTCAGCTTTTTTTAGTAGTATCAACTTTAAGCATGTGCAGACCCAACAACATCAGTTAAGGATTTGTCTCAGAGTTTTCTGGGGCTTTAACCCTTGCATGTGTGCAATTAAATCTTCCATGGGATTTTACGATGCTGGACACATTTGAAGGGGTATCTTGGTGCTGAAAAGTTGTTTTAACATTTCAGGCTAGTCTTTGGAAATGAACAAAATTTTAAAATTCTGTTCCATTTTAACAACTCTGCTAGCAGTACAGACTTCTGCCCATGAGCAGGTTGCTGCCATAAAAATAGTATGGCAGCCACCACCACGGCTGGGTGACTTTCCCAATCTCTCACTTCCCATGCATGTGCATGACCAGCTGTGACACAGAGGCTCCTTGGTAATTCACTAGTGTATGTCAGCAACTCATGTCAGGCCTGCACGTAACACACTGTTGTAATAATCTGTATCACAAAGATGTCATGTAAGGTATCATATACAAATTGGTAACGTGATGGTCCCAAAAATCATTGTATGGTTTATGTATGGGGTGTGTACAAAGAGTTATAAATATGTGCTAGAATTATGTTCTAAAAGTGTGTTTGACAAGCAGTGCATAAGCCCAGTCTGCCCCAGATAAAGGAATGTGTGTTTGCTTGTCTGACCAATCTGGTCATCAGGCAGAGACAATGCAAATACATTTACATAAAAGGTAAGCAAAGCCATCAACCTAGAGCAGTGGTGGGCAACCTGCATTCCGCGGGCCGCACGCAGCCTGCACGCAGCCCGTCAGGGTAATCCACTGTTGGGCCGCGAGACAGTTTGTTTATATTGACCATCCACAGGCATGACCGCCCGCAGCTCCCAGTCGCTGCGGTTTGCCATTCCCGGCCAATGGGAGCTGCGGAAAGCAGCGCGGTCCACAGAGACATGCTGGCCACCACTTCCCGCAGCTCCCATTGGCTGGGAATGGCGAACTGTGGCCACTGGGAGCTGTGGGCGGTCGTGCCTGCAGACGGTCAATGTAAACAAACTGTCTTGCAGCCCAACAGTGGATTACCCTGAGGAGCCGCGTGCAGCCCACCACTGCTCTAGAGGGTAGGGGAGTATGATGGGGTGTTCACTCCACACTGGCACTGAAGGGGTTAGGGTGGCAAGAGTGGCTATTAAGCCATAGGCTGCATCTCCTGGGGAGCTATGGGACAATGATACTAAGTGAGAATGAAGCTCAGCTTGGGAGCAACAGCTGGAACTTCTATGAAACCTACAAGTTGAGGATAAAAAGGGGCTGCAGTCAGGTGAGCCTGTGGTCACACTCCCTGATAGAAGGGAGAGAGTAGGAGCTTGACAAGGCAGTGTAGGAAACAGCCCAGGGAAGGAGCAGTAAAGTCTGACAGAGCATAGACCTGAATTTGCTGATTTGAGGGTCTCTGGATTAGAACCCGGAGAAGAGGGCAGGCGTGGGTTCCCCTACCAGCCACTAAGGGAGTGGCACAGTCAGTGCAGTGCATATGGAGACTGCCTGAGACTGTGTGGGAAGAGACTCTGATGATACTCCAACACGGGAGGACAATTGTGACATGGCTGGAGGGCTAAGCCACAAAGGAGAGGCGCCCATAGAATGAGTGACTGAGGCAATGGGCTGAGCGACCTCAGGACAGGGTGCAGACAGAGAAGAGCTAATTCCCCAGAGAAGCATGAGGAGGCACCATGGAGCGATGAGTAGCACACCCTGTTCCAGGGGAGACAGCCTCTTAGCTATCACGATGGGGAGAGGAGATTGCAAAAATTAACATGACATCGGCTCCCTGGTGGACACAGCAAACTGAGCCTCCAGGAGGGCTTCCTGCCTCTTGGAGCAAGGTCCATGAACCTTGGGAAAATATAAGGAGAGAGTAAAAGCCGTTTTGGCATCCTTCACCTGAAGAGACAAAGGGACTGAACAATCTGAACTCTGCTGGAAAAGAGACTTAGTGAGAAACACTTCTTTGAGCAAGAGAATCTAATTTGTTAAATGAGGTTTTAATTTTAGAAGAGTATTTTTAATTTTGTTTGCATGTAACCATATCTATCTTTATTCCCTATATTTGGTATCTTGTAATCCCATGTCCTTTTGTGGAACAGACTTGTTTTACTTTTGCTATAAATTACAATTCAGTGCTGTGACTGAAATACGAGTGTTTGTCAAACCCCAGTGAAATTAATGAGTTGCTGTTTACTGACTCTTTAAAGGAACAGTGAACTCTAAGTGTTCCAAGAGAAGATTGGACACTTCAGGGCTGACAATTTTGGGGAAGTTCAGGACTGGAAGGATGTTGGGGTCACTCTGCAAAATAACTGGGCAGTGGAAGCTAAAGTGTGACCTGGATGCTTGTAGGCTGGCTGTTGGTGTCCAGTTGTGACTCACAGAAGCATAGCATTTAAGGCACCCAGAATTGCAGGGCAGGCAGTGATGCATCCCCTTACTGGTTTGGGTTGAACCCCAAAGTGTCACACCAGCACAAATCCATGTACCTCCATTTAAAAAGATGCATGATTCCTACCTAATACTAGTTGCACTAGATATTGGAGTGCCTGCTATGTGGGTTAGAAAACTAGCTGGGAATTTAATTTTAATTGTTGATTTTTAAAAACAAAAATGGACCCAAGAGAGGGCAAGGGGAGAGTTTCAGCCTCTTGAGGCCTGCAGAGAGTTTAGACTTAGGAGATGGTCTCCTGTATTCTTGGAATCTGAAGAGAGTTTCGTGTTTGGGAGCCTGGCACAGGCACAAATAAAAGGAGATGGAAGCACAGGCTGGCCCCAGTAGGAGCACCTTACAGCCTTATGGGTGGCTATCATGTACCGTTCCATGAAGCAAGAATTGAGGGCACAGAAAGAGAAAACTTGGTTTTACCCATGAAATTTCTTTCTATGACCTTCCAGCTCAGACAGTTTTCACGGTGGGGCATTCCCTATCCTCATGACAACTGGAGGCAGACCAGATCTTTGCTGTGAGCATGTGTTTTGGACTACCCCTAAGGAAGTTCTCTCCAGGACGATAGCTTCCAAGCTTAATAACACTAACTAAATACAAGATTTAAAAGTGTTATTGAAATCAAGCCATTTACAGCAGAGCCTTGACATCAAATTCAGCATCAAGCTGCCTGATGTGGAGAATCCTGGAATGAAAATTCACAGGTAAGACAGAATTTTCCTTCTCAGTCCCTTTCATGTCTAAGAATTTCCACAGTAGGATATACAAAGCAGTAAACCATTTCTAGGGAGGCAGGACAATTCAATTTACCTATGTAGAACTGAAAAGGTACTTGCGGGTTATGGAGCACTCTATTCTATAACAATCTTTTACCATGCACTGTCTCAGCAGGTGTGAGGTTGTCAACACTTTTGTTTTAGACAGTGTGGATGGCAGAGCCTGTAGTAGTTTTACAGATATCTTAAGATGGGTGTGATGGCTCCACCCACAAAATCGCTGCTCTTTCCATAGAGAGGAGAGGAGTTTTACCGGAGGCTTTGAATGTCTCTGCTATATGCACATGTATTTTTCTTAGGATGTTTGGATTTAACGTGAAGGGCAATAATACCACTTCCTATTATATGAGGAAGATTGTGATGACTTTGGACATGGAGGCCTGGTGAGTTCATAGAACTACCATGTTCAATAGAATGTGTAACTGAAGTTTCACAGGAAATGTGCCAAGCTCTGAAACCCCCCGTTACCACAAAATTCAGACCTAAGGCACCCTACAATGGCCTTCCTACCCTAGCAACTCAATTATCAGCTTGGTCTGCTTTGGTGGGCAACAGGAGATGGCTCACCCTACAGGAATTGCCCAGGTTTTACCAGGAAGTTTGTCTCTGACCAACAGAGGACTCCCCAGAACAGACTAGCGCTGTTAACCCTTGGGAGGACATGGATACAGCCTTCCACTCTAAGGATTAACACTCAGGCAGTAATTTCTTCAAAAAAAACAAAATAACTTTTATTGAACACATAGTATTTCCTAATACAATAAGTCTAATATATATATCAAGATGAATAAACCATAAATCTTCTTAATATAACTGGCATATATCAGAACACAAACTCCATCAACACATATGCATATTCAAATATTCAATATTATAATATTAAAATACCCAATATTATGATACTATACAATTAACACAGTTTTAATTGGTTACATTCTGCATGCAATGGCCAGTCACATGCAGAAAGTTGACAGTAAGGTGTGTGTGCGCACACACACACACACTCAGCTTTATTAACTCAGGCTTCAATTAGAGTCTAAAAATCATTAGGCTTACTTCTTCTGATGTCTTCACTCTGTCTGAAAAGGTCCTTCTGATCTGTCAGCACTTGATGTTGTTGCTGCTACTGCTCCTTCTGCCTTCTTTCTTCTATAATTTTTACCTCTTTTAGTTGCTTTTCTTCTTCTGATATGCTTCTTTATTTCGCTCCCAGCACACATTCCTCTGTCTCCAGCAAACTGACATGGACTGACTAAAGCCTGTCAGCACTCTGCCTTATATGCAGTTGACTCACCAATCAGCTTTGAGCCCTTTAGAATGTGGACTGATGAAAAATCTGTGCCTTTAGAGTTGGACCTGTTTGAAGATCTGTGTTCTACCTGACTGAGCCCTCCCTTTAGGTGTTGGAGTGACCTCTCTTTCACTCCAGTCTGCCTGCCTGCCATTGGCTGAACATTCTAAGGCTAGCATTTTGGTTCTCAGAGCTCTGATTCCTTGCGGCCACCATTTTCTTTTCCTTCACTGTGATTGCTTAAAACTATCTTTATTAATTATTTACATTTCTATAATTACCAAACAAATTACATATTTATATACACCTTATTATTGTGTTTCACTATCACCACTCTAATTTTAATAATTTACATGGCCCAGATCTTTATTTTTCCCTGCTTCAGCTAATGGTGACAGATCAGCACCACTGATGCTGGACAGTGCCTAGTTTTGAACAGCGTTTTCAAAGAGAGCAGCTGAAAAATCCTCTGTATCACCCTTGGACAAGGAGATGGTGAGAAGACAAGACACTTTCAGTGATAAAAGGAAGGGACCTACCTACTGCGAAACTGAAAGGTGGTTTTATTAGGACATGTAGCTCACAGATCAAGATCCTGACAAGAATCTGTGTATTCCCACAGGACTGAGTAGAGTGGTGGTCTTCAGGAATGTGTTGTATGACTGCAATGAGAGATTCTCATGAGCTTTCCTACAGTACAATGTGCATGCAGTCACTGACTTGTTTTTCCAAAAAAAGTATTGGCCTTGAGCCCTATGGTTAAGCTATCTTGTAAAAACACTAGCATGTCCTTTGCTTCAGCTGACTTTGCCGTGATGTGTGTCCCTTGTGACATCAACATCTAAACCTCAAGTGACACATAGACATAATGTGAGAATTTCCTCTGAGATGTTAGAAAGTGTTTGTCACCTTCTTAGAAGGAGAGACTGTCGTTCCTTTTCCTGAGCTTCCCACTTGATGGATTAGACTGGACTGGATATTGGTTCAGGATAAGTTCATATTGCACTATATTGTGTGTGTATATGTGCTGGGAGTTTCAGAGGAGGTCCAAGTTACATCTAAGTCAGGTCTGAGAAGTAAGACCTGAGGGTTAATATGAAGGTGATTATAATAATTGTGGCCTATTCCTTCACAATCTTCTTTACCATCTTTACTCTCAGTGGCTGAGGAGGAGAAGGCCTCCTTTATAGCCCCTTCTGAGAGAAAGGAACCACAGCCTCTAATTTTGAGTGTCTCTTTCTCACATAGTATCTCTTTTTTGGTTCTCCAGTGGGACCTGGATGCAAACTGATTCTTCAACAGGCTTCCACCCTGACTTGCGATGCACTGAAAGGCTAATTGATAAAGACTGCATTCTCTTGATTCTAAGTGTGTCTTCTGATGCTTTGCAGGGTCTTCTTGACAGTATTGATTTATTTTAATTTATTTTGGGGAACAGATAAAGTTGTCCAGGAACAATGAGTGAGTTTTATTGAACAACCTTCTCTGATTATCTCAAACACCTATTTTCTGAGATGGTTCACTCTCAGATGAGGGCCCACTTTCAAGCACCCCTTGCAAGACTGGGGTGGGGATTTGCCCAGACTTGAGGAAACTCAAAATACAAGAGAAGTTTTTGAGATTGATTGGTTTTCTGGAGAGTCACAGCCTTCATCTTCTAACTCTCAGGAAACACAGCAATGGCCTTCTCCTAATATGTAATCTGTGTGCTGAAACCGGGGGGGGAGCATCATCCTCAAAGGGAACACCTGGCTGAGATAAGGCAGTCGGAAGATTCCTTTCACTGGAAGGAGGGAGGGTCTTATTCTTTTGACTAAAGTCTCAGTGACTGCTTTGTCTCTAGGCTCCCCAAATTGCTTACCAACAAAATACTTGGAAGGATATCGTGTTAGCCTGGAATTCCAATTTCTTCAAGTGGATTCACAGTCGCCCCTGAGACATATACTTGGAGGTTTAAAATATACAGCAAATTAGTCAAATGAAGCACTAGTTCTGAAAAAAAATGCTAGAGAATTTCATTTAAAGTAGATATTTTTGTATTTTTTTAGTATGTTTTGAGTACATGCTCACAATGGCCTCCCAACTGAGCACAGACCTCCACAATAGGAGACTGCAGCCAATACTCTCAGGACTGGCTGATTTTCTAGTCATAGGTCCGGCACTTAAGGTCTTCAAGCTGAATGTTGAAGGGTTGTCTGTCACCAAGTGGGAATTTATTGGTGTTCTGGCAAAGGAAGTTCTAGCTGATGTTATTTGTCTACAAGAAACTCACATCACGCTGAGTGAAGCACAATTGTTTAAGATAATTGGTTTTGATCTATTAAGTCACAATCTTTATGCAAAACATGACCGAGCCATATACAACTGTAGTGATATATTGAATGCTGTCCATGTTGAATCTTCACTCCTTTGCAACACGATTGAATTTGGTGGATATCAAATTGCAAATATATGTAAGCCACCTGGTGAAACATGGGGTCCACAAGTTCTCTCAAGGCTTAAGTATCTGACAGTATATGTTGGTGAATTTAATAGTCATCATAGCGAGTGGGATTATGCAACTGCAGACCTAAATGGTGAACAACTGTTGGAGTGGGCAACAAATAATTATCTTGCACTGGCAAATGACGTGACCTAGTAGCCCTATTCCAACGTGCTGAATGGAAGGTACCACACTGCTTAGGGTCATGGACCAATCACCCACAGCCAGTGGTGTGTACTGTACTCAATGATTTTCCACATAGCCAACATCGTCCATCATTGATTCAGATGGGGATGCGACTTCCAATTATAAGGAGTGTTCCAAAGCGTAGATGGAACTTCTGGAAGGCAAATTGGGGCTCCTTTACAGAGTACTTAGAATGGAGCATTGAAACCCCATCATCGCTGTGGAAGATGCAAACCATTGTTTCTGTTGTGCCATTATTAAAGCTGCAAGTGCAACAGTTCCACGTGGCTTCTGACCAGTGTGCATTCCATGTTTGAATGAGATTGTGCAGATTTGCTGAGGCAATATGAACAGTCAAGTGATCCAGAGATTGCGGACCATCTTATAGATTCATTGGTTGCCACTCACCAGGCTAAATGGGAGGAAGCGACCGTGGTGCTTGACTTTACTCCAAATCATACTGACAGTCATCCGTTGAAGGCTGCCAAAGCTCTTGTTGACAGAGTTGTCAAACAACAGGTACATGGTGAATGGCAGTGTTTCCAAAGGAGTAATCCAGCTGATAGTAAGATGGAGCTATTCACTAGTGTGGAATTGGATAAAGTGCTGAATGATTTAAAAATGTGTACAGCTGCTGGATATGATAGAATTGCACCTGAATTTATTAAACATCTGGGTCTTTCTGCTCAGGAATGGTTTGTTCAGTTTTTCAAGAGTTCTGCTGGAATCCAAACTGCCTAGAATCTGGCACCAACCAAACGTCATTACCTTGCTGAAACCTGGGAAAAATCTACATTTGCCTTTGAGCTACAGACCAATTTCACTTCTAAGTGTCTGCTTTAAGGTGCTTGAGCATCTGATTTTACAAAGAATTTCACCATCTGTGGAAGGCATGCTGGCACCAGAGCAAGTTGGTTTTCATCATGGTTGTAGTACATGTGATCAAGTACTGGCACTTACAACTTTAATTGAAAATGGATTCCAAGATAAGCTGAAGACTGGTTCAGTTTTTCTTGACCTGACCGTGATATACGATATGGTTTGGCACACGGACCTTTTGGTGAAATTGTCTAGAACTATGCCAGGTTGGTTTGTTTGTGCAATGGCTCTGTTTTTGAGAAATTGCCATTTCCATGTGCATATTGGTGATAGAACAAGTGCTTGGAGGCACCAAAAGAATAGCCTCCTGAAAGGATCACTACTATCTCCAATGTCATTCAACTTATATTCGAATGACCTACCATATACCAGGTCTCACAAGTTTGTTTATGCAGATGGTATATGCCTCGGCATTCAGTCATACTCCTTTGACATACTTGAGAGTGTTTTGAATGCAGATATGGCTGCTATGGCCAATTATTGTCATCTGTGGTGCCTGATACCAAGTGGAAGTAAGACTATGTCGAGTGTCTTCCACTTACATCATGCACAAGCAGACAGAGAGATGAATATAGTTCTCAATGGTCAGCGAATAAAGCATGATTCATACCCAGTCTGTCTATGCATCATGTTGGATAGAACTCCCACATATCATGACCATCTTACAAAGACAGCGACTAAGGTCAAAACGCACAAAAACCTGTTAGGAAAACAGGCCGGAACAACATGGGGTGCCAATGCCCAAACATTACGCACTTCAGCCTTGGCACTGTTATTCAGCAGCGGAGTACTGTGCTTCAGTATGGGCTCACTCATCTCACAGAAGGATGATCAACGTACAACTTAATTCCACCAAGCATATTATTTCAGGCACACTTAAATCTACTCCTCTACCATGATTATTGGTTCTCTGCAATATTGCTCCACCCAGTTTTTGCGGACAGGAAAGCATAGCAAAGCTCATGACGAAATTGCGTGGTATGCCATATCTACCATTAATTAAGACTTTTTTAATCCACCACATGGTCGTCTGCCCTCACGGCGCTAGTTGTGGATAAGTTTACCAGGTGAGGGATTTATACTAGAGGACATGTGTTGAGCTTCATGGTCCACAGAGAAAGTGAAAAATAATTATCTTGTCTCAGACCCCACTGAATGTCAACCAAGGTTTGATTTACTGTGAAGGCCTTCTCAACTGGTTTTGCACCAGACATGGAATTTGTGCTGCAGCAGAATTTCTGTGGCGTTTTAGAGAGGTCTGCTATGTCAATGTGGGCGGCCACAATCCATGATGCACATTCTTGAGGACGGCAAAATGACTCAACTTCTTGAAGGTCTTTGTGCCTTGAACATTGTTGATAAGAATGCTGTGGCTTGGCTTGACCAGATTGCATACGCCAAATAAATAAATACTCATGACTGAGGCTTCTGTGTCCAAGTTTAGTCTGAGTGATGATCTTATACTCCTGTCTATGGGTCTGAAAGGAATTACTCCCTCAGCTGGTATGACTATGCCCTTTACTGAGGAGATTGCAGCAGGCTCAACCATAGCCAGAATAATGAAGACCTTTTTAGTTCTTAGGTACAAGTAGGTCTTGTTAGGAAATTCCCACTCCACCTTAATCACATCCTCAAACCAGGTGGAGAATTACAGAGCACTTCTACTTTGCAAGGTTTCTTGGTGTCTTTCATTTTCTAAAAACAGAAGCACCTATGAATTTAGGATCCCTCCCCTCTACATTCATGTTTAATTCTTGGAAGCTTCATTGAGAGTCTGTGGTGTCTTGGTCAAAGCTCCAGCTTTAAAGATTTCTCCTTCTCTTTAGAGGATTTAGAGAGGAGATTCTCATAAGAGGTTTTAAGACTTTGTACTGCTCCTTTTAGAATTGATTGTGAGCAAGATCCTTCACCACTCCTTGGGCCAAATCCCTGAGAGAAAGGGGAAAGGGCTCTTTGGGGAGGTGGGGGAGATTGAAAAGACAGTTTACATGTCTCCCTAAGGAAAAGAGTGGTCTCTCTGTGACCTCTTGTAGGACCCCTGGAGGCTGGAAGAACAGAGGAGATAGGCCCATATCCCAGGGAAGGGGATATCAATCACTTCACAGCAAGCTCCCTTTTCCTGTGTCCAGATTGACTTCTGGTGCAGCATGAACCAGAGCCACTGAAGAAAAATGACTCATTGGTATCAGAAAGGTCGCATGAGCTGGCACTTTTCATTGGCAGCTGAGGTCTTCCAGGTAAAACAGCTTGTGAGAAGTGGGGATGCTTTGCGGCCTTCTTGCCTACAGACTGTCTAGGAGCAGGATAATCTTCCTCTTGGTTTCTTTGAGGGGACTTTGCCTATGAGAGATATGGCGGGGAGGAGGAGGAGGCTTTAAAAATGTATCCATGGTTCCATACAACTGATTCTGGCCTCGTCTCAGTGAGGGAACTTTGATGCAGTCTGCTCAACTGTCTCAGCATGGCCTTTGCCCATATGCTGGCTGTGGCCAGTTGTCTGTGTCTGCCATGTCTAAGGAAGGGAGAGGAAAGGAGAGGTGTTGTCCTTCAAACCTGCCTCAGAAAGCCAATAGATTTTTTTAATAGTTTCAATCTGAGGAGAAAAACCTTTAAGCCAGTGAAGAGACAGAGATACATTTACTTAAAAATCTCTTAAAACGCTGTGAAAGCTCTGATCCAAAGGGATATTTGGAGTTTACCGTGTGTGCTGCTTGGAGGCAGAGAATTCTGGAGAGGTCTTCCAAAGGCTCACATGGAAAATGTAATCTGCCTCTAGTTGTCATGGAGACAAGAAATGCCCCACATTGAAGACTGGCATGGAGAGGACTGAGAACTTAACATGCAGATAGAAACAATCTTAACAACAATTAAAGAAAATTTAGAGACAGGTTAAAGAACTGGACTGATGAAACTTGGAATAAAGCCTGTATGCAGATTAAATCGTCCATGAATACCAAACTGCTATAATCAACATATTTAACATTAAAGAAATTAGAGTAATACAAAATGAAGACTTCCCACAACTAACTCTGTAATATTCATACTACCCCACTCAAGCCATATCTAGGAATGTTCTAAACTTGTAAATTATTGGATACACGTTTTTAAACATATCTCCAGTATAATTCACATTAATATCACTTCCTAAAATCATGCTCTGCTGCAAATTAGGGAGGATGTCATATTTAATTTATATAAAGATAGATTTCTGCAGATAGCATTATTGATGGTAAAGAGAAGAATCATAGCATGCACTGGAAATCAGGAACATTCCTGAAAAACATTACACTATTTCAAAAAGCATGCTATAAATTTCAACAATCATCAGATTAAATCATTTAATACAATATGTTTTAGTGATGGCAAATAGAATGTATTAGAGAGGAGACATCTAAACCTCCTGGAAGAGGAGATGGGGATTGAGATTCTGTTACATTTAAATTACATTTCATTTTCACAACAGATACAATGGCATTCATACTGCTTCTTTTTCTTCTGTCTTCTCAGCTTTTTTTAAAAGAAGTTGTTCAGCGAGTCTAAGGATTATGTTTGAAGTATTTAGAAACCTTTACAGCTTCAAATTCATGTTTTAGGTAGGTCAACTCAGACTTTCCCTGTTTCGAGGTAGATAAATTGAGTTCCATGCAGTTTACTGCATTTTGGATAAGGTCCTGAAAGCTGAGATCCTATCTGTTTTCTAAGAACAGGGTGTTTGCCCTCAAGATCTTGGATATAATTTCCGCTGCCAGTTCTTTTGTGCAGTGTGCTGGCTACTGCAATACACACTAGATGGGACTATATTCAGGCTGAGACTGACCTTCAGGGTTCTAAGGAAATCTCCTAGGATGCCTCAGAATTCAGAGGCCTTCCAAGACCCATCCAAGCAACATCAGATTGAGCACAGATCACATTGATTTGGTCCTGGCTGGCAGGTGATCCAGAGCCCAAGAAAATTATCTGAAATGGTACCTTAAGCTATCAGGCCTTTTGTGCCTCCTGCTGGAGGGATCAGTGACCTGACTCACCCCTTCTCAGGCCAAGCTACCAAAGAGAGTTAGTCCTCCACAGCCTAAAAGGGCCAGGAGGCGAAGTTGACCAATCAGGAGCCAGCAGGTCAGTTAAGAAGGCTTGCCTGCTCCTCACTGCTGCAGAGTTGGTGAGACTGGGTTAGAGGAGGAGCAGCGTTTCATGGCTAGTTTAGAACCCCAGGGACTTGCTTTCAAGTGGTGTAGCTAAGTGCTTGCCTTTGAGGTTTTGTTCATTTCCTGGAACAGCTTTTGAGTTTTTTATTTAACTGTTTAGAGACTGACAGAAGGTTATGGCATGGGCTGCCTTGCTCTAAGCAGGTAGCCACAACTTAGAGAATAAGGCAGGGGGTGGTATATGTAAGAGGGCTGTTGGCCCCTTACTTGTTGTCTCTCCCAATTCTGAGACTGAAAGGTTCTAGGTCCAATGGGGAGAGGGCAATACTTCAAGTCAGCTGTATTGACAGGGTTGGCAGGCCAATCAGGGAGTCAAGCCCAAGAGCCTATCCTCTGTGTGACCTGGGGCAGAGTAGACCAGAGTCCAAGGGAGTGCAGCAAGCCAGAGCTAACCTGGGGAGAGGGCAGCAGGCTAGAATCAGAGGCAGGGCTGGCTCCAGAGCCCAGCGGGGCAAGCACCCGCCTGGGGCCAGGGCCGCCCAGAGAATTCCGGGGGCCCGGGGTCTTCGGCGGCGGGGGGCCCCTTCCGTTCCGGGACCCGCCGCCAAAGTGCCCCGAAGACCCGCGGCGGGAGCCCCCTGCTGCCGAATTACTGCCGAAGCGGGACCCGCCGCCGAAGCGCAGCCCGGTCTTCGGCGGTAATTCGGTGGCGGCAGCGGGTCCCGCTTCCCCGGCCCCGGCCCCGGCCCCAGCCTCTTACCCGAGCGCGTCTCCGGCGGGGCCTGAGCTCCGTCCTGCTCAGAGCCGCGTGGTGAGGGGGCGGGGCTGGGAGCTCAGCCCGGAGCTCGCAGCCCCACCCCCTCCCTACGCCGCTCTGAGCGGGGCGGGGCTCCGGCCCCGTTGGAGCTCCCAGCCCCGCCCCCTCACCACGCGGCTCGGATCGGGGCGGGGCTCAGGGGCTCGGCCGGAGACTCGGCGCTTGATGCGCTGAGGCTCCAGGAGAGGAGCGGAGGCGGGAGCTTCCGCTCTTCTCTTGGGGGCCCCTGCGGAGCCCGGGGCCCGGGGCAAATTGCCCCCTTTGCCCCCCCTCTGGGCGGCCCTGCCTGGGGCAGCCCTTTCCCGGGGGGGCGGCAGGCTGGGCCGGCGGACCTGCCGCAGTCATGCCTGCGGGAGGTCCACCGGAGCCCCGGGAGCAGCGGACCTGCCGCAGGCATGACTGCGGAGGGGACACTCGGCCGGCGGCTCGGCTGGACCTCCCGCAGGCGTGCCTGCGGCAGCTCAACCGGAGCCGCCGGACCTGCAAACCGCCCGCAGCTGCGGGAGGTCCAGCCGAGCCGCGCGACCCGCGGACCCTCCGCAGTCATGCCCGCGGGAGGTCCGCTGCTCCCGCGGCTCCGGGGCGCCTCCCGCGCATGACTGCTTGGGGCGGCCAAATTTGTAGAGCCGCCCCTGATCAGAGGGGCCAGAGAAACAGCCTAAAGGCAGAGCTGAGCTGGGGACAGAGCAGGAGCTGGGAGCAGGAACAGTGGAGATCAGCCACGCTGGTGATAAGCAAGGGCTGAGCTGCAGTGGGTGGCTGTGAGGCCAGATCTGGGATAGCGGAGGGCTGGCCAAGCCATAAGTAATACTGGAGCTGAGAGTGGAGAGCGAGGAGGGGACCCTGAGCACAGAGAGACCTTGCCAGACAAGAGGGCCTTGGAAGCCAGACTCGGGGGTGGGGCAGAGTGGAGAGGGAGGGATGTGACCCCAATGGGAGGCCTCATAGTGGGGAAAAGGGTCCTGCCACCTAGAACTTGAGGGTGTGTAGCCAACCCCAGAGCAGGTGTCTCACCCGCACTATCACCGCATCACAGCCAGGTCCTGGGAAGAAGGCCTGGGATGTGTAAGGGATAGAATAAATTTTCTTGAGTCCCAGAGGCCTTCCCCATGCCCACAGTGCAGGGTTCCTGGACCCTTTAACTTCTTCAATTTTCTCTTATTTGTTTACTGTTGCTGTTTAATAAATTGTATTTGTTTTAAACTCAATGTAGTGATCACTGGGTCAGGGAAGTGGCCAGTGAGGAGAGAGTATCCCAGAGTAGGGACACCCTAGCCCTGATACATCTGTACTCTCATCAAGAGCAATTGAAAATACTTCAAAGTCTTTTGCCATTTGAATCAATTGTTTTTGCACATTATCAGCTAAATCCATTATCCTGCAGGCAACTGTATTTGCAGACAAGCTTATGCCTTCAAAAACTTTCTTCCTATCAGGACATAAAATTTCACTGGCCTTCATAAGACATTCTTTTATGAATAAGCCTTCTGTAAAAGGTCGCGATGATTTAGCTATCATTTCGCTTATCACAAAACTTGCTCTTACTGAATCTTCGCTAGACTTGTTAATCCCTGAAAATAAATTTCTTTGGAAACCGGGGGTGAGGGGAGTTTGGTGGCGACAGAAAGTAACTGGGGGAGCTCCGCGGGCCGCAGGGAAGAGCACCGAGGGCCGCATGCGGCCCGCGGGCCGCATGTTTGAGACCCCTGCCCTAGCCCCTGTCTGAGGGATTGTTAATCTCACCAAGGACACATCTCTAGTGTATAAGGTCCTTTAATGTATTACCAGGTATGCCTGAGGTTAGCTTAAAGAAGGTATGTTACACACAATTCCACCTACTAGCTGAACAATCTAACGCAGTTTAGCATTCCACTACAACTGACATCAACTATAGCCCTTCTAAGCTGGGATGATCCTAAGGCAAACCTCATTACATTTCAGAAAGTAGCCCTTGCTGCTTAGTGGGAGAAGAGTATCTGGACTGCACAACTAGCTCCTTTTATGTCTGAGGAAGCTCAGGCAGCTTACAAGGCCTTAGATGATGAAGCCACCAAGGAGTATGCTAACCTGAAAGCCACCATCCTTCAGTGACTAGGGCTATCACTGGGACTTACCAGCACTGAAACTTTTTCACCTGGGGCATGACCCTGGGCTGTTTCTCAGTGACTTAAGAACTGGGCTACCCTCTGTTTGCTGCCGGTGTTCCTCTCTTCAGCCAAAATTGTAGATCTATGTTGTTCAAACACTAGCTAGAGGTTTTGCCAGCTGCCATGGAATGTGATTTCACTAAGTGTGGTTTGTGGAGTGCTGGGGTCTCTTAGGGTAGGTCTACACTTACCACGTGGGTCGACGCGGTGAGTTCGACTTCTCGGAGTTCGAACTATCGCGTCTAATCTAGACGCGATAGTTCGAACTCCCCGCGCGCTCTGGTCAACTCCGGAACTCTACCACTGCAAACGGCGGTGGCCGAGTCGACCTTGGAGCCGCGGACTTCGATCCCGCGGCGTCTGGACGGATAAGTAATTCAAACTAGGGTACTTCGAGTTCAGCTACGCTATTCACATAGCTGAACTTGCGTACCCTAGTTCGACCCCCGCCCTTAGTGTAGACCAGGCCTAAGGCAGAACAGATGAGAACTTCTGCTGAGCAGTTGTAGCTTCAGTAGCCCTAGGAGACTGAACAGCGTTAGGGCTAATAGAGTCAGGGTGCTCCCAAACATAGTCTGGGAGACCCTATTGGATCCTAGAGAGCTATTGGAAAATGGCCTGGTGCATGTGACCTCTGTCCACAGGGACATCATACCTCCCTCATGGCCTGAGTTTATTTGAACATAGGGGACAAAGCTGGAATGCTTTGGCGGTGCAAACCCCACATTGCCATCAGAGGTAATAATTGGGGTGGACTGGCAACACTTCTTGCTATTACCTTACCGCTCAGAGAGCCAGACATCACATCACTCTTCCTGGCTGCCATCTTCCTGGTTGTGGACTCCAACCTCTGTAATGGTCTCTCATGACCAAAGAAGATTCAAAGAGCTATGACTAGCTGGGAAGACTTGGTGGCAAGCAGGCCTGGCAGCTGACAAGCTGGCTGGCTGCTCAACAGGACCGCTTTGCGATAACCCTCTTCCCGACATTGACACAGTGCTGTTAGCCAGGTCCTTTGATTTGGTCCAGGAATAACAAGGAGATTACATGCTTACACAGGTGTACACCTGGTTTTCAATGGTTAATGGAGTCATTGCCAGGAGGCTCAAGCCTCCCAATTTCCCCACTTTGAGTTCCAAAATGACTTACTGTATCAGGTGGAGACCACCATCCAGATGGGAGAGATATGCCACCAGCTCCAGGTGCCCCAAAACATCTGGAAAGAGATGCTAGGGCTGCCATGCTCAATCCCCCTTGCTGGGCAAAGCTAAAACCCTAAAGAGGATGCTGGCCCAGATTTTTTTGGCTAGAAGTCCACAAAGAAGTGATGAACTTTTGTTTGTCCTGCCCTGAGTGGCAGCAGGTACCACCTAAAGGACACTTCCAGTCTCCCTTGGTCCCCTTACCACTTGTAAATACACCATTTGAATAGGTAGGGAGGGAAATAGTAGGACCACTGGAAAAAAGAGCATGGGGGCACCAGTATATCCTGGTTGTAGTGGATTACACAACCCTCTGCCTGAGGCAGTTCCCTTCCACTTAATAACTGCTGAAGCCATTGCTGGGGAGTTAGTCCTATTTTTCACTCAGATGGACTTATTTTACAGGGACTTCAGGATGCTTTATGCAGTGTAACAATTCATTGCCGAGCCAATGTCATGTATCATTGAATTCCTTGGGAAGGCTAAATAATACGACACTTGATTTAACAAGAGGGTCCTGACAAATACCTCTTCCTCCAGACTCAAAAGAAGCAATGGCATTTGCCACACTTCTAGGACTTTTTCAGTTTATAGCCATGCCCTTCAGGTTGCTTGGGGCCTTGGCTACTTCCCAGAGGCTTGTGGATCAAGTCCTGTGCCACCACAGCCAGTTTTGGCAGCCTATCTGGATGACATAGTTATGTTTAGCACAAATTGGCCATCACCTTCAGTTCACATGGCCTCTGTGATGCAGTCATTAAAAAGCTGGACTTCAGGCAAATCCAAAAAAATGTAAGTTTGGGATACAGGAAACCAGTACCTGAGGCATCCTGTAGGGCCTGGCCAGATTCAACCCCTGCAAGATCAGACAGAGGCCCTGAGGAGGACCCCAGTTCCCACAATCAAGAAATGGGTATGGGCTTTCCTGGGACTTGCTGGCTATTACTGAAGGCTTGTGTCCCACTTTGCAACCTTTGAGGCATGCTTGAGGCGCTAATGAACAGAAGCAGGAAATGGGAGTTTCACAAGGGATTTTAGAGAGGAAGCATATGAGCCAGATACACCTACTAAAGATTCTCTAAACTTAGGCCAATGAACCCCCAAAAGGGGAGAAAATACACACAAAAACCAACCAAACAAACAAACAAATGAAAACCCTGAAGGGTGAAGGACATAAATCCACACCATGTAGAGGTCAAGCATAGGAGTTTATTATACACAGCGCTGGCGGAGTGTCACCTTGCGTATTAGGCGCAGAGACACTGTCAATCAATTGATTACAATAGAATATATAGATTTTTCATGGGTGGGGGAAAGTGACGGGGTAGGCAGTTCCACACCCCGGGATAGGTTTTGCAGCAAGACAAGATAGCACATTAGCCAATGGTTAAAAGGTTACATAATGTCTCCACCCATGGTCTCAAGTTAGCAAGTTAACATTTAATTAATACTTTGATGAAATGTTATTAGTATAAAATATATATGTTGAATTCTGATTTGGGGTCCATAGGAATGGAGCAACTCCTTTGATTGTCCAACAGGTACATTCCTAGGGGTTAAAGGAAAGAAATAGTGATAGTATATGACAACACAGATTGTCTCCTTTATGTCTTAAGGCAGGCATTGGTCCCTGGGAAGGGAGGTGGAAGGATGCTATATCTTATACTGACATGTGCCAACTTTTCATAAACTCAAGGTTGGATCTGTAGGAAGAACATTCCTTACAGAAGAGACTGACACAATAGGAACAGGGATTCTTTGTTCAATTTGCAACTCTGAATAAGACACAATTATTTAGTTCTTAGCTCCAACACCTGGCAATTTGCTGACCAGGCCTATTTTAGCAAAGCAAGATTATCTGTTTACCCCAGCTTTCTCTTAGCTAATTACTATTTGCTAGGCCTCTGGTCTCCAGACCAAACTCTGGACTTTGGGTCTGAGAAAGAGCTGGCACAATCCATATACTAGGTTGTTATATAAAATGCACATGGATTTTAACCCTTCAAAGGGTAAAATTAATGCAGGCAGAAGTCCAGCAGCAGAGTGGGGACTATCCAGTTTATTGCACTGAATGTATCATGTATTCTTTACTAGGCTTGTGGGCAGGTGGTATATGTGTGCATTCAGTGCAAGCAACTCATGGCCCTCAGAGACTAAGCATGGGCTCTTGAGACCAGAGTGGCTGAATTGAAGAAGCTAAAGGAGACAGAGAGGTACATAGACAATACTTTCCGGGACATAGTACAGCGTCCCATCCCCAGTCTGACAGCCTCTGTCCTGTTGAGGAGGATGAACATCTCATGGAAAGAGAACATCAAGCTGGAGTGTAGGGAAATGGTCCTATAGTTGGGACCCTCTTTCCAGATGATGCTATGGTATGCTCTCCCATTGAGGATACCCCTCTGACTTAGGGAACTCCAGGTATTGGAAAGAGATAGGTAATATTAATAGGCAATTCTATTATTAGACATATAGGTAGGTGAGTTTGTGGTGACTGGGAGAACTGCATGGTGAATTGCCTACCAGGTGCAAAGGTTGTGGACTCCTCAAGACATTTATGCAGTGCTATAGAGGAGCAGGTTGTCATGGTACGTGTAGGTACCTATGACATAGAGAAAAGTGGGAGAGAGAACCCAGAGGCGAAATTTACGCTGCCAGGAAAGAAATTAAAGTCCAGGGCCTCCATCATAGCATTCCCTGAAATGCTTCCAGTTCCATGTGCAGGGCCAATTAGACAGGCAGAACTTCAAGGTCTCAGTGCATGGATGAGATGATGGTGTTTGGATTTAGGTTTATTAGGAGCTGGGAAGGAAGTTTATTAGGAAAGCCAACAGATGCAGAGGGGCACATGGTTCAGACCTCCCTTAGGGGAGGATTTATTAAAGGAGATTCTCTGTATATTAGTAAAGAGGAAAGTATAGAAACTGATAAAGTATGGTCAAAAGAAAAAGAATCCCTCAATTACATCACATGAAGGCAGACAACTAAATATTGACATATTTTTATAAGTGCTTGTATACAAATGCAAGAAGTCTAAATACTAACTTGAGTGAACTTGAGTGCCTGGTGTTAAATGAGGATATTGATATAAAAGGTGTCACAGATACTTGGCGGAATGACGATAATCAATGGGACATGGTAATATCAGGGTATAAAATATATAGAAATGACAGAGTAGGTTGTGCTGGTCGGGGAGCAGCACTAGATGTGCAAGTATAGAGTCAAATACAGTAAAAATCTTAAATGAATTAAACAGTACCACCAAATCTCTATGGATAGAAATTCCATGCTTGAAGAATAAGAGTACAGCAGTAAGAATATATTATGGACCACCTGCCCAGGATGGTGATGGTGACTGTTAAATTAGATTAGATTAGAGAGGCTACAAAAACAGGAAACCCAATAATAATGGGGGATTTCAAATATCCCCATATTGGAAACATTTCACCTCAAGACGGGATGCGGAGATAAAATTTCTAGATACCATTAATGACTACTTCTTCGAGCAGCTAGTCCTGAACTCACAATTCTTGATTTAGTCCTAAGTGGTGCACTGCTTCTGGTCAAAAAGGTGAATGTAGCTGAACCACTCAGCAATAGTGACCATAATGTAATTACATTTAACATCCTTATACGGGTAGGGGGGAGGGAATACCAAGGAAACCCACCACAGTAGCATCTAGCTTCAAAAAGGGGAACTACACAAAAATGAAAAGTTTAGTTAAACGGAAATTAAAAGGAACAATAACAAGAGTGAAAAGCCTGTTAGCTGCACGGAAACTTAAAAAACACTATAATAGAGGCTCAAACTTAATGTATATCCCAAATAAGTAAATAAATAAATATATAAATAAACAAACATACATACCTGCCTACAGTAAGAGGATCAAAAAATGCCACCATGACTAAACAACAGAGTAAAAGAGGTGGTGCTACCTACTGTAGTAAGTGCAGGCCCTGATAAAGGCCCAGTATAAGGCCTGAGGCCTGAACTGAAGTAATGAACAAGACTTTGCTAACATAAAGCAAAGTTAAGCTGTAAGCCAGAGGCCGGCCCGGTTCACAGAAGCTGGCAGGAAAAGAGCTGATGCTGCATAAACACATATTCACCTAGCATACCAAAGGATAAACACAGCATTAGAACATATTATACTGAAATATTCCATAGATAATAAAAGGTCAGGCCGACCCATCCCAATGACAGGGGCAAAAGGGTAAAATGATGGATAGAGTTGTTTTGATCGAACCAACATGTACAAGGTAGAAGGCGGCACCTAAATATGTAGAGGGGTTGTACCTGGCTACGTAGAAAGGTGGCCCCTCAATACGTCAGGTGTGATGTGTAACTTGTTTGTATCTGTGTATAAGAATGCATCCCTAGGGAGGTGCCTTTGTCTGGCCTAGGGGACAGTGGAAAGTCCCGCCACTGACTGAGCCGGGTCCATTGCCAAGAGGCACTCTCTCGCAGTACGCCCGGTAGACTAAGTAATCTACGGGGACCCTGCAAGGGTGTCCGAGGTCGCAATAAACCTAGCCGACGTGGCTTTGCATCTTACTGGACTCTGTGGTTATTGGGGGTTCTCGTCAGGTCTGCTGTGTCAGCTATCTGCGCAGAGCTGGGGCAGCACACAGAGGGAATTCACGCACGCAGCCGAGTGATATCAGCATTGGAGAGAGCAGAGCACCACACCGCTACAACTCTGACAACACCTACTGTCTCCTAAGCATCAAATCTGGAAACGCTCACTTGTTAGGAAGGAGAATCTCAGACTTCATCTTACATGAGATGCCCTAAGAAAAACTGAGGAAGGAGCCCTTGCTTGTTCCACCGAGGCACTCTTGTTAACAGTTGCAAGGAATTGCACGTGCCTCCCATTTCCACTGATGGGGCCCCATAGATCATGGCTTCTCCCTTGGAACCACATCATTTTATAAATAAAGTCCTTTGGACTGGCATAGCTAGATGATCAAAATACTAGTCTGGACAAGTAAAATTTAGTTTTTTTCTCCTTGCTCGGCATGCTGCCAGCCTATACATAAAAATCCTTGGTGTATTGTAACTAGGAATGGCTGATTTGGAGTTCCCTATTCTGTTGTATCTGTAACCCCAAATTTCCCTGCAACATTACATACATTCCATGATGGTCTTTCCTTAAACAGAGATACAAAATGTGCTCACAACAACCTACTCCATTAATCAGGCAGAAGGAAGCATTTGTAGCAACTGAAGCTTCTGTGTTGCAAATAGAATGTGTTGCAATTATCAAACCTAGTTGGGACAAAGATGTAATGGAATGTTAAACTGTGTTATATTATTCAGCCAGAGGTGGCACTGTTTGTAAAATACCTTATTTAAGCTAACCTGAACCATACCCGGCAAAGCAATAAAGGATCTTATGATGAACACATGTGGTGTGTATAAACCTGCTTTGAAAAAGCCAGTCCATATCTGGTAAAGAAGTACATAACATGTCAGAAGTAAACTAATAACAGAAACAGAAGGAAAAACAGCAACAAAGGTTGCAGGATCTCAACATGCTACTCTTCAATGCCCCAGAGAACTTCAGCTTTGACAAACTTTCACAATGCACAGACTAGAAGCAATATTTTGCAAGATTTTGAATTGCAAACAAACTCCATAAAGAAACTAGTGATGTACAGGTATCTTCTTTAATTTATGCTACAGGAAAGCAAGCAGATCATATATTTAAATACTTTGACTTTACTGAAAAGAATCACAAAGGTGACTATGAAAGGGTTCTGGCTATGTCTGATGCATATTTTATATCTTAAAGAAATGTGGTTTATGAAAGAGCATGTTTTTAATTGAGAATTCAAGAATCCGGGGGAAATGTTGAATGTTTTATAAGAGCTCTGAATACATTGGCTGAAAACTGATTTGGGGAATGCAAATATCAGAGACAGGCTGTTTATTGGTTAACAGATAAAAACCTTTCACAGCAGCTCCAATGAAAAAGAGATTTAAACCTAGCCACAGCTATTGAAATAGCAAAGTAGTCTGAGCTGGAGAGACAGCAAAACCAAGAGCAACTTGCCAAACTTGAAAAACAAGATACTAGCTTAAAAGCTGTTAACAGATGAAGCATAAGTGCTAAAAGTCATCATAAAACCCCTGAGGCAAGGAGAGAGAACTACCAGACTAAAATGGACAGATTCCAGCCCACATACACAAGGTGTGCAAAAAATCATATCCTAAGAGATGATGCATGTCCATCCAGAGGTGCCTGGTGTAATGCACAAAATATGGACATTTTGCAGCTGTTTGCCACACCAAAGCAGTCAGGAAGTTGACTTTTATTATGGACAACCAAGAGCCATTGTCTCTAGGATCTATCACTTGTGATGACACAGAACCTGCTTGGAGTGTGAAATTGAATATTCATGCTAAGACTGTTGACTGTAAAATTGACTCAGGTACTGACATCACAGTCATCTCAGAAGGGACTTACAATCACCTTCAATCCCTCCCAGAGCTGAAGTCACCTGACACAGCTCTGACTAGCCCTGGAGGTATTCTGAACAGCATGGACCAGTTCACCACAGAAACAACTTACAATGACAAAAGCTATGTATGTGCATGTGATCAAAGATCAACAACCTTCTCAGATGCAGTGTGGCAGCCATGATGGTCCTAGTGAGGAAGCTAGAAGAACTTGGAGGAGGATTTTATGATATTGGACTTTTGAAAGGAGATCCAGTACAAATCAAGTTAAGAGACAATGCTGAACCATATAGTGTACAAACACTCCTACCAGAGAGACCTTGGAAGATAGTAGCTGCAGATTTATGTGAATTCAGAGGACATTATTACCTGGTCATAGTGGACTGTTTTCCAGGTATGTAGAAATAACATACTTGAAAGACATAACGTGTCACAGTGTTATTGAGAAACCTAAGTGTATTTTTGCTCACTTTGGTATTCCAGAACAACTAGTGATGTAAGGAGGAAATTTTGTTAATCCAGTAACATGCCTAAACCACTCCCGTAGCTGGAATATCAATTGTTAATGTTATTGCTGAAAACAGCTAAAATTAAGGGTTTCTGAAGCCTTAGCACAACTAACAGACCAGGATGGGATGGGGGAAGTCAGTGACCACAAGGAGTAACTGTGACCCTCTGCCCTCCTGACTTGAGCTTTTTTCTGAAGGATGCGGTTTTGCAAGATGGAAAATTAACTATTGCAATATGAAATAGCTGGCTAAAAGATGGAAAATTCCCCACCTGTCAACTTCTGCTCAGCACACAGCTTCTGCTCAGCAAGGTTTTTTTGTTTACGAACAAGCTATGTAATAGTAACAAATTGGGTATAAAAAGAGGAAGAAATCTGGGATCAGTGGACACTTGAACACCTCTCAAGTTCTGCAGACGAAAGCCAACCACTGGACATCTACAGTTATCCAATTGAGACCTTCTCAAGACACTGGGTAAATGTGAATCTGGGAGTGATTTGGGGGTACTCTACTAACCTGTTGCAGAAGTGTGTAAGTGCTGGAGAATAAAAAAAGTAGAAACTTTGAGTGAAAGCACTTTTGCAAGCAGACAAACATCAACTATCTATCATCTGGACTGCCATGTCCCCATTGATTTATTTCCTGCCACTGCCTCCCAAAGAGTAAAATTACCAAGAGCTTTGGGTTCAGAAAAACCCTGGGTAACAGTGGTGGACAATGGATCACAGTTCACTGCAGCAGAATTTAAGTCGTTCTGAACAAAATATGATTTTGATGATATTACTAGCAGCCCACATTGCCCACAAGTGAATGGCAAGGATGATAGAGCTGCACAGACAGCCAAGAAAATCCTACAGTAGGAAGATCCATTCCTTGCTCTTCTAAGTTATAGATCAACACCAATAGCAGCTATGGGATGTAGTCCATCACACCTTCTGATGGGAAGATAACAGATTCTTTTCCAAAGGTGGAACAGTAGTTCTACCTCCAAAGTGGCAGTGTGTGTAAAATACTTTACGCTAACCTGATCCATATCTGGCAGAGCATTAAAGGATCTTATGAGGAACACATGTAGTGTGTATATGCAAGTTCTGTATCTAGTTCATATCTGGTTTTGAAGTACATGAAGAACTGGATGGCTGTGGCAAGGATTAAATGATTGATAGACCTAAGAGCTCTGATGACTTTCATCATCTGTAGATCCATCTTGCAGGTTATAGTCTGCAGCATATTCAGGTCCTCAGTATACAGAATGAGGTGAAACTCCAACCAGTGAAGAATATATTTTCTAGTACTACTCTCCTGAAAGCAACTAGATCCGTAGGCAGCTGACAGTGAAATTTTATTATAACATTTGCACTTAGGGGCCACCAAATGAAATTAATGGGCAGCAGGTTTAAAACAAATAAAAGAAAGTTCTTCACACAGCCCACAGTCAACCTGTGGAACTCCTTGCCTGAGGAGGTTGTGAAGGCTAGGACTATAACAGAGTTTAAAAGAGAACTAGATAAATTAATGGAGGTTAGGTCAATGAATGGCTATTACCCAGGATGGGTAAGGAATGGTGTCCCTAGCCTCTGTTTGTCAGAGGGTGGAGATGGATGGCAGGAGAGAGATCACTTGATCATTACCTGTTAGGTTCACTCCCTCTGGGGCACCTGGCATTGGCCACTGTCGGTAGACAGGATACTGGGCTAGATGGACCTTTGGTCTGGCTCAGTATGGCCATTCTTATGTGCACTAGTTAACAGTAGCTAGGGAAGAATTTTTGCATGTAAATAGCAGTGAGGGAATAACTCAGGGCTCACCTATCTTTCAGAGCCTGCTCTTTTTAACATGTTTGCCGTTCTCAGGTTATCTTGTAGCTCTTTTCCTTGGAATTTGCTACCAATCCTTGAAAGGGGGCTAAGAAATGGTGTTCGGTTTTCAGCAAAGTGAGGCTGAAAGGGGGCGGGGTGGGGCACTGCCAGTGGGTACAGAGCACCCACCAATTTTTCCCCGTGGGTGCTCCAGACCCTGAGCACCCAGAGAGTCAGCGCCTATGGCGGGGTAAATTGGAGGTGGCATTTCAGTGAGACTCAAAGTCACAACCTTCAGGATTGTAATCAAGCACCTTCACCGCTGAGCCACGTCCTTTACATTACATAAAAACAACAGGGAGTCCTTGTGTCACCTTAGAGACTAACACATTTACTTGGGCCTAAGCTCTCTTGGGCTAGACCCCACTTCATCAGCTATAACCCTGACAGTCAGAGGCTAGACCACGCCCCCTGACTGTCCCCTTTCCGCTCCCCCATAACTGTCGCCGCTCGCGCCGAGCTTTTATAGTTTCGCTCGGCCTTTCCCAGCCCCTCTTTTCCGAATTGGCGCAGCCGCCTCACCTAGCCCCGCCCCCCGGGGGCCGTTTTGGCCCCGCTCCGCTTTTGGGTCAGCCCCGCCCCCGCCCGCTGTCCTGCCCCCTCATCTCGGGGTAGTGTTAGCCACGCCTTCCTCTTAGCCCCGCCCTCTGGGCTCGTGATAGCTCCGCCTTCCTCCCTGGCATCGGCGCTTGGGGACCATTCAGGTCCCGCCCCGC
Source organism: Mauremys mutica (assembly GCF_020497125.1). Lineage (NCBI taxonomy): Eukaryota > Metazoa > Chordata > Testudines > Geoemydidae > Mauremys > Mauremys mutica. The sequence continues at coordinate 276,520,404 of NC_059073.1, forward strand.
ATTGTCGCGCCCCGTCGGGGCTGTTCTGACCACGCCCCTTGGGCCCCGCCCTTCTCCCTCCCTTGGCCGGGGGCTGGGCTAGTGGTGGCGCAGCGGACGCTGCCGCCGCGCCGTGACGCAGCCAGAGAGGCTGGGCCTTCCCCTCCTCCGCCGCCCAACGGTGACAGCTCCGGGGAGGTAGCGAGCGCCGCTGTCTTGTCGGGGGCTCCGGTCGCCTCGCTCGCCGCCAGGGACCCGGGAGCAGTCGGCGTTGCTGCTGGCCATGGTCCCCCGCCCGCCGCAGGAGGGGCAGGAGCAGAAGCGGCGGCCGCAGCCGCCATTGCGAGCCGGGGCGGCGGGAGTATGAAGGATGGAAGCGGACGAGGTGACAATTCGTGAGCAGAACTTCCACAGCCAAGTGCGGGAGTACACGGTGCGTACGGGGGTGACCCGGCCCGGACCCCCCACCCCATGCAGCCCGCCCTGTAACCCCCCTTCATCCTGCCCCGCTTGCCTCCCGCCCTGTAACACCGTCCCCCCCCTCATCCGGCCCTGGAAACTCTCCCCGTTCCACCCCTACCCTGCCCCCCCCATGCCCCTCATGCCACTCCCCCATATCCCACTTGCCCCGAGCCCCTCCCATCCCACCTGCCCTGGAACCCTCTTATTCTGACCCCCCATATTGTCTCCTCTGGAACCCTCCTTCATATCACTCCTTCATCCTTTTCCCCCTTGGAATCCCTGTTCATACCACCCCCACTTCCCCCCCCCCCAGTCTCCTTCATACTGACCCTTTTCCTGCCCCCCTCCTTGAGCCCATCCACCCTTCATCTTGCCTGCCCTGGGACCCTCCCTCCATCCTGCTGTCAACCCCCCTGCCTGCCACGGAATCACCCCCATACCTACCCCGATCCTGTCCCAGAACCACCTCCTCATACTGACCCCCCCAATCCTGACCACTCCAGAACCCCCTTTTATATTGCTCCTTTGCATCCCACCCCTGCTCCTCTGCCCACAGTGGAACCCCCCTGTGCTCCTCATCCTATCTGCCCTAGAGCCCCCCTCATACCATTCCTCTCCATCCTGCCTGCTCTGGAATCCCCATCCCTATCCTGCCTCTCCAGCCCTCTCTGTGACTCTTCCTCAACCCCATCCTGCCTGCCCGTGAACCCCCTAACGCTGCCCCAGACCATCCTGCCAGCCTTGTAACCTACCACCATCCTACCTCCCCATTAATCTCCTCTTAGTGCCCCTCAATGTTCCACTCTATAACCTCCTCATAGTGCCCTCACTATCCTGCTTGCCCTATATATCCCATCTTCACGCTGCTGTCTCTGTATCCTCCTATTTTACCGCACTACATCCTCTCATACTATTTCTCCCTCTCCTCATACTGCCCCATATCACACGCTGCCACCTCATACTGCTCTCCATTTATAATACATCTTTACCTCAATATAACGCAACCCGATAAAACAAAAAATTGGATATAGCGCGGTAAAGCAGCGCTCTGGGCGGGGTGCTGCGCACTCCGGCAGATCAAAGCAAGTTCAATATAACGCAGTTTCACCTATAACACGGTAAGATTTTTTGGCTCCCGAGGACAGCGTTATATCGAGGTAGAGGTGTACTACCTACTTATTTACCCATAGTGCCACTCCAACTTACTGTATGCGCCACCCCGTATTTCCTCTGATACTGCTTCATGACCCTTATCCATTATAGCCAGGTGCGGGAGTACATGGTGTGCCTGGGGAGGCTTACCTGTGCCCCCATAACACCCTCTCTGCTGCTACAACTCTTAACCTTAATTCCACAGATAAGTGACAATGTACAGAGGACACATTGCATCTCTATGCTTCTGTACTCCACCCGCACCCTCATGCTGCTGCATCATGCCTCCCACCAGTCAAGTATAGGAGTACACAGTATGTTGATGTGTCCTGCCACCCGTCTACCATGCTGTCCTACAACTGCCCTCATTTCTCTCCTCAGCCATGTGTAGGAGTACACAGTGTGTACAGAGGGCATATATTCCTTTCGTACCTCCCTAAAATCCCCCTTCATGCCATCCCTAGTACTGTCCCATGCTCCTCTCTCTCCCCCATAGTCAAACGCAGAAATACACTGAGCATATGGGTGGTGTCTACTGCCCCAAACACCTCTGGAAACAACCAGATGCCACAATACACATAGATAGAGGGTTCTGGTAGGGGTCTCACTCTGTACTGTCTCATTCTCCCCCAGCCACGTGTGGGAGTATATGGTGCATACATAAGTACTGTGAAGTGGGGGCAGACTATTGCAGTCAAAGGTACATGCTATGTACTGGAAACATATCATTTTATACTGACCCATATCACCCATATAAAGTTTGTGAAAATATATACAAAGGTATATACATTACTAGATTATATTTGAAAATTGATCCCTTGAATAAGAATATGTTTTCATAATCTAGTAATTTGTGGTGGCATATTTGTCAATTTTGTTAGACAGCAATATTAAATTTGGGTGAGCTGTGTAAATCAGGTGAGATGACGGTGAATGGATTATTTGGCAGTGGGGACCTGACTGGATCCCTCAAGTACTCATTTCCATAGTTTCTAAAAAGGGGTAGAATTTTTTGTTAAAGTGTAATATATTGTGGGTGGTGTTTGGACTCTACTGAAGCTGGTTCAAGTTACATATTTCCCCCTGTTTTTCTTAAGTGAGTGCCAAAAGTTTAACCAAGTTTGGTGCAAAAGGTCTATTGGAGGGGGTCCCTACTGCAATAGATCCTGAGGCCCACAAAACATGGCTCTTTTATTCGACATATTAACAAATCTGTAGGAGATGTATGTGATCGTGAGACTTCCATCAGTGTGGGGTATAGGAATAGCAAATAGTGGTGGGGAAATGAGGATACAGGGGAGGAGGATTTTTTTCAGTATAGAGAAAGGCTTGAAGTTTCCTGGGCACCCACCTTCCTTGTCCTCTCTCCCTTGCTCCATTCATGACCCCTCTACGTCAGTGGTCTCCAAACTTTTTTGATCGCGCACCTCCTGCCGCACCAGCTCTACCATTTTTGCCAAAGCAAAAAGAAAAAAAAACAAACCGCTCGGACTCCCGCCCGAACTGCCGAAGCAAAAAACAAAAACAAAAAACCACTCCTCCTGCCGTGCACTCCCAAGGATTCTCTTGCACCCCCCATTTTGGAGACCACTGCTCTGTTTCCTTTAATCTGCACTCCTACGGTATGTCTACTTTGCCCTCTTCTTTCGGTGGCATATACTGTACCTCTACCCATGTAGTGCCCTAGGATGGGTATAAATAGCAGCGTAGCCAAGGAGGCATGACTTAGGCAAGTAAAGACATGCGTGAAGAGTGTGGGTAAGTATGTGAGTACATAGCCTATGGCGACTCTACTCGTCCAAGCTGTGCTGCCCTACCTAGGCTGCTGTTTTTAGCAGTGTACTATCCTGCTGCCAGTGCCTTTCCCCACTAGAGGGAAAGACTCCAGAAGTGGGGAAAGGCTCTGGTTTGGGGGAAGCAGCAGGAAAAAGCTTGGGGAGCTCTCTGCTGCTGGAGCCTTTGCCTGCTGCGGGGGCGTTCCCAGCTTCCTCACCTCTGCCAGAGCCTTTTCTCCCCTCAGTGAAAGGCTCTGTCAGCAGAAATCTTTCCCGGAGCCTCCTTGTTGCTGGAGTCTTTCATTGACACATGTAGCCACACACTGCACTGTGGAAGCAGCTTGCTTTTTGCTGCAGCATATAGCTACATTTACACTACATTCCACTGACTCTGGTGTGTAGTGTAGACGTAGTCCTTGGGCTCCTGTGTACCTCCTTATCCATCAGTGCCCTGCCTGTGTTTTGCTCCCACATGTGATGCTTCTTCTTGTGCCTTGTGAAGGTGCCCACGTTCTGAGACTGGAGGCATGACTCCATGTTACGTCTCCCTGTACAGCCCAGTGTGACAGTACACAGTGCCTGTAGATGCCCAAAACCTGCCAAAAGCTAAGCAAAGATTAACTCACCTATACGCGTAAATGTCCCTGAAGCAGTAGCTTAGATCTTGTACTAGGACTTACTTTGGTGTAACTTCTGTCTCTCAGGGGCAGGGGTGTGCACAGAAATAAAAATCTGGCCACTTTTGGAGGGGCACTTTCTGTGCTGCCTGAGGAGCTGGCTCTCCCTGCTTCGGCCTCGAGGTCGGAGGAGCTGGCTGTCTTCCCCTCCCCCTGCATCCTGGTGGAGCTCGCTCGGAGGAGCTGGATCTCCCACCTTGGCCTGGTGCCAGTGGAGCTCACACTCCCTACCCTGGAAGAGTTCTTTGCCCTGCTGACTGGGGGGGGGGGTCCATACCCTGCTTATCCCCCCTTGTGCACACCCCTGCTTAGAGGGGTGGTTTAGTCATACCCCTGAGCGACATAAGTTTTGCTGACATAAGCCATAGTGTAGACATAGCCTAAGGTTACTTGATGATCTTGCTAGCAGTGCCTATATTTAGATAACTGAGGCAAAGTATTCTCAGTGAAGGACTTCCTATTCTTGAGCCATTCTTGAGGTGTTAATTGCCCACTTCATTTTATGTGGTTTCTTGCAGTGTTTGTTAATCCCATATGCTTAACAATCTGTTCCTTGTATTTAGCTGTTTACCTTTTCCATACCTCAAGAAGAGCTGTGTGAAGCTCAAAAACTTCTCTTCCACCAACTGAAGTTGGTCAAATAAAAAAGTATTACCTTATCCACCTTGTCTTTCATATTCTTGAGCCAGTTTATTGATCTTTAGTATTCCACAAGACCATCTGTTTTCTCAGGGTTTTGATAGAAGGGATAATGTAGGGGTAGTTCATGCGTATTTTGTTAAATTCATGTACAGTGTGGCCAGAGAGTCTCATAAATGCATTCTAGAAGTATAGAAATAAAAGTAGTCCCTATCTATAGCTAAGTGAGAGTGTATCCCCCATGCAGCTTCCCTGCAGCCTCCTGTACCTCTTAACAATTACGAAGTATATGGTGAGTATCATTTTAGCACAATTTCTTTTTATCTCCCCAAAGCTTCCTGAAGCAAAATGGAGTACACAGTAACACTCTTGTGCACCCTCCTGTTACCCTGAATCTTGGCCCCTGCTAATCAAGACAGTACACACAACATCCACATCAGGAACTGTACTGTAACCTAAATGCCACCACTTTCCAGTATTTTAACAGTGAGTTGTGCATAGTTATCTCCACAACTGAGATAATATGCTCCACCTTCTGATGTGTGCATATAACATCAATTTAAACCAGGGTAGGAGGCTTTGATATAACTAAGGGAAGAGTCTGGCATTAGTTACATGGAGTGAATTTCTGATGGATTATGTGACAGTATACAAGTGAGTGAACTTTACCAAATCTACTAGTATTTTAGCAGTTTAAAAGATTGTGTAATACAAATAAAAATAGTCTGTGTTTTGTGTCAGAAAAGCGTAGTTCTTGTTTCTTCCAATAGCATGCCTTAGGAAGGGAAACAACAAAATTCCTGTAGATGAAAGAAATGAAATAATTTCTGATGCTCTTTTTTAAAAACAGCTGCATGAAATTCCTAGATTACAGTTATGTGGTTTGATAAAACTCCTAAATAAATCCTTAATCTAATAATTTCTGTATTATAATTGGCCTATTCTAAATGTTTCATTTTTGAAAACCGGTAAAATAAAACTGACATATAATCAATTTTTTCTTTAGTAAAGGAGTTCTCTCGTCCCCTGGATTGGTGTACTCACTGCATGGAAGAAGGCAAGGACATGTGGTATGGGTTTTAACCATGCCACAAATTTATTAGTCAAATTAGCTCCAAGGTACCCCTCCGGGGACAGTCCACCGCAGTCACTCGCACTCCATTGATCATTTGCCAATTTTTGTGGGCTCCCACCATCGGGGGAGCCAGTCATCACACTAGGAGAGTCTAAGGGCACTTCCATTTATCTGCTAGCATCCCTTCTCCTTCCAGGGCTTGAGGCGACAGGGGACTTGGACCCCCAGAGAGCACTGCTATCAAGCACATTGGTGGGGCAGTCCCCCAGGGTAGTGCTCCCGCCCCAGTTTGTTTGCTGCAGGGCTTAGATACGTTACTCCCATCTCATAAAGAGATGCCCTTGGGATGCCCACTAAGTTACCTTTTTGGATCTGGAGCCTAAATCAGTGAGTTCCTGCACGGGGCACCTGCCACAAGGAGGCACCAGCATCAGTTGGGCTGCTTCCATCCCACCTTGCACGGGCTACCTAGAAGTTTGGCCAGCGCAATACCGAGATCATCCAGGAACATATTGCACTTATATCAGAGAGATGCACTCCTTCCTTTGGATAAAGCTCGGCCATATTCTGAGCTTCATGACCATGTCTGATAATAGAGCCACCTCGGGACTCCAGCCATGTTTCTACTTTCTATGGTCCTTCCTCTGGGCCATATCCACCTTTTTGTGGGTGTACTGCAGTCGGCCAAACCTTGCGGGCCAATATTTCCAACAGTACTATCTCCACACTGAGAAATATGTTAATCAGCAGTACAATATCCTGCGTAGCCTTCAAAATCAGTTTGAAGTTGGAGCACATTCCCAGGTTGTTCTTCCCTAGGTGGATAATGATGATGTCAGGCGTGTCCTCCCAGGGTGCCAGCCCATGCAAGAAGGGCATGAACTGGTCCCAGGATATGACCTGTCTTCCATGCCAATACAGAATCACATCCCTTCCAATGTCCACCTGTGAGCCTCTCGCCAAATTACGTGCTCTCTTGTAAGCCCAGTGCACAATGATGTGCTCTCAAATCCCTATTCTCAACTATGTGTGCTGCAATATATTCTTTATGATCGACATGGGGGAGGAAGCAGACATGATTAAAACCTGTGGTGCTTACGGCCCACCGCCTGTATTACCTTCCCCTCAGACACCTGCCGTAGGAATTACAGACCCTGGATTGCCAGTGTCCTATAGCCTGGACCTCTGACTCACCCATGCCCAACTGGGTAACCACTGTTGAGGCCCCTGTACAGACAGAGTGGGAGGCTTGCTCTCCTGGTGGCAAGCTCAAGAATAAGAGCTGTTTCTGAAAGACTCCCACAAACTGGAATTTGGTTAGGAAGGAATGGTCACTGTGTAGAAACAGGGGACCCCCCTTGCTGGGTTGGCATTGAGCCACATATGTCTGCAGTGCCTGTACAGGATGCAGGTTCATCTTACCAAAACGGTGCAGAACAGCAGCCTCACTGAACTGCCTTTGATCTGTTTTTCACCTGTGGACCTTGAGCTATAGAGAATCACCTTCCCACTGCACGTCATGTAGTTTGGGAGCCCGCCCTGAAGAGTCTCCATTGGCTGAAGGTGCCAGCTCGCTGACCTGAAAGGCCCCAAAGAAAGCCAACAGAATGGCTTCCTTGAAGAGTACAATTTCACACCCATCCACCCCTGGATGGCAGATGCGAGGAAGAACCTCAATTGCCTTAATACCTGCAAGGTCACTGGTTTCCTGACATTGCTCCATGTCCCAGCAGCCTGTGCCCAACCTTCCAGCATCCTATGGGCCATGAATCCCCTACAGGGGTCCAGCTGACCTACAGACCCTCAGTCAAAGGACACCACAGCTAACTGGTTAGCTGTTGGTGGTGGTGCCAGCCATTGCCTATGTAGTGAGATCATGAACTGCCAGGTTTTGGAGATCTGGGCCCTGGGGAGACTCTCAGCCCCCTGAATGCTTGGAATGCCTCAGATGCCATCATGTAAGCCAAACAGGTGCCTGGTGCAATGATCCCTTGGCTGTGGATATTGCTTCTAGCAACGAAGATTTCATAGGGCTGCCAGCATCTGGTCTGGTACCTCTGATGTTAGTGCTCTGAATCTGTTGACTGGCCATTGAGAGAGAACATCAGTTATGCCTTTGGTAAGCCCAGGTATGTGTTGTCAGTCAAATGAAAGTTGCACTGGTGAAAATGGAGAACGAAAGTCCTCACAAACCTCATTATCCTGTCAGATTTAGTAGACTGAAAGTTCACCAAGTGACTAACTGCGTGATTGATGCACCAAAACCTCATACTCTTGTTCTTGAACTCCCCATGCTGAATAGTGACCAGAATGAGGAAGAAATCCAGGAATGTGATGTCCTTCAAAACTCCAGGCTCCCTCCATTCTCGAGGCCACTCATGGGCACACCAGTGCTCCCTGAAATACAAGCCAAAATCTGTCCTGCTTGCTGCATCTGAGTGGACTTGCAGGTCAGCCTTGATCATGTAAACATCCCTCCATATAGACACCTCATTACAGTGAGCGAGGAATCAGTGCCAGGTCTTCCTTAATCTCTGTAGTGACCTTCATAAAGTGGTGTGGGCCCATATATCAATAGTAGCAGTAGCAAACTGCTCACAAAAGGCATGCCCGGAGGCTATGACTTTCCATATAATCAAGTTGTCCAAGAGGGATTGGAGATCCCTTAGACAAATGTTTTTGGTCTTGCTGACTCTAACAACCATATATATTTTTAGTGCCATGAATTTGTCCCAATGTAGGTGGGACTGCCCCTGGACTGTGTTGTGCTCAGTGCCTAGGTACATCAATGTGTTCTCAGGTCCCTCCGTTTTTTCATCAGCTACCCAATTTGCCCATCAGCTCCTGAAAAACCCAAAGGAGCCCTTTACACTCATCCTGCCTGAAAACAGAAAATTGTCCAGATAGTGTGTCACCTGTTGGCATCCTACATACCGCCTGACTGCTCAGTCCAGCCTTGTGCTGAATTTTTTTCAAAGGTTGCCCATGAAATAGCACAGCCTATGGACATTGCTCTGACCACATAAAGCTGATCCTGAAAGAGGTCACAGTCAGCTGGGTGGCCTGGGAAAAGGCAGAAGGCTGACTTAATGTCATTCTTTGCAAGCAAGGCAAAAAGGCAGTATGCGGTGTCATGTGCCTAGTGTTGAATAATGCGTAGCACATGGTGTACAGCCTGGGGTTGATTGCATTGTTCACTGATTTCCCTCTTTTGGGTATAAGAGATGGTGAATGAGATGACACCCACCAGGAACTTTTAGGGACAAGGCCCACAGGGGAGATATGGAGATCAGGCAACAGCATTTGCTGGACAGGACCTGCAACTCCTCCCAAACCAACCTACTTTTGAATCTTGTCCCTGGACATGCCCTTTAACAGATATGAGGTAATTTGCCATTTGTTCACCCTCTCCCCTTCTATGGGATCGTGAACAAAACCCTCCCACAAACATATAGAATCCTCTTCCTTGGAATAATCCCTTAAAAGGTGGCTAAAACACCAAGTTAATTGGAGATACCGCCTTTTCCAGCCATCTGGCCCTGCCGCCGCTCTGTGCTGTCTTGGGTTGCTCCCCCCATCCTCTGGGGAAGGTGTGCTTAAAACATGGGCAGCCTGAATATTCGTGTCGGCCTCCACAATGCCTGCATTCCTTGCCTAAGCCTACAGGATGCATGAAAACACTTCCCTGTCTCAGTGTACGCCCAGCATCAAAGCCTTGGCTGGCCAGGTATTGGTGCCTTGAGCCTCGCCCTGTCTCCTTTTTCACACCTTGACTTTACCAGTATATAGCCACTATTGATGTAAGGGTCTGTAACGGGCACCCCCAAGCCGGATGCTACAGCCATAGTCCCTGATTGGTTTCATTCCAGCACAAGAAGGGGTTCAGGGTTCCCTCATTCTAAATTGCTCATCCTACCAGAGCCCTGAGGTGCCTCAAAAAGTACTATACAGCCTACATAAAATATCTAGATACTTCAGCATGGGCCTAGGCATTGCTGGTTATAGCTGTCCCATCATTCCCATGTAGGTGATTTAGGCTATAAGCTTGTTGTCCCAATTCATCTCTATCTTTGGGTGCCTTATACTATCTTTTTCTCTCCTCTCCACTTTTCCCCTCTCCTCCAGTATAGGCTCTCCCTGAACTGCAGGGAGAATATGTCCATGTAATCCGCTCACCATATCTTCTCCTGTGTTAACTGAAGGATGGGCCCCCAACTGATCTGAAGCAGCTGCATATGAGACTGCATTCAAACCCACATTAGTGGATCTCCTGGGTTGCTGCATTAAAGGCTATGGGGCCAGCAGCCGTGATACTGGAATCTGTAAGGCTACCATCTGAGGAACCGGTGGCTGGAGGGATGTCCTCTGGGGGCTCTGGACATTGTGGTCCCCCTGTACCTGCAGTCATCAGGGCTTTGGAGCAAAGCCCGGAGCTGGAGCGCGGAGAAGCTCTGGAACAGTAGAGCTGCAGGTTTTTGCCTGGAGTTGGAGTGGAGCCGGAGCACAGCTCCAAAGCCCTGGCAGTCTTGGAGCATATTTTGTGACCTCCCCTCTGTTCATGTCCCACTTGTGTGCCCCTGCAGGCCTGACTCTGAAGCCACCCGGAGCCCACCCTTTTGCTCTCACCAGAATTTTGTGTCTGAGACAGCAGGAGTCGTGAGTGTGCTAAACCCCAAACACGTGCATTGGGGGATGGGGCTAAACAACCGTGGCCTGTTGCCTGCTCTCCCAGGTGGTCTTGCCTGTTTGTGGACTCACTCTGCTGCAGGAACCGGAGTGTGCCATGCTGTGCCTGACTCTGTTTCTGAGCTTCAGTCTGATCCAAAATGGACTGCATCACCTCCATGAATTGCCCTATTCCTGGATGCTTAGTATGTGGTTCCCTTCCTGACATCATGCTTTTTTTTTTTTCCCCTTCCTGACCTTTCTGTTTGCCTACTGCTCCAGGATAGGCAGCACATGTCCTCCTGCATCTGGCGGCTGCAATGGGTCTGCTAGCCCGTCCTGCTGCCCTGCTGTGTCTTGGTCCCAGCCCTGTAGCTGGCCAACCATGTGCCCTGCACAGTCAACCAGGGTTTGATCGTTGCCAGACTGCTGCCTGTGATCCATGTGTGCTGCGTGCCCTGTTCCTATTTGGCTGCTGGAAACCAGCAAACGGGAAGTGGCCTTGTGCACCGGGCTCTTATAATGGCTCCAAATCTTGAGCCTTATCCCACAAGACCTCAAGCCTACCCTGGAATTCCCGTGGGGGCTGGAAATCTCATGGGATCTGTCCTATCCTGTCTTTTTGACCTCTCCATCACGGGAGCCAACAAACCACAACCCTTGCTAGGCTTCTGGCCCTCAAATCATTTCAAATGCCAGATAAAAGGCGCTCAACCCTTTGTAATGAATGGTGTGCATCTTTTCCCCCACCCCTGTACGTCCCCAGAGATATGTCATGCCAGCTCTTGGTCATCTCATGTTTGTGAAAGTTGTTGCATTGACCACATGGAGATAATAAAATTTATTTAGTGAATAGGGAATAATAATGCAAGCCTTTCCATGCTGTCAACATACTATTTTGTCTGAGGCTTTGGCTACACTTGCATTTCAAAGCGCTGCCGCGGCAGCGCTTTGAAGCGCTAAGTGTAATCAAAGCACCAGCGCTGGGAGAAAACTCTCCCAGCGCTGTCCGTACTCCACTTCCCTGTGGGGAATAACGGACAGCGCTGGGAGCGCGGCTCCCAGCGCTGGGGCTTTGACTACACTGGCGCTTTGTAGCGCCGCAATTTGCAGCGCTGCAGAGGGTGTGTTTTCACACCCTGCTGCAGCGCTGCAAATTTGTAAGTGTAGCCAAGCCCTTAGAGGGATTGTTTCTCTGGTGATTGAGTAGTAGAGTCTACACCAGTGGTTCTCAAACTTTTGTACTGGTGACCCCTTTCACATAGCAAGCCTCTGAGTGTGACCCCCCCCTTAAATATATAAAAAAAGTGTTTTTAATGTATAACACCGTTATAAATGCTGGAGGGAAAGCGGGGTTTGGGGTAGACGCTGACAGCTCGTGACCCCCCATGTAATAACTTTACAACCCCCTCAGGGGTCCTCACCCCCAGTTTGAGAACCACTGGTCTACACCCATTTCTTGATCTCTCTCTTAGACTGTCATCAAGGATGCCAGTTGTGTGGCACTTGTTCAGTATAAAGAACAGGAGTACTTGTGGCACCTTAGAGACTAACAAATTTATTTCAGCATGAGCTTTCGTGGGCTACAGCTCACTTCGGATGCATAGAATGGAACATGCAGACAGAAGATATTTATATATACAGAGAACATGAAAAGGTGGGAGTAGCCATACCAACTGTAAGAGTCCAATCAATTGAGATGAGCTATTATCAGCAGGAGAAAAAAAACCTTTGAAGTGATAATTGAGATGACCCATAGAAGGTGTGAGGAGAACTTAACATAGGGAAATAGATTCAATTAGTGTAATGACCCAACCATTCCCAGTCTCTGTTTAAACCTAAGTTAATTGTATCTAATTTGCATATTAATTCAATTTCAGCAGTCTCTCTTTGGAGTCTGTTTTTGAAGTTTTTTTTGTTGCAAAATTGCCACCTTCAAGTCTGTCACTGAGTGGTTAGAGAGGTTGAAGTGTTCTCCCACTGGTTTTTGAATGTTCAGTATAGTTTCAATCAATTTGACTGGTACTGAAGTTAGGCTTACTGGCCTATAATTGCCAGGATTGTCTCTGGAACTGCAAGCTCTGTTCCTTTTGGCTGCTGGAAACCAGCAACCAGGAAGTGGCCTTCTGCACAAAACTGACTCTTTTCATCCTGATTCTTTGATGACTGTAATGCAGATTAATTTGCTGTTCTGGCATGGTGACCTGTTGTCCAGAACAGCTGTTGGAGCAATCTAAACTATTCCCTAGTTCAGCGTTTCTCAAATGCGGCCTCCAGGGGCTTTTAATGTGGCCACGACAGCCTTCAGGTAGTGATGGGGGTCGGGTGGGGGGGGGCGACAAAGCATCAGCCATTCCCCCTTCCTTCTTGTTGCTCCTGGATGTGCCGCCTTGCACCACCTCTGCATGGCTTTGGGTGCTGAGCCCTGGCTTTGGGTGCTGAGCCCTGGCTCCGGCTGCATGGCAGTGGGTGCTGAGCCCCAGCTCTGGCTGCGCTGCTCCAGTCATGGAGTTTGGGGCTTGGACCTCTGGCTTTGGCCACGCAGCCCCAGCCCCTGGCGCTGATCCCCGGCCCCTGGTGCTGATCCCCAGCCGCACTGCAGCAGCCACCAACCCTCGGTTCTGGTCCTGGGCTCCAGCCGTGTGGTGGTGGATGCTGACCCCTTGCCCTGGCCATGCAGCAGCGAGTGCCAGGTGCTGACCCCTGCCTTTGGCCGCGTGGCCCGTGGTTTTGGCGCCCGGCCCCAGGCTTCGGCACCCAGCTCCTGGCACTGGCCCTGCAGCAGCAAGCTCCATTCCCCAGCTCTGGCCATGCGGCTCCAGCCGTGTAGTTCCTGCTCTGGCTCTGGCCGCAGAGGGTGCTGACTTCTAGTGCTGGCCATGCTGTGGTAGGGCTCACCATCCACCCCTATCACCCCGGCTCCCGCTGCTTTCCTGGCCTCACATTCATCCCCAACATCACTCCGGGTCCCCCACTGCCTCCCCTGGCCCCATATCCATCCCAGTATTGCTCCTGGCATCTGCTGCCTCCCTCTCCAACCTCCCCATCCAGGGCTTATTTTGTCCTGAGGCTTGCTGAGAAAAGTGATATTCACAAACATGCAAGTATAACTTTTTCACAGCAGACTCATTAGCTGGTTGAGAGGCTGTGAAAAGTGATATGTGTATGTTTGCTAATATCGCTTACCACTTTTCACAGCCTCCCATGTAACTACTAAGTGTACTGTGAAAAGTGATATTAACAAGTATACAAATATCACTTTTCAAAGCATTAATTTTATTACTTAGTCTGCCAAAAAAAAAAAGTCCTAAATTACGATGTGGATGTGTACATGTGCATATTTTTTTTCCTAAAGTTAATTACATATTTTAGGAAAAAAGTGTCAGTGCAGCCACCAGCAAGAGTTGGTGGCCGCACTTTGAGGCCACCAAAAATTTTGTTGCGAGAACCCCTGCCCTAACTAATGTGGTCTTACAACACAGGTACACTTTTTAAAGGGAAAGGCTGAGACATGACTAACCTGATTCAGTAGACAGGAAGTTTAGAAGCCAAGAGTGAAATCTGTTAAAGTCAATATGTATTTTGTTGACTTCAATGGGGCCTGGATTTTATCCTTTAAAGATTGGATGTCTTTTTGAAAGAAAGAAAGAAAAAAAAAAAAAAAAGCTCTCGCTTATCTGCGAGATATGGGTGGCTCTGTAATTTCTACTTCACGTAGATGTTGTTTGAAGTATTGTAGTGGATTGTGCAGGTTAGGCAGTGCTCCACTTTAGTTTGATACTAATGGTTAGTTTAGTATGCTTATTGCTGACGTCTGTGCTATTTCCTGTCCTTACTTAAGGGAACAACTTAGATAATGTTTTCACCCCTCTCGTACATGGTGTGATTATACACAGCTTTGTAAAATTTGATCAAGTTCCTGCTGAGTTTCTGGCTTGTCTGAACAATGATGATTTTTTTTCCATCCTAGTAGATTTGTTTATACAACAAAATGTATTGTTCCAGTTTCCTCTGGTGCTGTTCACTGTTCATTCTAAGTCAAAACTGTTAGCTTGGTGCTGTGAGCTATTCTAGCCTCTTTGATTTCCTTAGCATTTACTTTCTAAGCAAATACTCTTTGATCCCCAAGATTTTTTTGTAAGAATGCTTTTTTCTGTGACGCTTGGCAGATCATGGGTGTCTCCCTGAGTGTTGTGGTTAGAATTGTGACACAGTATTCCAAGGACATGCAAGGTGACATTCCTGATTAGCTATGAAGTTCCATTTCTATACAGTGTTTATTTTAATCAAAATTCCTTTGTAATTCCATGTGGAATTATTTAATTTAGAAAAGCAAAATAGATTTTGAATTTTTAATGGCTTAAACTCATTCTTGTACCTGAAGTTTTCTTGGCAACATAAAAGCAATGGTTCATGTGTATTTTGCAGGGAAAAACCTGTGGAAGAAGATGATTTTGTGGCCATAGAAGTAATGGTCAGAAACTGAATAGCAACACTGGTGCTAATTTAACATTTTGTGGAAACTAGTAAGTTCCATAAATTGTATTATGTGTGAATAATCAGTTGTCAGAGTAAGTTTAAACAAAAGCTCTGATAATTCTTATAGCTTTATGCAAGTTGAGGCAAACTTTGAAACAGTATCGGGCTATAGTTTAGTATTTAGTGTTCATATGAAAGATGGGTGTCTTTGGAAAGAGGCACTTGAAAAAGTTAGTTCAAAAGTGCCTTATGGCAATGAGTATACAGCAGGGGTTAGTTAATTGGCATGGAGAACATTCATTTTGCTATTTTTTACCTCTCTCTACCTTAATGGAATATTTTTCTGTTAAAGATGGTAGAAAGAGACTTAAAAAACAAACAGACAAAAAAATCCCCTCTCCAAATGTAGGGATTCCCAGCAGTATGCAGCATTTATTTTTGGCTACAACAGAAGTATGATTAAACTTTGATAACAAGTGCCATTATGGTCAGAAAATTCAGTGTTTTTACTCTTCCTGCCTCCCTTTCTTTGGCAGCTCCTTTTTTCCCCTCCTCACTAGATTACTGTGTCTCAGGATGGTTAGATGCTCAGGATACTTCTGCTGTATGAATTATGCTGTGCGATGTTTTCTCCTGGCATTTGCGCTCTACAGGCAGCAGAAGTTGATAGTTATAGAATGAGAGATTGCAGTGAAGCACCATAGGCCTGTTGATAGGGCACCGCTGGTCCTACCCACTCCAGCTCTCCAAAGATCAGGTCCAGGACAACTGCCCCGCTTCTCTCCCTGGTGGTATTCTTGTTTAAAACCATAGTGGAATTTTTGTGGCAGGCAGAGACGAAAGGAAGCAAGATGGTAATCAGAATGACTTTTTCAAACATAGTCATCACAAAACTTTTTACAAAATACTTCAGTGTGTGTTACTGAATGTTAAAATTTGTAAAAATTCTTGAATTCCATTAAACTTAACTACCTCAGCTGTCGTCCCGCTCCCTGCAGATTTGAAGGGGTGTCTGAGTCCTATGTTGCTTTTGACAACATAAGCAATTCTTGTTTCCACATTCACAAGGAGCTGCTACTTAATTCATTCTTGTAATGCTTCTGGAACATATAGAAATGGCAGCAGCATGGGCCCTGGGAACAGTTTTGCAGAGAGTGGGGAAGCCACAATAGAGGTACCAATATAAACTTTAGGTTTTGTAGAATTACTCTGAAATTTTACAAATGTAACTTTTAGTAACAAATATTTACATTTAAAGTGCCACCCACACTTTATGATTGCCTGCATTTTTGACCAGTACGAATACATCTGCAATTACTAAACTTCTCTAAGTACTGGTCTTGGATAAGTAATTAGGGAGAGATGTTTAGTCCCTGAAAACTTGGGGCAGTTTCAGCTTATTGTGGATGGTTGTGGTTTTTCCATGTAGGCACAGGCTGCAGAACCTAAGAGGCCACCTGGGCCATGTCCTGACCACTTTTAAGCAGTTAGGGTTGCTAGGTGGCTGTTTTTTTTTTTTAAATTGCCTTCTTGGTTGTAATGTGCCATTGTTTTCATTTTTATAAGTGAAAAAAACTCTGGCAAATAGCAACTGTAAGCTATGGTGTGCTCTTGGCTGCACAGCAATCTTTTAACTATGATGCACAGGTCCAATGGCTGGGAGCACTGCTGGTGTGGCACCCAGTGTCGCTCTGGGCTGGGGCCAAGGGGTTCACAGTGTGGGGGAGGAGGCTCTGGGTTGATCCTGGGGCAGGAAGTTGGGGTGCAGGAGGGGGTGAGGTGTGCAAGCACTGGGAGGATGTTTGGGTGCAGAAGGGGGCTCTGGGTTGGGGCAGAGTGTTGGGGTGCAGGAGGGGATATGGGGTGCTGGCTCTGGGAGGGGGGTCGGCTTGGGGTGCAGGAAGGGATTCGGGGTGCAGGGGGTATGGGATGCTGGCTCTGGGAGGAGGCTGGGGGTTGGGGTGTGGCCTCCCAGTGGGCGGCACTTACTGCGGGCGGCTCCCAGTTGGCAGTACAGCAAGGCTAAGGCAGGTATCAGTAACAATGAAAGGAGGTATCAGTAACAGTCAAACTATCCTATGAAAACATAGGTTTAACTTTTTTCCCCCATGGAGTCAGTGTGACTTTGCCTCTCTGAGGGCTGTGAACTCATTGCAGTGTGATTCGCTAACTTGTGGCATCATTAGTGGCTATTTGAGGCGATGCTACTGTTGAAATAAGATCTTATGAAGGAACTAGGAAAATATGTTGGACACAGAGCCATGGAAGCTGTTCACATGGCATGTCTGGATGCTTGCCAAAATGAGCAGGGGTTAAGTGAGATGATTTAAGTGGGAGATACAAATTTTAGGGTGTGATTGAATATGCAGGTCTACCACTATTTGAGGAGGAAGGTCTCAGGGTAATTGGGAGGTGCTTATGGGGCAAATTAGACTACAAGGCTGGAGAAGAGATGTTTGTTGATATATCAAAAAGGAGAGTTGTAGTAGGAGTGCTAAATGGAGCACAGAGAGAAGGTGAAGATGTGGCAACAGATTGCAGATAAGGGGCTAAAAAAAATGAGATTTCAGGCAGGGAGGATAAAAAAAACAACCAACCCCCCCGACCCCTGATGACTTAAAATTTGATTTTTTTTATTTAAATACAGACTTAAAAAACTATTTGAACTTCTATTTGAAATGGATAATCTATGTTAAGGCCTTAACTTATAATAGTTATTAAAATAACAAATAAAATACAAAAAAAATGTAAAGAGCATGTGTTATGCTGCAAAATTTTAAAGAAAGTCAAGCAACTAGTGATTGGTAGAAGTGACTGGTTAAGTGCTTAGATCCAGAGTTTGTTGAAGTGCTTTTGGTGGCAGCAGTCTTTTTGCACGTGCACCTGCAGAAGAGCCAATCTTCTTCATTTCAGTTGATAAAACTGAAACACTTGTTTTCCTTCCTCCAATCTATGAATAAAGCGAGGTTTGAAAGGATGAGATCTACTATTCTAAGATCTTGAAGGATACAGTGACCAGAAACAATCAATTCAATTCACTGTTAGGGATACTTTCTTTGTTTAATAAATTATTTAGTTTTAAATGCATAACATGTTTGGCTAAGAAAAAGTTTATCAGAAAGTTTTATTTAATCCATAAAAACATTTTTAAAATGCTGGTTTTGTGCATTTTAAGGAAATTAACTTATGGTATGAAATGCTGTCAAATAGGAATATGGTTTTAGAATGTACTCATATGGGAGAGCTTATGTACAAAGGGAATGGACTGATACGTGGGGTACTGCCATGCTCATAAAAAGGGATTTGGGGAAAAGAGTATCAATTTTTAAAGACTGAAGGAGAAATACAGGGAGGGGGAGAGAATGGAAAAATTTAGGGAAGAAATAAGGAAACAAAAATGAGGTTTTTATATTAACTTATTTACATTTTGTATGGCTACTAAATAACTTATTTTTGAAAATGAGATGCCTCAGATTCAGGTGGTCTTGAGCTCTGTCAATAGATTGAAGTAAGGCACTGCTACGGGCAAGATTAAATCTCAAGCAATTGTCTAGCTTTGCAGTGAATGACTCCTGAAACCTGTCTTCTGACAGGTTCTGGAGGCCAGGTAGGAACTGTCCAGGGCACTAGTCCAGGGATTGGGCAGTGTTTGCAGCAGCTGGGAGGTAGAGCAAGTATGGACTTCTGCCTGGAATCCTGGCTTTCCCTTTGTCTCTGGTGCTGGAAACCATTCCTGGTGAACGCTTCTATGCATCCAGCTTCTCAAGTGCCTGTTCAGAACCTAGAAACTGACGAGAGAAAATGAGTCAGTCCAATGTATGTCCTCAGGGGCCGAAGAGGGAACCTGAAGGGACACTGATGGAACAGGTGGAGGTGTTTTCTTGGGCTTACAGGAAGGTCATGGAGCTGGGAGAAATGAGAATCAGCCACGTAGAGAGGATTGGTCAGCTGTTGGAGTGGATGTGGTATGATGAAAAGCTGAATTAATATTCCTCAGTAATCTAAGTAAGGGTACTGTGATGGGACCACTGACCTCTCGTGAACACGGCTTGTCAGTTGGGTGCAAACCTGCACACACTGTCTCTGCTCCCCTTGTTGGCTGTTAACCTTGTCACATTGGTCTTCAGTGGCTCAGCCCTCTGGCCAAGTCACACAGTCAATATGCCTTAACAAACTTCTTCCGGGGTAAAAAGTCCCTAGGGCCTGTCCCCTTGTCCTTGTTAATGTCTTTAGTCCTGTCTCTGAGCTCGGTTCTTAGATCCTTCTGGGCTAGCTCTCAGTCCAAGCCTGCTCTGGTATAGAGCAGTGTCCCCAAGGCTTTCTCCCTGGAGACTCTTTGCCTTATTGGTTGTAATTGCCCCAGCTCTCCAGCTAGATCACTCCTTCAAGTCCAGTTCCCTTGTCAGGGTAACAAAGTCCACCAAATGGTGGGCACTCTGCAGGATCTTCAGCTCTGTCCCATAGCCCTTTACATTCCAGCCCAAAACTTGTCCCCTTCTCGAGGCTTTGAACACTCTGACAGTAGGAGGGACTCTGGTCTGCCCACTACTCCGGGTCCCAACATAGGGATCCTTCCACCAGCAGCCACATGTTGTTCCATTTAATAGTTGCTGCTGCTAACCCTGGGCTGCTTCTCATGTAGCCCCTTCCTCTTCAGCCTAACATCAGGACTGAAGTTCTCAACTCCTCTTCTTCCTCATCGAATGCCAGTGCCACCAGAACCCATCTTCTGGTTCTCTATTGAGTTCCAGCAAGGAGCACCCTTACTCCTGTGGTCCCAGCCAGGAACTGATCTGCTCACCCCTGCAGCTACTTTTAACTGAGACTGCTGTGCTCTGATTGGCTGCTTCCCTGCAATCTTTCTACGCAGACTTGGAGGACTGATATTCACTGCTCCTTTTCTGGAGTGGGGTGTGGTAGGACCTGTACTATTGATGCTAACTTCTTTTGTATGTAATACATTCAGAGAGTACCACTAACTCTCTGAAACATTCTACACTATACAGTGCTGTCATGTAGACTAACTTTTGCCATCACTTCTCTCATTGCTATTTTTCTTACTTAAAAGGAAAGACACTTGTGTATTCTATATAATAGCTGCAATTTTCTATTCCAAGTGGCTAAAGTAGAAGTGTTCTTCAGTCTGTGTTCAGTCCTTTACTGTCCCACTAACAGGAATTCTTGTAGTAACATCTGGATATGAGAGTATATATGTGTAAACCACTAAAAAGAAACTTGTTTACTAGGAAGACTATTAAGAAGTCAGTATTTTTGGAAAAGTGTTTCCTTTCTTCTTAGTTCTTCAGATTCTTTTTGAGCTTTAATTTCCTGCATTGCAGTGTAACATGCTGCTGCTGCTTTCTTTGGGAGAGAGTATGGCTTTTGTTCTAGGCTGCTTTACTCATCTGTGTTTGTCCTCTTCTAATCTCTCCCTTGTTATCTATTTTTTGTTGACTTCCATTTCCCTTCATGATCTGTGTAATTTGACAGTATTCAGGTGAGCAGTTGTAGTGATGTCAGTGACTTCCCTTGGCAAATTATTTAAAATGACCCTCACTGTTTGAAGACTATAGTCATTTTGCTCAACACAGCAATTTAAATATTCAAAATGTAAATAGCATATCAATAAACTATGCGGGAGAGGGAATACAGTACTTCTAATCTATATAGCATCTTTCATTTGAGAATTGCTGTTTTACAAATAAGATTAAGCCGTATAATATATAGTTTTGAGTTTCCAATTAGTGGTGGTCATCTTGCAGATAAGTGATATTTATTTGATACTGGCCATTGATATTCTCCATTAATATTCTTTTTCCTACTTTTAGCTATTGGTTGGTCTGTGTGGGGCGGGGGGGGGGGGCGGGTAGGGAGGGATGGGACATTTGTATATGAGAGTAGGAAAAGTCTACAGTAAAGAAACCTTGTGAGCATGTTGTGCCCTGCCCAGGCTTCTGAAAGTCTTGGCATGGCACTTGGGGAGTGAAGAGGTATGTTGACAACTAAGGCTCTGATCTGGGCCGGCCTTAGGCATACGCAGCATATGCAGTTGCTTGGGGCACCAAATTGCCTCACATTTCATGGTGCCCAAGGCAGCTGCATGCTGCATACATAGCAGCACCAGCCCCAGCGACCAGCCCTATCCCTTCGGCCGGCCCCCCCCAAGGGCTGCGCCCACTTCAAGGGGCAGGGTGTGTGGAGCCCCGGACAACTCCCTCTGCCCTGCCTCTTACCCTTCCCACCCCCATTCCACCTCTTCCCCCAGCGACCCTGCACTCACCGGCAGTGGCGGGAAGTGGAGCCACGTGGCCCCAGCCCGCTCCACTCTGCCAGCTCCCAGCCGCGACACTCTGCTTCCCGCCGCCAGTGAGTGCAGGGAGGTTGGAGAAAGAGTGGGACGCCTCCCGCACTCACCTGCGGTGGGATGTGGAGCACTGCAGCTGGGAGCTAGTGGAGTAGAGTGGGGCTGGGGCCGGGCTGCTCCGCTTGTGCCGCTGCTGGTGAGTGCAGAGGGGGATGGGCTCCCTGAGTGACTTGGCTGGGGCAGGGGCGAGGGAAGTGGAGTGGGCTGCTCCTGGCCCCCCACTAATCCTCTGGGCCTGCAGGGCCCCCAAAAGTGCCCCCTCAGCTCCTGCCTCCCAGACCCTGAGGGGGGAAGGCCTGGGGCCCCACACAATCCCTCCGCTGGGGGGCTGCGTAGGACAGCCAAATGGCTAGAGGTGACCCTGACTCTGATCCTGCAAAAAACTCCTTGCAGTGGACCCTTACATTCATGTTGGGTCATACTTACTCCCATGGGATTCTGCCTGGGTGTAAAGGTCTGCCTGCACAGATCTGTGCAACTTTGGGGCCCATCTGTTGATACCTTATAGTGTTAAGAGACTGAAGTGTCCTCCTTCCTCTTTTTATACCTGTTTAACATTCCATATACCTTGATTATATTTAAATCAAATATTTTAAATTAAAAGAATAAATATTCTAATTGTTGAATTAATATTGGAGTAATTTTTGAATTTGTTAGTTATATTGGGCTTTTATGAACACTATCATAATACAAGGGCAGTATTACTTTTTTTTGGTTTCCAGTTAGAGCCTTGTTTAAATTTTCCTTTAGGGTAAGAAGTTTTTTTTATTTTAAATCTTCAAACTTTTGAACTGAGCAAAGTGGTTTGATTTTTTTTGTACCTTTAAATTATTGCAGATAAAGGACTAGTGAAAAAATTGAGAGAAACAAGGTGGGCGAGGTAATATCTTTTATTGGACCAACTTCTATTGGTGAAAAAGACGAGCTCTCGAGCTCCACAGAGCTCTTCTTCAGGTCTTGAGCACAAAAGCTTTCCCTTTTCTGGGAAAAGGTAGGGCAAATGGGAGCTCAGGCTCTCACCTTACCACAACTGATCCTTTCGTGGTAATTACATTCATAGATCCCCCTTCATTGGAGGACTGTTCAAGAAGGTGCTACATATGTAACTCCACTGAACACCTGAGGGACAATTGCCCTAAGCCAGTGGTTCCCAAACTTTAACAACCTGTGAACCCCTTTCACTAAACTGGCAAGTCTTGCAAACCCCCTCCGAAAAATGAATATTGCCAGGGATTTTCTCCTTTACCGGAGTATAAATTATAAAAGCAGTGGTCTTGGAAATATAAAATTTGTTTTTATGACATGCTTATTACACACTATTTATTAATTATTATTTATCATTACAGTATTTTTATTACATTATGAAAACGGCAACACTCTTACAAGCTATGAAAGTGAGATCTTGGATCACTTTTGATTAAGCCTGTTATAAGACAAGGCTCCTATGTTTCATCAAGGAGTATCATGTGAAACCAGCATGAAAGTATTTAAGAAGCCATCTCAAAGAGTTCCTCCTATACAAGCATTCAGGTCTTGAGCAGTCCAGGCAAACAACACAGGTTACAACAAAGCTTAAACTTGTTCTTCATAATCATTTTAAAAACAATACTAGCTGCCTATTTAATTTTAAAAACAGCAAAAAATATCCACCTCCCTTTCCACGTTTTATAAGGAGTCTTGAAGTTTAAATCTACTCAGTAGGGTGACCAGACAGGGTAATAGGTGCCTATGTAAGAAAAAGCCCCCAAAATCGGGACTGTCCCTATAAAATCGGGACATCTGGTCACCCTGCTCCTCAGTGTGATGTGCTTGCTTTGATCTGCTTAGCTCTTGAAAGTCCAGGGGCTCTGGGCTGCTGGCCCTATGGTGCCCGGAGTTCCTAGGGACAGCTCTGTCCGCCATTAGGGAATTTTTCCCCAAGAACCCCCTGTAACATTTTGTGAACCCCCAGGGGTTCATGAACTCCAGTTTGGGAACCACTGCCCTAAGCAAAGGGAAAGTAAGCCTACACCCTGTGCAGTTCAGGTTAATGTGGCTGTCACAAACACAGAACTTCCTCCTCACCTTCTCCGGAGATGTCTGGAGAGATCCTGAAGATTGATACGGAATTTATTAAAAATTGCAAAGGTGAATGACAAGGAATGCTAAGGTTGGAGAGATGCTGTAGCCCACATTTCTCTGGTCTGAGAAGGCATGGGAAGGAAATCTGACATGCTCGCTAGGGAAAGTGTTGAACTACTGGCACTTGGAAAATTTAAAACCATTGTGCCTTGGCTGAAGTTTCCTTGGAGTGGGAAGATCTAAAAGGCTGTGTTGGATTTCATTCCAGCAGGAGTGCTTGTGGGTAATGATTTATTGACTATGTCCAAAGTAGTTAATATGTTAACTTGCAGCAAAAAGGACTATTACTTTGTGGTCCCATAAGGGAGTTGTGAAGACAAAGGAACAGCTCAAGGGGAAGGGTTATGCCTAGCCCTGGTTTAGTGGAGGGAAGGTAGTGGGCCTCCAGGAATTAAGAAGGGAGGAGCCAATCCCAGTGGTTGGGGCAACCATCAGAGGTAGCAGCAGGCAAGCATTTGCAATGGAATAAAGAGCAGACCCAACCCTAGAAAGCATAAGGGGATGCATTCTCAGGGAAATCCAGGTTAGGGGAAACAGGGAAAGTTGTGGGTGGTTTATTCGGGTTTTTTTTTTCCTTTTTAGGAGGAAAGATTGTATAGGGAAGTTCCTATACAAAAAAAAAATAGAAGTTTTGGGAAACCTTACAAGCAGTATACTGTGGGGAGTTAATACTTTTAGCCCCCATGACTGTCCTTCTGATGGTCACTCGGGGTCACAGAGGACCTACAAGCTATTAAAAAGGAATGAGAGGTCTATAGAAAAGTTACAGGCACCTAGATCCCATAGTGGTGAACATGGTATAAATTCCTAGTAGCCCATTTCTCCTATGAAGGGTCTGTAACTAGACATAGGATGAGTTTCTCTTTCTGTTACATTTTTATTAATATTTCTTGTCATGATTTTATTATTTGATTGTGCATCCTTTCTGATAAAGCAGTATCCTCCTTTCTGTTCTGAACTAGATTAGGTCAGATAACTTAAATTTCATCCCAACATGATTTCTGTGCCCTTTTTTGTTCTCTCATCTCTATTAGCTTTCTTCATTCTAGATTTAAGATGATAGTACTCTGAAAGGCAGCAAGTGTTAAACTGATTATCTGTAGAATCGGTTTAGCATTTGTCTGTCTTTGCAGACCTCAGTCGGTGAATAATGCAGATTAAAGCTCAGCTCTAAGCAAGACAGATTCTTTGTGCTAATATTACATATCATAGACACAGGTAGATCCATTTCAAAAACTATTTTATGGGTTAGGGAGCAAAGTGGGCTTTGTATGAGTCAATTTACACTTAATAACGTATTTCTTTTAATATTCATTTGGATAACTGTACCTGTCTCTGCTATGATTTAGGTAGGTGTTTATTAATACATATTCACAAAAATAAATAGTAACAGCCCTAGAATGTCTGAAGGGATAGTGTGCCTTGAAGTTTATGGATCTTCAGACTCACTTTCATGTTTTTAATACACTCTGCCAGTTGGTTTAAGAAGCTATTATAATATGTCAGTACATATGAAGAACAGTATTGCACTAACTGACAAAGTACATTAATCAGTTAAGTTTAAATATCATTTTGCATTTATATTTTTTATTTTCAAAGGCAAACAGATACAAAGAACACAATAAGTAACATTTATAGAACATAAGAGTACTACTTTTTTTTTTAGCAAAAGTGTGTTTTAACATTTGTGCTCTACAAATAACGCTTAATTTTCAAAATTGACTTCAATTTTTGGAACAGTGGTAGGAACTCGGATTTTGTTTGTCCAATTCTGCGTTAATTTGGTTGCTCATGAAGCTGATGAGGATAACCGATCAGTAGGATCAAGTTTCGTGTGCAGAGATCTCATATAAGCTTCCCAATACAGTTCTGCCAATGAAATGTAATCTGGATTTACAGCATTCTGCTAAATTGATCATGGGCTTTTCTGGTGCATGGGACTAATAATCTTGATGAACTTTTTCAAATTCTCTGGAGGCTTTGTGATGCTGACTGATACCTGCTGAGTAGAAGAAAGACATCAGACTTTTTCACCTGCAACAGTTTCATGCATTAAAGTTGGATTTTTGGAAATGAGTTTATGTACTAACCCTTTAAACATTTGGCCCTAGCATTTGAATTTATTTGGAGTTTAATTAGCATTTATTGAAAAACGTAGCAAATTGATATAATTGACAAAGTAAACTGAGTTGCATTTATTAATTGAGCGCTCAACCACATGGATAAATCTTAAGTATAGCACTTCCTTGCTGTTTGATCAGAATTTAATTTCAGTTTTGGGGAGCTGATAAATGCATAATATAATCCAGACTTTTCATTAACGTAATTAAATTAAACTTCTTTTTTTCAGATCTGTTTTCTCCTATTTGCTGTTCTCTACATAGTTTCCTATTTTGTAATCAGAAGATACAAAAGGAAAGCAGGTAAGTAGTTTTAAATATTCAAATGTTGATGTTTATTACCATTTAAAAAATGAGTGGGTATAACTTTTTTTTCCCAAAGAGCATTGCTGTAGAGCAGTGGTGCCCAGTCTTGTCACCTCACTGACCAAATATATTATTTTTAAATGTCACTTGACCAAATTTGGGAGGGGAGAGAAGGATAGTTCAAAGCTGTCACCTACTCCCTTCTCCTCCTGCCTTCAGCTCCCTTCTGCTTTCTTCTCACCTGAGTTCTTATGAATCTGAATTGGAAGCCTACAAGCAGCCCCCAGCTTGGGTCCCTAACACCAAATTTTGAACTTAAGATGCTCATTTGCATTTTCACGTGTAGCCTGATCTATAGATTATGAATAAAAATCCTCAGTTATCACTTTAAGGCCAAATAGGTTCTTGTCCCAAGATCAGGCCCCATGTTATTAAAATTATTATATAGTTGGGAACCCTGATGTGCACAGGTGCAACACTCAAACTATAGGAACTCTTCTATATTTACAAATAAATAATTTATTAATACATTTAGCAAAGTCACACACATTCTAACTCAGTAAAGTAGATAGAGATAATACAAAAGTACATCTGAACATCCATACTCACACCATCCCTTGCAGAACAACCTAAAATGTTAGTCATTATCTTCCTCCTCATTGTCACCTTCCTCATCTTCACCAGTGGCCATCATTCTGGCCCCTCCCAAGGGCTACATCTCTCCCTCTCCTACTGCTCTGGGATGCCACTTTTATAATATGTTACGCTGATGTTACCATGCCTAAGGCATATTAAGTAGGGCTTTCTCCCCTTCCAGAAGCTAGTGTTAGTTCATGTTTCTATGGTTGGCTGATGTCATTATGGACAGAATTTCCCCTTACATTCTACTTCCAGTTCCCCAAAACATATGGCTTACCTAAATTTATCTATGCCAAAGTTCATAGGCCTCAAGTTTCATCCTAACTGCTGAAGCCATTGTCTTACAGGATACAAGTCTGTAGGTTCCTTGCATTACTGCTAAATGTAATAAAGCAGAATATGCAAAGCAGTGAATATAATAGAGGTAAGCTGGCCTACTTCTGGGGTTTGCAGAGGGAAGTAGTGGCGTTCTTTTAAAAGAAGTCTTGATTTTAGTGGCCCCAGTGCTCAGAAGCAGACCTATTTCAGCATTCTTCCTAAACCTGTTTCTTACAAAACCACCCTCCTTGTCCCCAGTCCCTGAAGGAAATAATTGATCATAGATCCTAAGGCCAAAAGGGACTGTTGTGATCATCTAGTCTGATGTCCTGTGTAGCATAGGCCATAGAACTTCCTCAAAATATTTCCTAGAGCAGTGGTTCACAATCTTTCCAGACTACTGTACCCATTTCAGAAGCCTGATTTGTCTTGCATACCCCCAAGTTTCACCTCACTTAAAAACACTTCCTTACAAAATCAGACATAAAAATAGAAAAGTGTTACAGCACACTATTGCTGAAAAATTGCTGACTTTCTCATTTTGCCTGTATAAAATTTTAGTTTGTACTGATTTTGTTAGTGCTTTTTATGTAAACTGTTGTAAAACCAGGCAAATATCTAGATAAGGTGATGTACCCGCTGGAAGGCCTCTGTGTACTGCCAGGGGTACGCGTACCACTGGTTGAGAACCACTGTCCTAGAGCATATCCTTTAGAAAAACATCCAATCTTGATTTAAAAAACATCAGTGATGGAGAATCCACCACTACCCTTGACTAATTACCAGTGACGAATTACTCTCATTGTTAAAAATTTACACCTTATTTCCAGTCTGAATTTGTCTAGAGTCAACATCCAACCATTGCATTATGGTATATTTTATTCTGCTAGACTGAAAAGTCCATTGTTAAATACTTGTTCCCCATGTAGGTACAGTAACTCCTCACTTAACGTCATTCTGGTTAATGTTATTTCGTTGTTACGTCGCTGATCTATTAGAGAACATGCTTGTTTAAAGTTGCGCAATGCTCCCTTATAAAGTCGTTTGGCAGCCGCCTGCTTTGTCCGCTGCTTGCAGGAAGAGCAGTCTGTTGGAGCTAGCGCGTGGGGGCTTGGAACCAGGGTGGGCTGGCAGCCTCCCATCAGCTCCTCTAAGTTCCCTGTGTAGCAGTTGCCCAGTAGGCTATCAAGTGCCGGGCAGTTCAGGTGTCCCCACCTCCAACACCACTTCCGTGTGATGCTCCTGCTCTCTGCCTTGGAGCTGCTCCCGGGAGCCTCCTGCTTGCTGTGGAGGGGAAGAGGGGTGCTGATGTCAGGGTGTCCCCCTCCCCCTGCTCCTGTACCCCATCTCCACAGAGCGGGGTCGGGGATATGACAGGTCTCAGGATGGAGGGAGCAGCTCATGAGATTGAAACATCCCATTCACTACTTCCCCTATCTCAAAGGCAGTTTAGAAAACTCTGTCCCTCAGGATGGTGTCAGCTACATGCACGCCTCTCTTAACAGTTGAGGTAGCCAGGGCAAGTGGGCAAACGTGGCCAATTGCTTAGCACTGCTCCACAGCCCTGAATTTTCTTGTTAGGATTCATTCAGAAGAAGGGTTTACTAGTCTGTGACTGCAGCACTTTGCATCATAGATACCAGGAGAGTGCTCCTGTCAACAAAGCTGTGTTCAGACTGCCACTTCCGCCGGCAAAACTTTTGTCCTTCACGGAGGGGTTTTTTAAGTACTCGTGAAAGACATAAGTTTTGTTGACAACTTCACAGTGTAGATATACTCTTAGTCCTGAGCAAAATAATGCTCTTTAATTGTCTTGATTGAAGAGATTAAGAAATCAGCAAAGGCAGTGTAAAGGTAGAGGGAAAGCAGCACAGATTTTTATTAAGAAAAATATTCTTTCAAGAAAACTAATGGAAATGGGTAACATTAATTTACAAAATGTATGTCTACTACAGAATATAAAAATAATGGATTTGGATTTAGTAATACAAAATTTTTGATCTGACCTAGGTTTTTCTATTTTAGTAACTTATTTTCATCTTTCCTTTATATATAGGTAGCTGTACACACTAAATCTGCTATAAATTATTTTTCAGATGAGCAGGAGGATGAAGATGCCATTGTCAACAGAATTTCGTATGTACATTTCTTAGTTCCTTGATACAATTACATTTGCAATAATGTAAAGTGTGTAAATAGGCAAAATTGTCTGCATAGTGTTTACTGCACATGTGCAGAAAAAAATTAGTTTTTTTTAAACAGTTATTTTAGAGCATTGCCCTGCTTCTAAGAGCACCCATTTAGTTTTTCATCTGTAGTTTAGAATGTAGGTCGTAATGGACGCATGCAGAATGGCAGACTGAGGCAGGTTATGAACACAACTCTTTAATTCCCCATTCGCATAAACTCTTTATTCACTTTCCTTATTAGTTTTAGGCCATGTCTACACTACAGAGTTAAGTCAATGTAAGTTATGTTGACTATCATAAGTCACTAATAACACTGGTTGAGCACGGCCACACAACACTCTTTGTCAGCTGAGCGCATCCACAGTCATTGCTCTTACATTGACAGAGAGAGTGTTGCATTGTGGATAGCTATCCCACTGTGCAACTTGCCACCCTCTGCCCCCTCCGCTGCTGGGACTTCTGGAGACAGGTCATGGTGCATCATGGGGACATGATGTAGTTCTTTCCATCCCATCATTCCGTGGGCTTCCTGCTTCGTTTAGTATCGTTTTTCAACAGCCCTTGCAAACTGTGCACCCGCCATCTCTGCCTGACAGCATGGATCCTGAGCTGCTGATCATTCTGGTAATGAGTATTATGAACACTACATGGCTGGTCCTGCAGTATTTCATGAACTGTGAAACAATGATTCAGGACATGCCTGCCCTGCTTTCTGCCATGGTAACAAATAATTGAAGATTTCTGCTGGCATTCACGGAACAGCTTGCCATGGTGGTACTGGGCTCGGAAAACAAGCACTGAGTGGTAGGATTGCATAGTGATGCGTGTATGGGATGATGAGCAGTGGCTGCAGAACTTTTGGATGCGCAAAGTCACTTTCCTTGAACAGTATGCAGAGCTTGCCCCAGCTCTGCGGCGCAAGGACATCAGAATGAGCGCTGCCCTCACTGTGGAAAAGTGAGTGGCAATCACTGTGTGGAAGCTGGCAACTCCAGATTGCTACTGGTCAGTCATGAATCACTTTGGAGTTCGAAAGTCCACCGTGGGGGGTGTGGTGATGCCAGTGTGGAGGGCCAGTAATCATCTCCTCCTACAAAGGACTGTGTCTCTTGGTAATGTGCAGGAAATAATTGATGGCTTTGAGACAATGAGATTCCCTAACTGCAGTAAGGTGATAAATGGAACGCATATCCCAATTTTGGCCCCCTCCCATCTTGTGACGGTGTACATCTACTGAAAGGGCCACTTGTCCATGGTCTTGCATGTGCTGGTGGAGCACCGGAGCTGTTTCACTGACATAAATGCGGGGTGGTCGTGAAAGGTGCATGATCTTTTGGAGCACTGGACTATATAGAAATCTGAATGCTGGGACTTTCTTTCCAGAACAGAAGATGCCAATGGGGAAAGTGGAAATATGCTCATAGTGATCCTTGGAGACCCCACCTACTCCTTGCTCCCGTGACTCATGGAGGCTTACACCAGGAACCTGGACAGCAGCAAGGAGTGCTTCGGGCTCAGCTGGTGCCAAATGACCATTGAATGTGCCTTTGGTTGATTAAATGGTCGCTAGAGCTGTCTCTTTGTCCGGATAGACCTCTATGAGGAAAATATTCTGACGGTCATTGCAATATTCTGTACTCTACCTAATATTTGCAAATCAAAGGGGGATAAGTTTCCCCAGCGGTAGACCGCTGAGGCTGATGTATCTGGCTGCTCAAAATCAGCAGCCAGCCTAAGGGCAATTAGAGGGGCACAGGAGGAGGCTGTTTGAATCTGGAAGGCTTTGAAGGTGCATTTTGATGATATTCCCAGTAATGTGTCTTTATGTGATGCATTTGGCCAGGCAATGCTTACTTGCTACCTTGAATTACTCCTGTAGTGCTTGCTTCCTGAGCATTAATTGCAAGGAGCAAATATTCCTACCTGTAGCCATTGTATTTGATTGTTAGCACTGAGTGATGTATATATGCATGCCATAAATAAAGACTCATTTTATTTCAAAGACAAGTTTAATAATAGGATAAAACACAAACTTTTGGTCACATGGGGACATGCAAAGAGGAACAGTTTCACAGTGAGGGCTCTCACAGCTGGGAGTAACTACAGCTTTTGTTGGGAAACCAGTCCCTAGGCGTGGAGTGCATGGAGTACTGTGAGGGACAAGGAACATGCGAGGAATGCAATGGAAGCATTTGGGGAGGGCATGGACTGGAGTTCTGTAGTGGCTGGAGGGGGAATTGGGCATGGATGTGCTCAGATTGCAGGCTAATGAGGAACTTCAACATTTCTGTCTGGCCCTCCAGGAGCTTTATCATCTGCTTCTGCCCCTGTCTCCTTTCCTGGCTGTCCAGCCTGAGTCTTTCGTTGATTGTCTCCCTCCACGCTCATGTTTCGCTGTGTGCTGCATCTGTTGACTGCAGCACTTCACGAAACATCTTCCTTACTCACCTCTTTCTCACTATCCTTTGTCTAGGACACAGGCCAGCACAGGTCCTGAATACATTGAGTTTTGGGGGAGAGTTGGGTGGGCAAGGGGGATTGGGAAGAAGGGACAAAGGGTGGTTTGCAGAGGGGGTTACTGTAAGTGACTTAAGGAGCCAATTCTGAATATTGGTACCCTTTTCCACAGGCTAGGGTATTGAACCAGATATCATTCTTAAGGGTAACCCAGGATGCAAGAGCGCATCTCCTGCATGCATGTGGCTTCAGTCTGGCTCTGTATGTTGCTTGCCTGTGTGCTGCTCTGATTTCTGCAGAAATAATTGCCAGGTGGCTCAGCAAAGTTTCCTACAGCCGCGGGAGAAACAAGGTAGCTCTCCCAAGGAACCTTCAGCAGAGGATTGCAGAATACCTAACAGGAAAGTTTCCTAGAGGATTCCGGGGACATCTCTGTGTACGTTAACAAACTTTTCCACCATGGCCTCAGTGCATAGAGATGGACAGGTTCTGTTGCTAATTTCTGGCCCTTATCCCTCCTGTACTATATAACAAAGTACATCAGAGCTCAATCTCTCACTGTGCAGTATCAAAGCAAAATGAGCACTCCCCTCTCATGCATCCTGTGCGCCAGAGTTGGAGTGCTGGGACTGGCTAGACCCCTTCGGATTGGAAAAGAGATCATGATTTGCCATACCCCTGGATGACCCTGCCATGTACTCCACATCATCCTCCAGCTTCACTTTCTTGTCCACTACTTCCTCGTCTGGGTCGAGTACACTGGACGCTGCCGTCAGTCCCCCTGAACTATCCATGGGGCTCTTGGTGATGGAGGTGGGGTCGCCATCGAGGATGGCGTGTAACTCCTTATAGAAGCAGCATGTCTTTGACGCCGCACCTGAACGATGGTTGGCCTCCCTTGCCTTCTGGTACGCCTTGGTTTTAGCACGACACTTCTGTGTATTCCTCTCATGCCTCTTTTATGCATGCCTCTAGTAATCAGCCTCTAGGTATTGAAATTCCTACAGCTGGTGCAAAACTGCAACTGCATATACTCAGCAGATTCCACAGCTCTGGTGTGCTCTACAAGGGAGAGCGTCTGCTGCAGAAAGCTGGCATGATCAGCTAGGAAGATGCTATGTAAACTGTGCACACCATGCAAACAGGAAGAGGAATTTCAAAACTTCCTGGGCCCTGGGAGGGGCGCCGACCTGTGCTCCTTCTGGGCAGCAGAGTTCAAACTGCAGTTGTGATGGGCATTGTGGGACTCCTGGAGGCCAGTTAGGGTGATGTAATCAAGTGAGGTGTCTACACTGACACTCGGTTGCTCTAACTACATTGCAAAAAGCTCTGTGCTCCTCGACGAGGTGATTTTATTATGTCGGCATCAGCAGGAGGAGTATTTCGGTGTGTACACCTCCATTGGTTTGTCATCGAAAGCTGGCTTTTGTCGACAAAACTGAATAGTCTAGACAAGGCCTTAGTTAACTCTGACTCTCACCTAAATTAAGTCCAGCTGTCCTCATTATTTTCCCTCTTTATTCACTATTCCCGCCCTCATTTATTCCTTCTCCTTCTTCCTCTGTCCAGATCCCTCTCTTCCTTCTCCCTCTTCCCTTATTCACTTTATCCCTCTCTTCCCATGCCTAATATTGCCAACCCCACTCATTCAAAAATCATGTGATTAGCTTAAATACTATGACATTTTTAAAAAAATAGCAAATTGAGGATTCTCTTTGTTTGCCTTCTGGTGTTCAAGTCTTTGAGTTTTGTATTTTCAAACTCTTCTCTACAGTTGTGAAGGCTAGAAACAATGTATAAATGAAAGCTGAGATTCCCACGTAACAAGACTCCAGGAGCTGCAGCTTTAGGAAAAAAACATCTACTACTGTGGTACTTGCAGTAAAATCACGAGAGTTAGCAGCTGTTCATTCTCTCTTGCCCTCTCCTATGCTCATTCACACACTGACTGTTCCCCCCCCCCACTTACATATGAATAGCACAAGGACTGAACTCACTAATCTAGGTGAAAAATGCATAGCTAAACATGCCCCTAAATTACCATGCCTTTGCAATTTAAAAGTGTAACTTTACTGTATTCTGTTGTTGTTACACCTTCTTTCCCATGTCTGGCTTTACTCCACTTTTCCTTCTTTCATTGTTTTGAATGTGGTGTTTCTTCTTTTTCTTCTCTTGCCACCCTCCTCCTTTTATAGATTTTTTTCCTTTCCCCCCTCATATTGTCTCCTGTTCCATCTTCTTTCTCTCCCCATTTCTCCCCAAAGACCTCTTAACCTCCTTTACTTATACTTCTTTTTAGTTTCTTGTCTTACTCTCTTCTTCAGGGCCACTGCATGCCCACTTTCACACACACCTTCAAGCATATGTACTGATCCACTCACAGTCGCTGGGGAAGTCACTGGGGCTTCATGCAGACATTGGGGTGATCAGTTGGGTAGAGCTCCTTGCATTGCTTGGGACTGAGTTGTAGTTATTTTGTTGTGGACAGTGCAGAGGATTAACTTTAGAATGTTCTAAACAAGCTGTCTAAATAACTGAAACAAGAGACCACATTTGTCTTAGGGCTTGGCTACACTTACAAATTTTCAGCGCTGCAGCAGGGTGTGAAAACACACCCTCTCCAGCGCTGCAAATTGCGGCGCTGCAAAGCGCCAATGTGGTCAAAGCCCCAGCGCTGGGAGCACGGCTCCCAGCGCTGTCCGTTATTCCCCACAGGGAGGTGGAGTACGGACAGCGCTGGGAGAGCTTTCTCCCAGCGCTGGCGCTTTGACTACACTTAGCGCTTCAAAGCGCTGCCGCGGCAGCGCTTTGAAGTGTAAGTGTAGCCAAAGCCATAGCAAAGTAATTTAAAGTTTAGATGTAGACAGGTTATTCTCACCTTCAGTTTTTGATGTTAAATGGATGCTCAAGTGTTTGTAGATATAGCACTTGACTCATGGTTTCACTTTCTGATCTGACAAGTATTTTGAGAGTTTTTGTGACAACTAATCATTGTTAGGCGTTAATGGTGTTCTGTAGTGTGATTATTATTATTTAAACCCACTTGGGTACCAGAAGGGATTTTGCTCAGGTCAAGCGTTTTTTCAAATATTTCTAGTTGGTAGGCAGTCTACTTTCTTCGGTAGGCCTTACAGGAAAGATCAGATCACCCATACAAATGACTCAAGAGTGAGGATGAGAAGGCTTTATACATTTAATTTAAGCATAACATTATTTATGCAGTTATCCTATTTTCATGTAACACTTACTCGTATTCCTTCTTGAGGCAAAATCTTCTCTGTTGCTGCCAAAAATATATATTATTAATATATGTATTAAACGGTAAAAATTACCCAAATTATTCCCTTACAAATATCTTTTAACCATTGCTTCCACTTAAGACAACTAAATGTGGCTCTTTCAGTTGTTTGTTCTGGTGTTTGGAGAAATCCCATGAGGCCACCGTTGCAAGTCAAATCAGGATAATAATCATACCAAACTTCAACTAAAAATAAATTAATTTTACTATCCATTTAAACTTTCATACGATCTGCTTTATAGTTAAACATTTCACTGAATAATTAGCATCAAAGGGATTGTCTTTTTCAATATTTTAAAAACATAATATGTAACACTTGGGACGGTTACATTAAGCACACAAATGCACTCACAAAAACACACCTACGTAATCACTGTGGGATTTGATAATATTGAAGAATTTAAATGTTCATCTCCTTAAAAGAAATACTTTTCAAGAAAGATCTTAAATAGTAGGTCTTGTTTACAAAGTCCCTTGACTTTGCACTGTACCCTTTTCTGGTTTATTGGCTTATTATAATCAATTTCTTCAATTATCTCTGAAGATTGCCACTGTATGGAGTCAGGTGTCTTAGCTTCCCGATTCTGTGCTCTCTTTGCCACTGGACCCCCCCCTCCCCTCCCTCCCGCTTTACCCAAAATAAAAAGCCAAATCATGTTTGGGAAAGCTTCCTGAGGTGTGACTTTCTGCTGTTTGGCTTTGCTTTATTTCCATTGTTAGGCTTCAGGAACTAAGTTCTTAGCTAAGTTCAGGCTTTATTCCTGCAATTTAGCATTTCTTGCTATTGAATTTTTCTTTAAATTGATTAACAGCTGTCAGTGTCACT
Source organism: Mauremys mutica (assembly GCF_020497125.1). Lineage (NCBI taxonomy): Eukaryota > Metazoa > Chordata > Testudines > Geoemydidae > Mauremys > Mauremys mutica. Next base: position 276,555,945 of record NC_059073.1, read on the forward strand.
TTAGTTCCCTTTCTCAAATAGAAAACATTTGTAAAAGATACAGTCTTTTGTTGCTGATGGTCTATGAGCAGCCAACAATTTTTTACTTCCACCCTATTTCTTTACAAACTTGAAATAGCTTTTTTTGCAATTTGTTGTGGGCTTGAAGATATTATGAAACAGTTTTCAAATTGCTCAGCATTCTCCCTTATGCTGGTGGTAGGGTGCTATTTGCTATGCAGTGGCACTTCTGCAGCAGTACAGGCATGCTGTGGGAGAGGGACATGTTGCTTATTTCACAGTGAAAGTGTGAAGATACTGCTGCATTTTTTAGAAACCGCACTTCCCCTACCAGTAGTGGATGACACCAGCTTTGAATCCAAAAAATCACTGAAGTATTACTGAAAAACATATCTGAGAAACAATGTGAAATATAAATAAGTATAACTAAGAATTTCAAACTCTGTCATCTAGTTTTGAGCGATTGTGGGTAATTAGTGAAAGGACTTTCTGGGAGAGAAAAGATTTAATTGCAGACTTTAGGCTTGGGCTATTTTATTTTGCCTTGTTGACTGTGGTCTATTCCAGCCCCCTTTCTTGCTTTTCAGGGGGTTACGCTATGGGTTTATGAAGAACTCCCTCTGTAAATTACAGATTAACTAGATAGACCAGGTGGGTGAAATATATATCTTTGTGTTTCTCACCAACCGAAGTTGGCTTAGTAAAAGATAATACCTCCCCCACCTTGTCTCTATAATATCCTGGGACCGACATCGCAACAATTCTGCATGCAATATAGATTAACTAGATTGCATCTGTGAGAAAATGTACATCTTTTAGCCAGGCTGTCTGTTTTTTACCTGCAATACCTCAGTTTCAGGTTTGGAATCTTCAAGTGATATTTATTTTTGGTAAAATTAATAAGGTAAGAAGTAACTGTGTACAAGACAATATTTTTTATGCTAGCTAAATTTTCATGTTAACTTTTCATTAAATTTGAAGCCATAAGAATTGCTCATGGTATGTATACATGTACTATAAGCTGCCTCCTATTCTAATCTTAAACTCTCTTGTTCATCAGCTGTAAATGCTTTTTATCTTTAATTAAACTTTAACTTCACAAACACACAGGTTGATACTGCTTCACATATAGTAATCATCAGGATTTTGGTTAAAGAAAACTAATGCTATAGGATTCTAGATGGCTATTTAGGACCACTTTGTGGTACAATGAATTTTGGCCCTAAATTATGTAATCATTTTTTAAGCACTTAGTAGATACTGGCCTGATCCTACAACCCTTCATCATAAAAGTAGTTGAATTGACTGTAGTGGAAGTACTTGTAAACAATGACTGTGGGAATGAGTAAGGGTTTGTAGAAATGAACTCTCTTTGTGAGAGGGTGGGGGTAGGAGAAAATAATTCTACAGTCAAACAATATCATTATTGACACTTTCCCTGTAAGCATCTTAGTCCAATATATATCTTAATTTTCAGTTATGCAGTTTAGAAAATTATTATAGAGTTCCATTTTAGTATCAAACTTACACTTTAATAAATTTTTTGGTTGGCGTTGTGTTCCTGAAAAGGTATAATTCTGTTAAAAGCCAAAGAATGGTACTTATTGTAAATTGTTCTTGGAGTATTTCAGCTCAGTATACTTTTCCCTTCAAAATTTTAAATGCTTATTTTATTTTTAGTTGAGATTTCCCTTCATTCTGTTATCTAGCCAACAGAAATAATCTTTAGCTTGTCAAATAATGATGGGTCCATGCTTTGTATAGAAAGAAATGCAGTAAATCTACAATTGCATGGTTTAATAGTCATGTTCAAATGTGATCCTGTTGACATTTTTAGTGATTAATAGTTACATTAATTCACTTTGAACCAGTGAGTGGTATCTTTAAATCTTTCCTTCTCCTAATCTCACCACTTTCCTGAGTAGTCTTAAGGAAAGGTATATTGTCCAAAAGTATTATATGTCAAAATACTTAATTGAGCTTGGATCATGAATGTATTCCAGACCTAGAGAAGAAAAATCCTAATCTTTTTTCAAGAATGAATTATTTTTAATTATAGTAATATATATTATATATTATATATAATATTAAGTTCTGTAAACCACCTGATATCTGAAAAATAAAGATGTAGGCATGTACTTTTGTAAATATGACCTTTCAAAATTAGTGCATTTTTGTAGTGTAAATTGATACATTTTTCTGATGAGCACCTTGAATTAGGTTAACTACTTTGTTGTTTGAAAGATGTTATTTTATGGGCAGTAACAATGATACATTTCTTTGACTTCCAGGCTGTTTTTGAGTACCTTCACTCTTGCAGTTTCAGCTGGTGCCGTCCTGCTTCTACCTTTTTCAATAATCAGCAATGAGATCCTGCTTTCTTTTCCACAAAACTACTATATTCAGTGGTTAAATGGCTCTCTAATTCATGGTTAGTACTTGAATAATGTAATTAAAAGCACATTTTAACAGATAACACCACTTCCAGTGCATTTTGAGTGATCTTTTTGTTTTTATATACTTATTGGCATAATGGCTTAAAGTTGTAAATGTTCTTGGTTTGTATACCATTGATAAATTAGGCATTTGTAATCTAATGAACAGCAGCAAGTTTACAAGTCATCACCATTCTGGCATTTTGAGGGTTGTCTCGACTAAGGAAGGCAACCCAAAAGCTACTGTTCTTGAATACAGAAACATGTATCACTTTTACGGGAAGCGAAGTAACTTAGAAATGTGTAATAAGACTTTTCTTTCACCTGTAGTTGTAACGTTCAGTGAGCTAAAGAGGAATATGGAGGTAAAACTCAGTGTTTTTATTTATTCAAATGTGGCTAGTGGTTCGTACAAGAAACTTGCCAACTACAATGAATGGATTGAGAAGCAGTGACTTTTAGCTGCTTTTCTTTTTAAAAGTAAATCATGTATATAAAATTATATATTTTGATCTTGCCACATTTATTATGGTATTTTGTTAAAGTGAAATTGGTCAAGGTAGAGTCTGGTCTCTCTGTGTGTTGACAGTGTCATAGAATCATAGAATCTCAGGGTTGGAAGGGACCTCAGGAGGTCATCTAGTCCAACCCCCTGCTCAAAGCAGGACCAAACCCAACTAAATCATCCCAGCCAGGGCTTTGTCAAGCCTGACCTTAAAAACCTCTAAGGAAGGAGATTCCACTACCTCCCTAGGTAACCCATTCCAGTTCTTCACCACCCTACTAGTGAAAAAGTTTTTCCTAATATCCAGCCTAAACCTCCCCCTCTGCAACTTGAGACCATTACTCCTTGTTCTGTCATCTTCTACCACTGAGAACAGTCTAGATCCATCCTCTTTGGAACCCCCTTTCAGGTAGTTGAAAGCAACTATCAAATCCCCCCTCATTCTTCTCTTCTGCAGACTAAACAATCCCAGTTCCCTCAGCCTCTCCTCATAAGTCATGTGCTCCAGCCCCCTAATCATTTTTGTTGCCCTCCGCTGGACTCTCTCCAATTTATCCACATCCTTCTTGTAGTGTGGGGCCCAAAACTGGACACAGTACTCCAAATGAGGCCTCACCAGTGCTGAGTAGAGGGGAATGATCACATCCCTCGATCTGCTGGAAATGCCCCTACTTATACAACCCAAAATGCCGTTAGCCTTCTTGGCAACAAGGGCACACTGTTGACTCATATTCAGCTTTTCGTCCACCGTAACCCCTAGGTCCTTTTCTGCAGAACTGCTGCCCAGCCATTCGGTCCCTAGTCTGTAGCAGTGCATGGGATTCTTCCGTCCTAAGTGCAGGACTCTGCACTTGTCCTTGTTGAACCTCATCATATTTCTTTTGGCCCAATCCTCTAATTTGTCTAGGTCCCTCTGTATCCTATCCCTACCCTCCAGCGTATCAACCACTCCTCCCAGTTTAGTGTCATCTGCAAACTTGCTAAGGGTGCAGTCCACACCATCCTCCAGATCGTTAATGAAGATATTGAATAAAACCGGCCCCAGCACCGACCCTTGGGGCACTCCACTTGATACCGGCTGCCAACTAGACATGGAACCATTGATCACTACCCGTTAAGCCCGACCATCTAGCCAGCTTTCTATCCACCTTACCGTCCATTCATCCAGCCCATACTTCTTTAACTTGCTGGCAAGAATACTGTGGGAGACTGTATCAAAAGCTTTGCTAAAGTCCAGAAATAGTACATCCACTGCTTTCCCCTCATCCACAGAGCCAGTTATCTCGTCATAGAAGGCAATTAGGTTAGTCAGGCATGACTTGCCCTTAGTGAATTCATGCTGACTGTTCCTGATCACTTTCCCCTCCTTTAAGTGGTTCAGGATTGATTCCTTGAGGACCTGTTCCATGATTTTTCCAGGGACTGAGGTGAGACTGACTGGCCTGTAGTTCCCTGGATCTTCCTTCTTCCCTTTTTTAAAGATGGGCACTACATTAGCTTTTTTCCAGTCATCCGGGACCTCCCCCGATCGCCATGATTTTTCAAAGATAATGGCCAATGGCTCTGCAATCTCATCGGCCAACTCCTTTAGCACCCTCGGATGCAGCGCATCCGGCCCCATGGACTTGTGCTCGTCCAGCTTTCCTAAATAGCCCCGAACTACTTCTTTCTCCACAGAGAGCTGGTCACCTCCTCCCCATACCGTGCTGCAGAGTGCAGCTGTCTGGGAGCTGACCTTGTCTGTGAAGACAGAGGCAAAAAAAGCATTGAGTACGTACACTAGCTTTCTCCACATCCTCCGTCACTAGGTTCCCTCCCTCATTCAGCAAGGGGCCCACACTTTCCTTGACTTTCTTCCTGTTGCTAACATACCTAAAGAAACCCTTCTTGTTACTCCTAACATCTCCGGCTAGCTGCAACTCCAAGTGTGATTTGGCCTTCCTGATTTCATACCTGCATGCCTGAACAATACTTTTATACTCCTCCCTGGTTATTTGTCCAGTCTTCCACTTCTTGTAAGCTGTTCTTTTGTGTTTAAGACGAGCAAGGATTTCACTGTTAAGCCAAGCTGGTCGCCTGCCATATTTTACTTTTCTTCCTACACATCGGGATGGTTTGTTCCTGCAACCTCAATAAGGTTTCTTTGAAATACAGCCAGCTTTCCTCAACTCCTTTCCCCATCATGCTATTCTCCCAGGGGACCTTGCCCATCAGTTCCCTGAGGGAGTCGAAGTCTGCTTTTCTGAAGTCCAGGGTCTCTGTTCTACTGCTTTCCCTTTTTCCTTGTGTCAGGATCCTGAACTCGACCATCTCATGGTCACTGCCTCCCAGGTTCCCATCCACTATTGCTTCCTCTTCTATTTCTTCCCTGTTTGTGAGCAGCAGGTCAAGAAGAGCTTTTCCCCTAGTTGGTTCCTCCAGCACTTGCACCAGGAAATTGTCCCCTACACTTTCCAGAAACTTCCTAGATTGTCTGTGCACTGCTGTATTGCTCTCCCAGCAGATATCGGGGTGATTAAAGTCACCCATGAGAACCAGGGCCTGTGATCTAGCAACTTCTGTTAGTTGCTGGAAGAAAGCCTCGTCCACCTCATCCCCCTGGTCCGGTGATCTGTAGCAGACTCCCACCACGACATTACCCTTGTTGTTCATACTTCTAAATTTAATCCAGAGACACTCAGGTTTTTCTGCAGTTTCATACTGGAGCTCTGAGCAGTCATACTGCTCTCTTACGTACAACGCAACTCCCCCACCTTTTCTGCCCTGCCTGTCCTTCCTGAACAGTTTATATCCATCCATGACAGTACTCCAATCATGTGAGTTATCCCACCAAGTCTCTGTTATTCCAATTACATCATAATTCCCTGACTGTGCCAGGACTTCTAGTTCTCCCTGCTTGTTCCCCAGGCTTCTTGCATTTGTGTATAGGCACTTAAGATAACTCCCTGATTGTCCTGCTTTCTTGGTCTGAGACAGGAGTCCTCCCCTCTTGCAGTCTCCTGCTTGTGCTTCCTCCCGGTATCCCACTTCCCCACTTACCTCGGGGCTTTGGTCTCCTTCCCCCGGTGAACATAGTTTAAAGCCCTCCTCACTAGGTTAGCCAGCCTGCTTGCAAAGATGCTCTTCCCTCTCTTCGTGAGGTGGAGCCCATCTCTGCCTAGCAATCCTTCTTCTTGGAAGACCATCCCATTGTCAAAGAATCCAAACCCTTCTCTCCGACACCATGCGTAGCCATTCGTTGATTTCCACGATTCGACGGTCTCTACCCTGGCCTTTTCCTGCCACGGGGAGGATAGACGAGAACACCACTTGCGCCTCAAACTCCTTTATCCTTCTTCCCAGAGCCACGTAGTCCTGCAGTGATACGCTCAAGGTCATTCTTGGCAGTATCATTGGTGCCCACGTGGAGAAGCAGGAAGGGGTAGCGATCCGAGGGCTTGATGAGTCTCGGCAGTCTCTCCGTCACATCGTGAATCCTAGCCCCTGGCAAGCAGCACACCTCTCGGTTTTCCTGGTCAGGGCGGCAGATAGATGACTCAGTCCCCCTGAGGAGAGAGTCCCTGACCACCACCACCCTCCTCCTCGTGGAACCCCCATCCCTAGGACGGCGCATCTCATGCCTTCCAATCAGTGGAGTCTCCTTCTGCTCTGTTCCCTCAGGTGTATCATCCACTCCACTCTCTGCACTAGTACCTGTGGAGAGAACATGAAAACGGTTGCTCACCTGTATCTGTGTTTCTGGTACGTGGATGTTTCTGGTACTCTTTCCCCTTCTGGAAGTCACATGCCGCCACTTATCCTCGCTGGCCTTCTGTCCCCGCTGCGTAGCCTGCTCTGAATCTTCAGAACATTGTGCCCGCTGCAGCTGATCCTGATGTCTATCCAGGAAATCCTCATTTTCTTTTATGGAATGCAGGGTTGTTATTCGTTTCTCCAGACCTTGAATCTTCTCTTCCAAGATGGAGATCAGCTTGCACTTTGTACAGACAAAGTCGCTCCTATCCTGTGGAAGGAAGACGAACATGGCGCATCCTGTGCAGGTCACAACGGCGGATTGCTCAGCATCCATGGTCTCTTCCTTCTAAGAGCTCTATCCAGGCGAACTCCCAGGCAAACTCCTTCTGTTTGCCTCTCTGCTGTTCGCTGCTCAGCTGGTTTGCAGCTGACTGCCTTTTTATAACAGTCAGGCCCAGCTGGAACAAAGCACTCCCAAATCAAACTGGTCAAACAAGCAATCAAACAATCAAGCACACAGTCAAACTGCCAAACTGCCCCCCCCAACAGACACTCAGATACTCACCAGCGCAGTCCCCCTACTGCAGCACTTAGCGTACCTCTGCTCAGAGGGATCCCAGGCAAACTCCTTCTGTTTGCCTCTCTGCTGTTCGCTGCTCAGCTGGTTCGCAGCTGACTGCCTTTTTATAACAGTCAGGCCCAGCTGGAACAAAGCACTCCCAAATCAAACTGGTCAAACAAGCAATCAAACAATCAAGCACACTGTCAAACTGTCGAGCACTTTGGGCGCTGCCAGAATTCAAATAATGCTCTACAGATATATAGTTGATAGCTAACATACTGCAGTTTGAAGATGCATCTTGGTGAGGAATTGGTGATTGTCATTGGATTTAGATGTTTTAATGGAGGAAAAAACATACCTTGTGATGTCAGGTGCCAACTTGCTAATAGAAAAGATAGCTATTTGCTGAGTTATCAAAAAGCAGAGGTACCCACTTCTACTTTAGACAGTGTGCTGGACAATGATGAGGCTTGTGATTGATATGCAGTTCTGAAGAGTCCCAGTATTTTAAAAGGTAAACTTTCTAGTTGGTTAAGCCTAGAGTGCAGTATCTCTTAAGTGAATTTGAGACAAGCTGTTCCCTCCTGCTATTGAGAATTTCCATATGTTTCACTAACCTGAGTCACTTATGCTCCTTTATTTCTGCTCCATGTTGAAAGCCATTGTCTCTGAACATGTACCCTTAGCTCTGCATCTAACTAGGGCAGTTGCATTTTCCCTGCAGTATCTCTATCCTTTGCATGTAACAGGCAGTGATATAGTATGGTCAGGTAATGGGGCCTGATTAGGCTTGGAGTTCAGAAATCCCAGAACTAAACACCATGCATCCAGTAAAGAGGGGTTCTTGCTTTGTGCTCATCTTTGCTGCACCAAACCACCCAATCTGAGGTAATACAGCTGGCTCACAGATATGATGCGTTTGGTTGCCAGGCACTGCCTAGGCTCTGTGATCTCCAGTGAGAGTTGGTGCAGAAGATTAAGATATGCTGGCCTGAAGTTTTACTTGGCTATGTTTGCCTACATGTTGGTTCCATTTTCTTCTGATCATCATCTTGTGCCTTGCTTTAAACCCCCTTCTTAATTCTTGAGTCCTTCACCCACTTATTATTGTGCCTTTTCACCTCTACATCAGGAATGGTTTCCCTCTTCCTCTGTGCCAAACATCCCACCCTTTCCTTCTTCATATCCCTCCTCTAAGCTCTGTATTCTGACTTAGACTTTGTTCACCTATCTCTCTGGCACCATATAATCTTGCTTTTGTATGTTAATTGTAAGTTAACTTTAAAAAACAACCCCTCTCCCTCCCAACCCCCCCCCCAACAACAACAAACAAACACAAAAACAGAACCTCTAAAATTTCCAGCAAACTAAATATTCTGGCTCTTGGAATATATTAAGGCAGCATTCCTTTTTTCTTTGTTTCCTTCATTTCTTCTCTCCCCACTTTTTCCAAAACTAGTTGAAATTCTTCCTTATGATACCTAGATTTGGTTAATTTTATGTCTCTACTGACATGCGATACTTTACAGATGTAAGACAGTCATTCCTTGCCCCCTATTCTTTAAAAAAAAAAAAAATAAGATTTCAGTTCCCAGAGGAAGCAGGAATATACCATGTAGAGCAGCTCTTTCCTTCTCTACCTCCTTTGTGTGACCAGTCAGCCACATAGATTTAAAACCTTTTACTAAATGAGAACAATAATCCTGCCAGAGAGCAAATACTCCCTCCTCTGGCCGAAGGTGAAATGTGAAAAATTTGAGCAAAAGTCATTCTGCTGCTTTTGTATAGGAGAGTAGGGAAAAAATACTTCCTCATATAATTTAAAATTATAATTTTAAAAATTCTTTTAGAAGAGCCGTAGCACCAAAGTGGCTGAGGTTGAAAAATTGAAATTTGACAAGAAATAGCTCTCCTTTAGCAGAAGTGCCTTTGAATTTTCCAGTTCATATTTTGTTTTGATTTGACCAAGGCCATGTCTACGCTACCGTCTGGAGAGCATCTTCCGTGAATACAGCACATTGTAGACACCGCAGTAAGTGGATCTAGCTATGTCTACTTCAGTTATGCTATTCACGTAACTGAAATAGCGTAACTTAGATCGATTTACTGCGGGAGTGTAGACCAGCCCTAAGCAATGAGTTTTGAAAATCTCATTTTGTGCTTAAAATATACTAAATGGACTATGTGTGTATAGTTTAACAATGATTGATGTGAAAGTAGTAAATGCACTCGTGTAGAACCTAAGTTAGCTGTATATTGCAAAATTTAGTGAAAGAACCTAGTGAGAGCCTGATCCAAATGCCTCTGGAGTCAATGGAAAGACATTGTGTATTTCAGTGTAATTTGGATCAAGCCATGGGAATGTATTTCTTATTTATCACACAGCTGGCGAAGTAAATGCTTCGCAGTTTATAATGCTTGCTGGAGATCGGCTCCTTCATGCGGACTTTATTAGGTGTATGAGATGTAGTGTTCCTATGGTGCCTGGTCACATTATGAAATTTCTTTTCTGTTTTCTTTCAAAAGTAATTAGAAAGTGTTATTTAAAAAAAATAACAAAGAGAACATTAAGATTGCACTCTAAAGTGCTGAAGTCAGGAAATGCTTGCCTGAACTTCCCTAATTCTGTCCCCTTGTGTATGCAATGTAAGAATCTTTAGATACAGGATCACTCACTATTTCTCAAATACAATATAATGTGTCATTTTCCTGCAGCCTGTCATACAATTTTTTATATTGAAACAAAGATATAGTAGACTAACAAATTCTCTTGACTAAATTGTTGAAATACATATTTAACAGCCAAGCACTGTTCAGTTTTTGAAACAATAGCACTGAGTTCCTGGGGTGTTATATAGTGGATGAGGCAGTCAACAACAAAACAAATTGAGCTGCAGACTGTACTTTCCAGTAATTTTTCAACTATTACTCTTCTAATTGTTCTGTAGTGTGTTACGTTGTTTGATTTATTATCCACTTCATAGAATAGTCTCTAGTGGACGTCAGCTGGTGTACACAATAATATACAGTACTAGAAGTTGCTTCTGTGCATTTGATAAATAGTATTTTGTCTTATAATTGAAGACTTCATTGTAATCTGTTCACACAGGAACAGAGTTAAGGCTGCATTTTTTAACTTTTGCCTGTATAAATCAGAACCTTAATGTTGTCATTGATGCACTGTAGTTTCTTGCATTGAATTGATATGTTAAGTATCCACTTCTATGATTTTTATTAACAGTGGGTAAATTTTTCTAACCTATTGTGAGCACCTCTCTGTTTTGTTGGGTTCTTGCCTTGGTATATGATTGTAACTATTTATTTAATATTAGTGGTGACTTGTAAAAAGTCTCCTCTTAATACAGGGGTAGGCAACCTATGGCACGCGTGCTGATTTTCAGTGGCACTCTCACTGCCCGGGTCCTGACCACTGGTCCGGGGGGCTCTGCATTTTAATTTAATTTTAACTGAAGTTTCTTAAAAATTTTAAAAACCTTATTGATTTTATATACAATAGTTTAGTTATATATTATAGACTTATAGAAAGAGATCTTCTAAAAATGTTAAAATGTATTACCGGCACGTGAGACCTTAAATTAGAGTAAATCAATGAAGACTCGGCACACCACTTCTGAAAGATTGCCGACCCCTGTCTTAATATATATATAACTAGGCAGAGAGTGCATAATATTCAAGATGAGTAATTTTGTGTAATGAAAGTTGAACTGTCAAGTTCCTGAAAATGTACTTAAAAATGGTAAAATTTTCATTTCTGCTATTTTAAATGTGTCCAGCAGATGGAGGTAGAACTTAATGAAACTTGCACATAAACAGGAAGCAAAGTGCTGGGATATCTAAGCTGTTTGCCAAATGTGCAAGATTGAGTTGTTTGTTTCAGAATTGTTAAAACTTGTTTTATTGCAAATTTCCTCTTAAATCAATACAAACAAATACAAAAAAGCATCCGAGTGGGCTGATTAGGAAAGCCTTGTACTTTGAGATTTTATTGAGTCTGAACAAAATTCATCTAAAGTTCACTCTGCCAGTAGGTGAAGGCCTGCAAAGTATCTTGTATACAACTTTAGCACCCAGTCAGTACAGTGGGAGCATAACTATTTACTTTTCAGTTTATATTGTACTGTTGTAGTCTCAAGTTAGTCCAACATATTGGGAGGTGGGGTGGGAAAACAAAACTGAAGTGATAATGAAAAGAAGGGGGGCAGGGAACTTGTTGATGGCCACTTGCCTATACCAATGTAATGTTACTTTCTTCAGGTTTTTTTCCTACAATAAATTCTATGTATAATATAAATATAATATATGTATTGAATGGGGAGCGATGTATGTGTATAAATATTAATATGCCAGAAAATCCCAGAAGGGAAGGATGTAGTTCCTATCAACCCTGTTAGTGTACAAATATTTGAATCTCAGCTTTTTTAAAAATCATCATCTTGCTTAACCTCAAGTAACCATTCTATAATCCACTTAAACAAAATGACACAAAAGAACATGCTTCTGAAATTTACCTGGAGTTCAGTGTATGTTTTTATGTTGCAAATGCTTGTTCGGTAAGTCAGTTGTTTACTTTTCTTGTGCATAGTAAGTACACATCTATCATAACTCTTGAAACTGACAGCTGACGAACAAAGCCAACCAAATTCAACCTTTCTGTCTGATTTCTAGGTAACTAAAATAAGGCCATGTAAAGTGCAGAAAGTGAAAGGAAACCAAATAAAAATAACCTCACAAACTGGTATAGTACTTCCACATTGTATAAATATGGGTAACAGGAGAAATAATATTTCATGGTCACTGGTTCACTTACGGGGAAAGGGACTATGCAAACCTGCTTCCTCTCACTCAGTACTTGCAGTTAAGAGTGGCTGAGAGGCTCTTGCTGCTGTTTCCCAAGGGTGAATGCTCCATGACTGGTGGCAGGATTTTCTCTATTGAGGGGCCCTTGCCTTTGGAATTTGCTTTTCTTCATTCCCGATGAGTCTAACAGCATTTGGGAAGGTGGTGCGCACACATTCTTTAGCATTTGACTGGCTGCCTCCATTATGTTGTTTCATGTGTGTTTGGGGTTTTGTGTAATTTTGTTTTCTGTAGCTGCAAGTTAGGGCTACATTTAATTTTTTGTGCAAGTCCATTGACTTTACCAGCAATCAACTTGTACAATAGGATTTAAATCAGTCCATTCTAGCCAAAGAAAGGGAGTAAAGTGTGTGTGGTGGGGAGGAAGGAAGTGGTTTGAAAATTATTTAAAAAAAAATTGCAGGAGGGGAAAAGATGATCACTTACCTTGATCAGAACGAAATGGAAATCTCACCTCTTTCGTAGATTGATAGATTCTAAGGGACCATTGTGATCATATAGTCTGATCTCCTGTATAACACAGGCCATAAAACTTCTGCTTTAGAAATTATTTTGGAGATCTTTTAGAAAAACATCCAATCTTGATTTTAAAATGGTCAACAATGGTAAATCCACCACAATCCTTGGTAAATTGTTCCAATGGTTAATTACCCTCACTGTCAAACATTTACACCTTGTTTCCAGTCTGAATTTGTCTAGCTTCAATTTCCAGCCTTTGGATCATGTTATACCTTTCTCTGATAGAGTGAAAAGCCTAATAATTATTTGTTCCTCATGTAGATACTTTTAGACTGTAATCCCTTAACAATCAGTTAGTTCAGATAAATCAATTGAGCACTTTGAGTCTATCACTATAAGGCTTGTTTTCTTTAATCATTCTCGTGGTTCTTCTCTGAACCCTCTCCAATTTATCAGAGTCCTTCTTGAATTGTTGGCACCAGAACTGGACACAGTATTCCAGCAGTGGTCACACCAGTTCCAAATACAGCAGAAAAATAACCCCTCTACTCCTACTTGAGATTCCCCTTTTCATGCATCCCAGGATCTCATTAGCTCTATTGGCCACAAGCCAGGAACTGGTCTGATGACTTTCAGGCAGATATATAAGCCTTATTGGAGAATCAGCAGCTCTCTGCTTAATGTCATTCCAGGGCTTGGAATTTTTTCCTGCCTGGTAGTGACAACAGACGTCCTAGGCCTTAGCCTGCTCCATCCCTGCTTCTAGTCCTGTTCTTAGTACTGCTCTAGCTTTGTTCTCACTCTGGCCTCAAGTTGATTTGCATTAATTACATTATTGTGCTTTAATTCTTCATTAATTGAGCCCCATGTCAGCTGCTCCATTATCTTGCCTGAGATCGATGTCAGGCTGACAGGCCTTTAATTCCCTGGGTCATCCCATTTACCCTTTTGAAAAACTGGCACATTAGAAGTTCCAGAAGACTGGAAGAAAGCTAAAGTGTTAACAGTCCATCAAACTCCACAGCTAGCTCTTTTAAAACTTGTGGTTTCAAGTTATCTATACCTGCTGATGTAAAAATGTTTAACTTTAGTAGGTGAAATTTAACATCCTCCATCGATACTAGTGGAATGGAAAGCGTATATGAGGAGACAAATATCATCTGTCTTTCCCCCAAACACAGAATGGAAACATTTATTGAACACTTCTGCCTTCTCTGCATTATTATTGATCATTCTACCACTTCCCTCTGGTAATTGACCATTACTGTAGTCAGGATTCTTTTTGTTCCTAATATATTTAAAAAACTCCTCCTTATTGTCCTTAACTCTGCTGGCTATGGATTTCTCCTTGTGTCCCTTTGCTTCCCTTATCAGTTTTTCACAATTCCTAACTTCTGATTTATATTCATTACTATCAACTTACTTTCTTCCATTTGTTATATATTATTATCCCCCCCTTTTCTTTTTACAGCTGCTTTCACTTCCCCTCTAATCCAGATTTTTTTTAATCTTCTTTCATAGAATTATAGAAGATTAGGGTTGTAAGAGACCTCAGGAGGTCATCTAGTCCAACCCCCTGCTCAAAGCAGGACCAACTCCAACTAAATTATCCCAGCCGGAGCTTTGTCAAGCCAGGCCTTAAAAACCTCTAAGGAAGGAGATTCCACCAGCTCCCTAGGTAACCCATTCCAGTGCTTTCCCACCCTCCTAATATCCAACCTAAACCTCTCCCACTGCAACTTGAGACCATTGCTCCTTGTTCTGTCATCTGCCACCACTGAGAACAGCTGAGCTCCATCCTCTTTGGAAACCCCATTCAGGTAGTTGAAGGCTGCTATCAAATCCCCCCTCGCTATTCTCTTTTGCAGATTTTCCCAGTTATGGGATTGACTTTGATGTAGGGCTGGTTTACAATTAACTATATTCCTCCAAATTGTGAAAAATGTCATGCTCTGTGCGATGCAATTAAGTTGACTTAAGCCCTGGTGTCGTCGTCACCGGGGGCGGCTCTAGGAATTTTGCCGCCCCAAGCAGGGCAGGCAGGCTGCTTTCCATGCCGAAGCCGCGGGACCAGCTGGCGTGCTGAGGTCTGGAGCCGCCCCTGGTCGTCACAAGGTCAATGGAAGAATTCTTCTGTTGATGTAGCTTCCGCCCTTAGAGAGGTGAATTTACTACAACAACAGGAGAAGCTCTTCTGTCACTGAAGTGTCTACACTGTAGATGCACTGTTGCAGGTAGCTGTGCTGCTATAGTATTTCTAGTGCAGCTATATCATTATTGTTCCTTCAGTAGGTTCTAAAAGGACTACTTTTCCTGTATGTTGGAAAGGAAGAAATACAAATTACTAGAATTTCTGTTCTAAATACTTGGCACCAATCACTTCATCTGAGCACCTCCTAAATGCATATACTCTTCTTCGAGGAGTGTCCCTATGGGTGCTCCACTGTAGATGTGCTTGTGTGTGTGCTGCTGATCAGAGAACTTCAGTAACAGCGTCCATTAGGCCTGCAGATGCGCTGTCTCTCCTCGTGCTGTGCCATGAGGCTAGCCCACATGTGTGGGCTAATAACCCTCAGTTCCATCTCAACCGCCCCAGTTCATTAGCAGTCTATTAAGGCTATCTTTTTATTTTGCATACCTATAGTTAGGGCTGGTCTCCCTGGGGAGATCAACACTACTGCAGTCGATGCAGCAGGGATTGATTTAGTGGTACTCCAGCTCTCCGAGAAGAGTAAGGGAAGTCGACCGGACAGTATTTTCCGTCAACTCAATGCCATGAAGACACTGGGGTAAGTTGACCTAAGCTATGTCTATGAATAACGTAGCTGGAGTAGTGTATCTTAGGTAGACTTACCCCGTAATGAAGAGAAGCCATTAGTCTCCTAGTTACAGTTCTAATTGTAATCTTCTTTTCCTTTCATATTTTATCCTTGAAAATAAAAAAGACTTTAATTTCTTTCCCGCTTTTTCTCACCCGCCAGGGACCCTTTCCCCCAGTGGGATATGCCCAGTTTGCTGGGCTTAAAAAAGTGCTTCACTTGTAAAGAGGCAATCCTGGTGGCGGACAAGCGCTCTCCGTGCATTTGCTGCCTTGGGGAAGGCCATGTATGACAGAAGTGTGGTCTTTGGCAATAACTCTGGCCAAGATCCTGCAAAGACAGAGTGCTCCACGAGAAGATCATCTTCAATAAGGCAGCTTTCTGACCCCAGTCGCCTGGTAGACATAAGTTTTCCCCATGGCCTTCTACATTCCTTGCTGTGGGTCAAGGAAACAGGCAGCAGACCCCTCTCATAAATCATTAAGACGAGAAGGAAGTCCCAATAGTGAGCCCTGAGATAGTTGTAAGTGATCACTATCTCGATATCATCGGCACCGCCACTATCTCAGTATAGCACCCTTGGCTCACGGAAGCCGACAGCAAACGGCACCGCTCACAGGCCCATGGACCCGATGGGCATCGGCACCGGACAGGAGTAAGCACTTGTCTAAAAAGACGCTTCTGGTGCACAAGTCCACATCGTCGCTTCCAGCGATGGCTTGCCCATTACAGGAGCAACCGGTGCAGGTAACATGCCAGAAGCTATTGTGACCAATGTAAGGCCATTATTCAGGAGGGCCAATTAGTGGCAAAGACATCACTGCAATCTGCCACTGATTTGAGCAAACATGGTGGCTAAGTTGATCTCCATGGTTGTGGTGATGTGATGAGCATCATGGCTCCATTTGTCAGGCTTCCTGAAAGAGGTACATCTACTGTTGAGGATGTTCCTTTTGAGGGCACAAAGTTCTTTGCCAGCAAGACTGATGCTTCCCTTCGCACCCTGAAGGACTCCTGTGCTACCCTCCAGTCACTGGGTATCTATATACTTGGACAAAAGAGACGATTTAATCCCCAATCCCAGTATAGACTACATGCATCTCAGTATCAACCTCAACACTACTATGAGCCACAAAGAAAGAAAGGGAAATTTCCTAAACACAAACCACCTTGTCCACAATCTTTGTCCCAGCCTTCTACATTTAAGCACCACTTTTGACAGGCAGGTTGAGGTGCCGTTAGACCACTCCCCATGACCAACACAGCCAACCATCGTTCCACACCCATTTTGCCATGATCGGCGGCATTCCGCAGTGCCTGGGAATGCATAATATCAGACCAGTGAGTCCTCAAGATTGTTCTAACTGGGTACTCCATCCATTTTACTTTCCTACCCACTTTACAGCCCCCTTCCCTGTTCCTCTTTGAGGCCCTTTGTTGTGATTTTACTGTGACAAGATGTAGAGCATCACCTACAATTAGGAGCCATAGAACCAGTACCTCAACATCTACGAGGTAAGGGATTATACTCTCATTATTTTCTAATACCCAAAAAGAAGGGAGGTTGGAGACCCATATTTGACCTCCGAGCTCTCAACAAGTTTGTGAAGGCTCAAAAATTCAAGATGGTCACCTTATCAACTATCATTCCAGCTTTGGAACAGGGAGACTTGTTTTTGGCCCTTGACCTTTAGGACGCCTATTTTCATATCTCTGTCTTACTGGCTCACGGATGATTTGTCAGTTTCACTCTGGGACATGACCACTACCAATACAGAGTGCTCCCCTTTGGGCTGTCATCAGCTCCGAGCAGGGCTGGCCTTACCATGAGGCGAACTGAGGTGGCTGCCTCCCAGACTGTGTGGGGGCGCCACTAGGACCCAGAGTGTAGAAAATTGTGTCTGCTGCTGGTGCATATGTATTCTGTCTTCGCTAGATGCACAGAGATGGTGGAATGCTGTGCTGGAGGAAGAGGGGCACAAGAGACATAACAGGCAGGCAGGAGAAAAGGTGAGAGGGAATATCAGAAAGCAGCAAGAGCTGCAGGGAGAGAGAGGAGGAGCCTCTTATGTACCTCTCTAGGACCCGCAGGACCCTGGACTGATTAACACCAGCTTCTCAGGGAGCTTCCTGTTTCCTGCTGCTTCCCTGAACCCACTTAAGGAGAAAAGGCAGTCAACTGAAGTAGTAGGAGCCAGTTAGGCCCTTAAGACACTGAGATCTTCCCTCAGTCAGGCCCTGCTATCAGCCTGCTTATTTCTCCCCTTCAACTGAGTGTTGAAAGCCACTATAGCTGGCACAGAACTGCAGTCATGAGTGAAAGAAGAAAATGCCCCTCTGGGGCAGCATTCAGAAAAAGAAAGAAAGCAAAGGAAGCTTTTCTATCTAAGCAGGAAGGAGCTCTCCTGAGATACATAGACACAAATGTTCACGGTGAGCCTTCCGGCCCCAGTGAGGATGTGAGTGGTGAGGAGATGCCTGATCTTCCAGTTAGAGTGCAGGTGACCTGTCAGCTACTGCAGAATCCACATCTCCATCTCAAATGGATGTAATGATGCACATTCCTGAAGAAAAGCATAGATCAGAAAAGAATGTGTTGGAGGCGCAAGAAACAGCTGCTGCTGAGTTTAGTTCCTTAAGTCTAGATGATCCAGGACTGTGGACCCCCTTGAGCAGTAGCTTGAGGGACTTCCTTGTACTGCATATGCCACAGCAAGTGAAAAACTTCATGGTCCCCAAAGACAATGAAAATAGAAGTTTCCATCCAACACATTACTGGCGTGAAATCCCCAATGGTGACAAAGTGGAGAGGCCATGGCTTATATACTCAAAAACCCAGAATGTTGCATACTGTTTTTGTTGCAAATTCTTCCAGTCTCATGTTCCAGCCACATTGGGTTCTACAGGAACCAAAGACTGGAAAAATCTGGCTAGAAATCTGGCATGCCATGAGAAAGCAGCAAATCACCAGAGAGCATTCCATAGGTGGAAAGAGCTTGAGATGAGACTAAAGTTAAAGGCCACCATAGACGATAAGCATCAAGAGAAGATTGCATCAGAGTCTCTTTACTGGCAAAATGTTCTGAAAAGGCTTATTGTCATTGTGAGAGTGCTTGCTACCCAAAACCTAGCATATCAGATCAGCTGTATGTGCCAAACAATGGAAACTTCCTTACAATTGTGAACTGATGGCCGAGTTTGATGCTGTACTCCAGGAGCATCTAAGAAAAGTTACCAGCCAAGAAATGTACACACACCACTACCTTGGAAAAACAATTCAAAATGAGATCATACAGTTCCTGGCAACAAAAGTCAAACAGAAGATTGTGTCAGATCTGAAGTCTGTTATTCTGGACTGGACACCTGACATCAGCCATATGGAACAAATGACTTTAATGGTGCGTTTTGTAACAACAACAGAACCGAGTGAAAATGTCCCTGCAATGGTGGCGGTCAGAGAGCATTTTCTAGAATTTATTGACATTGATGATACTACAAGAGCTGGTATGACAGATGTGCTTCTTAAAAAGCTGGACGATATGGGAATTGTGATAGCTGCCATGAGAGGTCATGGCTACAATAATGGTGCTTTTTTTGTCCCATGCAGTTCTCATTCATTGAACTTGGTGGTCAGTGATGCAGCACCAGCTTCTAGTGAGGATGCTGAATTTTTTAATGTAATTCAAAGCATCTATGTATTTTTCTCTGCATCAACTCATCAGTGACAAATTTTGAAGCAGCATCTGGGAACATCCTCTCTGACGCTGAAACCACTGAGTGCTGCACAATGGGAAAGTTGAGTGCAGGCAATAAAGCCTATCAAACACCAAATTAGGAAGATAGATATGATGCCATAATGGAGGATAATGCTATGACAGGAACTGTTCGTGGGAGAACAGTGGCAGAGCGAAATGGAATCACCAGAAACATACATAACTTCAAATTTCTGTATGGCTTAGTGTTATGGCATGACACATACTGTTTGAAATAAATGTTGTAAGCAAGAGACTCCAAGGTGTTGACCTTGATATATCTGGAGCAATGGAACAACTGGACAAAGCAAAGTCATACCTACAGTCTTACTGGTCAGATGAGGGATTTCAAAACGTTCTGAAGAGTGCACAGAAGTTGGCAGAGGAACTTCACACTGAAGCTATTTTTCCACTCATTCAAGAATACAAGAGTCACCGAAGAAGACGATATTTTGATTATGAGGCACGGGATAATCCCATAAGAGACCCCAAACAACAGTTCAAAGTTGAATTCTTTAACCAAGTGCTAGATTGTGCAGTACAGTCAGTTGAAGAATGTTTCATGCAGCTCAAGGAACACAGCAATATATTTGGGATGTTGTATGATATTCCAAAACTCCTCACTATACCTGAAGAAGACCTACACCAGCAATGCAGGGCACTAGAGACAGTGTTGACACATGATGACATGCACGCTATTGATGTGAGTGATGTAGGTGATGAACTGAAAGCCCTTTCAAGCCACACCAAGACAACAGGGAAGCTATATTATATACACTAGCTGTCAGGAGAACCCTGGCCTTCTACCTGGACAGATCAATGGCCTTCAGGAAGTCCCCATGGCTTTTCCTCTCCATTGTGGAAAGATCCAAGGGCTCAGCGATAGCAGCCCAAAAGCTCTCCAAGTGGGTCTCGAATTGCATCAGACAGTGCTATCAAGTTTGCATCTTGACCCCTCCAGACTCTGTTCATGCACAGTCCACAAGGTCAATCTCCTCATCCGTCACCTTCTTCAAGAATGTCCCTATCTCAGATCTGTTGAGCGGCAACATGAGTGTCAGTCCACACTTTTGCAGAACACTATCTGATCACTGGGGACTCTGCCTTTGATGCCATCTTTGCCTCGATGGGTCAGTTACAGATGACAGCACTGACTCCGAAGTCCCAGCTCTCCAGAAGGGGAACTGCTCAGGAGACACCTACAGTGGAGCACCCATAGGGATATTACTTGAAGAAGAAGTTACTCACCTTGTGCAGTAACAATGGTTCTTTGAGATGTGTCTCTTTATGGGTGCTCCACAACTCGCCTTCCTTCCCTCTACTTCGGAGTTCTTGTCTATGACTGTGCGGTAGGGAAGAAACTGAGGGGAGTTAACCCACGCATGCTGGCTAGCCTCATGGCGCTGCATGAGGAGAGACAATGCATGTGCGGGCCTAATAGATGCACCTACCAAAGTTCTCTGATCAGCAGCGCAGGGACGTAAGCACACCTACAGTGGAGCGCACCCATAGGGGGACACATTGAGGAACCATCATTACTGCACAAGGTGAGTAACTTCTTATGGTAAGAAATATATTTTCTCCTTATATAATCAGTTGTCAGACTGAAAATGCTATTGTTGGTTAGAAGGGCTCAGTCAATGTCTTATCTGTTTTGTTAGACCACTAGCTTAGTTTCATGTTAAAATATAAACCAGTGGTTCACAGCCTATTTACCATTGTGGGCCACTTATGGAGCTCTCTTTGTTACGTGGGCTGTATCCACATCTCTCTCTCTCTCTCTCTCTCACACTCACACTCACACTCACACACACAACCTGAATGGCCTGGAGGATTGCACATGGGCCGCAGCTTTGTGCTGATTGGGCCACAAGCAGTCTGCAGGCCGTGGATTGAGAACCAATAATATAGACGTGAAATGTATGGAAAAATCATTTTTGCTTTGTACAATGATACTTATGGGATCATGACAATCATTGTAAAATAAGTTTCCCTTTTACAGCAACTGATGTAGGAATTAAGTTCCATATGACTGTTCAGTAAAAGCTCTTATGTTTCATTGCAAATAAAACAATAACCATATAACAACATTGTGTAGTAAATATAAGTAAGTATATTGAAAATATCTTACAGAAGACTTCTGGTAATAATTATAATGTTGAAACATGTCATCTAAAATGTTAATTTTTCATTTTTGAAATTACCACTATGAGAATAGGTATGTTTGAAAGACTGAGTTATGTTTCTATCATACAGTAGTTCACATTTGAAGTGTGTATATTTAGTGTACCCATTGCTGTGGTGTGTTGGCACTAGTAAAATTGAGAACAAAATCTAAAACCCCATTTCAAAAGACTGAGCTTTTTTCCATAGCTCCCCACTTTAAACATCACTATGATGTTCATGCTATCACTCTTCTTTTGTTGTAGGAAGGCTTAATCCTGTGTCCAGCACATGGGTATGGACTAGATGACCTCTTGAGGTCCTTTCCAGACCTACATTTTTATGTCACTATAAAGGTGGTAAGATCTGAGCTCAATCTGTTACTTAAGGAATGGCATTTCAAATATGAGTGTGCCATAAAGATTCTTGTCCCTGGAAGCCTCATTCTCTGGGCACACGCTGTTTGATCATTGCTCTCATGCTGGGTTGTGGAACAATATAGTCCATTCCTGAGAGTTGATTCCCCAGCCCATTTAGGACTTGGGAGATCTAGAGTAGGATTTTGAAGTGCATTCTGTATTGGAGGAGGTTGGAGAGCGTGCAAAGCCCTGGAGTAATGTTTTCTTGCAGCCTGTGTTTCTTAAATGAGACCCAATTGCAGCTGCCTTGTGGCTTAAGTTTTCATCCTCAAGTGCAATGTGTGTAGCAGTACTCAAGTTTATTGGTGACTGTAGTCTGGGTAGACTGTGGGTAAGTCAGAATTTGATAAGGAGGAACACGGTGTCCTGCCCAGCTGGAGATAAGAATAGTGGAGAAATGTGTCTAACCACCAGTGACTTTGTCCAGAAGATCTCTGAGACTTTGCAAAATCTTGATTATTGCACAGATGCCCAAGTGGAGGTCTAAGGTAATCCCTTCAGACCTTCTAATCATCACCTCCTCTGCCTTGCCTTTGTTCTGTTTTAGCCAGCTGCTGATTTCAGTTAGACATGGGTAAAATGGCAATATCTGCATTTGATGTAGAGATGGTGTTATCTGTGTATTGCTGGCATTAAAGTATGTCGTGCCTCAGTCCCCTCTAAAGGGAAGAATAGGAGAGGGAGTAGAACTGATCCTTCCAAGAATCAGTGCTGGATGAGACCGTGTACTGGAAATTATTATTGTGTATAGACAGCTTAAAAATGATCTGTAGCCTGAAACTGTACTATCTTGAGGTATAATCTCTTCAGGTTTCACAAACTAAGCAATTCAGGGTTACTATTTGATGTCAAATGGAACACTTCAAAGAAAAACCCCGTATTCTGCAGCAAATGGGGTTAGTCATTCAGCAGGTGACACTTACCTTTAATCGGTATTGTTCTGGTGCTCAGGAAGCTGCTTGAGCACTAGGCTATTGGGTTGAAATATACAAAGGTATTTAAGCATGTAAAGATGCAGGTAAGTACCTATTCGGATTTATAAAAGTGCCCAATTAAGTGTCTAACTCCCATTGCTTAGGCCCCAAACACCTTTGTAAATATGGCCCTTGGAAACATATTAATAAATTTTAAAGAACTGTCTTTATAGCTTAAAAATCCCTGGTCACTATTCACAAGAAAGGATACTGTAGAAAAATACAGTTTTAGTTATTGCAGTCTGTCTTCAAAACTTCCCAGCAGTTTCAATTAGGTATTGACTTTTGGCTTAAAATTTCAGGACATTGAGGTTGCTGCCTTTCAGTGATGGGTTATATGAACCTTATGTATATGTCAGATCTTCATTTATATTTATATATAAATTATTATACATGCTCTGTATTTACTCATATAAAGCCTACCTAGTTGAAAGGCAGTATAGCGATGTCAGGAATTATAATAAGTATTATTTAAAGAGTCTTCAGTTTTGAAAAGTAATGTCAACATTTTCTTCTGATTTGTTGCAGGTTTGTGGAATCTTGCTTCCCTTTTTTCCAATCTTTGTTTATTTGTGTTGATGCCCTTTGCCTTCTTCTTTCTGGAATCAGAAGGATTTGCTGGCTTAAAAAAGGTAGGTAAATATATTATTTGTAGAATTATTAATTCATAAATACCAAGTCCCAAAGCCGTAATTACAATAGCATCATGCAAATCACGATTTTTCATTTAGAGTGTGACTGCAAAGGATAGCATACAGTAGCAAAAAAATTCATTGGCTTCTGTATAGTTTGGACCACTGTTATGGGTTAGTTACCTTGAACTTGTTTTATTGTAGTAACCTAATTACATACTTTATTGAATTTCTTAGGCCTAGTCTGCACTAAACAGTTAGATCAAGCAAGCTACGGATATAAACAGTGTACATAGAAGTGGAGAAAACTTCCAGGATTCTTGATGTTACAGTGCAACGGCACCTGTACCATAGTTAAGCTAGTGTTAGAGTTGAATTTTAGCAAGAGCTTTAAATCTTTATATTGTACAGATCTCATTGAAATGGGAAAAGACTATACACAAAATATAAACTTTGAACTCTCTTTGTATTTTCATAGTCACTTGGTGAAAAATGAATCCATACAGAGAATACGTCTAAAAATTACCTCTTTTTCTAACTTTTTACTTCACTGTCTTCCTTTGTACTCCTTCTGAAAGAAATCTAAATCACTCTAGGACCTGTTCCATGTCTATATTGTTGCTCCTTGTGGTGATTCCTAGAATATCAGTTATACATATATAGTGTTTGCATATAGAGTATTTTATAACTCTTCAGCCATAATGGAAAACGTGTGCCAATGTGAACCTGCTCAGTTTTAATTTGATGACAAATCTGCTGTAGCATGAACACCATAACTCACATCCAGCAAGGGTGATGGGGAGAAAGAAAGACGTTTTCCTTTGCTTCTCCTAAATGTTGTTTAAATTCTCATGCAGTTTAGTAAGACTGTGAACCCCAGCCTTGAAGACAGCTATGAAAGAGCTTCTGAACTCTCCCCTCACCCTGTCTTTATAAATAAGTTAGCAGGAAGCTTATGCAAGGTCACTGCAGGTACAGATCCTGAGTATCCACTACACTATACTGCTATTCAGAGTGACTAAACTACTTTGCGTTATTCCATCTCTCACCACTATAAATCACATTCATCTTCCAGAGCCAGAAACAGAATCCATGATTGGTGATCACCAGTATTCTGTTTTAACTAGTGAATAGTAGTGTGTTGTGTGTCCCTCTGCGCCTAATCCATAAAACAGTGGTTCTCAGCCTTTCCAGACTACTGTACCCCTTTCAGGAGTCTGATTTGTCTTGCGTAGCACAAGTTTTACCTCACTTAAAAACTACTTGCTTACAAAATCAGACATAAAAATACAAAAATGTCACAGCGCACTATTACTGAAAAATTGTTTACTTTCTCACTTTTACCATATAATTATAAAATAAATAAATTGGAATATAAATATTGTACTTACATTTCAGTGCGATACTTGAGCCTTGTCTGAAGCCCAAGCCCCGCTGCTCAGGGCTGAAACATGTAGCTTAGCTTTGCAGTGCTCCTTGTGGCATGGTGCCCTAGGCAGTTGCCCTGCTTGCCAGCCCCAATGCCGGCCCAGTACTTGCAACCCCCCTAGTTTCCCCCTGGGGGTCAGAACCCCCAGGTTGAGAAACACCGATTTAGATATGTTGAGTACCCCTAGGGATACATGTACCTTGGTTAAGAATCACTGCCCTGGAAGATGCAGGTCTGTGACAGCTCTCATCTTGAGAGCTTGACTCTTTATCACAGACTGTAAAGGCATCCGTTCCTTTAGCTCTGGAAATCATCAATTTAGTCCTCTGTTGGCCAAGATGGCAGCAGTCACATTTACAGGTGTCCCACATTGGCATGTTTGTGGGATGAGAAGTATGCTTCATACTGGTGATGATGGAGGGCCCAGAGGAAGTGGGAGCATTACAGGAAGCCTGTTCTCCAGGCCACAGCCATTTTCCAGAAGTATGTGAGAGGCTACAGAGTGTTTCAGGCAGTAATGGATGCAGTCTCTTTCACAGAGATTCCCTCCAACTGACAGGTTATGTCATATCCTCCATCTAAGCATGGAGAATTGTTCCTGATATATACCTTCATTAACCTTTAAACAAGAATAAAATGTTATAAAGAATTTACTCGTTCATCACAACCACACACACTTTTCAGGAGTGTTGAGGTAGTCAGGAGCAGGACCATCAGCTCAGTTTCTCCCTCTGATTCCCAGGTAGGTACAGCTCTTACTCTGGGGAAGTGTCCACAGAGGTACACCAATGCTGTATAGAAAACCCAAGAAATTGGCAAACAAAAACTGTTTAGAAACCATTAAAGTTGTGGCAGTTCACCCTCTCCCTCCCCAACCTTAAAATAATGGAAGCATTCCTTTCCACTTTAATACTGTCTACAGTACTATTGATAATGTACTCCCTCGCTCCATAGGGTTTCACTTCCATCTTCAGCTGATACCAAAAAGCAATATGCACCCGAGCTACATCAAACTTGTACTATACACAAAACCTTAATGATCTTAGCAGTCAAAAGACAGATTAACTGCCTAAATGTATAGAATATGTGACAGTCAAATATGCTGGTCTGTTGATATAAAAGCAAGTGAGATCACAGTTAGTTAGTTTTGCATTAGAATGCAACAGCTGTGGCTTCTGTGCATCACTCAGATGGCATAAAGGGATCTGAGTGCAAATTCCCCTGTTGTAGGAGGGGAAATTCTTGCTGCACATATGTACCAAATCTGGAGCTTACACCTGGCAGCCATCTTCCTTTCTGGGGGTGAGGCAGAGCAGAGCTTTACTATGCCAGTCCCCTGCGTGCAAAGGGTTAATTTAGGACCCTATCCTAGTGGCACAAATAGAGGACCCCGGCAACTGCTCTAAGTTGGATCAGGGTCACAGATGAACTTCTTAATTAGGGAACCTTGTCTTGTTCCCTGATATCCCATCCATCCTTCTGTGCTGAGCAGAGCTCTGCTGCAGGAGAGAATGCAGCCCCAAATACCTAATTTTTTAATAATACCATATTTGGTATTATGACATCATTGCTTTTTGAATAATTTATACAGCCATCCCAAGTAAAAATAAATACTAAAACTTGTATAGAAAGGCAGTATCTACAATAATACAATAAAGATGGTATAATTTAAACTGCTCAGAGCAAGAAAAGATTCTTCTTGAGGTGATTGTCCACACAGATTTCACTCTTGGTGTGCATGTGCTCAAGATTGGATTCCTTTTGCACAGCAGCATCCATGGGTACTCTTGTGCCCCCTATAGCCAAGGTCATGAAGAGTATAGCGGACTCAACTACCATTCAGTTCCTGCTCACCGACCGTGGCTGCAAGATGGAACCATGTGCAGTGACCCTGGTCCTTGCTGGGTGAAATTTAACTTTAGATTTAGTCATAGTTAATGTTAGCATAGTTAGTTGAATTAGGTTTCCTTTACCCATTGACTTAAAACAAAAACAACATCCAACTTCATAGTTAGTTTTTTTCCCTCTCCCAGTCTTTTCTTCCCTGATAGACACCATGTTACTAGGGTTTAAGAACTGTCCCTTTTGTGACTTGGTTATGCCTGTTAGTGATGGGTACTCCTGATGTCTCATTTGCCTTGAGGAGGGACACATATTGAAGCATTACTCTATATGCCATTCCTCCTTCAAGTGCATCTAGAAGTCAAGGGAAGCAAGACTCAAATTCTTGCTCCCTGAGAAGCCCATGCAAGTTGCCTCTGACCTTGAGAGACTAGAGAAGCCTCATCAGATAGATCAGTTGCTTCCTCTGACTGCCTCTGTGTGCTGTGACTTGTTCCTGGGCTCCTGGGCCACTTGTTCTTATAGATCCCTTCATCAGCTGCATTTGAAAGGGCAGGAAGTAGCTAGGCATCGGTCACCTTCTCGAACTCCCAAGTAGGAATCACTAAAGACATAACTCTCCCCAGGCTTCTAGCAAGAGCCGTAAATTGGAGACCTGCTCTGGCACTGCTGTGCCAAAGAGGAAGACGGCCTAGATGGTTCCTCTTACCGCAAAGACTGCACTCCCCTTGAGGCCAAATCATCGGCACAACCCGGCACAGCACTTGGTATCCAGAGCCTTGGCACTGAGCACTTCCCTTTTAGTACTGACATCAGCTACCTCCCTGGGTACCTGCTGATGCTAAGAAGCATCAGTGCTCACCATCTCTGCATTAAAAGTTTGTGGCACCAAGTGACCTTTCAGTGGGTCTGGAGTGCTTAAGGAAGTTTACCATGAAATCTGCGGTGCCTCAGTCACCACATCTCCAGTTGTGTCTTATTAGTGCTGACATCCCCATGCTTTAAACAAGACATGGCTGACAGGACTTCTCCTCCCCTAGAGGATGTTTATTTTTTCTCTTTCTCAGCAGAACATAGTGGAGACTATTTCCTTTTCCCATGCCCCATCTCCCACAGGGGTGGCATAGTAGTAGTCTGGGAGGGAGTCTAGAATATGAATTGGTTGGGGTGCTAAGAAGAGCTCAGGGTAACAGAGGGAACACCCTGATCTGTATCCCTCCCCCCACTATTTGAACAAGTCATGACCATATTGATCGTCCTGGGGTTCTGAATCCCAACTCCAGAAAACCAGCATCAAGAGCCAATCCTCTTCCAATCCAGGAAATATATCCAACCTCCCCAAACTTCTCAGTTGTCATCCACAGCTTTTAGAAGGTCAAGAGAAGGACAATGGGGGCCATTATCTCTGCTCTGAACAGGAGCACACAGCACTTCCTGCCATATTGTCGTCTTCTGTGGATGAGGCTGTCAGCCCTCCAGCAATGGCCTCGGTGGGTGAGTTCAAGGTCTTTCAAGACCTAATGAAAAGGATAGCAGAAACACATGACTTTTCTGCTAGAGGTTATCCCGGAGAAATAGCCTAAATTTCTGGATATCCTTCACCAGTTAGAGGGGCTATGCGTCTAAATGAGAGCTTACTTGAACCTGCCAAAGCAATCTGGGACACGCCTGCATGTATGCCAGCTACATCCAAGAGAGATGACAGGAGGTTGGACTCTTTCTTAAAGGACTTGACAGGCTATATCCTCAAGTATAATAATCGATCCCAGCCTGGGATCTTAACCTCATTCTTTTTAGACTAGTGGGGGCTCCCTTTTGAACCACTCGTGACATGCTCTTTGCTCTCTCACTCATGGAAAGTAGCGTTTCTGGTGGTAATAATATCTGCCAGGAGGGTGTCTGAGCTTAAGGCCCTAACATCTGAGTCTCTTTACACAATCTTCTATAAGGACAAGGTTCAGCTTTGGCCACACCCAGCCTTCTTCCCGAAGGTTGTTTCCCAGTTTCATGTTAATCAGGACATTTTTTTCTTCCAGTCTCTCATCCTAAGCCACACGCAAACAAAAACTTCACTCTTTGGATGTTCACCTGGTGTTAGCCTTCTAAATCGAATGGACAAAGCCGTTTCAGAAATCTACCCAACTATTTGGCACAGCAGCAGACAGAATGAAGGGGCTCCCAGTCTCTTCGCAAAGAATTTCATCATGGATTACATCATGTATCCAGACATGCTACGATTAGCGAAAATACCTGCCCCCATGCTGACAGCGCACTCCATCAGCGCTCAGGCAGCATCAGCGGCGTTTCTGGCCCAGGTTCCGACCCAGGAAATTTGCAGGGTTGTGACATGGTCCTCAGTCCACACTTTTACCGTGCACTACGCCATTACCCAGCAGGCTAGAGAGGATGCAGCCTTCGGCAGAGCAGTGCTCCAATTAGCAAACCCATGAGCTCCGACCTCGCCTCCGAGTTCCTGCTTGGGAGTCACCTAACTGGAATCAACATGAGCAAGCATTCAAAGAAGAAAAAACGGTCACCTACCTTTTGTAACTGTTGTTGTTTTGAGATGTGTTGCTCATGTCCATTCCAGGACCCACCTACCTACCACTCTGTTGGAGCAGTGGTGGCAAGAAGGAACTGAAGTGGTGGTAGTTCGGCAGGACGATATATACGGCACCATAGAGGTGCGACTCTAGGGGGCACTTGAGCTGACCTGACAGGTACTGCTAGGGGGAAAACCTTCTGGCTACTGTGCATGCAGTATGCGCACACACCTAATTGGAATCGACATGAGCAACACATCTCAAAGAACAACAGTTACGAAAGGTAGGTAACTGTTTTTTATTTGCCCAACTGTAGAGTAGTACAGTACGAAATGTATTGTATCCCCATTTAGTTAATTTTAACTGTTTGCCTTGTTGGGCTCAGTTCTGTGATTTTTGTATAGGTATGTTAGCCTTTAACACGTGTCTATAAAAGCACACTTGTCTATATACATGCTTTTGTGCTGAAATTGGATTTTTGTGTGTGTGTTTTAACACTGAGGGTTTTCCCTTGGCCGAAGTTACGTTGGAAGTTGTAAAATAGCACGTAGCTAGCGAGTTTGTTGGCACTATTCGTATCATGCATAACTTTCCTATTTAATTTTGATACAGAAATATTGCAACCTTTTTTCAGTTTAAATGACATTAATCTAGATTGGTTTATTTATTTTTTAACCACCCACTAATTTACTGTGGCTTTTTCCCCCTTAGTTGCTAGTATACCTTCTAAATGGCACATGGCCCCTCTTATAGACTTCTATTGATTCCCCTGGGCAACAGTTTAAAAAAACCAAAACAAAACAGCCATTTGCGTATTGCGCAGAGATGGAGATACGGAAATTAACTACTCACCATGGACGGATGCAGTACATGTACTCATAATCAAACTAAACATGATTCTCTGCCTAGTTTTTAATTAAACCACTATGTTAATTCAAACAGGACATTTTAGGCCTAAGGGGGTTGACTATGTCCTTTTTTAAAGGTCTTAAATGGCCTTTCTTCTCTTCCTTACTACAGTGTGGTTCCATTTTATTGCAGCTGTAGCCTTCTCTATGTTCTTCTTTTTTTTTTTACTGTCGCTCTAGACAGTAGGAAAATAATTGTAAAAAGCCAGCAATACTAGAATGTATATTGGTTTTCAATAAAAAAAGAACTTACACCATTTGTCAGCCTACTTTGCGGTATGTCTCATGATGGTCAGTGCTAATACCAGAATGTTATGTAGCTGAATAATGTAAGTTGCATGAATTTGACAGTGTTTATAATATTTGAGCAGGTGACTAAAATAACATTCTTTCTTATATTTGTTTAAATTCTCTCCCCTTTCTTCTGAAGAAGTTGCCTACTCTGATGGAAAACTGTGCTTCTAGATATCTTTTGTTGAGACACTCCTCACTCTATGTTGTTTTCACTGTTTATCTATCATGCTAGAACACTTGTGTAGGGTAGAGTAGTTGTTGTCAGTCATGTCTCCTTATGTCCAAAATAAATCCTTCCTTCATCTGCCTCCCCAAAAGAGACATGAAATATCTGAATCTGCCTTCAAACGTGTATCTACAATTCGCAGTAGTAAAGCTTCCTGGTGTGCCAGCAGACTATGAATCGAGTGTATGTACGTACTGATGTTTGAAGTGGGTGTGCATTTTGAGGAGTAGATAGCCACACTAACTTGACCTTTATACTATGGCTTATTTTGATGTCACTTCAACTTATTTGAGTTTCATTTTTGAAGTTAAAGACAAAGATGTTAGGTGTAATTTACTTGTAAGAAATTCTAAATGGTGTACTTTTGTTTGTCACAGTGACAAACTGATATTTAGGTATTGCAGAATCATAATTGTAGACTTTTTAAAGTCTTTATGGTGTACTTTACCTTAATACCAATCTTTGTACTTGAAATTATGGCATAAAGTTTAACATGAGCGACAGCAACATCCTGACCAATTATCCAAATTATCCAGACATCCCAAAATGTTCATAACACAGCACACAGAGTCTGTGGATTAAGAGGTTAACTCCTAGAACATCAAAAGAAGTGCTTGATAATAAAAGCAAATAGTACAAAAATTTGAGGTAACTTCCTTGTTTAATTAATTAGGTAGACCAGGTGGAAGCGAAGAGGCCAGTGCTGGTGCTCGGAATGTCTATAAAGCTGAGCAACATGACAGCACAATAGAGGAGGAACAAAGATTTTTTTAATATACTTCTATCCTGTGTCACAGTTTGAAATTGTCCTGGTTTATGTCCCTTTTGGCAAACTTACATAAAAGTGACCCTGTACTGTATTTTATGACCAGATGACTTTTTTCCCCCCAGTGGCTAATTTGTATCAGGCCCCCATCTTAAAGAGACAGAGAAATGAGTAGGAAGTCCAAGCCAGTTTGTCTCAGTGAGCTTTCATTGCATTCTTTCATTATTTTTGCTCGTTTTTGCCACTGATCATCCATAAATTGTTGGAAATGAGTGATTAAGGAAGTGCTGCTTAGTGTTAGTGGCACATACACATTCTTGGTATGGCTTTTTTTTTTTTTTTTTTGTGGGTGAGAGGAAATCGTGTACTGCACAAACAAAAAGGAAAACTCCTGCTGGGAACCTTTCAAGGAAATTTAACTTGCATAATGTTTTGATCTTGGTGTTTATTACAGAAAATAGAGTAATATTTCACCAGCTATTGTTATGTGTCAGCTAGTGCCCCATCCCTCTCTCAATAATACCCCCCCAAGCCTCAATGAGCCTTATTTTAATAAGAATACATCTAAAAAATGCAGCAGTTTATTCTTGCACTGAAGATAGGTGAGACAGACCATTGTCCAAAACATTTTGCTACAACAGCAGCACTTTATGTAAGTGCCTGCTAGAATTTCTGTAGTACTGAAAAGCTCTATTTGTGCTAGCCATATAATTTGGTTCTTTTTGAATCATTAACAAAGATTTGGTATATCGATTCCAGTCCAGATGTAAATTTTAAAAGGAACATAGTCCTCTTGTCATTACTGTTAATGGGCAGGAAGAGTTTTAAGAGCACAAATTTTAAAATGCCTGAAACAGAGAGCCAAAAATAGGGACCTATATTTTGCATTTTAGGTATTTTTAAGTTAAACTCAGAAAATCAAATATAGATTAACAAATGATTTTAATCACCTTTTTAATTTGCCCCCTCCTTCCGAAAAGCAGTCCACTGCAACTTGTTCAGAAGGTGTAATATGCAACTAACATGTTTTTTCTATTACTCATTAACATTTAATAGTACTAATTTATCAGTCGCAAGGACCCTTTTCTAAGTTATGTTAATTTGTGTGTGAACATTAAATTCATATAGCATCAAAAGAAAGTGATTTATCAGTTTGAGGCTATTAATCTCTGGTGCTTATATTTTGCAGTCCATAGGTTGCTTTATTGGAGATCTCAGCCAAACCAAACCCCAAAATAACAACGATGGAGAACTTTACAACTTTATTATTCCCCCCCCCCCTTTTTTTTTTAAATGGGAGAGGGAATGGGAATCTGATTTAGTCACACGCTTAGTTATTTTTAAAACAGAGGCATGCTCCAAGTTTTTGCTTCATGTACCAGTAGGATTCACTGGATTAATTATGTAGAGTCTAGGAGTACTGTAAAGCTATTTGTTATGTTCTTTAGCACTTTCCTTAAGGCTTCCATAATTGCAGCTGATGGCTTTCATTTGAAGTATTTAGTCACCTTTAAAATCAGTTGAATTTTCACAGTTAAAATATTACGGCAGGTCAGACAGCAAAAAATATTATAGGGAAAATGGTCGCTTCTACTATAATTTTGCTACAGCTAAAAATAGAAACAAGAACACTGTAAATAAGTTTAACTCTAATATGAGAACACCCTTAAATAAAATCTATTTGATATTCATTTTACTAGACATTTGTACTCTGTTTTCCAGAAAAAATTATTTGAAGTTGGAAGAAGGGTCTTGAAGTTTATTTGGAAGCAGCATTTTGCTTCACATTTTATGTCTGCTTTAACCTCTGACTGCGGTACCCACAGGCCACTGTGAATAATGGCTTACCAAATAGCTGTGAGGTGCGCTGTTAGGAGTGTGTGTTTATTTGGCATTTAAGCTCATATTTATTTGGCTATAAAATCATTCAGCATGAACTAAATCTTTAGTACTCTGATCTCAGTGAAATGTTTACTGGTATGTAACTGAATTATTTTACATTATATTACAACCCATTTACTCATTCCATTAGTAGCACCAGAGACAAAAGTTGTTTAATCAGTCACATCAAAGGCAGCTGTTTGTTTTTTAGGGGGGTATTTTTGACATGAGCTAACATCTTAAGTTCAGATATCAGGTCAATTTTTAAAAAAAAAACCTAAGTCATTAAAAATCACACTGCTTAACATTTATTATTGGTTTTTGGTTAGGAAGGGGATCTTGATTATTCTGGGGTTCTGATTTGGTAAGTAGATTCTAGTAGCGCAATCAGTTTTTTTTCTATTAAAATAAGAGCGTACTTAAAAGTAACAGTTGTTAGACAAACATATAACCAGTACATTTGAAGATAATCACAATGTGGATAATTAAGGGCTGTGTTTAAGTATAGATCTTGCAGTAAGCATGGTGCCATGCTTTGGCTTTGAATACACACATTGCTTCCATTGAAGTCACTGTTAATAGTGCATGCACATCTGAAAGCAGAAGGTGGCTTACAATTCATAGCATGGAGCTCATTTTGACCCTTCCACTGTTTAAGCATAACAGCAGCTTATGAGGTGGGAGGAAGTGGAAGATGAGAAGTTTCGACATACATTAATACCTGTAGGTATATTTAATTTATAGTTATATTTAAACTTCTGAGTCACATACATCTTAATTTCTAGAATATTTTGTGGAACTATTCATAAATTATCTTCAGGATGTCTTTTAAATTTAATACATTTCTTCTCTTTGCAGCCCTCCTTGCAAGCTTTAAATTTTTCCTCATTTATCTCAGAGGCAGTATGGAAGGGCAAGCCCTTTCCCTTTTTGTGTTTAAAATAAACAAAAAATCAAGAAACATATAAATGGATAATGTAGTAGTACCAGAGATATTTTCTTATTTAGTAACAAACTCTATTGGCAACCATTATGTATATAAGTAGTAGAGGGTGTTGTCTACCCTGTCGTCGTGCTGTTTTTGAAAGGCTCCAGCTGGCATGCTCTGCCTTCTGTCTGTCTTAGTAGCTAACTGAACCTGAAATGGCTAGATAGAGCTCAAAGATGGATGTGGTCATGCATGTTGAAGGGTAAATATTTTATATTACAGTATCTGGATTCTTACTTGAGACCTCCCAATACATATAAATTACATGAGATCGTTGTCTAGAAGAGTCTAAAATTTAGAATCCTGATCCTGTAGGTCTTACACATGTGAGTAACATGCCTAAGTTTCTGCAGGTTCAAGGCCTAATTTTACATGTGAGTTAAAAGGATAAAATAAGCATGAATTAGAGGTGGGTGATAGTCAGAAATGAAATGATGGGGTTACTGAGCAAAAGCATGTCGTTAGCATGGTTGAACATTTTCTTTTGTAGTTATAAATAAATGTTTGTCCTATAAAATGTCTTGGTTGACTCACACGTGGGCATCATAGTAGACGTGCGTCCTCGGGACAGGTTTCATCATAAGGAGACTGATAGTTTGATGAACCTGTGTTGCAATTTTTTGTGCAGAGATGGTTGAGGAAAATGAACAAATGGTTATAGCATTTGATATTGCTTGTGGTTCAGAGTGTAATGTGATAAAAGACTAATTGTTGCCTGGTTGCTTTCATGAATAAGGAATGGCTTTCTTAATTAGGACCTAGATAAGCAAGCAGAGTAATAGACTATAGATTTAAGGCCTCTGTCCTGAAAGTTACTCTGCATGGATGTACCACTGTACCAGTGTGGAACTCCACGTCACTTGGGTTTCTTGGGGAAACAAAAATTCTTCCCAGGCAGAGTAACTTGCAGGATCAGGTCTATAGCTAGCATAAGCAGGTTAAAAATGTTTTTGTTTGTTTGTTTGTTTCTGGGGAGAGGTGGAAAACTTGTATTGCATAGTTAGAAAACCAAGATATGACAGGCTGGTCTTATGTTCCATAAAACTAACTTTCTTCATTAGAGAAAGAGGATGGGAAATACAATGACTAATTGAAGGAAATATTTACAAAGAAAACTCCTCCCTAAATGTCCTCATGCTTTTTACTTAAAAACATACAAAAATTATAATATAGTTGGACATCTTTTAACCTTCTACCTGTGTCTCTGCTGGGAGCTTCTGTTTGATTTGCTCTTGCACATAGGTAGATGGGAACCATCTATAAAGCTAGAGTGTTTTGGGATCTATTCCTATATCTTTAACTATTTTCTAGTGCAGCATGCCAGGAACGGTAATCTCTGAGCTTTCACTCTACTCACCAGCTATATCTTTTACAACCTCAACACCTGAAATTTTACAAACTTCTGCTACATACAGTGTGCTCATATGTAATGTTTTGAAAAATGTGAACTTGCTTTTCAGGTTTTGGTGAATTCCAAAATATTAACATTCTCAGTAGTCTCATAAACCTCGCCAAAATACCTATTTATGAATCCATTTTTCTTCTTCCCACCTCCAGTGTTGATTTCCAGCATAGACTTAATGTCACCTTTACCTTTATTGGAGTTTTCTTTATTTGTATGCTTCTATACGTTAGAGTCTAATACTAAGAATAAATTAACGATAAACATTAAAATGACAGGTGTGTGGTTCAATGTTGTTAGTGGACTTTCTATATACTTAGTTTTCCTCTGTTGCTTATGCAGTAAAGCAATTGGTCTTAGCAGTAACAGCATCTCATGGAACTTGTGTTCTACTCTACTTGACTGTGCCTTCATAGCTTTTTTTTTTTTTTTTTAATATAGCACAGTATTTCAGATGGACTATGGCACCTTTTTAGATTAACAATAGAAGTGACTTGTTTTTGAGCAGCAATAATCTAATTGTAAATACTTTCGGTCTGAGGCAGAGCATTCTGAATGTCCTCTACATTCTCCTGTGTTTTTTGCTAACGAAAGCCACATGTCTTAAAGTCTCAGGAGTAGTATTTGCTATGTGTTCCACACATTACTCTGTCAGAATCAACATTAATTCATATAGTTTTAGTTTAAACCAGGGGTCGGCAACCTTTCAGAAGTGGTGTGCCAAGTCTTCATTTATTTACTCTAATTTAAGGTTTCACGTGCCGGTAATACATTTTAACGTTTTAGAAGATCTTTCTATAAGTCTATAATCTATAACTAAACTATTGTATGTAAAGTAAATAAGGTTTTTAAAATTTTTAAGTAACTTCATTTAAAATTAAATTAAAATGCAGAGCCCCCTGGATCGGTGGTTAGGACCCAGGCAGTGTGAGTGCCACTGAAAATCAGCTCGCATGCTGCTTTCGGCACCCGTGCCATAGGTTGCCTACCCCTGGTTTAAACCGAGTATCTTGCTTCACTTGGGATCTAACTTGCTTTTTATGTAAAATACCAAGCATTGCTAAATAATCTAAACTATGCCTTATTAGGTTTATAATAAAGT
The DNA here is from genome assembly GCF_020497125.1 of Mauremys mutica. Taxonomy (NCBI): domain Eukaryota; kingdom Metazoa; phylum Chordata; order Testudines; family Geoemydidae; genus Mauremys; species Mauremys mutica. The sequence goes on from NC_059073.1 coordinate 276,592,659, forward strand.
AACCTGTTTTTAAAACGTAGTTTATTTAAATAAGGAATATTATGTTTAGCCCACAAGCCTATGTGAAAGTATTTAAACGGAAATCTGGGTTTACAGCTGTCTCCTTTGGCATAGCTTGCTGTTGGTTACTTTTTTTCAGTGTTGAGGAGGGGGAGAATACAGAAACATTCAGATTTTGTGGTTTTCTACAGGCTTTCTACTCATTTTATTTTAAAGAAACTCAACCCAAAATGTTAAACTTGCATGTCATCTTTTTTGTAAGCAGAAGTTGCTATTTACCTCAAATAAATGTGATTGTACTACTTTTCATCCAGATACCTCAAATTGCTTTTGTGGTGACATGTAAAAGGGATTTTTTAATTGTGTGAACATGATTTCATAACAAAAGGGCATAACTAAGAGAAATATATAAAATATCAGATTCTAACTCTGAACATTTCAGGATGTCTTTCACTAAGATTCATAGTCCTCAAAGTTTTGTATTTGGGCTTTTCCCTTAACAGCTGTCTTATCTGTATCTGCCTGGTTATAACAAAACTTTCCTGTTCTGGATTTACCATTTCACGTTATACACAGTTTATGGAAAGGCAACCAGCTGCAGCAATAAGGTGATTATGTTGCATCTCACTGTTGTAGGCTGTAACGTCCTACATTTGGTTCTTTTATATTTTCTCTTAGCTTCCTGTTAGTCTCTTAAGAAGGTGGCATATCCTTATAGTTTTACAAGCATTAAACAAGTTGACACTTTCATTTCCTTCTGAAATACATGTTCACATTTTAAAGATGTGGAAACTGACACAAAGATTAAGGCTATGGCTACATGAGAGAGCTTACACTGATGCAGCTGCACCGCTGTAAGTTCTTTAGTGTAGCCACTTTAAGCCGATGGGAGAGAGCTCTCCCATTGACTTAATTAATCCACCTGCAACGAGTGGTGGCAGCTGTATCAGCAGGAGAAGCTTTCCCACCGACATAGCACTGTCCACATTGGCGCTTAGGTCAGTGTAACTATGTCGTTCAGGGGGGTGGCTTATTCACACCCCTTTGCAACATAAGTTATACCAACATAAGTGGTAGTGTATCCAGGGTTGTTGTAGCCCTGATGGTCCCAGGATATTAGAGAGACAAGGTGGGTGAGGTAATATCCTCTGTTGGACCAACTTTTGTTGGTGAAATAGACAAGCTTTTGAGCTACACAGAACTCTTCTTCATCCTCTGTGTAGCTCAAAATAGAAGTTGGTCCAATAAAAGATATAACATCACCCACCTTGTCTCATAAAGATTAAACGATGTTTCGCAAGGCCACACAGCAGTTCATTGGTAGAGTAGGATCAGGTTCCTAGACTCAGTGCTCTGTACTAATAACTAGATAACACTTCTGACTCAGCAATGATAAAGCATTATACCAGTTTTTTATTTTTTAATTAGACTGTGCAAATATGTGATGTGCTTTCAGAATGCAGAGGCGGACAGTCCTTGCACTGTTTCAATTAAAAGACAAGGGGGAAAGAGATGTGATCAGATTAGTGAGGGCGGTGATTGGCATGTCGTGGGTTCCATGTTTTTATTTTTTGAGTCATTTATTGCCTGTCTGCCCGCTTCGTGATTATTTGTATTACCATAGTGTCTGAGCCCTAGTCATAGACCAGGACCCCATAGAACAAAAAGACAGTTCCTACCCAAAACACTTTACAATCTAAGTGTAAGACAAGCGACAACACATGGAGACAGACAGACAGATGAGAATACAAGGAAACAATTAGACAATATTAGTCAGCATGATTGGAAGCAGCATCAGTGTTAATATATGTCACATGGATCATAGATGAGGCTACGATTTAGTCACAGAGGTCATGGCAGTCATGGATTCTGTGACTTTACTGGACCTCCGTGACTTGTAGGGCTTCAGGAGGCGGAGGCGGGACTGTGCGCCCCTGCACTGCAACTGGGGCTGGAACCAGGAGGACTCTGCAGCTTCCGCAGGGGCCATGTGCCCCAGCCGCATGGTGTCTCGGGCTTGGGGGGTGCAGGACTGCAGCAGGGGCCGTGTGCCCCAGTCCTGCTGTCTGGTCTTGGCGGGGGCTGCTGCCGGGGCTGCTTTCTGCCGGGGGCTGCAGCCGGGGCTATGCAACCCAGCCCCGCAGTATCCCAGGCTTGGAGGGGTGGGGGCTGTGCCACACAGCCCCGCGGCATCCAGGGCTTGGCGGGCTCTGCAGCCGGGCCGCCTTCCAGCAGGGGCTGCAGCTGGGCCATGCGACCCAGCCCCGCAGCACAGCTGTCACCCCCTGCCACAGCAGGAAGTGGCAGAAGCCTGGCTAGATGATCACTGGGACTTAACCCGCTATTACTTTGTTAGGAAAGCTACATAGTAAGAGCAGCAGTGGGCAAGGTGAGGCAGCAAAGCCCCCTTCCCTTCATAAAATACTTAAGATTGCCCCTGTGCTGCCTTTACAGGCACCTTCCCCTCCACCGCTCCCCTCCCAACAGCTGGCTAAATGTCCCCGCAGCGTCCCGGGCTTGGAGCAGGGGCTGCAGCCAGCGCCCCATGCCCCAGCCCTGTGGCTTCCACCAGAGGATGTAGCCGGGGCCGCGCGTCCCAACCCTGCTGTCCCAGGCTTGGCGGGACCTGCAGCAGGGCTGCATACCCCTGTCCCACAGCTGTGGACAGATCCGGAGCAGGGCTGTACGCCCTTGGGGGGGCCTGCTGCCGCTGGAGCCAGGGCTGTGCCCCTCTGCCATGGCAGGGGGCTTGGCCTGTCCGTCCCTCCCCCTTACCTAGCTCTGCTCCCTGGTTATTTTTAGTAAAGTTCCGGACAGGTCATGGGCGCTGTGAATTTTTCTTTATTGCCCATGACCTGTCCGTGACAAAATCTTAGTCTTAATCCTAGTGTCCTGCTGGCTGTTTGTAGCTATTACCTAGAGCTTTTATTATCTTACCCTAGTAAGAGTTTCTTTAATTGTGGTTTGCTTTGTTCCCTTGAAAACTCAGATTTGCTGTCAATACCTGTTGTCCACAAATTTCCAAGAGAGTATACTTGGGGATTTAAGTTGCTCCTTCCTGCTGGAGACTGATAATGGATGTCAGCCATGCTATAAAGTATGGAATAGTCTTGGAAAACACACAAAGAAGTACAATATAAATCATAATCCATGCCATGTGCACAACATGTAACTGATTTTCTTAGAATTCAAGTGTGTTTCCATTAAATTACACCATCATGATATTGTCTCTTCCCAAAATGAATGCAAGAGTTCAGATTTAACTCTGCTTTAATGCTGTATGTCTGATTACCTGCAGCTGTCATCTGACTAGGCACCAACATAGCCACCTGATCCCAAAGGTTTTCAGTTGCAAACATTAGGAAATGGTAATCTACTTGGTGAGAGTCAAGCCATGTTTTGTACCAGAGATCCCTTGACAAATGAAGACTTGAAAGCATAACTTGAACATTTCAGGCTATGAACAAATGTTTTCTTGTCATTATTTGAGACTACAATAACTATATTTATTCAATAATTTTCTGGTAGTGAAATTATTCTGTAAATATGAAACTTAGGGTTGGTATTGTGGTGTAAAATATGCGTAAGCTACAAAATATATTGAACTTGCTAAACAGAATAATCAGTTTTGAATCAAGCTTTCCAGTGTACAGAGTGTGCCCGGGGTAGCCCTCACTGGAAATGCCAAGGTCAGGGCAGGCTGCAAAAGGGAGAGCAGATACTCCCAAGGCTGGTAGGTAACACTGAAGTTAAACTCCCCAACCAGTCACAAACTGTGCTTCTGATTCCCTCCCTCCCCCCACTGGTTATCAAGAAGCAAAAAAGAAATCACCCAGCCCCCTTTATTGCATTCCAGTTCTCTGGTTCCCAATAAGCACCTAGGTCCAGTACAGTGAGAAGTTATTTAAAAAACTCTGCTCACATATACAAAATGTTCTTCTGACCCCAAAGCTCTGCTCACATATACAAAATGTTCTTCTGACCAGGTCAGTATATGTTTGGATCTTACCCAAAATACCATGCTGCCAGCCAATCCTTTAGTGTCTAAAACTAAAGTTTTATTACAAAGAAAGAACAAGAAGAGAGATGTTAAATGGTAAAGCAGTCACATATATAAAAAGACTCCAAAGTATATCAAGTTCCTAGCAGTATTGGTGAGTTTGGTGGCTTGAAAGTCCCTCTGGAATACATCCACAGCTTGGATGGGTCATTCAGTCCTTTGTTCAGAGCTTCAGTTTGTAGCAAAGTTCCTCCAGTGGTAAGAAGCAGGATTGACGACAAAATAGAGAAGATGCAGTTTCCTTTTATAGTCTTTTGCAATACGGCCTGAGCTTCCTTTGTTTCCAACACAAGCTGCCCAGTACATGGCTTGGAAGCCTTTTCTGTCCATAGGCATGCCCATGCATGCATTGCTGAGTCATAAGGTATATCCTCTGCCTTCTCTCAATGGATCAGTTGTATAGCTGATGGTCTTTAATGGGCCATCAAGCAGGCTAGGCAGAGCTGACGCCCAAACTGTCTGGGTGGTGGGGTGACATCTAGAAGCATAGCCCAAGTTTTGAAATACAGACATACATATGTATCTATAACTCATAATACAAAAGTCAGACAAACATATAAATGAGATTTTCATGTTTGGTAAAGCATAACATTTCGCAGATATCTTACATGGCATATCTGGCATAATTTATTGCAATTTTACAATATTGGTATTCATAATATCCTAAAGTGTCCCCCAGATTCCATACCATGTCGCACAGAGATTTAAAATGTTTCTGGGGTGGGAAAAAGACACTCTGGGTAGAGACTACAACTAAATGATTAAATGTCTCTGACATTAAACTACTCTTTCATCTTCTGCCTGGATCCTGCATTGGTAAAGAGACTTGGCTCTAATCACCTCAATGTCTGACTTCCAACTTCTGAAGACTATATAAGATTGTGATGAAGCAAAATGTAGAATTTTAAGAAACATTGACTTTTTCATATTTCTGAAACAGATTGAAACGGTGTTACCCAAAGCTAAAACCACTGATTTTTTTATTTTATTTTATTTTTTTGGCTCAACTACGCCAAGTAGTTAAGAGTTTCCTCTTGTAAGGTAATGACCTTGTAAGTAATATATCAGTATGCTAAATTTAATGTTTCCTTGCTACCTGGCGGAGAGTAGTAGTTCTCCTTTGCTGTTAAAGGAAAGCACTCTTGCACTATATCTACATGCAGGCCAGAACAAAGATTCTTCAAAGTGCTTCTCCTGACCTGGTCATAAAATGTTTAAGTTGTTTCTTTCTCTACACTTTAATGAACCAAGCACAAAAAATGTGACAGGTGCGAAATATGCAAGTTGGAGTTAGTTCATGCCCTAAAATAACTAATACCTGCTTGTATTTTAGTCGTTTTTTTAGTGCCTCTATCTATCTTCTCCAGATGTCTGCATGTATATTTGTTGCAGTCTAAATGTCTTGCTGAACAAACCTTATCTTAATGTTCTGAGAGACCCTTTCTGTTAAATGAAAACAATGGGCTTGGATATTTATTTTAAATGTGCCATGAATGTAGAAATGTTTCCCAGGCTTTCCTGATGGGTCAGGACATAGTATATAAAGTAATGTTTACCTACCTTGCAAAAGGTCAAGACTTCGAAGCAGAATCGTGTTTAAATATTCAGCACCATAGAAACATATTGGCTTATTGTTAGGACTTTGTGTGCAGTACATTGTAATTTTTACTTCATTGATACTTAGCATTTTTCTGTACTACCATTGACCAGGTTAAAAAATTCAAGTTAATAGAAGCTGCATAATGGGGTATTTGGGGACTGGAATTTTGTTAGGGAAATAGACCATTTCATCCTATAATCTAATAACTGTTTAGTTGTCTATCTGAAGGTACTTAACCTCCCATCACACAGTAATTTTCAGAAATAAATTATTTAGTAATCTAGACAGTATAATCACGATGGCATGACACCCATATTAGTGTTCCAGGAAAGAAAGAAATGCCTTCCCCATGCCTTCAATAATGTAGGAGTATTTTTTGATCATACCAAAAACCCCTCAGAATCTATGCTTTTAATTTTTCTCGCTTGTGCCTCTCTTTTATCTTGAACGTTTCTTCAGGCAAAACTGTTTATAGGGAAGAGTTTTTTCTGCTTTATTTTTTTTTGGGGGGAAGGGGGTTTGAGGACAGAATATATTTTATCTGAGTTAAAACTTGCAAAACTCCTGGAATAATATTTTCCTTATACACTTTTTGTCCTTTGAAATCCTTTTGTGTATAAACTAATTCTTCAGTTGTTTTTGGTTTAGAATTTGAATCAAAACTAGTATAACAGGGCTCCTTCTCTGAATGATTGAAAGGAAGTGACCTTCTATCTACAATATATACTGATTTATTTTTTCTGAATGGTATAGACCTTTACAGTCACTGGCTCAATGTTATGTTACTGTTTGAAGGTTACATCAGTATGTCATCCTGACATCTGGTACATCTTTTTCTTCAGTGCATGTAAGAGTAGTGTTGATCAGAAGCTTCCCCATTGGGGCCTTCCAGCTACTGCTTCTGACTCTTAATGGAAGATGAGCAGTCAGCAGGTTTCTTGTCTATATTATGACCTGCTGCTGATTAATGGTGGTGATAAAAGCTCCTATGCTTTTCACTAATTTACAGACAGTATCTGCTCCAAATGTTTGTATATCTTAGGCAACCCCACCTTCCAATCATGGCTGCCTTTATGCACTAAAGTTACTAACTTAATGATAGTGAGAATGTGTGCAGTGTCATGTATTTTTACACTTATATGATCCACAGTAGAATTATACTTTGAATCACAGAAACTGTGTGCGTTGTATTCTTGCTTTCTTTCCTAGAAGATATCAAAAGGCCAAAACATTTCTAATGTATTTCAAGTAAATGATTAGTTATTAAAATGGTCTGTCACTTTCCATTTCCAGTAACCTGAAAAAGGGCTTTGCCGCTGTTCACTTTTTGACTTTTTTTTCTAGAAGTATTAAATCTGCATTTTAAAAAATATTTGTGACTGAGAGAAATCAATAAGAACTTTCCATATAAAAACATACACTCATACTGAGAGAGAAAAGCTAGCCTCTAGGTATTAACTGTAAATACACTTAATATTAGGCATGTCTTAATGTGTTTCAATTGGCATAATAGTAATCCTATTTAACACAAATTTATTGAGGGAGGAGAGATGGTTTCCTTGTTACTAATTATACTTTATGACTTTCTTGTCTGTAATGTCCATCATTCCTACAGGATTGTAAAGTTGGCTGCCAATTATGCTTCAGCAGGATTTCCATCTGAAAAATTACTTTTTAGGCACGTTTGTTTCCTGCCTTTTTTCAAATTGTGGATATCTGGGCATTTTTTCATGACAGATTATTCAAATCCTTTTTGGCTAGTATTAACAAATGGGTGCAGGAAATTGGAATACAGAGAATGCAGATTGATTTGAAAATGCTGCCCATAGTCCAAACTAAAATTTGTGTAAAAATACTGCTATATTTGTTTAAACTTCCATTGCTGAAGGTGGCATTTCTGGAAAAATGAAACCATGAAAACATAATCCGAGTGCTGCAGTGGTAAGGAAGGACAGGGTTTAAACATCTCATGCATTTTTTTTCAAATTTGTAAATTTATTGTTTTTTAAATGGTCAAAGTGTTAAATTTATGTGGGGCTGTACAAAACAGAAGATAAGGTCCCTTGCTCTGAGAATACAATCTAAAGCTCTCATTTATAATCATACCTTGGAATCTTGAAATATTGTTTCTATAATTTTTTTCCCAGTGTACACAGAGTACTAGAATTAATACTGGGCTGTTGGTTAGTGCCAGGCTGCTGGTATTCACATCCTTTTAATTTTTTTAAGAAGCATTGAAGCATTAATTATGGCCTAAAGCACAGAGATAATTTGGAAACGGATATGCTGTGTGTGTGTTTGGGGTGGGGGGAGAGGGAGGAGGGAAATGTAGGTCAGATATTGAGCCTACAGCCTGAACCTTTTTGAAGTAAACATAACAGTAAAATAGGGAAAAAGGTGAAGCATACAGTACACATGTCAATTTTTAATTTTTTCCAGTGTTCCTGGTAAGGAGTTTATCTTCCTTCTCAGTGCATATGATTTGTAATTCTATGAGTTCCATTGGCTGTGTGGTGTTCCCTAGCCTCAATTACACCCTGTCTCCATAAAATATGCCCTTATGCATGTTTCAGACTGACTCATCTGATTCATTATGCATCCCCTATTTTCTACAAAGTTTAGATTACCTTTTTATATATATATATATATATATAAAGCTTCTAGCTCTTATGGCTGAAAAGAAAGCCATTTGGAAATTCAGTTCTAGATGTTTGTCTAACTCTATAGACAGCCTGAAACCTACTTCTGAAAGTTGTGAATTGCCTGGGATGTTAATTCTGAAGCCTAATGACAAGTTGAAATCACCATTAATTTTTTCACTGTTTACTGTGCTAGCAGAAATCCTTTACTAACATGATTAACTGTTTTTGTTGTTGGAAGAAAGGCAGTTAAAGGGAATGGACAAGTTGTTTGTGCCCCTCACTTTAAAAAAAAAAACCAAAAAAACCCCCTGATATAAGTAGCGGAGCTTGTAAGGGGAATCCTTTCTCTCTTCAAATTAACATCTAGGACCATTCTTTGGGACTTGAAGGAGAGAGAAAATTTAGCTGTTGCTAGGTCTTTCGTACCTTGCTATCCTGGAAGTGGAACAAGCCATTGGTAGGCTTCCTTGTCCCTGCTTAGGGCCACATTCCGTACTTTATCTTTTGTGTAGAGCTCCCACTGACAACATATGAAGCTCTGCTGTGGAAAGAAGGGAGCGCATAATCTATATATTTTCTCTCTTCTGTTGCTGCCACCACCACTCAGTCAACTCTGGCTTTGTTTTATTGTCTCCTTAAATAGCACTGAAGTTGCTTCCTTGCTAGGGTGACCAGACAGCAAGTGTGAAAAATCGAGACAGGGGGTGGAGGGTAATAGGAGCCTATATAAGAAAAATACCCCAAAATCGGGACTGTACCTATAAAATTGGGACATCTGGTCACCCTATTCCTTGCAGCCTTTGTTGCTTACTTTGTTTTGTTGACAATCTTAAACAAAAAAAAAAAGGGGGGGGGAGTAAATATTCTGACAGGTGTTTTCAGGTTGTTGTTGTTGGGTTTTTTTGCCGGGGGAGTGGGGGGTTAGGAAAGCAAAGCAGCAATACTTGTCTTCCTTCAGCTGGAGGATGGAATACTTCTGCTACTGAGTGACAACTATTTTTATAGGCTTTAAAGGGGACATCTCAAATTTGTTCCTGAGTCACTAAAGAAAAAATGAGTGAATTATGTATTGAATTCACTTTAACAAAGTAAAAAATATAGATGTAATGAGACAACAAATAGTAGTATTATCAGACAGCAACTTCTTATCCTGAAAGATGAAATCAGATTGGGTGAGTGTAAGTCTGTCTTTCATTTAAAGAATAGATCGCCCAGATGTTCAACATAAGCCCCTTTAGGAATGTTTGATCTCTGAGAAACTCATTGTAATTATAATTACCATCTATGAATCCTGAAGGTAATATACTTAGTCTATAAATTCAACATAAATTCAGGGATAACCATTAAAAAAACCAAAACCCCAACCAACTAACCCTAGTTTTTGTGCTAGCTATATAAGCCTTTACATTCTCTTTGGAGGGAGATCTAGTTAGGAAGTGGAGACATAACTGTAGTATACTATATATTGTAGTATTGTTCAGAGATGAAAACTTGACCTGCTTAAGAACATGAAACCTACTACCCAAAGGTGAAAAATTCATGGCCCCTTTCAAGCCCTGCTGCATAGGATGGCCTGACCCTGACCCATTAACTTGCTGATGATGATGTCCAGGAACATATGGAAAAATGCTACCTCATGTATGTGTGTTAGTGTGTGAGAGAGAGAAATGACTGCCAGAGCTAAAATTTTAAATCTGAACAGCACAATTTCTCTCCTTCCTCTTCATGCTTCTGATCTACAGTAGAACCTCAGAGTTACAAACATCTCAGGAATGGAGGTTGTTTGTAACACTGAACAAAACGTTATGGTTGTTCTTTCAAAAGTTTACAACTGAACGTTGACTTAATACATCTTTGAAACTTTGTTATTCAGAAGAAAAATGCATAACAACTTTTTTTTGTAAGTAGTAGTTTATATTTAACACAGTACTGTACTGTATTTGCTTTTTTTTATTTTTGGTCTCTGCTGCTGCCTGATTGTGTACTTCTGGTTCCAGATGAGGTGTGTGGTTGACTGGTCAGTTCATAACTCTGGTGTTCCTGACTGTATTATCCCATGTTATCTACTTCCCCATTACTTCCACTGTTTCCCTTTCACTTACTCAGTCAACTTCCAGATCTTCTTCCGTAACACTCTAGCATAGTGGAGCTCTCTTTCTCCCCCCATCTTCCCAGCCTATAGGATCAGAACCAACAGTAGTGGAGAGGGAGACCTGCAGATTCATTTCCCTACAGCAGGAACCTTTTCTTTATATGTGGTGCATTTCATTAAGCCATTCAGAATTTCCTCTTTCCTGACTGAGCTGGTAAATGGTGGTTTCAAGCCCTGATATTGTTATATGTTATACAGTTGATTTTTAACAAAAAGGAAGAATGTAATTTTCTTAATACATAAACTAGAGCAAAAATTCAAAGCAAGACTTCACCCAAAAATCCTGGCATCAAAGGATGGAAATGCCCTGCTCATAAAGCTTGCATATATATAAAATTAGTTATCTCACGTCCTTTTGTCATCTTTCCACCAACCCTTTTACTTTTGGCCACCATCCCTGCATCTAAACGTAGGATACAGCCACTTGGGGGCTTTGCTGCTAGAAGTACTGCGGAGTGATGTAGCCAGTCTTTACTAAAACTCAAGTAAATACATTTCCTTCCACATTTGCTGTTCTTTGAATTGGATTAATTAATTAGCATGCATAAATACAGTGAAACTTGGTTTACCCAGTGCTTAATTTGTAATGAAAGAGATACTGGGGCTCAAGCAAGTAGGTGACAGTGCTCAAGCAATTTTTTTTTTACATTCATAACTTATGCAGCAAGCCCAGAGATGCTGGGGCTATGAACTGCCAAGCCTAGAGGTGTCAGGGCTCAGCCCTGGCACAAATTAAGGACTAGGTTCATTCATCCTTAACGTGTTCTATATTATCTTAATAACCAAATGACTCTGATCTACATTTCTGATCATCTGGATTTATAACATTAAGGAAGCACTGGTCATGGCTATTCAGTTAAGGTTGACTTGAATTTTGCACTCTCTATATAGATGTGTGTATTAAGAGAGGTAAGTTCTGTATGCCGTTTTGATCTATAAATTGCTTAGATGCATAATGTAATGTTTACTTGGCTCGGTGCACATTTTACTTTGGATTTCATATTTCTTTTAATCTATTACAGGTCACAAAATAAATGCAAAAGTGAATCCTTATTCTCATCTGTGTAAACATCCAGGGACTATCTTTTTATAAACATTGATTTTTTTGGTAGCATCTCAGTTCAGCACTCTGAGCCAGGTTTGATTTGGGCATAACTACGTCACCCGTTTTCAGAAATGGGTTATTGTATCAACAAGTGATGTTGAATGCTGTTAACTAATTGTAAAACAGTAAGTCAGTTGTGGTGCACTTCAGTCCATTCTTACTTTTTTCCAAGCTGACGACCTTAAAAATGAAAGAGAGTTTGTATCCTGTAAAACATGTTCCCAAATTGTGATTCATAAACCACTTTCTGGGGATCTGTGGAGAGCAGACTAGTTATGTGATACTGGATCTCCTTGTTTCCATCTGAGAGAAATTGAACAGTTGGGATGGGCAGATTAAATGCAGAGCAAAATTAGACAGCCTGATTAACTTTTCAAAAGGACAAAGCACTTAAAGCAATGAAAGCTAAAAATACATTAATATTTTCCTAACATTACTTTTCATATAAGCAGTTAGTGTAGTTTCTACAGAGGTGTTCAGCAATGATGAATAGGAGGGGAAATAGTACTTGAGATGGTCTATTATAATTTTATATAAATTATAAAATTTGAGAACTCTGCAAGTGGGAAAATTATTTACATCTTGAATGTTCGGATCTTTTATGTCAGTCAAAATATATGAATAAAGCTGGCAGAAAACAAAACACATCCCTAAAACTAACAAGTGTCAGTTAATATGCACAGCTGTCTATTTACTATGTCATCTGAAGCATTTGATGCAATGTTCTGGGCAGGTTATTCCATTGACTGAGTTACTGATGAATGTTGCTTTTTGCAATTGCTCCCTAACACTGGTGCTGGCTTCCAATTTTCCCCGGGGATGCTCAACCCCAGTCCGTACCCCCACTCCACCTCTTCCCCAAACCTCCACTCCCACTCTGTCTCTTCCTGCCCCCTCCCCCAAGTGCACCCTGTCCCCACTCCTCCCTCTCCCTTCCTGTGCCTCTTGCACACTCGAGAACAGATGATCCGTGGGTGGCAGGAGGCACTGGGAGGGAGAGGGAGGAGTTGATCGGCGGGGCCACCAGCAGGCAGGAGGGGGTGCGGAATGGGAGCTTGGCTAAGTACCTGCTAATTTTTTTTCCATGAGTGCTCCAGGGCTCCCTACTAATTACAAATTGAAAGAACCTCACTAGATTTGTAGATCAAAATGTTGACAGTGACTTGCACAATACACTTGCACTGCACCTGGCTACTCAGTGCAAATATACCTATTTTTTTTTACATTAATTTCTTGCAAGCCCAAACCCAGAAATCATTCAGATCCACTCTTATGTCAGTATCTTTTCTGCTGTCCTGTCCTGTCACTGTAAACTGGAGGAAGTCCTCTTTGACCTTGTGGAAGTACTTTTAGGAAAGTGGTTTCAGAGTGGTAGCCGTGTTGGTCTGAATTGGCAAAAACAACGAGGAGTCCTTGTGGCACCTTAGAGACTAACAAATTTATTTGGGTATAAGCTTTTGTGGGCTAGCATCTGATGAAGTGGGTTATAGCCCACGAAAGCTTATGCCCAAATAAATTTGTTAGTCTCTAAGGTGCCACAAGGACTCCTTGTTCGGTTTTTTTTTGTTTTTTTTAGGAAAGAGTCACTGTTCCTTTTTCCATTGTTTCATATGCAGTCTTTAACTTTTGAATTGGTGCACTTTGTCAAATTATTGTGTTTTCTGACAAATGTACTCAGTGAGCTATTTTTGAATAGTTTTGCTTGTTCTGTGCATTTTTGGACCAAATTTGAATATTAATCTGTTCATGAGTCATATGTGATAGTGTAGAATTAATGTTTAGAATAAGCGGGCGCTTGTAAACCCTGTATCTTTAAAAGCTGGTTTTAGGTTGAAATCTCCATCCAAGACAATTGACTTGTAAATCATAGTCATTAAAGTTAGCAAAAATGGCAGCTGTTATTGCAGTGGCCGATAAAATGTGAAAGTGGATGAGATGAACAACTATGGTATGAATTTACTTTCAAAGGAACTGTTTTAAGTGGTTAAAAAAGGAACAGGAAAAACAGGAATACCAAACCTGTTTACCCAAAGGCATTGCTTGTAATAGTGAAAGACTTTAAAAATGTACAATGGATATAGTGTGAAAAGACAGATGGTTATATCCTCTTCTGCAGATATAGCACTTCTGGAGTAATGTCAGTTATGATTAGTCAGACACATCAAAGAAACCTGGAAAAGTATAAAAGGGCTATGGGAGAGATAAAAGGGGAAGGGAAAGCACAAGATGCCTGAAACCAGAAACTGTGACTGAGATGCTACCTGGCTGAGAGGATCAGTGAAGAGAAAGGAGTCACCACTAGAAATGTAAAATCTTTTACTTAATTTCAGTTAAACACAAGGAATGCCTGCCTGGTTTAGTTCTTCTTCAAGTGATTGCACATGTCCATTCCACTCTTGGTGTCAGTTCACCCAGCACATGGCCATCAGAATTGTTTCCCCCTCAATAGTACCAGTTGGGTAGCTCAAGCTTCCCCTGTGGCTGTGCATCACTGCATGCAAGTATAAAGGGTAGAGCCCCTTCACCACCACCCCCCTCATTTCCTTCTTACCGCCCGTGACGGTCATTCAAACTCTGTTCTATACCAGAATAGTTCTTTCTCTCAGCCTTCGTGAACATACTGTATGGGTGGGTGTAGTTAGTCTAGTCTTTAGTGTTGTTATGATAGTTAGTTTTAGCTGTTATATTTTAAAAAAAAGTTTTCAGTCTTGGGTTTTTTCCTTTTTTTTTTTTTTAAATTCATGGTACTCTAGGTACTCCCTGGTGACTGGGATTCAGGCTGTGTTCTTCTGGCTCCAAACGTATGCCAGTGAGTGACCTGCACAGTAGCTGCCTGAAGTGGACCGGTGTCAGATTTACAGGGAGTTCAAATCTAGGACAAAAAAAGGGGCACTGTTGAGCCTGGCGTCGGAAGTGACAGTCAGTTTCTTTGGCACTGCAACAAAAAGAGACTGTCGTGGTGTCAGCTACCCCTAGAGGCATTTGCAGCAGCAAGAAACTTGCTCTGCCTTTTGGTGCTGGTATCTCCTTCCTTGTCCAGTTCATGAGCACCACTGCCACTTCTGCCAGAGATTCAACCTCCAGTACCGCAGTTGCCTGCTTCTTGGACAGGAGGTCCTTCATCACTGTCCAAGGAGAAGCGTACTATTATGACATTGCTCCATCCATTGCTAGACTCAGCACCAGTCACTGGCATTGACTGGATCAGCCCTGCCATGGTCAAAGGAAGGGGAATCCTTGTCATTGGACTCAGATCAGATCTTATGTATCACAACTCCAAAGCAGGACCCACCGGATTCCGTGAAGGAATCCTACTACTGTGACCCTTCAACAGGACCTGCTGTAGGAATGTAGCTGAGACAATGGGGCCTGCCCTTTCAGTGGCCATTTTGGAACCCTTGAGTTTTTCCCCCAGCTTCCAGTTCTTCCAAACACGGTGTGTACTCAGTGCCCTCATCTAGAAAAGTGGACTCTATGCACCGAGCAGTTCCATCCCCAGAATCTGGCACCAAGCACCAAGAGGCTGTTACAGAGCCGCAGCAACAGCTGTTAGAAGAGATTCCACCCCCTCCAGTCTTGTCTTCCTCTTTGTTCTCTCCCAATGAGGCTGTTTCATCCAGCATGACTTCACCTCCTTCTGACGAACTTAAAGTTTATCAGGAGTTGTTAAAGTAAATGGCTGCAGACTTAGGTCTAAAGGTGTATAGAGGTTAGGGAGTCTTCACATTGCTTGGTTGACATTTTATCCTCAGTGGGTTCCTCCAGGGTCGCTCTGCCAATTAATGAGGCAGTACTAGAGCCAATAAAAGGTTTATGGCAGGTTCCATCCTCTTTACTTTCCACCTCTAAAAGGGCAGAAAGACAGTACTGTGTACACTCCCAAGGGTTTGAGTACCTTTATATTCCCCCACCTGACTGCTTATTAGTCATCACAGCAGCTAATGAGATGCAACGACAGGGACATAAAGTTGCCACCCCCAAATCAAAAGACTCTAAGGGGCTAGACTTATTCAGCAGAAAGATTTATTTGACAGGGGAGTTGCAGCTGCATATCGCTAACCAACAGGCACTGTTGGGATGATATGATTTTAATTTGTGGGGTACCATGGAAAAGTTCAAGGAGTTGCTTCCTGAGAACGCTAGGCAGGAGTTCAGTTTCCTGGTCAATGAGGGCAGATTGGTCCTGAGAACTTTACTGCAGGTGGGTCTGGATGCAATTGACTTGACAGCTAGAACCATGGACTCCACAGTGGCCAAGCATAGATCATCCTGACTGCAGTCTTTTGTTCCTCCCTATGAAGTCCAGATACCGTCCAGGACTTGCCATTTGAGAGTAGTTCTCTTTTCTCAGACCAGATGCACAGCAAGCTCCATGGATTTGAGGACTCTAGAGCCACCTTGAAGTCCTTAGTTCTCTACATGTTGCCCTGGTCAGGAAGCACTATTGATCACAACAGTCACACTAATATTCAGCTTTTCCTCAGCAGGACCTATTAAAAAAATCCAGGGGTTATAGGCCTAAGCCTCCCCCTCATGCTGCTTTGGCTCCAGCTCCAAGGCTGTAAAGAGCCCCAGAAACAGCAAAGTAGGCATTTTGATGGGCCATTTGAGATTGACATCCTGGTCTCCATCTCTCTGGACCCAAACCCCCTCATCTTTGCATACCATCTGTCCTATTTCCACAGTGCTAGGTCCCAAATTACTTCAGCCCAGTGGGTCTTGAGCACTGTGGAAGTAGGATATACTCCAGTTTGCTTCTACCCCTGCCTTCCAGTCTCCTTCTCCATCCGTCCTTCAGGGACCCTCTCATGAGAAACTCCTTATTCAGGAAGTTCAATCACTCCTTCGATTGGGAGACATAGAGGAGGTTCTATGTGGTCTCAGAGGGAAAGGGTGGTGGTCCCAATATTTCCTAATCCCAAAAACAAGGGACAGGGACCTCAGACCAATTTTGGGCCTGCATCACCTCAAAAAATTCTTAAAAGGGATAAAGTTTCGCATGGTCACTGAGTTTTGTTAGTCCTTCCCTGGATCCTGGGGACTGGCATGCTGCCCTCAACTTAAAAGATGCCTACTTCCATATAGCAATCAGTCAAGTACACAGGAAGTACCTCTGATTTCTGGTAAGTCAAAATCATTACCAGTTCACTGTTCTACCTTTTAACCTGTCATCAACTCCCAGGGTCTTTACAAAGATCACAGCAGTAGTAGCTGCATTACTCCAAAGATTAGGAGTACAGATTTACCCTGTTTAGACAACTGGCTGGTCAAAGGTTGGTCCGGACTGCAAGTGCACAGCAGTGTTGCCCTGATGTTCAATGCCCTAGCACTGCTAATCAATACAGAAAAATTTCTCCTCTCCTTGGTCCAGAGGATAGAGTTTATAGGGGCTGTGCTGCACTCATCTCAAACCAAGACCTTTCTTCCACACTCCAGGGAACTCAATCAGTTGTTACAGATTTGAAGACTTGTCCAGTCACAACAACACAAAGCTGTTTGAGCCTTCTAGTTCTTTCATCTGCATGGTTCATTACACCAGAGTATGACTCATAACTGTGCAGGCTGGCTGGCATTATCTACCTGCCAAGCCACCATGTATCAGACTCGGTGGTAAGAGTGCCCTCCCATGTCCTCACCTCTCTAGATTGGTGGACAGATCCAACCAAAGTGTTTTTAGGCATTCTGTTTGCCCACAACTAGTTTTCACGCTAGTGACAGATGGTTTGGCTCTGGAATGGGGACCCCACCTGGGTTCTTTACAAACGCAGGGTCTGTGGTCCTCAAAGGATTTATCTTTACACATCAGTATTAGAGAACTGAAAACTGTCAGGCTGGTATGCCAAGTATTTCTATTCCAGATCGGGGAAGCAACCTGTTTAGTCTACTTATTATAGACTACTGGGCTACTTCTTATAGCTGAAACTCCAAGGTTTGGCGGTTGGTTCCATCAAAGTACATCTGGCTGCTATTTCAGCCTTCCATCCTAAAGTGGACAGTTGCTCTATATTCTCTAGTGATATATCCAGTGATGAGCTGCCAAAATCTTAACTGGTTCCCTACCAGGTCTTTGGCGGCACTTCGTCGGCAGGTCCTTCAGTGCAACCGAAGAGCCGGAGCGAGTGAAGGATCCACTGCCGAAGACTCGGAGTGCCGCCCGGTGAGTACAAGCCCCATGTGTGTGTGTGACTTTTTTTTTTTAGTCATCCCCGCCGGGGCCCCGTCAAAACTGTTCGAATCGGGCCCCGCACTTCCTAAAGCTGGGCCTGCACATCGGGGTAGCAAAATTGTATCGGGGGCCGGGTAGGGAAGGCTGTGCCTCCCAAAACAGCCTGCCCCTCCCATCCAACCCCCACCCATGTCCTGCCCCCGACTGCCCCCCTCAGAACTCACAAGCCACCCATCAACCCCCCCCACTCCTTGTCCCCTGACCACCCCCTTCTGAGATTCCCCCCCACCCTAACTGCCCCCCAGGGCCCCTCCCCACTCCCTACCCAACTCACCCCTCTCTCTGTCCCCTGACTCCCCCGACCCCATCCACCACCACCCTGACACACCCCTGGAACTCATGCCTACCCAAACCACCCTGTTCCCCACCCCCTGACTGCCCCCCCAAAACCTCTGCCCCTCTCCAACTGCTCCCTGCCTGGCCCCTGCTTTATCCAACCCCTCCTCCCAGCCCCGGCCAGGCCTCCTTACCATGCTGCTCAGGGCAGCATGTAAGGATGCTGCGCGGCCTGCTGGAGCTCACAAAGCGGTAGGAGCTGCAGAGTTGCCCAGAGCGCTGGCGCCAGTGGCTCGGCATGCTGCAGTTCTGCAAGGGGAGGGCAGGCGGGAGAGCCTCCCCAGCTGGGAGCTCAGGGCAGGCTGGAGACAGGATGGTCCCACGGGCCAGATGTGGCCCAGGGACCAGAGTAGTTTGCCCACCTGCCCGCCCCTTTAACAGCCAGTTGTACGCTGGCTTCTACATTTATCAACCGGTTCTTGTGAACTGGTGGGAACCGGCTCCAGCTCACCACTGGATATATCCTTAAGGTTTTTGAAGGTCTTAGTCAAGTTATACCTTCAACTGCAAGTCCCCATTCCTCCAGGGATCTAAACTTAGTATTGTCAAGACTTCCAGGACTCCCATTTGAACCACTGGCTACCTGTGTGTTGCTGCATCTATCATTGTAGGTGACATTTTTGGTGACCGTTACCTCATGTTGGGACCTCCATATATGATCTTTTTTAAGGATAACGTTTACCTGCCTCCTCGTTCGAAGTTCGTTGTAAGGGTGGTTTTCTTTCTCCACATCAACCAGCCAATTTATTTGACTGTATTCTACCCAAAATCACATGTGACCAGGGAGGAAGGGCATTTGCATGCCTTGGTTATCAGAAGACCCTTGATATTTTACTTGGACAGAAACAGATGCTTTTGTAAATCCCCCCAGCTGTTTGTAGTGGTGGCAACACAGACAGTCTCCACCCATAGAATTTCTTCCTGGATTGCATCTTGCATGTGCACGTGTTATGATTTGGCTAATGTCTCTCCACCAAGCAGAGTCACAGCTCGTTCAACAAGGTCACAATGGCCTTGGCAGCCTTTCTGTCGCACGTTCCAATTGCAGTCGTTTGTAGAGCAGTAACCTGGTCCTCGGTCCACATGTTTGTCTTCCACTATGCTGTGGCTCAAGACTACAGACACTGTGCTAGAGTGGGATGAGTTGACAGCTTGTGAGTCACCAAGAATGGAATGCACATGTGCAGTCACTTGAAGAGAAAATTATTACTAACCTGTTTGTAATTCAAGATGTGTTGCATGTGACCATTCTATGACCCCATCCTCCTACCCCTTTTCATTGGAGTTACAGCAAGAAGGAACTGAATGGGGAGCTGAGTAGCTCTGCCCTTGTATGCCTGTATGCTGTGGCATGTGGCAGCAGGGGGAGCGTGACCTGCTGAACAGGTATCACTGAGGGGGAAAAAAGTTGATGGCCATGGGCTGGGTACACCAACAGGAAGAGTGAAATGGACATATGAATGCATCTTGAAGTGTAAAATTAAATATTATGCAAAACAATTTTTTTGTGTTAATGTACTTTTTCTCTACTTCCAAAGTCCAGAATATTACTTTTATCTCAGTTTTTAATGCCTTGTTATTCTTGAATTTTAAACTGGTTAGAAATTGCCTTCAAGCCACCCTGGAAGGTAGAACAACCTTGAGCTGCTAAAAGTAGGAAGGGTGTCTGAAGTCTACCCTACTTGAAATTTTCAGTTAAAAGGGCACAGAATAGGGAGCTCTCTCCCATAAGGTGTATTTGCAGGGTTATGGTTTGATAGATGCATAAAAAATACTTAATAATCTCTGTTCTTGTCCATGTTTAAGGAGCAAAGGTAACAATGACAATAAAATAATGTTCTGCACCATCCAATAGCAAGTATTGCCTCTGATCTTGCACTTTGTTTCTACAATCTTTCAGTGACTCAACTGATTGCAAATATTTGATCTTCCACTAGTTCCTGCCAGCATGCTATCATATGAATGTCTGTCAGCTCTTTATTAAAGCTCTTCAGGGGACTTTTGATTAACATCTTCAACTTTTGTGAGCTACAACCACCTTCTTGTTGACCAAAAAACTTGATGTATATTCAGTAATTACCTTCTGCCTACTGGAGTAAACAATTTAAAAATGGCCATGACAAATGTATCACTTCTTTGTAGCCTAACATTTTTGGTGGCGTAAGTTAGAGCATAGGTGTGATCTAAGTGTGCAACAAAATATTCTGACATTCTTGGACACTCATTTTGATAAACATGAATGGTCCAATGTACCTTGAAAAGTGTTAAGGAATTGTTGGGGAAGGCTCATCAAGCAGATAGACTGCTGAGTCTGAGCAAGTGTCAGTAGGATGTGAGAAGCAGATAATTCAATTCTAGAAGTGGGGCCCAGATGAAAAGAATGCAACCTCCTGATCAGATGCAGATTGAAGAAGTGTCTTAGCACTATTGCTGTTTATCTATATAGCAGCTGGGGATTCTGACCCAATCCCCATGTTTCAGACTTTCATCACAAGTGAAGGATGAACATTTTTTAATTGAGAGTCAATATAATCTTGGCCAAATCCTATAGCTGCTTTCCACAACCTACCGTAACCACTTCAGTTTCAGCTAGATTGAGTCTCATCTCTTTTGCTCTAATTCATACCCTAATCTCCACCCAGACTTTGGGAAAGTCACTCAGTTGAAACTGCTTCAACTAGAATTAAGAAATTCTCTCTCAAAAGGAAAAAGATTGACTGCAGGTGCATCATTTAGAGTTATACTCTACAGACCTCCATTGTAGTATAATTCTTGTTTTGATACTCTTTTGAGCATCCTCCTGCATCTCAAAAGGAAGCGGAGGTTTCTTTTAAGGTTTTAAGGGCCACTAAAGCAATCTCCTCTCAACCGTGAAGAGTAGACCTTTTCCACAAGTCCAGGAAGAATTAATTCCCATGAAATTTGGAGGTTGAGGAAACTTGAGCCTGTTTATTCCTAGAGCATTAGTAATAGGGAGATGTTTCAGCTAGAGTTGACTTACTGGCTAAAATCTCTCTGAAGCAAAAAAAGTCTTAGACCATTTTTCTCCTGGAATCCAGGAGTTTAGAAGAGGAGTGTAGAATGCCCTCTCAATGTCTAAAAACCAGATTATCTTGAATGCCTCCTTCAAGAGCTCTGTGCTTCCCTCTAACCTCATGATTTTTTTTCTCACAATCAAATGGAGCTTCATAGTATTACACATGCTTTGCCTATAATACTTCTCCTCTGATGAGTACAAATGGAGATTCATAACTTTACCAAAACTACTCCCTTCCAACTGTGACTCTTTTGGGCCAAATCTTATGCTGGTTAAACTGGTATAATTCCTTTGACACCAATGGAACTATGCCAATTTACGTCAACTGAGGATCAAGTCCTGCATATTTACTCTAGTCAGAGTTCAAAGGTAAATACTTTGCATGGAAATTTTGTTTGAATTTTGAAAGTTTTTGCTTTCCAGTAACTTAATGCTGACGTTTTTAATTTCATACTTAACATAGGCTATTCCTTGGTTTAAAAAAAAGTCTTAGTTAGATTTAACACACTCAAAATTAGTTATGGGAGATTGAAAACCAGCTACTGTTCACTTTCAGTAGGAAATCTTCAGATTTAAAAAAACTTCAAACCCAATTGCTGTTAGTAAAGACCATTTGTGGTCTGTTGGTACCAGTTGGGGAAGCTTCCTTTCTTGGCAATCTGCTTCCATGAGGGTGCAAAGATGTCAACCTCGATGCCAGAGACATCCCCCAAGGCATTCAATACAGCCAGTGAAGAGGCTGATACAGGAGGCCAGTTGAGTCTAGATCAGGCTTCCCAATCCCTGGATCTGCTCTTGACAGAGTCTCTTCTGTGAGAGTAGGAACAGATTCTGGAGGAGGCCCTGGACTCTTTGAAATGAGAAACCCGGGAACCCACTTTGGACTCTGACAAGGAGTAAGATTACTCCAAAAGCTATGGTAGTGAGGAACCGAGAGGAGTCCTTGGAGGCCAGGATCTAGATCTACGTCAAGACTGTGGTACTAACAGCAGCATTGAAAGCTTCCTAGCTATCAGTGCCATGTGATGAGGTTAAGCTGGTATCAGGGTCCCAGACATCCTCGTTAAAGAGGCCGATAAGGGCAGTAGCAGATCTGAGACTGATGGGGCCACCAGAGCCCCTGACATTGGTGCCGATCACCACAGAAGATGCAACAGTGCTGGTAGAGGATCTTTGCCCCAAATCAGCAGTGTTGGTGGTACCAAAGGCACAATAGATCTCTCACAGCCACATAGGCCTCTGATGGTGTTGGCACCAAAATGGATTGTTGCCCCTCCATAAGCGGCGATAAAATGGATCTACTGATGTCACCAAGGAAGTAGCTGCCCTCGATAGTCCTGAGATGGGAACGAGAGTCAACAGGTCAGCTCTTAGAGAGCCACTGTGAGCTGGTTCTGGGGAGCAGCAAGCCAAACAGTGCACTCTACCATCATTGCCAAAATGGCCTTCTGCTGAAGAGAAGTTCCATATCAGAGGAGTTGATGCAGTCTTCTTACGCTTCAGAGGGCAGCTATTAGAGCTATTATTCCTCGAAGAGGATGGCCCTGATGAAGGGGTCTCCTATGTTCTCTGTCCACTGGCGAGACCAGGAGAGCACTCCTAGAGGGAGTGGTCAGTGATCTCCCTTTTACCATTCAAGGGGATTCTGATGCTTGGTGAAGAGCAGCCTCCAGGAAAATTATATCTAAGGTATTCTTCTCTCTGCTTCTTCGTTCTAGATTTGAAGTCCCAGGAGATCGGATAACTATCTCTAATGTGACCCTCACCTAAAAGTTTAAGCAGTGATAGTGTAGGCTACTAACAGACATTGGTTTACGACAGCCAGAGCAGGGCTTAAAGCCAGGGGACCTTGGCATAGGTTCTACATGATAGGTGTGGACCAGAGGCCACCAGAGCCCAATAAAAGAAAAGAAAAGAAAAAACCACCCGAATAAAGAAAAAAGGATGATTAAAGGACAGACCAGGCACCAGTTTAAAATAGTTTAAAAAGGCTAACTATAAGCAACTTTGTCCACAGAGGACAAGGCTGGAAAGTACAGATATGCTCTGACTGGACCACAGACAGTAAGAAGGAACTGAAGGAGGGGTGGGAAAGCTCCTCCTATTATAGCCTCAGGTGGGAGCATGAAGAAACCAGGGCACAAATATCAGAGGGGTAGCCGTGTTAGTCTGGATCTGTAAAAGCAGCAGAGAGTCCTGTGGCACCTTATAGACTAACAGATGTTTTGGAGTATGAGCTTTCGTGGGCACAAATGGGGCTGCTCCTATGGGTACCAACAGGGAAACATCTTCAGTATCAGTGCTTAAGATGAGCACACACCTACAGAATAATGGACATAGGCAAGCTCTCAAAGAAGAACTTCCCCGTTCATGTTCCCTTCTGCCCTTATCTTCACCCACTGCTCATTACCTTTGATCCCTATTTTTATCTTAAGCAACTTTTAAGAATGTAAGAAACTGGGTCATACCAATGGTCCATCTAGCCCAGTATTGTCTTCCAAAAGTGACTGGTGCGAGATGCTTCAGAGGGAGTGAACAGAACAGGGCACTTTATCAAGTGATCCATCCAGTCCTAGCTTCTAGCAGTCAGAAGTCTAGGGACACCCAAAACATGGGATTGCAGCGCTGACCATCTTGGCCAATAGCCATTGATAAACCTATTCTCCATGAATTTTTCTAATCTTTTTTTAACCCCTTCATACATTTGGCCTTGTAGCAATGCAGGCGACTCACCCCTGCAGCGCCTGCTGCTGGTGTCCTGAGAATTAACGCATTTTCCAGCCTTGGAGCGCCCTCTGCAGGCTGGTGTCCCACTGGCGCTGGGCCCCCGCATCCCTCCCTGGACTCCAGTGCCCCGTTATCTGGGGTGTTGCCCCTAGCAGTAACCCCTCACTCTTAGGGTCTCCCCTCCCTGGGGAACCCCCACCTCTATCCCCACCTCGCCTCAGTCGTAGGCTACTGCCAGTCATCAACTAGCCCCTGCTCCCTGGTGCAGACTGCAGTATAAGCCACTCATCACAGGTAAGGGGTTTTTGGACCACCTGCCTTTCTCTGCAACCCAGTACCTCTATGGGGCCTTGGACAAGGCCCTGCAGCCTGGGGAGTTGCCAGCCTGGAGCTCCCCAGCCCTGCCTCACTCTAGGTATCCTGAGCTTCCCAGAAGCCAGGCCCCTTTCTCTCTGATAGCAGAGAGAGACTCTGTTTCTGGCCCACTGCCCTCTTATAAGGGCCAGCTGGGCCCTGATTGCACCGGCTACAGCTGTGGCTGCTTTCCCCATCAGCCCCAGCCTTTCTCTGCCACAGCCCTCTCCCGGGCTGCTTTAAGCCCTTCCAGGGAGGAGCGGGGTGACCACCCTGCTACAGGCCTTTCAGGAGCAGTGGGCGCTGTCCGGGGTTCTCTGCTCGGTGTCCCCGTCAGGCTCCCTTCTTATGACCCTTTGACCGCACTCCCATCCCTGTTCTTTTATTAGTTCTCCCCCGCAATTAGTGGGTTTCTGAGGTCCTGTAGATCCTCCCCTTAGGCTGAGGGGGGGATCCGTTAGCATGGGGCGGGCTTCCACCCGCCCCGTTTCCCGGAAACCCAATAGATACAGGCCTTCACAACAAGTTCCACAGGTTCACTGTGTACTGTGTGAAGAAGTACTTCCTTATGTTTGTTTTAAACCTGCTGCCTATTAATTTCATCAGGTGATCTCTGGTTCTTGTATTACGTGAAGAGGTAAATAACATTTTCTTATTCACTTCCTCCACACCATTCATGATTTTGTATCCTATGTCCCCTCAGCAGTCTCTTTTCCAAGATGAACAGTCCAAGCCTTTTTAATCTCACCTCATATGAAAGCTGTTCCATGCCCCTAATCATTTTTGTTGTGTTTCTCTGTACTTTTCCCAGTTCTAATGTATCTTTTTTGAGATGGGGTGACTAGAACGGCATTCAAGCTGTCCAAGCTGTGGGCATAGGATGGATTTATATAGTGGCATTCTGTCTTATTCTATATCCCTTTCCTAATGGTTCTTCTTTGTTTGTTTGTTTTTGTGTTTAACTGCTGCTGCATATTGAGCAGATGGTTTTTAGAGAACTATCCACAATGTCTCCAAAATCTTTTTAGAGTAGTAACAGCTAATTTAGACCCCATCATTTTGTATGTACAGGGGGGATTTCTTTTTTCCAATGTGCATTACTTTGCACTTATCAACATTGAATTTCATCTGCCATTTTGTTGCCCCACTTCCCAGTTTGTCAGATCCCTTTGTAACTTTGCAGTCAGGTTTGGACTTAATTATCTTGAGTAATTTTGTATCATCTGTAGATTTTGCCACCTTGCTGTTTACCCCCTTTTCCAGATCATTTATGAATATTTTGATGTTCCATGTGGTTTCCCTTGTTTCTTTTCTAGCCCTCTCTAGATTCAGGAGACTGGTATGCTGCCTAAATTTATAGGATGTCTACTTCCATGTGGGAATTTTCCCTGGCCAAAGTCAGTTCCTAAGGCTTATGATAGGTGGAAAAACTGTACCAGTTAACCATTCCATCCTTTGGACTATCGTCTTCAGTAAGGTTTTCACCAAATATGGCTGTGGTGGCATCCATACCTGTACAACTGGTTGGTACAGGATCACTCCTGTCATCAGGTAGGGACCAGTGTCTGTCCAATTCTCCATTTGTTCAGCAGCTTGTGCCTGAAAATAAACAGAGAAAAGCCAGTTTGAGTTTATTGGGGTGGTCCTGGATTTGACCTCAGCCAGGGCTTACCTGCCTCATCCCAGGTTCCTGTCTATAGCGGACCTCTGTATGTCATTCAGAGAACACCTATGAATCACAGTGAGGAATTGCCTCAGGCACCTAGGTCATATGGCTGCTTGAACACGTGACCTCTCACTTTAGGCTGCACCTCTGGAGAATGCAGACATGGCTCAAGTCAATCTGCCACCCTCATGTTCACAAACTGGACAAGTTAGTATTCATCCCAGACAGGCTGTTACTGTCTCTGAATTGTTGGATGAGTCAGGACAGTATGTGAGGGGAAATCTCATTTTCTTCATTTCTCCCTCCATGACTTTGATGACAGATGCTTCATCAATGTGGTGGGGAGCTTATTTGGGTGATTTCAAGCTTAGGCCTTGTGGGTCACCCATGAGGTAAGGTTATATATAAACATTCTCGAATTGCATGCAATATTCCAAGCATGGCAACAGTTCTTGCCACACATTCAGGGCCAGGCCATCAAGGCATCTCACCTGCTGGGCATTTAGAATAGCTTGGTAGACCACGTGAGCAGGTCCTTCAGTTTGGATCGTGAATAGTTTCTCAACATAGCTGTTCTAGGATTAATGTTTTGGTTATGAGGATTTTTGACAGCTCAACAAAACAGGAAATGTCCTCAATTCTGTCCAAGAGCAGGTCACAATCCCAGTTCATCTTGGATGCTTTCCTGTTCCTGTGGGGCATAGGCTTGCTGTATGCGTGACATTTTCCCCATGTTATTGTCAAGCTGAAGCAAGAATGAGGCAGAATGATCCGCATAGCTCCAGCCTGGCCAAGGCAGCCTTGTGCTCGGACCTGCAAGAGGCTATCCACCCAAGAGCCCTTGTGTCTGCCACTAAGACAAGACTTGATATCCCAGAATCTCAGGCAAATGTTGCACTTCAGGTACTACACCTCCTGGTGTGGTTCATCCATGGTTAAATATAAAGGAGGGGCACTGGTCAGTGGCAGTCCAGACAGTTTTACTTAATAGCTGTAAGCCTTCCACATAAGCTACTTACATTCTTAAATTGAAGCATTTCTCCATCTGGGCAGCTAGCCACGGTGACTCTCCTGCTCAGCCCATAGTCTATAATTCTTTGAATCATCTTTTACATGGTCTAGACAGTATTTGGTCCTGCCATGAGGGCAGGGGACTGGACTCGATGACCTCTCGAGGTCCCTTCCAGTCCTAGAGTCTATGAATCTATGAATCTCAGAGAGTCCGGTCTAGTAGTTAGTTCCATTAAGGCACACCTGGCAGCAATTTCAGCTTTTGCCCATGTATTTACTGTAATAGTGTTTTCTCCAATCCTATGACAACCAGATTCCTAAATTAGGCTGTTTCTACCTGTCAGGGATCCAGCTCCACCTTTGGACTTGAATTTAGTCTTGTCTTCCCTTATGTGGATCGTCCATTTGAGCCTTTAGCTTCCTGCTTTTTGTTATACCTCTTAGCAAAAGTGGCCTTCTCAGTGGGCATCAGTTCTTCTAGAAGAGGTGGGAGAACTTTTTGCGTAACTGGTAACAGATTTCCCCATATATGGTAACTAGAGTTCTTAGAGTAGATTTTTTTCAATACAGGTTCACACACTAGGGATGCACATGTGCAGAGAACAGAAGGCAGAACCCTCAGACAAGCTGTGACCACAGCAGGATTGAGGGTTGAGGGGGACCTGTTTTGAAAATCCTCAAAGGAGAAGGTTTCTTCAGGAAAACCAAGAAAATTAAATATAAAAGCTGTTAATGTAATTGCAGGGCTACTTACATTATGTTAGGGATGTGTAAAGAAAAAATTTAGGTTCTCGTAGTAATACTAACATTTATTATTGAGTAGACTGCTAAATGTATTCTCTTGTATATTCTGTTTAAATTTGTGAACTTAACAGTGCATTAATATAGCCTTGTATACTTTGTGCGTGTATGTATCATAGAGATCTTTTTATATGCTTGTCTGGTGTATGTGTATTCGAGATGAAGAGTGTTCCATCCAGTGTTGGGCACATTAGAAGTCTGATGTAATTGATGTAATTGCAGCAACAGTAGGTGGCTAGATAGAGAGTGAGTAGTACTCTAATTGTACACTTGAGGGCTCTGTAGACTGTGAGGAATGGTGCAGAAGCAATTACAGTGGAAGACTATTTTAAGTAGATTGGTGCATTGTAGCTGTGCAGGGCTTAATGTTGGCTGGGCTATTTGGCTATTTGCCATAATTGGCTTTCCATTCCTTTGATTGGAATCATAGATAAAAATTTGCTAATCCACTTTGTTGGCTGAAAGTATTAGAAAAGTAATCCATCTTTTAAAACTGTCCTAGCAAAATCATAAGGTATAAAGAATTTTTTATAGAATAATGAGATTAATGAGAACTGTAAAGCTTAAGTAATTTTAAACAATTTTCTATGGTTTTAAGGGGAAAAAGCTAGTCTAGGCAGTATGACGGCATAAGCACTTAGATGCTTTTTCCCTTGTGTGTAAAAATATCTTTCATGTGCTCTTAAAATGTATGTGTGTGAAATTATATAATAATTCTTATTTAATTTGCCTTATGTTCAGAATATTTGAATATATTGAAAATGTTTTATTTTTCCTAGGGGATCAGAGCACGTATTTTGGAAACACTTGTTATGCTTATTCTTCTTGGGCTGCTTATCCTTGGAATAGTGTGGGTGGCTTCAGCTCTCATTGACAATGATGCTACCAGTATGGAGTCTTTGTATGGTATGGAATATTTTTAAAAATAAGTTCAGCTGTGTACAGCACAGAAGTGGATATTTTCAATTAAAATTCATTTATAGTAAATCCCCATACTTCACTAATTTTTTTTACTTTGAACGAATGTAACCCATTCCCAGCACCTGACTTTTGCATTCAGCTAGTGTTGTTACACAATTCTTATGGTATACTGAAGAAATTTAGCTTTCTTGTTCACAGTGTCTACATACCTAATGTTAGAAGTACAAGTTCTTCAAGTAGCTTTTAAGATATTTGGTTTTTCTTCCCAAAGTGTCAAGGATATTGTTGTCCACAATTTATAAACCGCTTAATTTTTTTATTTACTTTTTTAAATTGTATTGTGCAATCCTGAAAAAGTAATTTCCTTAAGTTGTTTTAACTTAAGGAAAGATCTAAGTTTAAGCCAGTCAGACTCAAAACTAAATTTTCTTAGTATTTGCTAACTACTAGTAAATAGATTCAAATAGAGCATAAACAGCATATATTTAATAGGCTATCATTGTGTTGAAAATTTTCTTTACAGATCTTTGGGAATTCTACCTCCCTTATTTATATTCCTGTATATCGCTGATGGGATGTTTATTACTTCTCTGTAAGTATTTTCCTGACTATTTTCCTGAAGAAAAGTAATATTTTTAGGTCATAGGAGGTTCAGGTGAATTTACTGCATATAACTTGAGGATGAAAAAAGAATTAATTAGAGGTATTATGGCATTTTCTCAAGTGCTTTTTTCACTTAGATTTTTTTATAAATTATTTTGCTAGTGGTAGATCTGTGTTCCCATGGAGGTTTTTCTCTTTTAAAAACTTATACCTCAAACTTTTGGTTCCTGAAATATGTAAACCAATACAATTAGTATCTTTCATCTTAGGACCTCAGGACCTCAAAGCAATTTTCAAATGAAATGAACTAATCCTCATGCTTCTTACACGGTGTCCACATTTTTACAAAGTGTGGGGGGAAAACCCGACCTTGCACAAGTCAGGGACAGGAATTGATCCAGAACTCAGTCTCATGCTATAGTCATTAGACAGTTCTCCCTCCTGTTGCACCTGAAATGTCTCCTTATATACCCAGAAAGGAAAATCCCTGACCCACTGGCCGTGGTGACCTGGACCTGGGTCCTGGCCAGTCTTATTGGTGGATCATTTGACTGTTGTACATCCAGTCACTACCTCTAATCAGCCAGGGCCACTTAAAGTCTGACTCTCTCCCATTGGAGGGGAATGGTGATGTAAAGCTACAGATCCCAGTGAGAGCCCACAGTTCCTTTATCATTTGAACCATGTTTCCCTGCAGTTACTAAGAAAGAGAGAGTGGTCTCCTTTTGACTGTCATAAGTTGTGTCTGAATTCTAGATGAGAAGTGTACGGCCATTGTGGGAATTCAGTAATTGGCTCACTGCAAAGGACAGGGCCAGCAATTGTCACTTCATCAGACCTGAAGAACTTTGGATTTAGCTGTCTGATTTTAGGCACCAAGTCTGAAATTTTTTACATAACTCTTAATGTTCATACTGAAATATGTTTAATAAAAATAGAGTAAAAGGAAAGGAACAATCCATTTCATTCTTCTATACCGTCTTGTTAAACAAGAATGCCTTTTCTAATAATGAACGTCTTCACCTCTCCCACTTTCCAAATCATCACCTCCACCATCTCCCACATACTCACGTGTTATACACTGTTTGAAGGCAAAGGTGTTCTTCATGACCTTTCAACACTGGAGATCTGTTACAACTGGCAGCTAATGGTCATACCTACCAAAACGTGTGCAAACACCATTCTTGAGAACCACCTAACTTGTTAATTTAAAAGGCTTTTTGGTGGTAATGTCTTCATTAGTAGTGTATTAAATGAGAGGCGATTTTAAACATTTGTGAGAAATTTACTGAAGCTATCATCAGCTTAATAAGATAGGAATCAAATCTACGTACATGTATTTGTGTAAAGCCGCTGTTAACCATTTATTCAAAGTATATAGCAGCAGATATATAAAGAGTAGCCAGCTTAAACAAATGAAGGGATCTTTGACATTCTACTTCATGCTGGTAAAAAGTTTTGGATCACCAGTTTGTAATCTCAGAACCAGGCCCAGAGGATTTTTCAGTATTCTGTAATATCTGTGATATTTCTAGTGTGATGGTGGAGTACAGAGGTCTGATCAAAATGTAGCTGAAAAAGAACAGTATTCAGTTATATGTAAGAGTATGTTCAAAATATGGATATAATTGCTGTACATTTACTAATTGAGGTTATTTATATCTTTTCCTCTGCAGTATGCACGCCGGTGGGGCTTTCACGAATGTTTACAGTGATGGGTCAGTTGCTGGTGAAGCCAACAGTAAGTATAATATATTTCTACACTTTTGACAGTATTTTAAAATAGAAGGTACAGTAACATAGCCATATTCAGACAAATTTCTTTTGGCAAAATAAATTGCTTGCACATATTAAACAATGGTAATTGATTGTGCTACTGGATTGCAAAATTTTCTGGTATCTGCACTTTAAAACCAATGCCCCATGTTTTACACAATGTGGCCCCAGTCTAGCAAAGATTTATACATGTGCTTAACTTTAGTAATCCGGTGACTACTAACATGCTTAAAATTAAGCATTTACATAAGTCTTTGTAGGGCCTGAGTTGCTCCTGTTGGGATTGATTGTAGAATATTTTGCTTGTTTTTGTTTTTAAATGACTATTTTAACTTATAATGCCTGATTCTGTAAACCATCTGTATTTACTTATTCTAGAATCACTGAATTTATGCAATCATATAACATGGATAGTAAATTTGATGTCTAATTCTGCCAAGTTTTCATAATTAGTATAGAAATATTGAATAGGTAAGAAATAGAATGTTTTGATTTCATAGCATGATATCTGTGCTCTTCATAAAACTTTTCTATGGTGGTATTTCTTTTTTCCAACTGAACTGACCAGCTTAATATATTTTATGCACTAGAGTTGAATTAAATACTCCTAATAATTGATATTTTTTATTTGTGGTAATGCCCACTTTGTTTTAGATACTTTCCAAACACTTAAAAAGGCCTGGTCCCTGCTGTGAAGTACTCACAGTCGAAGAACAAATGAGAGAGGTTGGGAGAGGGAAAAGCAATAGGGAACTTATGTACTAGGCAGAGGTGCTGACTCCATGGGTGCTCCGGGGGAAGCACCCATGGGGAAAAATTAGTGGGTGCTCTGCACCCACTGGCAGCCAAGCTCACCTCCCCACCCCACCTTACTTCCACTCCGCCTCCTCTCCTGAGCGTGCCGTGTCCCCGCTTCTCCGCCTACCTCCCAGCGCTTGCTGCTGCCAAACAGCTGTTTGGCGGCATGGCAAGCTCCAGGAGAGAGTGGGGAGGAGCAGGAAGGTGGCACGCGCAGGGGAGGAGGTGGGGAAGAGGTGGGGCCAGGGCAGGGAGGGGGTGGAGTTGGGACAGGGACTTTGGGGAAGGGGTTGGAATAGGGGTGGGAGGGGGCGGGGCTTGGGGCAGAGGGGGGTCGAGCATCCACCGGTGCGAGCAGAAATCTGTGCCTATGGTACTAGGGAACTTAGTTCACTATAGGCAGCATGGCAGAAATGAGTCTGTAAGAGGGACTTATGTGTGGACATGGGAGTGGCCTTATGTGTGAATTCAGGGAAGCTTATACTATACATGAGTGCTGCATGAAAGAAGGCATGGAGATGACAGTGTGACAGCATTAATTTTTTTCAATTTCATTGCCCAGTATTTTTGGAAATGAAATGACTGTTAAAACCCTACCTGTGACATTGGAGAGCATTAAGCATTTCCACACCTATTAAGTTTTTTAAGCTCAAGTGCTCTGTGGATAAACAAAACCTAACAACGTGACTAAAATTGCATGTTTTTTCACAACTTTGCTGGCAATTTTGCCACTTGAAATGTCAGACTCTGTGAAAACTGTTTTGTCATGTAAACTTTACAGTAATTGTTTTTAAAAACTCTTCAATTCTTCCTTATTGTAGTCTAGTCAAATGTGAAGTTGATAAGTTGTTGGCCATTTTTGATTTTTTGTGCACAAAAATATTTAAATTTTGTTGGGGGTGTAATTTAAATGACTGAATTTAGCTTAAACTCCCCCAACCCCCCTTTCCCCAAATTCCTTTGCACTGAGACTAAACAAAGTTTCAGACCAAAAGGAAAGCTTATGGGAAAGTTAACCATGTGATTATAATTGGAGTTCTGAGTATCTTTAATCATAGACAATGTGATAATATTTTATGCAGCCTTCTTGTACCAGTAATGTTTATATTTTCTTAAAAAGTAGGTTTTAATCCAAAAAGTAGATTCATAAATTCAGGCAAGCAAGATATCACATGTAAATGAAAGTGTATATCAATTAGCATTTGCATTTCTAATTTCAGATCCTTGAAGACCTGGATGAACAGATATACATCATCACCTTAGAGGAAGAAGCAATCCAGAGGAGACTAAAGGGTACATGTGTTGTGTAATAATATAATATTTAAACCAGAGAAAAACAGCACTTCCTGGTCTTGAGCATTCATTTCACCATAAAATGAGTAGGTTCTCTTACCTTGTCCTAGAAGCTGTAGGCTTTCACTCATTTCAACTATTCCATGCCCCTACTTGCATAGGACCATGAGGATCCTCCCTGTTTTATTTTATATCTGTTATTGGTGGTTTTCTGATCATGTTCAGGAAGTCTGTCTGTGATGTGAAGGCTCAGACTAATTGGCAACAAGTCAGTTGTTTTGCCACTACAATGAAACATATTTCTAAATAGCTATAAGTAAATTCTTAGTCTAATTTGGAGAGGAATCCAGTTACTAATAAGACACCGGGTACTGTAAAGAGGAAGGATTTTTGCATTTTGTCAACTTAGGAGATGTGATCTCTTGGTGATCCTTGATTTATTTTTTAACAAATTATTAGCTTAAATTTTACATGTCAGAGCAGCTTTCCACAATCCAGAGGCTCCCAACAGAGAATTTTAAAGTAATCCATTACAGTAGGTTCAGAAATTTTTAAGTAGTTCTTGCATTTAGTGTAACTTTGCTCTTCTGCTGTGTCTTTCATGTGATCTCAGAGCACTTCATAAACAGTTATTGGTGAAGTACATGTGTACAATGTTGCCAACACTAAGATTTCACAAAAATTTGAGTCTATTAAAAATTATGATTTTTTTTTTTAAAGTTGTGTTTTGGTTTACCTTTTTAATTGTTCTGTTTTTAACCCAATGAAGAAACCATACATCCCCAACTTGTGTGACCATTTTCAGAGTGAAAAAAGCCCTTATACATAGGTCGTGCACTCAGCCTGGTGGTGTCTCACTCTAATCACTCAGGGGAGGCTTTATTATCTTCCTCTCCTGCCAACCTATTGTCAACCCCTTCCTGCAAACTCTACTGGATTTTTCCTCCCTTTTCCTTTAGTTTTCTGCCCTCACTGACATTCTTTTGCCCTATTTCCCTGCATTCATACCTTCAGTCTTCACTCTATATTCCCTTGTCCCCTTGTTGTTTTCTGTTTGGGACATGCAGTGCTACCATCTTCACCAAGGTGTTGATAAATTGTATAATGGATTGCTTGACCACACTTTGGTTTGTTATACAATATGCTCAAGACCAAATAATCAATGTCTATCTGGTTTATTAATATGGTCCAGGAAAAAGGTTCTATACGACACCAGTCTCCAAAGAGCAGTCCTGTGTAGTGATATTGCATTCACCTTACACAGAAGATGTGCTCCCCAAAGTTATGTTCTTAAAGCCATTTTTTTATACCTTACCTGTGCGACCCTTCTGCCAGTTGTAGTCGGCAGCAACAAGGGCCAGGGTCAATATCTATGGGTTCCTTTTCAATGATACAACACAAAACTGGCTCGAGCCCCCACTCATTAACCTGGGACAATTACACACCACCCTCTGAGCGCCTCTGAGGCAACACTTCCCCTTTTTCAAGCACTGAGTCCGAGTGTAGAAAAGAAACTTTTAATAAAAAGAGGGAAGTAACACAGCATTAATATGGGAAAACGCCACAAGCAGGATTCATAAACCTAAAGCCATAAGCAAAAGACCCACCCCAGAGTAGGTTGGACAATATCCCTTTGCTTCAGATTATTAAGGCCAGCAACTAAAAGTTCTTTTAACATGCCCCTTCTTTCTCCCTCCACCACACCACACTCACAGTCGTCGTTCTTGGTCAGGGACAATCTAGAGTTCTGAGGTGCATCTCCGTGAGCTCATCTCTCACTCTCTGCTATAAGTTTGCTGTCCAACCCCTCTGCCATTCTGGAACGTCTTGACACTTAACACAGCTTTCAAGTGATTTCAGATTTGTGATTTCAACTCTGTGATTTCAGCTGTTAATGGGGAAGCCTCACTGCTAGTGCAGACTGGGCAGTCTCTTGCATCAGAGACACTGTCCCAAAGCAGGCCTAATGCTTAGGCCAGGTTATCCGTGATTTCAGCTCTATTGGTGTGCAACAAGACTCTCAGCTGAGTCTTAATCCTCTCTGTTATTACACAGTGGAGAGAGAAATGGTAAACTGGTGTCTAGGACCCTTAGGTGGGGCCCACATCACCAGGTACAAGTACCTGTCTCCACCCTCTGTTAACTCCGCTGGGTTTTGGCACCCATGACCCCTGCCAACCACGTGCAGTTTAGGGTTTTTTTTCCCCATAGATTCATAGATTCTAGGGCTGGAAGGGACCTTGAGAGGTCATCGAGTCCAGTCCCCCACCCTCATGGCAGGACCAAATACTGTCTAGACCATCCCTGATAGACATTTATCTAACCTACTCTTAAATATCTACAGAGATGGAGATTCCACAACCTCCCTAGGCAATTTATTCCAGTGTTTAACCACCCCGACGGTTAGGAACTTTTTCCTAATGTCCAACCTAAACCTCCCTTGCTTCACTTTAAGCCCACTGCTTCTAGTTCTATCCTTAGAGGCTAAGATGAACAAGTTTTCTCCCTCCTCCTTACGACACCCTTTTAGATACCTGAAAACTGCTATCATGTCCCCTCTGTCTTCTCTTTTCCAAACTAAACAAACCCAATTCTTTCAGCCTTCCTTCATAGGTCATGTTTTCTAGACCTTTAATCATTCTTGTTGCTTTTCTCTGGACCCTCTCCAATTTCTCCACATCTTTCTTGAAATGCAGTGCCCAGAACTGGACACAGTACTCCAGTTGAGGCCTAGCCAGCGCAGAGTAAAGCGGAAGAATGACTTCTTCTCGTGTCTTGCTCACAACACACAGGTTAATGCATCCCAGAATTATGTTGACTTTTTTTGCAACAGCATCACACTGTTGACTCATATTTAGCTTGTGGTCCACTATAACCCTTGGATCTCTTTCCGCCGTACTCCTTCCTAGACAGTCTCTTCCCATTCTGTATGTGTGAAACTGATTGTTCCTTCCTAAGTGGAGCACTTTAGTCCCTCAATCAGGGTATGCCAAGCACAGTTCAGCTGCCCTTGATTCACACAAGAATAACAATCCTTTAGTACCTCTGTCCCAACAGCAAAGTAACTTTTGATCCAACACCAGCCAAACACACCATGCAAACTAGGTCGGATCCTGAAGTCCCCTTCCTCAGCTCATCACTAGATGTCAGGGGAGAGCTCATTCAGACCCTGCTTACACATGTTTACCAGTAAAAGGTACTATATACCTCACCTGAAACTGGATTCAATGAATCAACTTTTTACCTTGTTTGTTTCTGGTACCATGGTGTTCCCTTTATCTTTTGTTCGAAAACCTATGAATTCCACATACTAAGAAGCATGAAGACACCTTCTAGGCCTGTGCCAGGATGGATAGATTTGTGAGGGTAATGCCTTTTCTCTTGCTATGAGGAAACAATTATATATCATTATGCTGAAATTTTTCTTATCTATTTAAACCAAAGTTCACTTACGCTAAGTATTCCATATCACCTTGCATTAGCTGAAGTAAACAGGACTGTAATAAAGATACAAGCCAACTTGGACTAGATAACTGCTATATTAATGTTTAATAATATGCATATTTAAATACTTGGAATAAATACTGTGGGTAGTATTGTCAGCATAATATATATGTATGCTAGCCAGCGTGTATTAGTCAACAGAGGATAGCTTGGATTCAGTTCCTTCAGGAACTATGGGGGTTGGTAGCCATCTTTACTAGAGGCAGCCTCACTTCCACCTGCAAAGATTGTAGGGAAATAGTGACCTTCATTACTACCTGCGACCTGTTGCTTCAGTCTTAAGAATAGTGGGAAATCATAGCCATTTTTAGTGAAGCCAAACATCATAAAATTCCTGAACTTTTTCTGGCATGAAAAATTTAACCTCCCGCCCAGCTCCTCCCTCTAAAATTACAAGATTTGTGATATATCATGACTTAACAATTTTGTCATTTTTTATGGATTAGGAACTTGAGAAAGGGATGTCAAAGTTCCGGTTACATCAAACCAATGATGGTTATCGTTAGGGCCAATTTCTCCTCATCTTTGCTCACTCAGACCTGATCTATGCTACAGAGTTAGGTCGACACAAAATAGACAGTACAACCTTGCTCCCATCAATGTAAGTGCCCTACTACACTGACATAATAACTCTACCAACACGAGAGGCATAGGGCTTATGCTGGTGTGGTTAGGGTGATGTAGTGTCCATGTAGACACTGCGGGTTTCTTATATTGGCTGTTGGCTGCCGTTCTTGTCAAGTGAAATTGACAAGAAAGCCTGGTGCCAGCTCCCAGGCAGGTTGCTGTCCAGGCTCCATGCTCTGAGTCAGGCTGCTGCTCAGGTCGCCTGGGCTCCCTGCTCCCCAGGGGGAGTCCTGCTGCCCCTCAGGGTCCTGGCTTCCTGCTCCCTGCAGGGAGCCTGGGTGCTGTCCAGACTCAGGGCTCCCTGTTCCCCACTGGGAGCCTGGTTGCACTGAGACTCCCAACTACCGACGCCCCGCAGGATCTCCCCACCAGGGGCAGGACTGCTCCCCCTCACCTGGGATTTTGGCTCTACGCTCCCCACTGGGAGCTTGGAAACTGCCCGGTTTCTGGGCATGGAGTTCTCCGCTGGGTGCAGCTGGGCTCCCAGCGGAGAGTCAAGAGCCTGGGAGGCTGCCCGGCCAGCCGGGCTTGCAGACTGGGGAGCTGAGGGCGGCTGCTGGGCTCCCAGGAGGGAGCAGGAGCCAAAATCCTGGGGACAGCCAGGCTCCCAGCAGGGAGCTGAGAGCCCAGTCTCTGACCCCCACCCCCACTGCCCCTCTTCAGTCATCGGAAGCACTGTTGATAAGGAAGCGCGCCACCGAGAGAAGGAGGATAGTGTGGACATGCCCTCAGTTCCGAAGGGCAATTCATAGATTGAATTATGGGGATACTCTGTTTCTGAACTCTTCTCCTTTTATGGAATTTTGGAATTCACTCCCCATCCTGGTCCAAAATAGCTGAGATTACTGGCCTTCTGATCACATTGTAACACCCATATGCCTGCATAGGCGTTTGAGGCAGGTTGAGAGTATACTGCATATAGTGTTTACAGCAGCTGCTGCATAGATGAGCTTTTTAGACCCATAACACACAAAGGTGTGTTCAGTGAATCTCTTTGAAGCTATGATGGGGTAATTATAATTGTTCTTGGTGTTTGATGTTCGCTAGTAACTGTAAAATATTTGTTGCTGAATATTTTATGTTGTCATGACAATGTTTATGGTGTGTACAGAAACTTTATGGAGAAATGGCCTTTTAGTTGTTCAAGTATTCATTACAGTTTGCTTAGCATAACATCAACCATTCACCAAGAGAATATAATAGGAAGGCTAAAAATGATATTTTGGATGCTGGTTTTCTCCTGCTCACAAGGCTGTGAAACTATATTATAAATGATTATTTGTTAGTATTATCTGTTCCCACCAGTGTCCCATACATAGTTGATGTTATACAGGTACAGAAGCAGGTCTAGTCTCTGTTCGTAGTTGCTTACTCTCTTCAAGTATAATTTAAATATTACAGAAACATTCACAATAAAAAGTAAGGGAAAATTAATACAACTCAATTCGGTGTCGATTAGAGGTTATTTGTGAGGCCCAGAAGAAGTTTATAATTTAAAAACAAACCACCTCTAAATCATTCCCATCTTTTTCACTGTAAGCTTTCTAGAGTAGGTACTGTCTTTATTTTGCATAGTGTCCAGTGCCAAGCATATATTTGGTGCCAATCAGATAACACATACACAGGCTTCAAAAAAGACAGCTCAGTGATGTAATAAAAATTCACAATAAAAACTGCATTATAACTGATAGTTGTAAGGAAAATTATATTTATAGGAGCTTGTACTGATATTTTGGGGAAAAGTCAAGTAGTAATGCCCTTTCAGTAAAGATAAGAAAAAACACCTTATAGCCACAAGTGAAGTGATCAGTGAGCAAAAAGTTCATTAATTGAATGGAATGAGTATTTTCCACCACTGTACAAGTGATAATATTATAAGCCAGTGACACTGAGTTTTTACTGTGTATAAATAGGATCAAAACTGACATATTGGACACCAATTATCTTTAAAATTGTGGGGGAATTAATTGCACTAAATATAGTTTTGAAATATTAAATTAATATAGTAGAAAGAATATGATGATGGAAGTACCAATGAAAATTGATTGATTTCGCTGAGCGGTAGCTCAAGTGTGAGCATGGAAATAGGGTTTGGGTGGAGAGATTTTTATATAAAGCAAGCAATTTTTTGCCAGTAATTATTAAAGTACAGTTTAAATAGAAACCTCATTTGTGTGGCAAGAGCTAGAGATTGTGGAAGCTTTGTTTTTGCCACCTATCTCAGAACTGGAAGTGACCCTGAAAGGTCATTGAGTCCAGCCCCCTGCCTTCACTAACAGGACCAAGTACTGATTTTGCCCCAGATCCCTAAGTGGCCCCATCAAGGATTGAACTCACAACCCTGGGTTTAGCAGGCCAGTGGTCAAACCACTGAGATATCCCTCCCCCAAGGTATCTTAATACGTACAAATAGTAGAACAAGTCTCTTTTTAAAAGGGTTTTTTTTACAAGGTTTTTAGTGTTGGGGAATTGGATCTTAAAATACAGCAATTAATAAAACAAAATCTCTTTTTAGTTTTTGAACAAAAAGTTAGAATTATTTTCATTTTAAACAACTTCAGCTATACTAATTACAATCCTTTAAAGCATCTGTACTTTTGGTTCCAAGACGAGATTGCAGAGAAATTCTTCTAGGTCTGTTTCAAAACTTGTGTTTTGTTTAGTAACTCACCTTTACCACATGATTTTTCTTTTGTAAAAGTGGTGTATATGGTAAGCTGCTATGCTAGTTGTAGCATTGTAAAATTTGACTCTTGGACATTGGAAATCAAAATTTGTGACTTGCAGGTATACCACTGAGACTGCCTGAGTGAATTTGCTTTTGTTGCAATAACAAATACCTGAGATGAATGCATTATAATGGAGATTTGCAGTAACTATGACACAGCAGCTCCTCAGCAGCCTTATGGGTGGTAATATTAAGCCTGCTTTCCCAATTAATGGATTTAATTTAAGTAAGCATTCTAGTTAGTTAATCAGTGAAGCAATAAAAGTGTTCTGAAATATATACTCCATAAGTGCTACGAATTGAAGTGTTTGGGACTGAGTTTCAGTAGACTGAATTTTTCATAAATCCTTCCATATTTTTTAAATATCTAATTATAGCATTACACAATTTTAATTATGAATATTAATTCTTTTATACCTTCTTACAAGTAAATTATATATCTCATTAATGAACAGCCAGAAGTCATAAGAAAAAAAAAAGTTTGACAATTCTGATATCTACCCTAACATTTTTAGTTATTGAAGAGATACTGGGAAAGTGTTTCTGTTTCCAGCATATAATGTTTCAATACCCACATCACTTCTACAGAAGAAGAATAAAGCTGGGACTTTTTTTTTTATATTAAAAGAGAAAAAAAAGTTGCCTTTAGCTATTAGTTTTCCTGAATCCAAAGAGACGGGTGGAGCAGGATCAAAAATACTTACGTGATCAAAGTTATTGGCTCTGAAGGTATCCTTACCTATGTAAGAAAGATGAAAGGTGGTGTTTTTATTGCACGCTAGTAACAGTGTAATTTTGAACTAATTGGTGTTGAACTGCCAATCACCTAGGGGGAATGCAAATAGATACTCTTACAGTTTCCTTTGAGGTACTGAAATCTTATGTCGGGGCTGGAAGAAAAACAGAATAATACTGTTAAATTGACCTTAAATGAGCTGCTTTGTGGTTTTCTTGGAGAATCCCTTCTAATTTTTCATAACTAGTCCAAACAAGTTTTGTCTACCAATTTGATTTATTGGCTAGACAATGCTGACATTGAACTTTGTGCATGTTTGAAATAAATTAATATGTTGTAGACCTTTAAGTATTTAGCTGCATCCTCATCAAATAGTATTTTGACTGATCTAAAACTTTGCCTTACTGTCGCCTTTGTAAAATATGATTCTTTTGTAGAATAACCAGTTACTTGCCTTCACTTTTAAGGAAGAATTACAAGAGCTGTGTCATATGAATGACTCCTATTCTCTATCAGGGTAAATATTAAGGGCCTAATGCAGCTAGCATGGACATTGTTGGAAAGACTCCCATTGATGTCACTGGAAGTTGTGTTTAAGCCTTAAAATTCTGTATTAAAAAATAAAAATACATATCTTTTGAATAGAGGTTTTTTCCAATGATCTCCAAGTACGTTGCAAAGAAAGATTAAGTATCAAGTGCTAATTTTAACTTTTGTACAAAAAATTAATGGGGCCTGGATTTCAGCCTTAAAGTCAGAATTTTACTGTTGACTTCATTGGAGCCAGGATTTCACACTAAAAGTACTTGTTGACTGAATAGAAGTCATTCCATAAGTCTGGTACCTTACAAGAGAATAAGGCAAAGTTTTAGACCTCTCAAACTAACCCGTCAAGAGCATACAGCAAAATAAAAGCTTATAAAACTAAAGGTTATTATAAATTTAAAAACTTAGATTTATTTTAAGAAAGTCGATTGGAAACATGAGAAATTAGATTCTTATCATTCACATAATTCAGGAAATCTAGAATAAAGAGAAGACAGATTTGTACTAAATACCTTTTACAGGACTTATTTATTGTTCAGCCCTTATTACTAGGCTTTTTAGGAGGTCAGTGTGACTTCCAGATACACCCATGTAACTCTCAGTGATGTCAGTGGGAGTTTATGCGTACGCAAGGATAGAATTGGGCTTCTTGCTAAGGAAGACAATGTTTTTAAATTTAAATTTCTTTATATAGCGGTCGATACAAAACTTAAGCATGTTAATTTAAAGCAGAAGTTAAACTTTTTCCAGAAGAAAATTATGATTGAAATACATATTTGGGATAAATGTTTAACCATATTGAAATTAAGCCATATCAATATTCTGTAATAAAAAATGCCAGTGTGTTTTGAAATTGTGTCCTCACAGGGCATGAGATACTACAGTGATGGGCATGGTATAAGAACCTGAATAGTATGTATAAAACTACTGAGGTTGCATTTGGAATGTTGTGTATAGTTCTGATTGCCATTAAGGGTGCTTCAGCAAAGTACTCATGCAGACCACCTGTGCCACCACAACTACAGTCCAGCATCACTTTAAGCAACTTGAGTCAAACCTTTGTTTCTATAAGAAACAAACAATACCACACAGAGAATCATGATTTCTATTGGGACTCTTTATTAGTGTTAGGTTAGGAAACGTTCTCCTTTTCAAAAGGAATGAGGAGTGGCTCATAAAGACATACCAAATTCTGGATGGAATAGACAAGACACTTTCTATAGCAAGAGCCATATATATGGTGTGGCATGTGTGACCAGGTTTTGTGCATAGAGGTCTTGGGGAGTATAATGATCTGCTTCCTACTCCACCTTCCAGAGGAGACAGGATCATGGGATGAGCCAGGTAGTGGATGGGGGGAATGAGTCTAGTGGTAGCTTACTCCCCGCCCTCTCCTCCCCCACCTCTGCCCCAGCCCTTAGACACACTAGGAACCATATTTCCTGATTTCTGCAGACTGTCCTTGTTTCAGTTTGCCATCAAGGATAGAATGGTTTCAGTGTGTTTTTTTTGACTTACGGGTATTGAAATATCCAAACTTTTGCTCTAATTGCTAATTTAATGTTCAAGGTATAAAGGTTGAAATACTGTAGTGACAAGTATGGTATTAAAACTGAGAGAGAGAGAGAGAGATGAATGACAAAACTACTACTGTACTTTTAAAAAAAATTTTTTTTGAAGGGCTACTTTTCATAAAACGCGGATCAAGCAGTACAAATACAAGAAACAATTCATAGACAAGTCATGATATACTGCATAAATAGCTCTAATGTAAGGTCCCTTTTATGCTGTCAAACCTGCAGAGCCAACAAGTGGGCATGAACTTGAGCAAAGGAAGGCAGATTGCTAAAATTATATAAACTGTTTTTTTATACAGAATACTTTTGAAGGGAATCAACTATGGATGGTCACAACAGGACCTGCTAGTACTTTTTTATTTTATTTTTTACTTTTGACATATTTGGTTAAAATATTGTGAGGCTAAAAAGGCATTGCAAAGAGAAGACTAGCATGATATTTAAGTGTCTTCCATATGCAAATATGAGGAACTCCACTGAAGTCACAGTTCAGTTTTGTAAGAGGCTGTATGTGAAGCTGCAGTTTGTTGATGGTTCATAAAATCATTGTTCTCTGTTGCCAGTGTTCCTTGAACGCAAAGGCAAGGAAACCATTCTATCCTTTTGAAATAGTTATTCTTTAAAATAACTATGGTCAGTCTTACAGGCAGAGATCCACTTCATCTTCAAACATAGTTGTAGAAAGTCCCTGAATATATTGAAGGGCCACCAGAGATTGTATTGCAGTGTTTGAATAACGGTATGTCACAATGTATTGAGACAACAGCACGATGCAGTCTTGCCGTCCATCAGGCCAGTGTAGCATAATTTTTGGCTCTCTGCAACACCATTCAACACCATCTACTTTTCTCTGTCATTGCCTCTATGGCTGCTTAGGGATATAGGAAGAGTTCCCAGCAGATCGCTCTGTGGTGCCTCTGGTGTGAAAGACACCTTTTGCTCAACAAAACAAGAGGACTTCCGATCAAACCTATGTTTTATGGAAGCTATTTTCCATCTCCCAAAGAGCCATTTGCAATTCTAGAACCAAAGGATGAGTTTTGTTATTGTAAGATCACTGCTTGTAAATGAAATATAAACAGTGTTTTAATAGTTTCTCTTGTGGGAATATTAGTAGTCTGAGAAAATAAAATCCTCATGTCTTTGCCTTTGAACAGGTATGTCTTCTACTATGGAGTTCAATACAGTGGAGCTGAGACAGGAACTTGAAAATGTGAAGAGCATGAAAACAAAATTAGGTAATGTAGCATTTATTTTGTATAGCTTCCTGTAGTTGGCAATTTAATAAGAAGCCTTCTTTAGGGTATCAGATGAAATTTGTTAATGTATGCATACCAAAATTATTTGCAGTTGCTTGAAATCAGTTGTGATCCTAAGCCTATGTTTGTAAGTGTACTCATTTGAGTTTCTACAGATAGATAAGACAACACATCATCATGGCACAAAATAAATTGGAAAATGTGCAATGGGAATTTTTGCTTTTGCTTTTTATGTTTCTGTAGAAAGATGTATTAAAATATCACTCCTAAAACAGATACAGTTCAAACACCATAGCATCTAATACATCATTTGCATGCTTTTGATCATTTGGGAGGAGTGAGACACTACTTTCCCCTAGATTTTTTTTTAAAAATGAGTGATTTAAGTGAGACTTTTAACAAAAATAATAAAACTCTTCATTTTTAAAACATTCTGCTGCTGTTTCATTTCTTTACTTGTCAGGGGTGTCACCCTTTTATATGCAATGTTTGCTACTTAAAATTGACATTTTCCAAGTTACCACATAGCATCCAAGACTGCAGTTATTACTATTTTAAGTGTAGGGAAATACTGCACTTAAAATACCACACTAGATACCTGAGTGGTAAGTAAATGTTAATTTTTAGCCTAAATGGTGATGTCCATTATCTAATTTTTAAATTAATCATAGATCTATATGCTGACTAACCTAAAATGGCAAGAGTAGGAGGACTATTCAGTATAAATGACTGTAATATAAGGCCCTACTTCATTCGCTATATTGCGGAAATTGCTGATCCTGCAATATTAGGCTTCCACTGCAACTTTGATTTTAATTAGCTGATTTGCACAGTCCACAATTTTGCATACATTTTGAGTATGTGATTAGTGCTGCACTAACAATCAATCCATGTAAAAGGCTAA
This sequence comes from Mauremys mutica, assembly GCF_020497125.1. Taxonomy (NCBI): domain Eukaryota; kingdom Metazoa; phylum Chordata; order Testudines; family Geoemydidae; genus Mauremys; species Mauremys mutica. Next base: position 276,637,648 of record NC_059073.1, read on the forward strand.
GTGACTGGACTTGATTTCTACAGCAATTCATTAAGACTTGAAGTCTTCTAAATTTTATATTGTACCAGCCATGTTTTTTAAAAAATTAATGTAATAACGTTACAGCAAAATGTCTGGTTATCAAAAAAAATTAGCAGGCTTAACCTAATATTTGAATGTTTATATCATTCCAGCAAATTTTTCTTAAACAAATAGGTCTACTCTGGTTTTTCCAAAATACCACTATTAATAAAGGTCTGTTATTACTTTTCTGCGATTTTTCCATGTCTTATCCGCAATTCAGCTGCAATTATTTGAAGATTATCCCATGATTCAAGTAGGGCCTTACTGTTATACCTTTTTCTTTTCGGGTCCTATGAAAATCTACATACACAACTTATGCTCCTTGTAATATCCCAGCATTTACTGTAACACCACCCTTACAGAATCCTGTTGGAGCATAGAGCTATCCAAAAGGGTGTGAGGGAATGTAAGTTTCAAGTATGCGACAGGATGTGCAGTACAAAATAAAAATTTGCAAAACTGCGCCATGCTAGAGAAACACCCGTACAATTTGACAGCTTACTTTGTTGTGTAACTGTGAGCATTAGACATGGATAAAAATGAAACCCAACTTAACGGGAGCTCCATTGGCTTCCTTTAATGAGGCTTCATGATGGTTTTGACATCCTGGTTTTGTACCGCTCTGTGCTACACTCTAATATAAATGTTCTATCAACCAATTGGTACCCAGCCCTTTTGGCTGCAGTTGTTTTAGAAGGTTACGTACAATTAGAACATGAATCTGTAAAAATGACCATCTTAAGACTATGCAAATTATGGTACTAAGTTTCCTTTTTTCCCCTGTGAAAAGAGCGGAGAAAAAAAGCTTCTGCATGGGAGAGGAATTTAGTGTATCCAGCTGTTATGATACTGCTGCTCATTGAGACAGTAAGAATTTCACTATCTTTTTTTTCCAGTATGTAGAGGCTTCTCAGTTACGTGGGGGCTAATTTTAATAGTTTTTAGTAATGTGTATGTTAAACTATATGAAATCTGTTTGTTTCCCTCCACAAATTTTCTTCACAAATATATTGATGTTTTATCTTCACCAAATTACATAACATTAAACATTGTTTAAATGTTAACCTTCAGAATTGACAGAATGTCTCTCCTTCTTTATAGTCCATCTCAGTTCTCTTAGTTGCCTGCAACATTCTTTGCCTGTTGATTGATGAGACTGCAATGCCAAAGGGATCAGGGGTAAAGTAAACTTCCTTTCCTTTATTATTTTGAAAACTTCAGGGATGTGTTCAGAAGACTTTCTTGTAAAAATTCTAGTGAGAGACTGGACTTTGATGGCTTTAAAAACACTGTATTTCACACCTGAGATTAATACTCTGGGTTCAGTCCTCGAAACACTTAAACACATGCATAACTTTATTCAGATGAGTAATCTCATTGACCTCTCAGCGGAATCAAGCCCACTAATAGGGAAGAAAAACACAGGTAAATGGAGTGCCATCAGGAACCTGAGGCTAGTATTTTTTTTTCTGATGTTTTGAATTTTTAAATGGTACAATAGTAATAGATTTTAATAGGAAAATAATCTATTTAAAACATGTAAAACAACCCTGCCCATTTTCCTTTTGTGTTTTCATATCTTTTTTTACACATGAAACACAAATTTTACACTTTTAAAAATACTTTATCTCAAGAAAATAATGGAGAGCTCATTGTTAGCATTAATTGTGACATTGTTGGGTTTTTTACTTGTGGTTAGTGCTTTTTTTCCTGTGTGCGTACAGTCAGGTCTTGTACTTGCACAGCTGTATAAAGGCATATAGTAGAAGCTGCTGTTCTGTTAACATTACATACAGTAAAAAGAGTCTGGCTTTAGGGAGTGGGAATGTATATAAAATATGGGGTATAGATGTGATATATATGTAAATCATAATGCTGGAAACCTAATTGTTTTCCCATCTTATTAAAACGGCTTACTTAAATTTGAATTCTAGCTAATGTAATCACAAAGCATGTGAGCCTAAATAAATTGAGATCACCCTGAATTTATAGAGTTGTATCAGGAAAATATTTTATTTTACAGTGATACTTTTCATCTATAATAGCACCTTTCAGCCAAGGATTTTAGAGTTTTGCTAGGGACATAAGTTAACTTTTTGAACACTTAATGCCTGTATCTCATTAAAATATGCAAAGTATTTTTCTCCTTGTAGGGGCCTGGAATAGGAAGTGCCTCCCTATCCACTTTTGGTTTTGTGGGAGCAGCACTTGAAATCATTTTGATTTTGTATCCTTTCTTTAAGTAAGAATTCTGTCTGTTAACAAGTATTCTGTCTAGTTTTCTGGGACATTGGTAGTTTACTAAGACATTTGCCTAGAAAGAAGAAAGAGACAGGTCAGTCCTTCTCAAGCACTCGAAGTGTTTTTGTTTTTTCTTTGGTTCTTAAGACTTTTAGGAGACTGCTGAGAACTTGAGTGAAATTTGCATTCCTTGGAGGTTCTTTTTTCCTTGATTCTCACAGCTATCTTATGGTATCCTCTGTCGTCGGCTTCTATAGTCTTCGCTTTTTTGGAAATTTCACTCCCAGGAAGGATGACACAACTATGACAAAGGTAAGGTAAAGTCTGAGGTAGTGATGCACCCCCCCACCCTTTTTTTTTTTTTTTGCCACCCAAGACAAACTGGCTCTTTTAGTTAGTAATTGCCCTGAATGGCTCATTTGCAGTGATCAGTATTTGTTTGTAAGCTGCGTAAACACAAACTGGAAGATTTTCAAAATGCTGAATGAGTGGGAAAAAGGATGTGCTCTGTTTAGTTTGGATGGCATCCATTCATTTGTAAAAAGCCTGGAATAGCAGAGCTTGTTAACTAGCTATAGAAAAGCTAGTGAAAGGACTCTCCCTCCCCCCCCCCCCAAAGGAAACGTATTGCTAATGAGTAACTTTGATTGTGCTAACTGTACTTCAGGGAGCTTGTTTGAAATCTGAAGAACTTGGTTGCTACAAGTAGTACAAAGTAATTCAAATTTGAGTAATTAAAGTAAGACTGAGGAGCTCTATTCAGCAACATTTTGCAGTCTGAGTCTAGTTTGACTTTCCACAGTTTGGCATTGGTTTCAGAATAACAAATGCTGTTACCTAATGCTGAGACACATGCATAGGTTTCTGACAAAATATTCCCACAAGTTGACAAGGGGGAGGGGATCAATAAGCAGGAGGCAGGGTTTGGATTTAATTAAATATTCAGTGTATACCAGTGTTTAAGAAATTTCTTCTCAAATATAGCGTATTGCTTTAATCTTGCCAGGAATTCTTGGAAGCAGGAAAGTACGTGAAGGCATAAGAACATCTCTAATAAATGTGTGCATTGAAATGTTCGTAATGTCTGCTCAGTTTTCATTTACAGTATATTAAGAATAGTTCAGAAAAAAAACAAAATATAAGTAAATACAAAAGTTTCTACCTTGCTATCTTTAACAGATATTTTATTTACTTGTTAATTGTTATAGAACCAGAGCTGAACAAACTGTTTTCAGGAACAGAAACATAAGTTCAGTTTCAGTAAAACTGCAGACAAATCTAACATTGCTATGCTGTTAGATTGTTAGTTTCAATTTAGGGACAAAACTCAGTGGAAAGGAAACATTTTGTCTTTTAGCCTTTTTATAATTAGGTTCTAATCCTGCAAGCAGTTAAAACATGTTTAACTTTACACACAAGTCATCACAAAGCGAATGGAATGATTCATGTGCATAAAGGTAAGCACATAAAGTATTTGCAGGATTGGGGCCTAAATTTTTAAATGAATGATAGTTGCTTTAAATGATGGCGTCACTATTTTTTATGAAAGCCTTTGGTGAGCATGGTTATAGATTAAAATGTAGCATTACATGCTTGCTTATTCACTCTTCTGCTGGTTTTAATAAGTATCTGACTTTGTCTATTGTTGGAGGTAAACATTTTGTGAATGACACTTATTGGAGATGTCTAGCAGAAGCAAGAACAAATTAATTTTACATAATCTAAAATAAAATTACATTTTTAAGTCTAATTCACAGGATGTAGCTTTCAGAAACTGTTCTTTGTCAGAGCTCAGCTGCCATATTTCTTTCAGCAAAAAACCTATTTTGATGGGGGTGTTCTTGTTCACAACAGATAATTGGAAACTGTGTGTCAATCTTAGTGCTCAGCTCTGCTTTGCCAGTGATGTCAAGAACACTGGGTAAGTTTAATACAAATATTTCAGTATCATAACAGTGAAGTATTTTACTATGTTGTATGTTTTCATAATGTTTTGATGCAGGCATGTAAATGAAATGACCCAGGAAAAGTCAGACTTTGGATATATATTAAAATAACTTCCCTGGTGTTTCTCAGGAACTATAAATGACTTCATAGTTTTACTTTGACAGTCTTTGCTGAAATCAAATATATAGCTTCTCTAAGTCCCAGAGCACCATGAATTATACATATAAATAGGGTGGGCAAAATTCCATTTTTTATTTTTTGGGGATTTCGATGGATAATATAGATGTTTTGTTTTTAAGCATTTTTTCAATTTTTATTTATTTTAAATTTTCACAGTTGCACGAGATAGAGTGGAGTTGGACAACGATTATTTAATAATAGTAGATGTTAAGATTCAAAAAGTTAAAACTTTAAAACCATAAAAAAACACAAATTGTCCAAATTACATCAAAATATACAAAATACATATCCTTAAATCAAACCCTAATAAATGTGCAAGCAGCATTTTTCTTTCTTTGCCTGTGTGTAAATGTCTATTATTATTGATGGAAATGTTTTTTCTTTGTGTTTGTGTGTGTATGGTGAAATTTATGTTGACCAGCATTTACCAGTAAAAATGTAACCCTTCCAAGCTTACATATAAATAGCAGGGATCACACATTTTGGTAAAAGCTGCGAAGTATGTTCTAGAAAATACACTACTTTTTTCAAATGTTAATCAGAAGATCATGGTTTCATTTAAAATTTGGATTTAAGGAATATTTTTTTAGAGGGCTTTAGTCCTCTTAATTCAAGTAAAGCAAGAAAAAATAGTCTAATATCATAGCTGGCTTAGTTTTTCATAGAAACTAAAGAATACTGTTGTTCTTGAAGGTAAACTTGCAGACAATAAAAAGAAAATAGATTTGAAAACTTTTGAAAGGAGTGCACAGTTATATCATGTCAATCTTAAAATTGTTTTTTGTCTTATGTAAAAACGTGCATTTCATCCGAGTTCAGACAGATGTCATAAGTGGATGGCACAGCAAGCTATCTATGGATTAAGCAGCAAGTTAATGCCTTGAGCATAAAGGTTTATGAAGTGTTAAACACACTTCATGTATTTAGCTTTTTTTATAGTAATGGGAAAACCAGTTGATTGTTTTTGTTAAAATAGTTCTGCACATGGCCCTTGCCCCTCTAGGTTAATATGTTAAAAACTAAACTTTGGAATATTGGTGGGGGAAGACACCTTGATTCCTGTTTAAAATTGTCATAGATACTTGTCCTGGAAAACTGGTGCAACAGATTAAAGAGAGAGGCCCTTTGTATTTGAAATGCATTTAAATGTTCAACCTATCAGACTCAGGCCTAAGTGCCTACATATAGGCTTGTAAAATCATATGGAAGCATTTAAATAAATCACCTGATTTTCAGTGATGCAGAGCACTTGCGCCTCCTGTGAACTTCACTGGGATTTGTGGGTGTTGGCTGCTTCCAAAAATCAGGCCACTTACATTTGTGGTGTTTAAATATGAATATAGGAGCTTAACTTCAGACAGTCAGATTTGAAAACATCCAACTTTTGTTCCATTTAGACTCAGTCTGAACCGTGTGGCCAGGGAGACGATGGGGTGTGAAGGGCGGCACGTGCTAGCGGGCTGTGCAGTAACTCCCCTTTAGGACTCTGTCAATGTGAATGAGGTACCTTTTAGTTTGTGCCCACAGCATCCACATGGGGGAGGTATAGTGCAGCATACTAGTGTGCGCTGCAGTTTACATCTCTGCAGGGCAGTGGACACAAGCTTTTAGTTGCAAAAACAACAACAACAACTTGACTGAAGTGCCATCGGATAGAAAACCATTGAGATTTCGCAATAAATGAGTCTAATAACTACATGGCATATTGTATACAATCTTCTTATGAAGAATCCCATTTTAAAGGGCCCAAACAAGGACAAACAAGCACTCACGAGTCTATTTCTGCACTGGGTCCCATTAAAATTCAGTGACATTCCAGGAGGGAATGCCTCTGTATGTGAAACAATAAATTGTTTGAAGGATGATATTCTAACCCAAAGCTCTCACCTTTAAAAATTAAATTAAATTAAAAAAATCCATATTTAGTATCACAAAATAATGTACATTTATATATTAACATTCTAAATGTCACCAAAAATCAAAATAATAAGTCTAATATTTAAAGATTTCCAATCTTAAAATCAAGAGCAAATATGATTAAGATCTGAGAAATGAAACCACTTTTTAACATCAAGACCAACACAGTGTTCAAATAGCGATGTTTAAAACTAGAATTATGGCATTTGTATTGTGCTACTAATTTTTATGGCATTTACCATTTTCGTTTGTCAAAATCATTGGTTATGTACTGTAATTAAGATTAACAGTTGTTATTAATACAAGATAATTGTATTGAAGAAAGTGTACATGCAGGGTGCAATTGTTACATAGAAAACAAATTAATGGCAAAACTCTCTTTAAAAAAAAAAACGTAACAAATGAAATTCCTGGATAGTTTGCCATAGAGATAAATAAAAAAATGGAACAATTAAAACACAGCTAACAAATGCACGGACACAGCTGTCCAAACAGGATTAATAGAGTGTATTAGAGTACAGTGAGTCATGTGGTGCTTTGCAAAATATCAACATGCATTGCATTACATGTTACGCCCAGTGGCACTGAATAGATGAAAAGAAATAAATACGTTAAACAGATTCATAGTCTTTTCACAGTATTAAAAAAGCAAGTTTCTAGACTATAAAGAAAAAGCAGGATTTCATCATTATGGGAAAGGCAAACTGGGGAAAGTTATCAAGTATTTCACGTTTTAACTTTTTTTAATCCAGTCTTTGAATTTAAGATGAAGTATGGAGAATTGTTACATGTATTTTAGCATTCTAACTAAGGTTTCTGTCAACTCTTTACTGCCATATTAAAGGAGTTGGGGGTATTTTTAGCAACAAAAAGTAAAAATGAAAAAACCTAGTTTTTCAGGCCTTTTCAGCCTTTCCTTTACTGCTCCTGATTGACAAGTGCTTGACTGTCAGCACCACATCATTACCATTGTGAAATGAACTAGGGAGCAGAATAGTTGATAAGCTAGGATTTTAGAGCTACAGACAAAATTGAGTTTGATGTCATAAAAGTATTGTTTTCCAGCTTTCTTTTTCTCTAGGATTTTATCATAAATATTGATTTGAAATTAAAACTGAAGTTGTGTGTTTACTTAATGCTGTATTTTTAGGGTTCTTAAGTTTTTAAACATTCTGAATTTTAAAATCTCCACAGAATATTTTGTCACGAATACTTTTTAGGTTTATACTTATGGTACTACAATAGACTCTTTTATAGTGTAGTCTCATTGAATGTTTTTTTATTTCCCCCTTGGAAGGGCTGTATACATATTTTTTTAAAACAGATAAGGCAATAAAAAAAATCAACTTGCATAAAGGCTGATTTTCCAGATAAGCATATTAAAATATATTTTTATTAAAGATTGTCAAGAAATATAGGTTATAATCGCTTTCTTTTACCTGCTGTCATTGAGACATGGCACTCTGTCCCTCTGATTTGTCTTCCAGTGATGCCTTCTCCTTTAAAGACCAACCCTCCTTGCAGTCCCTTCCTCTTCGAGAGTCACTCTTGTATTTTGAAAAAAAACCACCTTCTTTGACCCCACTTAAATATACAACTAATGCACCACCTCTTACTTCAGGCTTCTGGAGTGTGCCTCGTTCCCTACCTTGAGTTTCTCTCTCAAACCCTCTTGTATGTCCAGCAGTCTGACTTCCACCCTCTCCATTCCACTGAATCTGTGTTTAAGGTCATCTCAACTTCATGGTCAAGTCTAAAAGCATCTTCTCTGTATTTATCTATCTTGATCTGTTTGCTGATTTTGACTGTCAGTCAATTTCTGCTCCTTGTGTGCTTATGAATCTGTTACTCTTTGTTCACCTATCTCTTTGCCCTTTCCTTTTCATTGTCTTGGGCAACTTCAATAATTTCTCCATTATCCCTTAGGGCTGTTTCCTTAGTCCCCCTCCTTTTTGCTCTATAATTTTTCTTTCTTGTGCTCTTGCACCCTTTGTGTTCTCCTTAAATACTCCAGTTGATCTCAGTCATTAGCTGCTCATCTTCAGGCTAGGTAAGATGGCTGATGCAGAGGTTCAAATGGTGCACGTTTTTTTAATGCTATGATGTGTCATTGACCAGCCTAGAGTCTCTGGGCCAGGGTCACTGTACAATGAGGTACATGGCGTGTGCAGCTTTGGGTCAGGGTCTCTGTACAACGAGGTGCATGGCTTGTTGTGCAGCTCTTTCCCCTTGGCCTTGGAAAGAGATGGAGTTGAAGTGTCAACACTTATCACTGCACAAAGCACTGCAGGTTAGTATACCCAAGCCTGAACAGCACAGTCTTTCCAAGTCTGTAACCTTTTTGGAATCAAGCTGTTGTTCAAAACCTGCTCCCAAGAATCTCAGATCTGAGGGTTGTGTTTTCAAAGGAAGGTTGGTGTCTGGAGCTTGTTTTTTCCCCATTTTGATGTTGAGGCCAGTGAAAACTCTTTCCCTTCACCTTATTCAGAGGTAAGACTGAGTTCTGAGGATAAGTTACCACGGGAGGACTCTTTGGAGTGGGTCCCAGGGGGAAATTGTTTTGAGCATTGGCTCAACGCCCTACACCTTTATATCTATGCAGTCTGTCTTGATGTGGTCTTCTTTGGCACAGACTCCCCTCTTGAAGCTGACTTGTTAGACCTGACACAACATGGGCTTGGAAAACTTCCTGTTTCCTTTTCTGCTTTGTCGGTAGGCACTTGGAGCTTGATAGCCCCTAGAGATTACTACCCTGACATGTGAGTTGGAGTTCTCAGGTAGACCTCAGGCTATCAGGATTGTGAACTTCTCTCATTTCCTCCTCTTGTGTGACTCCTATCTGACTGCAGCACTGGCACTAGGAGAGGAATTGCACTAGGAGGGGAAGTCTTTGAATACTTAATTTCAAAACAGTGGATCCACAAAGCATGTATGCAGCCCTAATGTTTACTGTACCATGTGGTTTTGTGCCTCTCTTGGCAGGGCACTTACTGCTACAAACAGATATCTGCAAAAGCAGTGAAATAAAAAAATCAATATACAGAAAAATAATGTAATTTACAGTTAATGCAGGCAAAACTATACTTTTGTAGTGTTGTGCTATTCTGTTTCTTACATTGCATATACTTTTTTGAATAAATAATGCTAAACATTCTCATGTCATGGAAAAGCAACAAGCTTCAGAACTAAGGGTGTGTGTGTGTGTGTGTGTGTGTGTGTGTGTAAAGCAGTTAAATGTAAATTAGTGTTGTCTTTTGTGAAAGACACACAATGCTTTCCATCATTTTTTTTTATATAAGTAAGGATTTTATGGAAGCCTGACATCTTAAACAAATGGCTTTTATGATGATTTGGTTTAAGATAGTTAATTTTCAAAATTATATTTATTGAAATAGGGGAACCACTTATTTGTCTTGAATTTATAACGTTATTTCAAGACACACGTTTATCAGCCTTTTATCTGAGCCACCTAAGGTATTTTGGTCAACCAACAAATGTTATACTATGGCTAGCAACTCTGTTGTAGCCAAACAAGAGACCCAGATGACCTTCAAAAAATGTTTGTTTTACATCTTTGACTGTACATCCATCTCTCAATCATAGGGATTTTTAGTGTATTTTTCTTTAATACAGCACCAAGTACTAGAGTTACATAGGTCAATCTCCTGTATTTTTATAGTAATTCAAAAATGTTTTCAAGAATATTTTTTAAATCTTATCTCTTTTTAAATGTTCAAAAATGTAATTTTAACAGGAATTACCAGATTTGATCTGCTTGGAGACTTTGGAAGGTTTAACTGGCTGGGAAATTTCTACATTGTGTTATCTTACAATTTGCTCTTTGCTATCATGACAACTCTATGTCTGGTCAGAAAGTTCACCTCTGCTGTGCGAGAAGAGCTCTTCAAAGCATTAGGTAATATGGTAAAGGCATTTGGCCTTTATTTTAACATCTACATCTTTTTTTATTTTCCTTTTTCAATCATAAAGTTTCCCAAGTCCCTACAAATGTATTTCTGCCAGTTCTTGCTCTTAAACTAACCAAATGGGTGTGCGTGTAACAGAACCTATGTGCCATTGCAAAAGTGCTGTTTTTCTCACTTAAACATTTCCTCCAAGCCCTGCACCACACTATACCTTCTGGCGAATGTTTGAATTATCTTCATTACTGCTGTACCTCAGGGTGTTTGTGAAGGCATGTACTTTAGAGCAGGTGCTCAGTTACACCCGGTATAGTTACGGCTGCAAAAAAGTTTGTTGTTATATCTTTCTTCATTCACTCATAACTTATTAAACAAAATTACGTTTTAGGCTGAAACATTCCAAGCTTGGTCTCTGCCAGAAGGGAATTGAATTCTATATCACTAATATTTTTATCTTTTATTTATAATTTCAGAAAAATAATCCTAACATTAACAAATAAAGAAAAATCAGAAGCTGTTAATCAATGACCTTAGCAATCCTTTTTGTTTGTTTAAAGAGTTTATCATAAAGATAAAAAGGTCTGAATCCTAGGGATGAATCATTAACATAAAGAAATAAAACAATTGGAAATTCTACAAGTTAACAGAGTTAAGGTTACAGTGTTAAGCAATCTTCTGAGGAAATGTGCAAACTAAGATTGAGCACACAACCTTAACTCTGCCCTCTTGTATATTATGATATCTTCAGTTTTCAGTGTATTGCCAGGATGGAACCATACTCTATGGAGTTCCTGGCATGCACAATCCCAAGTCATACCCCTCTCAAAAGTAGTTGGGTGATATTCACATGCTGCCTCACAGAAAGGAACATTCAGCCCTATAGTCATATAAGGTGCAGTTGTACTGACCTCCTTCTCTGTCCCTTTGTACTCTCGCAGATGGAGGGCTATGAATCCTTAAAAAAAAAAATATGGAGATATACCTGTCTCGTAGAAGGGACCCTGACAGGTCATCAAGTCCAGCCCCCTGCCTTCACTAGCAGAACCAAGTACTGATTTTGCCCCAGATCCCTAAGTGGCCCCCGCAAGGATTGGAACACTCAACCCTGGGTTTAGCAGGCCAGTGCTGAAACTACTGAGCTATCCCTCCCCCCTAGGCTCTTCCCAAAAAATTATAATAGTGCTGTGCCCACAACCTACATTCCTAACTAAAGTTGACATCTGATTTCTACCTAAAACAGCTTTTTTAACTTCCCAGGAATGTTCTTTCCTAAGCTTCGCTTACTATCAGGAAATGTTAGACTGCATAGCTTAATAGCTTTTAGCTACTATATACAGAGAATTAAACCTTTACATAAATCTGTTGAAGACAAGCCTAATGGAGATACAATTTCTACTCAGCTAGTCTAAATGGATCAAATTGTGTATGCATGCTTGCTGAGAATTTGCAAGTGTGGTAGTATCTAAAAGTCTTAAAACATTCTACAAATCTAAGACCATTTCCACAGTATGTCTTCAAATGTTTCTCTCACTGAGATATGTAGGACAGCTGCCCAGAATTCAGATTTCAGTCTAACTCTCTTGACTTGGTTTCCATGACTTGTGATCAGTTCAGAAGAACAGTTCTGCTATCTTTATTTAACTAGCTCTCATGAGAGCCGCCACCTTTAACGGATTTTGCTGCTATTTAATCTCTCAAGTGTGAGGCTCTGTGCTGTAAATATTCAAAGGAGAGAGCTTGCATTGAGTAGGTTGACTGCCTAGATACACACTCCCCACCAACTGTACCTACTTCTTCAGACTCTTGAATGGAATTTGATTAAGTTGAAAGATCCAGAAGTGAGATTTAGACTACTATTTCCTATAAGCTTGGGTCTGAACACTCAGTGCTGTGAAGGTGCATGCCAGAGACTCCAGTGGTCACTGCTTCCCAGAGAGTTGTGACTATAGCAAAGAAAATACAAGTGCTCCTTAGAATGTGGATCTATCCTGTCAATCTGTTTGAAGAACCATGGATTCTTGGTCAGTAATTTTAATTTGTGCTCATATTTTTTGTAATTTACAAAGAATCTGTGAACCTTGCTGGTATTGTTATGTGTATGCATTACAGAGGGCCGGAAAGAAGATTTTTTTGGTTCAGTCTTAACTTTCACTTTTTATGATTGTGTAATTGCTTAAATTTGAAATCTTAACACTTCTTCAGTAGTTGGTTTGTACATGGTTTTTGTTTGTGTGCACACACACACAGACAATCTGATGTATTATACAGACTTCATTAGTATGAATTTAGGATGAGACCCACTAATTTTTCTCCAGCCCCAGAGCACCCATGGAACCGGCGCCTATGTGTTAAGCCTTGAGAAAAGATGACTTGAGGGGGGAATGTGAGAAGTCTTCAAATATGTTAAGGGCTGTTATCAAGACAATGGTGCGCAATTGTTCTCCATGTCCACTAAACGCAGGACAAAAAGTAATGGTCTTAATCTTCAGCAAGGGCAATATAGGTTAGATCTTAGGAAAACTTTGTAACTATAGAGGTAGTTAAGCTCTGGGATAGGCTTTCAAGGAAGATTGTGGAATCCTCATCATTAGAGGTTTTTAAAAACAGGTTGGACGAACACCTGTCAGGGATGGTCTAGGCTTACTTGGTCCTGCCACAGCACAGGGGACTGGAATTGATGACTTCTCAACATCCGTTCAGCCCTACCTTTCTATGATTCATCAATAGATCTTGTGCTAGGAATATGTATTCAAGGAAGCTTCATCTTAGTTGGTCTTGATAGACGTGATACACCTCTGTTAATTTCTTGTTTATCTGTTTGGTTTGATCTCCCTATTCATTAGATAGGGATATTTTCATGAAAAGAGGATCTTTGAGTTCACTTTGTTCGGTGCCTTGAGTAATCCTCTTTTATATGTCATTGCTTTGGATTGCTAAGGGAATAGTCGTGACTTTGTGTAGAGAAAGAGGATCCAAGAGTGGGGAAGTTCTAAGATACGATATCCATGTTGTGCCATTAGCATTAAATTAAAAAAAGACCCTAACTTTAGGTTCCAAAGTCCATGCTTAGACCAGTAAGGGGATTATTTTTAAAAGTACCCATGGAACTTGTGCACTTAAATACTTCTGAAAACCCATCCTTAATTGTTTAAAGTGCAGATTTAAGAGCTTAATTGTAGGTTTCTGTTTTTGAAAATGTTCATAGATTATAAACCCAGAGGGGAGTGTTGTGATCATGTAGTCTGCCTTTCTGTATGACACAGGCTTGAGGACTTCCCTGAAGTAATTCCTGTTTGAACCAAAGCAGCAGTTCTCAACCAGGGGTCTGTGGCCCCCTGGAGGTCCGTGAGCCCTTTCAAGGGGGGAGTGGGGCCCCGTGGCTGAAACCCAGACCCCGATCCCTGGCTCCCCCTGCGGGGCTCTAGCCAGGACTCCTGGGAGGTGCAGGGCTGAAGCCCTGACCCTCGGCGCCCTCTGCTGGGCTGAAACTGGGAGGCCCGGGGCTGAATCGCTGAGCCCTGGTGCTCCCTGTCGGGGAGAAACCCTGAGCCTGTGGGCAGAGTTGTGGACATGGAGGGCATTGCCGCCCCTACCCCACCCCCAAACTGCAGCGCAAGAGCAGGGTAGTCCCCGGGGGGCACATCTACACCCCCTCTCCCCCTCCTCTCCCTGGCCCGGTTGGAGGCAGGAAGCCAGAGCTGATGTAGTGGCAAACAGCTCCCTGGCAGAATTTCCTGTCTAGGTTGTACTGAGCCTGCTCACTTGAACTGAGCAGGCTCAGTAGGTAACTGCTATTGGTGCCGGCTGCTATTTTTGCCATTACACCGGGCAGTGCAGGGCAGCTGCGGCTCTGGCTGCTGCCATGGAGCAGACGGCCACAGCGTTCCCTCCTCTCCTCCTGGTGCCCCGGGTTGAAGCCGCTCCCGAGTCCCAGCCCCCTTTGCTCTCGCAGAGACATCCGCTAGGAGCCACCCTGGTGGGGAGACCCAGCTCCGTGGCTGGCAGACCCCTCTGGGAACAGGGACTGCAGGGGAGCCCTCCCAGCACACAGCCCCAGCTACCCCCTCTCCCTGCACCCTGAGCTACCCCCTGCCCTGCCCGCACACAGCCCCAGCTACCCCCTCTCCCTGCCCCCTGAGCTACCCCCTGCCCGCACACAGCCCCAGCTACCCCCTCTCCCTGCCCCCTGAGCTACCCCCTGCCCGCACACAGCCCCAGCTACCCCCTCTCCCTGCCCCCTGAGCTACCCCCTGCCCGCACACAGCCCCTAGCTACCCCCTCTCCCTGCACCCTGAGCTACCCCCTGCCTGCACACAGCCCCAGCTACCCCCTCTCCCTGCCCCCTGAGCTACCCCCTGCCTGAACACAGCCCCAGCTACCCCCTCTCCCTGCACCCTGAGCTACCCCCTGCCCGCACACAGCCCCAGCTACCCCCTCTCCCTGCACCCTGAGCTACCCCCTGCCCTGCCCGCACACAGCCCCAGCTACCCCCTCTCCCTGCCCCCTGAGCTACCCCCTGCCCGCACACAGCCCCAGCTACCCCCTCTCCCTGCACCCTGAGCTACCCCCTGCCCTGCCCGCACACAGCCCCAGCTACCCCCTCTCCCTGCCCCCTGAGCTACCCCTGCCCGCACACCCAGCTACCCCCTCTCCCTGCACCCTGAGCTACCCCCTGCCCTGCCCGCACACAGCCCCAGCTACCCCCTCTCCCTGCACCCTGAGCTACCCCCTGCCCTGCCTGCACACAGCCCCAGCTACCCCCTCTCCCTGCCCCCTGAGCTACCCCCTGCCCTGCCCGCACACAGCCCCAGCTACCCCCTCTCCCTCCCTGCCCCTGAGCGTCCCCCTGCTCTGCACACAGACCCCGCGACCCCCGCTCCCTCCCCCCTGAGCTACCCCCTGCCCGCACACAGCCCCAGCTACCCCCTCTCCCTGCCCCCTGAGCTACCCCCTGCCCGCACACAGCCCCAGCTACCCCCTCTCCCTGCACCCTGAGCTACCCCCTGCCCTGCCCGCACACAGCCCCAGCTACCCCCTCTCCCTGCCCCCTGAGCTACCCCCTGCCTGCACACAGCCCCAGCTACCCCCTCTCCCTGCCCCCTGAGCTACCCCCTGCCCGCACACAGCCCCAGCTACCCCCTCTCCCTGCACCCTGAGCTACCCCCTGCCCGCACACAGCCCCAGCTACCCCCTCTCCCTGCACCCTGAGCTACCCCCTGCCCTGCCCGCACACAGCCCCAGCTACCCCCTCTCCCTGCACCCTGAGCTACCCCCTGCCTGCACACAGCCCCAGCTACCCCCTCTCCCTGCACCCTGAGCTACCCCCTGCCTGCACACAGCCCCAGCTACCCCCTCTCCCTGCCCCCTGAGCTACCCCCTCTCCCAGCACACAGCCCCAGCTACCCCCTCTCCCTGCACCCTGAGCTACCCCCTGCCCTGCCCGCACACAGCCCCAGCTACCCCCTCTCCCTGCCCCTGAGCTACCCCCTGCCCTGCCTGCACACAGCCCCAGCTACCCCCTCTCGCTGCCCCCTGAGCTACCCCCTGCCTGCACACACAGCCCCAGCTACCCCCTCTCCCTGCACCCTGAGCTACCCCCTGCCCTGCCTGCACACAGCCCCAGCTACCTCCTCCTTGTGCCCTAAGCTGTTTTCAAACTTTTTGAGCTAAGCCCCCCATCCTTGAGTTACAATATTTTGTTATGTTCCCCCCCCCAACCCCAGACAGGCAGGTGGCCTGCTGAGGTGAGTCAGGGGTGCAGATGGCGCTCCCTCCCTGGACTGCTCGTTCCTGTTCCCCTGAAATAGAAGTCACACTACGCCTATGCGCAAGGCCCCTGCTCCAAGCTGCCCTCCTCCTTCCCACTGGGCCCTGGGGTTCTTACAGCATGTCGAGGGGGGCTGCCGAGAGGAAAGGCGGGTTCTATTTTACTATTTTGGCCTTCAGCAAATATGGAAAACAAAACCAAACACAATGTGGTTTGTCTACAATGTGCTTTTAGCAGTTTTCCATTGTAAATATCTAAATATATGAAAAGCAGAAAATTGCATTTTACCTTATGTGTAATACCTATGCAGGTTTAGATAAACTTCATCTGTCGAACAATGCAAGAGACTCTGAGACGACAAAGCCTTCTGCAAATGGGCATCAGAAAACACTGTGAGAAGCAATCATCTTCAATCAATAAAGCTGAAAACTTCAACCTCATGACATTCCTGTCATCTTCATCAAAATGTCTTTGTATTAATTTCATTTGTTAATTTTGGGTCCAACCTTCTCTCACTTTTCACACTGTGTATTTCTGAGAAACCAAGCTACTTCCGATTCTACAATTTCTGATTTGTTTTGGTCCATTTTGTATACTCCCCAGTCAGTTTATGCAGGAGGTGCCTTGAAGACTGGAAGCTGAGAAAAAAAATGAATTCGTGGTTGGACAGAGTCTCATGTTTCTAGATATGATGCCCTACTACCATGTTAAGTGCACAATACCTCCTCTATGATATAAATACAATGCTGGTGAACAGCTCTGAGACTTGGAAAGAAAGGGTACATTTGAAGCCCAATATAACCCTAATTAGGAATGTTTAGGTGTCTTTAACAGCAAGTCACACTTCTTTTCTACTAAGAATTCATTAAAAAATTGAAGTAATTTGGAGAGATCACTGTTAGTTTCATACAGGATTCACAAGGCTGTATGTAACGTTTGGCATCATGAAGCACTCTTACAGACCCAGTATTGTAGGTTTTTCAACGACAGAAGGTAATTTTCTTCAGTGGTAATCAGAAGGTGTCTCATCAAGACTAATGAACCACAAGATAAATTCTAATGTACTTCACTGTTAAATCTGAGCCCAGTATGCTTTGTAGAAAGCTATGCAGGCCTCTTATTGTTCTAATTCATATAGTACTATCACTTACAGAAAGTGTTATGCCATAGAGGTCAGTTGCCCTTCAATATATACACATATAAAATTCTATTAACTGTGTGTGTGTGTGTGTGTGTGAACACAAGTAGCACAGATTTTGTCTAGTAGTCTCCAGTTGAACAGTTTCCTTAAAGGTTTTCTGAGTTAAGTCCTGATGATGATAATGCAGTATATTGTAGCTTAGTGGTGCAAGCCACTATCTTTCACTAATCTCTTCAGTCTTTAGTTTCTCTCATATGTCTGTACACACACACACACACACACACACAGGAATGTTTATAACTCAGTGCAAGCTTTTATTTTTCACCAATCTCTTCAAGTCTTTAGTTTCTCCTATATATTATATAGTCCTGTCTATCTGTATAGATAGTACTATATAGTGTGTGTGTAGTATACTATATATGTTGAATACTAAGCTTACAGAAATGATGCAGTCAGTTGGGTCAGCAAAACCTCCAGTTCAGTCTTTCTTATGAGTATGAAGCTTTCTGCAATGTAACATGATTTAGCTGCTCTGAGCCCTTAGACCCAGAATGACACTGATGAGGAGAAATTCAGTATTTTCTTTAGCATTGCTGTAGAATCAGACGTCCTGCAAGTAGTATGTGACAATCACCGGTCGCTGTTAAAATGTGTGTACTTTTGCCTGTTGTCTAACACTGCTGCACTAACACTTGACTTGAAAAGAGGAATTATAAAGACAGTAATGAGGACCATTGCCTGTATATGTGTGATCTGTAGACAGATCAGGCAAGGTTACCAAAACATTTTTTGGTAAGTTTAATGTTTCTTATTTTGTATTTATGTAAAACTGAAATATGTCCATTTGAGGTCTGAGCCCTTACACGCAATCAAACCATGATAATGGACTAATATCCAGTACGATTCTGAAACAAGTTAGTCTCTTCTGATGTCCGGTATCTCTCATCTGTTCTCTTCCTGAGTAATGTCTGAGTTCTGGCCTATGCTTAATGAAATCGGAGTGAGATGGGAGTTCAGTGGAGTGCTTCAAAAGCAAACCCCAAACAACAGCCACAAAAATAATGGTTTCCTGAATTGGCCTTTTTGAATGGAAATTGGGCATAATATAAATACTACTGCAGTAATTTCTGAGCTGTATCTACTGTTTATTAGGCTGGGTTTTGGAGAGAGTAAAATTGCTAGTTTTCATTGAGACTTACAAGCATCTTTTTCTGTTGCTTACATTTATTGTTGAGTTTTTGGACAGCAGAAATTTTTTTTTTCTCCATTGAGGCAAAGTTCCAACCAAGAAGAGATAACTACTCCTAAATTACTTAAAAAAAATGGATTCACATTATAAACATTAGATGATTTATTAGTAAAGGCATTGGCTCCTTGTATCTGTTGAGAGTGTATGGGCTTCTGCATTAGAAGTGTAAAGAATGATAATATAATTATCCACTATTTATCTTTGGAAATGATAATATGACTATAGTTGTACCATATCCGCACTGGGAGTGTGGTAAACTGTGACATATGATAGGGTTAGTTAATTTTATAAAACATATTCCAGCTTTCTGTTACATTGTGACTTTAAGGTAGTTGCCTCAGTAAGATTTTTTTGATCAGATCCCCTGACGAAATTGTCTGTAGAAAGATCAAAAAGCAAAAATTTCTACTCAAGTTCTGGATGATATCTGCCTTAATTTTGATCTTTGTCCTTCTCTCAGTAGGAATCCACAGCAGAAACTGATTTTTTTTTTTGGAAGGGGTATGTGGTCTGTCAAGCCAAGAAAATAAAAAAAAGTCAAACAATTCACCATGCTTATATATGATTCCCCAGAATGAATTGTGTTTAGCGAGTGAGTTGTCTGGAGGCAAGCTCCATTAGATACGTTCACAAATAGCAAGAATGCAAGTTATAGTATGTAGGCAAAAAGAAGAAGAAGAAAGACTTGCAGTGTTTTCCCCCTTGTCTTAGTATTTCTTTCCCTCCCAAAACAAACACTGCAGTTTTCTGATTGCACTCCTTTTATTGGGTTGTGCTTTGAATCTTAGAGTCACAGATCTGTATTAGTTAAAAAGAGTACTTAAATAAAGACACTGGTTACTGGAAAGAAGGCAAAAGTTTAGGTTAAGTGTGGTTCTCACAGTGGATTAATCTTCAGAGAAAATCCAACCTTTCTCTAGCTGCTGACAGTGTCTTAAGTCTACTTTTTGTATTTTGACACTGTCTACGTTAAATGTCCTGAAACTGACATTCTATATGCAAACTTTTTACAGATACAGTGCTACTTTCAAACGTAAATATAACACCTTGGTCGTATATTCACAGAAGGGTAAATTTATTTACACAGAAGCAATGGAGAAGTCATTAATAGATATTGACAGTGCACTTCCAGTGTTTTGTCTCATGAAGTCAGGTGGTCTGTACCTCTTGGTGACATCAACATCTGCCTCATTTTTTATGAGGCTAAAGCACAGAGATGCTACTATCTGATAAACAAGATACAATTTTTGTCTGATTTATGGTATGTGAATTAAGTGTCTTAAGTTAGCCACCTCTTGGCTTTCTCCTGTGTTGGTAGCACAATATTCAATGCACAGTGGCAGAATTGTTGTAATATGGTGGGATTCTTAAGTGTAAGCACATCTTCAGTATTTACCTTTTAAGGTAAAAATTAAACTGGTATGATGTTACTTTAGAAGTAACAATTTTTGCATTCATAGGAAACTTTGTTTACAGATTGTAATGGTGTTTGTTGTTGGCCCTGTTTCTCCAATACCTTTTACATAGTTCACTGTTTTAGTGTCATAGAAATTAAAGAATTTAACAAGAAATTATTTCGTGTTTTGGTTCAGAAGTACCATATTAAAGCTTTAAAAATATCACCAACCACAGGAGCTGTGGGAGTATTAATCCTCCATGCTCCTGAAGCCTCTTGTAATCATCTACAGCTTAGAGTGCCTCCTGTGTGCTCCATGCTGGACAAACCAGAGAAGAGGTGCTCTCTGCCCTGCAGAATGTACAGTCTAAATTAGAGCCGGGTAAGGCAGTCCGTCCTTACTGAATATACATCACAGGACACATGAGAAATGCATAGAAGGTCAAGTTTTCAAGATGAATTTTTATATCAAATATGTGATGGTCTGGATGAGTCTCTGCCATTGTTCACATACGTTAGGTTGATGTCTTCCCTATAGTATTGTGGGGGACTTAGAATAAACCATTTAGTCATAAAATACAACCCTAGCCCTTCCTGTTCCAAAAGAAACATAAGGATTTAAGGCCATTTGCTCTCAGTCTGTACTATTTTTTCCTAGAATTTCATAAGTATAACATGATACGCTTTAGCCCAAATTTTCAAGAGTTTTGCAGAAAGCAATGGATGTATCTGTTCTAGGCAATTCAGTCTTGTTGCTATTGTGGTCTAAATAGCCATCTTATTGCAAAGTATTAAGCACAAAGAGTATCACTGAATCTTTTCTTGTATCTTACACGTGCTCAGATGAAACTAGAACATGCTGTTTTAAAAACATACAGTAAGTAGTATGATTCATACCAAGTGATTTTACGTGCATAATTAGGACCAATATGGTTAATTAAAAATATATATATATATATACACATCATCTTGTTTGGAAAAACGAAGTCAAAATAAGGTCTTATAGTCATTGATAATGTTGTGAGGGATATTCTTGTCAAAAAAGCCAGCATTTACAGATACTAAAATAAATGTGGCATTAGCCTTAGAGTAGCATATAAATCAGACTTCCTCAGGTATCGAATAAGTGTGCAAATATACTGATTAAACGTGCCACTGGCAGAAAAGTGCTTTTTTAAGGCGCTGATGTTCTTTGTAGATGAATATTAACTGAGTTACTTCAAGCTCTGCTTTAAGTGCATCACATTCAGCAAGTATGCACAGAGTAAACAGCTGACATCCACGGCGTTCTGATGCTGGCTCCATAGCCCCGGAATATATTGGCTTTCAGCAAATTGAGAAACCCTCACCACATCCACGTCTGCCCCCCCTTTTTTTTCTTAAATCTCCAACTCCAGCATATAGGAAGTTGTGGAACTCCCTTTGTGTCATAGTCTTTGGTTTGTCCTTTTTCCCGCCACACAACTCCAGACTTTGACTTTGGCTTGACTGAAGCTGAGGACTGTACATCCTGCAGTTACTAACAGATATTTGGAGGTTTTGAACTGTGGTCCATGAGAAGCTGACTTGTCCCATGGTGCTGGCTAGTCACTTCCAGCTGCTGCACTTCATTAAAAGACTACAAATATATTAAATATTTTCCTACTATACTCCTCCATGTGAGCAACTGCAGCATTTGCCTCTGGGATGTCATATATTATGAATGGGAGGGATGCAGTCTGTGTAGTAGTAAACAAGAGAGCACATTGTCCATGAGACAATCTCTTACATGTTCCACATTATGGTTAAAATTTGAGGACCACGATACACTTGTAGGAAAGTATCCTGTGGCAATACTATCCCGTGGAGAGGTGGACTGGTATTGAGCCTGACCTTTTTGTAGGGCACCAAGCTACAAAATAGTTGTAAACACTTTTACAGGGTTTTGGTATCTTCTACATTACCAGTGATGACAATGTGAATGGTCTTTTTACCTCTTCCTGGTTGACCTCCAAAACAGAGTTTTCATGTAACAGAAGCCCACATTTCCATTAGGTACATGGAACTTATGAATCAGATGATCTGTTCTTCTGGATTGGGCCCTGCATTCTTAAAACTTAACATTTTGACTCCCTTTTCCTTTTCATGTACTTAAGTATTTCCTGTCATTCAGTGGCTTCAAACTGTCATCAATATGTACTTCAAACATAAGATTGTCACCTTTGCCTGGATAGACAAGCTGGGAAATAAGAGAACAAGTGAATCTAAACAGAACTGGGATGTATGATGTATAATGGTACTAATTAGCAAGGGCATAGTTTGGAGGGGGGAGTGGGGAGCATTGCTCCCCTCCCCCAAACTGCAAGTCCCAGGCAGGTGTGGAATTTCCCACACACACACGAGGCTCCATTGGCCTGACTGGAGCTGCTCCCCAAATACAGAAGTCAAACGACACCTATGTTAATTAGCAGGAAGTCTAAACGTGAAATCCATTGTTTTCTAGAACACTTTCCAATCCTACTAAAGATTCTTGCTGTACTTCCTTTCACAGATAAGTCTTCAGCTTTTATTTTTGATGATTAGTACATGTCAACCTATGGCTCTGAACTTATAATAAACAGGTGTTTAAGTTAAATAGAATTGCAGAAAATGTCACAAAATAACACTCTACTTATGGTTGCAAGGCATTTTACAGGAGAACAGTGGTTTGGTTTCAGTTACAGTAACCTATGAATTGTAAAGATAGCTGCATGTTTTAGTAGCAAAGTTGTTTAATTAAAAATAGGAAAGGTGAAATAGGATCTTAAATTCTTTACAGCCTTTGCGTGCCTAATTCATTGTTCATTCATGGACTTTTCCTAATAGCCACTTTATTAGCCACTTTGATTAATAATTCAGATTTATATTTGTTAGCTTTAAATTTGAGACCAAAAATGTGTCTGATTGTTTCAACTATACTACAGGTTGATTCCAGTTGGGCAAAATGGCTGAAGGGTAATAAAAGAGAAATCCTTCAACAAATGTAATATCAGTAAATGCTGATGATCTCAGCCCAATATACTTGGACCAGAGGGAGCTAAAAGTTGTATCAGATCAAAATTGAGACTTTGTTATGAAACTCCAATTATTGAAAACGGTTCAGATGTCTACAGAGACGTTTGTAAAATTTGTGTGTATCTATATCAAATGTCTTTAAATAATACATAATTATGTGTATTTCTAGATATTTGTACCAATCATCTCAACATGCTACTCTTCTATTTCTTTCATTAAATATAGTTTGTACACAAAGTCACCTTTTAAAGGTAATTATAAGGTTTCCTTCATGATTAGGACTCCTGCCTGCATACCCCAGGCACTCATCACTTCCATTTGCTTCAAGGAATGAAAGCTCAGGACATCAGCTTTGCATTTTATTTAATACCCGTCTGCTCCCCCAGTAGTCCCATATGAGGTTTCTTAGCACAAGTATTTATATTATGGAAATACCAGTACACTCTGGTCATTCAGTGTCACCACAGAATTCCATTAAAATAAAGATTGGTCACTTTTTTAATGAATATGCCTCACCTCACTGGAGATAAAAAATGAATCTGTTGGTGCATCAATATATAGCAGCTCTTTATAGTTGTGATTACCAAGCCAAACATATTATGGCACCAAGAAATGAAGGGTTTTATTCTGTACTTTGTCTGTGTTGTAGTTGTGTTCCCTTAATTACCCATTAGAAGCCAAAACGTGAGTGATGCTCGGTGTGTGCAGTTTGGCCTTTGTCTCTATTGGAGAAAATTTAGAAAACATGCAAACTAACACATTTCAGACAGCATGAGGTTAAACATGACATTGCTTTTAGTGTGGATCAGATGCTCATGCTAAAAAGCTTATGGGCAAAATTCTGTTTAACATCATGCTATTTGAAAATGCTTTCTAACACTAATGCATTTTCCCAGTTTAGAAAAGTTACACAAAATCTTCCGGTTTCAAGTACAATTAAAAAGTTGTGAACAAAAAATGCAACCATTTCCCAGTTTTTAAAGGTAACCTTAAAATATTTTGTCTGATCTGGTACCAATTGGTATAGAAATTTAGAAAATGAAGATATGTTAGGATTGTGGGTTTAAAATTGTAGCCTGTGACCAATACAGCAATACATATACACAAACTAAAAATACAGGTTCCTCTATATGCAAGAATGATTTGAGGCCTAATCCTGCATTCCCAACTCAGGCAAAACACCCATTGAACTCAATGGGCTTGTCTATGCTAAGCTTTTTTAAACAGCAAAATCCCAGTTGCACTACCATGAGTGGGAGTATACCCAAGGCTCAGCATTCTTATAACATTGTCTAGACATGTTCTGAGGAGGGTTAGATGAGATGGTCATAGAAATACCACCTTTTCTGCATTAGGGACCATATATACGCACTGATGGTAGTGCAATGGCAGATTAAAAAAACGTCTAGTACAGGTTCAGCTAGTGGGCATTTTTCCTTATGCAGGTTCAGGCTCTTTCATTCCAATATTACCAATTTAGGTCCATCTTTGCAGAAATTTAGTTAACTAAAAACTGTTGTATGTGGGCATTCTTGTATCTTGAAAGCAAAATATGGCTGAAAAATGTTTTTAGCACTAAAGTAATTGTTACCAATCTGTAGCAGACGCATCCTCCCCACCCAATCCTTGAGGTTAATTTAATTTAGGTCATCTGAAAACGTGTGCTTTATAAAATTTTCAATTGTGGTTACCTTGCAGTGTTACAAAACTATATGAAAACAACTGCCTTTTTAGATGGTTTGAATTTCACAGTGCAGTAGTGAAAAGGAGTAGATTTGGTATCTTTTTGCTTTATTTGAAATGTCACAATTTGTGTGTTTTTAGCAAGATTTTTTTAAACTGTTTTCAATAAAGTCAAACTGTGATTGATTTACAATGTGCTTTTTTGGTCAACATTTGTATTAAAAATAAACAATGGACTTTTGAGTCTTTGTAAGATGTTTCTCCATGCCTCACAATTTACTCCTCTATAATATATGTAGGCCACCTCATTGTAGGAGGGTGGCTTAATGTGTGCAAAGAGCTTGAGAGCGTCAAACACAAGCCATTTGTTGAAGTTCAGAGTATCATAGGGGAGTAGCAGAGATCCTGATAGGTTCAGCAGGTGTTACACCCCTTGGACCAAAACATGGAGCACAAATAAAGCAAAGGACAGACATACAGCAAAACCATCAAAAAGCAAACCCGCACCTTTAATATGTCTCTATCCTAATTTTAGTTTTTAGTTAATGGAAAAACACACAGGCTATCAATAGTAGTTTTCGGTAATCTTTGACACAAAACAATTCTAATTTAAATATGGCCAGTCTACGAGCATTTTCGGTAATTGTGAGTCAGTTTCCTAAAGCATCTGACACATTTTAACAAAAGTTTAGCTTTCAGGCTCTCCTGGGTGCATGGTATCAATCAAGGGATTTTAGGCCTTAACTCAAAGTTCAAGAGTAACAGTCCACAACTGAAGGGTTTTAAATGCATTTTGGTCTCTTCTAAACCTAGACGATACTAGTTGGTCAAGTTCCTGAACCATTTTGTTCCTTTATGGGGACGACTCAGCCACATTTGCAGTAGGGCTATTTTGCCTACAGTAGAGCTTGTAATGTGGTTTCCAGCCGTTAAAGGAGAGGAGCCAGTCCAGCTGCATTCAGCTACTAAAAGGAGCTGAAGAAGTAATGCATCTCCTTCCACACTCCTCAGTGGCATTTCCAACTGCCTGGGTGCTGCTATCAAGGGAATCTGTCTTTTCCTGGTGTTCAACATGAGTAACTCCACTGGAGAGTATGTAGACGGAATCCACTGAATGAAGAAAGGAGTCAAAGGGAAGAGTTCTCAGGGAGAGGGAAAAGAGAAAGGGATCCTGGGATGAGAGGGAGAGGGTAGTAGGTCTTTGAGAGGGAGGAGGTTAAAGGAAGGAGAAGACCAGGGAGGGAAAACAGAACATGAGGAAAGCAAAGGGAGTAGAAGACAGGTAAGAATGTGGAGAGCAAGGAGAAGCAACAAGTCAGAGACATGGTAGCACAATGCCCATTTAACTTTTATTTCTATAATATCAGCATCAGCATCCATAGAGAAGTGTTTTTTCTCACACTGGATCTGACAAGGATCTAATCTCCTGTGAGGTTGTCTATCATTAAACCAATTAGAAATTCGATTATGCAGCTCATTCTGGACTGTTTACATGTTTATATCAACATTCAAGAATTTTCTTTTGATAACAAGAGCGACATAAGGGACAAACAAGTCTTTCTCCCAAGGAAAACTCTTCAAATGCTTGAAGACAAGTCTGATGAAACATATGTGAACAAGAGAGCAGAACAGTCTGGCGTGAATACCGATTATTGCTGTTCTCAGAAAAGACACTTGGAGGATGAGTGATATGACGGAGTGGCATAATGCAAATAGGGCAGTCAAATATCTCTTGCCGAAATGCCTGAGGGGAAAATAAGAAAATAGATTAGTTATTGTAGAGTGATAACTAAACGTTGGAAGCATGCATAGCAGCAATACCCTGTACCACCAGAAGGTTCAAAGTGCATTTTGTAACAATTGGTGATATGTCCTTCAATGTTTAATCTACCGAAACTTGTTCTGTATTTCGTCACGTCAGAATAATTCTGAAATATCTTTAATGTTACTTTCCTTCTTATCGAACACAGGAGGAATTATTTGTAATCATAAACCAAAGAATAGTTCTTGTAGCAAAATGTTTAACTTGTACTATACTGTTTTTTAAAAAAAGTTTGCAGACATTGTTTTAACGTGTAGTACAGGGGTTCTCAAACGGGGGGGGGGGGGTTTGGGACCCCTGGAGGGTTGCGAGGTTATTACATGGGGGATCGCGAGCTGTCTGCCTCCACCCCAAACACCACTTTGCATCCAGCGTATCTAATGGTGTTAAATATATTAAAAAGTGTTTTTAATTTATAAGGAGGGTTGCACTCAGAGGCTTGCTATGTGAAAGGAGTCACGAGTACAAAAGTTTGAGAACTACTGGTGTAGACTGACAAATGATACCAGGGAATTTTTTGGATGGAGGATATGCTGGAAAAAACTTTCCTGCTTTGACAAAGACTATAGTTGCAAAATGAATTGAGATCATCATCCAACTGGCTCCGAAACCAACCTGCATCTGTATTTTCTCCCATTCTGTTTCGCTTATTAACGGGGCAAATTTTTCCTCCAACTGTTGAAGCACATTTCGACTTGCAGCTATAGAAGAATCAATTTCAGAAAAAAACTCATCTATGTTTGTGTCGTAAGAACTCAGTAACCGATCGCTGATCTCCTGAAACTAAAGAACATGGGGAAAAAATAGCCTCCAGTTAGAACAGAATTCTGTTCAACAGCTACCAGCACAGAATTTTCAAAATTATTCATAAGTTGCTAAAAAAATCAAGAAAACACATTCTTTTAAAATAAACTTTATTTATCAAAACAATACTTGATCCTTGGCCAAACAGTGCATGCTACTACTCTGTCCAAACATCATGCATTGTTACTTAGGATGTACAAAGTACAGACACCTTTTTTTTAGTATTAACTGTCCAAAACTGTCCAAAAAGGCTTTAACTCGTACATGAAGACAAGGTTAGTTTGAAAGTACAGTTCTACGCCCGCAAGAACACATTTCATCTTCTTTCTTCATTTTAAAAGGTGACAATCTTTTTTAAAAGTGCATGTACTATGTTTTGTTAACACTATTAAAGGCATCTAACCAAAGTATGTGCATCAAACAGTAGTGCTGAATTATTTTTAGTGCATAATGCTACCCCCAACAGAAGCAGGAGGGATTGTTGGTCATAATGGCATGGATGAGACTGTGCCTAAAGGGGTGGGGTGCAAGAGTGCATGCTTGGCAAGGCAGGAGTGGGGGCTCTTCTTTCCCCCCTCTCCCATTGGCTGGGTTCAAGGGTTCCTTCCTCCCACATCTATTTAAATTCTTCCGGGGCGTTTCAAAGTTGCAGTGCAGGAGATACGTTTTCAGGATGCTGTAGGTCTGACTGATTGCCTGTTTTGGGTTCAGGAAGAAATTTTTCCAGTGGCCAAGGTTTTTTTCCTCTGTCGCAGCATTATGGAGGCACAGTTGGGTTGTACACAGTATGACTTGACAATTTAATATTAAGAAAGATAAGACTGTCTAGCTCATTGCAACTTACAGCTGGTGTTCAGTGTGGGTAAAAAGGGCTGGAGACCTGGGATTTCACTGGTGGACTTTGTATCTAGAGGAGAAGGGGAGACCTGAAGTCTTCAGGGACTGAGGTCCTGCATTGGTAACCTCTATTCCCTGTGGGATGAGACTAAATGTTTCAGAAATGTAGCTGGAGCCCAAGGCAGAATAGGATCTACCTCGAGTTATTAATTACATGGTGGGAGACCTATAACCCTGTGCTGGACCCAGCTAAATGCCTGGGATTTGAGAATGGTGGGTAGATGTACAGCATCTCCCCTTCAGTATTAAATTATCAGAATTGCTGTCTCCCACCCCAATCCATCCCAGGAGTGTGTTGTTCATTTGCCTGAAGATCCTGATAAGACTTATGTGCATTATCCAACATTTGAAGAGATCAACTTTGCGGCCAAAGAATGAACTGAAGTATAATTGACTCTCACTCCATCTCAATCCAGCAGACTGAGGCCTCCGTCTCAAATAAAGTCCCAGAGAGAGTCTATATTTCCTCTCATCTACTGTAATCAACACAGTGCCTGAAAGTTCAGTACAGAACAACACTCATCTTAGAAGTACCACACAGCCTGCATCCTTTGAGATTCCGATTTCGATAGTGATTCTTGAGGATTTGAGAAACATTCCATGGACAGGAATGGGTTGTAGGCCAACTTCTATGGACTCCGTTTCTCTCTCAAGAGAAGAAAATGGGGATTATTCAGTGCATGTGTTCTTTTGTTTGAAGTCCACTATCACAGGAGTCAATTCACTTACAAAGTGACTCAAGATCACCGGCATGGAAGTTTTTCCATGTCAAAAGGGCCTGCATATAAAGTTTTCTCCATCTGTGTTTGACAGTGAAAATATGTTTGTTTCCCATGTTTTTTTTTTCTTTTGTCCTCAGCCAGATTCAGTGCCAGACCCCCATGCATGCAGCAATCTTGTTGCTTCTTTTGTCTCATTGCTTGAGTACCCTATGCCCAGGGAACATGTACTTCCCTGCAAATACTGACTTGAAATTGGATTGCATTTGTAAGATAGGATGTAAATATTAGACCTTCAATGTTAGGCACCCAGCTGAATGACTTGTTATAAAATCCCAATATTAGCTAACATTTCAAGACATGATTTTTAAACTTTGACTGTCATTAGTGTAGTTCAGAATTAGTGGCAGACATAGCCACCATGTCAATTAAACTTCCAAAATTAGTTACCAGGGTGTGTGGATGTTAAAGCCAGGTTTATAATGAAACTCTTAACTATGATCTCTCCATAATCTATTGTTTCTAGCTAAAGTGAATGCTTTGAAACAAAGAAAAACTTTAGAGCCACCCAGAAAAGGAAAATGATGAGAAGCTTTATAAGAGCGGGGATAAGTAATTTCTGTCTTGTGCAGAAGTTTGATTTAATATTTTTAGTTTGTTTTTCCTTTTAAGCAAGAAAAGTGGAAACCTGTTAATTCACCCTGAATGGGAGACCCACTATGGTTGACTGCATTTTGCACTATAGCAAAAAACAAAGGTGATACAACCATAAAATGTGTTTGTTCATTTAATTTGTCAACTGCAGTTTAGGTTTAATTATGATATGAGAACACTAGTATATGAACAATAGCATAATTTTTTAAAATTGTACGATGAGGCCCCTTTAAAGCATCTCCTTGTAAAACTTTCTGAGAAGTGGGGAAGGGTGGGTTGAGAGAGAGTGTGTGTGTTTGTGTGTGAGAGAGAGAGATTGTCTAGTACAGTGCATATTAGTGAAGCTATTCCTGTACTTCCATGGTGTCCTTTCATTAAGAAAAGATCTTTCAAATTCCATCACATGCAAATATGTGCATTGACCTTACTTTTTATTTTTAAATCCAAACTCTTCTTCCCTTCAGTATTTGCATTTTACATGATTTCCATATAGTTCTAAATGACAAAATTGAGACTCTCTTTTGGATGAGATGCACAATATGTATTGGACTAAGGAGCTTTTATTTTAATCCGGTTATGAGTGCGTATACTGCCCTGAGTGTTTTAGTGAGCTAAGTCTCTGAAATTACATTTATTGTAAAAAAAAAAAAAAAAAAAAAAAGTTATTGGAGTCTTAATTTGCCTTACTTGAATTACTGTCAAAGACTAGGTTTTAGAATTTAATTAACTTGTTCTACGTTTTACATAAAACCTGCTTCTGCTCCTAGTAAAGTCAGTGTTAAAGCTCACTGACTTCAGTGACAGCAGGAGTAGGCCTTTCCCCAGCATGATTCATGGTCTCTGTTCAGAAAGAAATCAAGCCAGGATTGATTCTTTAGGACAGTTTTTCTACGGTACACAGGCAGAACTATGCTGCACAGCTTGCATTATGCCTGGCTCTACCCTGGCTTTCAATGACTATCAAATTGGCACGTACCTTAGAAAATTATTTCCAGGAGAAACCTATAGGTGCCCTCAGAAATTATCATAAATTAGAGCAGCCCTGAGGCTGCTTCAACTTTTGCTGGCGGTCAGGCAGGGCCCAGAATACCAGAATATGGTGAGTGCATAGATAATTTAAAGCAGTGATACTCAATAGGTGGCCTGCAGGCCAAATGTGGCCCACCAAAGCTTCCGGTGTGGCCCACAAGTTCACCTTAAAAATGTTTATAATTAAGTTCCCGAACAGTGATGCACTACCTATCATTTGTCTATGATTTCCTTAGTAAATAACTTACTGGCAGTGCTTAATTTGTAATGAAAGAGTTGTGGGGGCAACCCTGGCACAAATTAAGCACTGACAGGGAGGCTGGAGAGCGGCGACTGCTGGCCAGGTGCCAAGCCCAGAAGGTAGCGCTGTCAGCAGCAGCAGGGCAGAAGTAAGGGTGACATGGTATGGTACTGCCACCTTTACTGTCTTCAGAGCTGGGTTGCTGGAGAGCAGCAGCTGCTGGCCAGGAGCCTAGAGGAGCCGGGGATGTGAACTTCCAAGCCTAAAGGTGCTGGGATTCAGCCCCAGCAAGCCCCAGCACAAATTAAGCACTTCTTACTGGATCTTAAGTTCTCACAATCACATCAGCTGCAGTTGAGCTAGGACAATGCCCATTTTTCCATCAGTGATGGAAATGGAGCCCCAAATGCATGTGAATGGGAGTAAGTGTCACCAGGTCAACAGCGAGAACTGAGCTTTTAACCCAAACTGGACAGCAGATTTTCTTTTTATTATGCCACCTCATTTAAACACAAAACCTTTGTGTCTAACGTGCCACACCACTGTATCTGTCTGTAAGGTCGTCAGTATGAAGTGCCACTTTGAATCAAAGCCCAGTAAATTCAATTCAGCCTATCTCCCTGGCAGTGTTGCAAGATGTGACAAAATTGAAAATCCTGACGTCTTCATATCACACTTCAAAAGCAATTTAAGTGATGCTGCCCAGCTATCTCTGTTTGTTAGATTTTATAAAAGTGAAATTTTCAAGGAAGAATTTTTGTGCTTAATACCATTAGAAACCTACACCACAGAAGAGATCATTTTTTAAAAGATAAAAGGCTTTTTTTGAAAAAAATGGGTTAAATCTGTAGAAAGTAAACTTTCTTGTTACAGATGGAGATCCCTCCATGACAGGGAGAGAGAAGGGCTTTGCTTCATATTTGGCAGTGATAAACTTCACTGCATCATTCACGAGATTGTCCTGTGTGGTAAGTTGTCTGGGGACTTGAAAAAAAACCCAGTGGGTATGGTGATGAGATTAGTGAACTACACACGCTCAACTTCTAGCTTGCAACATTGTCTTTTTAAAGCTCTTTCACAAGACATTCCAGCCGAATACAGTGACCAGTTGCAGCACGACGACGTTCGCTGGTTCAGTCGGGGGCAGGTGTTAAAGAAGTTTTGTGTGCTTCAAAAAGAAATAATAGACTTTCTTTCAAAGTACAAGACCACCAAGGCTTGTGAGTTCCTGGAATTTATGAATGATGTCCCCTCTATGTCACAGGTAGCTTATCCGTGCAATATTACTAGTCACTTGAATTTCCTCAACTTGCAGCTCCAAGGCCATGCAAGCAGCATCGGGAATCTGTTTGAAAAAGTGTGTGCCTTTCAGAGGAATTTTGAAATCTTTTGGACAGACTTAACAGGAAAGATGTTGCATGAATTTCTAAAAAATCTGATCAAAAATTTTAAAATGCAATTTGAGAATTTTAAAATTCTAAAGGATTTGCTTTTATTTGTGAACCATTTGTTGCCTTTGCCAATGGACCGTGCCCTTCTGAAGCAAAGAACGTTCTCGATTCAATTGATGAAGGTGCCTTTCAAGCTCCAGAGCTCAGACAACTTGAAGGCAAAATTCAGAGAAGTGGGACTTTGTGATTTTTGGACTAAATATGCTGACCAGTTTCAGAATAGCCAGAATCAAGCTATCTATCTTTTAACGATGTTTGGATCAACGTACATCTGTGAATCTGGGTTTTCTACCATGAACATTCTAAAAAACCAACACTGCAATCACCTGACATATGAGCATCTTCCCCCATGCATGTGCCTTGCCCTGACCTCCTACAAACCACTCTTCACAGAGCTTGCCAGAGATCATTGATGTCACCTCTCCCATTAGAGATTACCACAAATACAGGTAATAATATTGATTCATAAACTTTGTTAAAAGATAGAAACACTAATTCGTTGTAATCAAAGATTTATTTTTTGACAGCTGAAATTTTTTTGTTTGGTTGTTTTTTTTGACAGCCTTCTGCACAAACGACCTGCCTCTTGTTAGAAAACTCTCAAATCGGCCCACAGGTAGATCTAATTGAGCATCACTAGTTTAAAGCCACCTTTGCTTCATCCTCTGTTTCTGTGATGAGCACATGAGCAAAGTGACAGAATATGGAACCTTATAATGCATAACCTCAGTGTCAGTTTCTACTCCTTCTATCTTTCCTTAGCCCACACTATGACTGGAGCATGTGATAAAGGCATGCTGCTGCTGGGGAAGAGCAGACAGTAAAGAGAGCACATACTGCTGCTGTGAGCTAGAGGCAGTGGAGGAGCCCGCTTCTTCCAGAAATCCCAGCAGGGTGCTGCTCAGTGGGTCAAAAGTTTTTTCCACATAGCCCATGTAACTCGAAGTGAGAAGCAGTACATGAGCTTTTCTGACAATGGCTGTGCTGTTTGTTCCTCTTTCCCTCTGTTAGACTCAGCTGTAAGAGGTCTCCTATTCACTCCTCAAAATCACACCTGTGTTCTCCTTGCCCTACACAGCCAAAGGATGTTGGGTCCTCTCATCAGGCCTCCCTGAGCCAAAGACATAGAAGAATCGGAGGAGAATTTTTTTTTTTGCTTATGACTGATCCAGCAAGTTCCCCTGCATGGATGCTACCTGCTTTAAGGTTTCCAATGGATTTTCTGCAGAAGGACCCCAGCCCAAGCCATCACTCAGGAAGTGGAATCAGGGACTGGAAGACGGAAATGTAGCTAACTCTTAAAAATGGGGGTTTCTGCTAAAAGGCCTATAAATATCTAAAGTCTATATAGGAAGGGATAAGCACCCTTTACAGAATATGGAATTAGTAGTGTTAATATACTAGGCATTATGTTCACAGTTACTGATGCTAAATCCTGATCTGTGTCAACGCAAAAGTTATTAGATCATTTTGCTTTTCAAAAATTTGAAACGGATTAATAGGTAAAAGTGCTACTCAGCCTATTGGCTCCTCAGTACATCAAAACAACTTATGTCTGAAAGGATCCTTGAGTAATTAATCTGTATCTTTTTGTGATTTCATTATAGGGTCATTAGGGAAATATTTCAGCTTGAATGGTGTGACAAACTAGGAGTTCTAAATACTTTATATCAATATGCAAAGTGACATCAATCATTTGCAAGGCAACACACCAACTCTAAGATTAAATGAAATGATGCAAACAAAAGCACCTTAGTGAACTCTGTACAGAGAAGCCTTCTTAAGTGATCCATCTTAATGTCAGTAAATTGTTTACTAATGTGTTGACTTAAGACAACCCTCAAAAGGAAAATGAAAAGGCTGGAGTTTACAGCATATCAAGAAATCAGTTGATAAGCTTTTACTGGTTTAATATCCTCCTAGTCTTGCTGCTTGGAGCCACTTCAAGTTAGCAACAGAATGTTTGCCATCACCATGTGATAAAGGAAGTCAAATGACTAAGCAAACTCCAGGACCATTATACTGTTTGGTGAGATTTAAATTAAAATTGTTGGGAGAAATCATGTGGAGGGGGGAAGAGGAAACTAAAGTCAACCACACAGATTTACAAATGACTTACCTAGCTTCCCAAACAATGGTCAGGACTTTTACTTAAACTGGAGACAATGAAATGCATTTGAAAAGATTTAATTGCAGCAATAAAAGATCATACCTCAATTAAATGACTTATGCAAGCAGACTTTATAGATAAGGATCAAAGAAATTCACCACCGAACACACGGCATTCTAGGCAACACTTTGTTTTCTGTACACACTGATGCTAAAAAGTTGCATAGCTTGGTTTCAGTGACCTTTCATATTCCCTTTGATCTAAATTAGTAAGAACTTTAATGGGTTAGTATAATAAGGGCTACTGTATCTCCATCAGACAAATAAAATACACACTTCTTAACAAAGATATTTCAGGCCTACATTCTAATTCTATGGGAATTGTTTAAGACTGCAAAACTAGACCTTTGACCTTTGTGGGCTTGCCAAAGGAAGTAGGTCTATATTTTTATAAAATCTACTTGCTAACCCTCAATCTCTTAATTGTACCACTGTTCAGTTCTGTTACCAGCCGGGGAGTGACATTTGAAGAGCATGACACACGTTTGAGAGGAGAAATGCATTTTAGAAAAGCTTTTTTCCATCTGGAAATGGATTGCTATATTACCCAAGTGTTTTATTAACAAACTGACACTAAACAAAGGTATGAAAGCTGAAAGTGGAGTAAACCAATTCTCATTTGAAAGCCAGAGAAGAGAACTAAGAAAACTGAGTGTGCATCCCTTGATGGTGATTTATATTTTCTA
This sequence comes from Mauremys mutica, assembly GCF_020497125.1. Lineage (NCBI taxonomy): Eukaryota > Metazoa > Chordata > Testudines > Geoemydidae > Mauremys > Mauremys mutica. The sequence goes on from NC_059073.1 coordinate 276,672,660, forward strand.
AACACATTCAGACCTGGGCAATCCAAATCAGTGTGTGTTATCCACGTGTGTCTGAACAGAAAGAAGAAAAGTTGCCGCCATACTGTTCAGTTCAGGTTCATGAAGTGCCCTGTGTGGAGAATCATTGCCTAAACCTGTGAGCTAGCCTTGAAAATATTTGTAATTGAAGCTGCCAATTCTGAATCTTTCAACAGCATCATGCTGCTAAACAGCAACAGTGAAATTAGCAGTATAAAGCCCCAGTGTTCAAGTATTACACATTTCCCATTTTGCTTTTTTAAAATGGGTTTGAAATTAAAAAAAGGCTGGATAGAAACTATTTTGCTTAAACATTAATCAGTGTTATGACACACATGCTTCTCGAGAGTGCTACTGCCCTTGTTTCCTGTCATAATTCTGATGCCTTCCTTATTGTGTCAAGTTTCTTTAAGTGGCATTTAAAATAAAAAAGGTGATTCCAAATCACCAGCGAGAACTGATTCAAAAACCAAAGCAGGAAAGAGGGAGAAGAGATGAGGTGCAGCAGGTTGGCCTTTTGTAGTGTCAGGTTTAAGTAGTATCATGATCGTTATACTTGCATCTGGTGTACTGATTTGTATATTGGGGAATGCATAGGAATTGCCATATTGGATCAGACCCAAAGTCCATCTAGTTCAGTATCCAGCCTCTGACAGTAGCCAGTATTGGGTGCTTCAGTATTGGATGCAGTAGGCAGATGTGGAAAAAGCTGCCTTCTCCCCTGCCCCTTCCCTCACATTTAGGGCTCATCCTAGCCTCTAATAATTGGTGTAAGACTCAAAGCTTGAAGTTAGTATTCCTTCCAAAATGTTTATTAATAATGAGGACTGTGGATGTTCTTGGTGTCCTTGTAAAGTATTCAATACTCTTGAATCCCTACACTCTTGGCCTCGACCATAAGTGACCGTGCAAATTTCTTAGGGAAAAATCAATCTGCAAAGAATTAAATAAACTCTAAGCCTCTTAGCAGACACATGAGATGGCATATTTAAAAGTTCAGCACCCTGGGACTTCACCTCCAAAACTGTGGCATTTTGGGGATAGGGACTGTGAGACGCTTATTAGAAAGGAGACAAGTTAATATTCTGGGGTATAGAAAATCTATCGAGGTATTTACATGGCTCCCCCTCACCTAGTATCTGAAGAGGACAGTCTCTATCTACCAAACCTTCCATTTCTCCCAAACTAAATTTAAATGAGACCTTAAGGTCTCTTTAGAAAGTATAGCTAGTTCTCTTTAGTTCCGTCCTGCAGGTTTTGTAACAGTTACAAAGGCCTGCAGTAAATATTAAATTGTCAGATTTTTAAGGCTGAGAAGTATTTTTGTTGCAGTAGGACCCAAAAGCTCCAACCATGACTGATGCTCCACTATGCTAAAGGCTGTACAAAACACACAGGAAGATGTAGTCCCTGCCCCAAAGAGCTTACACACTAATGAGATGCAACAAGTAAGTATAACAAACTGTGCTAGGGAAAAGAAGACACAGCAACAGTCAAACCTGGACTGCACACACACTTCTACCCATTTAGCTAAAAGTGTGGGCTTTTAAATCAGTTTAGTTAAACTGGTACAACAGGATGTGGATGTTGGTTTAAATCTGACATATCGATTTAGTTTGCACCAGATATGAGTGTCTACACAGGGGGTTGCACCAGTTTGACTACATTGGTTTCTGTGTGTAGTTAAGATGCCGGGGGTTGGAGTGGGGAAGGGAGCATGAGGCAGGTTGAGGTCCTTGTTACTCAGAGGTGCTTGGCAGCTTATAGGGGATTGTGGCTTCATGGGAGGTGGGTTTGGTGGCTGTTGGGGAGGTGTCAGATGGGTATTTATCATTGACTAATCTGGAGAGTTGGGCTGAGCTGCCTGTCGCTTGCGACAAGGGAAGAGGGAAACTGGGAAGGGCTGAAAGTGGAAACTCCCCAGGCTCTTTTTAGCTGGCTACTTCCAATGAGCCAGATTCACTCCAGTGTCCTAGCATTGCCCTATACAGTATCTGGAGTTCTTAGAGATGTGTCCCCTATGGGAGCTCCCCTAGAGGTGCACACACACCCCATGTTACTTCAATCAGAAATTTTTGGCAGCAGTCTTCACTCAGTCTGCACATGTACCTATCCTTATGCTCTGAACGGAGGGTATATAGGATTGCAATGGATAAACTGTCCTTAATTAACTTCTTTACCACAAAGTCCCACAGAGACAACACTCCAAAGCAGGAGGCAAGGAGGGTGGGTAGTGGAGCACCCATAGGAACCCACATCTTGAAAACTCCAATTACTGTACAGGATAAGTAACTTCTCTTTCTTCAATGGGTGTCCCTATGGGTGCTTCACTTGAGTTGACTTCCTAGCAGTGCCTTCTGAAGGAGGTGAGAGCTTGGCAACTCGATCTAGAACTGTTTGCAGAACCAAAGACAGCATCTGCCTGAGAAGTGTTAAGTAGGGCATAGTATCTGGAGAAAGTGTAGACTGAAGCCCATGTAGCAACTCTGCCTAGTTCCACATCTTTTAGCAGAGCAATGGATGTGGACTGAGACCTAATCAAATGTGTTATGGTAAGTTAGCAGCTTTACAGAAGGAGACGATGCAGGTGGAAACCCATTTAGAATGTCTCTGGGTTACACTGGTGTTCTTTTAGCTCTATCTGCAAGAGATACAAATACTGTCATAGAAGCTTAGAAGGATCTGGTCTGTACAAATAGTATGCCAGTGCCCTCCTAACATCTAAGGTATGGAAGGCGGAAAAAGGTTTGATAACGCTTTGATAAATCTAGAAATTGCAGGGTGAGTAAATGCCAAGAAACCTTCCACAGCTGAGATCATAGAATATCAGGGTTGGAAGGGACCTCAGGAGGTCATCTAGTCCAACCCCCTGCTCAAAGCAGGACCAATCCCCAACTAAATCATCCCAGCCAGGGCTTTGTCAAGTCTGACCTTAAAAACCTCTAAGGAAGGAGATTCCACCACCTCCCTAGGTAACCCATTCCAGTGCTTCACCACCTTCCTAGTGAAAAAGTTTTTCCTAATATCCAACCTAAACCTCCCCCATTGCAACTTGAGACCATTACTCCTTGTTCTGTCATCTGCTACCACTCAAAACAGTCTAGATCCATCTTCTCTGGAATCCCCAGAGATAGCTGCCAGATCAACTTTAATGCAGCTTAATGAAAGACCTCCTTCAAGGTGAAAAGGTATTCTAAAACTTTCAAAATGGGAGAATCAGCAGGACATAGGTGTCAGTGAGTACAGCAGTGCTCAAATATTTTTCGTTTCTGATGGTAAGTTTTTCTGTGGACTCCATTCTACTGTTAAGCAGGACCTCCTGAATCTCCCTAGAACAGGAGAGCTGTGTCTCTGACAGCCATCCAGCTATCAGGCTTTGAGTCATAAAGTTTTAAGGTTGGGGTTAAGAACACTCCTAAAGTCCTGCGAGAGAACGTTCAGGGGAGGGGTCAATGGTAGGCTTGATGACCAGCCAAGAAAAGAGCTGGAAAATGTAAGGGAATCGGACAATTTGGTGCAATCAAGATGACTGTAGCTCAGTCTTGTTTGGCTTTTGTTCAGGACCATGAGGATTAGCGGCACTGGAAAAAAGGCATATAGAAGATTCTTTGACCACAAGAGGAGAAAGGCATCTCACAAGGAATGATGGCCCAGACCTCCCCTCGAGCAGAAGTTCACACAGCTCCAGCTAACAATGATGGTGAAGAGATCTATCACTGGAAATTCCCAGGTGAGTAATCTGTCTGAGTGTGGATTTGTTGACTTCTAACTTGCAATCCGGACTGAAATGTCTGCAGAGGACATTGGTTATGATGTTTTGAAAGCCAGGCAGATAGACTGCTGAGAGAAGGACGTGGCAAGCTATGCACCAATTCCATATAATCATGGCATTTGAACAGAGGGAGGGAAATCTTGCCCCCCTCCACAATAAATTTATACTGTACATCCTGGTCCTGTTGTCTATCATTATGTGAATCAGTGGTCCCCAATGCGGTGCCTGCGGGTGCCATGGCACCCGACGGGGCATTTATGTGTGGCCGCCTACTGACAAAGGAGTGCTGAGAAGCGCGACCGCGGACAAGCAGTCGCCAAGAAGCAGCGACGTCAAGAAGCATCGCCGCCGAAATGCCACTGCTTCTCGGCGGCGACGCTTTTTGATGACGCTGCTTCTCGGCAGCATTTCGGCGGCTGCTTGTCCAGCGGCCGTGCTCCTCGGCGGCATTTCGGCACCTGGTTGTCCAGCGCCCGCCACCCTGAAAGGTTGGGGACCACTGATGTGAATGGATTGACCTTCTATCTTGGGAAAGAAGTGCTGGCAGGCATACCGTATGTCCCTAAATTCTGGGTTACTGACATGAAGGGTGGACTTTTGGGCAGTGCACCCACCCTGTGCAGTATGATCCTGTAGGTGAGCTCCCCATCCAAGGATAGATGCATCAGAAACTACTGTAAAGGTGGGAGAGGGATGGTTGAAAGGAACCCCTGAACACACCGTGTCCACATTCTTCCACCAGTCGAGGGAGACTGACCTGTGACAAGGGACAGAGAGCAACTTGTTCAGACTGTTCCTGTCAGGAGTACAGACTCACCTGGCCCAAGTTTGGAAGGAGTGCAGGTGCAAACGGGCATGTAAGATGATGAAGGTTCAACACTGTCATATGCCCAAGAAGCTGGAGGCAAGATCTCACTGTGACCTAAAGACTCAGTTGAAATTGTGCAGGGAGTTGTCAAGTTGAGGACTCTCCCTTGGTAGACAGACTCTGGATGTTGTAGCATTGAGAATGGCTCCTATGAACTCTATCCACTGTACAGGTAGAAGGAAGGCTTTTGTGATGCTGAACTGAAGACCGAGCCTTGTGAACAGAGGTGGTCTTGTTTACTGAAGTTTGAACTGCAGTGTAACAAGGCTCCTTTAGGAGCCAATTGTCAAGATATGGAAAATTGTTTACTTTTCATTGATGAAGCTGCATAGCAATGACTGCCATAGCTTCGAGAATACCCTTAGGTGGTAATATTGATGGTAGTCCTAGCCCACTAGAAAGTCTACAAACTTCTTGTGAGAAGAGTGTATCATAACATGCAGGTATGCATTCTGAAGTTCGAGGGTTATGAAATAGTCCCCCAGATCAAGGGGTGGGATGATAGCTGCAAATGTCATCATCTCAAACGTCTGAATCTTGATGAAGGTATTCAGCATCCTGAGATCGAAAATCTGTCTCCACTCGCCCTTCTTTTTGGGAATGAGAAAATATTTGGATTAAAATCCTCTTCCCTTGTACAGTGCGAACTTGTTCAATGGCTTCTAAGCAGAGAAGAGACAGAATCTCATATCTCACAAAAGACTTAAGAGATTGGTCCCTGAAAGGGATAGGGAAGGGGAATGTGTGTGTGTGGGGGGGTGGGGCATAGAGTGTAAGTGGATGGAATACCCTGATGTTATAACTTCGAATACCTATCTGTAGGTAAATCTGCTCCCATGAATTGTGGAAATGGGAGAGCCAAACTGTAATAGGTGAGAGAATAAGCTAAGCAGAATAGTGCAGTATCAGATCAGAGTCACGAGAGTGTTCCAAGGCATCCAAAGGAGCTTTTCATAGATGATTCCTGCTGTGTCAGTGGGGTTGTAATGGTGAAGGCTTTCCATTTGTGTAGTCTGGGTCTCTTCTTATGTGGCTCAGGTCCTATGTGGTAGGTGGAAAATGGGGGTGGACAGGACCTCTGAGTTGTTTGAGACCTACTGAAACTTTTTTTTTTGCAGGAGTGTGTGTATATATACCCAGGGAGCAAAGGGTAATTCTAGAGTCTTTCAAGGAAGAGGAGATTACTTACCTTGTACAGTAACTGGAGTTCTTCAAGAGCTTCACGTTTGAGTACAGAAGACAGTACCAATGACCATTTCAGCTTGGCTCTGGAGTCCTTGTATTCCAAAGACAACGAGTCTAGTGCTGATGCTGTTCTAAGTTGTTTACCTGACATGTTCTTGGTACGTGGCATGGTTTTCTTAGCTGGTGCCATGATCTCAGAACTGGAAGGGATGAGAACCTCAGCGCTACCCGTATCATGATATGAAGTTTCCTGAGACCTAGGCCAAGGAGATGACTTTCCCACTTCTCTTATCCCATTCTTGGAGAATGGTATCTCTTCTTCTTAGAGGGTCTGGATGGTTGTGAAGGGCCCTCAGGGTCTTTTGCTTACTGTCACAGCAGAGCCAGTCACTGGGGCTCTGATCAACTAGATCCAAGACACAGGGGATGAACTGGATCCCACGAGTCTCAGAGAGTGCACCATCAACAGGAGTTTTTTTGAACCTGCTTCTGAACCTGAGCAGATCTCACATTTGGAGAGGACATGAGTCTCTCCCATGCAGAGGAGGCACCTTCAATGACTATTGCTGAGGGGAAAAGACCCGTGGCATGTCTGGCAGGGTTTGAAGCCTGGGGTCTTGGGCATAATTGCACTTGAGTCTGTAGACCAAGACTTGAGAGGGTTGGGGGAAAAAGATCCATATTGGGCAAATGAAGAAGGGAAGGGGGAAACTAACCCCCAAAGTGCATACCATGCTAAATAACAAAAATAGAAGAAAATACCAAAAGAAAAGATGATGTGAGAAAGGTAGCAGGCTGCATAGCTAGCTAATGGACACAGCAATGCTCCTTCTCAAGTCAGTCTTGAAAAGGAACTGGAGTGGCAGTGGGTCTAGGAGCACAGGGAGGTGTATGGTGGAGGCATGACCCAAAGACACTGCTAATGAAAGTCTCCAATCAAGAGTGCCCATGGGCATGTGCACATCCGAATGCCAAGTACCCACAGGGACACTGCTCAAAGAAGAATGTAAGGACTAATCTGTGGGCTCACTGAATAATTTGAGGCCATTGAAGGAAAGTTTCTCTATAGCATTGTGGATCTTACGCAGGAAGCCTGAGGACTGCAGTGACGATGCATGGCACATGACCATGGCTGTGGAGATGGAGCAAGCTGCGCTGTCAGCTGTGTCAACAGGCACCTGTAAAGTCATCCTCACCAGGAGCTGTCCCTCCACAGTGACAGCCTGAAATTGCTCCCTGTGTTCTTGTGGGAAATGCTCAATAACGTAATTAAATTTGGCAAAGTTGATGTGACTGTTTTGTAAGCATCACCTGGCAATTCACAATTCTAAACTGCTGGGAGGCAGACAAATAACTCTTACAACCAAGTGAATCAAACCCTTCTGGTCTATGTCATGTGGGGTACAGCTTTTGAATGGTGCAGTCTGTTCCATTCATTAACTGCTTCCACTCCTAGGATGTTGGGGGTGGAGTGAGAAAATAATGACACTGAGTAGCATTTTGTATCTGCCCTCTGGAGCTGTCGGGGGCAGTGTCAGGGGTTTGCTAAATCATGTTGGTAGGCTTCAACTGCACTTTTTTCACAGGCCGGTCTTTTGGATTTTTTTCTAATGGAATTTGGAAAGTATTTGCCACTTTCTTCATCAAGTCCAAAACTGTTTGAAGTCATCTGCCACAGGCAATAGTGGCATAACTGCTTCATCTGGAGAGGATGATGATACGTTTGTTTGCAGAGTATGCTCTTTATCAGCCCTCCTTTCTTTCTCCTCAAACATTTTTCTGCAACGATGATTGCTAAGGGGAATGGATGAGTGTGGGGAATGCTGTCTCTGGTGTTCCGCATGAATGACAGGTGCCTTTGAAAACTGCTGGTGATTATAATGCTCAGTGGTCCCGGTATGGCCATTGAGGTGGCCCCAAAGAAAACTGGGGAGGCATCTAGCACTGCTCATACCATGGAGGTTGTTGAACCACCCGGTCATGGAAACAGCGAAATGTCCCTGGGCTGAATAATTTCAGGAGAGTCAGGTCTGGGTAAACAGGGAGGAGAGTCCTGAACTGACATTTGAGAGTCTGAAGAGCTCTCAACTATATAGTGTAATGGTGGAGAAGATGATGGTTCAGTGAGGGCCTGCCTGTTTGACTGTGTGGGAAACCAAGAGGTACCAGTGATCCCTGAGGTACCAGAGATAATGCAGGTTTGCTACCAGGAGTCTGAGTTCAGTAAAGGAGACTCAGGCTCATCAGAGACAAAAACAGGTCCCTGGAGAATCTGAACTTCTGCGGTACCACATGGGCTTGTGTGAAGAGCTAGTGAAGAGGTAGAGAAAGCTGTGATACCAAAGGTGGCATTGACACTGGTGGAATTGCCAATCGAGGTACTGATGCAGCAGTAGGTGCAGGCGGTACCAACTTCTTAGGTGCAGGGTCCTTATTTCTAGTACTCTTCTCATGCTTCAATGCTGCTGTGGCTTTGTACCAAGTGATGGGTACCCTGCAACTTATGAGTTTGTGGACTTTAATCTGGAAGTCTTGGTACCGGAACCACTTGAAGCCTCTGTCAAAATCTTTTGAGGAGTACGTGGTCTCTGCTGCAGCAGGTCTTTTTAGAACAGTGTTCTCTCTGAGGAGATTTCATGGATCTCCTAGATGAGGTCTTCCCTGTGTCCCTAACAGGTTTATGTCTCAAAGCTCGAGAGGGTGAGTGAGCTGCAGAGGATGATGGGGCACTGAGGTCACTCAGGGTATGTCTACACTACAAAGAAAAACCCGTGGGTGGCCCATGCTATCTGACTTGGGCTCGCAGGGCTCGGGCCATGCAGCTGTTTCATTGCTGTGTAGACTTCCAGGCTCAGGCTGGAGGCTGAGCTTTAGGACCGTCCCACTCTGCAGGTTTTTCTTTGCTGTGTAGACATACCCTTAGAGCCCACTTTACAAGGATCCGAAGCCGGGCAGAGGCAGTGCTCCATTATTAGAAGATGGAATTTTGTTTTTCTCTCTCTCTCTCTTACTCTCTCTCTCTCTCCCCCCCTTCTAGAGCAACTTTTGAAAGTTGTTCAGAACTTAATTAGCAGGCATGTGTATATCCCCAAGGTGGCATATACAGTGTGAATGGCCATCACTAACTGGGAAGGACTCCTGGCAAATGAGGCAAGGTTTGAAGCTTGGAGACGTAGGCATATCCCAACAAAAACAGGCTTCGCTGAGAACTTCCCTTACTGTCAAGAGGGATTAGGGGGAAGAACGTGTGTGAATAGCAGGAGTCAAAAGCCCTTGGCTAACTGGAAAAAAAAATGAACTGAACACTAAACTAACTAAAGTAATAAAAGGTATAAACCACAAAAGAATAAAACTGACTAAAAAAAACTAGTTGACAAGTAAAATCGCAAGCGAATGCTGAGGATGCTCCTTCTCAGGGCAAGGTGGTTGAGAAGGAACTGAGGGCAATTTGTCCATCACAGTCCAATATACTCTCAGTATGAGGTACGAAGATAGCTAGGGTGTATGCACACTCCAAATGGACACTGATGCCAAAAATTTCCAATCAAAGAAGCATGCACACCATGGAAGTGGAGCCTCCATAGAGACACTACTCGAAGAACTGGCCTAATTTCTTCTTCTTGTTCTATAGGGAGAGAGCCCCAAAGTGATTATGTTCTCACTTCTGAGCTAGATTTGGAGGATGTATGAGTGTTCTGGAATTGGACCACCCAGTCCAATTTTTGGAGTAGTTATGAAAGACCAATGACTAACAACGAAATCTATGATTCATTTCTTTTACTACCATATCTGCTTAATGTGTACTTCTACAGGAAAAACAGATTCCTGGGATTTATGAAAAAAGGAAAAGAAAAATCCAAAACAAAAAGAAAAGAAATATTGTTATTGGGGTAAGCACAGGTTAGGCCAGTGGTGGGAAAACTATGGTCCGGGGGCCGCATCTGGCCCTTCAGATGTTTTAATCCGTCCCTAGAGCTCCTGCTGGGGAGCAAGGTCCGGGGCATGCCCTGCTCTGTGTGCGCCATGGCTCCGCGTGGCTCCCAGAAGCAGTGGCATGTCCCCCCTCCGGCTCCTATGTGTAGGGGCAGCCAGGAGGCTCCACATGCTGTCCCCACCCCAAGTGCCGCCCCTAAAGCTCCCATAGGCCGGGAACCACGGCCAACGGAAGCTGCAGGGGCAGCACCTGTGGACGGGGAAGCGTGCAGATCCGCTTGGCCGCGCCTCCACGTAGGAGCCGGGGGGTGGGGGACATGCCGCTGCTTCTAGGAACTGCTTGAGGTAAGGGCCACCCGGAGCCTGCACCCCAACCCCCTGCCCCAGCCCTGATCCTACTCCTGCCCTCTGAACCCCTCGGTCCCAGCCTAGAGTACCCTCCTATACCCCTAACCCCTCTTCCCCAGCCCCATCCCAGAGCTCGCACCTCCAGCCAGAGCCATCACCACCACCCCCTGCACCTCAACTCCCTGCCCCAGCTTGGGGCTCCCTCCCGCACCCTGAATGCCTCATTTCTGGCCCCACCCCAGAGCCCAGACTCACAGCCAGAGCCCTCACCCTCTCCCGCACCCCAACCCCCAATTTTGTGAGCATTCCTCGCCCGCCATACACTTTCCATACAGATGTGGCCCTCAGGACAAAAAGTTTGCCTACCTCTGGGTTAGGCCTTATGTAAAATACACCCTAAGCTATATTAGAGTGTTTGTCACTCTTTGCCCCTAGAAAGGGACTGACTGAAGCTTTGAGAATGTTCGATTTAATGGAAGGCTAGGAAAGAATAGAACATGAACTGAGACTGAAGAAACAAATGCAACGTACCTTTGCTTCAAAGAATTTTTTTCTTAATTTGCTATCTTGCGGAGGTACTGTTTTTCTCAAATTTTTATACCATTTTCTAACAATATACCCTCTCCAGCAAGCTTGGATTCTGTTGAAAAGAAAATGTCGATGTTCAACAAATGCAAACATAAATTTAAAGAGAATAAAATAATTACCTGAAACATAACCATCTGAAAATTTTCAAACACTTAAATATTTACAGTACATCCACCAGTGCTGAGTTTTCAGTATGTAACTTGGAGCAATACGGCAAAATAAATGTTCAGCAACAGCAGCTCTATTGGAAGTAATCCTTACCTCGTAATACACTTTATTTTAAACAGACGCGCCCCATCATGTATTACTCTGGTCTGATATTGCTTCTTTCTACACAAAGGACAGGTCTTTTTACCTGCAAACTTTTCAAAAGCTTTCAGGCATGCCTAGAAAAATATCATTTTAAAATGTAAGTAGTCACTTATAATTTGTAGATGTAATGTTAATTTTTCTTCATAAATAAACCAGATTCACTTTAGATTACACTAAGTGAACATTTTTTGCTCTTTCATAAATTCAAAATAGCATATTTACAAGAATATACATTTATATCAATAAACTACTGGAAATAAGCAAATGGATGATAAACCTTTTTAGACTTACATGGAGTCAAATATTATGAATTCAGCTCATAATATTCACTTCGATGTACATAATTAGTAATCAGTATACAAACATATGTGGGTTTCCCTTGTATGCAAAATGTAACATTGTAAAACAGGAATAATAATATCTGTAAATTATGTTTCTAACAGTAAATGATATTGAGTCAAAATGCCTTCTTGCAAAACCAGAAATTGTGCTTACAGTAGATTTAGAATATTTAAATTACAAGAATGCTGTATTGGATGCTTTAATAGTTAAACCAGGGTCTACTCACTTTGTGAAATACATGGGAACATGAAAGCAGCACCTATTGTTCACAGAAAAAAAACAAGAACAGCTTGAAGTTTAAACTAGTTTAAAAGCTGAACACCAAAAATACATGAAGTAAAAGAAAAAATCTGAATGCAGAAAGGTTAACAATCCTGCTTGTTGGTAGTATTGCAAAAGACTTCTATTGAAAATGAAGTTTAAATATTTGCAATTTTTATTCTAAAAAGAGATATATAAATGAACAGCATAAAAAACTTCTGTAGGAAGCAACTAAAAAAATAAAATACAGCTCAAAGAAACAAAATGGTCATTCATTAGTTTTGAACTGCTTCATATAGAAAAGCCCATAGCAAATGGAGGGGAGGAGGAGCCGTAAAATGCCAAATGACAAGAGAAAATACATTTAAAATAAAAACTGATCTTTTTTCCTCAGAAAACAGTTAAATTTCAGTAAGTGATATGCAGCACACACAGTCTTCTCAGAGAAAGTGTGCTCACAAGCTTCATGCAAACTTCACCTTTTTCTGACCCAAACTCCTATCAAATGGTAGTGATCTCTATTCTGACAAAAGGTACAGCATTAGACAAAAAAGGCAGTTGATCCTTAGTGGAAGGAAAAACTGGAGAAGGAGTGAAATTGGAATAAGTACTGTGCATTACTGAGCTGGCAAACACAAAAGGATTAATGGCTAAACAGCCAGCTAAAGGAAAAGCTTTCAGATACAGTGGCTTTTTTCCCCTTGAGGGAGGACATTTAATGAAACACGCAGGACAAAAAGAATTCCAGAGACATTTCCCTTTTTTGTGCCAAATCTAAAGTAACCTTTTCATGAGTGCTGTCTTTTGCTCTCTCTAGTTAAAACTTAGACCTAAAGGTCTGCCAAACTGCCTGAGTTTGGCAGAACAGCCTTGTTCTTCAAGGCCATCCCACCTATCTTTTTGCAATTTTATACTTTCTTTTAAATAGGTAGCAATGTGGTAAAAGAGAAAAAATAAATAATTCACCTCAAAAACTGAAACTTCAACCCACCCACTGCCTCCACCCCAGTTCAACAAACAAAGCAGAAAAATACCCCAAAAAGCAGAATGAAAGAAACTTACAAGTAACTTTGAATAATGGTTTTCTCCTCCTAATTACGTTAACATCTGTCTAAAGAACAGCACTCATCTTTAGCTAGTTACTTGTCCTTTTTGTTTAAGTAATTCTAAAATTATACATGAGGGAATATTAATAAAATGTTTAAAGCAATTATGCTTACATTGCACATATTTGATGTATAAAACCATCAAGGTAAAATGCAGACATGTCCTCAGAAATTGTGACTAAATGACCAACTTGTATTGGGGAGACACCAATTTCACTCTGTGGACAAAAATAACTAAAGAACTATTTTTTTAAAACTAGCCTCACAAGAAAATAAGAAAAATAAGACATGATTTTTTAAAGTAAATTGCTCAATCAATAACTACTGTACAATAATGATGACGAACTAAGGTTAAGGCCTTAGCCACTTAGGCTATGTTTGGTTGGCTCAAACCCCAACTGGGCACAGGCCTATGGAAGTTTTGCAGGACTAGATATAGAGGTCTATTAGTTTTTTTCCCCTAGAGTAATATTTTCAGCAGCAAAAGAATGTCCTATACCACATATCTCTCCAGGGCAGCTTCAGATCTGGCCATATAATGGTTGGACAGGCAATCAGATATTTGAGTGACATCTAGGGATTTCACTGAGCATGCTCAATAGAATCCCCATTATCCATATATGGATATGGTTTTTTCTCCTGACTACCAGATATTTGTTAGCTACAAAACTGTGTTAAAATGGCCTCATCTGAAGCTATTGCTCTTTCCTGTCTGACAGGTCTGTTACTGAGGTTCATCAAGAAGATTTCTAACAATAATTGGCTTCTACCTCTTCTGGTACCAGTGGACAACATAAACAGCCTTAACAAGATGCCCTTCAGAGACTAACACTTTAATTTACAGAAGAGCAAGAAATAACCACGCACAGCCTACCTGCTTCAGTACAACTTTTTTTACTTTAACACCTAATTGCCTGGACTACATTCCCCCTACGCTCAAGTAAGTACTGCTGTAAAATGCTGAGTAGTTTTCAACTTCCACTGAAGTCAATGGGAGCTGAAGCTGCTCAGTACCTTATGGAGGTGGGGGTTGAATGCAATGATGCCCAGCAGAGTTACTCCAGCCAAGAGAAGAAGAAACCCTCAATTGTGTTGAGACTTTGAGAAAAGCTAAAGCTGGGAACTAAAGAGTACAGGATGCGACAGCTTAATGTGTATGAATAATTCAGGATCTGGGAACGCCAGGATCTCTGAGCAGCAGGAGCCTGCACAACCTAGAAAGTCAAGAACATGGTCTAATGATCCTTCAATTAGGCAATGTAATTGACATTCTCTTAATAAAAGGGAACCTGTGAAAACAACCTTTATAAAAATTATTTGTGGCACACCGACAGTGTGTTCAGTGATGCACAGCACACAAAGCAGACATGATTTCTGTCCCAAACAGTTTGCAATCTAAGAATTGGACCCTGCAAACACTACAGAAGTTCTATTGACTTCAGTGGGACTCCACCTGTTGTAAGTATTTGCAGAGCCAAGCTGTAAGATAACAAAATAGAATTTTCACATCCAGGTCACTAGTTCAAATCCACCCCAGGTCACTACTGACCAAAAGTCACTATCTTGTAGTTAAGGGTGTCATGAAATGAGTTGATGTCAGTACTCTTCTTTATGGACATGGTTCCAAAACAAAAAAACCATCACCATAAATTGTATCCTGACCGACAGTCTGCAGAGGTGTGAGAGGCCTGGATGAAGACTGAACTGTTTTCTGACCTCTAACAGAAAGCTTTCTCTGGATAAGGGTTGTCACACAATGGGTGCTGCAGGAACTTTTTCACTGCTATCACCTTTGTTGAATTTGTTCTTGCATAGCCTTTAAACTTTAGTTCTGTCAATCCAGTTCATTCCACAAGTACTAAATTCACATAAACTAAAGTAATGGAAATACAGCAAATATCTCAAGTTGGAATCTCTAATTTTTTCCTCTTGTTCCAACTAAAATTTTCTAGTATAACCATAACTTTGGAAAATGAATAACTAATAAGTGCATAACTGTTTAAAGAATGTTTTTGTGCAGAATACACTCCAAAAGTTACAAATGTACCTGTGGTTGAAGTGCAAATTCTTCCCTACATATTGCACAAGGTTGCACAGAATCTCCCTGTTTTACAGATCTTTGCTTTACTTTATCCCATTCTTCTGCTGTTAGTGGCAAGGAAGGAGGCTCAACTAAGCCCAGTTTCTGAGCTAGAGTGGAAAAAAAAGGACACACATTGATACTTCTACGGAATTAATTGTTTCTTCACATAAACCTCATTGCTATGTATCTATTTAAAAATACTGTATACAAATTCATAACCAAACTACATTCCAACCTATCATGGAGTATGCACTACAGACCTGATTCTGCAATGTGCTGAAAGCACTCAGCTCCCACTCAAACCAATGGTAGTTGGGCATGCTTACCACCAGGCATGAGGTGTTTAGCACCCATCAGAACTGGGCCTTTTTAATGTATATGGTTAAAGCAGAAACATGTTTTTTAATTTAATTTTTTTACATTCAGGTAATATGCATTTCCTTATCTGTTAATAGCTACTTAAGGTTTATTAAACTTAAATGCATAGTGCCTCATATAAAAAACAGTGTAATTTCAAAACCTTCAATACAAAATATTGTTGGAGTGTTTTTATACACAAGTATATTAATATATATGGAGATCCAGTTGAGGGGGAGTCAAACATGATGCTTAGTTTACTGGCCTGAGTAATGAGACAATAGGGGTGCAGTCCATAGTGACTGAGAAGAAGGAGGGCTTGCAAAGAAAAGAGTAAGAGCTCTCTTATGGGCATACTGAGCTGAAGCCAACGGCTTGATATCTACAGGGAAATGTCAGGAAGGCTGGATGAAATTTTAGTTTGAACAGGAGTGGAGAGTTAGATGTGTGAATAGTCAGCACAGAAATTATACCTGAACTCACAATTGCGAATGAGATCACCCAGAGAGGTTGTATAGACAGAAGAGGAGAGGGTTGAGCGTGGAGCTACTTGGGACCCATACAGAAAGCTGGAGGTGTCACAAGGAGGAACCTCTGAACAAAATACTAAAAGAGCGATTAAAAACAGGACAAGAATCAAGAGACGTAAGAGTCATGAAAGCCAAAAGGGCGAATTTTCAAGGAAAAGGAGCATGGTCTACAGCACTACAGGCAGCTGACAGGTCAAGGAGGATGAGGATGGAGTACTAGTTCTAAACTTTGGCCAGGAAGAGATTATTATAGACTTTGGGAACCATTTCAGAAGATGCAGAAGGCAGACTGGAGAGAATCTATGATGGAAATGGAGGAAAGGAACGCCAAATAGCAGATGTAGACAGAACATTTGGTGAGTTTAGAGATAAAGGGAAGATGAGATAGTAGTGGTAGAGGCAGATGTGGTAAGGCAATATGGGAAAGATTAAAGCATGCTTGTAGTGTGAAAGAAAGGAGCCTGAGGAAAGTGAGAGGCCAAGGAGAGAGGGATGGGGAGTAGGGATATCAAGAAGTTGGGATGAGAGGGCATCACTGGTGCAGGGGAAAGGGTTAGAGGAGCGGAGGAAATAGGAAATTTCTCTGAGATGGAAAAAGAAAAGAAAAGTGAGAAGGAAGACAGGGAGAGAGGAGGCCACACTGGATCTTCTTGACTTTCTCTCTGAAAAAGTCAGTAAGATCCTGTGTGGAGAGGGAACTGGAGGCTGGAGAGGGGGGAAGGTTTGAGGAGAGAGTCAAAGGGAGGAAAAAGGTGGTTCACCTTAAAACAAGCCTACATGGGCAGCTCAGGATTCCATTCCTACATGGAGGAATCCTTAGCCAGTACAAAGCTGGCTTTAGCACCATCCATTTTGGCCCCCATCCAGCCCTGGGACTGGGGGAGGTGGAAAGGTGCAGCTGAAGATTCAGCCCATTTGTCTTTATATTAAAGAAAAAGAGCAGAGATGTCTGTTTTTAATGCGTATCAATGAAAAACATCATCTGTGATTTTTTTTCTGAAATCAAACAAATGAAGTTAAAGTATGGATTGGATGAATGGCCTATAAGGTGGACAGAAAGCTGTCTAGATTGTCGGGCTCAATGGGTAGTGATCAACGGCTCAATGTCTAGTTGGCAGCCGGCATCAAGCGGAGTGGCCCAGGGGTTGGTCCTGGGGTCGGTTTTGTTCAACATCTTTATTAATGATCTGGATGATGGGATGAATTGCACCCTCAGCAAGTCTGCAGATGACACTAAGCTGGGGGGAGAGGTAGATATGCTGGAGGGTAAGAATAGGGTCCAGAGTGACCTAGACAAATTGGAGGATTGGGCCAAAAGAAATCTGATGAGGTTCAACAAGGACAAGTGCAGAGTCCTGCACTTAGAAGGAAGAATCCCATGCACCACTACAGGCTGGGGACCGACTAGCTAAGCGTCAGTTCTGCAGAAAAGGACCTGGGGATTACAGTGGTCGAGAAGCTGGATATGAGTCAGCAGTGTGCCCTTGTTGCCAAGAAGGCCAATGGTATATTGGGCTGTATTAGTAGGAGCATTGCCAGCAGATCGAGGGAAGTGATTATTCCACTCTATTTGGCACTGGTGAGGCCACACCTGGAGTACTGTGTCTAGTTTTGGTCCCCCCACTACAGAACGGATGTGGACAAATTCGAGAGATCCAGCAGAGTGCAACGAAAATGATTAGGGGGCTGGGGCACATGACTTACGAGGAGAGGCTGAGGGAGCAGGGGTTATTTAGTCTGCAGAAGAGAAGAGTGAGGGGGGATTTGATAGCAGCCTTCAACTACCTGAAGGGGGGTTCCAAAGAGGATGGAGCTAAGCTGTTCTCAGCAGTGGCAGATGACAGAACAAGAAGCAATGGTCTCAAGTTGCAGTTGGGGAGGTCTAGGTTGGATATTAGGAAACACTATTTCACTAGGAGGGTGGTGAAGCACTGGAATGGGTTACCAGGGAGGTGGTGGAATCTCCATCCTTAGAGGGTTTTAAGGCCCGGCTTGACAAAGCCCTGGCTGGGATTATTTAGTTGGTGTTGGTCTTGCTTTAAGCAGGGGATTGGACTAGATGACCTCCTGAGGTCTCTTCCAACCCTAATATTCTATGATTCTATTCTAAGGCTTAAAGAAATTAAAGGACAATATAATGAAAAAAAAATTAATTTAAGGGCTAATTTCTTTTTTCTTAAGAGGCATACTCTGCAATTCTTCTCTGAAAGGTTGGATCCCATTGAATACTTACAGGGGTGGACTAGAGCGGGGGATCATGATAAAGTGCTAAAGTGACTCACTCATGCCATGTAGTCAGAGGAAAACCTCCAAAGCTGAAAAATGAGATTCACATGCACCTGTAGAGAAATGCATATGGTTCTGGGATAACACTCAAACAAACACCATTACACTTTTAATCAAATATAAAACTTTCCCTTTTAAACAAATACATATTTTAAAAATATCTCTTAAGACATGGTGGGTCAGATTTCTTGGCATGCCATTTAGGAGAGAAGAATTTAACAGGTAAGCTGTACTTTTCTCAGTCAAATGACATGTCCAGCTATCCTTGGTTGATATGGTTAGTGGAGACAGCCATACATAGGCAGGAATAGGGATCAAAAATAAAAGTTTTAACCAGATAGAGTAGGAATAACTTTATGCAGGTCCATAATCACATTATTTTATTTGTATTTGGCTTCCACAGCATGTTAGATAAACCGTGCCTTGTGCCAAATGAAAAGCCAACTTGTAGTGCTTGCTAAATATATGCGGACGTGGCTATATGGACGCCTTGCAAATCTGTTCATCAGACGTGCAGGTTTTCTTATTCCTGGTATAAACTGTGACTGAGTGCAGATTTCACGAACACACTTTATAATCTTTGACAATGCAGCCCTTAATCCACCTCAATTAGTTGGGTTTTGAGGTATTTTACCTCTGCATCTTCAGTGAAAGGGGACAGTACAGTAGACTTTTTAATTTATTTTCAGCAATATCCGACTAGCCTCTATTGCCACAATAACGGAATACCTCACAATCAACAATGTATTTATCCTCATTGCCCTTAAGAAGTAGGAAGGTACTATATCCTCATTTTCCAGAAAGGGCACTGAGGCATAGAGAGACTGACTTCTCGAAGGTCATAAAAGAAGTCAGTGGCAGAGCAGGGAACTGAACCAGCATCCTAAGATAGCATCCTCACCCCTGGGCCATCCTTCACCATACTGTACAAGAGATTAGGACAGAAATATTAGTGCCAATTCTCATAGTGTACAAACAAAGTAGCTTGATCTGTGAGTGAAATGAGACATAGTTCTGAGAACTACCTTTCCTGGGCAAAATAAGCAGTATTCTGTCATAGGGAGAACTCCTGACTCTGACATCCTGAGGGCAGAAATGATTTTACTAGGAAGTAGGGCTGTCAAGTGATTAAAAAAATTAATCCCGATTAATCGCACTGTTAAACAATAAGAGAATACCATTTATTTAAATATTTTTGGATGTTTTCTACATTTTCAAATATATTGATTTCAATTACAACACAGAATACAAAGTGTACAATGCTCACTTTATATTTATTTTTTATTACAAGTATTTGCACTGTAAAAAACAAAATAAATAGTATTTTTCAGTTCACCTAATACAAGTACTGTAGTGCAATCTCTTTATCATGGAAGTTGAACTTACAAATGTAGACTTATGTACAAAACACTGCATTAAAAAATAAAACAATGTAAAATTTTAGAGCCTGCAAGTCCACTCAGTACGACTTCTTGTTCAGCCAATCGCTCAGGTAAACAAACTTGTTTGTATTTTCAGGAGATAATGCTTCCTGCTTCTTGTTTACAATGTCACCTGAAAGTGAGAACAGGCGTTCTCATTGCACTGCTGTAGCCGGCGTCGCAAGACATTTACATGCCAGATGTGCTAAAGATTCATATGTCCCTTCATGCTTCAACCACCATTCCAGGGGACTTGTGTCCATGCTGACGACGAGTTCTGCTTGATAACAATCCAAAGCAGTGCAGACCGATGCATGTTCATTTTCATTATCTGAGTCAGATGCCACCAACAGAAGGTTGATTTTCTTTTTTGGTGGTTCGGGTTCTGTAGTTTCTGCATTGGACTGTTGCTCTTTTAAGAAGTCTGAAAATATGCTCCATATCTTGTCCCTCTCAGATTTTGGAAGGCACTTCAGATTTGTAAACCTTGGGTCGAGTGCTGTAGCTATCTTTACAAATCTCACATTGGTACCTTCTTAGCTTTTTGTCAAATCTTCAGTGAAAGCGTTCTTAAAATGAACAACGTGCTGGGTCATCATCCGAGACTCCTATAACAAGAAATATATGGCAGAACGCAGGTAAAATAGAGCAGGGGACACACAATTCTCCTCCAAGCAGTTCAGTCACAAACTTAATTAACATATATTTTTTTTAATGAGTGTCATCAGCATGGGAGCATGTCCTCTGGAATGGTGGCTGAAGTATGAAGGGGCATACAAATGTTTAGCATATCTGGCATGTAAATACCTTGCACTGCTGGCTACAAAAGTGCCATGCAAATGCCTGGTCTCACTTTCTGGTGACATTGTTAAAAAGATGAAAGCAGCGTTATCTCTCTAAATGTAAACAAACTTGTTTCTCTTAGCAATAGGCTGAACAAGAAGTAGGACTGAGTGGACTTGTAGGCTCTGAAGTTTTACATTGTTTTGTTTTTGAGGGCAGTTATGTAACAACAAAAAATCTACATTTGTAAGTTGCACTTTCACAGCAAAGAGACTGCACTGCAGTACTTGTATGAGGTCAATTGAAAAATACTATTTCTTTTATAATTTTTACAGTGCAAATATTTGTAATAAAAATATATATACTTTGATTTCAATTACAACACAGACTAGAATATATTTGAAAACGTAGGAAAAATCCAAAATATTTAATACATTTCAATTGGTATTTTATTGTTTAACAGTGCAATTAAACCTGCGATCAATTTTTTTGAGTTAATCACGTGAGTTAACTGTGTTTAATCAACAGCCCTACTAGGAAAGCATTTTTAACTGAAAGGAAGAAGAGACATACCGCCCTAAAGTGCTGAAAAGGGCAACTTGTTAAGGCTTATTCGATTGTTACATTTCCAAGTAGGGGAAGTGTGCATCATGGAAGTGTTGATAATCTTTGCTGCATTGATGAACCTCTTCATGTGGATGAAAATCTAGTTTTGTCTAATTTCTGGAATCTAGAAGGTTATCTAGTGATGCAATTTGGACCTTGAGAGTACTACCATTTAAGATGCATTCCAATTCCTCTTGAAGGAATAACAGAATGCTGGAAATCTCACATTTGGGTGAATTTATGTTCTTGTATCTAGCAGTGGCAGAATTTTGATCAAAACCTGTCATAAGCCTAAGATGTAGAGTTTTTTCTAGAAGCTGAGAGAGTAGCAATATCTTGTTCTGAGTAATCTTTTTTCTTCTACATCTCCCTTTCAAAACTCATGCCATCAGACTTGTGTATCCAAGCCTAATTTGTCCTGGAGAGAGAGAAGTTCCTTACACACCAGCACAAGAATTGGGTTTCTAGCATTGCCACCAAGTACCAGTGTGTTTAAGACCTTTTTGAGGCTGTGTTATGATGTTTCTTTCACTCTGATTTTCCTGGGTTATCTTATCTAGAAGAGGAATTAAGGTAGAAGACATACACGATGCTCTTTAGTCAGTCCTGAGATGGATTCTACTGCTATTGCTTCTGTGTCCATTCCTTTGAAGTACCATTTTGTCTTGACAATCCTTGGAAGTCTTGTGAATGTCCTAGGTTGGCTTTGGTCTGGTTCAAGATCTCAGTAAGGTAGTGGAGGAATTCCAAAGGGACACTCCATTCCCTTTGGATCATCTGTCTTTGGTTGAGTTAGTCCATTTTTGTAGCTTTTCAGGTGTATACAATTTTGATACCGCATCTTGTTCAGCCCTTTAGAACAGGGGTCGGCAACCTTTCAGAAGTGGTGTGCCGAGTCTTCATTTATTCACTTTAATTTAAGGTTTCGCGTGCCAGTAATACATTTTAACATTTTTTAGAAAGTCTCTCTCTAAGTCTCTATATTGTATAACTAAACTATTGTCGTATGTAAAGTAAACAAGGTTTTCAAAATGTTTAAGAAGCTTCATTTAAATTAAAATGCTGATATTATGCCTCCGGCCCGCTCAGCCCACTCCCGGCCTGGGGTTCCATTCACCTAGGCCAGCAGTGGGCTAAGTTGGGCCTGTGGCCGGGACCCCGGCTGGCAAGGGGCCGGCAGCCAGAACCCCAGACTGGCAGTGGGCTGAGTGGGACCGGCAGCCGGGACCCCAGACCGGCAGTGGGCTGAGCGGCTCAGCCCGCTGCCGGTCTGGGGTTCCCCCCACCAGCTCCTGCCAGCCAGGGTCCCGGCTGCCGGCCCCGCTCAGCCCGCTGCCGGTCTGGGGTCCCGGCCCTACCTACGTGGGTACCTACCTTCTCCCTGGTTTTAGCCCATTCTCTTCTTCTCTCTCTCTCTCTCTCTCTGCACTGAGCACAGGGCTGGGGGTGAAGGAGCAGGTTGGGGTGTAGGGTCTGGCCAGGAGCTAGATTGAGGGAGGGGGACTCAAGGTTGGGGCAGGAGGTTTGGGAGTGGAGCGCTTACCTGGGCAGCCCCCATTTGGTGTGAGGGGTGCAGGTAGGAATGTGTGTGTGTGGGGAGGGGGGGTGCAGGAGCTTCTGTTTGGTGCTCAGGGTGGGGGGGTGGGGATGTTGGGGGTGCAAGAGTCAGGGCATGGAGTGTGGGGGGGTGCAAGAGTCAGGGCATGGAGTGTGGGGGGGTGCAAGAGTCAGGGCATGGAGTGTGGGGAGGTGCCAGAGTCAGGGCAGGGGCCTGGAGGGTGTGGGGGTGCAGGGCTCAGAGCAGAGGGCTGGGAGTGTGGGGGGGGTTCAGGAGTCAGGGCGGAGGCTGGGGGTATGGGTGTGGGCTGGAGTCATGGGGATGCTCCCAGCCCCCTGCCATGAGTGGCTCACGGCAGGGGGCTGGAGGGGATATGCCCTGATTCCACCCTCCTTACCCAAGGCTCCGTCCCCACCTCTTCTTCAGAGCAGCGAGCACGCTGCGGCTACAGTTCCACTTCCCCCCCCCGCCTCCAGGGCCATCAGCTTTTCGGCTGCAGGGAGGGGGAGGAGCAGGAACCGAGCACACTGGGTGAAGAGGCGGGGGAGGAGGGAGCTTGGCTGCTGGTGGAGGCTTCCCTGCAGCAGCAGCCGGCAGGACCAAGCTTCTGCCCCCTGCCCCCGCAGGAGAGCGTGGTGGGCGGGGGGCGGAGAAGAGCAGGCTGGTCCGGGCAGGATTTTAATGGCACGCTGCTGCCTGCCGGGGTCCTGGCCGCCAGCCCCGCCCAGCCCGCTGCTTGCCTGGGTTCGGCAGTGGGCTGAGCAGGGCCGGCGGCCAGGACCCTGGCAGGCAGCAGCGTGCCATTAAAAATCGGCTCGCATGCCATCTTTGGCACGCGTGCCATAGGTTGCCAACCCCTGCTTTAGAACAATTATATAGCTTTGTGATGCAGACTGTTGCACACCCTGCGTGTAGAACCGCAGCCTGACCTTATTAGAGAGATTTTTCTTTGAACATGAGCTTGCAGTGATAAGATTAGATGAACTACTTTTAGCTCCAGAAAGCTGATACGGTCATGTTCTTCCTTCTGTGACCTGTGTCTTTGTAATGACTCCTGATTCCAGTGGGGACTCCTGCATCTTTGCAACGACTCCTGGCAGGCTGATATCCATTGTCAATGAGAGTGCCTTGCATGATTATTTCCCTGAATGATCACCAAAGTATCCACAGGCTTTCTGATACAGAGAGTTTGGTAAATCTTTAGAGGTCTTGCTGCGTGTGTGGTTCCAGGTCCTGAACATGAATTTTTGAAGTAGTTATATGTGATAACTTGAGTTATTGGACTTGACTGTGCACAATACCATCATCCCTACAATTATCAAGCAGAAATCCTAAGATTACACTACGAGGCTTGAAATGAGCAAGCAGTTGTGATAATCTTTCTTTTCACAGTGTTGTTCTCCTTAAAACAGATCTTTCAGAGGCTTTCTAAAAATAAATATTGATAAATATCCATCCACAAAGTGTAACATCCTCCTATCTGTGTGAACCTTTATGTACACTTCATAATTCTGCCTGTCCAGTATGTTTTAGTTGCTATCAGTGCACAGAGTCAGCAATTAGCTGTGGACAATGGCAAATGGAATACATAATTTAGTTGAACCCACCATCTTGAGCTCTGCCAGTGGATTATATGTGAGGAAGATGACTTTACTTCTGACCCAAGGACAGCTATGATTTTAATTGTTAAAGAAATTGTTTTATCCAGGAATTCGAGTCCTTGTGAAGAGAGGGAAGAGTTTCACAGAGCTTAAAAGATGTCTTCAAAAGATGAGTCTGGCTTTATGGTTTATCTCAGTTTACAAGTTTATTTGCAAACATTTATTCGTGAGGCACACAGCTTTACTAAAAAACCATGATTGTTCTGTAGATAGTAAAAAATTTTCAATATACTTAAAATAAGCATAATGTCTAAGGTTAATTGTTAAGTTTCTTCTTACTATAGTTTATACTCCTTAACTATAGATTTCCACCACATCACATACAAACTTCTTGTTACTTTGAAAATAACAGCTTCTTGATCAAGCAGTTAAGCCAAGAATCCATCAGCTTGTTAAGCAATCTTATATGCTGCATTACCAACCTAAAATAGGTGGCAAAGAAAACTTTAACCAATGCTGCAGGCAGGTTCTCTTGGCAAGCGTGTACAGTTCCTAGTGCAGTATATGTACTTTTTTTCACAGGCTCAGGAGATCCCCAGCACTGTCTCTGGGCAGCTTTGATACCCAGACACTAATCCAGCCCCTATCAACAGATCCTGGAGCTCATAGTTCTGGGTGCTTGGAAGTGCATCCTGAATCTAGGACTAGAGGCAAAGAGAAAGTGTATGAAATTAAAGTATTATATTTAGTAGTGCAAAATATTCTCTTCACTGATGAAAAATGAACTCTCCATCAACTTCCCTGTAGTAAAATCCATTCCTCTATCAGCCTCATCATTGCTGAAGTAAAATTTGGGCTTTAAAAGAGAGAGGAGAGATCCTGTAGAAACAATTATGACTGACATCTTCAAAAATCTGCAAATTAATACAATTTTAAATAGCCCACGTGGTAGTCCAAGTCATGAGAAAAGTTGTGCTGTTGTTTATCTGTATTGCAGTAGTATCTAAAGGCTCCAATCATGGATCAAAATCCCATTTTACTAGGTGCTGTTCAAACACATAACAGTGGGCTTGGCTACACTGGAGAGTTGCAGCGCTGGTGGTGGCTTTACAGCGCTGCAACTCACTCACCGTCCACACGTGCAAGGCACATACAGCGCTGTATCTCCCTGGCTACAGCGTTGGCTGTACTCCACGTCTGCCTGGGGAATAACGACTGCAGCGCTGGTGCTGCAGCGCTGGTGCGCCAGTGTAAACGGTGATTAATCTTACTACGCTGTAACTGACCTCCAGAATTTTCCCATAATGCTTTTTAACTAAAGAACTCTCTTTGTTTTGTTATGATGCCTCTCTTTGTTTTGTTGTGAACTCGGGGCTCCCGGAGCTGCTTATCTAAAAAACAAACACAGCTACTGTTTGCTGTGAATGAGGCAGGCAGGGGGATGAATGTCTACAGCCTAGTGTTTGCTTGAGGAGAGAAACAGCATGGCGGGGGGGGGGGGAAGAGGGGGAAGGGAGTCCGTCTGAGCAGCTGCTTATCTGGTCTGCAGGCTATTTGCATTTAAGAGTGAATGAGGGGTCGGGGAAGTGGTCAGAATTTGCAAGGCAGGGAGCTGACAGTGTCGGCTCCAAAAATCCACTCTCTCTCTCCCCCCCACACTCCCTGTCACACTCCCCCCCACCCCCCTCTTTTGAAAAGCACGTTGCAGCCACTTGAACGCTGGGATAGCTGCCCATAATGCACCACTCCCAACACCGCTGCAAATGTGGCCACACTGCAGCGCTGGTAGCTGTCAGTGTGGCCACACTCCAGTGCTTTCCCTACACAGCTGTACGAAGCCAGCTTTAACTCCCAGTGCTGCACACCTGTAACTGTAGCCAAGCCCAGTGAGACAGTCACTGCCCCAAAGACCTTACAATTTAAGTATAAGACAAGAAACAACATGTGGATAAACAGACACTGGGAGCACAAAATAACAATGAAGCAAATTTGGTCAGCATGAAAAGCAGTGGTCATAGCACATCTATTTAACCATACATTTTTTGTAGACATCATGACAGAGAAGAATTTTAACAAGCCATTTGATGAAGGGCAACGAGGTGGCTATGTGGATTTTTACTGTGAGCTCCTGCTATGCATGAGGGGTGATATGAGAGTTAATCACAAAGATGCTTGTGAGAAATTTTCCCAAATGGGTGGCAAAGGCTGGCAACATTGGCAGAATGAAGGCAGACGTTGATGTTTCAATAGAGAATAAGTGATGATAGGTAGGACAGGGATAGGACAGAACAGCCTTAAAAACAAAGATGAGTCATTTGTTACGATCCAGTAGAAAAAGGAGAGAAAGTGGTGGGACACACACAGAGGGGTGGTAGGATCAAAGTGACTAGCCAGGAAAATGATCTTTGAAGCAGCATTTTGAATGAATACAATGTCAAGGCCTAGGGATGGAGGTTGGAGTCATCAAGATCCAAGAATATTCATGTTTACCCACCAAAAGTTTACATGACAAATCCATTTCACATTAGCTTGATGTTTCTGCTAAAATGATCAAGTGAGACAATTTTAAATACTGACATTTAAATTGCACATCTTTAGCTTTAATGTCCCTGCTGAGGTGAATGGGATAGTACAGACCTAAGCTTTTGTTTGACTTGTCTGCAGACTTAGAAAGAGAACATTGCATCACTTCACATTTGCAAGGTTGTCTTCACAACAAGAAGAATTGGAAATGTAATTATTACAATATTGTATGAGGATACAATTATTGTGCCAGATGGGAAAAAGTTATGGCAAAAATGTAAACAGTTTATTGTGTAAAGATATATTGAAGATTACATGAAGATGTTTAAATGTAAAAGTTTTAATTTTTTTTTTCAATTTTAAATTACAAAAACAAATACTTTATAAAAACACTTAAAATGAGTAATTTCAATGTTTCTGTCTTTCAGTAAATTCTTTGGATTCACTTGCACAAAAAAACCTATATTGGACCCTTTAGTCAGTGCTGAGTTGGGAAGGAAATATTTTGTCTTTCTTATAAAAACCAAATGAATACATTCACACTTTAATTGATTTTTTTCAACTAAGCCTTCAGCTTCCATAATGACTCACACCATTCATGTGAGGCAAATAAATATAAAACCCAGACAAATAAAGAAAGTCCTTTAAACTGATGTGGAACCATAACCATGTGAACATATTAACACTACCCTTGTTTCCCCACTCTCTTTTGTCCTATTTGTTACTCATTTGTTGAGTCTAGTACACCATAGGAGGAAGGAGAACAGCCTGCTCTGCAGAGAGGAGACTGGCTCCTGGCCACCTCAGCCAGTAGACCTAGCTCCACCCTTAGATCCTCCATCCATCCCTGTACCGGCAACAGAAAGTGGGGAGGAGCCACTGGTCCCCAAGCCTGGGAGGCTCAGAACTACCACAACCAAGAGGAAGAGGTGTAGAGTACTGGTGGTTGGGAACTCCCTGCTGAAGGAGACGGGAGGATAGAATTAGAAATCAAAACAATCTTGACAAACTAGAGGATTGGTCCGAAATTAACAAGATGAAATTCAGTTCAGAGAGGTGCAAAGTACTGTACTAAAGAGAGAAAAATCAAATGCACAATTACAAAATGGGGAATCACTGGCTAGGCAGTATTACTACTGAAAAGCATAAGAACATAAGAACATAAACATAAGAACATAAGAGAGGCCGTACCGGGTCAGACCAAAGGTCCATCTAGCCCAGTATCTGTCTACCGACAGTGGCCAATGCCAGGTGCCCCAGAGGGAGTGAATTTAACAGGCAATGATCAAGTGATCTCTCTCCTGCCATCCATCTCCATCCTCTGACGAACAGAGGCTAGGGACACCATTCTTACCCATCCTAGCTAATAGCCATTTATGGACTTAGCCACCATGAATTTATCCAGTCCCCTTTTAAACATTGTTATAGTCCTAGCCTTCACAACCTCCTCAGGTAAGGAGTTCCACAAGTTGACTGTGCGCTGCGTGAAGAAGAACTTCCTTTTATTTGTTTTAAACCTGCTGCCTATTAATTTCATTTGGTGACCCCTAGTTCTTGTACTATGGGAATAAGTAAATAACTTTTCCTTATCCACTTTCTCAACATCACTCATGATTTTATATACCTCTATCATGTCCCTCCTTAGTCTTCTCTTTTCCAAGCTGAAGAGTCCTAGCCTCTTTAATCTTTCCTCGTATGGGACCCTCTCTAAACCCCTAATCATTTTAGTTGCCCTTTTCTGAACCTTTTCTAGTGCTAGAATATCTTTTTTGAGGTGAGGAGACCACATCTGTACACAGTATTCGAGATGTGGGCGTACCATGGATTTATATAAGGGCAATAATATATTCTCAGTCTTATTCTCTATCCCCTTTTTAATGATTCCTAACATCCTATTTGCTTTTTTGACCGCCTCTGTACACTGCGTGGACATCTTCAGAGAACTATCCACGATGACGCCAAGATCTTTTTCCTGACTCGTTGTAGCTAAGTTAGCCCCCATCATGTTGTATGTATAGTTGGGGTTATTTTTTCCAATGTGCATTACTTTACATTTATCCACATTAAATTTCATTTGCCATTTTGTTGCCCAATCACTTAGTTTTGTGAGATCTTTTTGAAGTTCTTCACAATCTGCTTTGGTCTTAACTATCTTGAGAAGTTTAGTATCATCTGCAAACTTGGCCACCTCACTGTTTACCCCTTTCTCCAGATCATTTATGAATAAATTGAATAGGATTGGTCCGAGGACTGACCCTTGGGGAACACCACTAGTTACACCTCTCCATTCTGAGAATTTACCATTAATTCCTACCCTTTGTTCCCTGTCCTTTAACCAGTTCTCAATCCATGAAAGGACCTTCCCTTTTATCCCATGACAGCTTAATTTACGTAAGAGCCTTTGGTGAGGGACCTTGTCAAAGGCTTTCTGGAAATCCAAGTACACTATGTCCACCGGATCCCCCTTGTCCACATGTTTGACCCCTTCAAAGAATTCTAATAGATTAGTAAGACACGATTTCCCTTTACAGAAACCATGTTGACTATTGCTCAAGAGTTTGTTTATCTATGTGTCTGACAATTTTATTCTTTACTATTGTTTCAACTAATTTGCCCGGTACCGACATTAGACTTACCGGTCTGTAATTGCCGGGATCACCCCTAGAGCCCTTTTTAAATATTGGCGTTACATTAGCTAACTTCCAGTCATTGGGTACCGAAGCCGATTTAAAGGACAGGTTACAAACCTTAGTTAATAGTTCCGCAACTTCACATTTGAGTTCTTTCAGAACTCTTGGGTGAATGCCATCTGGTCCCGGTGACTTGTTAATGTTGAGTTTATCAATTAATTCCAAAACCTCCTCTAGTGACACTTCAATCTGTGACAGTTCCTCAGATTTGTCACCTACAAAAGCCAGCTCAGGTTTGGGAATCTCCCTAACATCCTCAGCCGTGAAGACTGAAGCAAAGAATCCATTTAGTTTCTCCGCAATGACTTTATCGTCTTTAAGCACTCCTTTTGTATTTTGATCATCAAGGGGCCCCACTGGTTGTTTAGCAGGCTTCCTGCTTCTGATGTACTTAAAAAACATTTTGTTATTACCTTTGGAGTTTTTGGCTAGCCGTTCTTCAAACTCCTCTTTGGCTTTTCTTATTACACTCTTGCATTTAAGTTGGCAGTGTTTGTGCTCCTTTCTATTTGCCTCACTAGGATTTGACTTCCACTTTTTAAAGGAAGTCTTTTTCTCTCTCACTGCTTCTTTTACATGGTTGTTAAGCCACGGTGGCTCTTTTTTAGTTCTTTTACTGTTTTTCTTAATTTGGGGTATACATTGAAGTTGGGCCTCTATTATGGTGTCTTTAAAAAGGGCCCATGCAACTTGCAGGGATTTCACTTTAGTCACTGTACCTTTTAACTTTTGTCTAACTAACCCCCTCATTTTTGTATAGTTCCCCCTTTTGAAATTAAATGCCACAGTGTTGGGCAGTTGAGGTGTTCTTCTAACCACAGGGATGTTGAATGCTATTGTATTATGGTCACTATTTCCAAGCGGTCCTGCTATAGTTACCTCTTGGACCAGCTCCTGCGCTCCACTCAGGATTAAATCTAGAGTTGCCTCTCCCCTTGTGGGTTCCCGTACCAGCTGCTCCATGAAGCAGTCATTTAAAGTATCGAGAAATTTTATCTCTGCATTTTGTCCTGAAGTGAAATGTTCCCAGTCAATATGGGGATAATTGAAATCCCCCACTATTATTGGGTTCTTATTTTTGATAGCCTCTCTAATTTCCCTTAGCATTTCATCATCACTATTACTGTCCTGGTCAGGTGGTCGATAATAGATCCCTAATGTTATATTTTTACTAGAGCATGACATTTCTATCCATAGAGACTCTATGGAACATGTGGATTCGCTTACGATTTTTACTTCATTTGAATCTACACTTTCTTTCACATATAGTGCCACTCCTCCCCCTGCACGACCTGTTCTGTCCTTCCGATATATTTTGTACCCCGGAATGATTGTGTCCCATTGGTTGCTCTCAGTCCACCAGGTTTCTGTGATGCCTATTATATCTATATCCTCCTTTATCACAAGGCACTCTAGTTCACCCATCTTATTATTTAGACTTCTGGCGTTTGTGTACAAGCACTTTAAAAACTTGTCCCTGTTTATTAGCCTGCCTTTTTCTGATGTGCCAGATTCTTTTTTATGTGACTGTTTATCATCTGATCCGGCCCTTACATTATACTTTTCAGTCCTTTGCTCCTGACTATAACCTGGAGATTCTCTATCATCAGACTCTCCCCTAAGAGAAGTCTGTGTCCGATCCACACGCTCCTCTGCAGCAGTCAGCTTTCCCCCATCTCCTAGTTTAAAAACTGCTCTACAACCTTTTTAATGTTTAGCGCCAGCAGTCTGGTTCCACGTTGGTTTAGGTGGAGCCCATCTCTCCTGTATAGGCTCCTCCCATCCCAGAAGTTTCCCCAGTTCCTAATGAACGTGAACCCCTCCTCTCTACACCATCGTCTCATCCACGCATTGAGACTCTGAAGCTCTGCCTGCCTACCTGGCCCTGCGCGTGGAACTGGGAGCATTTCTGAAAACGCCACCATAGAGGTCCTGGATTTCAGTCTCTTCCCTAGCAGCCTAAATTTGGCTTCCAGGACATCTCTCCTACCCTTCCCTATATCATTGGTACCTACATGTACCACGACCACCGGCTCCTCCCCAGCACTACACATAAGTCTATCTAGATGCCTCGAGAGATCCGCAACCTTCGCACCAGGCAGGCAAGTCACCATACGGTTCTCTCGGTCATCACAGACCCAGCTATCTACATTTCTAATAATCGAATCTCCCATTACTAACACCTGCCTTTTCCTAGAAACTGGAGTTCCCTCCCCCGGAGAGGCAACCTCAGTGTGAGAGGCAACCCCAGCACCATCTGGAAGGAGGGTCCCGACTACGGGAAGGTTTCCCTCTGCTCCCATCGACTGCTCTGCTTCCCTGGGCCTTTCTTCCTCCTCAACAGCACAGGAGCTGTCTGAGTGGAGGTGGGACAATTCTACAGTGTCCCGGAAAGTCTCATCAACATACCTCTCTGCCTCAGGGGATTAGTGTCCGATTCTGAGCACCACACTAGGAAAGATGTGGACAAATTGGAGAGAGTCCAGGGGAGAGCAACAAAACTTGATAAAATGATAAAAAAAGCGCAGAAAAGTTGACTTCTGAGAAAAGGTTAAAAAAACTGGGCATGTTTAGTCTTGAAAAAAAGAAGACTACGGGGAGCTGATGAATCTTCAAATATGTTAAAGGCTGTTATAAAGAGGATGGCAATCAATGGTTCTCCATGTCCACTTAAGGTAGCACAAGAAGTAACGGGCTTAAACTACAGAAAGGGCAATTTAGGTTAGATACTAGGAACTACTTTAACTATAAGGGTAGTTAAGCTTTGGAATAAGTTTCGCAGGGAGGTTTTTAAGAACAGATTGGGCAAACAAACACCTGTCAGAGATGGTCTAGGTTTAGCCGGTCCTGCCTTAGTGCAGGGGGCTGAACCGAAGGATTTCTCGAGGTCCCCTCCAGCTCTACACTTCTATTCTATGAAATTAGGGCCTGACCTTGCAACTGATTCCATACAGGCAGACCATTGTGCTGGTACAGCATCCTATTGATTCTGTGTAGTTCTCCTTGCAGAATCAGAGCCTTGAATTGTAAATTCTTTATAGAGTACGGACATATGTGTCTGCATAGCAGCTACCCTAATGGCAATGTGATCTTCACTGGGGCCTTTGGGCATTTCCACAAAAAGAGAGTAAATCAGAATGAGTGGTGTTTATCTCACTATATTGTAAGATCTTGATGGGGAAGGTCTGTGTCTTTTTTAAAAAGTCTAGTCAAGAGGTTTTGGGGGGAAGGGAAGCATAGGCCCCGGGGGTGCTCAGGCTCCCTGCTCTGACCCAGGTCCCACCCCCACCCGCCACCTACCACCAAAACCCCCACGCCATTCTGCATCTTCCCACCTCCGCTCTGCCCCAGGCCCTGCTCACACCCCACCCTTTCTCCCAAGTCTCCACCTCCATCCCGCCTCTTCCCACCCAGTTCTGCCCCCTTCCCTGAGCATGCCCCATTCCCGTCCTCCCCCTTCCTCCCAGAGCCTCCTGCTCACCGTGAAACAGCTGATTGCAGTGGGCGGTAGGTGCTGGGATGGAGGGGGAGGAGTTGATCAGTGCAGCCTCCAGTGGGCAGGAGGTGCTGGGGAGGGAGTGGGGGAGCTGGCAGCCAGTGGGTGTTAAGCACTTGCTAATTTTTTTCATGGGTGCTCCAGCCTTTGAGTGCCCACGGAGTCAGCGCCTATGTGGGGAAAGATAGGGAAACCAAAAGAAATGTTTCATGGTAAGAATGCTGTAGAATCCTTTAGCAAGGGGATCTCTGAAACTAATGGTTGGGAAAGACATCATGGCTGTTAGTCTGCTAATATACTTGCTGCATTTTTATAGTAATGTTTATTGCCACTGTAAAATTGTATTATAATAAAGAAATGTTTCTTCTTTGAGTGCTTGCTCATGTCCACTCCAATGTAGGTTTGTGCTTGCTCTGAAAACCACCGCCGGAAAAGTTTTTCTCTTGGTGATATCTGTCAGGTCGGCTCTGGTGCTCCCTGAAGTTGTCTCCTCACAGTTAGTATAGTTGGTAGTGGACTCCATTTAGCAGGGTTAGCACTTGCATCGTGCTGGGGTATGTCTTGGTCCCCAGGATTCAAGCCATGTGTGTCATGCCATCAGCAAATACTGGTTAGTCACCCACATTCCAGCTGCCTCAAGTATCTGAGGGAGGCCCACATGCAGGAGTGTTGCAGGATTTGCAAGGGCTTCAGGCCCAGAATTAATGAGGACAGCGACACCAGACTCAAGTATCCTTATGGAGGCAGCGCTTTGGAGCTGAGTCACATTGACTCAGCACCAAGTACTTCGGCTTCAGTGAGAAGTGCCTCAGAGTCTCTAAAGGAGGCGCAGCGCCGTTCCATTTCTCTGGAGCCAAGAAAAGACTCTGTCTATGGCCTGGCACCGACACTCATCCTCAATGCCGAGGACAACAATGCCAGAGTGGGATTCTCGGCACCGCTCTCTACTGCCGGTGCCAAGAAAGAAGCAGAGAAAAACTGGTCAGGGGAGATCCCCAACCCCAAGGTCTGCAAGGCATAGAGATACTGACACAGTGTGACCTGTGTTGGGCCGCTCGGAAATGCCAGCGGTGCGCATGGTACCATTGACTCCGGCCCCAGTAAGGGCGCCGTTGGACACTCCGGCAAGGGAGAGCCATCGGAGTTTGACAGCCGTGGTGCTTCTGTCCATGCCAGAGGCATTAGAGGCAGTGAGGGAGTTGCTGTCACTCCTGGTACCGCCATCCCCTGCCACTCAGGAGCTGACTGCGGTGGCACCGGAGGCAAGGACCTTTGTATCACCGAGACCCCAGATGCCGTCAAAAGGCGCGGTGCCTATCTCCTTCCTCCCAGCACCGTTCACCAACACCAGTTGGCATCGCCTCACTCTGGTCGCTGAGAAAATGACTCCTCGGAGTCAGATTCTGAGGTGGAGTCATATGTCTCCCGCAGGAGCAGGCACCACTCCAACCAACAATACCCAATGACTGAGATGAGCCAGGGCATTTCACCAATGACCTGGTCACCAGTGCAGTAGCAGATGCCACTACAGTGGCCATTTTGGAATCCCTGGACTTTTCAGCCAGTCCAGGGTCCACAGTCCAGGAGGTCCTACTCCGTTGCATTGGGGTTGAGAACTCCCCCACCACCTCCCTTGGAACAGGGACCAGGCCTTGGTGCCAAGCCCAGTACTGAACTGCAAGACCCAACCCCATGGGACCCATCCGGTGCAGAGGGCAAGGAACAAAGCCCAATGCCCCATTCCTCTTCCTCCTCTTCCAAAGAGAAGATGGCTGGAACAAGTATAGAGTCTTCCCAGGACAACAATAGGGCGCACTAGGAGCTCATCAGGAGGGTAACCCAGAACCTGGGTATCCAGGTCAAGGAGATCTCTGAATCATCCCACGCCCAGGTGGACATTTTAGCAGCTTCAGGGCTATCACGGATGGCTCTGCCTTTGAACAATGCCATTCTGGACCCCATCAAGGCCTTATGGCAGACCCCTGTGTCCCTCCAATCTATTTTGAAGAGGATGGAGAAAAAGTACTTTGTCCCTCCCAATGGGTATAAATTCCTGTACACATACCAACACCCGCCAGGCTTGTTGGTAGTTTCAGCCACAAATGAGCAGGAGTGGCAAGATCAGCTAGGGCCAACTCCCAAGGCCAAAGATGCCAAAAAACTAGACCTTTTTGGCAGGAAGTGTACTCAACTGGTGTCTACCAGCTCTGGATCGCAAACCAGCAAGTGCTCCTGAGCTGGTATGATTTCAACTCTTGGAGCGCAATGGCAAAATTCAAGGAGCTTTTGCTGTAGGAGTCTAGGGATGAGTTCTTGGCCCTTGTTGAAGAGGGGAAATTGGTGGCAAAGGCATCCCTCCCAGCAGCTTTGGACACGGCAGACTCTGCAGCCTGATCCATTGCTTCGGCTATGGTTATGAGAAGAAGTTCATGGCTTCAGTCCTTGGGGCTGCCCTATGTGGTGCAGCAGACAGTGCAGGACCTTCTGCGTGAAAGCAAGTTACTCTTTTCAGAGCAAACAGACTTGAAGCTGCATAGTCTGAAAGACTCTACAGCCACCCTGAAATCCCTGGGGTTGCATACACCAGCTCCCACCAGGAATTACCATGAGCCCCAACCATTGGCCTCCTTCTATCCACCACAGTAGAGACAAGACTATAGCAGGAGGAGTGGAGGCTATAAGAGGAGGTTTTTGTCTGAGTCCTCATATGTTCCAGTGCCTGTCCGCCTCCTCACCCCTCCTGAGACAATCAGTGGGATCTAAGCAAGCCTTTTGATGGGACACTCAGGGATGATGTACCAGGACAATATGTGGATCCAATTTCCCCTATTTTTGTTGACTGGTTGTCCACTTCTATCGGGCATGGATCCATATTACCTCAGATCGCTGGGTGCTATACACGATAGAAATAGAATATACCCTTCAATTCAGTTGTTCCCCTCCTTCCCACCCTCCCTTTCCATCCCTCTTTAGGGACCCCTTTCATGAGCAACTTCTAGACCAGGAGGTGCAAGTTGTTCCTAAGGGCAGGAAGAGTGGAAGAGGTTCCACCGGAGTGAAGGGATTGGGGGTCCTAATCAGACCGATCTTGGACCTACGAAACCTCAACAGATTCATGAAGAAACTGACATTCCACATGGTCTCCTTGGCCTCCATTATCCCTTCTCTGGATCTAGAGGACTGGTACACCACCCTCAACTTGAAGGACACATATTTTCATATTGTGATATTTCAGGGACACAAAAGGTTCTTATGATTTGTTGTGAACCACATGCACTATCAATTTACTGTGCTCCCATTCAGCCTGTCAGTAGCCCCTCAAATGTTCATGAAGTGCCTGGCAGTCATCGCAGCCTTCCTGAGGAAAAAAGGGGTTCAAGTCTACCCCTACCTTGACAACTGGCTGATCAAAAGTCGATCCAAGGCCCAGATGGAGGCAGATGTGGAGATAACACAGTCAACCTCCAGATAATACAGGACCTGGAGCGGTTGATAAATATGCAGAAATCTACCTTTTCCCCAGTTCAAAGGATAGAATTGGAACCGTCCTCAACTTGACCTAGTCCAAAGCCTTTCTCCCAGAAAACTTGTTCAGAGCACTTGGGGCACTCAGAGAGAGCCTGAGGAATCACCCCATCAAGAAACTGCTTAAAGCTCCTAGGTCATATAGCATCATCCATCTATGTGGTATAACATGTGAGATTACGGCTCAGATCTCTCCAGCCTTGGCTGGCGTCAACATATGCACTGGGCTAACACCATTTGGACAGGGTGGTATCGCTTCCTTTGTCCATGATTGCAACCCTTCTTTGGTGGCTGGACCTGCGGACAGTATGTGCAGGAATCTCATTCTCAAGGTCCCAGTCCTCAATGTCTCTCATTACAGCAATGGGATGGAGGGCTCATTTGGGGACCCACAGAACTCAGGGCCTCCGGTCCCTGAAGGAGCTCTCGTTACACATCAATGTGAGGGAACTGAGGGCTGTGCCCCTAGCCTGCATGTTCCAAACCCACTCGGAGGGCAATGGGCATGTCAATCCTTACACACAACATGACAGCAGGGCAGAGCACAATCCTCTCCCCTATGCCAGGAAGCTCTTCGACTGTGGGAATTCAGCATAGCCCACTCAATTCACCTTGAAGCCTCCTACTTTCCGAGCTCACAGAACGAGTTAGTAGATCACCTCAGCAGATCCTTTCCCAACCATTACGAATGGTCTATTTGCCCAGACACTGTGAGCACCATTTCCCAGAGGTGGGGAACTTCCTAGGTAGACCCATTCGCGACAAAACACAACAGGAAGTGTCTTCAGTTCTGTTCCTTCCTAGCCATAGCCTGGGCTCACTTGCAGACACCTTTTTCCTCCCTTGGACGGACCATCTCTTGTATGCGTTCCCTCCCATGCCTCTCATACAGAGTTCTGCTGAAGGTCAGAAGGGACAGGACGCGTCTTATCCTGACAGCCCCGGCCTGGCCATGTCAGCACTGATTCACCACCCTCCTAGATCTCTTGGTGGATACGCCAATCAGCCTGCCCCCATTCCTGGGCCTGATCTCTCAGGACCACAGCTGTCTATGTAATCTGAACCTCGAGTCTGGAAGCTCCATGGCTGAATCCTGCAGAACTGATATACTCTGGGCCTGTTTGCAAGGTGCTTTTTGGGAGCAGGAAACTGTCCACTAGAACCACTTACCTGGCAAAGTGGAAGAGATTCTCGATCCGTTCAGCACAAAAGGGGTTTTGCCTGCTCATTCAACACTGTCTTTCATTACAGATTATCTACTCCACTTGAAACAGCAAGGCCTAACAGTATAATCCATTAGGGTGCATCTAACTGCAATCTTGGCCTTTCACCCATGGGTGAACGGACAGTTAGTTTTCTCAAACTCGATCTGTGGTTGTTTTCTTAAGGGATTGGAGCGGCTATACCCCCAAGTACACCAGCCACTCCCTCTCTGGACCTCAACTTGGTGCTGGCAAATCTAACAGGACCCCATTTGAACCGCTGGCAATGTTCTCTCTGCTCTACCTGTCCTGAAAGGTGGCCTTCCTGGTCGCCATTACTTCTGCCAGAAGGATCTCAGAGATCAGAGTTCTTACTTCAGAACCACCATACACAGTTGTCTTCAAGGACAAAGTTAATCTGCAGCCACACCCGGACTTCCTGCCAAAGGTGGTCTCACAATTCCATAGTAACCAGGATATCTTCCTACCTGTCTTCTATCCGAAGCCACATACTAACAGGGAGGAACAGAGACTCCAGCTAGGTGTTATGTGTACACTAACCTTTTCCATAAAAAGGACTAAACCTTTTCGGAAATCCACTCAGCTTTTCATAGCCATTACAGACAGAATGAAAGGCCGTCCAGTCTCAAACCAGAGAATTTAGTTGTGGATCACTGTATCGTAACATGCTACGATCTAGCAAAGGTCCCAGCTCCTCCATTGACAGCCTATTCTACAAGAGCTGAAGCATCGTCGGCAATGTTCATAGCGCAAGTCCTGATTCAGGACATTTATAGAACAGCAACATGGTTGTCAGTCCACCCTCTCACATCCCACTATGTCATCACTCAGCAAACTAGAGATGATGCAGGTTTCGGCCAAGCAGTGTGCCAATCAGTGTGCCAATTAACTCCGAACCCTCCACCCACGCAACTGCTTGGGAGTCACCTACATTGGAATGGACATGAGCAAAGCACTCAAAGAAGAAAAAACAATTACTAACCTTCAGTAACTGTTGTTCTTTGAGATGCGTTGCTCATGTCCATTCCACCCCCTGCCTGCCTCTCTGTCCAAGTTAGCCAGCAAAAAGGAACTGAGAAGCAGCAGGGCCCTATATACAGGCGCTATGAAGGTGTGGCTCCTGGGGGCACCAGAGCCGACCCCATGGACACCATGGGGGGAAAACTTTCTGGCAGCAGTGCTCGGGGTGAGCACACACCTACACTGGAATGGACATGAGCAACACATCTTGAAGAACAGTTATGGAAAGTTGGTAACTGAGGTTTTTTAAAAGAAATTTGCTCACTAGGCGTGATTCCAAGCTCTCACTTTTGTGACTTTTATCTTGTTGCATGTTTGCTTCTTAATGTGAAGTAAGTATTTAACTACAGGTGTTAATTCTTGCTGGGTTTTGCCCCAGGATCATCGCAAAACCAAACATTTTTAAGTTTGGGCAGGGGTGGGTAAATGTTAGCAAAAGCATACAATTTATGCCCAAACTAAAACATCATTTACTAAACAAAAGGTAAAGCGACAGTTGCACACAATCTTATGTAATCATTCCAATATTAAAAATAACATCCGTTTTTGTTTATACTTGTATTGCATTGTACTTTCAACCACTAATATAAAAAAAAATATAAAAAAATCAGTGCGGAATAGAGTGCCTGCTTCTAGAATGAAAAAATTCTTCATCTAGACTTACTAGTTTCTTCCTTCTCTGTCACACTGAAAATAAATTCAAATACATGATAAATGTGAGAAGTATTCAACTTTTTTGATGGCAGTTTAAATTGTCCTTATTGTTTAAATGATCAGTTTACCTGAAGGCCCAAAGTACTTGATTTTTGACATTTTTATAAACTTTCTATGCATTATGCAGTTTTATGCTAAGTTATAGTATTGAAAAGAACATCTAGTTATTGTATTCTAATAAGTTTGAAATAAAATGCAAAAATACACAAATCAGAATATAATGGTTTACCTAACGTTAGTTGTGGAGGATTAGGATCAAGGACATATTCTTTTTCTGGATCTTCCTTTTTTGTGTGGAGAATGCTCTTTTTTCTTAGTCCAGTATCTACTACTGCTGTGACCATCTCTTTGTTCACAGGTTTGTAAATGTTCTTTTTATTCCTCAACTTTGACTTAAAAGGATCTGCTAATGAAAGATCCTGGAGCTGAAGGTTATGTAAAATATGATCTTGTAAAGCAACTGCAGTAGCAGCTAAAGTATCTCGTTTGGAGGAACTGCCCTAAAAAAAATTCCATAATTATTAATATAAATGACTTGTATATGTGTACATTATGTACAGTATATTAAAAAAGAAAAGTTCAGCCCTTAGCCAATGATGTTTTAATTTGACAAAGGTTTTTATACATATACAACTCCCATGCTTGAAGTCTTACTAATATACAATTACCATAATATGAAACTTAAGATTGATGTTACTGACACATCCTAACCTTAACTTATAAAGTCAAAAGAAATGTTTGATTTATGGTTTATATTAAATAAAATAGCAGTAATTTTTAACTTTTAATTACTGAACCCATAATTATTATATGCAATAAACTCATTATGAACTATAAAAGCTTGACATGCCTAAACATATTTTGCCTCAGTATAATTAAAAACAATCCCAAGGCTAATCTTGCCTTTCAGAGCCCTGAACATAAACAAGTACTTGTAAGTATATATTACTTTTAACACACTAAATGGGCCTATCTATATTCATTTCAATTTTTTGTAATGCTCACTTCTTTTAGCATAAAATATGACCTGTGCACCTTGTAGTTGTTTTTAGAACTGTGAACTGAAGTCACTGATGAACTACTTGTCTTCAAAACAGAATAATGATGCTCCATTGACAGGGGCAATTGACAGCATATTTTGTAATATCTTGTAGTTCTAAAACCAAAAATACA
The DNA here is from genome assembly GCF_020497125.1 of Mauremys mutica. Classification (NCBI taxonomy): domain Eukaryota; kingdom Metazoa; phylum Chordata; order Testudines; family Geoemydidae; genus Mauremys; species Mauremys mutica. Next base: position 276,712,982 of record NC_059073.1, read on the forward strand.
AAAGAATTAGTAATGTTTTTGATCAACAGAAATACTCTCATTGACAGTACAGCAGAAGTATACAAAATTAATGTTCACTATTTTCTACACCTGTGGACAACAAGAGGTTAGCACAACACACAATGCTGCTGAAAAAATTAGCTCCATGTAACCAAAAGTAGATTGTGACCCCTCTCCCACCACAAACTCCAATGTACTGCATATGCTGTATACAGTATATTTTTGGATAGGAGCTAATGGATCTGTCCTGGAAACCTGCCTTTATATCAGCTTTTTAGATTATTTGTATTGTGTTAGCACCTAGCAGCCCCAGTCATGGACCAGGACCCCATTAAGATAACCACCATACACACACAAACTTCTCTGGAAGCTACTTAAATATCTGTTGGTCAATCATAGTCCTCTCTTTCCCCCCTTCTCAATTTGGGTACCCTAGGTCTCTGTTCTGAGCCTTCTCCTCTTGTTCCTATCCTTGGCTGAATTCATGTGCTCACTGAGTTGAATTCTCTTTTTGCTGATGACTTTCAGGTATATTTCTCCACTCCTGACCTGTACTCTGTGTTTCGATATAGGTTGCCAATTTTGCCGGGAGTCTCCTGGAATCAGGCTCTATCTCCCGGAGGCTAATGAAGCCAAATTGGGAGATTTTAGGTTGATAAAAGTCCAGTGGCGCAGCAGGGCTAAGGCAGGCTCCCTGCCTGCCCTGGCTCCATGCCGCTCCCAGAGCAGCCAGCACGTCCCTGCAGCCTGGGGCAGCAGGGGCCCGCAGGGGTCTCTGTTTGCTGACCCTGCCCCCGGTGCCAACTCCACAACTCCCATTGGCTGGGAACTGCGGCCAATGGGAGATGTGGGGGGTGCGTGCAGGTAGGGGCAGCACGCAGAGCCCCCTTCCCCTCTGGGGTCACAGGGACATGCTGGCCGATTCCAGGAGCGGTGAGGGGCTAGGGTAGGCAGGGAGCCTTCCTCAGCCCCACTGCACCACCGACTGGGAGCCGCCTGAGGTAAGTGCTGCCTGGCAGGAGCCCCGCACCCCCAACCTCATGCCCCAGCCCTGAGCCCTGTCCCAGAGCCAGCACCCCCTGCCCCAGTCCGGCACCCCCTTCTGCACCCAAACTCCCTCCCAGAGCTTGCACCCCACACCCCCTCCCTGCACCCCAACCCGCTGCCCCTGGCTCAGCCTGGAGCCCCTTCCCACACTCTGAACCCCTCGGCCCCAGCCCAGAGCCCACACCCACTCCCACATCCCAACCCCCTACCCTGTGAGAGTGAGTGAGGGTGGGGGAGAGCAAGCAATGGAGGGAGTGGGGATGGAGTGAACAGGGAGAGGCTTTGGGACAGTGGGTGGGGCAAGGGTGTTTGGGTATGTGTGATTAGACAGTTGGCAACTCTATTTTGATATCATATTTTGCTGCCTCCCTGACTACCTATATTGGATGTTTATTGTCATCTTAAACTCAACATGGCCAAGTCTAAGGTCATAATCTTTCATCCCAAACCTCCACTACTTCCAATCTTCTTTACCATTAATGATGCCACTATCCTCTGTCATGCAGGCCTGTAATTAATTTGGGGATGTCTTTGACTTCTCCCTTTCCTTCTCTCCCCACATCAAGACTATGGTCAACTCATGTTGCCTTTTTCCTCCTCTATTCAAAATCTGGCCTTTCATTTCCACCCCAAATAGAAAAACCTCCACATTCCTTGTCCCTACTCATATCATCTCCCATTTTCATTACTGCAATCTCCTTCTCCCCTGGTCTTCTTCATACTAATCTTATGGTTCCATTCCATCCAAAATGCTGTTGCCAAAGGCTACCTTCTTATCCGTGACTATACCTAGACACCATTTACTCGCTGTGCTGGTGCGCATCTAATTAAAACTTCTTGTCCTTGACTTCAAGGCTGTATGTCACACAACCCCTGCCTGAATCTTGGACCTGGATGTGTTTGTGTTGCTCCCCATCACTCTTTCTGCTCACTAACGGCTACACCTTCAATATGCTTTTTGTATCCTCCTCTCACAAACATTTCTGTGCCTTCTTCCCCGCTGCCCTTTGTGCTTGGAATGCCCCCACAAACCTGTCCATCAAGTCCACTCCCCTTATCATATTCAAATCCCTCCTAACAACTCACCCACTTCTGCTGTTTTACCTATGGAAAAATTAAGGGGAAGACAGATAACACCAAAAAAAAAGGGGGAAGAGAACCTTGAAGATGAGTGGTGATAACAAATAATAGAGAAGGAGTGGAATGAGAAAAGACAAGGTTACAGTGATAGAATCACTAACTGGATTTTGCCAGATATATATTAACCTATTTATTTTGGACATTATAGAAGTGAGTTATGGATTTGAATGAAAAACACACTACAATCACCTGATGATGAGGCTGTTATTTTAGCATTGGCATCATTAATCTACATTAGGATTACAATTGTCTCCATCTTGACTTATAGTAATAGAAGCAGCTGTGCACCTCAGTGATGGGTAAAGACTGCAGCATGACTAACCAATCTTGTTGAGGCTCATTCTAGATCATTTGGAGGTGATAATGGTAGGCTGGGGAAAATAACCAGAAGACATGATTGTGGTTCTATTCTCCTTCAATGAGGTTGTGCATCCGTCTTTCATTACCAGAGTTATTCATACGGAATTCTGGATAGTATCAGTAGCTAGGATTGCTTTCCTCTATTTATGCTTGGCCAAAAGAGCCAATTTCATTTCCAGACCATTTCTAATGAAAACCTTGCTGTTGTCATCCATGGCTTTGTCACTTCAAAATTAGACTATTACAATGTGTTCTCTGTAGACCACATCCATAAACTTATTCAGAAACTTTAAATGGTATAGAGTACGGCCATCTTTTTAATGAGTTAAGAATTTCACAAGGAGCACTTTATACCTGTGCTTCATGATTAGGGCCCTACCAAATTCATGGTCCATTTTAGTCAATTTCATGGTCATAGGATTTTAAAAATAGTAGATTTCATGATTTCAGCTATTTAAATCTGAAATTTTACAGTGTTGTAATTGTAGGGGTCCTAACCCAAAAAGGTGGGGGTTGCAGAGTTATTCTAGAGGGGGGTTGTGGTACTGCTACCCTTACTTCTGCGCTGCTGCTGGTTGTGGCAGTGCTGGGCAGCCAAAGAGTGGTGGCTGCTCGCCAGGAGCCCAGCTCTGAAGGCAGTGCTGTTGCCAGCAGCAGCACAGAAGTAAGGATGGCACGGCAAGGCATTGTCACCCTTACTTCTACACTGCTGCCTGTAGACTGGGCCCTCAGTTAGCAGCCATCACTCTCTGGCCACCCTGCTCTGAAGGCAGTAGCACAGAAGTAAGGGTGGCAAGACCATGACCCCCCTAACATCACCTTACGACTCCCCTGCAACTCCCTTTTGGGTCAGGACCCCCAATTTGCGAAACGCTGGTCTCCCTGTGAAATCTGTATAGCAGGGGTAGGCAACCTATTGCACGCGTGCCAAAGGCAGCACGTGAGCTGATTTTCAGTAGCACTCACACTGCCCAGGTCCTGGCCACTAGTCCAGGGGGCTCTGCATTTTAATTTAATTTAATTTAATTTTAAACATTTTTAAAACCTTATTTACTTTACATACAACAATAGTTTAGTTATATATTATAGACTTATAGAAAGACCTTCTAAAAACATTACTGGCACGCAAAACCTTAAATTTGAGTGAATAAATGAAGACTCGGCACATCACTTCTGAAAGGTTGCCGACCCCTGCTGTATAGTATAGGGTAAAAGCACACAAAAGACCAGATTTACTGTCCACGACACGTTTTTCATGGCCGTGAATTTGGTAGGGCCCTATTCATGAGCTGTTGCTTGGCTTCTGAGTTGAATTTAAAGCACAGACTATATAGTAATAATAATTTTCCCTTCTCTTTATTATGGAATGAAAGCTGTCTCAATATTTAAAGTGACACAGGTCATATCTTCACAGTGGAGTGGCGATTAAGGATAAGCTAGGCATGGCACAATATCTAAACGAATATTTTGCCTTGGTCTTTAATGAGGCTAATGAAGGGCTTAGGAATAGTGGCAGAGTGACTGATGGGAATGAAGGTGCGGGGTTGGAAATTACAGTATCCGAGGTAGAAGCCAAACTTGAACAGCTTAACGGTAGTAAATCCGGCGGCCCGGATAATCTTCATCCTAGAATATTAAAGGAATTGGCGAGTGAAATTGCAAGCCCGTTAGCGATAATTTTTAATAACTCTCTAAACTCGGGGGTTGTACCGTTTGACTGGAGATTAGCTAATATAGTTCCTATTTTCAAGAAGGGGAAAAAAAGTGACCTGGGTAACTACAGGCCTGTTAGTTTAACATCTGTAGTATGTAAAGTCATGGAAAAAATATTAAAGGAGAGAGTAGTTATGGACCTTCAGGTCAATGGCAATTGGGACAAATTACAACATGGTTTTACGAACGGTAGATCGTGCCAAACCAACCTGATCTCCTTCTTTGAGAAAGTAACAGATTTTTTAGACAAGGGAAATGCGGTGGATCTAATATATCTTGATTTCAGTAAGGCGTTTGATACAGTACCGCATGAAGAATTACCGGTTAAATTGGAAAAGATGGGGATCGAAATGAAAATCCAGAGGTGGATAAGGAACTGGTTAAAGGGGAGACTGCAGCGGGTCGTATTGAAAGGTGATCTGTCGGGTTGGAGGGAGGTTACCAGTGGAGTTCCTCAAGGTTCGGTTTTGGGTCCGATCTTATTCAATCTATTTATCACTGACCTCGGAACCAAAAGTAGGAGTGGGCTGATAAAGTTTGCGGATGACACGAAGTTGGGAGGTATTGCCAATTCGGAGAAGGATCGGGATATCCTCCAGGGAGATTTGGATGACCTTGTAAACTGGAGTATTAGTAATAGGATGAAATTCAATAGTGAGAAGTGTAAGGTTATGCATTTAGGGATGACTAACAGGAATTTTAGTTATAAGCTGGGGACGCACCAGTTGGAAGTAACGGAAGAGGAGAAGGACCTCGGAGTCCTGGTTGATCGCAGGATGACTCTGAGTCGGCAATGTGATGTGGCCGTTAAAAAAGCTAATGCGGTCTTGGGATGCATTAGGCGAGGTATTTCTAGTAGAGATAAGGAGGTGCTAGTCCCGTTACACAAGGCGTTGGTGAGACCTCATTTGGAGTACTGTGTGCAGTTTTGGTCTCCCATGTTTAAGAAGGATGAATTCAAACTGGAACGGGTACAAAGAAGGGCCACTAGAATGATCCGAGGAATGGAAAGCCTGTTGTATGAAAGGAGACTTGAGGAGCTCGGTTTGTTTTCCTTAACCAAAAGAAGGTTGAGAGGAGATATGATTGCTCTCTTTAAATATATGAGAGGGATAAATACCAGGGAGGGAGAGGAATTATTTCAGCTCAGTACTAATGTGGACACGAGAACAAATGGATATAAATTGGCAGTCGGGAAGTTTAGGCTTGAAATTAGATGAGGGTTTCTAACCATCAGGGGAGTGAAATTCTGGAACAGCCTACCGAGGGAAACAGTGGGGGCGAAGGACCTCTCTGGCTTTAAGATTAAGCTTGATAAGTTTATGGAGGGAATGGTAGGATAACGTGATTTAGTCAATAGGTCAATAACGTGCGACCACTGGTAATTAGTGCCGAGGGTCAATGTTGGGATATTGAAAGTCTTTTTCCTGAGTGTCTGGCTGGAGAGTCTTGCCCGCATGCTCGGGGTTCAGCTGATCGCCATATTTGGGGTCGGGAAGGAATTTTCCTCCAGGGTAGATTGGCAGTGGCCCTGGAGGTTTTTCGCCTTCCTCCGCAGCATGGGGCAGGGGTCGCTTGCTGGAGGATTATCTGCTACTTGAAGTCTTTAAATCAGGATTTGGGGACTTCAACAGCTGAGTCAAGGGAGAGAATTATTTCAGGAGTGGGTGGGTCAGCTTTTGTGGCCTGCATCTTGCGGGAGGTCAGACTAGATGATCATAATGGTCCCTTCTGATCTTAAGTTCTATGATTCTATGATTTAGACTTTGAAAAACTATCTTTTATGAATAAAAAAACAGATTGTAGTGGAAACTGTTGAAACAAACAATACTCCAAACACTCCCTTGTCTTGTTTGTAGTCCAAACACCGCTGCATTTTCCAAGTACAAAGAGCATCTAAATATGGAATAAACTAGAAGCTGACTATAAACAAAAGTGAATGATGTGGCTCACCTACATCCACTGCTCAAGCTTGATAGCAATAAACAAACAAAAACAGGATAAGAAGTGAAGAGTAAACTAGACATAACAAAAAGTTCCCTATTAACAGTCTCAGATATTATGTATAAGAGGGGTCGGCAACCTTTCAGAAGTGGTGTGCCAAGTCTTCATTTATTCACTCTAATTTAAGGTTTCGAGTGCTGGTAATACATTTTAACATTTTTAGAAGGTCTTTTTCTACCAGTCTATAATATATAACTAAACTATTGTTGTATGTAAAGTAAATAAGGTTTTTAAAATGTTTAAGAAGCTTCATTTAAAATTAAATTAAAATGCAGAGTCCCCCAAACCAGTGGCCAGGACCCGGGCAGTGTGAGTGCCACTGAAAATCAGCTTGAGTGCCGCCTTCGGCACACGTGCCACAGGTTGCCTACCCCTGATGTATAACTTAGGGAAGGACATTAAAAGACTGTTTTTTAACCTAATAATTGACCCTTAAAAAGCCAAGTCTCTCAAGAACTAATCCAACTCCCATTGGAAAAAAATAGGAAGATTTCCATTAACTTTCATGGGAGTTGGCTCAGTGAGACATCATATAATTACCATCACAACTGGCACTCACTTTTGACAGGCTCAGTAAGGAGGTCAACGATTGCAAAGGTCATGGACAATGAACTACTCCTTCCTGGAGGTGGTCTCTTTAGGTTAAAACTGAGTTATGTTGTTGGAGATTTTAGGGAATGCCCCCACTAGTGCTGTACCTGTTTGGTGGACTGAAAGGATTTCTTTTTTCAGAGATTAATTGACCTTCTGTTCCTCTTCTCAAAATATGTTAAAACTATCTCTAACTAAAGAATCTCTTATTGTAAAAACAAGTTTTGAACTAAAAATTTAAAAATATAATAAAATCTATTTTAACTACTGCAAAATTTTAATTACTAATTTAAAAAAGTGCACCAGACTGCCAAAAGATCTCCTCAAATCGCTCTTTATAGATTCTCTGTGTGGTGCTATTCTAACTGCTGATTTTTATGAGACCGGTGTTCTCTGTCCTGTCCTCGCGGCTTCTCTCTGGCTTCTCTCCTGATTCATATATTATGTAATATTAAATGTTTTTTTTATATTATTTAATGTACAAATACAAAATAAGCCTTGAAAAATTGTTGGCGCCCGCCAGGCTCTTCTGAAAATATGCATGTGCTACTGGCCACAAAAAGGTTGGGGACCACTGCCATAACAGTAGCCTGTCTTTGCACGAGTCTCCCTCATTTATCAACCCTCCCACTCATCTCCCACAGAACCAGCCCTCCCTTCTCATCTGCCTTTGCTTCCCCCTTCAGTCTCTCTTCCTACAATGGCCTCTGCTCCTGAATGCACCCAGCACCTCTCTCCTTACTGGCTCCTGTCCTCCCCAGCACACACTGCCCCCCTTATTGGCCCCCTGCTTCCTCAGCTCACTAATGGCCTCTGCTCCCCCCCATCACAGTGCCCCCCCCCCTTACTGGGCCTGCTTATTGGCCCCTGGTTCCCACCCACCCAATGGCTCCTGCTGGTTCCCACACACCCCATTGGCCTCCCTGCCCCCTCTTATTGGCTCCTGTAGTCCGCCCCCGATACAAACACCCACCCTGCCAGGGGACTCTGCAGCCCCCCTGGGCTCGTCCCATGGAGACTGTTACTGTCTTTTTAACACCAACCTGCTCCTGTCGCCACGGTCCGGATCGGGTTGCTTAGCAACACAACGCCCAAGCTTTATCACAGCCCGCCCCCGCCCCCACGGCAACGCGAGGCAGAAACCAAGGCGTACGCGTGCGTGCCGCGCAAGTGGGCGGGCGGGACGTCAAGGAGGCGAGGGCGCGCGCAGCCCGGAAGTTCATGTACCGCGAGGGAGGAGTGTGGAATGTGGGCGTTAGGCCCTGAGGCTTTGCCGCTGGAAGGGACAGGCCAGGGGCACGTGGCTACTGCCCCAACGGTCGGTGTGTCCTCGTGCCCCTGAGTGAAGCTGTGCCTTTCGAACGCGCGCGGAGCACTCCACCGGGCGGGCGGGGCTAGACAAAGCGGCGCGCGCCCTGCGCGATGTTGTCTGATTTCCTGAGCGTTGCGCTGCCCTCCGTCCCTTTGGTGGGGGCCAGCTGCGCCCCCACTGGGGGAGGGGCAAGGCCCTATGCTGAGCCGCCCGGGACTTGGGGGCTCCTTAGCTCTGGTCAGCCTTATTGCGACCATATGAGGGGCACTGATGAAAGCTGGGTGGGAAATAGGGGGGGAGTAGCTTTCACCATTGCGTCCCAATTTTTTGAACTTTACACAAAATTTAAATGGCAAAAAAAAAATCTGCTTCCCCACTTTTTTCCTCCCCAACACCTTTTCTCTGTCTCAAACTTTCAACCAGCAGTAGTTTTGCTGCAGTCCCCTCCCGCCGACTGCCAGGGAGCACTGGCCATCTAACGTGGCACTCCTGGCAACCACACAATTGCTGCTCAGCAAAGAGGTTCCCACCGTGGATCCCTGCAGCAAGCACAGACTCCGCTCTTATGTTCCATCATAATTACTACACCCAGCTTCAGTTAATATATCTGCCTTAAAAAAAAGTAGTTTTCTTCTGTTTTGTCCTATTGTGATATTTTTGTGCGGGGGGAAATTGGAGCAAAATTTGCTCAGCTGTTTTGAGCTATCTGTCAGAAATAAATACTTTTTTAAAAAAAATCAGATTTTTGTATGTAGAAACAGTTGGCTTTGAAATATCACTTTGGCAAACCTCTATTCATAGATGATATGGTCAGAAGCGGCCGCTGTGGTTCTCTAGTCTGACCTCCTGCAGAACATAGGCTCTGAGATTTCTCTGAATTAATTCTCTTTTGGCTAAATTATAATTTATCATAAAACAATCTTAATTTAAAATTTTCCAGCAATGGAGGTTCCACCACCACTCTTGCTAAGTTCTTGTAGTGGTTCCTCAGTGAAATAGAAACAGGGTATTACTATTTACTTTGTAGGAGCTTGTAGAGAATTAGGAATCTGGGCCCCATTGGGCACTGTGAGGTCTTGAAGGCCCCAATCCCATAAATACTTTCACTTGTGTTTAACTTTATTCACATGACTAGTCTCTGACAGTGGCACTCTTCTTGTGCGTAAGTGATTGTAGGGTCAGGGCCTATGTTTCCATTTTCTTTTTTTTTTTTGGTGCTGAAAGGGGTACATCAAGTCATGTAAGCCATTTTGCTGCATCACTTTGCATACAATTTCAGATTTTGAGGGCAGAAACATCCACTACTTCTACCCTTTGGGTTTCAGTGAAAATATTCCACAGATCAGGGCTTTTTGTTTACCATCATAGACAATTTATTGTCACACAAAGGAAGCCCCAGAACAAACATATCCAGGACTGCTGGTAAGAATAGTTATAGTTGATTAATCTAGGCTTTTTCGGCTGGTTTTCTGGCTATCCTTTACACTTAAATCCCATTTTCCCTCAAATGGACTGGGCACATTAAGTCAGGTCCTTAGTCATGAGCAGCTTTCCCTCCATCTGGCTGGTTTAATCAGCTTTCATTGCATTTTAAAAGGGCCAGCCAATCAGAGGGCAGTTCACTCATAAAAGCTGCTCCAATCTCATTTTGGCCTTCTCCTGTCTTCCCAGTTGCTTCTAAGGTATAACCTATTTGTCTGTGTGGAAAGCCTGGAATGCCATAGTAGTGGTCATCTCCTTGTTGGTCTCTCTTGCTGCTCAGAGATATGTTCCTAACATATTTACAAACTAAAATGGAGTATTTTGTGACGTATTACAGAAGTGCATGCAATGTAGTTGTTGCCATGTCAGTTCCAGGATATTAGAGAGACAAGGTGGATGAGGTAATATCTTTTATTGGACTAACTTCCACTGATGAGAAAGACAAGCTTTTGAGCCACATAGAACTCTTCTGCAGGTCTGGGAAAACTACTCCGCATGTCACAGCAAAATGTAAGATGTAACAGACTGTTTAGCACAGTAGTTTTCAACCTGTGGTCTTTGGATCCCCGAGAGTCCGCAGAATATGTCTAAGGCAGCGTTTCTCAAATGCGGCCATCAGGGGCTTTTCTTGTGACCACAAGTGGCTTTCTTGTGGATTGATGGAGTGGGGATGGGTGGCAAAATAGTGGCCCTTCCTGCTCCCTGTTGCTCCTGGATGCACTGCCTCGGTGTTGATTGCTGGGACCACCAGCAGGGATTGGGCTCTGCCCCCCTCTAGAGACACCTGGAGCACAATGCTGGAGGAGCAGGCAGCCAGTGAATTCCCCACCTTCCCAGGGAAGTGGGGCTCAGGCTTTGGGCGTCAGCTCTGGGGTGATGGGATGGCAGGTTGTGGCTGAGGGGCTTCGGGCTCCATCTCTGGGCTCTGGCTGTGCAGTGGCAGACCACAGGCTCTTGCCGTGGGGCTTCAGACTCCAGCCCCTCCCCCATTATCCCTGCTGCCTCCCCAGACCCCCCATCCAGGGCTTAATTTGTCCCCAAGCTTGCCAGAGCTGAATAAGTCTGCTGTGAAAAGTGATAATTGCATGTTTATTAATATCACTCTTCACAACAGACTTACTAGCTAACAATAAATAAATTAAAAGGATTTGGATATGTATATGTTCATATTTACTTGATTTTCCTCAAGGTAATTAAGTATTTTAGGGGAAAGTGTGAGATCGGCCACCAGCAAGAGTGGGTGGCCAGACTCTGAGGACAAAAAATTTGTCCTGAGAACTCCTGGTCTAAGGGGTCCGCAAAAGGTTGTCGTTACCATAGAACAGTGATTTTCAACCTGTGTTCTGCACACCTCTGTGGGTACGCAGAGTATGTCTAAGAGTTCAAAAAGTGTCCGCACTTCCATTTGACATTTTTTTAGAGGTCTGTAAATTAAAAAAAGGTTAAGATGCACTGGTTTAGCGTAAGTAATTAGGGCATATTGTAAGGGACCATTCAAGGTACTCGGGGGCCACTCTACCTTCAATAATACAGAAATAGCATTTCAATGTATTTAATTGTTCCTCTTTTTTATAGATACATTTGCTGGAAAATAGAAGAGAAATTGCTTTTAAAGTCATCCAGATAGAAAATAGGTGGTTGATCTGTTGATGTATTTCTTTTCAGCAGATATAAATATCTACTCAAATTACAGATCTGAACTAGCAGAGGGAAAAGTTATAAACAGGTATTTGTATGTGTATGTAATAGTCTCCATCTTCAAGACTATTAAAGTATTAAAGCAGCCACCTTAAAAATGACTAAAACAGTTATTTTTATAGATATGGGGGAGAAAATAATAAAACAACCACTTTATGAAGCTGCAATTCAGTAGGTGAAGAACATCAAAAAAAAATTAAACATGACACCATAATACCATATGAAAGTGCTCTCCAGCCTGAAGAAAAGAGAGCTCTTTATTCAATTTTCAAAAAGCACACAGTTAGAAGTCAGTGAAAACATCAACAGTGCTACCTCATTGAAAGGAACCAGAAAATGTGTCTTCAGATATCCTAAGCAATACCAAGATTAAAGTTAAAAGATTTCCATTCTTAGAGATCTTACAATACCTCAGTGTTTATGTTTATTTGCAAAATGAGGTAACCCATTGCTGCAATACAAAAATCACCTGCATAATTCATTATTAGTATGGATACACTGTGGAAATTTATTTCTGGTGTAACTACATGGGCTTCATTAGATTTTTACCAGGCATGAATTTGATCCAGAATGTTGGTGACTTTTAGGTATATCATTACACGTTTTTGTTGTAATAGTGAGCATGTGTCCTCAACAGCCAGCAACTGATTCTTTTAAAAATTGCAAATAGGAGTCTTTTAAAGAAAATGTTTTCATACCCTTCTATTTTTATTGTACCCAACTAAATTCGTCCCGTACACTTTATAAAGTTTTCAGTAATAATGATCCCTCTGATTCAAGGCTACTATGCTTTGATTGAAATTAAAAGAAAATCAATGTCATATCAGTTTGTTTTTTTTTAACTCTGACACAGTGCTTAATTTGTGCTGGGGCTTGCCAGGGCTGAGCCCTGACACCTCTAGGTTTGGCAGTTAATAGCCCCAGTACTTCTAGACTTGCCGCATCAGTTATGAAAGTAAAAAAATTGCTTGAGCCCTGGCACCTAATTGCTTGAGCCCTGGCACCTTTTTCATTACAAATTAAGCACTGCTCTTACAGTAGTTTAATTTTCATATGGCTGCTAAACTGAAATGTTTGTATTAGCTGACACACAGTCAAGAATAAGTTAATATCCACATTGCAGTCTTCTAGAGAGAAACATGCCTCTTTAATTGCCATTTCTTATTAAGTGGCACCTTTTAATAGGAGTGTACACTAGAAACGCAAGGTAGCTAAAGTTACTTTAAATAGATTAACATAAAGAAGATGTGGCCTGGTTTGAAAGTGGATGGATACGTTGTTAACGATACCAGTTTTCTCTATGCTTGTGTAGTGCTGTAATTTTCTCTTTAATTTACGGTGTTAATTATATGTTTTTAAATTGCTGAACTCATGAATCTCTCTAGAATGGATGAGTTTTACAGCCTTCTTTTGAACAGACTATACAGTGAACAGTATAATTCTATGTAATAAGTTGGAAGTGTTTGCCTGAAACACCCTACTTTGTTAGCACCCTACTTTGTTAATCCTTCTGCAAAAGAGTTAAGGCCCCGTTCCTGCAAACAAGGACATCACAAGCACAGGGGTCCATCTGCCTAGTTTATCTTTGTAGAATTGCAACCTAAGGCTTGGGTCTACACTAGAAAATTAGGTCAGTTTAACAACGTCAGTCAAAGGTGTGAAAAATCCACATCTCTGAGCAGCATTGTTAAAACAACCTAAATCCCCATGTAGACAGCGCTAGGTCGTCAGAAGAATTTTTCTGTCCATCTAGCTACTGCCTCTCTTGGGGAGGTGGATTATCTACTCTGACAGGAGAACCCCTGCTGTCAGTGTAGGTAGCACTATTGTGAAAGACGATAGTGGTGCAGCTGTGCCACTGCAGTATTTTAAGTGTACACAAGTCCTAAGTGAGTATAGCTAACTCACTGAGTTAGGTGGCTTGTTGCACCATGTGGATATACGGAAGGTGGGAGTAGCTTTCTTGGAAGAGAAGATCTAGGATGTGGATTGAGCTGATCTGAGGTAGGAACCTGAGGAGCAGCCAAGCTTGGAGTGAAGCTTTGAAGCAAACTTCATATTATATAATTAATTTCTGTGTTAATAAACCAAACTCGAAGTGTGTGGACACTGCTTGAGTAGGCTGGGAATAGCATCTGTGTGCAGAAAGATAGTGATATTTTATCATTGTAAACAATATCTAGGGTACTAAAAGAATACAAGACAATAATTCACATTAGGGTCAGTCATACTGATGTCATATGCCATGCACACAGTTTGAGTGGGTTAAGGAGGATAACAGACTTGTGGAGTTCTGCTGTGTGTGGGAGGTTGGATTTGGTGAATCTGTGCAGATAGGCCTCAGCTCAGTGGAGAGCACAGTGTTGCAGAACCTTCCTGTATGCCCAGTGGAAGTTTTTTTTAGGGGAAAGGTGGAGCTGGAGAATTGAAAGGATTGACTGGCTCTTTTATCCTTTTTAACTGTGTTTTGTTATCTATTCTATTAATATGTTTTTATTCTGCTATTTGTTTGCTCTTTGCATTTCTCTGTTTCTAGTCAATTTCACGTTTAGCCACTAATTCTCTAGCACAATGATGTAATGCTTAGATTATAATCAGGGCAGGGATGTTAGTGGCCTCATCCAGATCTTATTGAAGTCTATGGAAAGACTGCCGTTGATTTCAGTAGGCTTCAGATCATGCCTTTTGCATGAAATACCTTTTCCATTGCAGGGAAGGAAGAATCAATCTAAGGGAAAGTTACTTTGTTTTTGTTTTGTTTTTTAAAACTAAACTATGTTTTGGGCCAAATGTGACCTCACAGATGTTTCTTTAATTTTTATTTAACATGCACTTCCAGTGACAAAAATTCTGTGTTCCGATGATATACATCATACTTAGGATTTATATGTCTGTAGTGCTTTACATTTCCAAAAGCACCATACAACTAGCCCTCAAAATATCTCTACAAATATTATAAATATATAAATATATATTATATATTATATGCAATATTTATTATGCACATCATTATTAAATGTGCAAGCTATTGGAATGCCTAGTGTTGAATACATCCTGAGTGTCTAGTTTTGAACATACCTAGGAAGCTCAGAATATGTTTTAAAAAAAGAAATTATAGGTAATAGATAACTATTTGCTCAACAGCAGATATTTTCTATTTGAGGGAAATCAATTTAGTTAAATAAAAGTATAAATTTTACTTTTAACAAATACATGTTGTAGCGGTAGTTTTTGAATTTGTAAAGATCACCAGCATGTAATGCATCAGATTTGTTTCTGCTTCTTTCTTTATTTTTTGAAAGGCGCTCATTCCTTGAGAATGAAGTAAACCTCTAGCTCTATCATTGCAGACTTCAGAATTAGCACTGAAAACATGGGATTCTTTTCCTGGGTTGATGAAAGTAATTTCTTGTTTGCTGTGTCAAACAAAGCATGCTATTTGTCACATTGTGGTTTGTGTATCTTTTTAGAAGCTTTCAACTTTGATCTGAGTCAAGGTACACTCAGTAGCACAGATGACAGAAGTAACAAACCAGTGATGTGCATTGTCACTCACACAAACTCTTTAAGTCAACAAATACTGAGACTTAGATGTAGAAAACCATATTACTTTGGAGGAGGCTTGTGCATTCTTGTGAGAAAATGCAGACCTTTGCCTTTCTTGTTTCAGACAAAGGTGTGGAACAATTTATTAGTTAAGGATTCAGTTCAGTGTGTGCAATCAAAAGGTGACTCTTCCAGGCCAGATTCTGGCCCTTGCTTGTATTTTTAGGTAAACAATTGCATTTAAAAGACATTGCAGAGCTGGGCTCAGTAGCACATAAAAGCTGCTTTCTTTAAACTGTCATCACAGTGGATTTCAGAACGTGCTTTTAATACTTCCAGGGTTGATGTTTGTGTCTCTTTCTCCTTTTTTTATTAAATGCTATTTGAAATAGTTTTTTTTTTATTATTTAACTTTCACCTGCCTTTTTAACTCATCTACGGGAGCTTTAACTAAACTAGTCTTGTATATGACAAGGCAAAGGCTTAGCAAAACATTTTGCAACATGGCCTTTTAAAGTCACAGCTTTATTAAAAGCCCCTGTTTAACCCCTCCAAAAAAGAAAATGTAAAACAAAGACATAAAATGATGATAAATGAATGGTTGGTTTCAAGTTGTTTTGATTTACTATATTTTGTGAGGTATACTAATTATTCACATGTCTTTAGTTCTACAGTTTCATTTCAGGCTTCAGGTTTATTACAATTCCCTTCTTTTTTAAGAAGTAACATTGGAAGAGAATGAATGCCTTAAATAATCAAAATTAGGAGATTTTGGATGTATAGGCTCTGTAGAATCTGCCCCATGGCTGTTGTGGAGCCATAGTATGACTCAGGGTAATGTCTATACCATGCTTGCCAAACTTGGAAGCTTTAGCATCACACTATGTGAGTGATTCATAGTTTTTAAGGCCAGAAGGGACATTAAGATAGTCTGTTGTGGCCTCCTATGTAACATAGTCCATAGAATTTCACCCAGTTTTCCTTGTATTGAGCCCAATAACTGTGTCTGACTAAAACATATATTCCAGAAAGTCACGTAGTGTTGATTTGAAGACTTCAAGAGATGGAGAATCCACCACTTCCTTTGGTAGTTTGTTCCAATAGTTGATCACTCTCACTGTTTAAAAAATTGTGCCTTATTTCTAATTTGAATTTATCTGGCTTAAACATCTTACCACTGGTTCTTGTTATGCATTTCTCCACTAGGGTAAGGAGTCCTTTAGTACCTGGTATTTTCTCCCCATAAAGGTATATCTACACCCTAGTCAATTCACCTCTCAGTTTTCTTTTTGATAAGCTAAACAGATTGAGCTTCACATTTCTCTCTTTAATGCTTTTTTACAAGCCCTTGAATTCAATTTTTGTATCTATTTTCTGCATCCTCTCCAATTTTTCAATATCATTTAAAAATGTGTGCATCAGAACTGAAGGCAGTATTCTAGTATTGTTCTCACCACGCCATCTACAGTGGTAAACTCACCTCCCTAGTACTACTCACTACTCCCTTGTTTATACATCCAAGGATCATGTTATACCTTTGTCACAGCATCACACTGGGAGCTCATATACAGTTGTTTGTCCACTATGACCTGTAAAACCTGTTCCTTTACTACTTACCAGGATACAGTCTCCCTTTCTGAAGGTATAGCTTGCATTCCGTGGTCCTGGATGCATGACCTTGCAGTTGTATACAAACACATTTTCTTCGAATAAGCCCAGCTTACCAAGCAACCCAGATTGCTCTGTAAAACTGCTCTGTTCTCATCATTTAAGATTCCATGCACAAAATTTTTGTGTAATCAGTAAACTTTATCAGCAATGATTTTATATTTACTTTCCCGATCATGGAGAATAATATTGAATAGTGTCAGGCCTAGAACTGATCCCTGCAGAATCCCACTATCCAGTGATGATTCTTCATTGACAATTACTGTGTGAGATCTGTTAGTTAGACAGTTTAATCCATTTAGTGTGTGCTTTATTGATATTGTATAATGCTGTTTTTAAAAGGAGAAAAATGCCCACATATGGTCTATACTCTGATGGTGTACTTACTGAATTGAGCTAACAGGTTGACACGTGAAGATAGATCACTTTTGATGAGTCGCAACATTCCCAACAAACAGTTGCCTGTTAGTGAAAAATCCTGTGTGTTCACACGCCTGTAAAATTATTTAGATTTACTGGGACATTCCCATTCAGCCATAATCTTTTCCTCTAGAGCAGGAGATAAGGGAATGCAAACACACTTTTCATTCCAGAAGGACTATTTTTCTTTGTATGTTTTCTGGTAGGTTTCTTTTTCTCCTTTTGGGGTTCTTATATATGAACACCCAGTTTATTAACTACTGTTCAGCCCACTCATTATCATGAAGTATGTATCCCAGAAGAAAATAAGGTAGTAATTTTGGTTGTGCTGGGTCCTGGCAAAAGGGACACCCTTAAAGAGAAGCAACCCAATGAAGTAATAAAAATTGAAAAATGCTTATTACACCAGTGTAAGGAGCTTAAACGCAACCATGGGTGAGCCTGAGTGTCTGGCATCAGAAGAATACAGGGCTGATAAAAGCAATCAATGGGATACAGTAATTCCTGGCTGTAAACTATAGAAGAAAGACAGATTGGGTGGGAGACCAGTGCTATACATTAAAAATTTCATAGTCTTTATTTGGAAAGAAAAGACTGGAGAGGACCCTGACAGGAAAAACTGGAATAAATCCTGTCCTGTGCTGGGTGAGTGGAGTAGTGAGAGGTAAGAGCCCATTTCAAAAGTTATATTTTTTTGGAGGGGGGGGCATTTAGGGAGAAGATGGGATAAGGGATGGATGGGGTTATATATTCTCATGGGATAATTAAGTTTTGCTGACACTTTGGCTTATAATTCTAGGAATGCTGGAAGTCAATGTAAAGGTCAGTGTAATTTTTTTATTGTTGTTATTGTGAATTTTAAGTGGTGTAACAGGCATCCAGAGCTTGGTATGGGTGCCTCTACTATCTGGTTTTTAATATAAAAGTTTTGGAGCTAAAGAGGCTATTTGAAGAACAATGGACCAAAGATATACACCCAATAAAATATTCTGTAAGTACATCAATAGTGGTGTTGGAAGCCTCTGGGATAGTCAGTTAGCCTGTTAGAACACATGACATAAAGGAACAATCTAAGAGGATAAACCAATTCTGGAGTAATTACATTTTTTCTTTGTATGGGACTTCAGCACAGAGGATATGGGTACTGTTTATAGATAGGCAAGGCAATGCATTATCAGAGGTAGCAATAGATAGATATAAAAAGTTTGAAACAATTCAAGGAATTAAATGCAATAAATAGCCAGATCAGATGGCATTTACCCAAGGGATCTGAAACAGCTAAAGAATCAGCTAATTGAACTACTGACAATAAATGGGTATTTGGTAAATACAGGTACAATATTGGAAGACTAAAGGGTAGCCAACTTTATACTTATCTATGGGTGGGGGCAGGGAAAGATTCTAAGGGGGATTCCAAGAATTAGACTGGTGAGCCTTATCTCAGTGCTAGGGAATTTAATTGAGCAAATTACTAGATAAGATCTATAACGAACCTGGATGAGTAGAATGATAGAGACAATCAGCCTGGTTTTGGATTGGTAAAACTGTCTGACCTGTTAGAATTCTTTTAAAAAGTTAACAAATTAATGTTAATTTAAACCAGCAAATGTAAATGAAGCCACACAAGAGACTGCGTCAAGGATTTTAGATATTAGTTAATAAAACAGCTGCTAATTATAATAATGAAAGAAACTTGATAACCTCAGTGTGAGAAGTAGAACCCTGACATTAAGTGAAAACTAGTTAAGTGATAGAAATCAAAGTATAGGACCAAATTTCATCAGGGAAAGAGGTCAATAGGAATCGTGTAAGGAATAACAGGAGAAGTGTTGAATAATGATAAAACAAATTTTGCTGATGAAACAAAATAATTTAGGTTAGACAGCAGTGGGGAGGATTATGAGGAACCTGGAGGATTTGGAAATTTAGTAATTGGGTTACACAAGAGCAGATGAATTCAGCCTAGAAGAGCATAAAGCTGCACATTGAAAGAAAGGAATAATTTAAATTACTCAATTTACTTATGCATGAATTAGTTGTAATTTGCAGAAAAAAGACAGATGATATTGTGGCCAGTACACTGAAGATGTTTGCTCAATGTACAACACTGGTCAGAAGAGTGAATAAAATATTAGGTTAAAGGGGCTAAGAAATAATGCAGAAAATATTATTATACCATTATATAAATGGGTATTAATCCATTGCCTTGAATACCACATTCCCTTTTGGTCACCACATCTCTAAGACATAACAAAAATAGACAAGGTCAAGGGGGAAAAAAGAAATTACTAGAGGCATATGAGGTTGATGTGTGAGGGCCTTCTTTAGAAGGGAATTAAAATTAATGCACCAGATTCTCATCTGCTGTAAATTGGCACGGCTCTATTAAAATCAATAGAGCTGTTCCAATTTATACCACTTAAGAATCTGATCCACTGTCTCTACTGTGGGAGGCGGGGGAAAAATGAAAAATTTTAAAATGTAATTTTATACTGCCAAGTTAACATTAAGGCTGCAAATCCAAGGAGTGAAAAGTTGGGAAATCCCGCAGTAAACACTGCTTGTGCAATCTGAATTTGCCCCTTTGTGTGCATCCATTATTATACAGTCATTAATTACGTGAGTAGAGCACATGCTATATTTTCCAAAGGACCCCCTGCCTCTTCTAGCCTGTACCTGTCTTCTCTCATTGCCCCCTCCAGCCAGTCCCAGGCTTCCTCTCCCTCCTGCCCCCTCCCCCAGCTCTTGTCTTATCTCCCACCCCTAGCTCCGCAACCCTCAGCACTCCAATCAGGGTACTTTGTCTTTCTCCTCTGTGCTATCTGGACAACCACCATGGGGAGAGGGTCATTGAGAGCACAGAAGAAATTGTTATCCTATTCTTAGTGCTGAGTACCACAGTTGCCCCTGGCAGCTAGGAGGAGCAATTGCAGGGGAAGTCCTGATCAGCCCCTAGCACCCTGGGGTGGAGCATGCTCAGTTGCTATGTGTGCTTTAGTTGGCATGTTGGAGCTGTGAGGGGTTGAAGCATTCTCAGTGCAGACAGAGTCTTCAGCTAATTTATCTGCCAAACTCTAACAACTCTACTGACCATGTGCAAACTGAGATTTTCAGAGGCTTATATGTTGGCCAAATTTCAGTGAATTTTCACAAGGACAGCCAAAGGCACATCTGTAGCACAAAGGTGACAGTTCTGCTAAATTTCAAGTCCCTGCTCCAAAGTGTAGAGATGCTAGAGCTCCTCAGTGAAATGGATGGGAGACTTTTAACATGAGTAAAACAATGTATTTTTCCATAATCACATTCTTGGAAATGTTGCCCTCTATTTCAGGTGCTCCCTGAACCCCCCTTCTTCATGCCAAGGGCTGTGTGTGCCCCCTTATTCCTCTCTTCAGGGTGCCCCACTTCCCCCCCTGCCAGGGGCTCTGTGTGCTCTCTCCTTCCCCTCCATGCTCCCTCTTCTCCCTCCCCCAAAACCAAGATTACTGTGTTCCCTCCTCCCCATTCTCCTCTAATAACAGGATCTCTGGGTGCACCTCGATTCTCTCCTGCCCCACCCCTATAACCTTCCACTATTTTTTTCTTTCTGTCTGCGAGATAAGTCATTCAAGGTGTCAGCTTGTTAAACTCTATTGTGGAAAACTGGCAGAGCTGATATGGAGGGTATTGCTATGCTGGTGTGTTAATGGCTGCCACCAATTAGTTCTTTGACCTATAAACAATTGCAGTATAGGGCCTCATTTCGCTCAGCCAAATATTTATAATCTGTGGCACTCCTGCTGAATATTATTGAAGACAAAAAGATTAGATAAAGTTAGCATTAATAAATTTTGTGTTTTGTATGAATAAAAGTTGCTTCTACAGTTACACTAGCTAGGATAAAATTACATGAGCTATCTGTCTGCATGCTTCCCCAGATCAGATAGTATTGCACAAACGTAGGCAGTTTATATGGGGTTTATGCTTTTGTTTGAAGAATTAGTTCTAGGATATTTTTTGAGACTGGAGTGGATACCAGACTAAGCAGACTATTGGTACCGGTATATTCTGGTATTTTAGTATCTTCAGTATTTTTTGTTAAATGAGAGTTAAAATTAAGGCCAAATTAACCTTACCTTTACAATTTTACAATATGTGATAGATAACAATGTGTGTTATGAGGGATAACTCTGTGGTTTGAGCATTGGCCTGCTAAACTCAGGGTTATGAGTTCAATCCTTGAGGGGGCCACTTAGGAATCTGGGGCAAAATCAGTACTTGGTCCTGCTAGTGAAGGCAGGAGGCTGGACTCAATGACCTTTTGGGGTCCGTTCCAGTTCTATGAGATAGGTATTGTTATATCCTTGGGGCAGCCGGTGTAGGAAGCAATCACTTGAGGCCAGAGAGCAGGCAGCTAACCAAAACCTCCATTTTATTTACAGATATACAGAGAGCTCACTCAGCTGGTTGAAACCGGCTGAGCTAACCCATAATAATCTAACTCAGTTGCCATAGCAACAAAAACCATGACAACCAAATACACAACATATTCCTCCCCCCCTAATAAGAACATCCCCTAAATAAAACACACACTAGACTAGAGAAGGAGGGTAGACTGCCTCCATTCCCGGCTAAACCCTGGGGATTATTTTGCCCCATAACCGTGGGTTCGCCCTAGCTAAAGATCCAGCCGATGAGGAGGCCTTCTGTCTCTAGGTGGATTACGGCGAACTTCTGGTGTTATTGCACCCGAAAGCACTAGGGGCTCAGGGTCCGCAGCACGAACAGGTGAGGAGGTGGTATCAGCTCGTGCTGGGCAAAGGGGTATCTCAGCCGCCGGCAGTAATGGAGGAGAACAGTCAGAAACAGGTGACTTGTGATTCGGTCCCTCACCAGAAGAGGTGAAGTCAGACCCCTCAACTTCAGATGGGTCCTGAGGACTGGCATGACCTGGCAACAGCTGATCTACATGTCGCCGCCAGGTAAGATTCTCTGCAGTCCGGACTGTGTAGGAAACAGGTCCTGTTTGAGTGATGACTGTGGCCGGAACCCATTTAGCTCTGGAAGTATAATTCCGAGCCAAAACTGGCTGTCCCGGGCTAAAGGTTCGATCTTTTGCTCTGGGTGCCCGTCTGATGACTTGATATTGCTGCTGATGTTGCACAATTTGTCGGGGTTCAGAAGGTTTCAGCAGATCAAAGCAAGTGCGCAGCTGTCATCCCATCATTAGAAAGGCCGGAGATGCGTGGGTCGTAGCATGAGGTGTGTTTCTGTAGGAAAGTAAAAAGGTATCCAGACGCTTTTGAATGGAGTGTTGTCCCCTTGCTGATTTCAAAGCATTTTTCATTGTCTGCACAAATCTTTCAGCTAATCCGTTGGTGGACGGATGATATGGTGCTGACGTGATGTGGTGTATCCCATTTGCCTTCATAAAATTTTGAAACTCCTGAGAAATGAACTGCGGTCCGTTGTCGCTCACAAGTTGTTCTGGCAGACCAAAACGACTAAAGAGTCCTCGTAGTTTTTGGATAGTACTCTCTGCAGAAGTGGACTGCATTATAGAGACTTCTGGCCATTTAGAATGGGCATCTATTGCCACCAAGAACATGCTTCCTTCAAGGGGGCCAGCAAAGTCAACGTGAATACGTTGCCACGGGTTTTCAGGCCAGTCCCATGGGTGTAGGGGTGCCCACTGGGGTGCATTCCTCACACCCTGACATGACATACAAGCTTTTGCCTTCTCTTCAATAGCGCTGTCCAGTCCAGGCCACCAAAAATAGCTTCGTGCAATTTCCTTCATGCGCACTATTCCACAGTGACCGGAATGTAGCTGTTCTAACATCTGTGATCTCAGTGGTGGTGGAATAATGACACGTCTCCCCCACAACAAACAACCAGATTGGACCGATAACTCCGTCCGCTTGGACATGTAGGGAACAAGGTCGGATGAGACCGGAGAGGTTTGTCGAGATTTTCCATGCATCACCAGGTCCATAACGTGGGACAATACTGGGTCAACGCGAGTTGCCTTCTTTATCTGAGTAGCAGTGATGGGTGTATTCTCTACCTGTTCAAAGTAGAAGATTTTCTTTTGGGCACTATCTTGGTGTTTGACCGGCAAAGGCAACCTCGAGAGGCCATCTGCATTGCCGTGCAGAGTGGATTTCCGATATTTGATTTCATATGTGTGTGCTGAAAGTAACAATGCCCAACGTTGCATACGACTAGCAGCTAATGGGGGAATGCCTGTGTAGGGTCCAAAAATTGATGTCAGAGGTCGATGGTCTGTGAGAAGAGTAAATTTTCGCCCAAACAGGTACTGATGAAACTTCCGAATTCCAAAAACAATTCCTAATGCCTCACGTTCGATTTGGGCGTAGTTAGTTTCTGCTTTGCTTAGAGTGCGTGAAGCAAAAGCAATAGGTCTCTCTTCTCCTGAAGGCATAATATGTGACACGACTGCTCCCACTCCATAAGGGGAGGCATCGCAGGCCAATTGCAGTGGTAAGGATGGATCAAAGTGCGTTAGAACTTCAGAATTTAGCAATGCATCCTTAGCTTTGTTAAACGCAACATCACAGGCTTCAGTCCACTTCCAGGCCTTGTTCTGCCCAAGGAGCTCATGAAGTGGTTTTAGCAGTGTGGCTAACTGTGAGATGAACTTTCCATAATAGTTCAGGAGTCCTAGAAACGAGCGCAGCTGGCTTACATTTCGAGGTGGGGGAGCCTCCACAATAGCTTTAACTTTTGCAGGGGCCTTATGAAGACCTGCAGAATCAATGATGTGTCCCAAATATTCAACAGAGGGCTTGAAGAATTCACACTTGTCTTTGCGAACTCGTAGGCCATACTCTTCCAGTCTTTGTAGGGTAGCCTCTAAATTCTTTAAGTGATCCTCTTCATTTCTTCCAGTGACCAGGATATCATCCAGATAGCACTGAATCCTGACAAGCCACACAAGATCTGGTCCATAGCCCTCTGGAACAGGGCGGGAGCAGATGTTATTCCGAAGGGTAGGCGACAGTATCGATAAAGCCCCTTATGAGTCACAATAGTCAACAGCTCTTGGGACTTTTCATCGACGTGCATCTGTAAATATGCTTGACTCAGATCAATCTTACTGAACTTTTGTCCCCCAGCCAGGCCTGCGAAGAGGTCATCGATGCGGGGAAGCGGGTATTGCTCTGCACACAACACTGGGTTGACAGTGACTTTAAAATCACTGCAAATCCGGAGAGAGCCATCTTTCTTCACGATTGGAACGATAGGAGTGGCCCATGAGCTATGGGTAACTGGTATTAGGACTCCATTGGTGACCAGGCGCTCCAGGTCTGCTTCAACTTTTGGCCTGATGGCCTATGGCACAGTTCGGGCTTTCAGATATTTTGGTGGACTGTCAGGTTTAATGTTCAATGTCACAGTGATTCCCTTCATACTTCCCAAATCATCTCCAAAAACAGCAGCATGTTTCCTTAGAATAGGGGTTAGACTGGTTTCTTCTTTAGTCATCCGGTGCACTTCTGCCCAGTTCAGTTGAATCTTTCCAAGCCAAGACCTACCCATTAAGGCTGGGTAGTCACCTCTCACCACAAACAGTGGCAATTTAGCCGCCTGTCCATTGAGCTCCACCTTAACATCAATAGTGCCCAACATGGGCACAGCTTCACCTGTATACGTCTTCAGAACAGTTTTTGTTGCCTTAAGCGGAAGATGCTGTAGCTTTTCCTTATACACAGTCTCAGGAACCAGCGAGACAGCTGCACCGGTGTCTAGTTCCATGCGTATAGGTTTGCCCTCCAATAAGAGGGTTACCCAGTATTCATGTGAGCCCGCTGCCAAAGACAAAACATGCAGTGGCACTTCCTCTTGTGAGGAGGTGTCACCTTGATCATCCTGGGTCTGCTCTAGGGTATGCAAGGTTCCTCTTTTTGTCGGCCAGACCACAGGCCTCTTTTTCTTTTGTTTACAGGCATACTCAATGTGTCCCTTTTTGCCACAGTGTCGACACACCAGGTCCTTACACCAGCATTCTGATGCCTGGTGACCCAGCTTACCACAGCGGTAACATTCTTGACTCTGCACCGTTTTGTGGGTCAGTTCTTGTGACACTTTTTGCACCCTAGGGGATGCACCGATGTATTGTGCCTCCCTTGTAGCCAGTTCCATGGAGACAGCAATATCAACAGCCTTCTGTAAGGTAAGCTGAGCCTCTGTCAGTAGGCGCTTCCGTATAGCTTCACTGCAGAGGCCACACACTAACCTGTCACGCAGGGCATCATTTAACATCTCTTTAAATTCACAGTGTTCTGCTAGCTTTTTTAAAATGGCTACAAATTGTACAACTGTTTCATCTTCCTTTTGGTCTCTTTTGTGGAACCTATATCTTTCAGCAATTACCAGTGGTTTTGGGGAGAAATGAGACCCCAGGATTTCCACAATGTCACTGTAAGATTTAGTCTCAGGCTTAACAGGGTGTAGTAAGCTGCGTAGCAGAGAGTAGGTTTTAGCCCCTACAACAGTTAAGAATATTGGCACCTTCTTCGCTTCTGTAATGTCATTTGCAATACCAAAAAGCTCAAAACGCTCAGTATACACATGCCACTGCTCTGTATTCTCATCAAAAGGCTCCAGGGGCCTGGTCAGAGTAGCCATGATTTTTAGTTTCACTTTCACAATCAGTGCAAACAAGCAGCTTTTTTTGTTTGTTTGTTCTTTACCTTAACTTCTACTTCCTTCTGTTACTGGAGCAGCACCGAGTCTCACCCTCGTCGCCAGTGTTATATCCTTGGGGCAGCCGGTGTAGGAAGCAATCACTTGAGGCCAGAGAGCAGGCAGCTAACCAAAACCTCCATTTTATTTACAGATATACAGAGAGCTCACTCAGCTGGTTGAAACCGGCTGAGCTAACCCATAATAATCTAACTCAGTTGCCATAGCAACAAAAACCATGACAACCAAATACACAACAGGTATATCTCAAATTATTAAAAAAAAATATTATTTCTGGTACTGGAGACTTCTCTTCCTAGGACAGAAGAACCTAAAAAGGTTTCATGCATGCTACACACATGGATACACCTCTGCACACATACTGTGACTTTAATAAATGCTGCATTTAAGTCTTGAAAAGAATTAGTTTAAAAACAAAACATTCTGTTAAAAGAAACATATTTACAGCTATACATATAATATTGAAGGTTGGTCACATTTTGGGTCTAGCCTTTATACTTTCAAAATGCACAGGAAGATAGTCAAGCAGTTCTCGTTGGATGAAATTCACCCATGGTGTGTGTCATCACTTAGACCCCAGTTCAGCCCTTCACAGGAAATTTAATAATTGACTGATGGGTATCATCTGGTTAAATCAATGCTTGTTCATACTTTTTCAACAACCAATGGAAAAAATTGTCCAATTATTTGACAAATACTGTTTGGCAAGACTATAGAGAATAATGCAAGTATTCTTGGAAGAATTTAAGTGGAAAAATGCAAAAATTAGATTCTTTACTCTCCATGAAGTGATTAGAGCTGATTTAACTATATGCAGATAGTTTGATTAATTTTGTATAGTCCTTACCCAGGCAATATTCCAACTTCAGTAGGAATTTTGCCTGAGTAGGGACTACAGGATTGGGCCTTTGAGGGTAAATGTCTTGAAAGGGTCTCTTTATAAAGCAGCAGTTTAAATTCTGAACTGCAGTGAAATCCCATTTTCACCTTCTCTCTCTTACTTTACCTAGTCTGTGGAATTGCTCTGTACAAATGTTAATCCCCTTCTCTCTTTATCAGTAGAGGGTGCTATGGGAGTTTTGTGCTTTGCAGCAGCCTTTTGTGTATGCATAGTTCAATCTAATTTAAGGAGAACTGACTATTTCAATGGGAGTCAAGTGTGCATTTAAATGGTGTGTGGGAGAGCCATAATGTAATGGCAAACCATTTCCTTAATTGATTAGAGTTAAAGAAGGGAGAAATTTTAAAATGGATAGTTGCAGATTCCTGCCCCTCCTCTCCTCCTTAATGAATCACTGAGCATGTTTTTGTAGCATATTTGCTGATTACCAACAAATGATTGCATTTTCTGTGCATTTTAACTACAGGTCCTGTATTCAAAGTTGTTGGAAATGTATTACAAGGAAATATTATTATAAAATGTTGAATAGAAACATGTTAAATGCCACAAACTTTTATAGTAGTCAATATTTAATAGAAAAAGTTTTTAAAATCCCATTCTGCAAAATACTTAAAAATGGAAAATTTGTTTTGATAAAATAGTGAAACATAATCAAGCTAGTCATTGATTAAATCCCAAGCAATGATGTTAGAAGAACATTAGGATTGCAAAATCAAGCAGGAAAAAGTTAGAAAATGGCAGAATTAAGGTTGCCTGTGCATTTTTCATTTGGTCTTCTTGTGTCTATGCATTCTGATACAGATTTTAATTACATGATTGCATATTGTTTTTTCCACGGGACCCCTACCTCATTCAGTGCACAGGCTAGATGGTGCTCACTGAATAAGTAAGCTATTAAATATTTATTTTTACCCTCACCATTCATTGTGTTACCTCATTTACCACTATTTACTGAACGCTATCCAAACCCTGCACTGAATGTACAATTATTAATTTCCTCATACTTTTATATAGTGCTCTCATGGTATATCTTAGTGCTTTACAAACATTAATTAATTTATCTTGAAAATGAGGGGGTATTTTACACATGGGGAGCTGAGGCAGTGGGATTAAGGTAAAAATTGTCCACTAATTTTGGGTCCCCAATTTGAGATACATATGACCTGATTTTTCAAAGTACTTCGCATTATATAGACCACTTTATATGTTCAAAGCAGAATTGCCATAGACTTCAGTTGCAGCTGCAAGTGCTCAGCACTTCTGCAAATCAGATTGCAGGGTCTCAAGTCATGCTTCAAGAAAATGAGGAACGCACAATTAGACCACCTGTGAAATTGTTGGTTTATGTGATCTGCTCATCACATAGGAACTCTATGGCAGAAGCAGGGATAGAATCCAATTCTCCAGGGCAACATTCAACCACCTTAACTGTTAGACCCTTCTTTCTCTTCCTGCCCTCCCCTTCCTTATTCACCATACGCCTTTCAACTTGCGCAACAAATAATGTAGGGTCCTAAAGTCATCAGCTTCATTAATGGCATAACCCTGATTCATTCCCAAAGCATCATCCATCTTGTGTGCTGAATGAGACAGGGTTTATGTGGGAAATATAGTATGTGATCATCCAATTAAAGGTTGTATCAAAATGCATACACACAATGGGGCCAAATTAAAGTTGCACAGGCAAACTTGATTCTGGTATTTCCTCAATTTTGAGTGCTTGACTTTGCAATCTTAACATTCTTTTAACATATTTTTTGGGATGCCGTTTCCCAAGTTTTTTAAAAAGCAAACTGTAAAAACAGAAAGTCCATCATGTGGAACCACACTGACCTATTTGAGTCACCTGCGTGGTTGAAATACTAGATCCACAGCACAGTCTACTACCATTTGAGCTAACTGGAGTAACTGGTAGCAGTAGAAGGATGTTTTCTTCTTTGTGGACTAGAGGGGCATAAGACATATACTTTGCCTGTGGGGTTTACAGCCATTTGCTAGACAGCAAAGGAATGTTGAGACTCAGGAATCCAGGGTTCAATTCCAGGTCCTATAGGGGAGTGTGCTGTAGTTGTCATAAACCCTTCTGTCTTTCTGTCTCCCACCAGCATTTCCCAATTTCTGTACCTCACCCCCTGCTCCTGCCCATCTCTTCCATCACTCCTATCTCCCATCCTCTCCCTCCAGACTCCTACCTCTCTCTCCCTGAGCCCCTGACCTGCTTCCAGTCCTGCATCCCTTCTACTCTGCTCCTCACCCCTCTGTATTCCAGTCTGGATGATGGGATCTAAGTTAGCTGTTACCACTCAAGAAAAAGATCTTGGAATCATTGTGGGTAGTTCTCGGGAAACATCCACTCGATGTACAGTGGAAGTCAAAAAAGCAAACAGGATATTGGGAATCATTAAGAAAGGGATAGATAATATGAAGAAAATATCATATTGCCTCTATATAAACCTATGGTATATCCACATCTTGAATACTGTGTGCAGATGTGGTCGCCCCATCTCAAAAAAGATATATTGGAATTGGAAAAGATTCAGAAAAGGGCAACAAAAATGATTAGGGGTATGGAATGGCTTCTGTATGAGGCAAATTAATAAGACTAGGACTTTTCAGCTTGGAAAAGAGACGACTAAGGAGGGATATGATTGAGGTCTATAAAATCATGACTGGTGTGGAGAAAGTAAAAAAGGAAGTGTTATTTACTCCTCATAACACAAGAACTGGGGGTCACCAAATGAAATTAATAGGCAGCAGGTTCAAAACAAACAAAAGGAAGTATTTCTTCACACAGCACACAGTCAACCTGTGGAACTCTTTGCCAGAGGATGTTGTGATGGCCAAGACAATAACAGGGTTCAAAAAAGAAATAGATAAATTCATGGAAGATCGGTCCATCAATGGCTGTTAGCCAGGATGGGCAGGGATGGTGTCCCTAGCCTCTGTTTCCCAGAAGCTGGGAACGGGCAACAGGGAATGGATCACTTGATGATTACCTATTCTGTTCGTTCCCCCTGGGGCACCTGGCATTGGTCACTGTTGGAAGACAGGATACTGAGCTAGATGGACCTTTGGTCTGACTCAGTATTGCCACTCTTATGTTCTTATTCTCCTTTGCCTCCATGCTGACGGGCACAAGTGGAGGAAGGAAGGGGAACTGAGGTGGGGAGCATTGAGAGTACAAAAGAGACAATCTCCCTGCTCTTATTTCTGGGGCCCACACCATAGCAATCTCAGGATCTGGGCAGAGTCACTGGGGGAAAGTCCTTCTCAGCTCTGCAGGCCTGGAATGGAGCATATCTAGCCACTCCGTGGGGAGGGTGCATGTGCAATCTGGTTGGTCCATAAGGGCTGTGAGTGGATGGAGCATGCTCAGTTCAGATAGTATCTTCAGAGAAATTTTACAAGTCTCTATTGAACATGTGTGAACTGAGATTTTTCAGAGGCTTGTAATTTGGCCAAATTTAGGTGAATTTCCCCAGGGATGGCAAAAGGCACATCCCTGACAAAAAAGTAATCTCCTTTCCAAATTTCAAGACCCTGATCCAAAGCATGGAGGCACTAAATTGTCTTTTTAAAAAAGGAGATAGGAATTTTTTAATATAGCACCCCACCATATTTTCCCATAAACTCTTTCTTGGAAATGGCAGAATGATTTTAGCTGAAAACGTCCCAAAATATACAGCCATACTCTGATACCCAGTATGAAAAATTTCAGTCAGTTTGGCAAAATCATAAGCAATTGTAAAGTTGTATAATGGAAAGTGTCTGGTAACCTTAATTATAGCTATTGTTACCTGCCTATAATAAATCATTTATTTCATATGGTAAACTCCTTGGGGCAGGGACCTTTCTTTTCCTGTGTGTTTGTACAATGCCTAGTACAATGGGTACACAACTGAGCTTTAGGCAGTACAGCAATACAAATAATGACTAATAATAATAATACAGTAAACAGATTTTTCCTTATTTTGAATGTGTTGCTTCAGCTTCATTTTTTAAATATACATTTAACATATGCTATATTCAGTGATTATGAATAATCATTTTTTGCAACCAAATTGTATCTGGGTGCAAAATCTGGCTTGATAGAAAGTCCTTTTCTCTTTCTCTCTCTCCCTCTCTCTCTTTTTATAATGCTAACAAAGTGCCGGTTTTCTAAACTGAGGACATTCATTTTCTATTGTACAATGATTATGTAATTAATCAGTGTTCCTCAATTCCAACTGCATAGTGCAGCTATATTTAAATGGAAAGTGCAATTAGTACTCATTTTCACAGTTTTTTTCTCAGAGTTGTACAATAATACACATATTCTCACAACTGGTCTGTGATCCACAAAACACTTGGTTGATGATCTGCAGAGAGCTGGAAGGTCATATGATTCTGGCTGTCATTCTTTTCAGCTACTAAATTGTATTGAGAATTCTAAATATATTAAATACTTTCCTCTAATTTATTTTCCATGTAAATAATTGCAATAGTAGCCACAAGGATGCTAAGCCATCATGTATATCCAGTTTATAGAAAACATGGTCCATACTATGGAAAAAGTTTGAGAACACCTGCTGCAATACAATATAATACCAACTTTGTCTAGACTAGGCTAAAAAGTGTGATGTTGGAACATCTTAGCTTTTCTGGACACACATTTGAAACGTCTAGTGTAGAAAAGGGACACTGCCTTTAACATGTGCTAACACAGTCAAGTTAAAGCCTGGGCTCCAACTTTTCAAATGCGTTAGAACATGTTAGCTGACATGTTCAGACATCACGCCTTGTTTAGATAAGTATTTAAAAGTCACTATTGACCTGATTCTGAGGGCCAGTGCTAAATTCTAGATGATAGAGCGACATTTCTGTTACGTAACTTGAGTGATAATCAAATGTTTGTTAGGGACCGAAGATGACAACTTAATAGGAGGCTGTATTGAGGCCTCCCATTGAACACAACACTATGAAGAATGACATACCGTATATTGGGCCAGCTAAGCTTAGTTCAGTGAATTTTTTTTTACACTTTAACATTGTGAAACTTTTTTTAAATATCCAAGGTTGAGTGTCACTTTGGCGGCTTGTCAAAAGGTTATGGAAAATAATGCTTATTATCAGCATATGGATGAAGCTTTGAAGTGATGATACATACTGGACAATTATAGACACAGAACAGCATAGGTCAAAGAACTGAGCCAAGGGAGATTCCACACACATATGAAAAAATAAAAGCTCCCCATGATGATAGGCACCAACTTTCTCCGGCACCGGTGGGTGCCTGTGCCCCCCCGCCCCTGGCCCCGCCCCGACTCCATCGTTTCCCCGCCCTTGGCCCAGCCCCCATCCCAAAGTCCCTGTCCTAACTTCGCCCCCTCCCTGCCCCATTGGATTTCTTCACCAAATCCCTGCCCCAGCTCCACCTCTTCACCCAGCGCGCTGCGTTGCCCCTCCTCCCCCCTTCCTCTCTGCCCCGCAAATCAGCTGTTTCGCAGCACAAGCGCTGGGAGGGAGGGGGGAGAAGCAGGATGTGGCAGCGCACTCACGGAGGAAGCGGAGGTAAGCTGGAGCAGGGGGAGCGGGGCGGGGAGCTGCCAGTGGGTGCTGAGCACCCACCAATTTTTTTCCATGGGTGCTCCAGCCCTGGAGCACCCACAAGTTGGCGCCTATGTCCATGATAAAGGTTTAGTACTAAATGGATTAGCAGAACCCAATGACCAACTTCATTGTTAAAATTACATAAATCAATTGTTCAAGTTACTAGATTATCCTGATTTTAATCTTGGAGGGCAGTCAGTGCTGGTTGGGCTGAAAAATATTAAACTGTACATTGCACAAGACTTCTTCCCTGAAATCACAGTTGTTTTCAGTTAGGAGTCAAGAACCCATTGAACCAAGAGTCAGGGAAAGGATAAGAAACAGGATTGTGGGGTGAAAGTCTGGATACAGACTAGCTAGTATGAGCGAGAAAGCCTATTATTTTTGCTGACCAATGATTAGAACCAGAAGAGTGGGAGTAAGGACTTCTCCAGTCTTGCCAACTCTTGTGAATTTATAGGTAGACTCACAATATTTCTTGTTCTTCTTAAAGCCCTAGCTCCTAGAGTGAAGTGATTAAGTAAAGAATCACAATTTCTTTTGTAAGTGAGTTTCTGGTCCTTATAGTTCCTGTATGCCAAGTCACACAGGCCCTGATCCAGCAAAGCACTCAAGCACATGCTTAACTTTAAGCACATGAGTAGCCATATTGAAATCAGTGGGTCAACTTGAATGG
This sequence comes from Mauremys mutica, assembly GCF_020497125.1. Taxonomy (NCBI): domain Eukaryota; kingdom Metazoa; phylum Chordata; order Testudines; family Geoemydidae; genus Mauremys; species Mauremys mutica. The sequence goes on from NC_059073.1 coordinate 276,745,838, forward strand.
TTAAAGTTAATTAAGTTAGATTTGTCCTAAACCTCAATCCTGCAATGCAGTCCATTATCTTTAATGTGAGTTAAGGTCCTCAGCACCTTACACGGTCAGACCTTTGTCTCTGTGCCTTAGGATAACCTTCTATAAAATGGGCATAATATGATTTAACTTCATTGCAAGGGGTGGTGATGGTTTAATGCATTGATTCTCAACCAGGGGTACATGTATCCCAGGACATACGTCAAGGTCTTCCAGGGGGTACATCAACGTATCTAGATATTTGCCTAATTTTACAACAGTCTACATAAAAAGCACTAATGAAGTCAGTACAGACTAAAATTTCATACAGACAATGAGTTGTTTATACTGTTCTATACACCATACACTGAAGTGTAAGTACAATATTTATATTCCAAATGATTTCTTTTATAATTATATGGTAAAAATGAGAAAGTCAGCAATTTTTCAGTACTAGTGTGCTGTGACACTTTTGTATTTTTATGTCTGATTTTGTAAGCAAGTAGTTTTTAAGTGAGGTGAAACTTGGGGATATACAAGACAAATCAGACTCCTGAAAGAGGTACAGTAGTTTGGAAAGGTTGAGAGCCGCTGGTTTAATTAATGTTGGTTAAGTGTCTGGGGACCACCTGATCAATGGCTATACCGGCATGCTCAGTAATTTTATTATTTAAATCCTTGCTATAGCTTTCTGTTTCAAATTACACAGACCTATATCTCAGACTACTTTGAATAACTTATGTTAAAACCCTGTATCGTTCTAGCCACATATTCTTCATTTTTATAATGTCTTTTTATTAATATGGGTTGCAAAACTGTCCCCAATATTACAAATAAGGGGCTAGCTCCTGCTCCAATGCAGAGAATGTTAGTCTTGCCATTTGCTTTAGTGGAAGCAGAATCAGGCCCATGGTTTGTTTATAATCACATGGCAGGATGAGATTAGTCTCACATTCTCCATTTTGTGTAACTGTTAGGGATATATGCGTTTTTTAACTACTGTTGAGGCCTGCTCCTGAGATGTGCTAAGCACTCCCCATCCCTTAAGGAGTAAATAAACCGGCAAAACTTTTTTCACTTTCCATCTCTCACAGTCTTCCTGCAGAGTGTTTTATAATGAAGCCCCTTCGTTTTCAGTTTAAACCGATTTTTACTGAAAAATGTCCAAGTTTTACAAAAAGTATTGTTATTTTTTTTTCTGATTTTCACCCTACTTTTGTATCATTCAAATATATAAAAATAAGGTGTTTTATTAGGAAAATACAATACATTGTATGAGATATATGTGATAATACATTAGTCTGTGTGGATATGCAAAGCTGGCTGTTGAAGCAAGCTTATGTATTAGTCTAGAACAGTGGTTCTCAAACGTTTGTACTGGTGACCTCTTTTACATACAGATATATTGTTTTCTTAAACTCAGAGGTGGCATTGTGTTTTGAGTTCTGTTTTAGTTCTACAGCAAACCATATTGGTGAACAGAATTCAGAGTATTAATCTACTGAATACTTTTCCCCCGTCTTTCCATCCACCTAAATGAGCCCCAATGTTTACCCAGAAAAATTAATAATAGTTTTTTGCACTGATTTTCACCTGTTTTTGTTGTGGTGGTAAGAAACACTGATAAATTCCTGGGAAAAATTAAGTAAAATAAAAACGGAAAAAGAAGGGCCCTATTTATAACACAAGCACACTGAGAATTTATTTGTTTTTCTTACCCTCGTCTCTTCAGTTTGCATATTGGCAAATTAAATTGAGGGCATCACAAATCTTCTCATGCTCTTCCTTAGTCTATATAAATCTTTTGAAAAGTTATTGCCAGCCTCCTTGGTATTGCTCCTGATTTTTTATCGTTGCCAAGATGCCATGTTGCATGTTCCTTATTTTAAGTCACATTTAATGTGAGCAGAATTAATCCTAATATTGGTCCTTGTGGCAAACTACTAATCACTTCCCTTCATCCTCCACTTTTCCATTCACAAGTGCCTTCTTTCTTTGATATCCAAGCTGTCCAATCAAGTAGCTCATTCCCTTTGCTGGAGATGTTTACCTTTCAGATTAGGGTATCAAAGGCTTTCTTAAAGTGCAGGCAAATTATGTCCAAGGCTGCTTCTTATCAGCTCTGATTAGTTCTTCTATAAGATCTCCCTTTGGCAAATCCATATTGACTATTCTTAATGGAAACTATAATTGTCTAGGTACCTTTTTCCCCTGCTCTGTCTTGGTTAAGTATTTCTGGTATCTTCTCCATATGTTGTTATAGCTTCTCTTCTGTACACTAGTACTCCTATTGCCAAGGATTTTATACACATTTACTGAACGTTTTCTCTTAGAAGGTATTAGTGGGATCCTTTTCAGGAAAGATGAGGGCAAGAGGCTTTGGGGAATGGAAAACCTGTGTGAATGAAGGAAAGAAAGGAATGAAGGAGAAAAGAGAAGGAAGAATCAAAGTCCAGTTATTGGTTTGCCAAACACAGGAGATTTTTAATTAGGATTCACAGTTACATGCGGAAAAGTTCTATTCTTCAGGTTCATCCCATTGCAAGTGCAGAGTATAGTCTCCTCACTGTAGAATATCAGAAAGCAAATGTAGCATCACGTTACTTATTTTGCATTTTCTGCCATTAAATAGCTGCATCTTCACAATTTGCATTTCCTTTTAGGCCTCAAGACTGAAGTGCCCTGGAATGTCTTGCTCAGTCACGAAGAACTAGGCCAAACTTTCAAGCATGGGTCACTGAAGTTAGGTACCTAAGTGAAAGTGGCCTGAACTTCAGGACTGCTAAGCACTCACAGGTCTGACTGAAGAATTGTGGGTGCCCAGGTGCCTTTGAAAATCAGACTCTGTATAAATAAAAACAACAAATCAAACCAGGAAAAATATGAGACAGACAAGGTAGGTGATGTAATGTCTTACCTTGTTTCTCTAATATCCTGGGACCAACCCGGGACCAACAATACTGCAACCAGGCTTCTCTTTTGCACTTCTTAGTGTATCCACTCGATTACTTGCCTACTTCTTCCAGGAGAGATCACATGGAGAGGCTGACTCCTTGCAGTTCTCTACCTGGTCTGTGGGAGGAGTACTTTTAAAAAAAACTATATGCACCCTTTAATCCCATCAGGTTTTACCAGAGACCAGGACTATAAATATGGGTGTCACCATGGACTACAGTTCCCAGCTTGCTCTGCTTTCCTTGATATCAGAGAGAGGTTGACTGGGAACTACTGCTGAGTCAACCTTGTCTCTCATTCATTAGTAGGATAGGGTGTTCCAGCTCACCCTGCCCATGGAACCTTAGCCTTCTCCCTAAAGCCATTAGTATCATAGTGCACTACGTTATCTCCTAGTGCCTGGGGAACCATGTGGGACTACAGGAGGTTATCCTCCATCTCCCTCTTTCCTTTAGACATGCTATAGCAGCCTTTGGCAAGCAGCACGTGTCATTTATACAAAGAGTGGATACTGGAATCATGATGGCATGAATATATCAGTAGTCATGTAGTATGTGTGTGTGTGGGCAGTATTCACCCAACTTATTTAACTACTGGCCAACTCTTCACCAAATGGAAAAATGTGGTTGAGAAAATTGTCCATTGCACACAAGAAATTTCTGGATGTTAATCAAAGGGAACTGAGCCTTACTAGTTTGTATGGTATTTCATAACTATTGCTGATGTTATCAGATTGCTGCTTAATTCCTCATCTGACATTACTGGATTTATCCTAATGTTAGATTAATAAATGCACAGCCTTCCTTTGTAAGGCTATAATTGTCTGATATTTCAGTACTTCTGTCTGTAATGGTCCACTGTCATTCTTCAAAGAACTTCATGTGCTCATATTTCTATCATCTACATAAGTGAAAAAACAATAAATCAGAGTTGAAGTGCAGAAGTATAGAGTGTTTTGATGTTAGTTCTGCCTTGTTCTACTGCATTCAAAACAAAACAAAACAAAAAAAAAAACAAAAAAAGAAAAGAAAAGAAACCCAAAACAAACTGCTTCTATTACATTTTTATTTAGTCCCCTGAAAAGTGCCAGACTGACTGTCCATTTATCCACCTAGCAGCCACAGCACAAGAAAGGGAAGTGCACGTTTTGCACGTTCGCTTGCAAACGTGCATCCTTTTAGCTTAGAGGAATCACTCTACAGATGAGATGCTAGTTCAATCTTTACCATCTCCAAGATTGCCAGTTAATACCAATTATCCTGGTGGTTTTGTGACATGGACACCCGGAACTAAACTGTGACCACCAATTTTTTTCATGGAGATCTCCAAATACCTTTCATATCAAATGGCTTGTTTCTGGCTGATGATGGCTGGATAGATCAAATGGCTGGGCACATTGTGCATACGCTGATATATATAGTAACTAATAGATAAGTGATAACAATTGGAAGTCTATACTGAACTGGTTTAGATTTGAATGAGCAATTTAGATTATGTCTACACTATACTGTAGTGTGGACTGTCGGAGGTGTGAATTGCAGAGTGCACCAAAGAATTGCACTGAAATGCCCCATGTGGATGCTGTTGGCACAAAGTACCAGATACCTAGTTTGCATTAACATACTGCTCTTTCTAATAGTATTAAATTAACATGAACTAAGTACCTTTTAATTTACGCCATTAGTGTCCAGATGGGTCAATTACAGCACAACTCTTTAGTGTGGTCTGTAATTGACACCCCTGTAGTCCACACTGTGGTGCAGAGTAGACAAGCCCTTAGGTGTTGTAAACAAGACATGAGAAGTAATTCTTCCGCTCTACTCCACACTGATTAGGTGCCAGCTGGAGTATCATGTCCAGTTCTGGGCACCACATTTCAGGAAAGATATGGGCAAATTGGAGAAAGTCCAGAGAAGAGCAACAAAAATGATTAAAGGTCTAGAAAACATGACCTATGAGGGAAGACTGAAAAAACTGGGTTTGTTTAGTCTGGAGAAGAGAAGACTGAGAGGGGATATAACAGTTTTCAAGTACATAAAAGGAGGAGGGAGAAAAATTGTTCTCCTTAACCTCTGAAGATAGGACAAGAAGCGATGGGCTTAAATTGCAGCAAGGGAGGTTTAGGCTGGACATCAGGAAAAAATTCCTGTCAGGGTGGTTAAGCACTGGAATAAATTGCCTAGGGAGATTGTGGAATCTCCATCATTGGAGATTTTTAAGAGTAGGTTAGACAAACACCTATCAGGGACCGTCTAGATAATACTTACATGAGTGCAGAGGACTGAACTAGATGACCTGTCAAGGTCCCTTCCAGTCCTACGATTCTATGTGAAAGGTTGTGTATCCCATTACCAACTTCTCAACCCCATAAACATGGTTCTTTATGCAGTATATTCTTCTCTCACCTCTCTTCCCCTGTATTTTTAAATACTTGTTTATCTTTTGTCATAAGACTCTTAGATGAGTTGACTTCATTGGGAAGAATGAGGGCACAGGCCAGCTGAAAATCAAGCCATGTTTATTTAGGTACCTAACTTAAAGAGCCCAAATTTGAAAATTTTAGCTGCTCTTAGCAGGAAATGAGAAAGGAACTTTTGATCTATACATTTTTCACATTAAACAATTTCAATTCCCTTCAGTAGAAACAAATTATCATATAGTGCTGCTGTTAAAAATCATAAGTAAAATACAGAAATATTTTTACCCTGCTTTGCTATGGTCACAACAAACAAACACACATACATATTGGGCTGGATCCCATATTCCTCATGCAGGCAACACATAAACTGGCTTCAGCAGGGTTCTTGTCTGCATGAGGCATCCACGATCAGGCCCTGAAGTTGTGATATCACATTATATAATGTTATATTTCTATATCAGTTCTGAACATTTCCTCTGTAGGAACTTCAGACCATCTTCTTCAGAGACATATATTTTATACAGCTCTTCCTGCCCCTTGTACTCTTGTTCAAAGACAAGATAAGCTATTTTTACAATGAGCCAGCAAGCATTTGTAAGCATTTGATACTCCAAATATTCCTTAATTGAGTTTAGATGCATTCCGTGCATTTTTACACCAGCATCAAAGCTAATGTCTTCCCGGAGATAAGCAGTTTCTTCTCATATTTCAAAAAATCATCACATATTTTCAGCAAGCTTTGAGGAATAAAAGCTACTGGACTGCAGTGTTGTCATAATAAAACAGAAAGGTGCACACAGGTATTGTGATTCAAAGGTGACAAGTGCTGAACAAACAGTGTGTAAAGGCTTTTTTCTGGCTGACAATGTCCATCTCAGGCTGTTATTGCTCTTGTTTGATCATCTTTTAAATTATTATCATAGTTGAAGCAAATGAAGACAGTCATCACACTTTGATACAGAAAAAGTACAATGAAGCCTGAAGGAAGCTTTCATTGCCAGTTGATATTCTGTTAATAGTGTGGTTCATGTGAGAAGAGTCAGGATATAAATGGTATCCCATTTCCCACTTTGTGAGTCAAAATCACACCAGCGTAAACCCAGAGTAACGTCCATTGACTGAATTCGGCAGTTGACATCTTTTGTTCCAGATTTATATTGATGTGACTGAGAATAGAATTAGAATTTTTGTGTACCTCCTTTTTGTTTAATTTAATGTTTTTAACTGACTGGAATAAGTACCTTTTCACCTGTCCTTAATTTTGAAAAGCGTGACAACTAAAAAGCCGATTTCTTATAATAAAACCACTGCTGCCATCTGAAGCCAACTTAGTGAAACAGAAACACTATTTTTAAAAAAGCAAAATATGAGAGGACGTAAGTATTCCTTTGACGTCTGCTGTGCTGAGATTTAATGTTTATTGTTGTTTTTGTTTTGCTAAGGTGGGAGAAATGTAGGGTAAATGTAGAAAGAAAATGGGATCAGATACATGTGTCCATTCCTATGTAAGATATGGTGATTAGGTTAGAAACAATGGTATTGTCTTGGTACATTTTAAATTGTACTGCTAGTCCAAATGATGACAGGGCAGTATCACTGACACCAATCACTGACCTATATGGACACTAGAAGGGAATCTAGTATTTCATACGACAGTGTCATTGGTGTATGTGTTGGGAGGCAATGTGGTACAGTAGAGAGGGTACAGGATTGGGACTCAGGAAACCGGATTCTATTTCTGACTCTGCCGCTGCCCTGCTGTGTGACCTTGGGCAAGTCACTTCACCTCTCTGTGCCTCTGTTACACAGGTGAGGCTCGTCAACCATGGCAGGCAGTCCACCTAGGAGAAGAGAATTCTGATTGCAAACCAAGAACAGCAAGCCCTGGTCAGCTGGTTTGTAAAAGTTGTGCCACTCATACACGCTTGATGGGTCTTCACTGCCAAGTCCAGCGAACAGGACAAGGTGAAGCGGTGTCAATGGTGTAGGGATTCAGCAGCAGAACTAGAGGGAGCCAGCAGAACTACAGTCTGACCTCCCCTCATGTTGCCAGGATTCATTGGTTATGTCAGTGAGCCTCCCAGCCCAGGTAGACAGACTAGTCCTAGTGTGCTAAAAATAGCACTATGGATGTTGCACCTCTGGTAGACACTTGAGTTAGTCACCTGAGCTCAGACCCAGGAGCTCAGGTGAGAGACCAAGCTGCCACTCACACCACAACATGCACACTGCTAGTTTTAGTGTGTTAGCTCAAGCCTTGCTTGCATGAGTCCACCTACCTAGGCTGGGAGGTTCACTCTCAGCTGCAGTGTAGATGTACCTATTGTTATATTACAATGACTCTTAGTTTTTTATGAGAAGTAACAGGGCACATTGAACTCCAGGGTCTTAGCCCTTGTGGGGTTTGGCATGATTCCAGCACTGAGTGACAGTTGTGCACAGCACATCCCACTTGTTGATTTTTTTTATTTATTTTCCTGCAGGCCAGAGAGGATTCCTCAGCAGACTGATGATGCAGCAGCAAATTCATTGGCCATTTAAAAGCTTGATAGCCTTTCAGTGATTAAACCTTTCACTTTTACTGGTGAAAGTCCGCAACCCTGAATTTTCCATTTGTATTAATGATAAGTAAAGTTGATTAAATAAATTGCAGATATATTACCCAATTTCTTTGATTTTGTAAATCATTTGAAAACCAATTCTGGGTTCTGCAAATACCTATATATATATATATTGTAAATTTTTACCAAATTGTTTTGGACAAATAATTTTCCTCTTATGAGTTTTTTATGGACTCTTTCCTTATTCCCATTCCTGCCCCTGCTCCACCCCCGCCCAACCTCTTCCTGTCCCATTCCGTACCCTCCCCTGAGCGCCCCTGCTCTCGCTCTGCCTCCTCCTGCCCCTGCTCCCCCCACTCCCCTCCAGCGCCTCCTGACTGCGCTGAACAGCTGATCAGCAGCGGGCCGGAGGTGCTGGGGGTGAGGGTGAGGAGCTGATCGATGGGGCTGCTGGTGGGCGCTCAGCACACACTATTTTTTTTTCTGTGGGTGCTCCAGGGCTTGGAGTTGGCACCTATGGGGTGTTGGGCGGGGCTGTGTGGTATGGCATGGGCCTGAGGGAGAGGGACATGCTGGCAGCACAGGGCTGGGCAGGTCACTGTGTGTCTGGCTGGTTTGTAAATAGTGCCCTCGCACTGAGCTGGATGGAGCGGCGCCGTGGCTGCCATGCCATGCCCCATTGCCCCTGGCTGGCCCCTCACTCTGGGGACTGACCTCCCCACGCCATGCTCCATTGCCTCCATGGGGGCCCACAAATATGTTTGGCACTGGGCCCACAAAAGGCTAATCCGGCCCTGCTCAGGTGCTCCCCGGGGCTGCTGCTCCGGCCACCCCTAGGACTACTGCTACCCTGGCAGTCTCCAGGGCCAGCCACATGGCCGTGCTTGAGCAGTCCCCAGGGCGCAGCAGCTGGTGCGGCTGGCCGCGGGACACCCAAGCAGCTGCAGAAGTCATGGAGGTTGCTGAAAGTCACCGAATCTGTGATTTCTGCGACCTCAGTGACCGAATCGCAGCCTTACTCACATGGTATTGGTTTTGCTCTCTGATTGGATGACTGACCATTTTTAAACTGCAGCACAATGAATGATTAATAGTGAATACTTCTGTTCATGCATAAAACACTGTGGTTCACATTTGAATATTGGTATTTGAATGAAAAACAGCTGTTCAACTACATGAACATACATCCATGCAAACAAAAATCTGTTCAGGTGAATATCTGTGAATAGGACACAAAACAGAATAGACTTGGCTGATATGAATATTCTTTGGAATACAAATACATATGTTTGGGAGATTTTTTCAATATACAACCAGCTGGACTGGTAAGTAACTGAATTGTGCTAAATCACAGTGTTGAAATACTGGTCCCTTTTGAAGTCAATGGACATTTTGCCATTGATTCAAATGGGGCAAAGATTTCACCCTAGGTTTCACTTGTAACCTCTTGGGGCCTGATTCTTTTACACGAAGGCCACTTTACATAATGAGAATCAGGCCCATGGTGTATTTTTACATCTCCAGCCTCTGTGGTTCCTCTCATAGTTGATGCCTGTTGAGTTGATCTCTCTGCCTCTCATTGTAGTGGCATGCTCCTCCCACATTTTTGCCTACTGTCATAGTTTCTGCACCTTTTTGATTTCTCTCTCTCATATCTCATTATTGTTTCAGATAATGCACCATTTTAACCAATCCTAAACTCTACATGTTGCATCAAAGATTAGTCAGCTGGTAATACTTAGCTGACTGCTAAGCATACCTGTTAAAGACTGATATCTGTCATCAAAGAAACACTTGAAAAAAACCTTTCCACATTTTGTCATGGTTTTTTTATTAGAGCTGGTCAGAAAATATTTTTTGTCTTGTGGAAAATTTTGGCTTCTTGGCAAAAAATCAAAAACTGAAATATTTTGGCCTCTGTAGGCTAAACTTCCTGACCAAACTATACCTCCCATGAGCCACCCTGGTCTCCCTACTTTGTGAGGGGACATGGTGCATCATTAGAATCACGTCGCTGCACAGCATAATGGGAGATGAAGTCTCATGGGGGAATGTGGTTCATAGAAGAGAATGGGGACATTAGGCAACTGAACTACAACTCCCATGAGGCAGTACAGCACTTACAACACATATCATTTTTCATCTCTAGAACATTTTACAAGCATTAAATAATTAAGAGAGTGCTGGAAGTCATTAGATGGAAGAGAATAGACTGTGCTGTGGTCAGAACAAAACCCAGATTGAAAATGGGCAAGAGCATAGTGTACAAAGTGACAGGATTGTCACTGAGATATGGCTACTTGCAGTGAATGGGAAGACCTTATTAATAATGTGATATTAAGTATTATTAAGTTCATCAAGTTAAATTGTTTTAAATTCATTGTCTGTTTTCTGCACACTGGTATATGTAATAAATAATGTATTACAAGAAAGGATTTCTTCCAATCAGAGCTAGCATTTTTTGCTTTTATGGCCGCAAAGCTGCCAAAAAAAAAATAGTACATAGTATATCCATGCACACCAGCCAAATTCTCTGTTGCTAATTTTCTTTAGCTTATTTAAAGACTGGAAATTCAATGAAGCATGTTTGTACAACTAAGGTCTACTGTTGATATCAAGTTGCCCCAAAGTCCAGCTTTGGGCTTTGGAAAGAACCATGTGGTTTCTGAAGGTTTTTTGACAGGATAAAAGAATGTAAAGGAGTATTTGTACTAAACAGATTAAGTTGTTTGTAAACATGTCCCTTTTAAATTAAGTGGTGGTGAAGACAAAGAAAGTACTTTGTTGTTATCTGCTGGATTTGTCTTAAGTCAAATGGACAAACAAGTTAAACAGCGGATCCTCTTTAAATCCCTAATGGCTGTGAAGATTAAATCTGAAAAGGTCTGTAAAATAAGTAAAAATTAAATTACTTAAATTCTTTTGCTCATTTACTTTGGCTAAAGCTTCCTCCCCGCCCCCCTTCACTTTTCTCATTCAGCTTTGGGGAACTTTGTTTTCAAACCACATTAGCATGGAGACAAATATTGCACAAGAATTTCACTTCTCTGCCGTCTTGTCACTTGTGATGAATAAGTCCTTGCTTAGTAAGTGGTGGTGACACATTATTGTGGCAGCTTCTGCACTTCAACAGAAGGATAATTAATCTTGCTATCAACACTGCTAAACAGGGGAGGATCACTCAAAGTTTTATTTCATAATGCTGCTTTGTGTGAGGTGGGATGCTTCCATTTGAAATAGTTGTCCATGAGTCATGTACTTCCTGTGATTAGCTTTTTGTAATCATTTGGTTCTTGAATTGCAGGGCGGGGGTAGGGGGTGGAGGGAGGGGAAATACACAGGCTTTGTGTAGTTTTGATGTGGCTCTTTTATGCTGCGTATGTGTGTTTGTGTGTGAGATGTACCCACCACAAAAGAGAAACTAAGGACTGACATGGACCAGCACTGGTATGTATGTGCAAACTCTCTCAGGGCCTAATCCTAAGAGTGTCTTGCATCCCACTGACTCCAACAGGACTGCAGGAATGGGTGAATATGTACTACAGCTGCTGACATATCATCTATTGGAATGAAAAAATATTCTGTTAGCCAGCCAAGAACTGACAGCATTAAAACTATTAGAAAGGACATAGATTGCTATTTAGCCAATCAGTTAATATTTAGCAATCATCACTTTTTTCTGAATTCCAGCATTGTTGTAGCAATAAAATGATGACAAACCAGAGAAGTAAGCTAACAACAGATTTGCTTCAACTGCCTTTTCACTCACTTTAATAATAATAAAATAATAATAACCCTTGCTTCATTCATATGTTAAAGAGGTGCTAATCTAAGGTCACAAATTCCAGTTGGCTAATTATTCTGCCTACCTAAAATTCCCCTGTAGTTTCATTATTTAAATAAAGCTATTCTTTCACTTTTTGTCCTGAGCTATTATGTGGTGTCTGTTTAAAGACTTATATTGTTAAAAACAAATGTGGCCATTTTCTGCTGCTTACAACTTAACACATAAAACTATAGCTGTGCTTCCAGCTAAATCTCCACATCTTCCTGCAGCTAGAAGCAGAAGATAATCTTTAATCAAATGCCTGTTCATTTGTCATGTCGTGATAGAACAATGAATATCACTGAACATAACACAAACTGGAAAGCACATACCCAACATTTTCTATCACCAATGAAGGGGTGGGGTTTTTTGCTGGTGGGTCTTTCCCAGACATCTACACATGACCTCTTCCTTTCTGCACTTGGCATAACCTTTGAGCAGTCCACAGGAATTGGGCTTTTTCCTAGCCTTTCATTTCTGCTCATGCTTGCTGTTTCCTACCACCCTGATGTGTACCATACACCTGCCAACGGTGCACAGTAATTGAAAAGGTCAGATGTTTAGCCCCTCCCTTCCAACAATACTAATTACTTCTTTCTTAATTAATGGTTGCGTTGGGGCTTCCAGCTAGAGCCAAGGAAGAGGGATTTGTAGTCATGCCAGTGGCTGTAGTCATTGCACTTGTAGAGTGCTGAGCCAGGCAGAATGCTTCTGGGCCCGCTGACATGTTTGGAAGTAGCACATACATATATCTCCTATTCAGAGGAGTAGACCACGACCCCCCTGGTGCCCAACACCTCACACCGTCCTCCTATCCATATCTCCTTTGTCTGGTGAGGCACCTGTGGGTATTCTGCTTTGCCATCTCTTTGTACTCAGGCTCTGTAAGTGTAGGCATGCAAGCTGTTCTCTGTGCAAGTAGACATGGAGGCAAATGGGATCTCTATACTCACCCCTTGTGCACCCATGCTGCTGCCAGACTTTATCCATAAATGTCTGCAATATTAATATCACCCTTTTCAAGGACCACTGTATCAGTGCTGCTATCCAGAGGTGACCAGCCTGTGAACCAATGTGTCTTGATAAGTGCATTTATTTTTATCTATGTCATTATTTTCAAAACTCTTGCTTAGCACTTTGGTCAACTGAAATCTAAACCTGCAACCAGCACTGCAGTAAGAGTGGACAGAAAGTACGGTGAGCAGAATAAATAATTTTCTCTTGTTTTTCCAAGCCAGTTTATGAAGATAAAATCAAAGCATTTAAATGATCAGGTTAATCTGTTTCAATTAATAATTTATACTCAGTTCATCACTAGCATTATTGTACTGTCAATGTTTACTTCTGAATAAAATCATTTTAGCAACAGTGGGCCAGATCCTCAGCTGATGTAAATTGGCATCTGACCATTAAAGCCAAGGTAGATACACAGATTTTTTACAAGCTAAGAATCTGGCCATGTATTCTGATCAAACCTGACTCCAGTCTCTCCTAGCTTTTGCCTCAAATCCAGTTTCTGATTTTTGGTTGATAAAGGTCCCATGGCTGTAATTCAGTGTTGAAACTGAACAGCAAATTAATTTTAAAACACAGATTCAAATGTACTTGAAGTGACCAACCATAGAGATTTGACATGCATCCTTCATGGGAAAAAAGAAGGGAAATAAATTATCCATACATTATTCAAGAGGGTTTTGTTTAGAGATTTTTATAAACTTACAGGTGTCAGTCTTATATTTTTATTGAACTATTGCATGTAATCAGAAACCAAAAGTAAATTGTGCCTCACTTAATCACCTGTTTCTCTGAGGTGGTGAGGTCCTCAGTTCCCACTGATGTCAATCAGAGGGTGCTCAGCAACTTTGTTACTGGTTGAAGTTGTTTCCCACTAATGATGATTTAGCATTTTTCATGTTAATAGATTAGTTGGTATGACAGTGCAAAGCATAAGCCTAAAAGAAAAGAGCTACATAGCTGGCAAAGATTCTTTTCATGGGTTTTTGTCAAAATACTATTAAAATATACAGTTGTGGTGTTAAGCAATTTATTAATAAGCCTATTAATACCAGGAGCTTTTTTCTTGAGAGTCTGTTAAGAACATCAGTGTTTAAGATGCTATCCACACAGACTTAATGCCAGGAAAAGCAATCCCATTAAATTGGACCTCATGAAATATTTATGAGGGCCAATTTAAAATTAATCCTGGCATTAAGCCAAACCAGGCAGTATATTTGCTACTGTATTAAAAAGAAGAGGAAGAAGAGAGATTTTTCACAATAGTAATCTAGCTGGATTTTAGCATGATCCTAACAATATTTTTAATAATGCAGCTGTTATTTTTGGCACAAAGAAACACTTCTCTTTCATTACCAGTTCATGCAAAAACTACACTGAGTGTCTCGTAGATTCTAAATGTCGTCCTTCTGGAAGATGGTTTATGTTTTTATTTTACAGTGCTTAAATCTCTGTTTTTGAACAAATTATTTCCCCCACGATTTACAAAAGAAACAAAGAGAGGGATATTACATTTGCAAAAGTATTTAAGGGGACTTGGGAACCTAAGTTCCATTTTCAAAGTGACAGAGACATTTAGGAGGCTTTCGATAGGACTTTCAATAGGACCAGAGGCTTTCAGTGGACCTCAGGTTTCTAAGGGCAAGATTCATAGATTCCAAGGCCTGAAGGGACCATTGTGATCATCTAGTCTGACCTCCTGTATAACACAGGCCATAAAACTTCTCCAAAATAATTCCTGTCTGAACTAGATCACATCGTTTTAGAAAAACATCCAGTCTTGATTTAAAAATTTCCAGTGATGGAGAATCCACCACAACCTGTGGTAAATTGTTCTAATGGTTAAGTGCCCTCACTGTTAATCTAGAAAGGTACTTAGGCATTGCACTGCTCAGCAACACCTAACTCCTAGGCACCCTGGTACCTAGTGAAAATCTCAGCCCCGAGTTAGGTGCCCAGGCTCCCCATAGGTGCCTAAGAAAGGGATCCTCAGAAGCAGAGTAATGCAGAGGAAGGGAGTGAGGCCTCAGCCCAGCCCCCTTCAAGGTTATTTAGGCACCTGACTCCCATTGATCTTGGTCTCTAGGTACTTATCTCAGCTTGGGTTTCTCAGCCATGAAACCTCTCCTTGGTTTAGTTAATCTCTCTGTCTCTGGCCCAGGAATATTTAGTTTTTTATACAAAGTGGAACAGCTTCAACAGGAGAGAGACCCACCCCCGAATACCATATTGGGTAGAACATTCACTTGGTTGAAGTCCAAATGAAGCAGAATAGGGATTTGAACTCAGGTCTCCCACCTAGGCAAATACCCTAACCGGTAGGCTGGGATACACACACATTTCCTGACCTACTTGCCTGCAATTGTTTTTTCTGAAGGGCCTGATCCTGTGGGCATACTCTGAGAATGCCTATGAGATCAGACCCTGCTGGAGAAAAGCCAGGGGAACATCTACTTTGAGAATCTTGCTCTTGGGCCTCTGGGTCTTGGGCTTCAGCGAGGGCTCCAAGCAGCTCATTAGCTGAGGGGGGTGGCAGCAGGACTCAGGCAGTTTGTGCATTCCTACAGGCAGAAACATATGTGTCCAAGGGATTTAAACACTGGTGGATTAGGTGGACCCTGAACTGTAGTTTTGAAAATGTCATTGGGACCAAAATGTTGGATTTAGGCACCTAAAGAGGTAGTCAGGTGACTAAATACCTTCGGGAATCAAGCCCGAAGGGCTTAAGTCAATACAGAAATGGGACTTGATTCCTGATAGCACATTAGATCCCAGTTCTGCATCCATTTGAGTCAAATGGAATTTTATTCATTGTCTGCAATAGGTGCAGAAGCAGAAGCCTTAGAATGGAAACAGTGAGCTGTCACAGAAGGGTGACATATTTAAGAAAGAATGAAGTAGAGCTTGTCTTAAACCTTTTTATAGGTTGGCCAAGGGGCCACCTGTTGGCAAAACACCTAGGGCACAGATTGGGAGTGTTCCTTATAATGTTTGGAAAGCACCTAACATATTGTGGGTGCTGAAAGAGATACAAGTAATAGATAGCAATAATAGCCTGGGCAACTTACGTTGCATGGGTCTAGAGATGGTTTTGAGTATTAAGAGATTTCCTTAATTATGAACTGTTTCTTGGACACAGTACAGGGGGATAGAAACCATTAAAATTGAGTCGTATTTGGCTCAGGAACAGGAAAGAGAGTGATAAAATAAATAGTGTGGGAATGGAAAAAGGTAATAAGTTGGTAATGGCAAAGTTTTGTATTATATCCCTTGTGTTTACTTTGTGTATAAATTATGTTTTGATTATTTCTTTCCTGCCCTTCAATTTGGAGTGACTTCAGAACTCATAAAACAGAGAGATTTAAGGCGTCTCTACATAGCAAGTTAATCCACAGTAAGCCAGGGTGTGAATCTGCAGCACACCGGCTTACCAGGCAGTAACATCCCATGTGGACACTGCTACAGTGCACTGAAAGTCCTGGAGTCTTTGACTTTCCGTGCATTGTAGCAGTGTCCACATGGGACATTCCTGCATGGCAACTTGCTGTGTAGACAAACCCTAAGAGAATGATAGATTATCTGATGCTTATTGAACTCACTGGGAGTCTTTCCAAGTTGTGTTTGTTTTGTTTTATGGAAAATTGGGAACTAGGCTGAACTGAAACAAAAACTCACTCCTGAGTTTTAGGATTTGAACAGATCACCAGAAATGATCAGCTGCTGTATCTCAACTCTCAGCTCCATCGCTCCCCTAGTCAGTCTCTTTGCTTTCCCAGTTCACTGTCCTTCACACTCCCTTTGTAGCCTTCTTTCACAAGGGTCTCCATGCTTTATCCCACACTTCACCCTACACTTAGCATGGTTTACTGAAATACGGCTATCATTCCATTCTCCTCTCTGTCCAAAATGTATTATCTGGAGTAGGATTTTTAAATGAACCTAAGGAGTCAAGTAGAGCAAGGTGGCTTTTTGGAGGTTGGGGCAATTTGCTCTCCAACTATCCAGATGACCAAGCCAAGAGAGCAAGGACCTTCTGGTAGGTGTTACCAGAAGCTGTATGCAGAAAGGGTGTGTCTGAGTGTATACCACCTACCTATCCAGATTTAAAGGATTATTTGAATTACTCCATGTTAACTGGAAAGAAAGTGCAAAACTTTCTGTCAGAGAATGCTGAGCTAAATTAAATATTGGGTACAGTGGTACAACACTGGGCAGTAAAGGAAACGGCAAGAAGTTTAATAACGACTCTCTGCCAGTGAGAATCATTGACCGAAAGGATGACTTCATGTCTAAAATGGTAATGAGGGCTGTTCACACCTAAACTCTATCCAAAGACTATCCATAATATGAATAAAAGAGCACCAGCCAAGGAAAGGGACAATGTGTTCTCATCAGGCTTGCATACCCTGCGAAGCTAAGAAGTACCTTTCAAAATGAGGCCAGGGATAGACACAAACATTTAGAATGTCAGGCTTTTATTATTGTCTGTCTCAAAGAAATTGTAGCCAGGATATTTAACTCTATCAGCAAGGGGTTACATGGTCTTAGCTAGAGATTAATTGTGCCACCTTCTTTGATTTCCTTTGGTTTACTGTCCATTTTCTATAGATAATCTTGTTTTTGTCTCATAGTGTATAGGAATTGGATAGTATCGAGCTAAATAGCTGGGAGCCCTCTAATGGGCCTCTCTGTCTTCTACTGCAGAAGCCACAAGAACCTAACATAGGGTGACCATATGTCCCGATTTTATAGGAACAATCCCAATTGTTGGGTCTTTTTCTTATATAGGTTCCTATTACCCTCCACTCCCTGTCCCGATTTTTCACATTTGCTGTCTGGTCACCCTAACCTAACAGAGCAGAAGTGTATATATGTAGCTAGGACTTTTATGTTTGTTTATAGTTGGTAAACATGGTTATTTGGAACCCAGCAATATTAGTGTGGCTTCCTTGTATTCTTAATGTTATGTAAGAAGGAAGACTCTACAACTTTAGATATGTTAGGCCTCTGGACTGTTATTTTGAGGAAAGTGCTATGAACCACTCAGAAAAAAGGAAAATAAAAAACTCAAGACACAGAGCTGGTCTACACACAAGGTAAGCAACAGTAGAATTCACCTTTTTCTTGTGGGCTCCACACACATCTGTCTCCCACAGTAATATTCCTGTGTTTATTTAGCAGAGTTGTTCCCCTCTTCTGAGCCTTGCAAGTGCTCATCAGGGGAGTTAAGTTGATGCGGAGGCAGTTTTGGGCATGGCTACACTTGCGAGTTAGAGCGCATTAAAGCAGCCCAGTGCGCTCTAACTCACGACCCGTCCACACTGACAAGGCATGTAGAGCGCTCCGACTCCATGGCTAGAGTGCTCCTGGTACTCCACCTCGGCGAGTGGAATAACATTTGATGCACCCCCACTGGAGCACTGAGCGCCAGTGTGGATGCCATGGTCTGTTAATGCGCTCTGATCGGCCTCCAGAACTGTCCCACAATGCCTGTTCTAGCCACTCTGGTCATCAGTTTGAACTCTACTGCCCTGCCCTCAGGTGACCAACCATCAGACACACTCTTTAAATTCTCTGGGAATTTTGAAAATCCACTCCCTGTTTGCTCAGCCAGGCGTGGAGTGCTCTCAGCGAATCTTTCCAGGTGACCATGCCTCCACGTGCCAGGCGATCCCCAGTATGGAGCAATGGCGAGTTGCTGGACCTCATCAGTGTTTGTGGGGAGGAAGCTGTCCAGTCCCAGCTGCTCTCCAGCCGTAGGAATTACAATACCTTTGGGCAGATATCAAGGGACATGATGGAAAGGGGCCATGACTGGGACGCACTGCAGTGCAGGGTTAAAGTGAAGGAGCTGCGGAATGCCAACCGCAAAGCCCACGAGGCAAACTGCTACTCCGGTGCTGCCCCCGCAACCTGCCATTTCTACAAAGAGCTGGATGCGATACTTGGGGTGACCCCACTTCCACTCCAAGTACCATCATGGACACTTCAGAGTCCAGTTCAACAAGGCAGGAGGAGGAGGAGGAGCAAAGCGGGAGCGACGGTGCTGAGGAAGAGGAAGACACCCTGGCATCCCTAGATGCATGCAGCCAGGAGCTGTTCTCAAGCCAGGAGGAAGGTAGCTAGTCACGGTGGCTGGTACTTGGGGAAGGACAAACACCAGAGGAGGTTCCTGGTAAGTGGCTTTTATTTTGGGAAGGAAGTTATTCGGTGCGGGCTCTTGGGGTGAGGAGGGTTAGGGCTGCATGCATGCCTAGATACAGAATAGGGCGTTAATGTGCTCTCTCACATCGCAGTGATCTCTTCAAAGGTCTCAGCCAGAAGTTGGGCAATGCACTTGCACAGGTTTCATGGGGGAGCCACTGTGGTCCTTGTCCCAGTAAGAGCGGGGGAACTATTGCTGCAGACAGGCAAGCTGCATATGGGCTAGGGCGGAAGCCTCATTGTAGTAGAAGACCCTCCCTTGCTTCCCAGGTTACCCTCAGCAGCGAGATATCTTCCAGGACAAACTCCTGTGAAAAATGTGGGGACAGTGTTCAGTATAAGGGCCCCCTGCAGCTGTTGGCTCTCCCCAAGGCACAGAAATCCAGAGGACAGTACGGCCATGAAACAATCAGTTCCCCTTGACCCTGTGCCTACTCACCATTTTGGGGCTCCAAATGTGCACTCGCTTTGGGATGGGCAAATTATGCTATTGTGTAGACTGTGCTTGCCCTGCTTAAGTACGGGGGAATCACTGCTCTGTCTGGTGTGAACAATGCTGCCTCTCTTAAGTGTTACATTTTGTCTTTGCAGATTCAACCCTGACAACTCAGCTGTCTGTGTTATCACCGGCCGAGAGGCTGCAAAGAATCAGGAAGAGTCCACGTAGAAGCAAAGAGGACACGTTGAATGAAGTCATGCAGCACTCCCTTAATGAAAACCAAAATGTGCAGGAGTGGCAGGAGAGTGAAAGGAGGATCCGCCAGCAGAACGCAGATCGCCGGCACCAAATCATGGAGCGGCTGATAAGCATCATGGAGTGCCAAGCGGACTTGATCCAGGCGCTCGTAGCCATGCAGGTGGAGCCTGCCCCACCTACAGCCCTTGTCCCAGAACTCTTTTCCCTTGTGCCCCCATGTCACCTCCAACCCACTTTCCCCATGTAGTGGGGTGGTTACTCGCTCCTGCCCTGTGGGGCTTGAAACAGCCCAGGAGGGGGCTGTGGCTGGGGCAAGAAGCCTGGGCTGATTGGGGGAAAGCAGGCTCAGCTGTGGCCATGCCCCAATCAGGCTCAGCTGTGGCCATGCCCCAATCAGGCCCAGCTGGCCCCTATAAGAGGCAGTGAGCCAGAAGCCCAGTCAGTCCCCCTCTGCTTGTAGAGGGAGAAGGGCCTGGCTGCAGGGACCTAAGCAAAACACCTAGATTGGGAGCAGGGCTGGGGAAGGGCCAGAGGAGCTGGGAGCTCTGGCCTGGAAAGCCCCAGGCTGAAGACCTGACTATAGGCTGAATAGGTGCAGGGTTGCAATGGGGCAGCCCATGGGGAGACAGAGGCAGCAGGGTCCGAACCCCTTTGCCTGTGATGAGTGGTTTATACTTCAGTCTGCCCCAGTGAATGGGGGCTAGATGGAGACTGGGCAGTAGCCAAGACTGAGGCAAAGTGGGGATAGTGGGTAGGGGTTCCCCTGGGACAGGGAGACCCAGAACTGTGGGGTTACTGCCGGGGGCAGCACCCAGTTAAAGGAGCACTGGGGTCCTGGGAGGGACATGGGGGCCAGCAGTGGTGGCGAGACACTGGCCTAAAGAGGGCACTCCAGAGGTTGGATGCTAATTCCCAAGGACAACCAGCAGGAGATGCCGTCAGGTGAGTCTGCACACGCTTACACCCCAACATCTGGATTCTTATCGCCACCAGCTGCTTCCAACACCTGTAGGGTCACTACCCAGCCCTGAAAACTACGACCCTTACACACTGCACTCAACCCCCATCACCATGCAGTACAGCCAGCCTGAAGTGCAGCACTCACTGCACAGCACTCCAAACAGGAAGGCTGAGTATGATAACAGGACATACACAAACCTGTGTACTATTCCCCACCCCACCCCCTTGCCCTTTCTGTTTCCCAAGCAGTTGTGTTTCTGTTCAATAAATGGATTTTTTTGCTTTGAAAACATTCTATATTATTGCATAAAGTAAAAGATACCTTAGCCCAGGAAAGCAACAGGCACTGCAAGTCAGTGTATCATACGTAGCAAACACAGATTCCTACTAACATTGGAACCACTGCACTTCACTCCTGTGCAGGGCACCAGACATTACTGGTGGCTTTCAGCCTCAAATTGCTCCCTCAAGGCATCCCTAATCCTTGCAGCCCCACGCTGGGCCCCTCTAATAGCCCTGCTCTCTGGCTGTTCAAATTCAGCCTTCAGGTGTTGAACCTCCGAGTTCCATGCCTGAGTGAATCTTTCACCCTTCCCTTCACAAATGTTATGGAGGGTACAGCACGCAGATATAACCAGGGGGATGCTGTTATCTGCCAGGTCCAGCTTCCCATACAGAGAACGCCAGCAGCCCTTTACACGGCCAAAAGCACATTCCACAGTCATTCTGCACCAGCTCAGCCTGTTGTTGAACCGCTCCTTGCTGCTGTCAAGGCTTCCTGTGTAGGGTTGCATGAGCCAGAGCCAGGGCCGCCCAGAGGATTCCGGGGGCCCGGGGTCTTCGGCGGCGGGGGGGCCCTTCCGTTCCGGGACCCGCCGCCAAAGTGCCCCGAAGACCCGCGGCGGGAGCCCCCCACCGCCGAATTACCGCCGAAGCGGGACCGCCGCCGAAGCGCAGCCCGGTCTTCGGCGGTAATTCGGTGGCGGGGGGGGGGGGTCCCCGCCGCGGGCCTTCCGGGCACTTAGGCGGCGGGTCCCGGAACAGAAGGGGCCCCCTGCCGCCGAAGACCGGGCTGCGCTTCGGCGGCGGGTCCCGGTCCCGCCCCCGGCCCCGACGGTCCCGCTCCTCCCCCCCGCTCCGGTCCCGGCCCCAGCCTCTTACCGAGCACGTCTCCGGCGGGGCCTGAGCTCCGTCCCGCTCAGAGCCGCGTGGTGAGGGGGCGGGGCTGTGAGCTCCACGCCGAGCGGAGGCAGCTGCCCCGCCCCCTCCCCACGGCGCTCTGAGCGGGGCGGGGCTCAGGCCCCCGTTGGAGCTCCCAGCCCCGCCCCGCTCACCACGCGGCTCTGAGCGGGACGGAGCTCAGGCCCCGCCAGAGACGTGCTCGGTAAGAGGCTGGGGCTGGGGCTGGGGCTGGGGCTGGGGCGGGACCGTCTCTGAGCGGGGCGGGGCTCAGGGGCCCCGCCGGAGACGCTGAGGCTCCAGGAGAGGGGCGGAGGCGGGAGCCTCCGCTCTTCTCTTGGGGGCCCCTGCGGAGCCCGGGGCCCGGGGCAAATTGCCCCCTTTGCCCCCCCCCTCTGGGCGGCCCTGGCCAGAGCATGAAGGGGTAAGCGGGGTCTCCAAAGATCACAACGGACATTTCGACTTCCCCTATGGTGATCTTCTGGTCTGGGAAAAAAGTCCTGGCTTGCAGCTTCCTGAACAGGCCAGTGTTCTGAAAGATGCATGTGTCATGCACCTTTCTGGGCCAGCCTGCGTTAATGTCAATGAAATATCCACGGTGATCCACAAGCACATGGAGAACCATAGAGAAATAGCCCTTCTGATTAACGTACTCGGAGGCTAGGTGGGCTGGTGCCAGAATGGGAATATGCATCCCATCTATCGTCCCTCCGCAGTTAGGGAAACCCATTTGTGCAAAGCCAGCCACAATGTCATGCGTGTTACCCAGAGTTACGGTTCTTCTGAGCAGGATGCGATTAACGGCCCTGCAAACTTGCATCAACATGATTCCAACAGTTGACTTCCCCCTCCAAACTGGTTAGCTACCGATTGGTAGCTGTCTCAAGTTGCCAGCTTCCAGATTGCAATAGCCACCCGCTTCTCCACCGTCAGGACAGCTCTCAATCTCTTGTCCTTGTGCTGCAGGGTGAGGGCGAGCTCATCTCACAGTCCCATGAAAGTGGCTTTTCTCATCCGAAAGTTCTGCACCCACTGCTTGTCATCCCAGACTTGCATGATGATGTGATCCCACCACTCAGTGCTTATTTCCTGAGCCGAAAAGCGCCGTTCCACGGTGGTGAGCATGTCCATGAATGCCACAAGCAATCTTGTGTTGTATGCGTTACTCGAGTCAATATCATCGGAGTCCTCACTGTCACTTTGGATCTTAAGGAATAACTCGACTGCCAAACGTGTTGTGCTGGCGAGACTCGTCAGCATATTCCTCCGTAGTTCGGGCTCCATTCCTGCAGACCGAAAGGGAAGACAGAGCGCGCAGTATAAAAAACGTTGAAAGATGGCGCCAATTATGGACGGAAGCAGAGGGATTGCTGGGATGTGAACCGATGCATCATGCCCTGCATCCCCTGCCCCCTTCCCACAAGCCATAGCACCAGAATGCGAAGAGGTGCTCTATGGAATAGCTGCCCACATTGCACCGCTGCCAATGCTGCTGCAAGTGCCGCAAATGTGGACACGCCAGTGCGCTTGCAGCTGTCAGTGTGGACAGACTGCAGCACTTTCCCATCTGCACTCTACGAAGGCGGGTTTAACTCAAAGTGCTCTACATTTGCAAGTGTAGCCATGCCCATAGATGCACACTGCGACCAAGATAGCTTCACTAATGCAGGAGCAAGAATTCCTTTCCCTGCAGTCCCTCACTACACCACTCCTTTCAGCAGTGACCTGTCTGATAGCCTTTCTGAACTCCACTGCCCAGAGGGGTCACAATGACCGAAAGACCCCTCTGCTTTAAAAAGGGCTGTTATGTGTCACAGGATTTACAAAGCACAAAGGGGCATTGCAAGTTAACACATACTCAGGAGAACATCACTTTTTACCAACAAAAACTTTGTGCCTCAGGCTTTAGCTTGGTCACCGATTTCCTAGGGTTGTGGGCAAGGTCGTCCTTAGAAGATGCAGGGCCCGGGGCAAATCAGCCTGTATGGGCCCCCCTTAACATTTTTATACAGGTGCTGAAGTCCCTTTCCAGGTTCTCATATCAGGGACGCTCTGGCTCAGGGGGACCCCAGCTCTGAGGAAGCCCAGCTGGGCTGCTGGCCCTCCAGCCTCTGCAGGTTTGGTGTGTGACTTGCCCCTGGTCTGCAGCTGCAGACTGGTGACCCTCAGGCTCTCTGCCCCTGCCAGCCCACCTGGTACTGTCCAGCTGGGCAGGATTGGTGCTCAGGGTTGGGGGCCTTGCTGCAGACCTAGTGTGCAGCGTGATCGGGGCACCCCGTGGTCGGGGACTGGGTAGACCTCGATTCCCTTTCAGTGGTTGCAGCTAGGACGTGCCACGTGGGCCTAACCGCTCCCTTGGGCTCCCCTGAGGGAGCAACTCCACTGCTGGGACTCCCGGGCCCTGCAGGGACATGTGTAGCTTCGCGCTGCCAGCAAAGCTCGGGGCCGAGCCCACGTTACATTCTGCAGGTGTCTGTGTGTGTAAGTGCCGCAGCTGGATAAAGCCAGCCACAGGCCTGACCGGCCCGCTCTGCGCAGGGCCAGCACTGGACCTCCCATCAACCCTCTGCTGAGCTCCGCACAGCCCCAGCAGCAGCCCGCAGGGGCAGGTGCTGCAGAAATCTCTTCCCACCGGTGAGTGCAGGCTTGATCCTTGCTGCCAGTGCCAGGCCCCCCACTATCTCCCTGGGCCATCCTGGCCCCCCAGGTACCCCACCCCAGGCTGGCCTAGTGCCCCCCGCATGAGACATGCACACTGAAGCGTGGGACCCCACAAAGCATGGGGCCCGGAGCGGTTGCCCCGATTCGCCATACTCAAGGGATGGCTCTGGCTGTGGGGCAAGCAGCGTGTGCAGACATCGCTAAGACTTCTGTAAGGCCTTTGACATTTTGATTAAAAGCTAGAACACCACAAAATTAGCATGGCATCTATGGATTAAAAACTGACTAATGGAGTTGGTGTGTTTCTAGTGGGGTCCTGCAGTGACTGGTTCTTAGGCTTACTCTAGTTATCTTTTTTTATTGGTCACTGGAAGAAAACAAAAAAATCATCACTGATAAAGTTTGCAGGTGATGCAAAGTTTGGAGGAGTGGTAATTAATGAAGAGGATGGGCCACTGATACAGAGCAAGCAAACAATATGCATTTTAATACAACTAAATGTAAGTGGATGCATCTAGGAACAAAGAATGCAGGGCATACTTACAAGTTGTGGGATTCTATCCTATGAAGCAGTTACTCTGAAAAAGATTTTGGGGTCATGGTGGATAAACAGCTGAAGATGAGCTCCCAGTGTGAGGTTGCAGTCAAAAGGGCTAATCTGATCCTTGGATGCATAAACAGGAACATCCCAAGTA
Source organism: Mauremys mutica (assembly GCF_020497125.1). NCBI lineage: Eukaryota > Metazoa > Chordata > Testudines > Geoemydidae > Mauremys > Mauremys mutica. Next base: position 276,771,015 of record NC_059073.1, read on the forward strand.
GGAGTAGAGAGTTTATTTTACTTCTCTATTTGGCAGTGGTTTGATCACTGCTGGAATACTACATCCAGTTCTGGTGACCACAATTCAAGGATGTAGATAAATTGGAGAGGGTTCAGAGGAGAACCATGATAGTGATTAAAGTATTAGAACACATGCCTTATACTATAGTGATAGACTGAAATAATTCAATATGTTTGGTTTAACAAAAAGAAGGTTAAAGGGTGACTTGATCACAATCTTAAGCACCTACATGGGGAATAAGTATTTGATAATGGGCTAGCAGACAAAGCTATAACAAGATCCAGTGGCTGGAAGTTGAAGCTAGACTGGAAATAATTTTGTAACAATGAGAGTAATTAAATGAAGATTGGATTCTATAAGATATGCTCTATGAAAAGTTTTGGGAAAAAAAAGACCATTTTGAATCCTTCAGAATGAAAACATTTTAAATATTTTGTGTAACTAGATTTTTGATTTTTTTCTAGCACCTCTACATGTTACTATTCCTAGCTCCTTATTAGGCATCAAGAAAAGGGGAGCCTGTAAACAGTGGCTTTTACACAAGATTAAGAGAGATCTACAGGAAGCTCTAAGAAACAAGAGAAGAGAATATAAGAAATCTGGTATGGTCACAAATAAAGACCTCAGACAGGATTTTTCTCTGTTCTGTTAATTGCAAAGAAGGGATTCTTCAGTTTTGGGGGAGTTTTAGTGTTTGGTGGAATGTATGAGGAAACCTTAAAATAAAATGGCTGGATGACAATATTCTGACTGAAATAAGGCTTCACATTTGTTTTGTGAGGGATTTGAAAGAAGAGCTGGTGAGGTTCCAGCTCACTGAGACGTTGAGGGAGTTGCAGACATAAAGAGCAGAACGGAAGAAGGCACAAAGACCAGAATGAGAGGAGAGATGGTTTGTAACTGCACCGCCCCAGAAGCAGCCCAGAGATGAACTGTGATGCAGAGAGTCACAATCTTCCCCTGCTGTTCCTTTTTTCTGGGGCACAGGTGAGTAAGTTACTTCATCCCTTTTTACTGAGCAGTTTACTCCCAGTTGTGTGAACAGGAAGCTATTCTGGCCAGTGAGTTGGGAAGTCGATGCAGAATAAGAGCTCCTCTCATTACCTGCCCCGTCCTTGCACACTTGGTCTCAGTGAGGACAGGGTGTAGTCCTTGCTTTCCTCCCCAGAGCCAGAGTTACCATCTGAGCAGGGGAGTAGTGAGGGCCTTGCTTAGATGTGCAGAAGAATAAGAGGAAGTAAGAGCTCTGATAATGTAGACCAGACTGAATTATGAGAAAGGGAAGATGCAAATTAGGGTGTCTATAAAGAAGAGGTTGCAATAATTAAGGTGGGAGATAGCAAAGGCATGGAGCAGTGTTTTGCCATAGGGACAGAGAGGTCGGGTTTTGGTTTTGAGATATGCTTTCAAAAAATAGCTGGCGTGGATGTGTGAGAAGGAGAGAGAGAGGAGATAGATTTTCATCCCTGGTTACTAATCTGGATGGCAGGGATGAGAGTGGTGGTGTCAAAAACAGCGAAGGTGAAGGGAAGAGGAGAGACTCAGAAAGATAAGCTCCGTTTTCACCAGGTTCAGTCAGCAGTGGGATATCTGGGATATTACATCTAGTAAGTCATTGACACAATACTTCAGCTTCTATTAGTAGCAGACCTCAGAACTATCACTTAGCTTCTGCATTATCCTGGAAGGTCCTGAAGTCCCTAGGTGCCTAAGTTTCTACCAGTGACCATGCACATAGCTGCCTCAGTCTAGGCATTTGGGCACCTATCTCACACCTATGTCTTGGTGGGATCCTCAAACTAGGCATTCCTCCACCTCTCTTGCCTGCCTGGCCTGGTCCAGTAAACATTCGCAGAGCATGATTAAACCCACAGTAGGAGGAGGAGGTGCCTTATACCTTTTAGACAAGTGATTAGAGCACTCATCCAGGACATGGGACACATTGGTTCAATTCCCCCTCCTGCCTGATATAGAGAAAAGGATTTGACCTTGGGTCTCCCTTCTCCCAGGACAGTGCCCTAGCCACTGGGCTAAGGGACATACAGGGGCAGGTTACTCTCAGTCTCTCCTGTGGAAGCTGTTCCACTCTGTATAAATAACTAAATATTCATTGTAATGGGGAGAGTGGAACCTGAGTCTTTTACACCCCAATTGAGAGCCCAATCCACTGGGCTATAGAGTCACTAGGCTACAGACCTCAATGAATATTTAATTAAATTAGTTACTTAAACCGGAACACATCCTAGAATTAAGTAGAATAGAATCGTATAATTGTAGGACTGGAAGAGACCTCGAGAGGTCATCTAGCCCAGTCCGCTGCACTCATGGCAGGACTAAGTATTATCTAGATCAGTGGTTGGCAACCTTTCAGAAGTGGTGTGCCGAGACTTCATTTATTCAATCTAATTTAAGGTTTCGCGTGCCAGTAATACATTTTAACTTTCTATAAGTCTATAATATATAACTAAACTATTGTTGTATGTAAAGTAAATAAGGTTTTTAAAATGTTTAAGAAGCTTCATTTAAAATTAAATTAAAATGCAGAGCCCCCCAGATCAGTGGCCAGGACCCAGACAGTGTGAGTGCCACTGAAAATCAGCCCATGTGCTGCCTTTGGCACGCGTGCCATATGTTGCCTACCCCTGATCTAGATCATCCCTGACAGGTGTTTGTCAAACCTGCTCTTAAAAATCTCTAATGATGGAGATTCCACAACCTCCCCAGGGAATTTATTACAGTGCTTAACCACCCTGACAGTTAGGAGGTTTTTCCTAATGCCTAACCTAAATTTCCCTTGCTGCAGTTTAAGCCCATTGGTTCTTGTCCAATCCTCAGAGGTTAAGAAGAGCAATTTTCCTCCCTCCTCCTTGTAACAATCTGTTATGTACTTGAAAACTGTTATCATGTCTACTCTCAGTCTTCTCTTCTCCAGGCTAAACAAACCCAATTTTTTCAGTCTTCCCTCATAGGTCATGTTTTCTAGACCTTTAATCATTTTTATTATTTTTGTTGATTCCATTCACAAAATCACAGGCCTGTTTAGGCTGATTGAATGTAGAACTCTGTTGCATTACACATGGCAAGACCATTGTGGACCGACTTTTTGCAAATGTATGTGATCCACCTAGCAGTTACATTTAGAATTGGCAGAGAATGAGCCATTGCCAGTTCAAACAAACTTGGTCACAGCAGGGAGGCAATAGCTTAACTTAGTGCTATGGGTTTTATGTAATAGAAAAGATGAATACATGTTCATAAATTGAGTAAAATGTCTTCTGAACTTTCTTTGGAGTCTTCTAGCTCAAAATTGAGGTCAGACCATTCTTCTAGTGTGAATGGGTACAGACAGGTAATATAAGGTTGGGCAAATTGTATTAAGAAGGCACTGTTATTAATTTGGCATGCTTGCAAAACAATTATGGTCTGGATGACAATCAAAGCCCAGAGATTTGCATTAATAAAGGAATGTCTCTGTCAAACCCTTAGGACAACTCTTTTGTATCATCACAAACTCTTTGGTATCATCATGTATACAGAAAGCTACAGATATCTAACATCTATTATTTATTCGTTAGATTGGAAAATCTAATGCATTCTTTTGATTCCCCTACGGTAAAATGGGAGTGTGAACTAGGTATTCATTTTTACGACAACCAGTGAGCACAAATTCTCCATTTTGCTCAGAGGACAGAGAGGGAAGTGGATTTAAAATTGCTGCACTGTCAAAGGCTGCATGGAACTTGCTGGACTCCACATACACATAGATGTGGGATTGATTGTCTTCGGAGATGTGGCAGGTCAGGAGGCAATCTTACCCACCTTTGTTTTTATTCCAAAGTTAATAATTTCTGGTAGGAGTTCATAATTATTATTTACACTGAGTACCAAGTGCTATATGTTCGGGGAATGATATCAAACAAACAAGTCACTGCCCTGAAGAGCAAAATCACATACAAGACAGTACAAGACAAGACAGCAGAAACACAGGATAGTATATGGTCATTGTAGAATGCAGTGACTCACCAGACAAGGTGGGTTTTTGTTAGATAGTTGATGGAGCAGAGTGAGGGATTTGCTAAATATGTATTGAGTTTGTTCCAGGCATATTGTGTGGCGTGTCTGAAGACCCAACATTAGGAGTGAACAGAGAAGAAGACGTGGGGTGGTGAAGAGGAAAGTTTTGCCAGAGCAAAGGGGTGTAGGAGTAGAGATGTGGCCAGGAATGGGGCAACTTATGAAGAACTTTGAAAGTGAGAAGGAGAAACATAAATCTGAATACAGGAGAAGTGGTGAGACAGAGTGGCAGAAAGGAAGATGATTTTGAGAGCTGTGTTTCAGGTACAACTGATTTGGGAGGGTTGAGACAGTCAAGAGCCTGAAAGATGGCATGTGCATGACTCAAGATGTTGTCTTGGCAGTGAGGATGGAGAGGCTGGAACATAGTTTAGAGATGATGAAAGTGGAGAAATGATAGGGTCTGGATGTGACAGGATTCCAAAATGGCAATGTTGTGAGGTTTTTGTAATAGAAAGGCTGGTGGTGCTAGCAAAAGTGATCAAGAAAAGGGCTGGGGAAGAGAAGTGCAGTATTGGACATACTGCAGCAGATTCATTCCTGGTCTAACTCAAATAGAATAACATCAGAGAGAAATTTTAACTACTGAGTTTGAGGTACAGTGCTGAATAGATAGGCATAATAGATTCTGTGAAAGACAGAGAGATAGGTCATTAGGTTATACCAGGAGGAGGCTGTAGTGGGTTTGAAAGCTGTCTTTGGAAAGAATTATAGAGGGAATCAAAGGGAGAACTGGATGAGAGGAATTCATAAGTACCATTGCTAAAATTTGAACTATAGATTGCCCCGTTAGCAAAAATATTTAAGATACATGCTGAAAGAGACATTTTTTAAAAGTCTCCTTTAGAAAAAGGAGACTGTTTTTAATGCCAAAACATTGATACTATGAAAATGGAGAAGGGATATGGTATAAGAGCTTAAAGACTGATATTTAGAGATGGATGTTATTGCTTCTTGGAAGAGATGGGTAGAGGTCTGGATTTTGGGTTTGGTTTTGTAAAACCTAAACAGTCAGCTTGGATTTTTTATTAATAGAATCCGGGTTAGTTTGGATCCAAATCCCATTTTATCCAAACCATCAAGGTTCAGGGAAATTTGGATAAAAATTTTTTATTTTTGCCTGAACTCTGTAAGGATGAACAAGAGTGGTTTTGGATACACAGCCAGTCAAGATTTTTACAGAAATGAAATCTAACTTGTATTCAAATACAAGTTACATTTTATCTGAAGCACCAGAATTCTGGAGGTGACTCAACTAAAAGGACCTAGTTTGGGCCCATCCGTGCTTCTTATGAACATTACATCACAGGTAGAATTTGATTCCTTGTGAAAAGAATTAATGTAATTCATAAAGATAGCCACAAAGTGAGGTGATTAAAGGGGAATTTGAGGGTTCTGTATTTCTCTGCATGCATGGAATCCAGTCAGGTTGCTATTTGCTCACCATTCAGAGCTCTTTGGGGCAAATCAGTTAGTTATTTTGTGTCTGATGTACATAAGAGGATAAGAACGGCCATACTGGGTCAGACCAAAGGCCCAGTATCCTGCCTTCTGCCAGTGGCAGGTGCCCCAGAGGGAATGAACAGAACAGGTAATGTCATTAACATTGGTGCAGCTTCACTGAAGTTACTCCTAATTTACTCCATTCTGAGATGAGATTCAGGCCCATAGCACATACTTATCAGGATAGTTCAGTTATCAAATATTATTGACTGTGTCAGATAATCTTCATAATTTATGATGGAAGTGCATTAAATTAAAGCGCTTCTTTCACTTGGAGCTTTATAATTTATTTATATGTGTTTTATTTACATATTGTATTTACTGCTTATAAAATGGCACTACAATAGCAGTACCAAACAGCAACAACAAGGAATGCAAGCGTAGAAAAGCAGTATAATGGGCAAGTGCCATCCTTGAGGGGGCCACTTAGGGATCTGGGGCAAAATCAGTACTTGGTCCTGATAGTGAAGGCAGGGGGCTGGAGTCAATGACCTTTCAGGGTCCCTTCCAGTTCCATGGGATAGGTGTATCTCCATATTAAATGTTCTCACCAGTTGATCCTTTCAGTCAGTGTCCAGAAAGTATTTGCTGCCAGATCAGTCTATACCTATGTCAGGAAACTACACTATACAAGTGACATGCTTTCCGCATGGAGAACACGTGTATTTAGCTGCCTGTTTGCCATTAATATTAATGCGAGCTATGTGGCTAAATCCCTCTGCACCAGAATGAAAATTTACCTTTAAAGATGTGTGAGAAACAGAGCACTGCTGGAACATGAGTTTGGTGTTGTTAAATCTAGCTGCAAGATGTTTTTTTTTTCTCACAATGCCAACTGTTGTCATGTTTGTCTTGTAAATACCTCAGATGGAAGCAATAAGGAACTGCAAGTTTTGAAAATAGTAGTGCCAAGTATAGGCTCTTTACTTAACTTTCTATAATTATTGTTTTAACTATGTATTTGTGAGGACCTGAGTATCTGTCTGACTAATCTAGTTACACTTCAAATGTGCCCATCATCACAGCATGTAGGCATCATTGTTGCTGTTTAATATTTATACTGTAGTAGCACCCATTGATTCGGGCACTTTGTGCTAGGGGCTAGACAAGCACATACAAAGATACTGTCCCAGCCTTGAAGAGCTTAGTCATTAAATGTATGAGCGATGATTATTGAAGTCAATGGAACTATTTCCATTGTAGTCAATCGACTTACTCCCGTGAACCGTAGCTGCAGAACTGGACTCTGAACGTTTTCAACGCAAACAAGACAACAGAGTCTTCTATCATGTAAAAATTGTGTGGGCCTACTCATACTTTTAAAGGACCTGTTCCTTACATGTATGAACAGTTGTTACTCATATGTGCCGTCCCATGGAAATCACTGAAACTACTCACATAAGTAAGGGTTCCAGTGTTGTGCCCCTAGTTTTAAGGATTTCAGGAAAGTATGATTTGGTAGATCATAATGTCAAACATTTCAACAAAGGTTAATAAATATGCAGAACCAGACCCTGCTCTTAGTTACACCAATGTAAAGCCATTGACTTCAATGGACTTACATCAGTGTACGTGAGATAAGACTCTGCCACTTAGTATACACATTGAGTTAAATGGACTATCAGGAGTTCTGAAAATATGATCAATAGGCAAGCCTTAAAATATGCTATATTAAAATACAACAGTGTCCTGCTTTTAAATATGAATAGGATCAATACACTTGGTTAAATGTACACAGTCATGAAATCAATTAATTTGTACTTTTGAAAGGTAAATGAAAGTGCCTGAAACATTTAATATAATATACATTAGAATGATCATTATAAAACCCGGATATCCTATACCCAAGAGATGCCAGGAAGTGATGTGTTTGAAATAGATAATTTTTGTTGTAGTGAAAGTAACATTTCTTCCTCAGGTCATACATCCAGTGTGACTTATTAATGCTAGGGGTTTCTTTTCATTTGCTAATATTGCTTGGTATTCAAAGTGTGATTCCACTTTGAACGGCAAGTCAGCAAGATGGCACTGTGGGCTCCCATGTTTATGTGTGAGTCGACCTGAGGGCCAACAGCTGAACAAATGAGTGATGCACAAAATCAGACTGGTATTACCTTCTGGGACTATAATTTTGCATGCTTCCATAATTAGACTGCTGAGGTTGACTAGGAAGGTCATATTAGGAAAATATGCAGTGAGGAGATGTCCCTGAAACTTTAAATAAAACTATTAACAGAGGAAAAAATAATCTGGCCTGGGAGGATGGCAGTAATACAGGGAAGCATATTGGTCGCTTGTGTTCAATGGCATAGTTCTATGATATGTAATCCCCGCCGTTGTCAATCAAGAAGGCTAGAAATGTTAGTAGGTTTCAGGCCAAATCAGTTATACATTAATAGTACTTGAAACTGTGATAAACTCTATGTACCAGGAAGGATGATGGACTGAGGAATCTCTTACTCATAACAAAGGAAGGAGACAATCCCACTTTGCAAACAAACTTGCCTTTGCTATAAATGTTTATGGGGCACTATCTTCTTGGGGAAAAAATGCACTGATTATATAAATACTATAGCACAGTACAGCTTGTAAAAGTTCGTGGCAAAGTTGGTGTGTGACAGAATGTGTATAATCTGAATCAAAGCCCTTCAAAATTATGGTCCCAGCTGCTTATCATGTCCCCACACCTGACCTCTCCACTCCATCAACAAGGACAGTCTTTAGGACCTGTTCATTTCCTTCTCCAACTCCCATCTCAGTCATCGAATCATAGAAATGTAGGACTGGAAGGGGCCTCATTAGGTCATCTAGTCCAGTCTTCTGCACTGAGGCAGGACTAAGTATTTTCTAGACTATCCCTGACAGGTGTTTGTTTAGCCTGTTCTTAAAAGCCTCTAGTGATGTGGATTCCACAACTTCCCTAGGTAATTTGTTCCAGTGCTTAACTACCCTTACAGGTAGGAAGTTTTTCCTAATGTCTAACCTAAATCTCCCTTGCTGCAATTTAAGGCCATTACTTCTTGTCCTGTCCTTAGAGGATAAATAGAATAATTTATCCCCCTCTCTTTATAACAACCTTTTATGTCTTTGAGGACTGCTATCACATCCCCCTCTCAGTCTCCTCTCCTCCATACTAAACAAACCCATTTTTTCAATCTTTCTTCAGAGGTCATATTTTCTAGACCTTTCACAGTTTTTATTGCTCTTCTCTGGACTTTCTCCAATTTGCCCACACCTTTCCTGAAGTGTGGTGCCCAGAACAGGACACAGTGCTCCAAATGAGACTTATCAGTGCTGAGCAGAGTGGAAGAATTACTTCTCATGTCTTGCTTACAACACTCCTGCTCATACATCTGTGATGGGGCGTTCACCCCACACTTGGCCTGAAAGGGTTAAGGCAGGTTGAGAAGGGGGCTAATTAACCCAACAGGCCACAGCTGAGAGGAATCAGGCAGATAAGCAGTCACCTGACTAAGGGAGGGAGCCAAGCTGGAGAGGAATGAGTTGGGCTGGACTTATAAAGACAGGAAATTGAGCTGCAGAGGGGGCTGCAGGCAGGGGCGGCTCTAGGAATTTGGCCGCCCCAAGCAGGGCGGCATGCCGCAGGGGGCGCGCTGCCGGTCGCCGGTCCCGCGGCTCCGGGGGACCTCTTGCAGACGTGCCTGCGGAGGGCGCGCTGGTCCCGCGGCTCCGATGGAGCATCCGCAGTCATGCCTGCGGGAGGTCCACCCGAGCCGCGGGACCAGCAAACCCTCCGCAGTCATGCCTGCGGGAGGTCCGCTAGTCCCGCGGCTCCGGTGGACCTCCTGCAGGCATGACTGCGGAAGGTCCGCCGGAGTCGCCTGCCGCCCTGCCGGCAAAATGCCGCCCCAAGCGCGCGCTTGGCGCGCTGGGGTCTGGAGCCGGCCCTGGCTGCAGAGAAAGTCTGCAATCACTCCCTGGGAGAAGGGAGGAGTGTCTGGAGACTACAGGAACAGGTACTCCACAGTTACTCTGTGGGGGAGGGGAGGAGTTAGGTGGCTGGCAGACCCAGAGATGGTGGAATGCCAGATGGTAAGGAAAGAGCTCAGGAAAAGGTTGTAAGGTCTAAAAGGGAGAAGACCTTGACTGCTGCCTAAAGGGTCCCTGAGCCAGAATGTGGAGTAGAGGCCAGGCCTGGGTTCCCCTGCCAGCCACTGATGAGTGGCACCGGGGGGGGGGGAAGGAAGTGAAAGGGAAGACTGCCTGAGACTGCTAGGGAGAAAGACTTTGGTGCCCCCCGGAAGGGGAAAATGCATGCAGTGACCTGGCCAGAGGACGAAGTCACAACGAGGAGTCTGCAGCTCACGGAGCGAGAGAGGGGCTGCATACCCAGAGAAAGAGGCAGAGAGATGGTGTGCAACCCTGAGAAGGGGCATTGATCTCATGAGCTATTCCTCAGAGTGACCAGTAGGAGGCGCCATCCTAGCAGTGAGTCAAGCACCCTGTCACAGCATCCCGGAATGACATTCACTTTATTTGCAAAAGGATTACATTGTTGACTCAGATTTAGTTTGCGATCCACTATATCCCCCAGATCCCTTTCAGCAGTGCTCCTTCCTAGGCATTCATTGCCCATTTTGCATTCATTGCCCAGATTGTTCCTTCCTCAGTGTAGTACTTTGCATTTGTCCTTATTGAATTTCATCCTATTTATTTAAACAGTTCTACAGTTTGTCAAGATCATTTTAAATTCTAATCCTGTCCTCTCAAGCACCTTCAACCCCTCCCAGCTTGGTATCACCTGCAAACTTACTGGCAGAGAGAGCACATTTATAATCCAAATAAAAGCAGCAAAGAATCCTGTGGCACTTTATAGACTAACAGACGTTTTGCAGCATGAGCTTTCGTGGGTGAATACCCACTTTGTCGGATGCAAGACTTGCATCCGACAAAGTGGGTATTCACCCACGAAAGCTCATGCTGCAAAACCTCTGTTAGTCTATAAGGTGCCACAGGATTCTTTGCTGCTTTTACAGATCCAGACTAACACGGCTACCCCTCTGATACTATAATCCAAATAGTTTGTGGAACTATTGAATAGAATCGGACCCAGAACAGATCCTTAGTTTCCATGCTTCCCCTATATGCAGAGTAATGTTCTCATGCCAGTACTTCAGTATGATCCCTTCCCCTCATCCAGATCACTCCTAAAATCCCACTTTTTCTGTAATGCTTGCAGGACATGAGTTTATAATAAATACACAACCAAGCAAAACCTTGACTAAGAGCCTGATCCAGCTCCTGTTGCCGTTGACAGGACCTTTGCCATTTGGATTTCCTAGTGTGCCATGTTTCGGCATCTATATGACTAAATTATAAATTATTTCGGCAGGGACTGTCTTTACCTATAGTACTGAACAAGCCATGGAGCTAAACAAGTGAACAGCCATTTTCAGAGGTGTCTACAAATTCCGAGTGCCTCCCTTTTTAGGAATCCATCTTGAGACTATAAGGACTGATTTGTAGAGGTGCCAAACACTTTAGTTCCCATTATTTTTAGTTCTGTTTATTACTCAAGTGCCCAAATGCCCCCATCACGATTGGGGCCCCATTGTGCTAGGCAAATTGAGTTCCAGAAAATGGAGGCACCCAGAATTAGTGAACAGATTTGAAAATGTGGACCATTATATTATTGTTAATAATAATGAACGAGTAGACGGTGTGGTGAATACCATGTAGCAGATCTAGGATTATCCTCCTTTGGGAAATGTTTTAAAAATGTTTACTACTTGGTACACTATGGTCCATTCTGAATGCAAAATATTTGGTCTTCATAAGTATTTTTAAGAGTCTGAGAAATTCTTGACTGGAATGATTAACAGTATCAGTTGAGGGGGTGAATTCTGTTGGAGGTAAGACAAATTATCCCCATGTACCCTTCAATTTGGTGAGGAGGTGGAGCCTCCAGTGAGACATTTCTTTGTTTTACTCTTAAGGGTGACTGATTACAGTGATATTGCCAAGTCATCTTCTGTCAGTCCTCTATCAGGGACCAGTGTGTTCGATCTGAACATACTCATTTAACTCCTCCTGTTCCTACATTTTGTGGGCACTTCCCATACATGGGCATGAGGACCTGTATGATGTCTTGCACAGACACTAGAACATTGGTGGAGCATAGCAAGTGATTTTTATAGGAGTAATGCATAGCTATTTTGTATCTTGAATCTGAATTCTCTATCAAGGTTAGAAGCCTTCACTTGTGTCTGAAACTTAACCACTGTGAGCTAGATCATTAGCTGTGTAATTTGGTGTAGATCCATTGAAAAGTTGTAAAATATCTTTGTATTCCAGTTCTTCCATCTATAATATGGGCATAAAAATGTTTATTTACATTGGAGGGGTGTTGTGAAGCCTAATTCACTAATCTGAAAGGTGTTGTGAGAGCCTCTGATATATCACAAAATACTGAAAAATAACCCCCTCCCAGGAAATATTTACTTACCCATTGTATACGTGCCCTCTGGAATTCACCCCTGCAGGAAGTCATCGAGCAAATAATATAACTAGCTTATTTGTAAAGGGCTGGGTGACGACATGATCTTCATTATCAGCTGCAGCTATGAAAGGTAAATGGCAACATTACAAGTGTATTCAAACATTACAAGTCACGGCATCAGCTAATCTTTTGGAGGAATCAGGAAGGATTTTCCCCTTTTATTCACCATGAGATCATTTAGTATTAATGTTTGTTCCTCTTCCACTAATGCATGAGGCATCAGCCACCACAAGGGTAGAATATGGAAGTAGATTGGTTTAGGAAAGTCCTTTTGGATGGATCACTTGCTATTCTCAATTGGTACATACGGCACTAAAAGTACTATGGTGAAAAATGCATTAAAATACATGGAGAGATACAGTAGAGTAGATAGTACTGTGGTCTGATCTGGTATGGCTACTGCTATGTTCCTCAATTCTTTGCATTACTACAGTATCACTTCCTTTTAAAGAATCCAGGCAATATTATAATTACATGGCAGGCATCATATATATTCTACTGTATATATGCTATAATCTGCAAGTGCATTGGATGATAATTGCAAATTAGGATACCGCCTAATTAAACTATTATGAGCCATGCAACTTGAGTTGTGCAGGTCCTATCATAACGACCTAATTTATGACACAATTATCCTGACCATTTATTGTACTTTTTGAGATCAGTAGTTATGAAATTATTGAAGAGGTGTGATTTATTAAAGAGGAAAGATTGTCCAGTGGTTAGGGCACTATGTTGTGACTCAGAAGACCTGAGTTCTTTGAGCAGATGCAGTTGTGTATTCCACTTAGGTGTGTGCATGCCCAGTGCACCAGAGCCAGAGAAATTTGCCAAGCAGTACCCATAGAGGGGCGGTGCTCACACCTCATGGCCATAGCGCCGCCTCTGGGTAGGAGGTGGTGCCACCCTGACCCTCCATCAATTCCTTCTTACTGCCCAGGGTTGGAGTCAGAACTGTGTGTGGTCTCAACCTCACCACCTTTCAACTTGTTTAGTTTTTTTCTCTTGTGGTGTATATAGTTAGTAATACCCTTAGTGTTAGTTAGGGTAGTGTTAGTTGTAGTTGTTTTTCCCTTGGTGATGCCCTCCCTGGGATTTAAACATTGTCCTTCATATAGGGGAGCAATCCCCATATGTAGTGCTTGCTCTGTCTCAGCGAGGCCCACCTCAGGGAGCGTTGCATGAACTGCAGATCATTTAGGAAATGGACTCAAGTGGTTCAAGACTTTCTCCTGGAACAGCGTCTGTTTGAACAGGCCTGCAGCCTGCTTCAGTACCGAGGCTCTTGTCAGGTCAGAGATTACTCTCAGGCTCCAAGAGTGCTGCCACTTCATGTTCCGGAGCAGGTGCCTCTCCAAAGAAATGGAGGAGCTGTTCCCCATCGACTGCGACAAGGAAAAGGTCGCATAAGACTATTTGAGACCATTCCAGGTCTCAGGGTGATTCTTCCGCCTACCTCATGAAAAACATGTATCAGCACAGAGCTGGTGCGCAGGATGGCACAGGTACCTCTAACCCTTCCCTGCTACCTAGTAGGGAGGTTAGAAACCCTGTACCACTGACTCTGGTTCCAGCCTCCAGGTGCCTGTTGAGTCCAGTACCGACGAAGGAGATGCCAGTACTGACAGTTGCCATGTTGATGGCGTACCAGGCAGTTACAGATCTCCTCTCTCTTTTAGTCCCAGCCTCTCCTTTGGTCCTGGACTTTGCCAGTGATGTGACTGGACGAGATGCTGAACTCTTGGGTCTGTCGGTGCTGAACTCCAATGTTCCCCTTCCACATGCTGTGGAAGTAGGGCTGGTGCCAGGATTGGTATGGGGGACCTCGGTACCGAGAATCTCCTCAGCATTGCTGCAGTCAATACCACAAATGCTTCTGTGGCAGCTTTCACTGCCTCTGACATCAATACCATCAGATACTCTGGTACTGCTGTTCACTTCAGGACTGATAACACTTCCAGCAGTGGCATGCTCTGTGACACTCTGTGCCCCAAAGAAACACCCTGGCATCCCCATATTCACCATTGTCATATAATTATGATATGTTTTGTACAAAATATGCCTTGTGAGGTATCATTCTAAAAGTCTTGATCTGTTGAATATTAATATCCTGCTGTGCTATCATGATGCTGTCATTGTATGAAGTTTTGCTATGGGTGTGTTACTGAAATATGTTGTGAAGTTGGAAACACCACAACTAGTCTTTCAGGTACAACAATGAAGAAGTTAGACAGTGCTAAAGGCCTCATTAAAGGGAATCCACATGCCCAGGGATTATCTCAGGAATTGTTTACAATGAAGGCTTCCCAGAGGGAGCATGTAGGCAATGGAGGATGCTGGACCGGGCGGCAGACCCCCGCGTCATGAGCAAAGATCTTTCCAGCTCCCTGGAAGGAGCTATAAAAGAGGGGAAGTGACATCATCACTTTGCCTCACTCCCCTTACAACCCAACACCTGGAAACACCTTAGGAACAAAGACTGAACTGGGGAAGGGGGTCCCAGGTGGGAAAAAAGAAAGCCCTGTCCATGTATGGAAGATTCTGTTTGTACCATCAGGGTGAGACACTGCTTAATTCAAATCCTGTCTACTTTATAGCATTTAGATTGTGATTTTGTTTATTTCCTAGGTAACCAATTTTGATCTGTACACTATTACTTATAATCACTTAAATTTTATCTTTCTGTAGTTAATAAATCTGTTTTATATTTTTTACCTAAAAAAAGTGTGTTTTGCTAGAAGTGCTTGGGGAATCTGCTTAGGAACAAAACTGGTGCATTGCCTCTCCACATTGCGGGAGGGGCGGACTGGTTAATAACCTTATACTCATCAGATTTTTGACCAGGGCAGGATGCTACAGTCCAGGGGTGCAAGGCTAGGGAGCTGTGGGGAATTGGCTGAAGCCTTTCTATTTGTGGCTGAGGAGTAGCATTCATGTAACTGAAGCTGGGTGTGTCCTTGCCTGTGTAAATGTCTGTGTGAGTGCAGGACCGGGAGTGGTCTGCAGCTTGTCACAGCCTCACAGTGTGAGAGGGAGCCCAGATCGGTATGCCAGAGGGCTCTGCAATATTCCAATTCCAGGTTGCACCCTGGGTGAGTCTGTCACATGCTCATTACTGATGATACTGCTTCCATCAGCAGCACTGCTTCCTGCTTTGTTCTGGGAGATGGATGAGTAAGACCTACTCACTTCCTCTGGTCTTGTTCCACCCTTATCTCTGAGATCCCAAGGCTCCTGTTTCTGAGTCAGTATTATCATCCTCCCACTTTTCATCACCCAACCAGCATTGAGGGCCACTGGTGGACCTTTATGGGTACCAGGATTGTCCTGTGTCTTGTGGTTGGGATGCAGGTCCTTGGCCCATTGCCTACTGGCCACCAAAGCCTTATCCATGCCAGTGGCCTCCAGGGAATCCGTGGGATACTCCTCAATCACAGAGGCCCTGCTCTTCATTTTACTCAAAGGTGAGATCGCTAGCCAGGTCTGTGGTGGTGCGCTCGACCTTGCAGACGTTTCAGCCAGGGTGATGGCCTCTGTGGTCATCCTGAGCTTGGCTTCCTGACTTCAGAATTCAGGCATTGCCCCTGATGTCGAGCAAACAATTGATGATTTGCTCTTCAATGGCCAAATGCTGTTCTTGGACAAAACTGATGAGACGCTGCACTCCTTCAAGTACTCCAGAGCTACCCTGCAGTCCTGGGAGGGTGTACACACTGGTGGTGCTGAAGCGCCACTACAGTGTCCAGCAGCAGAAGTATCACCTGCAGTGCACATTTGGCCAGCCTTTCCCTTTTCGGAGGCAATTGGACTATCCCACAAAGGGATAGGTCCCAGAGGAGAAAGCAGTTGGGCTTGGGTTACAGTCAGTCCACATGCCCTTCCCTGGTGCCTTCCAAGTGCCCATTTTGACTCCTTGGTCCAAAGCACTGATCCAATCATTGCTCCTCCCTCCACAGGCTGGCCCGCTTTCACAATGCTCGGGGCTCAATCACTACTGACATCTGGGTCCTAAGCACTGTCAGATTGGGTTATGCCATCCAGTTCCTCTCCACACCTCCTCCTTACCCTTCTGCTGTCCCACTTTAGGGACCCCTCTCACGAGATACTGCTCTTTGAGCAGGTCCACTCTCTGCTGGCTTTGGGAGCAGTTGAGGAGGTTCCACTGGGCCCAGGACTTTTACTCCCCATTCTTCCTGATAGCCAAATCTAAAGGAGGGGAAAGAATCATCCTTGACCTTCACACCCTCAACAAATATATCAGGTACATGAGGTTCTGAATGGTCACTCTATCGACTATCCTCCCTGGGTTGTCTCAGAACAACTGGTTTGATGCTCTGAACCTTCAGGACACCTGCTTTCACATGGCGATTTTACTGAGCCACAGAAAGTTATTTTGGTTCATCATGGCAATACACCACTTGCAATACACAATACTTCCATTTGGCCTCTCTTCTGCCCACTGGGTTTTTACCAAATGCATGGTTGTTATCGTGTACCCCAGAAAGAGGGAAATTTCCCATATCTTGATGACTGATTATTGAGGGGCAGATCCAGAGAGGCAGTTCTTGCTCACGTCAGCGCCACACTGTACTTGCTTGACCATCTGGGTTTCATCCTAAACACTGGAAAGTCAAGCTTGTCTCCCACTCAGAAAATTGAATTCACTGGGGCCCTGTTAGATTCCACAACGTTGAGAGCATTTCTCCTGGCCGACTGATTTCAAACAATTCACCATAGAAGAATCATAGAATCTTAGGGTTGGAAGGGACCTCAGGAGGTCATCTAGTCCAACCTCCTGCTCAAAGCAGGATCAAACCCAACTAAATCATCCCAGCCAGGGCTTTGTCAAGCCTGACCTTAAAAACCTCTAAGGAAGGAGATTCCACCACCTCCCTAGGTAACCCATTCCAGTGCTTCACCACCCTCCTAGTGAAAAAGTTTTTCCTAATGTCCCACCTAAACCTCCCCCTCTGCAACTTGAGACCATTACTCCTTGTTCTGTCATCTTCTACCACTGAGAACAATCTAGATCCATCCTCTCTGGAACCCCCTTTCAGGTAGCTGAAAACAGCTATCAAATCCCCCCTCATTCTTCTCTTCTGCGGGCTAAACAATCTCAGTTCCCTCAGCCTCTCCTCATAAGTCATGTGCTCCAGCCCCCTAATCACTTTTGTTGCCCTCCGCTGGACTCTCTCCAATTTATCCACATCCTTCTTGTAGTGTGGGGCCCAAAACTGGACACAGTACTCCAAATGAGGCCTCACCAGTGCTGAATAGAGGGGAATGATCACATCCCTCGATCTGCTGGAAATGCCCCTACTTATACAACCCAAAATGCCATTAGCCTTCTTGGCAACAAGGGCACACTGTTGACTCATATTCAGCTTTTCGTCCACTGTAACCCCTAAGTCCCTTTCTGCAGAACTGCTGCCCAGCCATTCGGTCCCTAGTCTATAGCAGTGCATGGGATTCTTCCGTCCTAAATGCAGGACTCTGCACTTGTCCTTGTTGAACCTCATCGTATTTCTTTTGGCCCAATCCTCTAATTTGTCTAGGTCCCTCTGTATCCTATCCCTACCCTCCAGCGTATCAACCAGTCCTCCCAGTTTAGTGTCATCTGCAAACTTGCTAAGGGTGCAGTCCACACCATCCTCCAGATCGTTAACATATTTGCCTTAGTCTGTGGTCTCAGCCTTACATGACAGCTCAGACATGTCTGAGGCTCATGGGCTACATAGTCACTTGCATGCAGGTGGCCCAGTTTGTAAAGTTGCATCTTTGCCCCCTTCAAATGTGATTCAGGACAGTCTACAGTCCTACTCTTCATTCTCTAGACAGACTGGTTCTTCTCCCTCCAGTGGTCCTGGACTCCTTGCAGAGGTGGATATGTCCACAAAACATTTGCCAGGACATTCATTTTGTCCAGCGTTCACCAACCAGGTCAGTTGGGAGGGGGCGGGAGGGCACACCTGGGGTCGCTGAATCTACAGGGGTTGTGGTTGGAGCAGGAGGCCTCACTCCACATCAACTTACTGGAGCTTCGGCCAATCTACCCTGCATGTCATGGTTTTTGGCACCGTATCAGACACCCGGTGATTCACATACTTACTGAGAATACCGCTATGATGTATTATGTGACAAACAAGGGGGTGCACACTCCAGATTGCTCTGCCTATGGCAATCAGGCTGTGGCAGTTCTGCATCAAGGAGAACATTATTTCGATAGCCACTCACTTGCCCGGGTAAAGAATCATCTCGTGGACCATCTCAGCTGCTATTTTCCCCTAAGTCATGAATGGTCCCTGAAAACAAGCATCCTCTGGGTCATCTTCATAGCCTGGGACATCCCAACAATTGACATGTTCACTTTAAGGGATAACAGGAATTTTCATCTATTCTACTTTTGAAGGGGCCTCAGGCCAGGGTCACTGTCTGATGCTTTCCACTGCAGTTGACAGTTGACTCTCCTGTATGCTTTCTCCCCGATCATCCCTGAGGTCATCCTCAAGCTCCAGGAGGATTTGGCAACACATGTTCTCATTGCACTCACGTGGCTGAGACAGTGCTGGTTCTCTGACCTTCTCACATGGTCTATTCAGCCTCCCATACCACTTCCTCTCCATCCTGACCTGCTCACTCAGAATCACGGGCACACCTTGTATCCTGCTCTCAGCTCCCTGCATCTCACGGCGTGGTTCCTGCATGCATAGGCACCAGCTCCATGGGTGCTCTGGGGCTGGAGCAGCCATGGGGGAAAAAATGGTGGGTGCTGAACACACACCAGCAGCCCCTCTACCAGAGCTTCTCCCTTCTCCTTGCACCTCCTGCCCACAGGCAGCCCCCATGATCAGCACCTCCCCTCCCTCACAGCACCTACAGCCTGCCATGGATCAGCTGTTTTGTGGCATCAGGAGGTGCTGGGGGAAGAAGTGGGAGGAGCGAGGGTGCAGCATGCTCAGAGGAGGAGCAGAACTGGGCAGGGCAGAAAGAGGCATGGAAGAGGCAGGGCAGGGGCAGAGTGGGGGTGCAGTTTTGGGGGGAGGAGTGGAGTCAGGGCGGGGCCTGGGCAGAGCCAGGGAGGAGCACCTCCCGGCAGATTAGAAACTCGGCCCCTATGTCTGCATGGTTGAATGAGGATGAAGAGCAGTGTTCCACAGCTATTCAACAAGTCCCGCTCAACAGGTGTGGTCATTAGCCCGCAGAATCCAACTTACACTGGCTTCTATCTAGGACGTCTTGGCCCTGGTCTACACTACGAGTTTAGGTCAAATTTAGCAGCATTACATCGATTTAACCCTGCACCCGTCCACACGACAAAGCTGTTTTTGTTGACTTAAAGGGCTCTTAAAATCGATTTCTGTACTCCTCCCTTGATGAGGGGATTAATGCTGAAATCGACCTTGCCGGGTCGAATTTGGGGTAGTGTGGTCACAATTCGACAGTATTGGCCTCCGGGAGCTATCCCAGACTATTCCATTGTGACCGCTCTGGACAGCACTCTCAACTCAGATGCACTGGCCAGGTAGACAGGAAAAGGCCCATGAACTTTTGAATCTCATTTCCTGTTTGGCCAGCGTGGCAATCTGCAGGTGAGTGCAGATCTCATCAGCAGAGGTGACCTTGATGGAGTCCCAGAATCGAAAAAGAGTTCCCGCATGGACTGAACGGGAGGTACGGGATCTGAGTGCTGTATGGGGAGATGAATCTGTGCTATCAGAACTCCGTTCCAAAAGATGAAATGCTCAAACATTTGAAAAAATCTCCAAGGGCATGAAGAACAGAGGCTATAACAGGGACCTGCAGCAGTGCTGAGGGAGGGTTGACTGATGACATGGCTTACAGGCAGTGGTGAGCTCCAGCCGGTTCACAGCGGTTCGCGCGAACCGGTTGTTAAATTTAGAAGCCTTTTTAGAACCGGTTGTTCCAGGACAACCCATTCTAAAAAGCTTTTAAATTTAACAAAGGCTCGGGCAGCTGTCCACCCGGCCCCCAACCCCAGCTCACCTCCCCCTCTCCCCTGAACGCTCCGCCCTCCTTCTCCTCCCCTTCCCCTGCTTCCTGCGAATCAAATGTTCACGGGAAGCCTGAAAAAAGGAGCAGGCAGGTAAGCCAGGCGTGTGGGGGAGGGGGCGGGACGGCTCCTCCTGGCCCTGGCGGAGCGCCCCAGCCCGGTCCCAGCCAAGCACCCCCAGCTCGGGCTGGTCCCGCCTGCACAGCTCGGACCTGGCCCAGCTTGGGCCCTGCGGCTGCGGCTCCGGCTCTGGTCCCGGTGCCGGCCCAGGCCGGGGAGTCGGGCCCCGCGGCTGCGGCTCCGGTCCCGGTGCTGGCGCGGGCCAGGGAGTTGGGCCCCGCAGCTGCGGCTCCGGTCCTGGTGCCGGCCCGGGCCGGGGAGTCGGGCCCCGTGGCTGCGGCTCCGGCGCCGGTCCCGACCCCGGCAGGGGTAAGAGGCCAGGGCCAGTGCCGGGATTGGGGCGGGGGAGGAGGGGTTGGATCGGGCAGAGGTTCTGGGGGGCAGACAGGGGATGGGGAAGGGGGGGTTGGGTAGGCGTCGCGTGGGAGTTCCTGGGGTCTGTTGGGATGGTGGTGGATGGAGTCGGGACAGTCAGGGGACAGGGAGCGGGGCAAGTTTGGCAGGGGGTGGGGTCCTGGGGGGGAGTTAGGGTTGGGGGTCTTGGGAAGGAGTGGTCAGGGGACAAGGAGCAGGGCAGGGGGGGTTATGGGTTGTGGTTTCTGAGGGGGGGCAGGACGTGGGTGGGGGGGTGTACTCACTGGGCGGTTCCCTACCGGGTCTTTGGTGGTGGGTCCTTTAGCCGCCGGAGCCGTGCCGCCAAAGACCCAGTAGGGAACCGGTTCCTAAGATTTTGGCAGCTCATCACTGCTTACAGGGATGGCCTGCAGGGAATTAAAATCAACAAAGGGGGTGGGTTTGCATCAAGGAGAAATGCACACAACAGCCCCCTCAAGAATTGAACTCAAAACCCTGGGTTTAGCAGGCTATTCCTCCCCCCACTAGTCTAGGTAAGACTGAATCGCCACTAAATTTTTCAAGATGCTTCTGACAGACCTCACCAAAGTGATTGTCAGACGTTGATTTCACGGAGGGAGGGATGGGGGAGCAAATGAATACAAAACAAATCTGGTCTCTTTCTTGTTTTGATCCACTCCATCTCTCTTATACTTCTTAGGCTGGTAGTAGATGGTGCAGTACAATTGCTAGCCATCGTCATCTCCTGGCTGCTTGCCAGAAGACGGTGCAGTACGACTGCAGGCAGGACTGAATCTCCAGGAGATGAAACTTAAAAAGAGAATGACCTGGAATCACTCCCATTTATGTCCATGAGCCCCTGACAGACCTCACCGAGGTCTGCCAGGAGCACCCATGTCTGCCCAAGCGCCCCTGACCGACCTCACTGAGGTTGGCTAAAAGAGCACCCAGGAGACGACGATGATGGCTACCAATCGTAATGCACCATCTGCTGCCAAAAGGCAAGGAGCTGCTGCTGTGTAGCAATGCAGTACTATGTCTGCCAGTACCCAGGAGACATACGGTGAGCTGAGCGGGCTTCATGCTTGACGTGCTGTGGCATCTGCTCAGGTAACCCAGGAAAAAAGGCGTGAAAAGATTGTCTGCCGTTGCTTTCACGGGGTGAGGAGGATGCCTGCCAACATGTACCCAGAACCACCCGTGACAATGTTTTTGACCCATCAGGCATTGGGATCTCAACCCAGAATTCCAGTGGGCGGCAGAGACTGCGGGAACTGTGGGATAGCTACCACAGTGCAATGCTCTGGAAGTCGACGCTAGCCTCGTACTGTGGACGCACTTCGCCGAGTTAATAGTCTTAATGGTCTTAAGTGGGGACACACACAATCGACTGTATAAAATCAATTTCTAAAAAAATCGATTTCTATAAATTCAACCTAATTTCATAGTGTAGACATACCCTTGGAGTACTTGCTAAACCTTCAGACATTGGGACTAGTGCTTAGTTCATTGAAAGTGCATCTGGGAACAATATTGGCATTTCATCCCCCTATTCAGGGAAGATCAGTCTTTTCCAGTGCTACAGTAATGAGATTCTTAAAAGGGTTTCTTTGTCTACATCCTCCGGTATGAGATCTGGTTCTCCAGTTGTGGCAGTTCTGATGTGTCCTCCATTCGAGTCCCTAGCATCTTGCCCCTTTCTGCTCCTGTGTCAGAAACCTGTGTTCCTGGTAGTAATGACATCCGCAAGGAGAGTGTGTGAGTTGCAGGGTCTGATGGCAGAGCCTCCTTATACACACTTTTCCAAAGACAAGGTGACTTTACAACCACACTCCACATTTTTGTCTAAAGTGGTCCCTCAGTTTCATTTGAACTAGGTGGTATATTTACCTGCTTTTTCCTAAGCTGCATTCATTTCCAAAGGAGCAGTGTCTCCATACCTGGGCCTGGGGATATCTAGCCTTTTATCTGGACAGGACTAAACCCTTTCATATTTTGCCTTATTTGTTTGTGTTGTATGCAGACTGAATGAAGCGTCAAGTGGTCTCTTTGTAGATGAGCTCAAAATGGATAACATCCTGCATCAAGGCAGCATATGAAATAGTCTCCACTATGGGACAGAAGTCACAGCTGCAAAGTGAGTGGGGGCAGGCTCATGCTCCAATTCGACCCTCTCATGGCCTCCCTTCTGCCCAGGGCCCAGTAATTGGTTAATCCAGCCCTAGACATGGTGACCCATCTAGAACCTCCCACAACCCACTGGTGGGTCAGGACCTGCCATTTAGGAAAGACTGTTCTAAAGCATGGGATTCACAAGGGAGGCTTAGATGCTTAACTGGCATTTCATGCACCGCTGGCATTCACAAAACCCCTGTTCAGCTGCTGCCCCACTCTGTAGGTATCTAATGTCCCTAGGCACCCAAGTTTCCACCATTAAAGTCCTTGGGGTGCTTAAATTTTTGTGGCTGGGCATGCACACAGCTATCTGAGTCCTGACACCACCAAACAGCATGGTGCCTAACCCTCAATGAGATTCACAGAGTAGGTGCCCCCCCCACTATCTTGCCTTTGGGGCCCAATCCAATAAGTGTGCTCTGAGCATATCTAATTCCATAGAAAAGACAACAGAGCAGGAAGTGGTGGTACTCCCTGTATAAACCTTCAGCCCAGGGATGTAGGTTCCTAAGTTACTTAAATGTTTTTGAAAAAGTTATCCTGTGTCTCTTGGGCCCAGTCCTCAAAAGTACTTAGGTGTTGCTCTGCTTAGTTGCAATGCCTAATTCCTAGGCAGCCTGCCACCTACTGCAATCCTCAGCCCCAAGACAGGTGCCTATAGACTCTTCCTACAATGCATAAGGAGAATTAGGTGCCTAAGAAAACAATCCTCAGAAGTCAGCAAAGCTAGCTGGGCTGAAATGCTGAGGAGAGGGGTGCAGAGAAAAGCAGGTTTAGGCTCCTAAGCAGCTGAAATGGTGCACCTGGTTTATGGGCTAGAGGTATACATAGGCACCTCCTCTGGCTCGGTTTCCTCAGTCATGAACCCTCTTCTGCAAGGCACCTAAACCAGGTCAGCCACTTAGGTGGTCCATGCCCTAGGAGACGAAACACACTCTCTCTCTTTTTCTCTGCCTCCTGCTCATGCTTGTTACCTCTGCCATGCTCGCTCTATGTTTCTCTATGCCTCTAGTTGCCTTTTGTGTGCAGGGGCGGCTCTAGGATTTGCGGCGCCCCAAGCAGGGCGGCACGCCGCGGGGGGCGCTCTGGCGGTCGCCGGTCCCGCGGCTCCGGTGGACCTCCTGCAGGCGTGCCTGCGGATGCTCCATTGGAGCCGCGGGACCAGCCGACCCTCCGCAGGCACGTCTGCGGGAGGTCCACCGGGGCCGCGGGACCAGCGGACCCTCCGCAGGCATGCCTGCGGGAGGTCCACCGGAGCCGCCTGCCACCCTCCCGCGGGACACCACCCCAAGCGCGCGCTTGGCGCGCTGGGGTCTGGAGCCGGCCCTGTTTGTGTGGGAGCTGTGCTGCCCACCCCCACCTATGGATGGCGTGCATCTGCCCCTCCTCTTGTAAGGGCTGGCAGATATCAGGTCTTAGGTCTGCTCCGAGCATGCTCAGGATTGGGCCCCACCAGTGAGATAGCTCTTCCCTGCCTAGTTTGAGAATCCCGCTTTGTAGCCTCAGGGACTTTGGTTTGAGCTATGGCTCTGAGCTGCTCGTTGGTTGTTGGATGGTGTCTGGGCTTAGGTGGCTTTGCAAATGCCAGTTGGTGGAAATGTAGGTGTCCAGGGGACTTAGATGCCTACCGAGTTAGACAACAGCAGAGCAGCAGCTTTGAAAATGTCAGTGGCACCTAAACAGTGGAGTTAGGTGCCTAAAGAGGAACATAGGTGCCCAGTTACATTTGAGGATCTGGGTCTCTGTCCCTTAGTTCCCCATCTGTAAAATGGAAATAATAACACTTCCCTATCTCACAGGGGTGTCTTGAGGGTAATGATGCAGATTAATGGGATTTTCAAAAGCACCTAAGAAGATGCCTAACCTAAATCCGACTAGCTGCCTCTCTGTATCATTAGGTGCCGAAATCTGGCCCTTGGTTATTTGTCTCTTTGACACAGAGTTGTTACATTTTAAACTCTTTGGGGCAGTATTTTTGTTGGTGTCTCTCTGGCTGTTATACAGAACCATGAACATCATGAACATCTACAGTACTCCATAAATGATAAATAGCAAGGGTGTATAGATGATTAATTTCTTTTTCCAGTAAAGGACTCTGAAAATATAAAGTACTCAATATATTAAATATTATTATTGTTGTTAAATTGCTCTCTCTCAAAGAAACTGTATGATCAGCTATCCAGAGTATACTCTTGCTTTTTAAAAGTTGTCACAAAACCTATCTTAATTCCTAGTTTTATTGAGCATTGTAATTGAATCCCTTGTTACAAGGAGTCAATATGTAGAAACTTGGCTGCTTAGAAAAGAATGTGATACAAATATATTTTGTTATAATAATTTTTTTTAAAAATTACTGCAAGAGCTTATGCTGTGGTTGTGTGACTATACTTGTTGCCTATTAATATAACTAAATAATAACGAATTAGGTCAATACATTCTAGTGGGCATAATATTGTTAAAAATTGATTTACTAAACACATAATTTGATGGTTTTAATTAATAATATGCTGTAGTGTGGAGTTCTGTCACAGTGATCCCTGGGTCAAAACCTATAGTTTATGGACTATTAATTAGCTATTAAGTCATTCTCTCGGCTGACCTGCAAATCCATCAGATTGATGGATAGTAGGGACCGTTATGATCCTAATAGGTATTTT
The DNA here is from genome assembly GCF_020497125.1 of Mauremys mutica. NCBI lineage: Eukaryota > Metazoa > Chordata > Testudines > Geoemydidae > Mauremys > Mauremys mutica. Next base: position 276,796,450 of record NC_059073.1, read on the forward strand.
ATTTAACTTTCAGAATTTTCAAGCAAAAGTTGATTACTGAATACAATTAAGCGAGTAAAAAGCTTAACAATTTTTAAGAGTATTTCATTGGCTTTCACTTGCAAGTGGGTATTAACTTGAAGACTACCATTACCTTCTTAGTTATTCTCCTAGGATTCCCGGCTGAATAGCATGACTAGTACCTTAATTTCTTCTCTTTAAAAAGAGGAAATCAAAATGATTTTTACAGATCTTTGGAATGTATAATATCAAGCATAAATTTTAATTGCACTTCATTTACTAAGTGGTGCATTACCTCATCCTTTAGTTTTAACAATGGATTTTCTATAAATCTTCATATGGTTAAACATGATGAACTGCTCAACATATCATGGAACATGGCAGTGCTTATTAGCACTTGAGAAGTTATTGATTGCTTATCTTGATTAATCTTTTGTGGTCTCTGAAGTATTAATTCTTCTTCGAGTGATTGCTCCTATGCATTCCAGTTAGGTGTGCGCGCCGCGCGTGCACGGCTCTTCGGAACATTTTTACCCTAGCAACTCCGGCGGGCCGGCTGGGCGCCCCCTGGAGTGGCACCGCTATAGCGCTAGTTATATACCCCAGCCGGCCCGTCCGCTCCTCAGTTCCTTCTTCCCGCCCGTGACGGCCGTTGGAACAGTGGAGTGCTCCTTTGACCTCCACATCCCTAGCTTCTCTCTTTTTCTCGTTGTGTATTTAGTGTATATAGTCAGTTAAAATAGTTAGTAAAGTTAGTAATTAAGTAGATTAAGGGGAATTAGGGGGGCTTAGCCCCTCTTCTCCCGACCGGTGCGGGCTTATGCCCAAGACACCGGGGTTTAAGCCCTGTGCGGCTTGCCAGCGGCACATGCCGATTGGGGACCCTCACGACTCCTGCCTGCGCTGCTTAGGAGAGGCCCATCGCGCAGATAAGTGCCCAATTTGCAGATCGTTCAAACCTAGAACGAAAAAGGAGCGGGACATTAGATTGAAGCAGCTCCTAATGGAGTCGGCGCTTACCCCTGCGGGGCCGACACCATCAGCTCCGCAGTCGTCTTCGGCACGGAGCGCACCAGTGGTTCCTGACCAGTCCGGCACCGAGACTCTTAAAAAGAAGCAGCCGGCACCGAGGCCTCGGCACCGTTCCCTCTCGCCATCGGGGAAACGAAAGCCGCAGCAGAAGCCTATCAAGGCACCTGCGTTGGGACCACTCACCCAGCCACCGCCGGCACCTCCGGCATCAACTGTGGTGGTGCACAGACCGTGCATGGTTCCGTCGACTCCGGCGCTGCAAGGGCCATTGAGTCCGGTACCGCCCTGCTCCCCGGTGCCAACCACGGTCGAGCTGCCTCTCCCGTCGACGCCCGAGACTTACTCGACGGCGAGAGAGCTCATCGAGCTCACAGAGGCACCGAGCCCCCGGCACCGCCGGTGCGGGCTGTACAGTCAGTGGGAAAGCCGACTATGCTGAGGCCACCTTCCCCTGACAGACGGGATAGACGGCGTTCCAGGTCCCGGTCCTGATCCTGATCCCGGAGACGGTCGCCTTCATGCCGATCCAGATCCCGGCACCGATCACCATCTCGGTACCGCTCCCCGTCTCAGTGCCGGTCGCAGTCCCGGTACCGCTCCACATCGTGGTACCGGTCGCACTCCCGGAGACGTTCCCGGTCCCGGTCACCAGACCGTCGGTACCAAAGGAGGTCCGGTTCCTGGTACCATTCCTGGCACCGCGACTCACGAAGCCGCTCTCACCGACATCAGTCGAGATCGCAGTCGACCTCCCGGCACCGGCACGGTCGATGGTCCCACTCTCGCTCCCGGCACCGCGACGACCGGCACCGATCCCCGGCACCGTCCAGGGACAGACCGGCGGCATCAACGGCGCAGTCTTTGAGCGCCTCTGCCCCCCCATGGCCTTCTCGCCAATCCTCGGTCGCCTCTCAGGCGGACAGCGGTGGAGATCTCCGGGCCGACCCCCAAGGGCAGGACCACGGACCGCAGCAGTGGGGCTTTTGGACCCCCTGGGCCTACCACGAGGCTCAAGAGCTCCCCCCCGACTTCGCGCCCCAGGGGCTCCGAATGCAGGGTGCCGGAAGCAACGCTCAGCAGGCCTCCTCCATCATCACAGGGTGAGGCCCCACCGCCACCTGTAGCGGCAGAGCATCCTGTGGCCGAGGCGGCTTCCCACCCCCTGGAAGAACCACCTCCAGAGGCCGTGGTCCAGGGTCTGTCCTCGTCTTCCTCGCCGGACGAGGCGGTGGCGGGGGCATCTACAGTGGACCCCCCTCCGATTGACTTGCGGGCCCACCAGGACATTCTATGCCGGGTGGCGCAGGCTATTGACCTCCCCGGGGCAGAAGTCGCTGAGGATGACGACCCAGTGACCAGGGTGCTTGGAGCTGAGGCCCTGCTGCGTGTGGCCCTACCCTTTATCCGCACCATACAAAAGAATGCCACTACCATCTGGCAGTCACCGGCGTCCGTCCCTCCCACCGCTCGCAGAGTGAACGCAAGTACTCGGTTCCTCCCAGCGGCTACGAGTACCTATATACGCACCCGACTCCGGACTCCCTTGTGGTGCAGTCCGCAAATGACCAGGAGAGACATGGGCAACCCGCTCCAGCGCCAAAATCTAAAGACGCACGGCGCATGGATCTGTTGGGCCGGAAGGTCTATTCGGCAGGTGGTCTCCAGCTCCGGATTGCCAACCAGCTGGCTCTCCTTGGTCGCTACATCTATGACATTTTGGTGTCCCTGTCCAAGTTCTCAGAGCTGATCCCAACAGCCTCCCGACAGGAGTTCTTGGCCCTCCTTGAAGAGGGCAAGAAAGCCTCCCGGTCCTCCATCCAGGCCGCTCTGGACTCGGCGGACTCAGGAGCCAGAACTCTGGCCTCAGGAGTGACCATGAGACGCATCTCCTGGTTGCAGTCCTCCACCTTGCCGCCCGAGGTGCAGTACACCCTGCAAGACCTCCCCTTTGACACTTAGGGTCTCTTTTCTGAGAAAACGGACTCAAGGATTCAGACCCTCAAAGATGGTCGAATCGCCATCCGCACCCTGTGTATGCACACACCGGCTACCCAACGAAGGTCGTTCCGGCAACAGCCATACCGGCCATTTACTCAGGCCAGGTCACGGCCTTATAATAGTCGCAGAGGCAGCCTAAACCGCCGTAGACCGTCGGGCAACAGGCGTAACCAGGCCCAGGCACCCTCCAAGGCCCCTCAAGGGCCTAAGCAGACATTTTGATTGGACGCCCGAGGACGGCCCATCAGACTCTTTGCCGGATCCTTCCCCGTTATTTTGCAACTGCCTTTCCCACTTCCTCCCGGCGTGGTCCCAAATAACAACGGACAACTGGGTACTTCATACGGTCCAGTATGGTTACTGCCTTCAGTTTGTTTCGCCCCCTCCCTCCCACCCACCTTCCCCGTCCCTCTTCAGGGACCCCTCTCACGAGCAATTCCTCTTGCAAGAGGTCGAGGCTCTGTTGAGCTTGGGTGCCATAGAGGAGGTGCCGAACGACATGCGAGGCAGGGGATTTTATTCCCGATATTTTCTCATCCCCAAGGCGAAAGGAGGTCTCCGACCTATACTAGACCTCTGGGAGCTCAACAGGTACCTGCTCAAGCTCAAGTTTCGCATGGTCACCCTGGGGACCATCATTCCCTCCCTGGATCCGGGAGACTGGTTTGCCGCCCTCGATATGAAGGACGCGTACTTCCATATCGCAATTTACCCTCCCCATCGACGCTACCTGCGGTTCGTAGTCAACGAGGCGCACTACCAGTTTGCGGTACTACCCTTCGGCCTTTCCACCGCGCCGAGGGTCTTCACCAAGTGCATGGCAGTGGTTGCCGCCACCCTCCGCCGTCGTCGCATGCACGTTTACCCGTATCTCGATGACTGGCTGGTTCGCGGGCCATCCCGACAGCTAGTGGCAGGTCAAATGGCCGAGATCCTAGCCCTGTTTCGGTACCTGGGCCTTCTCATAAACGCCGAGAAGTCCACTTTAACTCCATCACAAAGGGTGGAGTTCATCGGAGCGGTCCTGGACTCCAGTTTGGCCAGGGCCTGCCTCCCTCGACCTCGGCACCAGACGATGGTCTCCATCATCCGGGACCTGCACGCTTTTCCCACGACAATGGTTCGGTCCTGCCTACGCCTCCTGGGCCACATGGCGTCCTGCACGTTCATGACCACGTACGCGAGGCTGCGCCTTCGCCCATTTCAAACTTGGCTGGCGTCGGTGTACCGTCTGCAACGCGACCCTCTGGACATGGTAGTCACGGTCACGAAGCCAATCCTCGGTTCGCTCAGCTGGTGGCTGGACCCAGAGATCGTGTGTGCAGGGGTCCCGTTCCGCCCTCCTCGCCCATCCGTCACCCTGACCACGGATGCCTCGGCGTTGGGATGGGGGGCTCACCTTGGCGACCTACACACCCAGGGTCTCTGGTCGCCCCGAGAGCTCTCCCTCCATATCAACGTCAGGGAGCTGCGAGCGTTCCGCTTGGCGTGTCACACCTTCCGCGCCCATCTCCAAGGGCGCTGTGTGGCGGTGTTCACGGACAACACGACGGCGATGTTCTATGTCAACAAGCAGGGCGGAGCCCGCTCCTCCCTGCTTTGCACGGAAGCGATGCTCCTGTGGGACTTCTGTGTAACCCACTCGATTCACCTGGCAGCGTCCTTTCTTCCAGGAGTGCAGAACACGCTGGCCGACCATCTCAGCAGGTCGTTCCTCGCCCACGAGTGGTCCCTTCGTCTGGATGTGGTGCTCACAATTTTCCGAAGGTGGGGGTTTCCCCAGATAGACCTGTTTGCCTCCAAGGAGAACAGGAAGTGCCACCGGTTTTGTTCTTACCAGGGTCACTCCAGAGGCTCCCTGTCGGACGCATTCCTCTGCTCCTGGACGGATCACCTCCTCTACGCCTTCCCTCCATTCCCACTCATACACCGGGTGCTACTCAAGCTTCGGAGGGACAGGGCCCGCCTCATTCTCGTCGCTCCGGCCTGGCCACGGCAGCACTGGTACACTCTGCTGCTCGAGCTCTCCGTTCGGGATCCCATTCCCCTTCCGTTATGGCCGGACCTCATCACGCAGGACTTCGGCAGACTCCGCCACCCGGACCTACAGTCCCTCCATCTTACAGCTTGGTACCTGCATGGTTGACCCACGCGGAGCGGGACTGTTCGGCTGCGGTGCAGCAAGTCCTGATGGAAAGCAGGAAGCCTTCCACTCGCTCAACCTACCTCGCGAAATGGAAGCGTTTCGCGCTCTGATGCGATCACAGAGGCCTTAATCCCTTCCTGGTCCCTATTCCTACGATCCTGGACTACCTCTAGTCCCTTAAGGAACAAGGACTCGTGGTCTCCTCCTTGAAGGTACACCTGGCAGCCGTGTCCGCCTTTCGTCCATCCATAGGAGGTCGGTCCATCTTTTCCAACCAGATGGTTTCCCGCTTCCTTAAGGGCCTGGACCGCTTGTACCCGCCGATACGACGTCCTACCCCGTCCTGGGATTTGAACCTAGTTCTGGCCAAGCTTATGGGAGCGCCCTTCGAGCCCCTGGCCACGTGCTCCCTGCTCTATCTCTCGTGGAAAACGGCCTTTCTCGTCGCTATAACGTCAGCAAGACGAGTTTCCGAGCTCCGTGCCCTAACGGTTGGTCCACCGTATACCGTCTTCCACGGAGACAAGGTGCAGCTTCGACCACACCCGGCCTTCCTCCCTAAGGTGGTGTCGGCCTTCCACCTCAACCAGGACATTTTCCTTCCGGTCTTCTTCCCGAAGCCGCATGCCTCACCTCATGAGCAACAGCTCCACACCCTGGACATCCGCAGGGCCCTCGCTTTTTATATAGAGTGGACGAAGCCCTTCCGGCATTCGCCCCAGCTGTTCGTAGCGGTTGCTGATCGCATGAAGGGTGAGCCGGTCTCCTCCCAAAGGATTTCCTCCTGGGTGACTGCATGTATTCGGACATGCTACGAGCTTGCTCACGTGCCAGCACGCCGCCTCACCGCTCACTCTACGAGAGCGCAAGCCTCGTCTGCCGCCTTTCTGGCCCATGTACCCATCCAGGATATCTGTAAAGCGGCCACCTGGTCTTCTGTCCACACCTTCACTTCCCACTACGCGTTGGTGCAACAATCCAGAGACGATGCAGCCTTCGGCTCAGCAGTCTTACACTCTGCCACGTCTCACTCCAACCCCACAGCCTAGGTAAGGCTTGGGAATCACCTAACTGGAATGCATAGGAGCAATCACTCGAAGAAGAAAAGACGGTTACTCACCGTTGTAACTGTTGTTCTTTGAGATGTGTTGCTCCTATCCTAACTGGAATGGACTTGGGAGATTCTGTAGCATGACTTTCCTCATTCATAGTTTCTGCTTCAGTTGCATGGGGTTCACTGACTGCTATTGTTAGACTAATTATAATCTCGTTGTCACCAGATATTTCTTTCAGTTTATCAAGCATTACAATTTTTAATTAAAAATATATATTTAAAAGATTCTCAAGTAAAAGTGACATTAATGAGATGAAATGTTTCCTTAAAATTGATAGGGGAAAGGAATCCTTATATTTCTGGCACATGCAGGAGAAGTGAGTAGCTTTTTTTAGAAGCACAATTTATTATGTATGAGTTTTGCTGAAGATCTTGCCAGTCCATTTCCTGGGCATTTTCTTTTTCAATGTTTTTTAACTTAACTACAAAGTCTTTATATACAACCAAGTATGACCGTTATCCTAAAGGGCTAGATCATGCACTCATTACGCAGAGAAAATTCACTTGTAAGTAAATGACTTCTAAATGTTATAGTATTCAATTCAGGATTCAAGATGTTCACAATAAAGCAAAAGTCCCTGTCTCAAACTAATGTAGTTGGTGAAAGATGCTTAAGAGTTTTCTCCTAATAACATCTTTGCTTGACAAACAGCTGGACTCTGGTATTTGCATTGGTAGCCATGAGTGAAGCACAAAAGTTGTGACATATACAGTTGGGGAAGCTGCGATGAAGACCTTCCAACTGCTCTCTGACCAGAGTAGGAAACTTTGTTATCTGCACTCCCAATCCAAGGACCAGATCGTGTCCTAAGAGGAGATCCTCCACATATATCTCACCCCCTCCACTTCAGAAGATGGGGTCAGCCATCTAGGCAATATGGCTTTCCCCTCTCCTTTTCCCAGGACCCTAGTTGAGAGGAGACAGGGAGTGGATAGGCTGGGAGTGGAGAGTGATTTTTCTTGCATAAACCATCCCTTCACCAGCCACATGGACATCAGCTGAGAAAGGAAGGTAATATAGCCCGAGACTGTTCTCACAGAGCTTATTATATGATAAAGGAAATACCTTCAGTTTTAAAGGAATCTTGGAGTAGTCACGGCTAGGAGAGTCAATTACAGATGTGGTACCATGGAGTAGGGTGAACCTCATAGCTCCAGTGCTTTGTGACACCAATAATATTAATACTAATAATTAATTAGTATTTTGCATTTTTATACCACCCTTCACCTTAGGATCTTAAAGAGCTTTACAAACACTAATGAATCAAGCTTCCCAATGCCCCAGTGAGGTGGGAAGTGTTATCATCCCCAGTTGGAGTAACCGAGGCACAGAAAAGTTAAGTGATTTCCCCAATTTGTGACTCCTAGTCAGTTGTATGCTTTAAGCACAAGAGACTATTCATGCTTCCTTGCCAATAATGTAATGCACCACAGCAAATGCTGACCATTAATATTCAAAGAGCAAGGGGAAAGGTATAGAATGCAGTTTGGCAGCCCGTATTCAGAGTAAGTTCCCATTGACATATGACCTCTCAACTTCATTGTGAGTTGTGCCTTGACTAGGGACCATAGGGAGCACTGTCTGTTTAAATAAATATTGATTACTATTTTGTTAAATAATAATTCCTCTGATTTCATTTTGGATGGGGGAAAGGATTTAATAAATGATTCAGATATGTGAAAGAGGAGGATGTTTCCCCTAGAGTTTAGACCCCTAGGAGGTCATTTCTGTTCAACTTCTCAGCAAAGAAATGATTAATAGAAATCTCTAGCATAAATATAAGATAGGCTTCATTTTGCATGATTTCACAAAACACTATTGACCATAGAGCTACACAGATTTATACCAGTTGAGGGTCTTGCTCCAAGTGTGAGAGAACACAAGAGAATGGACATTGCTTACATATAAAAATGATGCAGTGTGTTTATGGGTCTCTGTGAAACTGGTGATTTTAGCAGCCAGAAATAGAACATGAGAAATGGGAGAGAGAGACTTCTTTCCTGGCAAGTTGTGGGGTGACTAATCTATTCAGACCCTGCAGTTTCACAAAAGATTGCTTAGACCAGAAGCAAGATTGCTTAGACCTTATATAGACCAGAAAATGACTGTGCTTTTGCTATGGTGATTGGCTCTTGACATCCATCTCAGTATCAATTAATAAATTTTAAGGCCAAAAGGGACTATATGAACCTCTAGTCTCACTTCCTACATAACGTAGACCAGAGAACCTCACCTAGTAATTTCTGCATCAAGTCCATCACCTCTGGTTGAGCTATAGCATATCTTTTATAAAGATACATCAATACAGGAGTTTTGCTGCGGAGTTCAATGTGTATGTCTGCACTACATATGGGAGTGTGCCCCCCAGCCTGGGTAGACAGACTTGCACTAGCTTGAGCTCAGTGTGGAAGCTGCAGTGTTGGCACAGGCTTGGGCTAGCCATCTGAGCTTGGACCCATCCTCCCCCAGTTCTGCAATGCCCACACTGCTATTTTTCATGCATTAGCATGAGTTTGTCTACTCAGGCTGGGAGGCATGTGCCCAGCTGCCAATATTTCATCCTAGGAATCGCTAGGATTTCACCCAAGAACATGCAAAGCATGAAATGCAGCAGTTCCATTGCATGGGGATGTGTAGGCCACACGTGCAACTATATATTGTGGAATTCTTGTTAAGTTGATGCAAAACTGGGTTTGTGGTTGGGCTGTAAACTAAATAGATACACTAGCCAAAAGCTCTGTGTAGGGGAAATTAAGCGGACCACGACTCTCGCACAGTCCAAGGGATGTGGAAGCAGCTGCAGAGTGATTGTTCTTCATGTTGGACAAAATGCTCTAACTTCCCCTGCCTCCACATAGGTCTCTTTAGTGGAACAAGGCTTTTACCCTATGATAGTATTGGAATGTTATTCCAGCCAAATTTAAAGAGTTAATATGTGATATTTCTTATTTCAAAATAATGTAAAACATTCTCCAGGTTAAAAGAATTTTTAATTCTTAAAAATAAATTGGAAAAGAATATATTGGAGAAATTTCTTTCATTCCCCAAGACAGCCACATGTTTCTAAGTTGCTCGTACAATGAAGATTACACCTGAAGGTAATCAAAGACAGCTACTTGAGTTGCCCAGGCAGATTGGTAGTTGCCATTACAAAATGGGTAACTGAACACTCTATCCATATTTATAGGCACAAATGTGGAATTTTCACAGGGAATTTAGGAGGCCATTTAAAAAAATTTGTCCCTTAGTATAATGCACATATAGGTTGGACTTAAAGGGCCTAATTTTCAGCCCTTACTCAATCTCTACTGGTATGTGTGGAGACACATAATTGAGTTTGCACTTTGCAAATTATGCAATAGTCTTTAAATAGTTTAACACCTACACATGTGCAAGTGCACGTTTGACATCAGGCTTTTAGCATCTTGTGGGACTGGTCCTTTTAAAATCAGTGCTGTCAATCATATGAAATATTTTGTAACGTATGCTGTTTGGACCATTTGCTGATAGGAGCTTTCACTGTGCTGCGAAAGTGATACAGTGATTAGAACTGGCCAGAATACAATAGTTTGGTTTTGTAAAAATTTCAATGTTTCAGAGTATTTTTTTGTTTCATATTGGAATGAAACTGAGACCTTTAACATTTTTTCACAAAATCAGGCTCAGTAGAGACTCGAATCCAGGTCTCCCACATACCTGATGAGTGCCCTAGCCTCTGGGCAGGCTCTCTTTCTCTTTTCCCCCTGTTCCCTCCATCTTAGACCTGAGAATTTTTCCATCAAAACTGATTTTTCCACAAAAATTTCAATTTCAACAAATTGGTATTTTCAGATGAAAAAATGTTTTATCGAAAAATTCCCAGCCAGCTCTCTCTCTCACTGTCTCTCTCTCTCTCTCTCTCTCTCTGTCCATATAAACACTACCAAGTAGGCTTTTTCCTGGGCAAAGGATAATTTTTCTACTAAGGCATTTTTGCTTGAGATTGTGCTACACAACATCAGAAATGAACATGTTAAATTAATTTTCACTTACAATTGCTTCACTTAAAGAGTAACCCATAATTCTCACAATACGCAGTTGATCTTAATGTTTTCCTGTCTTCTAATGGACAGTAATTGAGAGGGATCCATCATCTAAATTATACCCTAGTGCAGAACATCACTTAGAAAAATGGTGCTATAAACTGGAATCTCTATGGTAAAAATCAATCTATGGAAGCTTGTTAGTTTAAAGGAAAGATTTGTACATGCTGTAACTCCCTTTTGGTAGAACTGTACATATAATTACCTTTACAATGTTTACATTAATATGTGGCGTTCAAGTTCACCCCCTTTTCCATACGTAATAATGACACTAAGATATGTATTACAATGGTTTTTTCCCAGGGTCAGTCTCTTAGGATCTTGTCCTGTTCCCACTGACGTCAACAGTAGTTTTGCCATTGACTTCAGTGGGAGCAGGATGAAGCCTTTTAATGCATAGTTTGTAGCATTCATTTTTAAGACCTTATTTTAAAAACAAACCAAAACAAAAAAGGAAGAAATGGGGGGTGGGAAGGGAGAAGAGTGTGTGTAAGGCTTCAGATTGATGGCCCTGGAAGTTAAAGCCGATTAGCAGAATAAAGATAATGGATTTCAAGAAGTCAGACTTTAGCAAATTCAGGGAGCTGGTAGGTAAGATCCCATGGGATGCAAGTCTAAGGGGAAAAACAGTTTGAGAGAGTTGGCATTTTTTCAGAGAGACATGGTTAAGGGCACAAGAGCAAACTTCCCCACTGCGTAGGAAGGATAGGAAGTATGGCAAAGGACTACCCTGGCTTAGTCTGGAGATCTTCAGTGCTTTGAAATTCAAAAAAGAGTTCTACATAAACTGAAAACTAAGTCAAACGATAAAAGATGAATATAAACAAATAACACAACATGTAGGGACAAAATTAGAAAGGCCATGGCACAAAATGAGATTAAACTAGCTGAAGGGTAACAAGAAGACATTCTACAAATACATGTAACTTTAGCGCCCTCGTAGCCAAGATGGAGTCTGCTCTGCAGGCAGCCCTGGCCAAGAGACAGCGCGCGCAGGAATGCAGCAGGAGAAATCCCTTCCACCCCAGGGGCACCTGTTCCAAACCCCCCAGAATGAACACACCCACCCACAGGAAAAGTACAATGGACATAACAAAGGGAGATATTTATTTACAGAGGGCTGGGAGGAGAAAAGCAACAAGGAGAAATATAGGGGGAGCAGTAAAACAGGGCTGCATTCAAACCAAGGCCCCACGGACCCAGTGGTAGCACAGTCTGGAGGGGCAGACACTAAGCAATGTGTCTGCACACAGAGTTCAGGAGGCCTGAGCAAAGTTCCAGTCCGGTGGTGAGTCTTTGGTGCTCCTGGTCGTCTTCGGCGCCAGTGAACTCTCCCCAGCAAACCCCTCCGGTGCCCTCTTCTGTCGCTCTCTGCAAAGCCACACAGAGCGACCACCTCCCCACTTAACTATCTAACAGCCTCCCTCCTTATTCCCAGTGCAGAGTCACAAGCCCCAGTACTCACAGCCCCAGGCAGCTCCGGGCAGCCGTGATACTGGGTCCAGTTCCGGCCTGTCCTCCTCGGGTGATTCCCCCCGGCACAGGACTTCTCCTGGCTCCTGTCCTGGGCTGTCCCCGATCGGGCTTGTCCTCCTCAGGCCTCCGGCAGGTTCTCTCTGCTTCCTTCTCCAGGGCCAGCCATGCTGCTTCTCCTCTCTCTCCCTCCAGCTCCAGCCCTGCCCCCTGGAGTTTCCCTCCTTTTTCTTACTCTCCCCCTCCCCCTTGGGAAAAAGATTTAAAGGGGCCATGCTCTCTAGACCCCAAAGGGGTTACATACATTAGAAGCAAGAGGAAGACCAAGTACATGGTAGGCCCATTACTCAATGGGAGAGGGTCGGAGAGACAATAACAGAAAACATAGAAATGGCGGAAGTGCTAAATTACTTTTTCACTTCAGCTTTCACCAAAAAGGTTAGTAGCGATCATACATCTGACATTATGAACAGCAGTGAAAATGAAGTAGGATCTGAGGCTAAAATAGGGAAAGAGCAAGTTAAAAATTACTTAGACAAGTTAGATGTCTTCAAGTCATCAGGACCTGATGAATGACATCCTAGAATACTCAAGGAGCTGACTGAGGAGATATCTGAGCCATTAGTGATTATCTTTGAAAACTCATGGAAGACACGATTCTAGAGGACTGGAAGAGGGCAAATATAGTGCCAAACTAGAAAAAGGGGAATAAGGACAATGCAGGGAATTATTCACCAGTCAGTTTAACTTCTATACCCAGAAAGATAATGGCACAATCAATTTGCAAACACCTAGAAGATAATAAGGTGATAAGTAACAGTCAACATGGATTTGTCAAGAACAAATCATGTCAAACCAGCCTAATAGCTTTCACTGATAAGGTAACAATCCTTGTGAATAGGGGCAAACAGTAGATGTGGAATATCTTGACTTTAGCAAGTCTTTTGATACTGTCTCATGTGACCTTCTCAAAACAAACTAGGAAAATATAGCCTAGATGGAGCTACTATAAGATGGATGCTTAACTGGTTGGTAAACCATTTCCAGAGAGTAATGATCAGTGGTTCACAGTCAAGCTGGAAGGGCTTAACTAGTGGGGTCCCACAGGGGTTGGTCCTGGGTCTGGTTCTGTTCAGTATCTTCATCAATGATTTAGATAATGGCATAGAGAGTACACTTATAAAGTTTGCCAATTATATCAATCTGGGAGGTGTTGCAAGTTCTTTGGAGGATAGGATTAAAATTCTAAATGATCTGGACAAACTAGAGAAACGGTGTGAAGTAAATAGGATGAAATTCAATAAGGACAAATGCAAAGTACTCCACTTAGGAAGGAACAAACAATTGCACACATACAAAATGGGAAATGACTGCCTAGGAAAGAATATTGTGGAAAGGAATCTGGTGGTTATAGTGGATCACAAACTAAATATGAGTCAACAGTGTAACACTGTTGCCAAAAAAGTAAACATTATTCTGGGATGTATTAGCAGGAGTGTTGTAAGCAAGACACAAGAATTAATTCTTCTGCTCTACTCCATGCTGATAAGGCCTCAACCAGGGGCGGCTCCAGGCCCCAGCACGCCAAGCGCGTGCTTGGGGTGGCACGCCACGGGGGGCACTCTGCTGGTCGCTGGGAGGGCAGCAGGCGGCTCCGGTGGACCTCCCGCAGGTGTGCCTGAGGAGGGTCCGCTGGTCCCGCGGCTTCAGTGGAGCATCCGCAGGCATCCCTGCGGGAGGTCCACCGGAGCCGCGGGACCAGCGGACCCTCCACAGGCATGTCTGCGGGAGGTCCACCGGAGCCATGGGACCGGCGACCGGCAGAGCGCCCCCCGCGGTGTGCCACCATGCTTGGGGCAGCAAAACGGGTAGAGCTGCCCCTGGCCTCAACTGGAGTAATGTGTCCAGTTCTGGGCAGCACATTTCAGAAAAGATGTAGACAAATTGGAGAAAGTCCAGAGAAGAGCAAGGAAAATGATTAAAGGTCTAGAAAACATGACCTCTAAGGAAATATTGACAAAATTGGGTTTGTTTAGTCTGGAGAAGAGAAGACTGTGGGAGGACATATCAGTTTTCAAGTACATAAAAGGTTGTTACAAGGAGGAGGGTGAAAAATTGGTCTTGTTAACCTCTGAGGATAGGAGAAGAAGCAATAGATGATTGCAAGAAGATAGGTGCCAACCTGCTTAGAGTGAGGCAGCAGTGCACATGCTCAGAGGCAGAAACTTAGGCACCCTAGAGGATTGCAACAGTGGAAATTTAGGCACCGAGGGACTTTAGGTGCCCTCAAACTGAGGAGGCAGCTTAGAAGGGGTTTGGAGGATCTCAGTGAGGCCTGAGTTTTGGACTCAGGTGCTTAACCTTATGTGGATCTAGACCTATGTCATTTCAGAACTCTGCCTGCTTTTGAGAGAGAGCCAAGAAGATTGCCAGTAGTAATGATGCGTATAACTGCTAGAGACTGGAAGAGGCCACAAACACATTTCACAGAGGCTACTGAAATGCTGTTGTGGGGAAACAACTACACAATGGGACCCTGATCTCAGCTGGGGCCTCTATGCTGAAATACAAACAATGTCTAATGAATTTATCCTAAAAACACCTTTGTTTTATTATCCCCATTTTATAGATGGGGAGCTGATGCAACAGAGAGATTAAATGATTTCCCCAAAGTCACATCAGGAAATCTGTGGAAGACCCAGGAATAGAACCTAGATTACCTGCATCCCAGTCCAATACCATAACCAAGAAACCACCCTTCCTCCCCTCTTAAAAGCTCCTGGAGTAGAACTGGATGAAAACTTTAAAATATTAATAATTTCCTTGAAAAAATATTGGGCAATTCATTTAAAAAAACAACAACAACAACAAAAAACCACTCAGTAAATATCATCCTACCATCCCTAACCTTGAGGTACGACTTTAGCCAGCCATTTTTGTTACTGTTACCCTTTTGACCTGAGCAGTTAGCCAAATTTAGAGTGTTGCAGGTTGTTCCAGTTAGGAGGACAAGCTGAAAATAGGTATTTTCTTGATGCAGGAATGTACAAAGTCCTGTTTCCCCAAACACCGGTGGAACCAAACAATAGGAGAGTGTTTTTGCTTAGGGCTAGTCTACACTTACGAGCCGGGTCGACGCGGTGAGTTCGACTTCTCGGAGTTCGAACTATCGCGTCTAATCTGGACGCGATAGTTCAAACTCTGGAAGCGATAGTTTGAACTCCGGTACTCTACCACTGCAAAAGGCAGTGGCGGAGTCGACCTTGGAGCCGCGGACTTCGATTCCGCGGCGTCTGGACGGGTGAGTAGTTCGAACTAGGGTACTTCGAATTCAGCTACGCTATTCACATAGCTGAATTTGCGTACCCTAGTTCGACCCCGCTTCTTAGTGTGGACCAGACCTTAGAGCCTCAAGCCTCCTTAGCCACCTTGTTCAGACCCAGAAGCTCCTCCTCAAGGGTTCTGCCAGGTTTACACACTGTGCTTGTCTAGCCAGTGTCTGTTTGTCTATCTCTGTCTCCTGCTTCTTTTATGCACCCACCCAAAACAATGCCCAGCCAAAGCCCTCCACATGGTTCAAATTACTGGGCAGTCTCACATGTGCCTTTGCTTTAGAAGGGGCTGCTTAGCTCTCTCACAGCTATCTTAAATGAAGAGCAGTGCCACGCCCACCAGCCTCAAAGACACTTCACCAAACCCATAACATGACAGTTGCTCTGAGGTGCATCTCTTTCTGAAAGACTGAACATTCTTTTTTTGGTAAGCAAAATACAAAATTCCCAGATTGCCAACTGTAGTGAATTTTCCTGGTTCTCTCTGTTTTCAATGATAACTGATGGTTTTAAGCAGTTTTGTAATGGTCTTATGCAGCCTGGAGATGAGAATAATTGATTGCATCTTTATTGGAAAAAACTTTGTCCTATAAAAGCTTTTCTTCTTCCTTAGTTTTTTACACAAAGCCTGGCAAAGTCTAGTGTGGTTCTTCTTCTTTCCACTTAAGTATTCATCCTCACAGACTATGATATCACAACTCATTAATCAGGCTGGCTTGAATGAGATCAGAATGTGGGCTAATGCCAGTGCTCCTGTTGTCTGATTCATCAGGTGATTTTATCAGTGTGGTCACAAAAAATGTATAAATAGGAACAGCATTCGATATTTCATCCTCAATTTAAATGTTTCACTGCGACATGGAGTCAGATCCTGAGAAGTGCTGAGCATTCACAGTATGTCCAGTGAAGTTAGTTGGGCCCAAAGGTGGCAGTTGTGTAAAGGTTATATCTCTGCAATGGTCATGTTTAAAGGCATAATACAGGAGGATGTGCAAGCAGGGGGGGACGGATAGCTAAGTGGTTTGAGCATTGGCCTGCTAAACCCAGGGTTGTGAGTTCAATCCTTGATGGGGGCCATTTAGGGATTTGGGGATTGGCCCTGCTTTGAGCAGGGGGTTGGACTAGATCAGGGGTCCCCAACCTTTTCAGGACCAGGGACCGGTCATGCCTGCGGAGGGAGCGCTCGTCCCGCGGCTCGGGTAGACCTCCCGCAGGCGTGCCTGCGGGAGGTCCACTGGGTCGGTTCGCGGCCCGGTTTGTAAGAGGCCGCGGACCGGGGGTTGGGGACCCCTGGACTAGATGATCTCTTGAGGACCCTTCCAACCCTAATAATCTGTGAACATGCCTTTTCTGTGCTTTGGACCTCCATGCAGAGGCCAACACATTAGTAGTTTCTATGCTCCCTGCTGCTAGTGCCCCAGAGGGGGCAGATTGGTTTCAACCTATTCTCCACACCAGCTGGCAGAGCTATCTAGCTGCAGGGCAGAAAGCCTAATGTTTCTTAAAATCAGGGACAGCAAGTGTTCCTCACGTGAATTAACAAATAAACCAACAGCTCAAGGTTTTGCACCTAATATGGGACATGTTATTGGCTCCAGAGCATTAGACATGACTGTCTATAGGCTTTTTAACACGGCATTAAGGGTAACTATTGGCACCTTTAAAAATAAATCATTGCAACAGGAAAGCACCAGCTGTTTGAAAGAACATTTACTCACTTAGTCCACATCTTTCTTTCACCACAGAATCATAGAAATCAGAGAAGGAAAAGATCTATTAGATGATCTAGTCCCTGCCCCTGCCAGGTTATTCACTCGAGTATATTCTTAGTTTTTTTTTGTTCATTCCAGTTTGAATGGCTTGGGTGAATGGGATTCCATCACTTCCCCAGGGAGATAATTTCACTCTAATAGACCTTCATGCTAGGAAGGTCATCCCACCCCCCAGGCCCAGATATACACTTTAAATTTACCTTTGCTCAAGATCAGATCTGAAGTGGTGCAGTAAGGGATAAGAGTTAAGGGCTGAATCATGTCCCAGCTAGTATGGTAATGCAAGGAGGTTAAGGGCATGCAAGACAATCCTGCGTAACCATAGCTAACAGTGCAGCAAGGGAAGCAGGCTGTGCCGTGCCAGTGCCAGTGCCTCAGGGAACAAATGTTGCAATATCTATTGACGGGGCACAATTTAGTCCCTCCCTGGAGCAATGGGGAGAAGGAAATTGTGATTCCTGCAGTCAATCTAATTTAGGGTGACTGGACATTCCAATGTTAGGGCTTTGGCTTATATAGGAAACTTACTGTCTGGTCACCCTAGTCTCATTTCTGGGCTGCTCCAGGGGTAGTGCGTCTATGCACTGGCCTTACACTGGACAGATTGCAGTGTTGCAATCAAGCACTAAGGTAGTGCAGAGTGAATAGTGAAAAAACGGATCATAAGTAATCATGTGAATTAGAAAGCAAACTTCCATTCGATTAGGGTGACCATACTTTCCTATGCTGAATATGGGGTGAGCTTGGGAGACATATGCCTGCATGCAGGGCCACACCTGAAAACTGAACTCTGGGTACTTGGCAGCAATGTTCCTAAGTTTGTCCCTGTTCATGGTAGCTCTAATTAAGGACTAGATTAGTCCCTTAGGTCCCTAACTAAAGCAGTTACTTTGGGGCAAGAAATACTTCCTGTTGCTAGATCAGGAGTTCCTACCAGTTTTTAATCTACAGTTGGGTTTTATAGAATAAAAATGTGGATTTAGAATTTTTAGAATTAATTTATTTAGTCTGTGCCAGCTCCCTGAGTCTCTCTATGAGGAGAGGTACCTCAGAGGCAGAATCTGTATAATTTGGGTAATAAAATTCTACATGACCAGCTTAGGTTAGCAGGGACCTTAACCAAGACCATCGGACCTCTCCTGCAATTGCTGAGGAAAGCGGGCAGGATCTGAACTTGAGAATCACCTACATTATGGAGTTCGTGAGTGCACCAACCCTTGTGTAGGTAATTGGGTCCATTGTTTTTAAGATACTAGTCCACTGATTGTGTTCTAAAGCTGACTGTGTGGGATAACTTGCTCCTTCTACTACTGAATATACCACCCTCACCAGCCAGCCAGGACCCCAACTGTCACATTCTGGGGTGCGATTCAGACCAGTGAGAGGTTGTCATTGCTTGTATTCTAACTGAGTGCCCCAAAATGCTTCTGCTACTTTGTGGATCCCCAGCCTGTAACGTTAGAAATGTTTACAAAGAAATAAAAATGAAAACATGCATCTAAAAGTCTAAAACTTAACCTAGCAAGGCATTTGTTCAAGATGGCTTTTCTTACGTGCACACTTCCAGCAAGATGGCTGACTCCTCACCTTCAGTCAGGATCTCCTCCAGAAGCCCAAAGTGCTGGTTCCTTTGTTATCTTAGGTGAAAGAGATAACTTGGG
The DNA here is from genome assembly GCF_020497125.1 of Mauremys mutica. Taxonomy (NCBI): domain Eukaryota; kingdom Metazoa; phylum Chordata; order Testudines; family Geoemydidae; genus Mauremys; species Mauremys mutica. The sequence goes on from NC_059073.1 coordinate 276,815,061, forward strand.
GTTTTCTGCCCATTTCTTTTACAGCCTAATGAACCTCTGAACTGGATTCTTCTGAAGGTTATCCCTCAAAGTAAAGTTTATTCAATCTATGAGGAAGGCAACATGGAATCTGGTGGTGAAGGAAGCTCCATGTTGTTTTTTTCCACTGCTGGTGTTTGCTAAAATGCAAATTGCTCTGTTTGCTGAAATCTTCTCCCCTTGTTAGTTTGACGTCCCTGTTTACTGCTTATATGTAAATTGAGGTAAACCCACATTTCTTTGTTTAGATAGATCTGTTGTAACACCTTTTCCTTGGAAAGACTGTTTGGTCTTGAACATATGCTAGTAATGTCATCTGGGGGGATTTGTAACTTTATGTGTAATGTTGCTACATATATTTCATCATAATATTATTGCTCAGTGAGTTATTAATTTTCAAATTATACCTCACAAGGCATATTTTGTACCATGATTATTACTGCAGTATAGTGGGTGTGAATACAGGGGTGTTAAGGATCACACCAATATAGTGCTCATACCAATAGGACGTTAAAGTCTTATTGACCTCTGGCATAAGTCATGTGGTTGGGCACCAGCGACCCAAACACTATGTGTTTGCATTGTTAGTTAATGTTTACCATTTATTTAATACAATTACTTGGCTGCATGTCTCTATGTTATTCCTTGGGAGTCTACATATATCAGATGTCTGGGTCAGACTTAGATGGTAGTTAGCACCAAAGCAGCACCTCTAGTACTTTTGCCAGGAAGGAGCTCAGGAGGTGAAGGCACTGCCAAGTCATTGTGTATCAGAACAAGACAAATGAAACACTCAGCTGAGGCTGGAGGCAGGACCCAAAAGAACCGAAGCCTGTCTGTCAAACCCATAAGAAGAGAGGTGCCAGAGGAGGTGACCGGGTAGGATGAGGCATTACATATATAAGTAATTAAATCAGGGAACAAAAACAATAACATGGCTTACTGTGCTACCCCTCCCTACTTATCCGTCCTTGTTGACACCTTCTCTCTTCTCAAGGAATGCCAACTTTGATGACCGTTAGTTCATTTCTCCTACTGCTATCTGTGTTTTCCCCATGCTTCTCCTTATGTATAGAATGCTGGCCTGCAAGCCCAGCACCCTTTCTGCTTTAAAATCTTTCCTAAAGACCCATTTTTACCTTGACATCTGCAGGAAACTAGCTAACTAAAAACAGCTAAGTAGAGGGACTATGGGGGGAAATGGCACATATGACAAAATAATAATAAAATCTAAAACTAAAATTAAAAATGAAACCATCAAGGTGTTGGCCAACCCATCACCTTGACCACTTTGCTTGTACGTTGTACCCTTTTACTCCATCCTTGTCTTTTCAGATTCTAAACTCTTTAGGCTAGGGACTGTCTATTTTAAAATATCTGTTCAGTGCCTAGCATACACTATAGGGACTGTAGCTCATTCTCTTCTCTTTCCCAGTTCAGCATTATCTCTAAATGTTTGGACACTGTGAGTACTCAGAGGTCCAAGTCTACACTCACTGAGGTAAATAGAAGTAATCTGGGGTTACATTGATTTAAATTAGAGTTGAATTTGGCCCAAATTTTAGTAAAATGTTCTTTCTAAAACATCACAATGAAGTCAGTGCTCTCATTGTTTCCTGCTGGGTCTTTATTTGCATGTTAATGGCAGATTATTGCTGTCTTTTCCAGTGTACTTCCCAGGAGACTGTGTGTTTTTATTGATTAGTTCCTCTTCATTTAATATTTAAATGGATATTTTCAAATTGGTGTAAAATTATAATAGTGTGTTTGCTCAAGGCACTTAACTGTGATATTAGCAGAATCTTACAAGTCTGCTAATTATGCATGCTTTGTACAGAAGAGTTTGAAGACTGCAATGCAGACCTACAATTAGGTCTAAGTCATAAAAATAGAAAAAAATACTCAGGCAAAAATTTGATTTCAGCCCTTTTATCTTATGTAAATGCCAATGGAGGTAGCATTAAAAATATCGATATAAACTGATGCACGAAGAAAATAAAATCAAATGTTCCTTATCTACCACACAAGTGATTTAAAAAAAAAATCAGATGAAGGTCATATGATGGTCAAATTCAGTTTTTCCACCTCTCAATTTTTTCTCTCTGATGTTGGAAATGAAGACATTTTCTTCTGTGCATTGGTGGGTTGGGGTGGAAGTTGCTTAAGAAAACGACCTTTTATTAGGCAAGCATACGCTTAATGCATGAATAACATACGAAGCTTTCGCTAACAGTACATACACTTTGATGAATGGGCTGCAGCTATACCACTTGGGCTGTGATCTCATCAGAACACATAAAGCTAATCAGGCTTGATGTGTATCAAAATGCAAAGTGTTCAAGGAAAGACTAGGTTGTTACAAGAGTGGAATATGGTAATTCAGGCACTTTATCTATCTTGTGTGTGTTTGTGTATCTATCTATTCTGTATATTGCCTTTCATTGTTGTATCTGTGGTTTTCCCCCCCCCTTACTGACCTAAAGACTCAGCATGGAGTTACAGGGCACTGTGTTGCTGGATGTGCTATGTATTGAATGTCTGGTGAAACTGAGATCCTTACCATAAAAGATGCCATACTGATTTTCACAAGAATTAATGTGATAAGATCTGGTGTCCTGGCTGAACTCAAACTGGATAACTACACTGGGCTTGCTTAAATTCAGTTCACTTCAATATGGCATTTTCTTCACTCCCTATTTTAAGTTGAAATAAACATTACTGTACAATTACACAGTTTCTGCATTCTATCCCGGAGATGGCTGTCCTTCAGTGTTGCTGAGTGAAGTGAATATTTTCTATAGAGTTCGTAAAGTGCCATGGAATCTTTTGGGAGAAAAGGCACTAATCATAAATGATCTTCTGTCATGTGATTTAAAAAACCAGTAGTGTTCGATGTTCAAATCTAGGTTGGCAATCTAGTTGATTGTTTAAGGTGATATGGAGTGGATGGTAGAGATACCACTGGGATATGATTGCTTGGAACACTGATCGAGTGTGGGCCCAGCACCACGGCACCATTGTAAACCCGGTATGGGCTGGCTGATCCTGAGGGTGATTGGGCCCAGTATGGAAGGAAGGTGATGGAACTACATTCATACTTTTTGAGGTGCAGAACCTCTTTGAGGTAGATGGGAGGGAAGCATTTCTTGAGGGCAAGGACACCACCAGATGTGTCTCTGTTCAGGAGGTGGTGCGAGGTGAGTGAAGCTCCTTGCAGCCTCTTCTTGTGCATTTGTGATGGACACCATCTTGGCTGACTCATCTAGGATTGAAGTGTGGACCGTCAGAATTAAAAGCATGAGTTGCTACAGCTTGAGTTAAAGAACCAAGGCTCTGTAGTTGAGGGCTGTAACAACACACATCATCTGTGGATTGGCACAGAGTGGGACCTGTAATGCACACCCACCCACACCAGTAATTCACACATTTACAAAGTAGTCAAGTACAAGTTTAAGTTTTGTAAAGAATGACAAGATCTGACTTATCATAAGAAAAGCCAAGAAAATTCGTACACATGCTGAAATCCTGCTCTAGCCTGGCATTGCAGCACAAAACCACACATTGCTTAGAGATGCTGAAAATAACTAGGGATCGGTTAAAAATGAAGTTTTAGGCTTAACTCTGCATTTCCTGACTGTTATTGGCTTAAGGCAGGCCCTTAATGTTGTTTTAATATAGTTTTGGTGTGTAAATTGCATCAAAGCAGGTTATATATTGATCAATTAAACCACAAAGCTCTAGAGGTAAGTGTCTACTGAGAAATGTCAGAACTCCAGTTCATATGTGTATTGATAGGCACAAGATGTCACTATTGTGCTTACTGCAGAGAAAGCAGTTGTGTTGAAATTTTAATGCCCATAATGTTTAGCCTTTCTAGACCATGGTACACTAATCAAAGAGCCTGCTCCAGGACATAAATCACTACACATTGTAAGAAACCTTAGATGAGATAAATCAAGGTTTTCAATCAATCCACTCTTCAGTCATTCTTTCCAGCAGCACAGAAAATATGGTCCACGTTGTTCTTAGACTTTGGTAGTAAGAAGATGTTTAACATCAGCGTAAGAGATTAACAATGACAAGTTATATTGTAGAGAATGTAAAAGGGTGTTTAGACTGAAATATTAATATGTGGACTGATATAAAACTCAATAATAGATGCTATAAATCTATGATAAAATCTACTGGATTCTGCATTACATAAATTAATAATGTAGGCCAACATATTCAAAAAGTAGTCTGCAGTTTCAAAATATGGCAATTTAATGTAGAAAGATGAGATAATCTATGATTGCACAATATATTATATTCTGAAAAATTTCACAGAAAATGTGTTGTGGGCATGGTAATATATGCAGTAAGTAATTATTTTTCTTTTTACTTTCATAGACTGTCTCTCTGCTTTTGAGGAGTTATGCTTCCTTTTCTCAAAATATCTCCATCTAAAAATAAAGCTGGATGATTATTTGCAATGAACAATTTATTAGTTGAATTTATCCTGTTTCTGTTCATGAATTATCCATGGATAGACTTTGACCACAAATTTGGTCATTATTTGAAATTATTTATTCAAATACATTCCAGTCTATGGACTACTCTTGCACTAGAAATAAAATTTTGAGTATTCTGTATTTGTGTGACGGCTCACCTAAGTCACATGGTATTGTATTTCTGTTCCCAGACTGGATGACTCAGAAAATCACAAAAAGCTCTTCAGATGGCTGGGTCGATACTTCAGGCACAAATACCTATTTGCATGAATAGGCGTGACTGTTCAAGGGAAGCGAACAAGAGAAGGTTGTGAATACCATTGAAATGAATTATGGAATGACGTGGAAGAAATTTAGGCTACATCTACACAGAGGTGGATTAAGATTTATTGGGGCCCCGGCCACAAAGAACATTTGGGGCTCCCATCCCACCTCCCACCATGGGGCTCCTCCCCTTTCCCAGGCCCTGCCCCATGGCCTGGCCAGAATCCCAGCCGTGGTAAGAGCTGTGCAGGGGGCTTGGGCTGATGTGTGGAGCCCTGGACCCTCTACCTGACCTGGGCAGCATTCTGCTCTTGAGCTCCCTAGCCCCCCGGGGCTCCCTGCAGTTGCCCATACTCCTTGGGTGGCTCTTATTATAGCCTAGGGGGTGACCATATGACCCATTTTGGCCGAGACAGTCCCCTTTTTAAGTCTTGCCCTGGATGTCCCAACTTTTTTTGGCAAAACGATCACCAGTTGGCAAGGGCAAACAAGACAAATGCCCACTTTTGCCAAAATGGGCTGAGGGGAAAGGGGCAAATGGCATGGCTCAGGCTAGCCCCATGTGGGGGAGAAGTAGGGCTCGGGGAATGGCTCGGACTGAGTCCAAGCATGGGGGGGGAAGGGGGCAGGCGAAGAGAGGGGCTCCAGCGAGCGGCTGGGTCAGCTCTGTGCTCACCACCACCACAGCTGGGCTCTGGCTTCTGGCCTGACCAGGGGAGTGGGGCCTCAATGGGAACAGGAGGAGCAGGGCAGAGGGGCCCTGGGTGGGGGGAGCGGAGGAGCAGGGGGCAGGACCAGAGTCATGGTGATCCTGACAGGGGCTCCCAAATTGGCCGGGGCCCCTGGGCACAGGCCATGTTGGCTCATGCTGTAATCTGCCACTGCATCTACACTACAGCACTTACAGTACAGCTGCGCCACTGTAGTACTTGTGGTGGAGACACTCTAAGCAGACAGGAGGGCAGAGAACTCTCCCATTGGCTTAACTCCTGTCTCCCGGGGAGGTGGTAACTATGTTGGTGGGAGAAGCTCTCCCACTGACATAGCTCTGTCTACACTAGCACTTAGGTTAGTATAACTTATGTTGCTCAGGGAGGTGGATTATTCCCATCCTGAGTGACGTAAATTATACCCAAGTAACCTGTAGTGTACACAAGGTCTTAGTGAGGCGATCCTGCAGAGGTTTCCTTTGTGAAACCCTCTCCCTACCTGCAGGTTTTTCCGCAAATTGCATGCTCTAGGCTTTATATATTATGGACCAGAAACTCAGCAGGTGTACATCAGTGGAGCTCCATACATTTTTAAATGTCAGCTACCTCAATTCTTGTCATCAGCAGAGGATATGAACCTATAAAATTATACTAAACAACCCATTGGGTAAATTCTACACTGTTGCACCAAAGTTAATCTAAAATAACTCATTCAGTGGCATTACTCTGGAGTTGCACCAACATAACTAATAATAGAATCTGGCCCTCTAGATTTGCAATACTCCTGCATCAAGCACATTCATTTACATCAGTGCAAACTGGATGTAAAGTGCTACCAGATCAGAATGGTGGTGTTTTATGATCATTTTTGATGGATGTAAATGACTAGGATAGGTCCAAGGAAAGAATGAATCAGGGCCATAGACTTTATCTGTGAAAGAATCTTATCTAAAAGACGAGCAAACTAAAAAAGGTCAAATCTTTCAGTTTTTATTCTGTCTTTGTTTGGGTAAAGCTCCCATTGAAGTTTATTGAATTATCATAATCAACCTTTCTGTTACTTATTAAGATGACTCTAATAAAATAAATTTCATAGTTGTATATAATTTATGAAGATAAGGGATTGTATTTTCTACTTTCTAAAAAGTTTTGCATGCACATACAAACTGTTGGCAATACATATTTACAGTGAAAATTACTTCCATTAACATTATTTTAAAGTCATATAAATTATGAGTTCTACTTTGGTCTTTAAGATTTAGCTTATTTTCAGAGTAAAACCATTTGAGAAGTTACTTCAGTACTTCTCAGCTTATGAAAAGAAAGGATCCTGTTTTTTTCTCCCTGAGGACATTTTACAGTGCACAATGGGTAACTGCTCTAAATCATTATAAATTGGAAGTTTTCTACAATATCGGCAGTGGAGGGATTGGGAATTAATGGTTATGGGATGGATATTTTTCACTAGTGCTTGGAAAAAGAAGAGGATATTGCTCATTATTAATTTAGTGCAGGGACTGCCAACTGAGGGCCACGTTGGTAAACTGGCAGAAGCTTGAGGAGCTAATTTGCATGAAATCCAGCAGGTTACAGCAGTCGCCATCTTAACTGTGAACGTGAAGCCTATTGAGGCTACAGATCCCAGAATGTAATACAACAGAATGCAATGTGCCTTTATCCAAGAGACTTTACTCTGGGAGCAAGATGGCGCATTGCATGCTGGGACTTGTAGTCTATGCTGGCCAAGCCTCCATATTAAAAATAAGAATGGCAGTATTGTTGAACTCCCTGGGTTGAAATTGGCCCACAAGACACCAGGCCACCTCTGGCTTAGTGAAAGATTCTGGGCGTGGTATTGCTCCATATGAAGTCAATGGAAGAAAATTCCTATACATTTTTAGATTTCAACTGCCTCAATTCTTTTACATGCTTTAGTAGTGGATCTGAAGCCAGTTCTATAAGTGTGACCAAGAAACCCCCAGTAAACTGGGCAAATGAGAGTAAAAACATGTAGAAGTTTTGGCACAATATACAATGCATTTTGGACAGATTAGAAAATACTCTGCTAATTAGGGGAATTCCAGTAGTGTGCAGGAAACATTTTTTAATAACCCACAATTATGTTGGGTCTCGTGTAAAGCTATTTGTTTGGCTGCCAAAATGTTTTATGGTGTTATGCCAGCTGTAATGTTATCAGTGCACAAGCTGAAAAACTTTGATGCTTGATGAGTTCACATGATAGGAACACAAAGACAAAAGACCTTGAAAACCTCAACATGAATGATTAAGGTAAATAGACACACTGTTCTGGAATCTAATTGAAACATAAGTAACTTTTGGGCATTATATAGTTATCTAACAATTCACATTCTAGAAAGTAGTCAAATATCCTTAAAGATACAGTGCTTTCAGGAGCTGCCTATAAATGTAACTGATGGAGAACTTGGGTTTTGCCATCCATTTCATTTTAAGGTATGCTAGGAGTCAACTTTTAATATACACACTGTATGCACTAAAAGTTGACTCCTACCATGCCTTAAAATGAAATAGAAGGCAACTCCCAGGTTCTCCATCAGTTACCTTTATAAGCAACTCCTAAATATATGTGCGTGAACATGCGCACACCAACTTTTTAGAATCGTGAGGATCATGTGGGTAACCAATTCAGTCAACTTAAAAATATCAAAGTGGTACTTTAGGCCTTTTTGGGGCCCTTGAATAATTTCCTTCTTTTCTGCCCGTCTGTGGTTTAGTACATTATTTGTGGTGGGGCCAGCAGCAGTACAATGGGTAGCAGAAACACCTGAAGACCCCCAAGAAGATCAGTAGAAAATATGTGAAGGAAAAAGAGTGTATGTATGTCACCTTGGTCTCTGGTAGTTTGAGGCGAGGGAGTTAAGTGCCTTCACTCCGCATAGTGGATGAAAGCATATTTCTTTATGAAATCACCTTAAGCTTGGCACAATACAACCAGACTGTCTTCAAACCCCTTCTGCTGCAGAAGCCCTTTTAATGGGAGTAATTCTTTCATTTTGGCTTAGAGAAGGAGGGCACTACTCCCTATCCTCTTCCTGCTTCTGCCTTGTGGCTTGGAGTATGCTGTGATGTTCCAACTTCGCCTCAGCCACGGAGAAATACTGATTTCCTTTCAAAATATAGGAAAATTAGGAAACCTATATGTTAAATTTCACAGTCAAATCTCTATTTTGTTTATAGAGTCTATAATAAATTACATTTTTGAGAGACTGGGGCAAATCACAGATACAGTTACAATAGTGACTGATAAACCTTAACAGCATTGTCCAAATACCAAAACTTCCAAGTTAATATCTGAATTCAAATAATTTAAAATTCTCTCCAACCCCATAACCTTCCACTTTTTCAGTTTGCTCCTCTGACAAGCGTATTGCTCCTGTCACCCGGAACAAGCTCTTAGTGGGTCTCCCCACTCAAAGCCCCCTTGCCTTTACTGATAAAGTTAGAGAGCCAACCAGCTGTAGCAGCTTCTTTTTTTCTGAGCTTTTTCAAGGTACAATTCCATTCCTTCTCTGGCTGCCTGCTTTAGAGTTCATTGTCTATTGGATTATTTAGATATGTGATATCCAAATGTTTGGCCCAGAAGACTAGTACTAAGATCGATACTATCCAGTGATAGGCACCCGGTCCAAAGTTTTCAAACCTAAATGCCTAAAGTTAGCTACCTCAGTTAATATTAAGGCGCTTAATGAAAAGTGGGCTAATTTTCAAAGGCACCCACATTTCCTACTGACTTTATTGGGAGCTGCAAGTTCTCAAGATGTTTGAAAACCTGGCCACTTTTATCCAAGTGTCCTAGCATGGACTGAGGTGGCAAGTTTGAACAGTTTAGCACTAACACCTAAGCATCCTTGTAATGGGCACACTGGAAAAGCATAGCTATAAAATCATAGATAGATGTAGATCATTCATTGCTAGGTCACCAGTCCAAATCTGACCTAGGTTAGCATGTCCAAAACTGATTACTTTCTGATGGTTGTTTGGTGGCCTGTATGGAATGAGTTGGTGGTCTCTCTCTAGCTCCTGTGGACATGTTTACACAGCATTATTGGTGCCGATTGGCATCCTTTTCTATGGTCTCAACAGAGAGGCCAGCATTTAATTGGAAATTCAACAACCTTCACACCACTAGAGATGGTCCTTCCTGAAGTATGGGGCAGGTAGTACTGCCATTGCCGATGCAGAACCAGTTTGGTAGGTTGAAGACTTCATTTTGGTTCTTTTCACCAGCATTAAGCTTACTGAAAAATCCAGGACACTGGAAAAAGTGGGGGATGTATGGGCCGTTCCATCTGGGATTATTCAAGAATAATTGCAATTTTGATAGGATGGCAAAATTTTGATAGCTGGCTACAGGTTTGAAAAATGAAGAAGTCTAGAAATAGGAGGAGTGGAGCAATGCACAGTGTTATTACCTGATACAAAGATTTTGATTTCAGATGCTGAAAAGGTCATGTGGGGAATAAAAAGGACATTGAGTGTTATACCTACTAGGAAAAGAGCTGTGGAAAATAAAGTAAAAACTGAGCTGCGAGGGGGATGTTTAAGCCTGGGCTTGGGAGGACTGGTTTATATGCACTTTGGAATAATTTGGGGAAAAACTGCCAGGTGTGATTGTGATGACTATCAACATGACAGCTACTGAACCTGAAGGTGGCAGTTACAACTACGTGGGGTAACAAGGAAGTGGTTGTGCCTCCAGCCAGGGAGTGGCACTGTGCACAAACTCTAGGTAACCTGTACAAATAGCAACACTGCTCACAATAATACTGTGCATACTTTTTTATACGAATAACACATAGGTGGTAGCACAGGCTTTCAGCTACTAGCTGAAATATAATCAGTCTGATCTTTCTGTTTGGTGCTTTTCACCACTGCAGTACAGTAGCTGAGGGCTTTCCCCCCACAGATTCGTTGTAGAAATTCTTGAAGATGCTTGAATTCATTTACCACTTTCTGAAAGGAATGCTCTTTATCATCACACAGATATGTTCAGTATAAAATATGTGGACAGTATAGAGGCTTTGGACTCAGTCTTTCAAGCTATAAAGTAAACATTGGAATCCAGTGCTTTTATAGCTCTGTAATTCATTCCACTTTCTACTTAAGCTTTTATCTTGATTGTAGTTTTAACACTCTTGTAGCTCCTGGCTACAGAGGGGCCATAGAAGGCTACCATGATTCTGCCTCATAGAATATGGAGGTAGGAGGTGCTTCAGGGGATTCTGCAACCACTGTGGGCCCTGAAACCAAGCTCTGTGATCAACCCACAAATCATGGAGGGGTCTGCCATACGAATGGTGAAGGCATGGTGTCATGGTTTCTGATCTGCAGGGATCAGCTGGCCACAAACCCTGCATGGGAGAAAGGTGTAGCCAGTCACTACTCCTGCCTCTGACTTTAATGTCTGAGATGTTACCAAGATTACATATTACTGAAACTCTTGAGACTAAGTATTCAAGTTCAAGCAGTTAATCGCCTAGGACATCTGGCATGTTTGTAAACTTGCAGTAGCTATTTATTAAAATGTCTATAATTCTGGCATCCTTCTTACCCTGCAGATGAGAGGGAAATTTCAGTCCAAGGGGGTTGCCACTATGTTGCAATAATTGTTCTTTTCTATGCATCACTGAGGTTCTGTCAATCAAAAAGTTCAATGTCTTCATTATTCTGTAGGTGCATGTCATGCTTCAGGGAAACACTAGCAGGCTGAGTGTTAGGACTTGCCCAGTGACTGCAGTAGGGATAGCTTCACCAGGAATCAACAGAGGTTTATCTGTACTGCAGGCCTTTTCTTTTCTGGGACGTCGAAACAACTTGTTAAGTTCAGAGACTCTTAACTAACATACTTGGACCAAATTCTGTTCCCTTGCATATGAATGTGCAGGTCCCATTGAAGTCAACAGGCACTCTGCCTGCATCTGAGATCAGAATCTGGCTCACCGTAAAATTTAAAGAGATATACACTGCATTTCAAATTTACCGTTGCCTGCCACAGATTTAAAAATGATTCTCAATCGTTTCCATTGCTGCTCACAATCAGCAAATTTCTTTCTCATTTTTCATTGCTATATTTTCTGTATATAAGTTTAACAAGGGTATAGAAATTGAAATTAAACAATCTAACCAAATGGTTTATCGTGGGTTTTGTAAGGTAATGTCAAGATATTTTACAAGCTTACAAAATTACATTTATTATGCTCCAATCATCTGGCAGACCATAAACACCCCTTAATATTTCTGTTATAGGACTGCCTTTTTTTTTTTTTAAACCTTGATAGGAAATATGAGTTTGTCTGAAGAATGAGTGTATTAGCCTGGACATCTTTTCATTTTCCTTTAATTTGGCCTGTTTGGCCTTTAGGAGCTGTGCCTCCGACATCTGTTTTTTCTTTGCTGACACCATTCAGCCAAGTAATCAAGGAGAAATCTGCCACTACCTTTGACTGTGCACACTCTCTCTCTCTCTCTCTTTTGCGTGTGTGTGTGTGTGTGTGTGTGTGTTCGGAAGTTACAAAGGCGAATAGAAGAAAATCTTCAGGAGCAGCAAAGCAATAATGAGAAAATAACCAGGGTGAAGGATGAAGAATAAACAAGTCCAAAATATATATCAGAATAATAAGAAGTAAATAAAGAAAAGTACCAAACAAAAGTGCAGTTCTAAAGAAAAGAAATATAAGGATAAAACTCTGCTGCTTCTCACAAAGCCTGAGTAAAAAGGCGTTGCATAGGACCAATCCTATGGGGTGACATAATCCTTCTCAGGCAGGAGATGTAAACTATGGAGCCCATTGACCAGTGTCTTGCTGTAGCCCTTATATGGCATTTGTGGCCAGTGAATCCCTGTTCTAACACTAATTGCTAGATTCAGTGAATACTGATCCCTGTCATGTGACAATTGTAAACCTCACTTGACAGATACTGGAGCCAAGAAATTAGGTCCAGTCTCATAACAGCACTCTAGTGTGCCACTTGTTTATTCATATGCAGTTTAGATGATTAGACTGAAAACAAACACAAGTATATGTCAAATAGAGACAAACACATATCCCACATCTATGGGGAAACCTAGAGTTAATGCTGTAATTTGCATGGTGCTATTATTTGGAGACTGGCATGAAACACTTGATAGGAGCAAGTCCACAAAGTGAATTATTTCTTGATGGAGAAAGTGGCCACAGTGGCAAGTTTTTGAAGTTAAGTTCAGAATTTAAGGAGAAACTATAGTGTAATCACTCTCATACTAGTATCTTTATTGTCTCTGTTAAGTCTCTGAACACGCCCAGTGTATTCTATATGTTTCCAGAAGACTGAGTAGAATCAGACTGAGCTGGATGCTTGTGCAGTTAATAAAATGTACTGTTTTCTCTCAGTGTTTTCAGCTCCTCAGGATTTTGTTGTGTTTCATGATATTTGGCATTTGTTTGTTTGTTTTAAGCTCCAGCTCCTGAAGACATGTGATTTTTGTGAGAATCTCAAATTTCCTACAAAAAAAGGTAAATTTATTTCCCTCCTGGGAAAATCAGACCCAGCAATGCCTATGAAAAAATATCTATTACAATGAGAGCATTTGAGGCATATTTTATAACAAAATGGAATGTGACCGATGACCGCCATTTTTGCAGAGTTGCTAGGTCTGTACTTAAATCTCAGTAGGATGCATCGGTTTGGGGGTTTTGATGGAATTCATACCAACAGATGAAAAATACATGGGATCTTAGAAATGTCATTGTACACAGTGAGAGTTTGACTCAAACTGTTTATAATGAATTTGAATAATATGTTCCATGCAAATACAAAAACCATTTGGACAGAAAAGTCCTCCATATAAAAGGGTAAAAAAATAAAATACAATTGACTAGGGTCTGCATTAGAGAGCTGTTTTACTCTTAACAAAAGCTAGGGCACATAATGAGGTACATGAAGCAAAAGGGTATAACAAACCTAGGACACAACAGAAATCGAAAAGCTGTCCTGCTTATTTAACAGACTGTAGAAAATATGGGGGAAAAGGGGTTCTCATAAGATGGTGACACAGCAAAGTATAAAATACAGAAAAGGAGAGAGTCCAAAAACTGGGCCAAATCCTGACCCAGGCAACTCCACTTTCTTCCTGGGGTGGACTTCCGTGGGATTGTAGGGATTTAAGGTAAGGCAAGTTTTGGTCTAGTGAGTTATATGTTTAATGTTTCAAATACCACAAACGTAAGTTCTTGCAAGAACTGGCAAGTCCAAGCCAAGTCATGTTAACTGCTCATCAGGTTTAATATTCCGAGGCAGGGATGAGCAAAGCAGAGGAGAAAATATTTGTTGTTTACCCATCCCATACAGAACAGTATCTTCACAGTTTTAAAAAGTGAAAGCAAAATTGAAACAAATGGAGGTACCAAAGAAGATAGAAAGGGTAGATGAACTAATCAAGTTGATCGAGTCAGTTGTTGTTCTTGATAAATAAATTTTGTTTTTTATTTTTCAAGATCTATGGGACCTAATCTGAACTATGAAAAATGGCCATTCTAAGCCTTTGTAACAAACTTTCCATAAATGACACACAAATATTAATACTTCTGTTAACTTAGCGTCTCACATTAATAAAACATGAGAGCTGTAACCCAGCAACTAGCTCTTCTTTATTATGATATTTCCATCAGATAGCTACGCTTAAGATGGGTTCTGCCATTTCACGATTGAGTTAGATTGCATATGTGAACTACTAATACTAAATATGTACTGCAAAGCCACACACAACCCCAGTGTAAAACATCAGTAAATCCTTCACTTTATTTTTCAACACAAATATCTCGACATAGTTCATTGTTGCTCTCAATATGTCAGATTCATAGCAATTTGTTTCAGCTGCTTTTCAAAAATGCTGACCAGAATAGAGCCCAGATACAAAGATTAAGCCCAGATAATAAGAATCAGACCATCCAACAGCATTAGTAAAGTCTCCCCCAGAATTTTCAGTTCCACCTAAGTTTAATCAGGTGTCACAGTTTAGCGTAGTTGCCTACCAGGGACTTTGATTTGGTAGCTTGAGTGCAGGGGACTGGACTAGATGACCTATTGTGGTCCCTTCCAGTCCTACATTTCTGTAATTCTATTCTTTGACGTACAGTTAACATTAATAACTAAAACACAAACAACTAAAACTCCAAAAGCAGCTTAAACATAAACAATTCAACTACTAATGGATTGAATCTTATCACTCAACAGTACCCAGAATGCCATTGGACAAATACACAAAAATCGATCCAGACTGGTCTATTACATGTGTTTTACACATTCACTCATGCTGTGCTGCCAATATTTTAACAAGAAGCTCTGATAAGAATGTCCTCTTTATCAAACTCCATGCAGTAACCAGGGCTGTATGTGTGAGGGACATAATCTATAGAACAAATACCAAATCAAGGTGTTAGACAATTGTCAGGAGAGGTAATCTGCAACTGCATATATTCAGGGAAGGGACCTATATAAAAATGTAATTCAGAATCAAACTGATGAAGAAAAACAGGAGACAGGTCAGAAAAAAGTGTAAACCTAAAGAAAACAACTCTAGCCCAAGAAGATAAAATAATGTTAAACTATTAAACAAATAATAAGCTCAAGTAGAATCACTGATAGTGGGATCTTGATACTTGAGACTGTACAAAGCTACATTTCAGATGCGGGTACAGGGCTGGAAACTTTAAGGAACCTATAAATTCACAGAATGAAACTGTCATTAGCCCAGATGTGTATCTGCTCAGTTCCTGGCTCAGGCCATGAACATTTTGGTTGCTGGGAGCTCAGCAGTCTGCATTGTTCATGCTGGACAAGCCAAGGGTGCCCTGAAGCCCAGTGATAGAGGTTTAACTAATGCAAGGGTTATTTGTCTGTTGTTAATATGTGACTTTTTAAAATGCCATCTGCCACTTGCATTCCTCTCTATCCTTTACACATACTAGTTTGCTGCTATTAGGGTATTGAGGGGGTTAAATTTGCTTCTCTGAAATTGCTGTTTTGTAGTTGCCTGGTGGCTGATGATGATACCCAGGGCTTTCTATCTTCCCACTGAACCCATATTCTGCAGTCTCCTTGCTTTCCCAGTGCCTGGCTGAGTTAGGGTCCTAGATATAAACTTGCTAGTTTAATTAATCCAGACAAGCTAGAGACGATGCTGATGGGCAGGGGGAACCATTTTGCGGAATTTAAGGAGGTTACAACTGCTCCAGCTTCTGAAGAGCTATTACTACTCTTCTCTCAACTTCTTGGGGACTGGACTAGATCCATCACTGCTCCTGGATTGCCAGATGACTGGTGTGGTTTGAAATGCCTTTTACCATATTCAGCTGGTCTTCATATTTGTAACCTTTCCACTTACTGCACTTAACCTTGCCTTTGTTACCTCAGGGACTGAGTGTTTGGCTTACGATAGGGCTCCACTGAAGAATTTGGAAGCTTTGGTGAGAGTGGGATTGTGGCTGATTGCCTCTTAAGTGAAGTAGGCCAGTAGAAAAACACAACTCCAGTTCTGTGTCCTCTGCACTGGCTCCTAACCCATTTCTGGGTATAATTCAAGGCGCTGATTGTTGTCTATGAGGTTTTGAATGACCTGGGACCCGGCTGTCTGGGAATGTCCCTTGTGTTATGCCCTGATCATAACAGTTCAATTTGTGCCTGTGCCCAGGCTTGATTAACAGGTGGCAGGAAATTATCAGGAGATAAGAGATCCTCTGCTCTCGAGCTTGCTTCCCCCGAGAGTCCCCAAGACTCCCCAGTTTGGTGGGTTTCTAGAAGCAGTTCAAAATGCGTGTGTTCACTCTGGCTTTTTCACTGCTTAGGACCGTACCCAGAGGCTATGTCCCCATCCAATGGGACAGAGTGCAGGCAGCATGCATTGTATCACTTGCCTGTTTTGTGATAAATGCTGGTGACCCTTGTTTCTTTTTAGTCACTGTAACACACCTGGATACCACAGCCATGGGCACACGCTATCTTCAATAAGACTGGGATGTTCAAAGTGGCCTGGTGGGGTGAGGTGCCTAAACCTCATTGACAAATCAATGAGAGTTGGGTGCCTAACTCCCTTAGGCTCCCTAAAAACCCCTAGATTAAATGTATAAATAAACAAATAAGTCCTTCGTATCCTGCTACCTGGAGAAAAGTCCAGGGTGGACTTGGTCATATGATACTCATGATTCAAAAGGTAGAAAAGAGGTATGAGTATTCAAACCCCTCATCTCCTTTCTGAACAGGCAGGAATGTTTATGTTCAAGCTGTTGCATAACCTGCACATCTCTAGTTGACAAACAATTTTAGCTGCATTTTCAGATCTAGAACAAGACTCCATACCTCCTTCCTTCTGGCAGTGTGCGTCACTGACCTATCATAACACATTCTTATTGCTGTTTCCTTCCTTCTCCTCCCTTGTTTTTTCCCTAATTTTGTCACGCTGCCAGAAGCTGGGAATGGGCGTCAGGGGATGGATCACTTGATGATTACCTGTTCTGTTCATTCCCTCTGGGGCACCTGGCATTGTCTACTGTTGGAAGACAGGATACTGGGCTAGATGGACCTTTGGTCTGACCCAGTAGGGCTGCTTTTATGTTCTTATGGACTACTGTAGCTTATCTAAATTATGACTGTTCAGGGCAGGGATTGTCCTCTTTGTGTACAGCATCTAGTGCAATGGGGCCCTGATCCTGACTAGTTGCTACTATAATACCAATAATAAACAATAATAAAAGTAGAGCATGACGGTGAAATTTAAGGTCCAAATTCTACAATGGCATTAAATTGGTGTAGATATAGACAGATAATCTAAGGTGCCCAAGAATATGCAGTGTACTTCCTGAATTTTGTAGGACCAGTAAAGCTTGTTTTCTTGTGACCTGCAAATGGCTTCCACTGTGCAGCTCTTTAAATCAGCTGTTAATAGCTTACACCTGTTGCAAGCGTACTAAAGTCAGTGGAATCACACAGGGTTTAAATCAGCACAGAATTTGGCCCAACCTGATGTTGGGACTCTCTGCTGAGTTACACGTAAATTAAACATGAACTTTTAGCCAGTTAAGGAGACACTGAAAGTAAATACTCTGAATTATGTGTAGACAGTGAGAATTTCTAATCTCTTTCACAACCTTTAAAAGTAAATCTCAAGCCTGGTCTACACTAGGAGTTTAAATCAGTTTTAGGAGCGTAAAACCGATTTAACGCCACACCCGTCCACACTGAGAGGCCCTTTATATTGATATAAAGGGCTCTTTAAACCGGTTTCTGTACTCCTCCCTAACGAGAGGAGTAGCGCTAGTATCGGTATTACCATATCGGATTAGGTTTAGTGTGGCTGCAAATCGACAGTATTGGCCTCCGGGCGGTATCCCACAGTGCACCACTGACCGCTCTGGACAGCAATCTGAACTCGGATGCAGTGGCCAGGTAGACAGGAAAAGCCCCGTGAACTTTTGAATATTTCCTGTTTGCCCAGCGTGGAGCTCTGATCAGCACGGGTGGCGATGCAGTCCGAAATCAAAATAAAAAAAAGAGCTCCAGCATGGACCATGCGGATGTGATCGCAGTAAGGGAAGGCAAATCTGTTCTATCAGCGCTCCGTTACAGAAGACGAAATTCAAAATCATTTTTAAAAAATCTCCAGACAGACGCCATAGCAGGGACTCAGCGCACTGCTGCGTGACAAGCGTAACAGAAAGCCAAAGAATCAAATGGACGCTCGTGGACTGGAGGACTCAAGCTATCCCACAGTTCCTGCAGTATCCGAAAAGCATTTGCATTCTTGGCTGAGCTCCAAATGCTTCTAGGGTCAAAAACAGTGTCCGCGGTGGGTCAGGTCATAGCTCGGCAATTTACGCACCCTCCACCCACCCCCAGAAGTGAAAGGGAAAACAATCCTCTCTTGACTCTTTTACATGTCACCCTATCTTTACTGAATGCTGCAGATAGACGCAATGCTGCAGCACTCATCACCAACATCCTTGCTCACCCCCCCGCCATGGGTGGCTGATGGTGCAGTAAGACTGATACCCATCGTCATCATCAGCCTATTGGCACATGGGGCAGTGCAAAAGGACTGGTAACCATGCCGACTAGCATCCGTTAGGTCTATCAAGGGCGCCTGGCCCTAATTTTTCCTGGTAGATGGTGCAGTATGGCTGGTAACCGTCTTCATCATAGCAACAGGGGGCTGAGCTCCATCAGCCCCCACCCTTCATGTGTAAAGAAAAGATTCAATTGCCCCTGGACTAGCAGCGCGATGCTGGGCTCCTCTCCTCCACACTTAATGTCCTGTCTGGACTATCATAGCAGCTGGAGGCTGCCTTCCACTCATTTCTCACTAACAAGTCACTGTGTCTTATTCCTGCATTCTTTATTACTTCATCACACAAGTGGGAGGACAATGCTACGGTAGCCCAGGAAGGCTGGGGGAAGAATGGAATCAACAGGTGGGGTTGTTGCAGGAGCATCCCCTGTGAATAGCATACAGCTCATAATTTCTGCTGGATCTGACACAGAGCATCTGTGCTCTCTGGTTCTATGATACAGTGGTTCTCTAGTACACTTGCCCAAATTCTAGACAGGACTGATTCTATTTTAGATACCAAAAAGGAAGGATTGACTCAGGGAGTCATTCCCAATTTTGACTTTTGCGCCCCTGGCTAAGAGCAGCCAGGGGCACTTATGACAGCAACAGATGGTGCAGTGCAAAAGGACTGGTAACCATGATCATCTTTTTACCAATTTATGGATTGGTAGATGGTACAGTATGGCTGGTAACCATCTCTGCTGTCATGCAAAAGCAAAAGCATGCTGCTGTGTAGCGCTGCTGAATCGCCTCTGTCAGCGGCATCTAGTACACATACGGTGACAGTCACAAAAGGCAAAACAGGCTCCATGATTGCCATGCTATGGCGTCTGCCAGGGCAATCCAGGGAAAAAAGCTGCGAAATGCTTGTCTGCCGTTGCTGTCCCAGAGGAAGGAGTGACTGACGACATTTACCCAGAACCACCCGCGACAATGATTTTTGCCCCATCAGGCACTGGGATCTCAACCCGGAAATTCCAAGGAGCGGGGGAGGCTGCGGGAACTATGGGATAGCTACGGAATAGCTACCCACAGTGCAACGCTCCAGAAGTCGATGCTAGCCTCGGACCGTGGACGCACACCACCGATTTAATGTGTTTAGTGTGGCCGCGCGCACTCGATTTTATACAATCTGTTTTACAAAACCGGTTTATGCAAATTCGGAATAGTCCCGTAGTGTAGACGTACCCTGAGGAGACACGGGGGAGGGAAGCTAGAAGTGTTTTAGGCCTAGATGGAACAGACACTGTATTTAGCAGGGCATTGAAGAGGTCAAGGAAATAAAGTGATCTTCCTTCTGCTCCATGCATTATCACAAACAACAGCCAGCTGGCAGAGAACACGTTTTAATTGATTGTTGTTATTGATTTTACAGGAAGCACAGCAGAGGAAATACAACTTGATTTTCATGAGCTAGAGTGACCTGAAAAATACAAAAGAGAAAATGGAGGGGTGGGGGAAGCCCTGCCATGTTTTGGCCAACACTGTGCACTTCTGTGCAGACATAAAAGCTCTCTCCATTAACTTTCTATTTATGTATTTGGCTCATATTGATTTTCTCGTTATACAAACTTCATTTGAAATTTTTATTCAGATTGTGCATTTCATGCTGTCAGTGCACAGATCAGAGGCATTTATTATTGCTAGTAATTTACACGCATCTCTTTCTCCCTCTCTTTCCCTCTAGTCCCCACCAGTGTGGTAGGTTTTGTTGTAGAAAAAGCTACACTTAGGTTGCAAAACCATTTGCATCACGACTTCCTCTTTTCAGATGATCATCGCTTTCTGGAAATCTTTCCTATTGGTGTCCCAATGGAAATTATTTCATCCCGCCTTAGTTTGTGAGAATCCAGATTTGATGACTGTTATGTGCTCACGAGGGATGGGGATTGATGTGAAGGAGAATGGAATGATGGCTTTTTGGGGGTGAGGCATTTTGTCCTGGAACTTTACTTTTCAAAGCCTTGATCCTGCAAAGAGATGCATACAGATAAACCCTTACATGCACACTGAGGCCTGCCTGCTGGCGGTCCGCATCTCTATATAGGGAATAGAACAGCAATCATTTGAGTTACTTGATTAAGCAGCCCAGAGAACTAAATAAATGAGGGTTGGCATCAGGGCATTTTCAATGAGTGGACCTCAACTCTGCAATTATTTCTCCTCTGGTCTGGCCACTTGGATTTGTTGATCACCAAGGCCTATCTATTCTCCCAGAATTTCCCAGGTAATAGGTGAGTTGGTTGAGGTATGAGTGGGCTGTGGGGAGGATTTTATCAACGATAGATAGGGAAGATTTTTTGTGGCTACTGAATGGGTTTTAAAGAGGACGGTTTTCTTGGAAGTGAGTTGGGGGGTGTTTTTAATAGATGTTAATTCTATGGAATTTGTGTGGTAGCAGGACCTGTGTGCAAAAGAGGTCGTTAGTGCCTTGAGTTTTGCATAAATGCAAAATTTATACATAAAAATTAATTGTATCAAATAACAGCATCATTCTACAGACTTTTGCAAAATGGAAGGCCTTTTAAAATGGAATTTAATTAGCATGGCTACTGTGTTGCTAGCTTCAAGCATTCAAAGATCATGAGTCACACCCCAAAATCATGAGATTGACTTAAAAATAATGGGATTTAAAATAATAATAAAGTTGGATTCTTTTTATTTGCCATTTGGTGTTTGAACCATTAGGGCACTCATGTTTTCGGGAGTTTCTCAGTGACAATGAGGGCTAGAAACTCCCCCCCTCCTCCCGCCCAATGATAGCTGAAATTCTCATGTGATATCATGACTTCAGAAGCTGGGGCTTTAAAAAAATATATATCACAAGTCCTTGCAATAAAATAGAGAGTTGGGGGTTATTGGTTTTAAAGCAAGAGGGAGGGTAAAAATTATCCTCCATGTTCTGAAATGAACTGCTTTATGATGCTGCTTTCTTCCAATAGAAGCCTGCTATTGCTTGAGAACTTTTTTCAGATCAGCATCCACCAGACTTTCCCACCAACCGATCTGTTGTTAACATGCAGGAAATCCCAATGAATGCACATCATTTGGTGAAAGAATGACAGCAGACACCACAGCCATCCTTAGCAAGCATCCACCTGCTCCCGTGGTGTCTTTTTAAAACAAGTTCAGCTTACCTCTTCCCCTCTTAGTTTTCCTTTGCTTAATTGCAGGTGATGATTAAAAAAAAGCCTTCACCTGTTTGAGTGTGCTTTCATCTTTCTCAGACAAAGCAGGCTCGGGCTTGGTGCTTGATCTGTGGCATAGTTAGGGCCTTTGGTATTAAAGGCGTTGGGATCACCCTCAGGCTTTTAAGGTTTTAGGGTTAAATTGATGAGCGTGTATAAAATTTGCTTTGTTGTTTGGCAGAGATTTTCAGCATTTGTTATTCTTTTTTTAGTTAAGAAACCATGGGACTATATTACATTCTTTAACTGCCTCTTACCCATTAGATGATGCTGTCAAATAGAGACATCTTAGACTTGCTTAGAATTTATGATTTGTTGTATTGCCTTTAAGCCTAGATAGCTATCTAACCTAGCTACCCAGCTATCTATCCAAGTTGCCAGCTAGCTGGCTAAAAGGATGCCTGTCTGTCTATCTACCAATGATGCAAGAACATGAGTACTAACCTCAGAAAAGACAGTTTAAAAACCGCTGCGCAAACACCAAGTTGGTTGTGATTTCTAAACTTTGATCTCACCAACTAACTGCATCAAGTGCAAACTCCTCAGGCACATTGACAGCCTTAACACAGAGTCACAGTCACTCCCTTGGGTACTCCAATCTGTTTTGCCACCCAGTGAGCATATCTCTGTGATAGATATATTTTTACACCAAGAATTGCAGCAATGTTCAAGTTTCAGAGTAGCAGCCGTGTTAGTCTGTATCCGCAAAAACAACAGGAGTTCTTGTGGCACCTTAGAGACTAACAAATTTATTTCAGCATAAGCTTGCGTGGGCCACAGCTCACTTCTTCGGATGCATAGAATGGAACACACAGACAGGAGATATTTATACATACAGAGAACATGAAAAGGCTCATCTCAATTGATTGGACTCTTCCAGTTGGTATGCGTACTTCCACCTTTTCATGTTCTCTGTGTGTGTAAATATCTCCTGTCTGTGTGTTCCATTCTATGCATCCGAAGAAGTGAGCTGTAGCCCACGAAAGCTTATGCTGAAATAAATTTGTTAGTCTCTAAGGTGCCACAAGTACTCCAGCAATGTTCAAGTTACTCTTAATCCCAGAGGATCAGTCACATACCCCAGGTCAATTGTGCTTTAGGTCTCGCACCAATAGACAATGCATGTAGCCAATCCTATAATAAACTATATGAAGATTTATTAAATAGGAAAATGAAAATAGAGAGTTATTCACAAAGTTTAAACAAGCAAATATAGACACATGAATGAGTGTAGTCTTAGGTTTCAAAAGGCAATATAGGTTTCTATAGCTCTATTTGTCCTTTAGGGCTAACCCAGGCTAAGTGTCAATGATTGCGCTGTGGGTGGTCTGGCTGAATGGTTGGAGCAACAGTTTTGCCTATCAGTTAGAGCTGAATGCACTGGAGGTTGGGTCCTGGAGCAAACCAAAGGTCAGAGCCAGGCGTTAGAAGCCAAAGCCTAAGCTGAAATCATAGTCAGAAGGCATAGCCAAGATTTAGAGCTGGCAGTCAGAAATCAAGGCTGGAGCTGAAGGGTTAGCCAGAGTCACAGTCAGGAGGTGTAGCTGAGAGTCAGAAGCCAGGATGGAGTGGGGTTCTGGGGCAGGAATAGGTACAGGATGGGACTGGAGCAGGTAAGGATGGGCTGATGCTGGAGCAGGGCTAGAGACCAGGACAGGACCAAACACACTTGCAGATGAGGAGGACACTGAACAGCCACTGGATTGCTGCTGCTGCTACTGAGCTTAAGTATCAGCCTGCTGACTCCTGCAGCCAGTATCCTGGCAACCTAATGAGTGTCCCTGTCAAGGCCAGGGACACTCATTAGGTTGCCAGGATACTGCCATTGCTACAGGCTGGCCCCTGATAATACCCCCACATTCAAGGGCACCTTCTAAGGGCAGCGGGATCTGGTTTCAGGGGATATTTGGTAGAAGGCACAAATGATTTCTGGATGTTTTCTAATGGTTCCCATGATTGATCTTTTGGTCCATAACTCTCCCAATCAATCAGATGATAAAGTTTGCCTCAACTTGCTTGGAGTATAGGATTCCCCTGACCTCATACTCCTCTTGACCCTGGACATCTACAGGAGGTGGTGGTGAAGCAAAGTGGCCAGGAAAAGGATTTTCTGCATAGGGTTTGAGAAGGGACACATGAAAAACTGGGTGGACCTTTAAGGATTCTGGCAACTGGACCTAAATGCTGCAGGATTTATTTGTTCTGTGATCTTAAATGGGCCTGGGTACTGATTGTCCAGTTTGGCTGAGGGACAGATGGATTTGAGGTGTTTGGAGGACAGCCAGACCTTCTCTTCTACAGACAGAGTTGCTGTGGCTTGGTGTTTTTGGTTGGCATGACATTTGTATGCCTCCTTGGCAGCTTCCAGGTGTTTGGTAAGCTCCTGATGGACCTGATGAAGGTGGTCAACTAAATCTGCTGTGGTGCGGACTAGGGAGTCTGTAGATACAGTAGAATGGAAGTGAAAACCATAGTTTGTGTAGAATGGACTATGTTGGGTGGATGCATGAGTGGAAATGTTGCACACAAAATCCGCATATGGCAGAAGGGTGACCCAGTCATCTTGACAATAATTGAGAAACCAGTGGAGATATTGCTCAAGGATCTCGTTCACTTGTTCTGTCTGCCCCTTTGCAGGTGATAGGCTGAGGAGGTAAGCAGCTCCATTCCTAAGAGTTTGCACCAAAAGTGGGAAGTGAATTTCCAACTTTGATCTGAGACTATTCAGGTTGTCAGTACAGGAAGCTGAAAAATATTATCTAGAAAAATGCAGGCCATTGCCAAGGTGGCTGGAAGGGAATGAACAGAAATAAAGTGTGCCATCTTAGTGAGGAGATCAATTGTGATGAGGATGACAGTACCACCCTGGGAGTGAGGTAACTCTACAATGAAATCCAAGGATACCCAGGATGCTGGCCAAGATGGGGCAGGCAAATGCTGGAGAAGACCAAGCAGTTTGGCACACGGACACTTGTTCCAATAGCTCAGATCACATGAAGTAATGTACCTCTTAATGTCAGTCTAGGTCTTGAGTTTTGTCGTGGCAGAAGTTGCTAGCAACCAGGATATCATGACACATCTTTAACACCTCAAGTCTGGCAAGGACTGGATAATAAACATCAGGTTCCTGTGTGTTGTCCTCCTAATAAAATTTGATGGGTGTAAAACAGTAACCCAGGGAGACACATCTGACTCAGTGTATTTGTCCTTGCATGACAGGATATCTGCCTTCCTATTATGTGATCCAGAGCAGTAGGTGACGATGAAGTTGAATCTGGCAAAGAAAAAGTCACCATCAAATCTGTCACTGGTTTAAGATTACAAGCAGTTCTGAGGTTTTTCCAGATTCTTGGTAAAAACCTGGACAGGGAACTGAGCTCCTTCTAGTAGGTGTCTCCATACTCCAAGTGTTGCCTTTATTGAAAGTAACTCCATATCCCTTATTTTCTTTAACAGAAGATGCAAGGATAGAGTTGATTACAAAGGCCAGTAGGTTGTGACAGAATGGCTTTGAGAACAAAACTTGAAGCACCTGCCTCTATGGTGAAGAGCTTGGCAGGATCCAGGTGTTCAAGAATGGGAGCTGAGGTAAAAGATTTCTTTAGCTTATCAAATGCAAACTGTGCCTCTGGCGACTGGACAAAGTGGACCCCCTTTTGGAAAAGCACAGTTATCGGGGCTATTAGGTGAGAGAATCCTTTGATACAATGCCTGGAGCAATTGGTAAACCCAAGAAACTGCTGAATACTCCTTACATCCTTTGGGGCATTTTACCCAGAGGAGGCAGATATCTTTTGTGGTTCCACTTTTAGCCCTTTGGGGGAAATGGTATACCCAAGGAACTCAACTGTGTCTTTGTCAAACTCAATTTCTCCAGTTTGGCATAAAGATGGTTTTGGTGGAGTCTGCTGAGAACATGGCATGCATATTGTTTGGAGACTATTTTTCAGAAGAAACAAGAATATCATCCAAATAAATAACCATTAATCAGTACAATATGTCTTGGAAGATACTGTGACAAAATGCTAAAATGTCACCGGAGCATTACTCAATCCAAAAGGCAGAACTAGAAAGTCAAAATATTTGTATTGGGTGCAGAAGCCAGCCTTCCATTCATTGCCCTCTGTGATTCAGACCAGATTGTAGGCCCCACGAAGGTCCAACTTAGTAAAGATGGCGAGCCTCTCAAAAATTCATTAATAAGTGGCAAGAGGTAGAGTTTTCGGACAGCCACTTGTTCAGAGATCAATAGTCAACACAGCAGTTTAAGGAGCCATCCTTCTTTGCCATGAAGAAGACTGGAACCACACCCTGAGAAGTGGAGAGTGAATGAACCCTTTCTCCAGTTTCTTGCAGAGGTACTCCCAGAGCTTATCTGGAATTCAGGTTCCGAGAGGAAGTATGTGCAGATCAATTGAACAATCATAACTGTGTGGGTGGGGTTCTCTTTTTATTGAAAACATTGGTGTAATTCCAATATTTCAACAGGATTCCTGAAACTATTGAGGTAGGCAGAGGAATGGAAGCAGTTGCCTTAAGAGTACCTCTTGCAATATCTGATTTCACAGGTATGTGGCAGATATTGTGGGGGGCTGCTAGTCTGGCACATGGTTTTGGGAGGCAAAATTGTCAGCAGAGTTTTGACACAAAGCATACCATGTCTGGCTCCCAGCAAATGTGTGGATCTTGGGTGGCGAGCCAGGAAATACCGAGGATGATGGGGGACTAAGGTATATGGATTAGGCAAACTGTAGAATGTCCTGGTTACTCTGGAACATGGTAACAAGCAAGGGTGACATTTGACAAGTATCTGGGTCACAGGAGAGGAGGGATCCATCAATAGAAACCACCAAATCAGGGATGTTTTTTCACGGAGTTGAAATATTGCAAACTCAGCGAAGTCCTAGTCCATGAAAATGTTGGAGGCCCCCGAGTCCACGAGCGCCCTCAGCTCTCTCTCTCCCATGGTGAGATGATGTAGCCAGAGGGGCAGTTGGAGGATGATTGCACAGTGTCCATCCATAGCCAGGGCAGTGGTAGAGAATGGGAGATTTAAGGTTCTGGAGTGAGGAGGGGAACACAGTCTCAGCCCAGATCCTCTTATTGGGGCTGATTTCTGGAGTCTTTCTGGTTGAGACATGGCCTGATTTTTAGCCGGACATCCCACAGTGTAGTGCCCAGATTCTCCGCAATACAGGCATAATCCTGAAGCATGATGCCAGACCTCAGGGCCCCTGTGATGAGAGTGTGGAAGGGGGTCAGGAACTTGACTCTTTTTCCAGGTGGTGTTCAATCAGGCGATCATCAATACTGATACACAACCTGACGAAGGTGTCCAGGCTGGGCAGCAGCTCCACTTGTGACAGGTTATCCTTGATTTCCTTGCTTAGGGCATGTCGGAAGTCACACTGCACCACCTTGTTCCATTTGGTGTTTGCTGCCAGGTACCAGAACTCCACAGCAAACTTGACAATGACGTCTTTCCCGGATGCAGCCCCCAAAGCACGTTCTTGGTGGGCCTAATGTGATTTGGACTGTCAAACACAATTGCCATGGCTTGGACATACTCTTCAGACTGCCCAGGCAGGGGGCTAAAAGTCTCCAAGGTGGGAGATGCCCAGGCCAAGGGCTGCCTGGTTAGCAGACTAATAATAAGCTCTACTTAAATCTGATCAGTGGAGGATGACTGGAACTATAGCGTGGTTCATGAAACAGCAGAACTTTCTACTGTCCCCACCAAACTCATCTGGCATTTGAATCTTTGGCTCTGTAGAAGTGAGATGGCAAATACAAGTAGGATGGCTTGAGCCTGTAGGGCCAAAATCTGGGCCTGTTGAGTCTGCAGGATTCTCAAATTGTACAGCAGGGGAACGCTACCCTTACAGAATCCATCTGGAGGGCTGCCCTTGTTTCATCTTTGGGGCAGCTCAAACTGTTAACAACTGAGTCATGGGTGGTCTGGCTGAATACTTGGAGCAACAGTCTGGCCTACCAGTTGGAGCTGAATCCAGCTGGAGTTGGGTCCTGGAGTGAAGCCAAAGCTCAGAGCTGGGAGTCAGAAGCCAAAGTCATAGTAGAAGGCGCAGTCAAAATTTGGAGGCAGGAGTCAGAAGCTGAAGCGTTAGCTGGAGTCACCATCACCAAGGAGCAGAGACCGGAGTCAGAAGCCAGGATGGAATGGGGTGCTGAGTCAGGAACAGGCACAGGCTGGGACTGGGGCAGGATTAGGAGCAGGTACAGGCTGGAACTGGAGCATGGCTAGGGACAGGGACAGGACCAGGTGCAGGTGCAAGGGGAACAGCACATTGAGCAGCCACTGGACTGCTGCTGCTACTGAGTTTAAGAATCAATCTGCTGACTCTTGCAGCCAATCAGACCACTTCTGTTAGGGTCAGCTGTGCTCATCAGATTGCCAGGATACTGGCTCTGGTGCAGGCTGGCCCCTGAGACTAAACAGCTGGAGATCTCTTGCTTATGCCTAGAAACACCTTGCCCCCACCATAATCCAATCAGCATAGAGATCCTTAGTTACTGGGGTTTTTATCCCCCTTGTGCCATGTGCGCAGAGCTGCAAACTCAGCTGATGGGAGGACTCCACTTACATGACTCATCTTCACAGGGAGGAGAGGAGAACTACACTAAGAGTCTTTAGTCCTTTTGTTAACAGTTTCATAATCCAGCTATAAGGAGTTTCCAGTTGTAAAACCCAAATTTAGCCTGTCTGGCATCAATGTGTCTCCTTTTTCAGGAGGGGCATAACAATGTCTATAGAAGAGCTGCTCGTCACACTAAGGCCTGGTCTACACTAGGGTGGGGGGTCGATCTAAGGTACGCAACTTCAGCTGCGTGAATAGCGTAGCTGAAGTTGAAGTACCCTAGCTCGAATTACTTACCCGTCCTCACGGCGCGGGATCGACGTCCGCGGCTCCCCCGTCGACTCCGCTACCGCCACTCACTCCGGTGGAGTTCCAGAGTTGACGGGAGCGCGTTCGGGGTTCGCTATATCGCGTCTAGTACCCTAAGTAAAGTCTCTCTCCTGAATGGAGATTCATGCAATCAGAGGGGTTCACAATACCACTGCTCAGATATTACATTACAGTATGGAACACCGATATTACAAGTAGGATTAATACCTGGAGCACCTCGCAAGCATTCAATAAATTCCAAACAATAAGCCTTTTCTTATCATTCTAATACCTATTCTATCAATATTAACCCACAAGTGAGTCAGACAGATTCCAGCTATTTATCTATCAGTGTCTAGTTGAGACATGGGGACTCTGACATGAGCTGGCACCTAGCCTTCTATCTATCTATCTATCTAGACACATATGATTGTTATATCAATATATAAATTGCAGATCTGTCTAATAAACTGAATTTTTCATGCACCTCTGAACCCCTCACCAGCACTCTGCCCACTAATCTGTCTCTTCTGGGCTGGCTTCTAACATTTCAAAGCTCGGAGCTTTTCCTTTGATTTTTAAAATCAATCAGTCTAACCCAAACATATTTACTCTCCCCAAAATGTAGAATTTTCTGCCCCAAAATTAAATTGGCACAAGACCAAGGCAAAGCAATGTTCTGATCTTGATCATAGACAGGTTTAAGGCCATGCCACCCATCAGTGCTAGAAATGGGAGTTTTATATTCTTGGGAATAGGATACTCTTGAATTTCTAGTTGATATACTAATTGACTAGCTATAATCTCTCTCTCTCCTCTCTCTCTGAGCCCTGCCTTTATCTCACCATCATGTGAAAAATCTTTATGCCACACCATCATATAGTCCCTCTGTATAAAACCTGGACAAAGTTTCCAAATGTTTCATAAAACGGTAAGGGCCAGATTATGGCTGGCCCCCATGGAAGCCCACACAAAGACTGGGAGTTACATGGAGATGGACAAAGACCAGAATGCAAGAGGCAGAATGTCTTAGAGCTGTTAGTGATGCCTGATGCTCTTTGGCTTTGCCATTCATCCCTTTCTGCGCTGGCTGGCAGAGAGCAGCCACCAGGTGGGGGAGTACACACTACATCCCTCCCAAAAAAGTGTAAGCACATCTTCTCTACACAGCCCCTCACCCCTCAGTTAGGGCTGGTCTACAGTACACAGGGAGGTTGACATAAAGCAGTTTATGTAGACCTAACTATGTCAGGGTATGTCTACACTACCAGATTAATTCGATTTAACTTAATTCGAATTTGTGGAATCGACCTTACAAAGTCGAATTTGTGTGTCCACACTAAGGACACTAATTCGACTTTGTGAGTCCACACTAACGGGGCAAGCGTCGACATTGGAAGCGGTGCACTGTGGGAAGCTATCCCACAGTTCCCGCAGTCCCCGCTGCCCATTTGAATTCTGGGATTTCCCCACAATGCATGCTGGGGGGAAAAATGTGTCGAGGGTGGTCTTGGGTAACTGTCAACATTCAACGTGCTTTCGGACGTCTCAAGGGGAGATGGAGGAGCTTACTGACTCGCTCAGATCTCAGCGAAACCAATATCCCCATTGTTATTGCAGCTTGCTGTGTGCTCCACAATCTCTGTGAGAGCAAGGGGGAGACCTTTATGGCGGGATGGGAGGTTGAGGCAAATCGCCTGGCTGCTGATTACGCTCAACCAGACAGCCGTGCAATTAGAAGAGCCCAGCGGGAAGCGCTGTGCATCCGGGAGGCTTTGAAAGCTAGGTTCCTCAGGGAGCAGGGTAACCTGTGACTGTTCAGTTTCTTTACAGAGAAGCTGAACCTGCCCCTGCTTCAGTTACTGTTGACTTTCTTCTGCGGTTATATACCCCGTTCACCACGTTTCCCCCCTTCCAACACACGTTTAAAAATAAAGTTAATGGAACATTGTTAATTAACAACGTTTTCTTTATTAATGAATTTGCATTAAAGGGTTGAAACAGGGACGCAGACTGTGGTGGGTAGGGTGTGCAGTGATGTTAACACCGCTTCTACACTTGAGGAATGATAGGCTCCTGCTCCTAGAGCGGTCTGCAGTGCCAGACTGGTTGTTTCAACGGAGCCTGCCATCCCTCCTTTTCGGGACTCTGTGTGCGGGGGCTACGTGACCTTGTGGCGAGGGAGGACGGTTACAGATTCCCCTGCTGCGTGGCTCTGTGGTCCGGGACAAGGACCGCTGCATAAGTTCTGTAACCGCCCTCCCATGCCACAAAGTCACGTATCCCCCACCCACACAGAACATGGAAAACACCTCCCAGACCGACCAGGGTGCCTACTGACTGCACTGTGTGTGTGACCTGCTGTTGATCCTGCCCCTGTGTCTGTACCCTGGTAAAAGTGACTGTCCTATGCAATTAACAACCCCCTTCCCCCCCCCCCCCCTTCACAGACAGTCTTCTGTAGAAAAACTTGACGGAAATAGTAATAAACAGCAAACTACTTTTAATAATCAACTACACAGTTAGGGGATGAAACTGGGATTGGGGCTTCGATGAGCCAGGAAGGGAAGGACTTCTCAACATTTAGGGAATGAGAGCCGCCTTGTATTTGTGCACTCTGCAGGGGTGCAGTGACAGTTTTCACGGCCCCTGTCGTCCCTCCTTCTTGTTACTTTGGGTGAGGGGGGTTTGGGACTTTGTGGCGGGGGAGGGCGGTTGCAGATACAGTGCAGGGGGGCTCTGTCCTCCTGCCTGCGGTCCTGCAGAACATCCACAAGGTGCCGGAGCGTGTCAAATTTTCCCTGGGCATTTCCTGTGTGGCTGGTCAGAACATCCAAGCTCGGACTGCTGTCCAGAGTGTCAACAGAGTGGTGCACTGTGGGATAGCTCCCGGCGCTACTAAGGTCGATTTCCGTCCACCCACAGCCTAATTCGACATAGCCATGTCGAATTTAGCGCTACTCCCCTCATCGGGGAGGAGTACAGAATTTGAACTAAAGAGCCCTGTAGGTCGAACTAATTAGCTTCCTGGTGTGGACGGGTGCACGGTTAAGTCGAATTAACGCTGCTAAATTCAACATAAACTCCTAGTGTAGACCAGGCCTCAGTGTCTACACTACAGCCTTCCTCCATCCGATGTAAGTGCCCTACCACACCGACATACTCACTCCACCTCCACCAGAGGCGTAAGCTTTATGATGGTGTGGTTAGGATGACTCAGTGTCTGTGCAGACACTGGGTCCCTTAGGGCCGTTGGCTGCCTTGTCAATTTCACAGAAGGAGCTGTGAAATTGACAAGAAAGCTGGGCACCTAGAGCACAGCTGCCCCCAGCTCCCACAGTCTGCCAGACTCTGTGCTCTGCAAGAAAGATTGCCTCCAGAGATCATCCCTGAGGCAGTGCCCCTTGGTTTATACACACCATAGCTGTCACCTGCTAAATACACAGATATATTACTCAGCTTCTCATATTAGATACTAACACATGAGTATTTCATGAGATGCTGTTCTATCATTAATCTAGCTGCATATGATATGGATTTTCTTCTAAATGTTGCAAATTCTGAGTTTTTAAACATGTACCTTCTTAAAGGAGACAGGGGAGTCCCAAACTGTCCACTTGTATTGTCCTCCAATCCCCAGGCCACATCCTGCATTTGTTCCACTCCCAACATTCCTTTTCATGATCTTGTGAGATTGGGGTATGCAAGAGATGCAGAATTGATCACTAGAAGTGAGTGGGAAACAGTTTTCCGGACCCATAAGGCTTTTCAAGATTTTAAATATTTTTCCCATTGCTAAAAGTTGAAATTTTGAAATTTTTTGCAAACTGATCAAAACATTTTGTTTTTATAATTTCAGCTTGTTTTGTTTTGATTTCAACCTTTTTACAATTTTTAAAACTTTTTTTAACCTTTAATTAATTTAAACATCTAAACAAAGTCATGGAACAGAACGAAAAAAGGAACAAAACAATTTGAAATGAGAAATTTGTCAGAAGTGACCCTTTCCTGGGAAGTTTTGTTTTTGACTAATCAGCATACTCCAATGGAAAAAAAAATTAGTCCCGACCATCTCTACTGATCACTACATCTGTTCAGGATATACAGGATTATAGATCCTTCTGTTCATAAAACACAGACCTTACCACTTGAGCTAAGGGAGAGTCTTCTTTGGCCTTTACCAATAAGTGGCCCCATAACACCCAGTTGAGAAATTCTGACATCATTAAGTAAAGGGCAGTGATATACATATCCGTTATCCGGTTTGTTATAATGCACTAGATTGGATAAGTTGTAATAAGGGCATCCTTTTTTCCATGTGTTATAAATGGAACCTGGGTATTGTATCATGCAATTTACAATGCTCAGAGATAAATTCATGAAGTTTAAATCCAGAAGAGACCATTATGATCATCTGGTTTGACCACGTGTGTAAAACATGCCAAATTATTTTACCCCAAATTTTATGCCTGCATCAAATCCATATCTTGAGGTTCAACTAATTCAAAATTGATTTTAGTTTGGCTTTGGACATAGTCCCACAATCTTGTAAGCAAAGTAGGGAAATGTGATCTAGATGAAATGAGGAAAATGTTTGAAATATTAAAAACTGGATTTTTAAGCAAATGGGGGGAAGCTGTTACCAGCTGTGATTACTGGCTGCTAATTTGCCACTCTGCCCAGTAAAGGAGACTTAAAATGTTACATCTTTCCTGCCACCTCCATCAAAAGCTTTTGGGCCAGATTCTCTTCTGTCTTAAATCCTTCCACTGACTTTACAGGGCATGACTGAGATGCCCAGCATTTGCAGGCAGAATATAGGGCTTTGTTATTGCTCTTAAGCATACAGAGATTTAATATTTTAGCTCTCTTTGGCATATTTTTATAATAGTCTTCTTAAAATCACTAAAGTTTGTCTTTCATATTGTTTAGTTTTTTGCATTTATAACTTGCGTAGGGTATTTTCCCATCTTTTGCTTATATTTACGCTTTCAGTTACTACATATCCAGCTTAATCATCTCATTTGGCAAGCATATGGAGAAAGTTGTGATCTTTTACTCAATCAGATTTAATCAGTTTGGATGGATTCCAAGTACTAAGCATTAATCTCACTTAAACCAAACTCTTGATAGTTCATCTACCCTGAGTATTCATGTCAAAGACATAAAACATCTCCTTTAATGCCCACAGTACTTTTTAAAATAGAGCTCTCACCATCTGTTAATAAAACCTGCTTTGTACTGTTGGTTGTGTTTTGTGGAATGTGTCAGGGGCAAGTTTCGCTTTCCTTCCAATTTTTTTAAGTCTTTTTTCCCAAAATTATATGAAAATTATGCAATACAGTAAGAAGGAATTAGTCACGCCTTGGCAGAATCTCCATTACCTTGGCTTACATCAAAGGGAGA
Source organism: Mauremys mutica (assembly GCF_020497125.1). NCBI lineage: Eukaryota > Metazoa > Chordata > Testudines > Geoemydidae > Mauremys > Mauremys mutica. Next base: position 276,849,162 of record NC_059073.1, read on the forward strand.
GAGAAGTGTGGTCTTTACAAGTTTACAGCATTCCTTTGTCTTGGAGTTGCACTCTGTGATGACAACTAAATTGGACACTGATATTTGCCGATTTTTCAGCATGTGTGTGTAAAGTACATTGACCTTGCAGCTGATTCTTTTAGCGCACCTTTCATCATGGGCCCAATCCTGCAGTCTCAGCCCAAACTCCCTGTTGACCTTAATCAGTCAATGGGGAGTTCTGCCTGAAAAAGGACGAAGGCCTATTGTTGTTGATTCTATCTGCCTTTCAGCTTTGTAGCTCTATTAATGCTGCAGATGAGAATATTGCAAATAGAGACTGCACATAGAATCATCGTTTTGGAATGAAAGGCTCATTTCTCTTTAATTCTAATGGAAGTACTGCAGGAGTGAGCCCCAACTTAGAGATATGATAATCATTTTTTTTAACTATAAAGCACTCCCTTCAAAGCACCCAAGCTGCTTTCCGAAAACCACGTTTGCAGTAAGATTCTATGTATTTATTTATTTATAATGTGAGGAGATATGAGGTGAACTGGATTTCATGGGCAGAGTGTGTTTCATTCCTTAGGACCCCCATAGCAAAGACCTGATTGCCTATGGACTAAAGAGATAACACTAGGATCCTCAAATAGTGAATGATATCTAAGCTGCAAGACCAGACACAATCTAAACCAGATACATAGACATAACATGTTAGGGTGGGAGTATTTTTTGCCTTCCTCTGCATCATGGGGCCTGGGTCACTTGCAGGTTTATACTACTGTAAATGTAAATTTTGTTTTTAAATCGTGATTTGAGGACTTCAGTAACTTAGCCAGAGATTATGGGTCCATTACAGGAGTGGGTGGATGAAGTTCTGTGGCTTTCAATGTGCAGGTCAGATTAGATGATCATGATAGTGGCTTCTGGCCTCAAAGTTCTGAGTCTATGAACTGGGAAAGGAGGGGGAAGAGGAAGGGTTAGGTGGGATGGAGGTTTGTCATTCTTTGAACCATCTCAACATTATTTATCCATATTTATCTACAATTGGGGTTCAAATATTGCTCTCAACGGCAATAAGCTGTTCTTTCTTTGGATGCTAACTCAGACAGGTCCAAATACCATTATTCTATTCCGGACATAAGCCTACTCGTCCATTTTTGTAAAACCATATGCATGGTGATCATGTCAGCCCTCAAGAACCAAAGTCTCTGTGGTGGAGTTAAACCCAGTTCAGCAGGTAAATAATCTAGGATATAATTTTCAGTTAAGGTTTGGCTTCTGGAGCTGAGCACTATTTAATGCTTATTTCCATCTCTTTCCTGGCTGTTGGACAGCCCCGTAGCATGTCCATCACGGTTCCTTTTTCTTGTTAACATGCCAACAAATACGAGAGCATAAGGCCTTTATCTTGTGCAACCTGTATGGCATTGAGTACATTTGGAATAAAATCTTTTGTTTTATGAAGTATAGTCTGAAATCTTCTGAAGCATTTTTAATGTTATGTAAACTGCAAGTCATTTGCCTTTTGTGTTTTTTCGCTATCTGTTTCTTGATGAAAACCAATAAAAATTAATAAAAAAATTAACCAGTGGATGGTGTTTGAGCACAGATGTTTATGTACTAAATCCTGCTCTCATAGAAGTCAAGGGTCCCTATGGGTGAGAGGTTCTGGGCGTGAGAAAGTGTGGCAAAGGGGGCAGGGTATCAAGGAACTAGTTACAGCTGCCTGATCCTCAAACTGCCCCAGACCAAATGTAACTCAGAGCAGTCTAAAGGCTGCTCTAACTTATGATAGTTGGCTATGGTCCCTAAAAGACCATATGCTGGCTGTGAATTGGCTGAACAGAGCTCTGCTATGCCCTGCCCTGACACATACCTTTCCTCTTCTGATGTGTCCCCTTATGACAAGGCAGAAGGATATTGACTTTGGCAGTTGAGATGTCCCCTGGTCAGGGTAATTCTCCATCTGGCAGCTGCAGCCATATTCTGGAACCAATGGGATTGCTGTTCCTTTAGTAGTGTAGTACCTCAACTATTTTATTATTTATTTTACGAATGCCATTGCCCAGAGTGTACACAATGTTGTAGCCATGTGGGTCCCAGGATATTGGAGAGGCAGAGAGTGAGGTAATATCTTTTATTGGACCAATTTCTGTGTAGCTCGAAAGTTTGTGTCTCTCACCCACAGAAGTTGGTCCAATAAAATATATTACCTCACCCTCCCTGTCTCTCTAATTGCCAGGGACTGTGAGGAATCACAGGGGTCTGTTCTACAATTGGTACACTATAGTGTAACGCACACACGTAAGCCCCTGTGTACTGACCGAGGTGTATTTCTCACTATGAACTAAGATCCATAGCAGGTGTATTTATTCCTCACACTTTCTTTTAGGAACAAACTCATTTGTGCTTGCAAAGTGGGCAAGGCTTTTTTCCCCCTCACTCAGCATGTATCAACTCTATTTCTAGTCTCTAGGGAGCACTACAGTAGGAAGTCAGTGATATGAATACTGATTATGATTAAGCTATTAACACTGGAGCTGACTACATCTTATAGGCATCCTGTCAAAGTGAGTCATTTATCCAGCCAGGTTTAAAAAAAACTGTCATCTATCTCACCTTCAATTTTTCCTTTAGATCTTCTGGCATGCAGAGAGTTAAAAGAAGGGCAAATTCTGCTTTCATTTAGACTAGTGAAAATCCAAAGTAACTCTGCTGAAGGCAATGGAATTATTCTAGGGTAACTGAGAGTAGAAACTAGCTTTGATGATGATGATTTGATTATTATTTCTATTTATTTATTTCTGATTTCCAAAATGTAATTTCATCATGCATTTCACTGGTAGATGTGTAAATAATAAAATACAGCCTGGAACTAAATTTGGATTTGACTTCACAATAGCCAATTTCTGCAGCGATTTTATTAGCATCTTCTTAACATTTGTTTGTTCACTTGTAAGTTTTTTATATTTGGCTTTAATGAAGCTTTGTATCACCAGGCTCGTTATCTTATGTGCCGGCATAATTAAACCACCCCCAATGAGCAGTGTTAACTGGGTTGGCAAGAGAGCATCTCCTGCCGACATAGTGCTGACCACACCAGCACTTTTGTTGGTGAAACTTATGTTGGTCAGGGGTGTGTCTTTTTCACATGACAAAAGTTTTACTGACAAAAATGCTAGTGTAGACAAAGCCTCAGACTGGTTCCTCCAGACAGGAGGTAAGAAATGTATCCCTCTGTCAGTATGTAAATTAAGCATTGTAAGCAAACACAATGGTTGCCTATTTACATATGAAGTGAAATGTTAACAAAGCAATGTGAAGTCAATAGGCAAGGAGCACATAGGAAAAAACAAGCCGTGGAGGCTTATCCTGTCTATGAGCAAAGACTCTGGGAGTATTTCTAGACAGCAAAGAAGACAGCCCTTCATCCTGCGCTTAGGAAGTAAACAGACAGTGCATTTGCATTCACAAAAGCAGGATCTCCGCTAACTTTGATTGAAAACACTGCAGAGGACTCTGGATGAGATAAACTTCTTTAGATAGGATGTTAACCTGTTAGCTAAGTTTAGTCTCTACAAAGAGTATTATGCTTTTGTTTTTTTATGTAACCATTTGTTTCCAGTATTCTTACTCACTATTATTTGAATGTTTGATAATAAATGTATTCTTGTTTTCACTTGTTATATCTAACTGCTGTATTGCTAAGCAAAGTGCCGGTCCTCAGTTGAACATTACAAGCTAGTGTGTTCTGTTCCTTTGGGAGTAACAGGCCTGGTAGTTCTGTTAGTGTCCAGTGGATGCAGGGCTGGACACTGCAGTGACTGCTCTGAGGATTGGGAGATGTGGCTATTGCTACCTGTACAGAGATAGCGAGGCCTGCTGGGGCCTGGAAAGTAGTGCTTATGTTGCCAGAGGCTAGTAGATTCAGGGAACTGATCCACCACATTCAAACCAGACTTCTTCATACTAAGGGCAAGTGGTGGTGAGGTGCCATACAGTGCTGGGCAAGATCACGGTATATACCTAGGAACAAAGAACGTCGGCCATACTTACAGGATGGAGGACTCTATCCTAGGAAGCAGTGACTCTGAAAAAGATTTGGCGGTTGTTATGGAGAATCAGCTGAGAACGAACGCTCAGTGCGATGCTGGGGCCAAAAGGGCCAATGCAATCCTTGAATGCATAAACAAGGGTATTTTGAGTTGGAATAGAGAGGTTATTCTGCTTATGTAGTTGGCACTGGTGTGACTGCTGGAGTCCACAGTTTAAGAAGGATGTAGATAAATTGGGGAAGGTTCAGAGACAAGCCACAAGAATGGATTAGGAAACAGTGATAGACTGAAAGAGCTCGGTCTATTTAGTTTAAGAAAGATAAGTTTAAGGGGTGACTTATCACAATCTATGGCTATGTTTACACTTGCACAGATATCCAAGGACTGAATCACATTAATGTGTGCTTCTTATACCCATGCCCAGGCATCTACACATACTTTGCTGGACACTAGTATAAGGCTGTGTACACACACATACCCGCTTCCATGCTGCTGCTATAAGTACACGACATTAGCTCTACCATTTCAGGGGCAGTATCCCAGGGTTCGGAGTGTCACAGGGAGACTCTCTAGTAACTGATTTTATGTGTTTTGTTGGTACTTTCCCCCACCTTCATACATTTGCCAGTGGCAGTTCCTGTTGCCCCTCACTGTTGTTCCCTGCAAAATTGGGCGGAAGACATGGAGCAATAGGATGATGATCTTGTTCTGCTCCCACTTCTTATTGCGGGGCAAATGGTTATGCACTGGAATAGGTGCTCATTGAGATGCTAAATGGAATTTGGGCAGCATTTTTTGACCAGCTGAAGATGGCTGACCTTGAGGATCAATGACGATTCATTCAGCTCACACTGTACAGATATGGCCAATGCCCGTATTGTCACGTTATGCCCTCTGATTGACCATTGCTTCTGTTGCAGGAGAACCAACATGGTGTGCTGGGATCATACCATTTTGGAAACATGGGATGACCAACAGTAGCTTCAGAATGTTTGAGTGAGGAACCAGACCTTCATGGAGCTGTGTGATGAGCTAGCACCAACTTTCCACCGCTAGAACACTTGGTTCTGACAAGCCATACTGTTTCAAAAGTGGGTTGCTATCAACCTGTGAAAGCTGGCTATAACAGACAGCTATAGATCTGGTGCAAACCACTTTGGGTTGGAAAGTCCACTGTCAGGGTCATGGTTGTGCAGGTTTGTGAAGCAATGAACACTTTGACTTACTCACAGGTGGCTCCATAAGAAAAGTTCCAGAAATAATAGGTGGGATTTGGGAAGTTGACGTTTCTGAACTGTGCAGGGGGCACTGATGGCATTCATATCCCAGTGTTTTGCCCACCACGAGGGGCACCTGAGAATGTAAAATGAAAAGGTTACTGTTCAATTGTTCTGCAAGACTTAGTGGACCACAGAGGCAGATTCATGAATACAACCCTGGGAAATAGGGGAAAGGTTCATGATGCCAGAGTGCTGAGGAGATCAGGATTATACTTGACGGGGAAAGAAGGGACTTTATTTCCTGGAAATGATATGGTTCTGTATGATGTGTCTGTGCCAACTGTTATTTTGGGGAACCCTGCATACCCACTCCTGTCTGGGCTTATGAAGCTGTACTCCAACATCAATGAATATGGAAAAAGGGAATTCAATAACAAGTTAAGGTGGCTCAAGAATGGTTGTGGAGTGTGCATTTGGTAGGCTGAAAACTCATTGGTGCTGCCTACACTCCTATCTGGATGCCAATGTGGCAAACTCCATCTGTATAATTGTTGCCTGCTGCACCCTACGTAACATTTGTGATGGCAAAGGGGGGGTGTTACTGTCCCAAGTGTACTTGGGACAAGTTTGGGGTTACAAACTCTCTACCGACAGTCAGATCCCACCAAGATGCACATTAATTATGGTTCCCAGCAGGCAAGGAAGATCAAGGATGCCATATGTGTACACATCTTGGCACAGCAGGGAAGCAGAGGATGACATCAGCCTGTGCCAAGGGACACCTTCACTTCCTGTAAAGATGCTGGAAATACACACAAGTGTAGGGCCCCACTGATCTAGAACCCAGGCCCATAGAGCTAGCAGGCAGTTAACATCTCCAGATTGACAGCCAGTGGCACCTGTAATGCCCCCCACCCCTTCCCATGACGCGCTGTGGACACAGACCATGGGAAGTTCCACCTGAAGGGTTTGACAGACAGCAGCTAGGGTGAGCAGATGTCCTGATTTTTGGGTCTTTTTCTTATATAGGCTCTTATTACCCCCCACCCCAGTCCCAATTTTTCACACTTGCTGTCTGGTCACCCTAGCAGCAGCAGCCCCCCTGGCTCCTGATTGGCTCCCTGCCCAATATAAACCCAAGGGGCATTCAAGGAAGTGTCCAGGCAACAGTGTGGATCTTCAGTAGCTGCCACAACTGTTCCTGTTCTATGCTCTTGAACTGCTAGCTTGACTTCAGCTTGTTTTGCATCCCAACTCTGACCCTGAAATCTGGCTTGGACTCTGACCCTGACCTGGAACTGAGTACAAACTCCTTGGCTACTCCTAGCGTCAGGTTTGCCCCTGTTTTGACACTTGGCCCTGTGTGCCCTTGTTGGGATCCTGACAATGCGGGAATATTGGTACATACTTATGGAGCTACCTAGCTTTGTGAGGGTTTTGTTCTCCTGTAGCTGAAGGTCATTAGACGTTTGTTCATATGACATTGCACATATTAAAAACAATTGTAACAGGGCACCTCCATTGGATTATCACCTCGAGGTTGGGTTTCTGCTGTAGAGGCTGGTAGCTGTTATTCGTGGTTATTGTTCAATGTTTTTGTCTTCTTTAGAAACCTGTCTTATCCGGACCACTTAAACTTTTTTACCAAGCTTATGATGGTTTGCTTCGATAGGGTAAGGTAGGGGGAATATTCCAACCATTGTGTTTTTGTGACTTTTTACTGTCAGCAGTGCTAAATGAATTAACAGTTGTTAGAGCACTAATCCCTGATATGATTGAAATTGCTTAAGGTTTTGGGGAGGTGGGGGCACTGTTTCTGTACAAGGCACTGGCAGACACTCTTATTGCTGGTATATTCCCTCTCTGTTTGTTGTTGTTCTTTGGTTTTGATTTTCAACATGTTTAATAAAGCCATTAAGAAATTAATTGACCCCTTCTATGTGTTGTAGACACGCATGAAAAGTAGTAATGCTTTTTGAAGCACATAACATACACTGCTCTTTCCCCATCCCTCCCATGTATCAACTTAAGATACTTTTGAGCCTCCTCCCCAAGGTTCAGAAATATTTGCCAGAGTTTTACACACCATTCCATTAAATGATGTAGGAAGCTTGTGGCCCATTCAAGAATAAAAAATGTCTTCAGTTCATCATTACTGGACATAACACATACATTTTTAACAGTGAGGGTAATCAACAATTGGAACAACTTACCAAAAGTTGTGGTGGCTTCTCCATCACTGGCAATTTTTAAATCAAGATTGTATGTTTTTCTAAAAGACCTATGCTAGTTGAAATAGGAATTATTGTGGGGAAGGTATCCCTATCTCATAGAGCTGGAAGGGACCCTGAAAGGTCATTGAGTCTATGGCCTGTGTTATACAGGAGGTCAGACTAGATGATCACAGTGGCCCCTTCTGGCCTTGGAATCTATTAATTCCCTGCTTTGCCATAGACTTCCTGTGTGACCTTGGGCAAGTCACTTAGCTTATCTGTGCCTCAGTTTCCCACCTGTCAAATGGGGATAATAGCACTGCCGTACCTCACAGAGGTGTTGTAGGGATAAATACACAAAAGACCGTAAGGTGCTCAAATACTATAGCGATAGAGGGTCATACAAGTACATGAGACTGATAGCTAGCTGCGTGTCCAGTGAACCTGAGTTGGTTTTGATTCTCTTTTTTTGGCCAGACTGTGCCTTTAAGGCACAAGTTTGTATCGGTACAATCCTCCCTAGAACTCAGGGTGCCTGCTGCATAATCCCTTCAGCCCCACTCCCCCTCACTCCCTTTGGGCTGTGTTGTGCCCTTTCTCTCTATCCACACCCATGTGGATTACAGGTATAGACTAGCCCTGTGAATCTGGGACTTGTTTCAAATGCAAACCTATGTGTACTGACTCCCTCCCCTCGAATGAGTCAGACAGCTCCCTTTGTAAGAAATGTCCTGAGGTTTGCACAGCTCTTGTTCCATGGTCATAGCTCAGAGGTGGGCAAACTATGGCCCGCAGGTCACATCCGGCCCACGGGGCCGTTCTGCCCGGCCGGCCCCAGCCCCTCCCCTGCTGCCCCCCTCCCCTGCAGCCTCAGCTCACCATGCCGGCAGCGTGGTGATGTGGCTGGTTCCGACCAGGCGGCGCAGCTCAGGTGCAGATTTACAAGTGAACACTGGGTGCCCTGGCACAGGCCCTCCAGCAAAAGGCACCGGGCGGCCGTGCAGCTGGCCGGAGAGAAGCGGCGCTTTGAAGGGGAAACCGATGCTTCTCTCCAGCTGCGTGGCTACCCCTGCTCCTCCTGAGTCCTCTGCCCATGTTCGCAGAGCCACATTCTGAAAGGGGATGGGGGGGGTGGATGGGGGGGATCCCAGGGCAGTGGTTAGGGGCACGGGGTCCTGAGAGGAGGTGGTCAGGGGACAGAGAGGGGGGGTTGGATAGGGGATGAGGTCCCAGGGGGTGGTTAAGGGCGGGGACCCCAGGAGGGGGCAGTCAGGGGACAAGGAGCAGGGGGAGTTGGATGGGTTGGGGGTGCTGAGAGGGGCAGTCAGAGGGCAGGAAGTGGGAGGGAACAGATAGAGGGTGAGGGGCAGGCTGTTTGGGGGGGCACAGCCTTTCCTACCTGGCCCTCCCTACCCTTTTGCAATCCCAATGTGGCCCTCGGGCCAAAAAGTTTGCCCACCCCTGTCATAAATGCACACCGAGTGCCTCAGTCAACTGAAAAAAGAGCCGCTCTCTTTGGATACTCTATAGGTTACTGTCAGACCGTCAGCTCACTCTGCTGGTTGCTGAACTTACCATGAACAATAAATACAAGTGAAGAACATTAAAATAATGTTAAGGGTCAGACCGCTCCAAGGACATTAGGATTTAAGGTTTAATTCACTGTATTTAATCACTTAGGGCAGAATTCACTCCACCTGTATGAAGCTCAGTTAACTGACTTGGGCTTTGGGCAGTGCATGGCAAAGAGTTTACGAGGTCTGAAATTCACCTCCCCAAATCCACAGGCATCTCATGGAGCTGCACTATGTGACCCTTCTCTGGTTGCTATCCCAGCCCACAGGCTGGAAGAGCAGCTGGTGTTCCACAGCCTCTGTATGTAGTGTTAGGGCCAGTGGATCTGAGGAACCATGATTGTATGTCTCCACCCCAAACCACATATGTGCAGGCCTGTTTGGAGCTTGTGCTGGGATCCTTCTGAAGCTCTGCACAGAGGTTACAGAGGGCCCCTGCCTGGCTTGCTCACTCTTCTTCTTCTTGTGAGGCTCCACCACTCAACGTCAGTGGTTGGAAGGACCTGGTGTGACTTTGCATTTCACTTTCCGAGTGCCTTGGTATTGTGTCCCAGACAGGAAGGAAGATAATCATTTGTATTGAGGCTCCGTGATATAAGATCATACGGGCTGTATGTCAAACTGTGTTTACTACCACAACTTAAAACCTTGCTTTTGTGTAGCTATATCTGAACCTTAATATTACTATTTCAGTGCTCTATTACACACACACACACACACACACACACACACACACACACACACACACACACACACACACACACTGCACTGTTGCAGAGGGATGCTGCCACATAAAATTGAGAGCGAGAATGTTGTCTGTGAGATTCTGCATCTGGAATTTGGGAAGTCATAATCAGCCCGGAACTCTGGCTAATGCTGATTGCTACAAAAGTAGGAAAGATTCTTATTTCCAGTGACTAACCATCTGATCCTTGGACAGAGGCTGGGAGTCAGAAACCTTTATTTTTTTTGTGTACTACTGGAAAAATTATAAAGTGAATCTAGGTATCTGCTAGATGTAGTCTTTACAAGTCAAAGTAGAGGCAAGTTAGCAAGATAGCGCAGGGGACATTTTCAGTGCAGCTGTAGCTGCTCTGTGGAAAAACAGAGCTTTCAAACCAACCACAAATTCATTTAATTAAACAAAAACAAACAAACAAAAAAGCACAAGAGACTAGAAGTTGGTGTCTCAAAAGGCTGAGTGGCAATTATGAGAGTGCTGTGGTCTCAAGTATGAGTTTTAATATCTGAGTATTTAACTGCTTTGACAGAGAAGTGTTTTTCATTCACCATGAACTTTCAAATTGTGTGTATATTGGTTTATTTATTTATGTGGCATATATATATATAACACATATACAGTGGTGATATCCATATGAAAAATTGTATTTATTATGCACTTTTGAAAACTTCATTTATACTCTATCCATTTTCCCTCTACACAATAACTATTCAAAAACAGGCCAACTTGTAACTTCCAAAGTGTCATCTTGCAAACTCAGAAATAAATAGACTCCATTAATCTATCAGATCATGTCCTGTCTACCTTGGAAGTAAAATCTGACTGAATCCTCCACTAAAGAAAGCATTAAAAAAGGGACATATTCCTTTAACAACTCTCTGATTGTGTCAGCCAATGTCCTGAACAAATCACAACAGCAAATGTAATGGATTTGAATCCAGACTCCATATCCAGCTCCCACGTGTGGGATGGAAAATGTTCAAATTTAGACCTTCACATCTAGGTCCATCTTGTGTTTTGGATGTACTTGGGTTGGAGCTTCCAGCTTCTCAAAATGCCCGACCAGACCCCAGGTCCTCCCTCCTACAGGTCCCATCCACCAGTGACCTGTGTTTTCCACCACACTGGCACCATCTCTCTACTGCCCCAGTCTCTATCTAGTAGGAGTCTTATGGAGGTGGTGACTTGGAGGCCTGCACACTGTCCCCCCAATTCTTGATGTTTTTGTGGGGCTTCAACTGGTTGATTTTCCTACTCGCATCATCAAGGGTGATGTCAAGGCAGGCTGCTGTCCTGCTAATCCTACTAAGTGTTCTGGAGTGGTAGCTGGTCCCCACATGCTCATGATGTGAGGGAAGACGCAGCAGCCTCCTTTGACAGCTGCACTGAAGATCCAAGAAGTCCTTCCATGGTTGAGAAACAACACAAGTTAAGCTGGTCGAAAAGTGTCAACTATTTTTTGGCAAATATTTAACTTTTGTCTATATTTCCTGTGAATGGTTTTTAGTGTTTCAACCAAAGGAAACCACAAAATGAAACATTTTTGGTTTTCAAAAACTATTTTTGGTAAATCTTTTGGGGATTTGGTTTCTGTGCCTTTATCGACTCCCAGGAAAATGTCATCGATACTTTTCTCTGAAAACTTTCATTTTCAATGTAAAACCATTTCCTGTTGAATTGCTTTTTGACAAAAATATTTTGACCAGTTCTAAATGCAGTGGTTCCTGAGATCTGTAGAGCAGACAGTGCCACTACCAGAAGGCATCAACTGATTAAAGTAGAACCCTGTGTATATGAAGCCTTCTTAGCTGAAAAGCTGGTTCTGGGATATTAGGTATTACTGATGTTATTATTACTACAGTATTTTATTAGCACTGTAGTGCTTAGGAGCCCTAGTCATGGATCAGGGCCCCATTCTGCTAGGTTCTGGACAACACAGAACAAAAAAAACAGTCCCTGTCCCAAAGAGTTTGCAATCTAAGTATAAGACAAGAGACAACAGATAGATACAGACAGGTAGGGGATACAGTGAGACAGTATTGGTCAGCATGGTAGGCAGTGGTCTCAACTCACCAGTTGCCTGACTGTTGTCAATTTTTTTGGTAGGCCTCATAGAATATCAGGGTTGGAAGGGACCTCAGGAGGTCATCTAGTCCAACCCCGTGCTCAAAGCAGGACCAATCCCCAACTAAATCATCCCAGCCAGGGTGCAGCAGGTCATGACAAAGTAGTATTTTGAGGAGGGATTTGAAGGTGGATATTGAGGCAGCTTTGTGAATGTTTATGGGGAGCTCCTCCCAAGCATGTGGGGAAGCATGGGAGAAAGCACAAGGATGCCTGTAGGAAAATTTAACAAGTGGGTGATGGAGGCTGACATGATGGGCCAAGCAGAGGTATGTATCAACAGATTGATCATAGACTCATAGAATATCAGGGTTGGAAGGGACCTCAGGAGGTCATCTAGTCCAACCCTCTGCTCAAGGCAAGACCAATTCCCAACTAAATCATCCCAGCCAGGGCTTTGTCAAGCCTGACTTTAAAAACCTCTAAGGAAGGAGATTCACTCAGCCTCCCTAGGTAACCCATTCCAGTGCTTCACCACCCTCCTAGTAAAAAAGTTTTTCCTAATATCCAACCTAAACCTCCCCCACTGCAACTTGAGACCATTACTCCTTGTTCTGTCATCTGGTACCACTGAGAACAGTCTAGATCCATCCTCTTTGGAACCCCCTTTTAGGTAGTTGAAAGCAGCTATCAAATCCCCCCCTCATTCTTCTCTTCTGCAGACTAAACAATCCCAGTTCCCTCAGCCTCTCCTCACAAGTCATGTGCTCCAGCCCCCTAATCATTTTTGTTGCCCTCCGCTGGACTCTTTCTAATTTTCCCACATCCTTCTTGTAGTGTGGGGCCCCAAACTGGACACAGTACTCCAGACGAGGCCTCACCAATGTCAAATAGAGGGGAATGATCACGTCCCTCCATCTGCTGGCAATGCCCCTACTTATACAGCCAAAAATGCTGTTAGTCTTCTTGGCAACAAGGGCACACTATCGACTCATATCCAGCTTCTCATCCACTATAACCCCTAGGTCCTTTTCTGCAGAACTGCTTCCTAGCCATTTGGTCCCTAGTCTGTAACAGTGAATGGGATTCTTTCGTCCTAAGTGCAGGACTCTGCATTTGTCCTTGTTGAACCTCATCAGGTTTCTTTTGGCCCAATCCTCTAATTTGTCTAGGTCCCTCTGTATCCTATCCCTACCCTCCAGCGTATCTACCACTCCTCCCAGTTTAGTGTCATCCGCAAACTTGCTGAGAGTGCAGTCCACACCATCCTCCAGATCATTAATGGAGATATTGGAGAAAACCAGCCCCAGGACCGACCCTTGGGGCACTCCGCTTGAAACTGGCTGCCAACTAGACATGGAGCCATTGATCACTACCCGTTGAGCCCAACGATCTAGCCAGCTTTCTATCCACCTTATAGTCCATTCATCCAGCCCATACTTCTTTAACTTGCTGGCAAGAATACTGTGGGAGACTGTATCAAAAGTCTCTCTACTCAGACCCTATGCCACCAGCACTCCCAGCTATCTCCGTGACACCACTGATTTCCTGAGGAAACTACAATGCATTGGTAACCTTCCAGAAAACACCATCCTGGCCACCATGGATGTAGAGGCTCTCTACACAAACATCCCACACACAGATGGAATACAAGCTGTCAGGAACAGTATCCCTGATGATGCCACAGCACAACTGGTTGCTGAGCTCTGTGCCTTTATCCTCACACACAACTGTTTCAAATTTGATGACAATATATACCTCCAGATCAGTGGCACCGCTATGGGCACCCGCATAGCCCCACAATATGCCAACATTTTTATGGCTGACCTGGAACAACGCTTCCTCAGCTCACGTCCACTCACGCCCCTTCTCTACCTATGCTACATTGATGACATCTTCATCATCTGGACCCATGGGAAGGAGACTCTGGGAAAAATTCCACCACGATTTCAACAGCTTCCACCCCACCATCAACCTCAGCCTGGACCAATCTACACGGGAGGTCCACTTCCTAGACACCACGGTGCAAATAAGCGATGGTCACATTAACACTACCTTAAACCGAAAACCTACCGACCGCTATGCCTACCTTCATGCCTCCAGCTTCCATCCCGGGCACACCACACGATCCATTGTCTACAGCCAAGCACTGAGGTACAACCGCATCTGCTCTAACCCCTCAGACAGAGACCAACACCTACAAAATCTCCACCAAGCATTCTCAAAACTACAATACCCACACGAGGAAATAAGGAAACAGATCAACAGAGCCAGACGTTTACCCAGAGGCCTCCTACTGCAAGACAAACCCAAGAAAGAAACCAACAGGACTCCACTGGCCATCACATGCAGTCCCCAGCTAAAACCCCTCCAACACATCATCAGGGATCTACAACCCATCCTGGACAATGATCCCACACTTTCACAGGCCTTGGGTGGCAGGTCAGTCCTCACCCACAGACAACCTGCCAACCTGAAGCATATTCTCACCAGTAACTGCACACCGCACCATAGTAACTCTAACTCAGGGACCAATCCATGCAACAAACCTCAATGCCAACTCTGCCCACATATCTACACCAGTGACACCATCACAGGACCTAACCAGATCAGCCACACCATCACCAGTTCATTCACCTGCACGTCCACCAATGTAATATACGCCATCATATGCCAGCAATGCCCCTCTGCTATGTACATCGGCCAAACTGGACAGTCTCTACAGAAAAGGATAAATGGACACACATCATATATTAGGAATGGCAATATACAAAAACCTGTAGGAGAACACTTCAACCTCCCTGGCCACACAATAGCAGATCTTAAGGTGGCCATCCTGCAGCAAAAAAACTTCAGGACCAGACTTCAAAGAGAAACTGCTGAGCTTCAGTTCATCTGCAAATTTGACACCATCAGCTCAGGATTAAACAAAGACTGTGAATGGCTTGCCAACTACAAAACCAGTTTCTCCTCCCTTGGTTTTCACACCTCAGCTGCTAGAAGAGGGCCTCATCCTCCCTGACTGAACTAACCTCGTTATCTCTAGCCTGCTTCTTGCTTGCATATATATACCTGCCCTTGGAGGTTTCCACTACATGCATCCGACGAAGTGGGTATTCACTCACGAAAGCTCATGCTCCAAAACGTCTGTTAGTCTATAAGGTGCCACAGGACTCTTTGCTGCTTGTATCAAACGCTTTGCTAAAGTCAAGAAATAACACATCCACAGACCCAGTTATATTCTCATAGAAGGCAATTAGGTTAGTCAGGCATGACTTGCCCTTGGTGAATCCATGCTGACTGTTTCTGATCACTTTCCTCTCCTCTAAGTGCTTCAGAATTAATTCCTTGAGGACTTGCTCCATGATTTTTCCAGGGACTGAGGTGAGGCTGACTAGCCTGTAGTTCCCCGGATTCTCCTTCTTCTCCTTTTTAAAGATGGGCACTACATTAGCCTTTTTCCAGTCATCTGGGACCTCCCCCAATCACCATGACTTTTCAAAGATAATGGCCAATGGCTCTGCAATCACATCCGCCAACTCCTTTAGCACCCTCGGCTGCAGTGCATCCAGCCCCATGGACTTGTGCTCGTCCAGTTTTTTTCTAAATAGTCCCAAATCACTTCTTTCTCCACAGAGGACTGGTCACCTCCTCCCGTTACTGTACTGCCCAGTGTAGCAGTTTGGGAACTGACCTTGTTTGTGAAGACAGAGGCAAAAAAAGCGTTGAGTACATTAGCTTTTTCCATATCCTCTGTCACTAGGTTGCCTCCCTCATTCAGTAAGGGGCCCACACTTTCCTTGACTTTCCTCTTGTTGCTAACATACCTGAAGAAACCCTTCTTGTTACTCTTAACATCTCTTGCTAGCTGCAACTCCAAGTGTGATTTGGCCTTCCTGATTTCACTCCTGCATGCCTGAGCAATATTTTTATACTCCTCCCTGGTCATTTGTCCAATCTTCCACTTCTTGTAAGCTGCTTTTTTGCATTTAAGATCAGCAAGGATTTCACTGTTAAGCCAAGCTGGTTGCCTGCCATATTTACTATTCTTTCTACACATCAGGATGTTTTTTTCCTGCAACCTCAATAAGGATTCTTTAAAATACAGCCAGCTCTCCTGGACTCCTTTCCCCCTCATGTTATTCTCCCAGGGGATCCTGCCCATCAGTTCTCCAAGGGAGTCAAAGTCTGCTTTTCTGAAGTCTAGGGTCTGTATTCTGCTGCTCTCCTTTCTTCCTTGTGTCAGGATCCTGAACTCGACCATCTCATGGTCATTGTCTCCCAGGTTCCCATCCACTTTTGCTTCCCCTACTAATTCTTCCCAGTTTGTGAGCAGCAGGTCTAGAAGAGCTCTGCCACTAGTTGGTTCCTCCAGCACTTGCACCAGGAAATTGTCCCCTACACTTTCCAAAAACTTCCTGGATTGTCTGTGCACTGCTGTATTGCTCTCCCAGCAGATATCAGGGTGATTAAAGTCTCCCATGAAAACCAGGGCCTGCGATCTAGTAACTTCTGCTAGTTGCCAGAAGAAAGCCTCGTCCACCTCATCCCCCTGGTCTGGTGGTCTATAGTAGACTCCCACCATGACATCACCCTTGTTGCTCACACTTCTAATCTTAAACCAGAGACTCTCAGGTTTTTCTGCAGTTTCATACCAGAGCTCTGAGCAGTCATACTGCTCTCTTACATACAATGCAACTCCCCTACCTTTTCCGCCCTACCTGTCCTTCCTGAACAGTTTATATCCATCCATGACAGTACTCCAGTCATGTGAATTATCCCACAAAGTCTCTGTTATTCCAATCACATCATAGTTCCTTGACTGTGCCAGGACTTCCAGTTCTCCCTGCTTGTTTCCCAGGCTTCTTGCATTTGTGTATAGGCACTTAAGATAACTCGCTGATTGTCCTGCTTTCTCAGTCTGAAACAGGAGTGCTCCCCTCTTGCACTCTCCTACTCGTGCTTCCTCCCAGTATCCCATTTCTCCACTTACCTCAGGGCTTTGGTCTCCTTCCCCCAGTGAACCTTGTTTAAAGCCCTCCTCACTAGGTTAGCCAGCCTGCTTGCGAAGATGCTCTTCCCTCTCCTCGTTAGGTGGAGCCCGTCTCTGCCTAGCACTCCTCCTTCTTGGAACACCATTCCATGGTCGAAGAATCCATCCACTTGATAGCAAGTGAGAGATGATGGGTAGGGTAGGGACTGATTGTGAAGAGTCTTGAAAGTGAATACAAGCAGCTTGAGTTTGATGTAAAAGAAAATGGGGATCAGTGGAGGGATTCAATGAGAGGGGTGACATGGTCAAAACAGCAGGCTTGGAAAATGAGCTTTGCAGCAGCATTCTGAATGGATATGAGAGGGGCAAGGCTTCATTTGTCAAGGCCAGAGAGAAGCAGTTGCAGTAATCAGGAAGTGAGATAATGAGAACTTGGCTGAGAGTTTTAGCTGGGTGGATGGATAAAGAAGGGCCATTATCTTAGAATGTCATTTAGAAAGAATCAGCAAGACTTAGAAATAGCCTGGATGTGAGGCTGTAGGGAGAGGCCCAAACTGAAGATGATGCTCAGGTTATGCACCTGAGTGACAGGCAGAATGGTGGTGCTTTCCACTGTGATTGAGAAAGAGGGGTGGGGGAGAGAGTTCTGTTTATCTTGATCTGAGGGTTAGACACCCCGGAGGTGATATTCTCTGATGTGCATCACCTGCACAAAAAAACCTTCCATTCTTTGAAATCCCATTTATCTAAAATAAATTTCATTTCATGTGTTATGTTCATACAAGCATGAAGATCTGCATTAAAAAAACAGATGGCTTGGCCTTCAATGGGAGCTGCAGGTGCACAGTACCTCCAAGAATAAGGCCCATAGGCCCTCCAATAACAAGATGATGGATGCCGTATAAGAACCTGAAAGGTATATTGGATAGTAAAGTGTTGTAATCAATGTCTTCAATAAAAGACAATATGAATCTAATCTATGGTATTATGGTAGCTAGGTAGTATCTTAGAAAAGAATAACTACTGGAAAAGTGTTAAAGGAAAAGAAAATATAATACTGGAGCAGATTTGAAACACCATGGGACAGATTTTCAAAGGCAATAATGGCTGTTAGATGCCAACTGCCATTGATTTTCATTTGTGGCTTTGTAAATCTGCCCCAGTTTCCTGCTAAAGATAAGCATAACTTGTATATGGCATAAAAAGAGTATAATTTTAGCACTCTGTATATGTAACAACCCATCATGCTTGTTTACATCTGTCAGTCTATGCAATGTAATCTGTGCGCAAGTGAGTCTCACACCTTGTGCACAGTGGGTATGGAATGCTATTGTTCTGGCTTTTCACTGATGCTGCACAGGTGTAAACGTCTACACAAGGTGACAAGGCGGCAGAGAAGCAGGCCTGATGGCTTTACTTGCATCTTTCTTTAATGTAACCTATGTATAGGATGTATTCTCCAGCTGGAGAGCTGGGAGCACTAAGCACCACTTAGGATAAGCCCCTAACTTACTGCAATTTGTTTAAAGGTTGCTAAATAGCTTAAATCCATGAACAAAGTAGAACCATATAGCTCCAAAAGTGCAGAACCTGACTTAGTTTCTAGTAACTAATTAAAATGACTCTACAATTCTTTTGATGTTCTGTGCTAGTCTGGTCACATTCCTTTGTGTTTTATAGCACGGTAATAATGACATTCTTGTAAACAGTCATATAAACTCTACCCTCTGTATTTCCCTGTTTGTAACTGCGGCTCATTTGAAAGCATTTGCACATCAGAATTAGGTTTTATCCCTACAAAGCATACTGGTTCATATCCAACACTGATAACACACTTTATTACAGAAGTGTAGGTAGATATTATGGATGCAAAAGATTATTATTGATAGGTCATTTAGATCCATCCTGCAGATGCAGGTATTTTTGCCAACCATGACATTTACTAGTTCATTATTTAGTGTAGTTTTAAATATCCCAGCAACTGGGGCTCCCGTCATCTTCATGGGAGACAATTCTCTAGCCAAATAGATTTCACTGACAGGAGATTTTCCTAATAGACAGCCTAACTTTCATAGAATATCAGGGTTGGAAGGGACCTCAGGAGATCATCTAGTCCAACCCCCTGCTCAAAGCAGGAAAAATCCCCAGACAGATTTTTGCCCCAAATGGTTCCCTCAAGGATTGAACTCACAACCCTAGGTTTAACAGGCCAATGCTCAAACCACTGAGCTATCCCTCCTCCTAAACAGTCTCTCCTTCTACCATTCTCCATTACTGTTGACAACACATCAATCCTCCTCCTCAGACAGTCTCATGACCTTGGGGAAATCTCCTCCTCCTGGAGGTTTGTAGAGAGCAATAGACAATAGCAGAAGTGGAGAGAGTTTAGGAGTTTTGGCCATGTTGAGCTTAGTTGGTGAGATCACAACATAAACTGGAGACAGCCGATTTCAGTCACAAAATTGTGTGTTGTATATGCTGTAGGAGGCTACACAAACAGCTTCTCCAAATGTCTCTGGCCAGAGGCCTGGCACTAAGGCAGTTGATCAAACAAAGGGGACAAGGATAAGGGTCTGTACCCTACCCAAATAACACTGCACATATAAGTGTACACAAATACAATGGGACAAGAGGCAAATGAACAGGGTCTGCTAAGCAGCCAATAAATATGGCTTATATGTCTTCTCTTCTCCCTCACTGGGATATTTTAAAATCTGAGATCCATGTGCAAAGTCAGATATAATCCTCTTTCCTGTGCAGCAAAGGGCAGGGACAGATTTGAAACATCCTAACATTTTCTAGGCCTGCTTATTTCCTGCCCTTTCTGACTGATGTTCCCTCCCCAGTCTACTCCATGACAAAATCAAAGCCTGAATGGTTGCTTTTATCCCTGTCTGTGGTTCAGTCATCCAATCAGAAAACAGAAACAGTATCATGTGATGTAGCTGCTCAGTCATACTGTGTAAAAATAGTTAATACTCAATTAAAGAATGACTACAAACAGTTTGTAAACGATCCATAGGTTGAAATCTGTTTGTGGCGATTATCGAGTGAACAATTTTTAATGACTGATATATTTATAACAATCACAATCTGTTGGAGTATTATTTGCAACTAGGAAAAAAGGCTAGTTTTGATGGATACCTTTTTCATAATGTTACCCTTTGTTTATGGTCCTTCTTATCCTTTTAGAGCACCCTAGAGCTACTCTGCAGTGCATTTTCAAAGTGCGAACGCCATTGTTCAACTCAGGGGTGGCTCTAGTAATTTGGCCGCCCCAAGCAGGGCGGCATGCAGGGGACCTCTTGCAGGCGTGCCTGCGGAGGGTGCACTGGGAGGGCGGCAGGCGGCTCCGGCGGACCTTCCGCAGTCATGCCTGCGGGAGGTCCACCCGAGCCGCGGGACCAGCGAACCCTCCGCAGTTATGCCTGCGGGAGGTGCGCTGGTCCCGCGCCTCCGGTGGACTTCCCGCAGGCATAACTGCGGAAGGTCCGCCGGAGCCGCCTGCCGCCCTGCCGGCAAAATGCCGCCCCAAGCGCGCGCTTGGCGTGCTGGGGTCTGGAGCCGGCCCTGGTTCAATTGAAACATTATTTCTTCTCTCAAATTTGATTAAATTACTTAGTGGCAGGACAAAAGTTCATTATAATATAAAGGTGCTGATGTGCTGTTATTTTCTTACTGGCATATAACAAATTCCTCTTTGAGACCCGATACACTCCTTTACAGTGATACGCTCTCTAAGTTGGGAACATCGTAGTAAACTTTATTGACTGTGTAAGTGAAGTGGGACTGATAATTTATGGAGAAAATCTAACTAAGGATTTTTGTTTTACAGCATTGAATACAGTAGAGCCCGTTTTTTGGTTGGTGGACTGAGCACTCTTAGATTAGGAAAAAAGGTGTATTTTTAATATGTGTGAGCTAAAATATTTTAACTAACACATTTAAAAATCCTAGTGTAGACAGACGTGTCATATTTTAACACATTATCTGGGTGAGTTGAATCCTAGGAGGGAATTGTGGCCTGTTTATATGCCAGGGCCCTGATTCTTATCTGCGCTGAAGCTGCTTTATGCTATTCTAGTGATTTAAAGTGGTGAATGTACATAAAGTTCCTTTCCATTACCAGTCTCTGTTAACATTTTGTAGCTAACACATTTAAGAAATAAATCTTCTTTCCCAGACTAGAAAACCCTAAGGGGGGAGCGAACAGATTAAGATAAAACTAGGGAACATGAAATGTTGATCCTCGACTGAGCCTAATGATGAGTCACACATGTTTAGAGAAGTTACCATAACTCAGGTCTGGTCTACCCACACTTTGCGTATTAGTATAACTGTTGGTCGGGGTGTGATTTTTTCCTGATGTAGTTATACCAATACAAACCTTAGTGTGGGGCACAGTTATACTGGTATAAAAGTGCTTTCACTGGTATAGTCTATTATAAAACTATACCGGGATAAGCACATTTATATTGGTATAACTGCTCCCATGCTACGAGGGTTGTACTGCTTTAACAATACTGCTACATTCTACCAGAATAACTGTTCTGTGGGTAGACAAAGCCTTACATGTTAAATATCATAGCATTTACATAGCCAAGAAAGGACTGCAACCAAGTTTGGTTCTGCTTCTGCTTGAATGTGGACTCAAACTGCAAATTTAGGATCTTGATTTTGAACAGCTGAAAATTCAGGGGTGTCCAAATCAAGGACTTTGATTGGTCACCTGCACAATGTGGATCTATCTCTAGGTTCAGGTTTGGAACACCTCAAAGTTTAGGAGCATTTGGATCTGGGCTTTGGTTTAGTCTCATCTTTAGATAAAATAAGGAGTTTTAGAGTGTACACTGTTTGGAGTAGAGGGTGTGTGATGGGGTATCCACCCCACACAAGGCCTGGAAGGGTAAAATAGGCCAATTAACTTATAGGCTTCACCTGAAGGGGAGCCACGGCCTAATGGCTGATCAAGCCCAGCTGGTAGAGGAGCTGGGATAGGCTCATAAAGACAGAAAGTTAGTAGTAAGAGAGGGCTGTAGGGAGAAGGTCTGCATCTACTCCCTGGGGGGGGGAAGGGGGTGTTAACTACAGAGGCGTTCTAGGGGGAGAGTAGGCCCTGGGATCCTGCCTTGGATTACAGACTCTGGTAAGACACTGAGAGGGGAAAGTAGCTTTGGGGAGCAGAGGAAGCTCCAGTGGTAACCTGGAGGTTGGCCTGAAGAGACGCAGGAAACAGCAACAGGGTCTGGGATTGTGTAGACTGTGGTTGCTAGACATAGGGTCCCTGGGCTGGACCTCAGAGTAGAGTGTGGGAGAGGGTTTCCCTCCCACAGTCTGGGCAGTGGAGTAGAAGACTGCCTGAGATGGCTACCCAGTGGGACTTTGACACTTTGGAAGGGGAAAACTACAGTGACCTGGCCAGAGGGCCAAGACACAAAGAGGGAGGACCCCAAGGCATGAAGAGAGAGGGAGAGAGACACCAAAGGAGGGGGCATCAGACTGGTTGAAAGCTAATCCCCAGATGAGCCACAAGGAGGTACCTCCGTGGTGAGTAGTGAACCTGGGTGAACAGGGTGCCATTGACTATGTTTTTACAGTACCTAGCACAATGGGGCCGTGATCTGGCTGGCCTCCAGGTCTTACTGTAAGATAGATGTTAAATAATAGTAAAAGCTAACACCGGCACTTACCCCTTCCAAACTTTTGCCCCAGACGAAACTGTTTTTGAGATTCAAACAAGTGTGGATACCCCTCACCTTGCCCTTTGGCAACTGCTTTTCACTTTCCCCAGCCTCTCCGCTGCCTCGTTCTGGTTCAGAATGAAAGAGGAAGTGACGCGCACAAGCTTTTTACCATGAGATTTCCAATGCAGTTTCAGGGATAGTCCAGATAACCTTCAGAGCAGCATTGTTTGCCAATCCAATCCCTCCGCCCCCAAACTCCACCCTTCTGAGGTTTGCCTGTTTCTACTTACTGTGTGAGATGTCATATATTGTGGGAAATTCTGAGTTACCTCATAGCTGTAACTTGTGCTATCACTTTACATGGAGCCTGTGTATACTGTATATTAGTGTCAGCATTAGAGAACTTTTAAAAGAAAGTTAAACTGATGTCTGTATTTTGGAGTTGAGGGTTTCTATTTCAAGGAGAAAACATGTTTTCATCTTCACCTTAGAATATAGACTCTATAGAATATTTTCCATATTGTATAGAGTAAATAAAGAGAACTTGATTTTGAGACCTGAAGAGCCTGCATATTTCTTCTGCAAAACTAAATGACTATTCTTAGTTAAACTTTTAGGGCCAGATCAACATAGTGCCATTGACTTGAGTCAAGTTGCACCAATTTATAGCAACTGAAGATGTTGGATGAAATTGTGGCTCCACTGAAGTCAATGGGGGTTTTGCCATTCACTTCTGTTAACCCAGGAGTTCACCCCTGCCCCTAATATTATCTGGGGGTTTAAAAAAATGCTGGCTAAACTATAGGACAATTTCTGGAACAAAATAAACAATGATGTAACTTAAACCTTGGGAAGCAGGAGTTAGTGACTTTAAGCTAGTGTAACTTATATAATAAGCGGAAGGAAGGGAAAGTTGCAGGAGAGGGTCAGCTTTCTTGCAACCACTTGGTGTCTTAGCCTCAACAATTTCCTGTGGCAATGAGTTCCACGGTCTAATTACATAGTATGTGGGGAAAAAAGTGTTTCCTTTTGTCAGTTTTGAATTACTCACTTTTTAATTTAATTGAATGTCCTATTTTTTGTATGTTATGAGACAGGGAGACCTGAAGCTCCCAAGTCACAGGCTAGCCCTGGAACTACTGGACAATCACTTTTGTCTAAATATGTACCACACCTTTTTCTCTAGTTAGGTTGAATATGAACAGAGGGGGGGAGTCAGGAATGCTTAATCCCAGCTCTAACACTGATTGCGTCTATAGCCCTAGGCAACTCAGATAACCTTTTTGCCCCTGTATATTTGTCCTCAAAATGAGGAAATCATGCTTATCTACCTGACATGGTTTAAGGATTAATTACTTAGGGCTTGTCTACACTATGGGAGCTACAGAGGCATAGCCACGAAAGGAGTTTTTCCATCACTATAGGAAAACCACTTCCCCAAGCAACAGTAGCTAGGTCAATGCAAGCATTTTTTTTTTGTCAGCCTAGCTGCATCTACACTGGAGGATTAGGTTGGCATAGTTATGGGGCTCCGAGGAGTAGATTTTTCACACCCCTGAGTACCATAAGTTATGTTGACCTAAATTCTAAGTGTAGGTCAGGTCTCAGTGTTTCTAAAGCACATATAATGCTAAGGATTATTATTGCTATAGCTATGTTGCAGTTTTTCCTTGTGACAGTATGGATTTTTAAACCTTAAACATCTTTCTGTGTTACATCATATTCTTTGTTCATGCACCAGATGGCGCTACATTGCAGGTCCAGTTATAACAGAGAATGTAATTTGCTTAATACTTTATATAAATGAGCATGTTAAATTTGTAATTGTTGTACTCTATACCCACAGGAATCAGGTCAAGAAATTAGATTCGGGAAAGAAAGTAAAACTATTTTATACAATATTCTACAGGAGTCGTCTTTTCCCTCTCTGTTTTCACATAGATGTATGTCAGCAAATCTCCCCTCCCACAAATAAGAACAAGGAGAACAAGAGCCCACCAGCCATCCAGTCTAGGAAGGCTGACTCAAAAATCTAGTATGTGAAACTGACAAATATGATGTTCTAAATAAATGGCAATGTAACTTGATTTTTTTATTAGAACTGATTATTATGAAGACATGATTTATATAATACACCAAACTTATATCTATCTGCCTCAAAGCATTTTTATAGAGGTGGAAACAGAAGAGATCATTATATTATATTTCATGTGGGGAAACTGAGGCACCAGAACTGTTCAGTTATTTGCCTGAAGTCACACAGCAAGGCAGGAGTGGGAGAAGAACCCAGCTTTCCTGATTCTCAGTCCCAATGCCAGACCATGCCAGGAGGGCCTGAGCCAGCCCCTGTTAGCCTAGCTCCAATTAAGGGGAATTAATTGGCACTGACTGGGTGTGGCCCGCCTGAGGGCTTGAGGAGAAATACCTGTGGGCCTTATTAGCAAAGGGGCTATATAAAGCTGGCAGGAAAGAAGCCCCAGGGGGAAGAGGAAAGGGAGGAGCCTGCGGCTGTAGCCCCCTGCTGGCTGAGTTAACAGACTGTATATAGACAGTGGTAGGAATTGACATTGTGACTAAAAGGGCACTGGTGCTTGCACTTTAAGCGGTCTCCAGCTGATTTGTGGCATGAGCAGCGCAAGGCTCTGTTACAGTCTAGAACAGTCAATATAAGGTTCCCCCTAATACAGGGGTCTGGGTGCTTTACAGTACTGTGGGTGGTGCTTTCCAGGGCATATGATGCTAAAGATAATAGGGGTACACAGAATGCATCTCAATGTATCAAATATTGCCCACAGGATCCTAGTACCCAGCCTTCCTCTTCCTGTGCCTGCAGCGTGAGGATGAAGCTGATCATCTTGGAGATTTTTATTGTTGGACAGCAAGCAATTTCTATTCAGCTGCCAGGAAAAACACAAGAACAAACAAATATTGTGACTTCATGCATGCATTTAAATTAGGGCTGTCAAGCGATTAAAAAAAATGTGCGATTAATTGCACTATTCAATAATAAATACCATTTATTTAAATATTTTGGATGTTTTCTACTTTTTCAAATATATGTATTTCAATTACAACATAGAATACAAAGTGCACAGTATTTATTTCTGATTACAAATATTTGCACAAAAGAAATAGCATTTTTCAATTCACCTAATACAAGTGCTGTACTATCTCTATCATGAAAGTTGAACTTACAAATGTAGAATTATGGACAAAAAATAACTGCATTAAAAAACAAAACAATGTAAAACTTTAGAGCCTACAAGTCCACTCAGACAAATAAGTTTGTTTACATTTGCAGGAGATAATGCTGCCCTCTTCTTGTTCACAATGTCACCTGAAAGTGAGAACAGGCATTCACGTGGCACTGTTGTAGCCGGCATTGCAAGATATTTATGTGCCAGATGTGCTAAAGATTCATATGTCCCATCATGCTTCAACCACCATTCCAGAGGACATACGTCCATGCTGATGACAGGTTCTGCTCAATAGCAATCCAAAGCAGTGTGGACCGATGCATGTTCATTTTCATAATCTGAGTCAGATGCCACCAGCAGAAGGTTGATTTTATTTTTTGGTGGTTCGGGTTCTGTAGTTTCCACAATGCAGTGTTGCTCTTTTAAGACTTCTGGAAGCATGCTCCACACCTCGTCCCTCTCAGATTTTGGATGGCATTTCAGATTCTTAAACCTTTTGTCAAGTGCTGAAGCTGTCCTTAGAAATCTTACATTGGTACTTTATTTGTGTTTTGTCAAATCTGCAGTGAAAGTGTTCTTAAAACAAACATGTGCTGAGTCATCATCCGAGACTACTATAACATGAAATATATGGCAGAAGGGGTAAAACAGAGCTGGAGACATACAATTCTCCCCCAAGGAATTCAGTCATAATTTTAATTAACAAATTATTTTTTTAACAAGCACCATCAGCATGGAAGCATGTCATCTGGAATGGTGGCCGAAGCATGAAGGGGCATGTGAATGTTTAGCATATCTGGCATGCAAATACCTTGCAATACTGGCTACAAAAGTCCCATGTGAACACCTGTTCTCATTTTCTGGTGACACAGTAAATAAGAAGTGGGCAGCATTATCTCCCATAAATGTGAACAAACTTGTTTGTCTCAGTGATTGTCTGAACAAGAAGTATGACTGAGTGGACTTGTAGCCTCTAAAATTTTGCACTATTTTGTTTTTGAATGTAATTATGTAACAAATAAAATCTACATTTGTAAGTTGCACTTTCACGATAAAGAGATTTCACTACAGTACTTGTATGAGATGAATTGAAAAACAGTATTTCTTTTGTTTGCCATTTTTACAATGCAAATATTTGCAATAAAAATAATATAAAGTGAGCACTATACACTTTGTATTCTGTGTTGTAATTAAAATCAATATATTAGAAAATGTTGAAAAACATCCAAAACTATTAAATTTCAATTGGTATTCTATTGTTTAATAGTGCAACTAAAACTGATTAATCACAATTAAAAAAGTATCATAATTAATTTTTTTGAGTTAGTCGCATGAGTTAACTGCGATTAAATCAACAGCCCTAATTTAAATGTTATCTACATTTACATGCAAATTAAGAAAATTCCTGGCATAGCTTGATGGGTGCAAAGGGTAGTATTCAAGCAGTAGAACCAGTGTAGTTATGTAGGGCAAGAGAAGTTAAGAAGGGGGTGTGTGTGGTGGTGGTGGGGAGGGGGACAGGATTTGATGAGCCCTGAAGGAATGAGCACCTCTTACACAGCTGTGAAGACTCAGCTCTGCAACGGTAGAGGCTCCCTAAATGACAGAGAGTTGGGACTATAGGTGGGGCATGGATGGGGCTGAGGGGTCTGCTACTACATGGGTCTTTGAATCCTTCTCCCTGTGGAGGGGACATCCTGCAAATAGAGGCTATTCCAGTCACTGAGCAGGAACAGTCTACAAAGAGCAACACTTTGCCAGTCCAGTTTTTTGGGGGGGGAGGGGGGGTTCTTTCCCTCTCTTCTCTGTAGATCTCCCCAGTGCCCATCTAAGACACTGGGGATGGAAAACTGGATTTGCCAGTGTATGACTCTGGCAACTTGCCCATGTGGCCCTCAGTGTTGCAAAATTTGGTTGGCACATCAATGGGAAGTGACCTTTGGGTGAGAATTAACCAAGTGCTTTGTTCTTAGCAGAATTCAGGCATGAGTGCATGTTGCAGAACATCCTTGACTGTGTGTGGGAGAAACTCAACTCCGTTTGTGTGACAATGGAGCTTCTGCAGGTTGCTATTTCTTGAGTCTGGAGTAGCTGCCTTTTGATACATTCCCCAGAACCATGGACTTGTCTACATGGAGACATCCAGGAAAATTAATCTGAATTAACTAAAGGTCTGAATTTGAAGTGAATTACGTAAACCACATTAAACCCCTCTGTGAACACCTTCATTCCAAATTAAAGCGGCTTTCATTTGGTTTAGTTTAATGCCTGTTAGAAGTGAATTAAGGCTACTTTAAATCCCTTTGTGAAAACTGCAGTTCAGAATTAACGTGGTTTACCCAATCCACTTCAAATTCACACCTTTAGTTAATTTGGATTAATGTTCCTTGATGTCTCCAAATAGACAAGCCCCTTATCTTACTACACACTTAAAAACTGGACTATGTAGCGTATTAGAGAAGGAGGCCTGGCGTGAAGACAACAAAAGGAAGCATGAGCTGATGAGTTCTGACATGATCCCCTCTGTGGTCCTGGGCAAGTCATTTAGGGCTAGATTATGATTTGGCCTTCACATCCACCCATGTGAGTGTCAGAACCCCCTTCACATACTCACATAGGCTACCCAGACTTTGGATCCAGACACATTGAAGTAAGTGGTTGCTGCATGCCACTTATTTTCTCCCTGGAGCAGGCAGGAAAAGGCCAGAGTCCCTTGACTCCAGTCCCACTAATGAAAGTTTGGTTTATGAGCTGGCATAGAGATGTTGTAATTTGCTGCTGATAGAGGCCAGCAGCAAACTCCTAACCCCCTGGGGGAACGAGGAAGTAGGGGAAGAATTGTGACTCAGGGGATTGTCTCCCAGTAATGTCACGTCCCAGGGCTGCTCCTACAGTGGAGTTTAACACACCGCCCCTTGGTAAAGACAGTGCCTAAAGGAACAATCTAACTCGTAGCCTCTGCATATCAGTGGTCGTGTTTTAAAAATAGGGCTGTTGCTGTCAGTGACTGGGACGTGGGCGGTCATGCTCAGTGTAGGTTTTTCCTAACTGGTTTCTTATGTTTTTTTGAGCCAAATTCTGCTGTCATTCTCAGACATGAAACAACATTGACTTCAATACAGTTGTATTTGTTTACCTGAAAGCCTAATTTGGTGTTAGGAGTCTAGGCCTACATTTTCAAAAGTAACTAGTGATTTTATGTGCTTGAATTTTTGGGTACTTAACTAGGGACCCCATCAAAGGGCCTGATTTTCAGAAAGTTGAATATACCCACTCATTGGAAATCAGGCCTCTTTCAGGTTTATCAAGTTGGGCACCCAAAATTAGTAGTCACTTTTGAAAATTTAGGTTCCAGTGAATATAATGTATATACTTACTACTATTGTAGCTTTGCTACTGTTGTAGATTGTAAACCATCTGCAGACTCAAGGTTGTTTTAAGTATGTCACCTTAAAAACGGCACTTGTTTTAAGCAGGACCAACTTACGTTTCCCCACAAAAAGGATTTGAAACATTTAAAAAAAATAATTGAGTAATTCAGGGGTATGATTAACATGTTTGTGAAAGGCAATACTTGTGGGGTTAGACATTAATGTTCCTGATGTAGCAAAGGAGTGATAATTGATAGCACATGTGAAATATAACTAAGTATTCTTGAAGGGGAGGGCAGGTGGTATGCAATTACTCAAGCTTCCACTAACTGTCAAAGGTTGTTTGTAAGTGAGGTCAACAAGATGTTGACTGTATGGTTGACTGCTTTATTTGAAGTAAAGATGTATGATCTTTGAATGAAGATATTAATGATGTGACAAAAATCTTGAAAAAATACTCATTTCCATAGGAATTACAGTTAAAGTCATGTACTAACAAGCTGGATGGCAAAAGTAGCTTCAAGGAACATAATATGATCGTGGATAATTGTTGCAAAAATAGAAAACAGGAAAAGGAATAAATCTGTTAATCTATTTAGCTTTTTTAAACCCAGATTTGAATTGTGAAGGTGTATTTTCTGTAATTATTATAGCTAGTGATTTTTCTTAATCAAATTAAAGCTTTCTTTTTGTAGTTTTACATATTCTTCATAAGTACAGATGGTGTCAACTTATAATCAAGACAATTTCTTTTTAACTTAAATCCTATTTCAGAAGTATTCCATATATGATCATGCAAGCCATGGCATTTAAGCTCCACTATTAGTAAGAATAACTTGAAGGAAATCTTTTAACTGTAATCACTAGTTGAGTGCTGAATTCAATGAACTTTCGTCTCTTGTTGCATAAGGCACGCAGAGCATCCTAATAAATTTTAGTGACTTTTAAATGTTGCATGACAGTGTCATCTTGAATAATACTTATAATATTGGGATAGAGCGATAGACAGAACATATCATCTATCTTAAAAGAACATTATTAAGGTTGCAAAGTCAAACACTCAGGACAGGTCTACGCTACCATTGAAGTCAATCTAACTTACATCACTCAGGGATGTGAAAAAGTGTCCGTCTCCCCACCCCTTCCCCCTGGAGCAACACAAATTGTTCACGGTCCTCACTGGCGCTATGTCGGCAGGAGAGCGTCTCCCGATAACATAACTTCTGCTTCTCGCCGAAGTGGAGTAATTATGCCAACGGGGGATGAGACACTTTGCCAGTGGGTTTCTCAGGTATTTGCTGGCAGAAGAGGAATGGTGAGACTTGGGAATGGTGGGTTCCATTCCACGGTCTGAAGGGACATGTAGTATAGTGCGCACAGATTCTTTTGCTCATTTGCCCTAACTGTGACCCCTTATTCTCTGTCCTGTCCAAACTCTTCTTGACCAGGTCCTGTCTCTTGATTCCCCTCCAGCTCCTCATCGCAGTTCCACGCTCCTCACTTAGCCAGTCCCAGTCTCTACCCCTCGGGCTTCTCATGCCAGTCCCAGTCTCCTTGCCCAGCAAGTCCTAGTCTCGCACCTCCAGCCTTTCCATACCAGTCTCCTCTTCTTCCAGCCTTCTTGTTGAGCCGGTACGATTCCCTGACACTCCCTGCTCTTCATCCTATCAGTCTCTCTCCTTCCCCCTACCCGCCTCCAGTTGCCTCCCCCATCCTACCCAAATTCCCTGTCTCCACTGGCTCCCAGTCCCAATCCCCATTCCCAGGCTCCACATACAATTCCAGTCTCTCTCTTTCCCCCATTTTCCTCTCCACCTCCCAGTCCTAGGCTCCTTGTCCAGCCAGTCCCAGCTCCCCCTGTCCAGCCAGGCCTAGTATCCCCCTAGTCCCAGTTTCCCTTCACTCTCAGTCTCCAGTCTCTTTCCTCCCCCTCCCCCACAGGATACTTGTCCTACTCTATCCCCCTGGCTCCCCAACAAGTCCTGGTTCTTGTCCCCTCAGCATTTGAATCAGACAGCTTCCTCCTCAGTGCTGCTTGGGCCCAGTAGGTGGGTATGGTTACCAACTCTCCAGGATTGGTCTGGAGTCTCCAGGAATTAAAGATTAATCTTTAATTAAAGATTGTCACATGATGAAATCTCCAGGAATACATCCAAAAACAAATACAACCAAAACTGTCAACCTTATAAGTGGGTCACTGACAGCAGACGAGAGACATTTTCTCTGCTTTCTGTTCAGGTGCCCAGACCTGGACCTGGTATGATCTGCGGCAGCTCAGATCTGTAATGGCAGGGAAAGTCCTATTCATTCCTGGGCTGGAGCATGTCCAGTGTGGATGGAATATTTGGGGACTTTAGCTGCTAAAATCTAAGAGGTCTCTGCAATTAAAAAACAAAACAAAACGGGGTTCTACCAATCCCACCTGTACTATGTGTGCGTGCATACACAAACAGAGTATATTCAGTATTCCTAATTTACCACCACATTACTCCAGTTTTATGCTGCTATAGCTCCATTGAAATCAAACTGGAGTGGCGAATGAGGCCCAGTGTTAATATCTTTCTAGCAATTTATAGAACTGTGACAACTCTTAAAATATGTTGAAACAATTGAAAGGTTTGAATTGTTTGTCATGCTCTGTCTCAGATAGTTAACGTTATAAAAACAACACTCTAAGTTTGAAGGGAGCTAATCTGAGCTTATTCCAATTAAAAAGAAAGCAAAACATTTTAAATGGCTCAAGGGTGATGGGAACTCTGGGACATCCATGACATCTGATAGGTGGGGATATTAGCCAGTGTTGACAGCCAAGATTTAAGGGAAAATGCTATGGAGTAAAGAATGTTATTCTCTGCTTTAAAAAAAATCCAGTTGTTGGTTTGAATGTCATAAATATTTGCAAGAGGCTTTTTAAAACCTGTGCAATTCTTTAAATATGTTGCCTCCAGTAGACAGCCCGTCTTCTGAAAGCCAGGAATACCTATTGTGGTAATCATCTATTTATTTACCGAGTAAATTACATGAAAAGAAAGGTAGATTGAAATGTCAGGTGTTGATTTTTTTCCAATTTGGCCACCACTTTCAAACTAAACGTTACATCACGTAATATTTGGATGAAAACTTTGTTTAGGCATTTTACAAGAAATAGGTTTCTAATTAAATGGTGAACTAAAAAGAATTTTAAATAGCAGTTTGAGATTCTTAAGGTTACTAACAGAATGAAGAGTCAGGCTTCCCATCCTCCTCTTCACTCAATAAAATACTTCCTCTGCAAAGCCTTCCAATTTAGATCTCTATAAAGACATCTGCATAACTTCACATTAAACTGTCTTTAAGTGCGATATATGTGCTTGAACTATTTTCTCTTTCAATTAGATTGTAAACTTCTTGGATCAGAGATCATGACTTCTTATTTATAGCATTGGAAATGCTGATGGAATTTAATAAACTAAAATTTAGACCAAAAAGTAGTGGGTATGTAGAAGTATTTCATCTCTCTTTGCATTGGCTGAATAGTCAACTTTAAGGGTGGAATTTTCAAAGCATTGACCTGTTTTTGCTGCCCTTGAAGTCAGGGGTGACATTTCAATTGACTTGAATGGGAGCAGAGTTAGGCCAATTAACACTTTGGAAATTCTCATCCGACATGTCTACCTTGAAATTATGGGTAGCAGCAGCCATCTTAAGTCTGTCTCTGTAAAAGTAACTCCATTAAGGATAACTTTGTGTTGACCTTCAGCTGGTGTGTTCTCTTATTTATATGGGTACTGTGGAAGTCACTCCATAGTTAGATATAAATGAACTGACACTACAAGCCCATTTTGTACCCCCTCTCCCAACCCCCCCCCCATCAAACTGATCTTAACATTGGTAAATTAGATCAGGGTCCAAGGTAGAATATAAGATCTAGCTGAGATCTAGTGCACAGGACCAACATTTAGTTGTGTAATATACAAGTTTAAAAGCATTTTCTTTAGTAACATCACTTGGGATCATTAGTTCTGGTGAGTTTAATATAGAATGCCAAATGCTTGCTGGAGATCTCAGCTTTCATTTAAATTAAAGTCTCCAGCCTTTTTCCTGGCAAAGACAGCTAATGGTGAAACCCAGTAATAAAAGAGGTGTGTTGAATGGTGAGAAAATTTTCTCTATCAATAGACTTGTTACTGGGCCTCTGAGCTTTTGTTTTTCTCCTCCTAGAGGCCTGAGGAGGTCCACAAGATTGGAGTGGGAAAATGCACCCATTTTCATCCCCCACTCCCAATTCTCACCCAGTCCTCTTCTCTGCAGACCTTTTGGAGGTCCTGTGATTTTCCCTTATGGTTTTTCAGCAGAAGAACTCCTTGCTTTCAAACCACCAATATGGGCTTGCAGCCCTCACTTCAATGTAGTGACTTGTTTGGGGAGTAGAGGAAATCTATTTAAGTTCCAAGGTTAACTGTAGCAAATGCAATAGCACCTTCATTCACCAAATCTCCCTTATTTGGACCTTCCCTCCCCATTCTTCGTGAAAACAGGATCACATCCTTCCATTTCCTTTTTTTAAAAAGTGTTAAAGCTTTTATGCATGGACGACTTCAGGAATTTAAACTTCACTGCATAGCTATTTATGTGGTGGTGTCAAAATACACACATAAATATTTGTCTGCTGAAGTCTTTTCTGCTTGAAGTTTGTACTGCACGCAGAGTTCAGACCATCCATCGCTATGTGCTGAGCTCTATCAGTCAGTGCTGGTTGAAAATTTTCCATTGGAAGTGTTTGCTTATTGATGGAAAATTGGGTTTTCAATTAAACAAATTTTTCATTAAAATTTCTACTTTTCAATAAAAACACTGAAAACAGTTTGTCCAGAAACTAAAGATTATGCACTTGATTTCATGCACATAACTGTTTTCCCTCCATTTATCTGAACCCTCAGATTGCCTGAAGGCATTTAGGGTGGAATTTTCAAAAGTACTTTATGGAATAAAGTATCTCATTCCCATTGACTTTCAATTATATTTAGATAATCAAGGTTCTATCGTAACTACAAAATAGTAACAAAATAGTTCAGAATTATTTCCTGGGAGAAGAGAGGTCTTGCATTTAAGGCATTGGGCTAGAGCTCAGGAGATCTGGGCTCAGTCACCAGCTTTGCCGTGATCTTTTTGTGTGTTCCTGGGCAAGTATGGGGAATAAATGGGTAGAACTGGAAGTATTAGTACATGAGCTAAATTATGACTTAATTGGCATTACAGAGAGTTGGTGGGATAAATTTCATGACTGCAGTCTCAGAGAACTGGAGAAGAGCAAACATAGTACCTATTTTTAAAAAAGGGAGAACAAAGAGGACCCAGGGGATAATAGACCTGTTAGCCTAATTTTGATACCTGGAAAGATACTGGAAGAAATTATTAAACAATCAAACTGTAAGCACCTAGAGGATAACAAGGTTATAAGGAATAGCCAAGAAGAAATCATGCTAAACCAACCTAATTTCCTTCTTTGGCAGGGTTACTGGCCTGCTGGGTGTGGGGAAATCCGTAGATGTGATCTATCTTTATTTTAGTAAGACTTTTGGCACAGTCCTACATGACATTCTCATATGCAAACTAGGAAATGTGGTCAAGATGAAATTACTATCAGGTGACACAACTGGTTGAAAGACCATATTCAAAGAGTAGTTATCAATAGTTCACTGTCAAAATGAAAGGACATACCTAGTGGGTCCCACAGGGGTCTGTTGTGGGTGTGATACCAGCCAATATTTTCAAGAATCCATTGGATAATGGAGTGGAGATGACAGAAAACGGTGAGAGGTTGCACTTTGGAGGACAGGATTAGAATTCAAAACAACTTTGACAAATTGGAGAATTGATCTGAAATCAATAGGATGAAATTCAATAAAGGCAAGTGCAAAGTATTACACGTCGGAAAGAAATATCAACTACAAAATGGGGATTAACTGGCTAGGCTTATAGTTAGGGCCCTACTGAATTCTCTGTCCATTTTGGTCAATTTCACAATCATAGGATTTTAAAAATCATAAATGTCATGATTTCAGATATTTAAATCTGAAATGTCATGGTGTTGTAGCGTAGGGTGCTGACTCAAAAGGAGAGTGTGGAAGGGGTCTCAAAGTCTTTGTAGGCGGGGGTCACGGTATTGCAACCCTTACTTCTGGGCTGCTGCTGCTGCTGGCAGCAACTCTGCCTTCAGAGCTGGGCAGCTGGAGAATGGCACCTGCTGGCTGAGAGCCCAGCTTGCAGAGGTAAGAATAGCATGGTATGGTATTGCCACCCTTCTGTGCTGCTCCCTTGACAGCTGGGCCCACTGCCAGCAGCTGCCACTCTCCAACTGCCCAGCTCTGAAGGCAGCAGCCATAAGTAAGTATGGTACTGCCACCCTTACTTCTGTGATACTGCTGGCGGAGACCTGCCTTCGGAGCTGGGCACTTAACCAGCAGCTGCTGCTCTCTGGCCACCCAGCTCTGAAGACAGCACAAAAGTGAGGATAGCAATACAATGGATGCCCTATAATAATCTGATCCCCTTTTTGGTTGGGACCCCCAGCTTGAGAAATGCTGGTCTGCCCCGTGAAATCTATATTGTATAAGGAAAAATACATAAAAGACCAGATTTCTTGGGGGAGACCAAATTTCATAGTCATTTGTCATGGCCATGAATTTGGTAGGGCCCTAGTTAAGTTACAGTGGATCACAAATTGAATGTGAATCAACAATGTGATGCAGTTGCGAAAAAGGCTTATATCATTTTGAGGAGTACTAGCAGGGGTGTGGTATGTAAGATGTGGGAGGTAATTGTCCTGCTCAACTCATCGCTGGTGGGGCCTCAGCTGGAGTACTAGTTCCAATTCTGGGGGACACACTTTAGGAAAGACGTTGATTAAACTGGAGAAACTCCAGAGGAGAGCAACAAAATTGATAAAAGGTTTAGAAAACATGGGGAAAAGGTTAAAAAAAACAACGGCCATGTTGAGTCTTGAGAAAAGAAGACTAAGGGGGCACTTGAAAACAGTCTTCAAATATGTTAAAGGCTGTTATGATGAGGGAAGTAGGACAAGAACTAATTGGCTTAAGCTGCAAGAAGGGAGATTTAGGTTAGACATTAGCAAAAACTATAAGGGGTAGTTACATTCTGGAACAGGCTTCTGAGGGATGCTGTGGAATCCCCATCCTTGGAAGTTTTTTAAGAACAGGCAGGACAAACACTAGTCAGGGATGGTCTAGGTTTACTTAGTTCTGCCTCGGCACAGGGCGCTGAACTAGATGATGCCCCAAGGTCTCTTCCACCCCTACATTTCTATAATTCTAAGATTTTAAGTTACTTAGGCCCAGATCCTCAATGGTATTTAGGCTCCTAATTTCCACTGATTTCAATGGACATTAGGAGCCTAAATACTCTTGGAGTTCTTAGTCTTCCTGTATCTCAGTTACTCACCCATCTGTAAAATGGAGACTCCATTTCTCTCACCCTCGTCTATTTGGGCTGTAGGCTCTTCATGGCACAGACTTCCTCTTACTCTATGTGTCTGTAAGGGGTCTCGGTCTCACCGGCGCTTCTGTGCACGCAATATTGCAAAATGTATAATTGCAGAATTCCTGCCTCTCCTCCACTGCTCTGTCCTCCTCTCCCTTTCCTTATTTTACTGTTTAGATTATCCCTGCCTAACTAATCCCCCCCCCAACCCTTCTCAAAACAAGAAAAATTGTGGAACCAAGTGATATTTGCTGGCATTACACTGATCACTCTGCTTGTTTGTTATACCCCTTTCCTCCACCCTATGTCTACCTTGTCCATTTAAATTGTAAACTCTTCAGGGCAGGAACTCTCTACTACTGTGTGTTTATACAGTGTCTAGCACTGTTGGGCCCCCTTCTTGGCTGGTCCCCAGGCACTTCTGTAATAAACATGATTAATAATAATGTAGTGTAGCTATTGTCACTAAAGGACCGTATCTTACCTTCACTGATTTCAATGGTATCAGGATCAAGTCCAATGTCTTCTGGTGACAGAAGACTCTGGATAGTCCACTAAGTCTATTAAGACAGTGGTTCTAAACCTTTCCAGACCACTCTACCCCTTTCAGGAGTCTGATTTGTCTTGTGTACCCCAAGTTTCACCTCACTTAAAAACTACTTGCTTACAAAATCAGACATAAAATACAAAATTATCACAGTTCACTATTGAAAAATTAGTTGCTGACTTTCTCATGTTTATTTTATATTTATAAAATAAATCGATTGGAATATAAATATTGTACTTACATTTCGGTGTATAGTATATAGAGCAGTATAAACAAGTCATTGTTTGTATGATATTTTAGTTGGTACTGACTTCACTAGTGCTTTTTATGTAGCCTGTTGTAAAACTAGGCAAATATCTAGTTGAGTTGATGTAATCACTGGAAGATCTTCATGTACCTCCAGAGGTACACGTACCCCTGGTTGAGAACCACTGTGTTAAGACATTTGCTCAAGAAACTCAGAAAGAAGTAAAACTTTCCACAGATTCATAGCCTTGTGATAGCACGCTATCTTCTGAAACCTGGAAAAAAGCAATTTGCTGCAATGCAAGTATCTTAGGAGGTGTGGGATCCTTTAACACTGGTTAACACCTCGGGCATTCTGGAAAGGCTCTGTTACATTAGGTGTATTTCAGAGATTTGTATATGCGCTAAATGAATCCTGCATCTTTGCCTTATAGCTCTGGGAATGCTAGGCAGATAATTAAGAAATCATAAGGCACAGGTGTGCCAGGTGAAGCTTGGTAGCTTGCTTTTGATCTAAATTGAGATGCTCTGGGGATTTAACTTCTTAAATAAAAAGGGCATAAATAAATAATTTTTTTAAGGTTGGAACACGCCAGCGAGCTATAAAACTTGTCTTGATCTACTCGAGTAGGTGATGTTAGAAGATTGTTTAAGGTAAGGGGATTGTTTTAAACTGTGGCATTGTTTTCGTTACCTTGGGCCTATTCCTTTTTCCTTTGGGACTTCCGCCATGGACATAATGGAAGCAGGAATGGGCCCTTGGTTATTGACTCAGGAATAAGTCTCTGTAGGGTGTCTTTTTTTAATGAATATTATGTAAAGAACCAAAGTCATTCACAATGCTTCTTTTCAATATTCATAATTCAAAAACGAGATAGCAGTAGTACATTCTCTAATGAGTTATTTCATGCGCTTTACTGGAGCTAGAGCAGGGGTGGGCAAACCACGGCCCACGGGCCGGATCCGGCCCCTCAGGGCTTTGGATCCGGCCTGTGGGATTGTCCCCCGTGGTGCTGCAGGCCCCACACCGGTCTCAGAAGCGGCCGGCACCACTTCTCTGCAGCCCCCCAGGGGCGGGGGGGCAAAGGGCTCCATGTGTTGCTCTTGCCGCCAGGCACTGCCTCCCGCAGCTCCCATTGGTTGGGAACGGGGAACCATGGCCAATGGGAGCTTTGGGGGAGGTACCTGGAGGCGCGGCAAGGGCAGCGCATGCGGATCCCTCCACCCCCCCTTCCCCCAGGGGCCACAGCGCTTTCCGGAACGGCGCAGCGTGGGGCCAGGGCAGGCGTGCAGGGAGCCTACCCTGGCCCCGGTTCGCACCGCTGCCACCCCAGAGCCGCTTTAGGTAAGTGGCACGGGCCGGAGCCCGAACCCCTCCTGCACCCCGCCCCCCAACTCCCTGTCCTAAGCCCTCTGCATGCACCTCCCACCCCTCCTGCACCCCTACCCCCTGCCCTGAGCCCCCTCTCGCACTCGGCACCCCTCCTGCACGCCAACCCTCTTCCAAGCTCCCTCATATGCCCTGCACCCCTCCTCTGCCCCAGTCCCTTGCCCTGAGCCCCTTCCTGCACACCACACCCCCTCCCACATCCCATACTCCCTCTTGCACTCCAACCCCCGCCCTGGCCCTGCATACAATTTCCCCACCCAGATGTGGCCCTCGGCCCAAAAAGTTTGCCCACCCCTGAGCTAGAGTATGTCCCTGTAATTGGCAGCTGAGAAATGTGTTTATCATCAATAGGGGAATGTTATAATAAGGATGATTTTTCTAGGAAACAATCACAGTAGCCTCATGCCACAATGTTACAGCATAGTGCAGGACTTACTAGGAGGGGGAAGGAAGGGTTGGGAAATATAAGAACACAACTTCCCACTTTTGACTCTTCATTCATTATTAGATCCAGTCTTGTACTGGCCCCTTTTATTTAAGGTTCTGAGATGGTGGATGCCTTTTTCACATTCAAGTCCCAGCTGCTACTGGCACAAGAAGGGTCGAAATACTGTGTGGGAGGCTGTTCTTGTGTATTTCAGACTGTAGCTAGAAGTGGAAGTACAAGAAATCTTGCAGTCAAGACTTTTCCCCTGAGTTTTCCAGTCTGACTTTGTAGACTTATGAGGTTTAAAGCAAACAAACTGGGTTGCTGAACATTTATGATATAACTATCCCTGATGTCATGGAAGGATCCTTAGGTTGCTAGTAGTGATGCACACTCTTTTTCTGCCTCAATCAATCAATGTAACATACAGTATGACTCTACAGAGTGGCTCCATTACAAGACAATGGTCTGCATGTTAAAAAGCATCACTGGTAAGCCTGTATGCCGTTGCAATTTTTCAAATATTAATTCTACTCTTGTTCTTTTGGAAAACAACAAAGGGCCCTAACCCACATTATAGACTGAAACTGAACCTATAATACGAAAAAAGAATGAGGTTGCGTGTCAGGCCTATTGGGTTAAAATGCTGTACTGAGGACTAGTTGTAATCCTGGCATAGCTTCACAATATATGGTTTGGGTGTATTAATTTCTTTTGCTTAACCCTGCTGAAAGGAAGATGAAAAGACCAGATGGTGTGGAACTCTGATATCCATTTCGGGCTGCAGACCTAACTTTTATCAAGTGTGGGGATGTTCAATTTCACATTCTTGTTTGAGTCAGATATAGAGAGAGGCTGGTGTTGCAAAGCTTTGTTCCAGATCTGTATCTAATTTTTTCTAAAGCCTGGTGTTTGGATCTGGGTTCCTGGTTTAGATCCATCTCTAATAAGAATTAAGACCTTGTGGTAGAACCAGATACTACATTCTTTTCAGCTCAGCTTGCCTGAATAAATAAGTGAATGCACACTATCTCCACAGATTAGTCAATATTATAACTGGTTGATTAGTTTTCAAGTGAAATGGGCTTTTTCTGGTTTTTGTCTAAAAATTGGAAACTGAACACTTAATATTTATCTTGAAATAGTTTTGAAAAAATGATTTTTTGTGGGAAATTTAAAAAAAACCAAAACATTTCCCAAAAAACCTAAAAAATTTCCAAAATGTCCTCTGAAGAATTGTTGTTTCCCACAAGTGCTAGTCTACATACAACATACAAGCCTACTGAAGTCAATGGGGTCATATAACATCTAAGTGGGAGCAGAATTTGCCCAAAATATCTTCCTTCCTCTTCTGATGCTCACATACATTTTTCACATCATAGCTTCCCCTCCGAGCTTACCCTAAACAATTACTTGCTGAGTAAACTCAAACATATTTGGAGGCTGTTTTCAGGTAAACTCACAAGGATTTGGATACTTCTCCAAATCTTGTCTGAACCTCTGGTATCTGCTGCAATTCTCATAAGAACAGGCCGTCTTTCAAAATTTGCTACAGTTCCTACCCTTCCAGTTGGGCTGGGAATGTTAATAATTATAGAGCTGTTCATCTGAGGATCTCACAAAGGAAGGCAAGTAGTTTATAAGGGCAATCTCCTTGCATGAGCCCCCCTGTAGGGCTGAGTGAGCAACTGCCTGTCCATGAAAACAAGTATATTGAAGCCACCATTCAGGAACCCAGTAAAGGGCACTCAAAACTGGGTGTCTCTGGGAGAAACCAGGTGACTTAATAGGCCTGACATCACAGCACTCTTATCAGATAGATACCGGTAAGTGTTGTAATCCCTATTTGGCAGGTAGAGTACAGAGAGCTTAAAACCTAGGATTTCCAAAGTGCCTGTGCATTTTGGGACCTGATCCAAAGCCCACTGAAATCAATGGGGTGTCTTTCCATTGATGTCAGTGGACTTTGGACCAGGCACAAACTAACTAATTCTCTTGGTGAAGTAGGTTAGTAATTGTTTTCCGATTTTAGAGATGGCAAACTGAGACACAGACAAGTTAATGAGTTCATGACTCTCAATTCCATAATTTGTCTACTATACTGCAATCCATCAAAAAACAAAAACAAAATACTTTTTCTCGGGTATTGTTTATGCCAGTTTTGAGCTTGGAATTCACTTATATGTCTAAGTTAGAAATGCCTGGAAAAAAAGAGGTTTAGCTGTGAAAACAATGATTAACTTCTGTATAGTTGCGTACATGGTACTGGTTTAACAACCATGATTGTAAAAATATTTATGCATCTGAGTAACAGTAAAGAAAATGATGTAATTGATAAAAATAATCCAAATAATTGATGTTTTGATGTCACACTGTATAGTTGAGGTTTTTTCTCTCAGTTAGACACAATCAGCAGAGTTCTTTTGTTTGTGTATTATGTGGGCAAATTTGCTATATGATAAATGTATGCTGCTGACTTATTGCCAGATCTCCCTAAGGTAAGAGGCTCATTTTCATCTTCTATTTGCAAAATGAAGCCTTAAATCTAATTATATCTTGAAGTAAAACAGCTATGATATGTTTTCTGTAAGTAAAGGGATTCTCATTTAATGTTCTTTGTGTTACTAGTTTTGCAATAAGTGATGAATTATATTGCAGGTTTCATAGATATTATAGATATTTATAGAATCTACTTGACGAAGCATTTTTAATGAGCTATAAGCTACTCTGGACATAGATTCAAAAATATACAGTTTTACAATAACCTAAAGTTTGTCAATAGGATTCTGACACTTGGGAACATAAATTGGCTTTGATCCAGGCATGTTTGATCACTGATTTCAATGCAGATCAAGAGCAGCATATTTTATTTATTGTATTGCACCTAAAAATGTTTCCAGTAGGTAGAAATGGGCAGTTTTCACTTGCCATTTCTTCTGGTTATTTTCTTCCCAGCCAACCATTTGGATCCAGATTGTGAAGACAGGAACATCCCTGATACATGACAGCATAGTCTCTTATGACGCTCATCATCTCTGATGCTGGAGATGTTGTGGGAAATCACCCTGCTAATTCAATTGTATCAGGAGTTGCAGGGATGTATTTTGTGAGTCATTGGGAGATTCTTCCTGTATTATATTGGAAAATAATGTTTTAGCAGATAACTGCAGAAACTCACACTAAACTGGATACCTCTTTAAGTCAACACCCACAAACACTGTTAAAACAGTAATAAACATCAGAATATAAATCATGCTACAGCAGCATCAGTTACCATATAGCTTTTGTAATCCTTGTACATTCTATGGTCTGGAAGGTGTTTCTCTGTGAAACAATAAAAAGCATCAAACAATCTCATCATAACTGATGGCAAGGCCCTTTTCCTAACATAACAGCTCTGGAGGGTGTTTTATAGCTTTTCCAGGGAGATGACATGAGCATGGTGATGAGCCTCCTGAAGCTGATAGGTGGAAGGCCATATCTTAAGATCCACTATTAGATATGAAAAAAGTTTGTCAGCTGCTGGAGGGTTTGTTAAATGAATGTCCTCTCCCTACACAAACACATAGGAGGTTGACCACGTGGTTATGTGTCTATAGTAATTATCCTTCAAGGAGTTAGATGGATTTGACATAATCTGCATGTCCCAGCTATGTTAGTTCCAGCATTCCACAGAAAGAAGATTCTGCAGTCTGATATAGTTAAGGTCCTACCAAATTCATGGTCCATTTTGGTCAATTTCACAGTCACAGGATTTAAAAAATCATAAATTTCACGATTTCAGCTATTTAAATCTAAAATTTCACAGTCTTGTAATTGTAGGGATCCTGACTGAAAAAGGAGTTGGGGCGGGGGCCACAAGGTTATTGTAGGGGGGGTTGTGGTACTACTACCCTTACTTCTGTGCTGCTGCTGGCAGCAGCGATGTCTTCAGAGCTGGGCAATTGGAAAGTGGCAGCTGCTGGCTGGGATCTCAGCTCTGAAGGCAGAGCTGCCGCCAGGAGCAGCACAGAAGTAAGAGTGGCATGGTATGGTATTGCCACTCTTACTTATGCGCTGCTGCTGGTGGGGTGCTGCCTTCAGAGCTGGGGGCCCAAGTAACAGCCGCTGCTCTCTGGCCACCCAGCTCTGAAGGCAGGACAGAAGTAAGGGTGGCAATACCACAACCCCCCTAAAATAAACTTGTGACCCCCCCCAACTCCCTTTTGGGTCAGGACCCCCAATTTGAGAAACACTGGTGTCTTCTGTGAAATCTATAAAGTAAAGGGTAAAAGCACACAAGACCAGATTTCATGGTCCGTGATGCGTTTTTCATTGCAGTGAATTTGGTAGGGCCCTAGATATAGTACATTATCAGATCAGTCAAACATGTAAATTAAGGTAACCTTTAAGTTAGAGTTTGGTTTTTCTAACAAATTAGCCTATGATGTTATATTCTGACATGAAGCCACATGTATGAACCATTGTATGTACTCCAATTTATAATTGCTTTGTAACAGGCTGCAACAGGCTAACACCATCTGTTAAGTATTTTTAAATTATTTTTTTACATGTCTTTACAACATATTCCATTGCATCTTATAATAAAGCAATTTTTCTTGAATACATTAATTCTTCTTCTTCATGACATTGCCTCTGCAGATCCCCACTATGAGATTGCATGCCGGGCCACATGATGACTGAATCCATTTCAAAGCAGTTAGCCAATGGAGGAGAGTGTATACGCCCTTCTGTTCCAAAAGTCTAGAAAGAGGGGTATTGAAACTCCAACACTCAACTTTCCTTTCTTTCCATCAGCCTGATCAGAATGGAACCCAATCTTCCCCCTACACAATCAACATTTCTAGTAGTGAATAGTTTTAGTTTAAAATATTTGTTTTCGCCTAAGAAGGAGTTAGCGTATTCAGTGAGAAAGATCCCCGTCCTATTCGTCTAGTTCTTTGCCTAAGAAATCTTCACATCCATCAGGCAAAGACCTTCTCATGGCAGCCTCTTCTAGGTCTCAACCTTGTTGGAGAAGTTCTTGTGTACATCAGGAAAGAAGGTCTTCAGGTTATTTTCCTGTGAGAAAAGCAGCCACATATTCTAAGAATTGGGATTCTTTGGATTTACCTGCTTCCTGTTCTTCCTGAAAGGGGAAACATAGAGGTGAACAAGCATCTCTGGATCTGGTAGGGACTTAGTCAAAGGTTAGGTCCAGTTATATCCAAAATACAGACAACCACCTTTTAACCCATGGTCCATGCCTTGCTTGTTAATTTGTTAGTCTTTGCATAAGAAGCCGCAGGCTTCTTTCTGATATCAGACAGCCTGATCTTTCCATTCCTCTTCTTCAAAGGGGATTCCAGGTCCATCACGGTTTTCTAGTT
This sequence comes from Mauremys mutica, assembly GCF_020497125.1. NCBI lineage: Eukaryota > Metazoa > Chordata > Testudines > Geoemydidae > Mauremys > Mauremys mutica. The sequence goes on from NC_059073.1 coordinate 276,893,718, forward strand.
AATGTGGGGGAAAAAATCAGAGGTTGCCAGAAATGTAGATTGTCGTCTTTGGCCATCTTGGGTTCATCTGTTTTTTTTTTCCTGTTGGCTCTAGTGGACCTAGAGGACCTAGAACTGACTTAAATTTTAGTTTTCAGTTGTCCAGATTATTACAGGCATAGAAGGATATTTCTGAATCAGTGCATCCTCATCCAATAGTTTAAGGTCATACCAAAACAAAATCCCCTTCTATTTCTATTTGGGAATCCTGCTCATAATAATTGTAGCTGAATGGTCACTAAGGATTAACTGGGTGTTATGGGTTGGAGTCATGCTTCATCCACCCTCACATCCTGTTTACTTAATGGCAGTATTCCCCACATGCTGTTGTGATGCGGTCAAATTAAATAGCAAGTTCCTCACCTGCAGTGCTATGAATAGATTTATTTTTGTTGCACGGAGTGGTCTCTTTACAAAAAGACTATATGGGATGTGGCCCAATCTCTTCTGTAAATGGAGGCTACAGAATGTGTGCTAGTGCTAATCCTTTCTTTTGCATCTCTGAGGAGAAAAATCCCTGCTTTGACTTCTCAAGATTGGTCAGGGCCTTCTGTATACATAGTTCCATATCTCAACAGGAGCACAGGAAGCACCTCAGGTTCAATGAGGAAACTGTGGTTGGTTGTACCAGATATAATACTTACTTGGGAAAGCAGCAACTACAAGGTTGTTTGCTGGGTGTCTGGCAGGTGTGGCTGCTAACCTTTGTTATCAAGGACTGCAGGTGTTTCCATGTATACACAACTGGCTTCTAAGGGCCTGAACTTATCAGGGTGTGATTTATACTCTAAAGATAACTTGTTCTCTATCCAGCAATCTAAGGATAAGAGAGACTATGGGAAAGTTGGTCTTAGTTCCACACAGGTTCAAGATTTATAAAGGCTTCCCTGCATTAGTTTGTCGTCTTAGAATATCCAGGGAAGACTTACGGTAGGTGTTCTTAAAAATGAGATCTAGACATAGTGGCCCCATCTGGTACAAGACACATGAACTAATTGGGGCTGAAGTCCATCTGGCTTGCATTTCATGCTTTTTCCCCCACTCCCTGATTAGATGGAAGGCAGGGGTAGGTCTCATAGATAATGCTCTGCGCAATGGTTTATTTGAATAGACAGGGATACCCCAGTTGTGTCAAATAGCAATGGGTCTGTGGGACTGGTATGACTTTAAAAAGGGATTGTCTTTCTACTTAGAGACTTGGCTTCAGCAGTAAGGTCAGGGACGAAATCCTGGCCCCATGAAAATCAATGGTAAAGCTCCCATGGATTTCAAAAGGCCCAGGATTTCACCCCAAGTCTTTGCTCACTCTAGAAATAACTTTATCTGATGGTCTGGATCCTAGGTTGTTAAAAGGGAAATTCTTGTATTTCTCTGGGAAAGTCAAATGTGTGCACAAAACTTTTCCATTAGAGGATCATGTCTGTAAGTGGAAATTATTTAAAGATTTGGATAGTCCAAAGAGGCACATCTAATCCCTTGTCCCTTTAATGGTCACTTTACATTATCTTTTATTATTGAAAAATTCTGGATTGCCTTGAGATATGACCAAAAGTTTCCTGGCTGCCATCTCTGCCTCCTATGTGCCTGTGCGAGAATTTCAGTCTTCTGTCATCCTGTGGAAAACAATATACTGTATAGAAGTTTAGATAAATGTGTATGTTGAGAATCTTAACTGGCAAGTGCATGATATTGAGATCTTGGATCTCTCAATTTCTCTGCAGGCTCCTCTTTGTGTATGCTCCTTGCATTTGTCATTGAAGGTTCTGTCACTGTTGATGATAGCATTGTTCAGGACAGTTTCAGAACTGCAGGCATTAGTGGCAGATAACTCCTGGTAAAAATGTTCATAAGGATGAAGTGGTCCAGCATTCTAAGGCAGAAATATTGTGATATACATTAGAACCCATCCCAAATTCTTGACTATAGTGTTCTTGGAATTTCATTTAAATCAGAAATTTTCTCTGTCTGTACTTTTCCTAAGACTCATGATCTTCCAAATTATGTCATTACACATCTTGGATGTTAAAAGGACTTTTGTCCTGTCAAAAGATATAATCAATACCTTTTAAAAAGCATGTTTGTGGCTTCTGATGAAAATTCAAGGGACAGCTGAGAAATGTTCTAAGCAGACAGTCTATGTGCTCCCTGATGATCCTGTACTGGAAGGACTTCATGACTTTTTATAAGATGGAGAAGCATCTTCAGCACTATCTCTTTGCTGGAAAGGCTACTACCTGGAGCTCAATACATTTCTTTACAAAATGTTGTTCACCGAATACTTGGTCCAGATCAGATTGGATGCTTCATTCAAGAGAGAAGTATTGTAGTTACCCTCCCTTCCCCATTTTCTTCTCCTGAGGAGTATCACTGCTAGCAAATTTTCTAACATGGGGATCTGTAGAGGCAAAGTGCTGAAGGAGAAAAAAGGGTTATCTAGCAAAGTAATTTTGTTCTCCAAAAGTATTGTGTCCATAGACTCATAATGACTCAAGCTCCTTACATCCGGTTTGTACATTTAAAGGATTTGGATGGAATTAAAGAGGAAATGAGGTCCGTTTGCAGGGTGGGGACCTTTATATAATTTAATCTAGAATACTGGAACATAGGGTCACTATTTCCCCTATGGCTACCTGCTTTGAAATGGGTTCCATTGCTGCATGGCATGACAACTGTTCCATAGGCTGGATCTGCAGAGGCAACACATTTGAAGAAGAAAAGCTACTTCAGTAAGTAGCCATTTGTTAATATACTTATACACAGTGGTGAGCTGGAGCCGGTTCTCACCGGTTCGCAGGAACTGGTTGTTAAATTTAGAAGCCGTTTTAGAACCGGTTGTCTCAGGACAACCAGTTCTAAAAGGGCTGCCCTGCCCCTGGCCCCAGCTCACCTCTGCTTCCTGGGCTCCTCCCCTGAAGGCTCTGCCCCTCCCTTCTCCTCCCCCTCCCCTGCTTCCCGCGAATCAGATGTTTGTGCGGGAAGCCCGGGACTCGGGAGGGCTCAGAAACAAGAAGCAGCTTGGCAAGGTAAGCTGGGGCGGGGGAGCAAGGAGGGCTCCAGGGAGGCATGGAGGGGCCCAGCCCAGTCCTGCTCCAGCCGAGCGCCCCAGCTCCAGCCGAGCGGCTCCAGCCCCGGGGTCCTGGGGGGGGGCACGACCCCCTCTGTGGAGTGAGGAGGAGGGAACCGGCTGTTAATTTTTTGGCAGCTCATCACTGCTTATACATGATAGCATATTCTTAAAGAATTATTTAAATAAACTGTAGTGTTTGACACAAGGATACTGTGATATAGTTTTCACTTACAGGGTGAAATCCTAGCCACACTGAAGTCAATGGCAAAACTCCCATTGACTTTTATGCTGCCAGGATCTCACCCATAGGCTCTAGGAAAATTGGTTCCAAACAATTTGTAGGGTTAGCTGGCTTAGCCACTTGTGAATTGTGGGTTCATCTCACACTCCTCATCACCATGTATTCTTCTTGTCTTTCTACATAGAATATTTCAAAATTGCTCAATCATACCATTTGCAAAAAATAACAAGTTTCCTCAAACTTATCTTTATTGCTTTATTACCAATTACCATAATCATCTGAAGTGCTCAGTGCGTTGAATCCATTGAAAGGAAGGTCAAAATAATTTTGACATTGAGCTTTTTGGGATGATCTCATCTAACTCATTCCTGGCTCAGTTTTGCTCTGCTACTGAAGAATTATGGGATGAGAATGACTGCCATTTTGAACAAACCCACTAAGGCACTGCATGTTTCTTTATCTTTATGTGGCTCTAAAGACTCGAGTAAGAGTGGGAAACACAGTTTCATTCAGTGTGAATGCTGCATTTTAAAAATCTCTTCTGATTCTTGCCAATATGCCTGCAAAATATATTTTAATTTAAACTTTCACTGCTTGGATTTTGCACTGCCGGGTAACAGGCATCAGAAATATGCAAACAGATGGATGATCAAGTTCATTAATGTTTGTGAGATGCTTTGATATGCTAAGGTGATGAGAACAGAGAAATGTTTATAAGCAAATAAATAATGTACTAAAGTATGAAGATAAAAAAAAACAGATGGCATTATGGGTATGTCTACACAGCAAAGAAAAACCCATAGCTGGCCTGTGCCAGCTGACTTGGGCTCCGGCTGCGAGTCTGTTTTTGCTGCGTAGACTTCTGGGCTCAAGCTAGAGCTCAAGCATTGAGATCCTGTCACTTCGCAGGGTCCTAGAGCCCAGGCTCCAGCCCGAGCCCGGAAGTCTACACAGCAATGAAACAGCCCTGCAGCCCAAGCCCTGTGAGCCCGAGTTGGCTGACATGGGCCAGCTGTGGATGTCTAGTTGCTGTGTAGACATACCCTCAAGCACAATGTTGACCAGCATCTCATCTGTGAGGTTTCCTATTTCAGCTGAAAAGCTCCACAATGGTGTTTCACAGCAAACACTCACAGTATTTCAAGCAGGGAGTGGGAAAGGCGGGAGAACAGGACATTGTCGTCATATTGTCCTTCACTATCAAAAGTTACCTCAAGTTCTTCAATAATACCTCGCTCTTTGGCTTCATGCATTATTAAACAGTCTTGGAAACGTCTGCAACCTTTGGGCAATAGCTAACTGTGATTGCCCTAAAAATAGGTCAATGTTTGTATAATGCTTGTGGCTTTTGTGGCACAAAATATATTTTTCTGTTTACTTTGACTGACTTTCCTCCCACCCCACCCCACCCCACCCCACCCCATTTCTTTGACTGTTTTTTCTAGCTGCATTGCCATCTGTTAAATATTGTTTCACTTCAAGGATATTTGCAAGACTAGGAAGCAGGCAGGATATTATAGTACTTAGAAATACTGGGGTTTTTTTGTCACAGACACACTGCAACTGTTATTGCTAATGGCAAGTATGTTTAAAAATGTTAGTAAAAGGTTTTGGTATATGCTAGGAACCTTGATGTGGATATGTTGGATATATTCCTGGTTAAGATGCACCCTGTTTCAGAGGGAAGGTCAACTGATATTTGCTGTTTGAAGAGCATACTTGAAAGCAAGGAATTAAGTTTGAACTTTGGGTTTTACTGGAAGCAGTGCTGGTTGCAGGGCCAGTTAAGCAAACATACGGACTCCTACATGCTCCATCAATATATACTTAAAGGGAAAGTTATTGTTTCTTAATTTTGAATTAGAGTGATCATAAAAGTCAGGATTGGTCTCAAATGAGAATTTTGCTGAATGCAGTAATTTGTTTAATTACATTTTGTGTGAAAACGTGCTCACTTTTTGTACCACTAATGATACCTCTCTGAAAATGAATGAAAATTCACTGTAGTATATTTTTGCACTGAAAACAAACATTTGTGCAATGTTTTCCACTCAAACACAGGCACATTTTCACCTCTCAAAATCCCAAAATACTCAGCAACATTTCCCCCCACCCCCATTGGTACTTTTCAAGCCTGTTACAAAATGTGAGTTTCCAGTTTTTTAAACGTATTGTTATGAATATTTGTACATCTTTATCTTAATTGCACCCTGCACTGAGTGCAACAATTACAAACATGAAATTCCACAATAGCACTTGTTACCCAAATCCCTCCCAACCCCAACTATCTGGGCGTGGGAAGATTATATGTGAAATAATATATATTTCCCATTTGTGCTCTTTAAAAATCCCCATGTTTCAGCATCGACTAAGTTGTGTTTTGGAACCAATCTTCTTTGAATGAGTAGTGATCACAGTGTAAGAACATCACAGTGACTTTTACCTTCATGAAAGCAATTATAAACTCTACTTTGACTTGGGAAGGTTCTGGACTAGGCCTTTAAAATATTGATTCACTAAGTCTGAGAAAATAAGGGTAAAATCTTACTGGTGGGAGGCATTACATTGATCCTCCTTAGACTTAATCTTAGCAAGGGATAACTTGAAATGAAGTATGTTCATCTTACAGAGGTTCTCTGCACCCCTCTATTGTCCAAGTAAAACTACCATCCCATGCAATAAGTGTGAAGTTAAAAATGCAGACCTGCTCCTTAGAAGAAGTTTGAAGTCATCACCACCTGCCTGCATCTCTGCCATTTCCCTGACCTGGGAACAAGCTTATGAATTGTTAGAGAGGTCTCAGTTCTTTCTGACAAAAAGGGACTCATTCCCAAAGGGGTAAATTCAAAGTTTCTCATTCTTCTCCAGTCCAGCAGCCCAAAAGTAATGCAGCCAAGATCAACCCTGTCACTCTGAACCAAGGCTTCTCCATCTCGGGGCTTTTCCTGCTGAAATGATACATCAGTATCCACCTCCACCTTATCAGTCTGAAGTACAGCAAAAGGATCCACTGGGAATTTTACTCTATCTTAGCCTTCGAGATGAGGAGACACTATCCTGGAGAAATCAACCCTGCCCCTTTCAAGCCAGCCTAACAGCACATGAGGACTCTCAACTCAGTGTCAGCTTGTTCATACCCAAGGCACTATTATGGTCTGATCTGGCACTTGGGGACAGAGATATCCCAGCAAGCAAGAAGTGCAGCTCAGCAGTCTCAACCTGATCACCTCCAGAGCCTTTATTCTGTCTAAGGTGCACACACAGCTCCTTCCTTCTTTTCATAGTGCACTCTCATAGAACATGCATGATGCTTCGCCTTTGGTAGCACCAATCCAGGAGCCTCCTGCAGCTTCATATTTCATATGCTGTGTGAACTGACCCTGATGGTCATACATAACTTACTAACCCCCCTGACGTTCCCCAGAGCCTCTTGTAGTACTATCTATCAGAGCACATGGTCAGAGCTTAACACGTATTAATAGGTGTAAATTAATTATTGTTCCTGCAGCTTCAAACAGACTTCCTCATAGTGACCATCTATTGGGATATATTTATTCCACTACTTCCAACATGAAAGCTGGGAAAAGTTAATGTATATTTTTATCAAAGCTTTTTGGATTTAAGAGAATTCTATCCTTTGTTTCATTTTTGGAAACCATTTTTTTTCTTGGGTATTCTACTAGATTTTATTACCTCACCTATAAATGAGCAGACATTTTGTCATGTGACTGTTTATAGACAGGTTAAATCATAGAATATCAGGGTTGGAAGGAACCTCAGGAGGTCATCTACTCCAACCCCCTGCTCAAAGCAGGGCCAATTCCCAGACAGGTTTTTGCCTCAAATGGCCCTCTCAAGGATTGAGTTTACAATCCTGGGTCTAGCAGGCCAGTGTGCAAACCACTGAGCTATCCCTCCCCCATTATAAAATGGAGCCACCTAATGGTTGTTTGTGAGATCTAACAGGTACACATTGCTGGGAAACAGGAAGTAATAGAGACTTTTGAGAGGACTCCAAGAGAGAAGGTGGTCTTAAAATCAGCAGAGTGATGCTGGTGTGAAACTGGAATCATGCAGTGGTGAATCATGCTTCTTATGTGTGTGTTGCATTTCAACAGTTAGAATGAAATAACGGACAAAAACTCCCTGGGTTAAATAATTAAAAACTTTCTACCCTTTGGAACATAGTGTGTGGAACATTCCTACACTGATGTGGGCTAGGAGACCTAATGGGTTTTTCACATCTCTGGCTTCTATGATTCTCTGGTAGTTTGGCAATGATTGAGGTATAATGTATGGCTGTTAATATTAAAATACGTGGTAATTTTAGGAAACCTGATATCCAGGTCCCCAAAATATGATAAAGGTTCTTTCCCTATATGGATCATGCCACACACTCTGACCACAGATGATATTACTATGGGGCCATGTTTCAGGAATGTTGTGTGTCCTCCGGACTTGTGGGAGCATCTTGAACTGCACACATTAAGTAGACTAGGGAGAATCCAAGGTTGTCTTGCTGTAGCCATAGTTCAGAACCAGGATTTGGGGGATGATGATGGTGGGAATGAAGGTAAAGTCAAGCTAAAGTCTAATAGCCAGCAGCCACAGAAGCTTATTGATTCCACAATAATGTCTAGCATAAATGAGTGTAACAATGTGGAAAATGCAGAATAAGAAGGCTTAATTCAGGACCCAAAGAACCAGAAAGAAAGAGGTGAGTGCTATAGTCAGACATTAGTTTATATAATAGTACAGTTTGGATTAGATACCTAATATATCCAGTGTAGATCTAGTCAAGGGGTCATTAATACAGTAAAATGGAGTAAATTGCCCAATCAGATTATGGGTGTTTATAGTGGTGGTAAATTCAATTCTAGAATGGATACATATATATATATATATAGAGAGAGAGAGAATATTAACACTATTGGATATATCTATTGAGACATCTTTCTATAATTTGCAGTTTTTATTTTAGATTAAGGAATGTGAAACAGTAGAAACTTAGGTTTGAGGGGGGAAATAGACATTTTAGAAGTGTTGGAAATCTTATATCTTGAAGTAACTTTTTACTATAATTAAAAAAGTGTCAGAGGATGTCTACATTTGCATGAGGAACAATATGTCCATAAGAGAGAATCCTCCTTATCAACAATTGTCATTGTACTCAATGGCACAAAAAATAACATACTGTAAATTTTCTCATCAGTAACACTGAACTTGATAAAGCTCATCTGATAGTCAGGAAAATTACAACTTTTCCAATCCATAAGGTACTGTTGATCTTAAAACTAATTTCTGATATCTCTGGCATGTTGAGATACACCAGCACCACAGCTCACAAAAACTCAGATGATAGTAGTGTTAAAGAATATTGCACTGTACAAGAACACTGAGGATGATGCAAATTGTATTTTGATCAAATCCACGAATTTTGAAACAGTAGAAAGAATAACAGAGAGGACCTCTCATTCTGAGGTAGCTAAGATTAAGGTATAGTGACTCCTAACTGGTATGTAGGTGGGATATATTGTCATACCTTCCAAGCATGTCACATTGTGAATTGCTATGAAGTACACAGAAATATGCCTGCATAGCCATACACCTGCCCTGTTGTAGACTCATGTGACTTGCCAAAAGGATATTGTTGATTTTTGTCATGTTTAAATCATTCTTTGGGATTCCAGGAAGAAGATTTCAGGAAAAAGCAACATCATTCATTATAGCTTTACTGAAAGATGCCTGTAACACAGACCACTACTGTCTTTAAGTAGTTAACTGGCCTCAATTTATACTCACATATAAACTTACCTTAAATGGACAGTATTGAGGGCATAGGATTGCACAGAATTTACCAGGACCCTACATTAATGCGCAGATACTATGGTGAAGGAGGTCATAAATAGGTAGGTAGACAGATTGAATAGGACTATATGATTGTGGAGAAAGAGAGAGAGAGAATGATAGGCATGTGGATTCTTAATGGCATATCGTCATCTAGTCTCAGCAGAAAGAGGAAAAAAAGACTGTCATCTTCCCCATAGACTATGCTATAGATCTGCATCACACAACCGTAGGTGTAGACATACTGGGTCAAATCATGTAACAGATCAGAACAAATAAACTGCATGTTCTACTGGAGGTGGTTCTAGGTAGAGTGGCAGTAAAAAATAAAATGGCTTTATCATTGTAGAAGATCGTGGTGGCATTCACCATTTTCAATATCATACGGTACAGAAAGAAATTTTTAAAGCTTGCCCTGAATTGTACAAGTATTTAGCAAAAAGCAATCACCATACAATTCCAGTCATCTGAAAAACTATGAACCACGTGAGACCATCACAGTGGACACATGGGGTGGAAAAGCCATCTGATCTCTCTTCAGGGTTATAAAATGTTAGTTAACTATGCTGAGCTTGATCCTCGCAGGAGTGGTGATCCTCCAGGAAGGTGGCATACACCTTCAATGTTTATGGAAATCAATAGAAGTTTAGGGAACACAGCCCCTTGCAGGGTCAGGCTGTTTGTCATTAGCATTTATCTAGTCATATGGTTATCAACAGTCCCGTATTATATGGGATGTCCTTTATTTTAATGAAAATTTGGCTGTCCCGTATGGGATGCCATTCATCCTGTATTTCAACCACAGTGTTACAACTAGCAACCCTGTGTTTGAAAACTCACAAGGGCACTCAAATTTGGCCCATCTGCCCCTCCGTAGATGTTTATACAGGGGTCACGTCAAATTTGAGTAGCATTGTGACCTGGCGCATGGAGTTGCAATGCCATTCAAATTTGGCCTGGTCACCCTCCAGAAATATCTACAGAGGGGTGTCTGGACCAGATTTGCGTAGGACCAGCAGCTCTTCAACTGTGTTGGTAGATGGCAGGAGGTCAGGTGGCCATGTGGGGTGGTGGTCTCTGGGTGACATTTAAGGCAGGAACAAGGAGTCCATGTTCCACTCCCCTTGACCCTGCTCACCTGGGTTGCCAGCCACTCTGAACATGGATGCAAGCCTTTTATGATGCTGCAGTGTTTGCCAGGCTGTGGACATGGGTTCCATGGGGACAGCTCAGTGCTGGACTCAGGATGTGGAGCAGGAGACTTGGAGCTAATAATGAAGCTCTTAAAGCCGGGTGAGGGTGTGGATCAGGCAGATGGGAGGCGCAGGGGGCCATGCAGTGGGGAAAGGCAGAGGAGGGTCCTTGGGTGGGTGCCAAGGGGAAGCAAGATTCCCCTGAGCTTTGTGAGTGGGAGAAGCATAGAACAGCTTAGTCCTTGGCCCCATTTATCCTCTTCAGGATGCAGCCAGTCTCCCCTGGGGGTCAACAGTGTCTACTCCTGATCCTCTTCTTTGGTCTTCTGTTGCTCAGCCCTTCGGCCAAGTCACATAATGGTTCACTCCCCTTCCGGGGTAACTAGAGGTGCAACTTAAAGTTCACAACGTCCAAATGTACAGTTCTTCTGCCCCTCTTGGGCTTGACTGAATTCCACTGCCTGGCCCCTTCTCCTGGTCCCTGAAGAGAATCTCTCTTCAATTGCTTCCTCTTCAGCAAGATTCTCCCACTGCTTCCCTTAGCCAGGGACTCCAACTGGTGGCCTCTGTGGATCTCCCTGCCCCTTGTGGCCTACATCTCAGGGCTCCTCCACAGGAACCTACTCTGCTCCCTGTGGAGTTTCAGCTGGTTTTTTATAACTGAAGGGCTGATTTTGATATTTTACAAAGAAGTTGTCATTTACATGCTAAGCATGTACAGCACGACTATTAAATACCAGCAGTAGAACAAATAAGACATATTTCAATAATCAGCTACTCCAGAATGATGATCTCAAGAAATCCCACTGACTGAAAATAAATTCACACCTCAGAGGACTCATTTACACTAATAAACTTTTCCAGAGGAAAACAGTAGTATTACAATTATTAGGTGCTGATTATTAATATTTATTATGTACCAATTTTAGATAAATATCATTGTACATGTTAGCGTCTGTAAATATCCTATGTGGACTATCTTCTAAGTATAAAATGATTCAACTGGTGCTTGTAAAAACTCCACTTAAATACTTAAAATGAATCTCTTTGTGACAGATAATTGGCTGTTAGCCTATTTTTTTGTTATTGATTTAACTTCATGCCAATGTACACAGGTGTGCTGGCTGGCTGTTCTTGACTTCCAAGGTACCCTCTTTTGGCAGGACAATACATTGTTGCATAATAAGATTATTCCCCCGCTTCAATCTTAAGTTTTTTCAAAATTTGTATTTTAAACTTTTGTAGGCGTGTATGTGGGGGAGAGAAAAATACAGTGTTGGCATGAAGTATGTTTCCATTTATTGTTTGAGGTGCTCAGGTAAACAGCAACATGTAGATAAGATGTCTGCAAATATATACATTCACCAGCTAATGAAAAAATGCTTTATATCAATTAGTCTGTTTCTCACACTAAGATACTATGTTGTTGTCAGATTACGTTTATTTCAGGAAAAAGTGCAACACAATATGTGTTGCACTGTGTATAGTGCAGGTGCCATGTGTACAATGTGCTCTAAATGCATACAGTGGATGAGATTCACCCTTGTACAGAGAGGCCTATGCTCTACTTTAGTCCAGCTAAAGGCCTAGTTTGAATACTTGGGGTGAAATCATGGCCCTTCTGAAGTCAATGGGAGTCTTGCTGTTGACACCAATGGCATGTCATCACTGCAATGTAAGCCCAGGGTTAGTGGTACTTGAGTCAGCTGACCTGTGTTAGAGAACCCAGGGATTGAGCATCTACACTGATTCTTAACTCTATGTTAAGAATTTTCTAACCTGGGCTCAAATCTGTTGCCAACCAGTTTGGTATTGAAAAGTTGACTGTAAGTAAAGTGGTGGTGGAGGTTTCTGAGGCAACCAGCCATCTGGTTTATCCCAAGGAGGTGGGCGTAAAAGATATTCCTGAACTAATTGCTGGCTTTGAGAAAATAGGGTTTCCAGACTGCTCTGGGGCCATTGATGGGACTCATGTGCCCAAAGTTTTCCCTTCTCAAGGAGCACATGAATACATAAATAAAAAAGGGTACTACTCTATTGTTATGCAGGCCCTCATTGACCACAGATGTCCATTTATGAACGTCTGTGTGGGCTGCACTGGGAAAGTTCATGATGCCAGGGTTTTTTGCCGATCAGAAGTCTACATTCATAGATTTGGCTTATGAAACCAAGCCCTTATTTCAGAGGCCCTTGGCAAAAGGTGGTTTAGTTACACTCTCGGAAGGTGCAGATTGGTTGTTGAATGTGCTGTGGGCAGACTGAAATCTCATTGGAGATGTTTACAGACCTGTCTGGAAGTCTACTGTGGCTTGCTGTGGTCTTAACAATCATTGTGCAGCCAGAGGTAAGCCATTTTCCCCCTCAATGGACCTATGACAGCAAGGGGCCTCTGAATTGGTACTCTCAGCCAGGAAGTGCACCTACTACAGCTAGAGCTGTACCTGGGCAACAGAAATCAGGCATGCTTTATGCTTCCACATTATGGACTTGCATAGCCCAAGGGAAGAGGGGAAATAGTACCTCTATAAATATACTTGAGGGGGACAGGGCTAATTGATTGGGGGTTCAGTGCTTGGAAGGGGTGGGGGCTTGATTGCCATGAAATGAACTTATGAATGATATGATGACTTATGAAATGGGGTGAGAGCGGAGGATGATTCACAGTATGGATTCATATAAGGAAGTGATTGATGTGGTTTGCTGTACCTAACTAACAAAGGAATAGTGTCTGTTTACTAATTCCTAATTGTTCCTGATCATGTGTTTAGCTTTATTATTTCAAATACTGATTGTATGATAAGATGCAGTGATAGCACTACATTTTCTTGATGACATAAAAAGTTTTATTCATGAACATGTAATAAAACAGCACAACATTCACCCATTGCAATGCGTGCCTGCTGCCATTACAACAACGTAACAGTTACAACAGAACCTTTCCAAAACAAAATAAGTGCATGAACAAGCGCAAACATGACAAACTCCCTACCACTGCATGTCCTCTGGCCCCCAGTTCTCCTTTGCCTTCTCTCCCCAATTTCTGTGCAGTTGGCACAGGATAGAGGCTAAAGATGGAGGACTTCATGGGGCTAAGTTACCCTGCCCAGCTGCTCATGGGGCCTGATTGCATGTGCCACCCAGCCATGGAGTTTTCAGGCTGTTTCTGAACTGAGGGTACATCACAGGGGAATCAGGCGGTGGTGAGGGAGATGCAACAGGAGCCTGTATGCTTGTAGCCATGATTGAGATGAACCAATCCAACATTTCTCTCTGCTGAGTTCTTCCCTCCTCCTTTAGCCACCATTCCTGTTCCAGGGACTGCATTGCAAGCGCCTGCTCTTACACTGAAACCCTGTCCTCAAACTGTGCAGGGAGCCTCAGCCTTCCCTCCTGCCTCTGGGCAAGCTTTTCCTCTAGTCTTAAGTCCATCTGTTTCTGGCACTGGAACTTCTTGTAGGCCATCTCCAGGACTTCAACCATAAGTTTACCATGGAAGCACTTCTGCTTGGAATGGTCTGTGAAGGTATGTTGGGCCAGGCTTGTACTGCATCGTGGGTGAGCTGTGGAGGTACAGTAGCCAGTTGAGGTCAAGGGGCCTGTAGTAGGACAAGACAGAGGGTTATTGTCTGAAACAGCTCAGTGGAGGAGCACAGAAAAAATTCTTGTAGAATTTCAAGGACATGGAATATTACATTTCAAAACTGAACGTCAATGTATTGTGGAAGGGATGCTTCAGACCACAGAATCTCCTTGGACACAGCCTGGTTAATGGCAGTTAAAGAAATGCAGAGACAATGGTAAGTTAAAAATTCAAAGCTGTTTTTGTTTTATAAAAATTGCATACCTACTTGGGTTGGGGAAGGGGCGGGGAGTAGTCTGGCTACAAAAGCTTTTTCAATCATTTCACGTCTTTCACGTTTTGGAGGATATATCTGTGCTTATGCTGCCCCGTTGGCAAAAGGAGATGTTATTCCAAGCTGTTGGTGGGAAACCTTTAGCCAAATGTCTAGTGACTGACCATTGCATCTGTGAGTGGAGTGGGCTGGTCAGCTATTGAGGTGGCCCTGGAAAATATGCCCTTTCCCGCAATGTGACTACCTATCTGAAATTCCTGCTTCAGGAAAACTTTGCCGCTATCAGCACCTGGGATTGGATCAGAATTCATGAGGAAACCAACAGGAGTTAGATTCCACGTGGCTTATGCTGTTATGGCTGCACGCAAGCACATAGAACCGCACAGTCTTTCTTCACCCCTCCCCCAGCGCATTTCTGGACAAAAATTAAAACCCTCGTTGTACTTGGGACAAATGATTTTGTCACCCATGGCCTGCCTCTAATTGAAATGGACTAGATTTGGAAATGGAGCACATTTTCACTCCTCCTCTCCTCAGAGTTCACTGTTCCCAGGTCACAGGTTTCAGAGTGGTAGCCATGTTAGTCTGTATCAGCAAAATAAATGTGTTAGTCTCTCAGGTGTCACAAGGACTCCTCGTTGTTTTTGTTCCCAGGTGGGAACTATAGACAGTTGAGTGGTTACAGAGTGGTAAACTTAAAGGCACGGCAATATAAGGTTGTTCTTTTTAAGAAACAGGAATGGCACTAGCAAAATTCTGTGCTTTTCCAGTAAAAATACTCTTTCAAGGTGTTCTCCACTCTTTGCATTTCCAGGTCACCATTTTGAATTCCATGTGGTGGAGTGGAGGGGCAGAGAAGACGCCAAGGTGCTGGTATACAATCTGCCATTAGTGGATACATGCTGCTAGCTGTGGCTTCTCATAACTTTGGCATTGGCTCATAGAGTGGAAGTCCCTCCAATGATTGTATTAATGAACATTAAAATGTAGCTAGAAAGTCTCCTCTGGGACTGGTTTCAGCAACAGAGTGACTTAATGGTCTTCACTTGGTGCCTGCTGCTGACTACCAGTTCCCATGATGGATTCTAGGGCCAGCAGGGCACCATCCCAGCTGACCAGGTCATCATGCACCAGGGTTAGCTCTGTGCTGGGCACAGTGCCCTGCACTCGGTCAAACGTGTCATGAAATGGGCATGATGCTGGTGATTTGCCTGAGGTGCGGTTCTGGTCCCTGGTTTTCTGATACTCACTCTTGAGCTGCTTAACCCACTCCCTACCCTGCTCACTGGTCTGATAAGTTTGTAAAGATGTCAGCTTCTTTGATATTTGCTGGTATGCACGGTCATTCCTGGCAGTCTTACGAAAGTAGGCAGTTTTGCTGGCCTCGCATCAGAGATTCACCAAAATTTGGCTGTGCTCCCATGACCATGAAGCAGCATGCTTTGTTCTGGTCAGTTTCCATTACAAACACAGAAGGCTCTCTGATGGTGTGTTTGCAACTTGGTGGTCAGAAGCCAATGGAAGGGTTAATGCTGACTCAGAGCTGCTGCTGTACACCAAGAGGGTTTGCTTCCATTTTCATATGAGTTGACTGGAGATTTTTGGGCTAGAGAGGACAAAGGAGGATGGCTTATGGGATTGTGGGGATACTTCCTGCTGACTCCCAGGATCCGAGTCAAGCAGGACTGCATCTACACTACAGAGCAATAGGGCTCAAACCCTATTGGGTTGACTTGGGCTTGGACCCTCCAATCCTGCAGGGTCCTAGGACCCTAAGTCTGAGCCCAAGTCTGAGAGATTTTTATGTAGATGGAAGTGGAGTTTGGGCTTAAGCCTGAATGTCAGCTCAGGCTTAAATTGCAGTGTGGACATCTCCACTGGGGCTGGTATTTCAGACCTGGTGGTACAAAACATATAGGAAAAAGCTCAGTCTGAAACAGACAAGACAAAGGCACAGGTAAGGAGGAGAAAGTGGGAAGTGTTTCTAAATGAAATATGTTGTAAGGAGGGATTTGAAAGATGAGAGGAAGGTTGCTTTATGAACAAGATATTGAAGATCATTCCAAGTACATGAGGCAGCGTAACAGATGTGCAAAGACCACGTCTACTTCCACAAGAGCAGAAAGTGAATGTGGAATAAAAAGAACTTCATCAAAACCAAGAACTTTGAACTGTGCAAAAAGGTTTAGGATGGCTCTTATTTTACCCTAACTGTTCTTTCCATCAATTCTGAGTTAGTAGAAAAGAGTTGTTTAATCTTATGCTAATTCCTAGTTGTCCACATTTGGCTGCCAGACAGGTTGCCATAATTCAGCATGGTTCGCTGTCTCCACTCCGGAGGAGGCCAAGCCTGGAACAGCAGAGCTATTTCAGGTCAGCATCGAAGGGTATTGTTTAAATAGTGATGAGAAGTTGCATAGAAGTTAGCTGTGCAATCTCTACCCTCACCCAAGCAATGATATTCTTATGCTGGTCCTTCACGTTCAAGAGAACTAAAACACTCACAACTTACTTTATTGTTAAAGTCTAGATCTTAGTGGCTAGATCTGAAATTCCATATTATGTTAGTATTTTTCCACTGAGATCATGAGTACTCCTTCAGAGCCATTAC
The DNA here is from genome assembly GCF_020497125.1 of Mauremys mutica. Taxonomy (NCBI): domain Eukaryota; kingdom Metazoa; phylum Chordata; order Testudines; family Geoemydidae; genus Mauremys; species Mauremys mutica. The sequence goes on from NC_059073.1 coordinate 276,910,570, forward strand.
CATCTCTGAGGAAGTGTATTTCACACTACTTGTAAATGCATACTTGGGGACTTTTTAATATGTGCATTATTGCAGAGCTATTATGTTTTGTAATGCTAAAGCCATCTTGGGAACTTCTTGAGCATGCTAATTCTTGATTCAGGCTGCAGTCGCTCCAAAGGAGCAGTTATAGGCTATCATGTCAAGTTTGGCTTAGAGATGCCTTAGGTTAGAAATCATTGTCACCATGGACAAGAAGTCATTTGGGTCTATAGCGTAAGTGCAGATGCTGCATGTTCACTAAAACTCCTTATGAAATATTTATCAAAATCTAGTTTATCTGTATGCATAGTAGACACTGTGTTTTAAAATTAAATAACTGTTTTTTTTCTTTTTAAATACCCAAAGACTTTAATCTACAATGTACACTAATGGATTTAAACATTTTCAGTTTTAAAAGTTAGAACATGAAGCTTTGTTTTAAGAGGAAATAAAAAACATCTGAAAGTAAAACTCCTTTTTGTTGGAGGATTCTTATATTTGAAATGAGTCAGTCTGGGAAATCAGATGTTGTGCTTCTCTCTCTCTCGCTCTCTCTCTCTCTCTCTCTCTCTCTCTCTCTCTCTCTCTCTCTCTATGTGTGTGAGAGAGACAGAAAAAGCTTTGCACTCAGATGAAGTTCTAAAGAACAACATTAAATCCAGATCCCTTTATTTTCAACTGATTTACAAAGCCCTGGAAATAACAGCAGGGGGAGGAAGGGAGTTACATAATGGAGATACAGACAGACATAATGATTATTACAGTGGTGCAAGAATAGGTGCTGGAGCTAGAGGTTCTGGGGGTGCTGCCACATCCCCGGCTCGATGTGATTTCCATTATCTACAGGGTTTACAGTTTGGTTCAATGGCTCTCAGTGCCCCCACTATACAAATTGTTCCAGGGTAAGCAGGTACCACCATGTATGGTATTGTGGGCAATGTGAAATCCCCTTTTAAAAAAAAACTTCTTTGCATCAATGTACACAAGACAATGTTTGGTAGCTGCTACTGTACTGAGTAGAATTCTTACAAAAAGTCTCACTATGTAACAAAGGGCATGCTAAGTCTATGCCAAGAAAAACACTTGTTCCCAATACACACTCCCTGACAACCCGGTAGTGTATATTCTACCAGTACTGCGAGCAATTTGAAAGATATTAAAATGAATATGATGAAATCTCTCATTTACTGGGTTGGCAAGTTCCCAGGGAGAAGGGTGTCTTTAATGTCTTTCCTTATTGACCTCCTCCATCTAACTGAAGGAGTGTAATGGCTGGACTCCAAAGAGAGCCATATACAGGCCTCCTATCTGGAGAAAGTTTATCAAGATACAGGCTGTTGGAGGGATGAAAAATAAAAGGAGGGAGAATAGGGATTGATGGATGGATCGTGGAGTCCTCTTCATATATATATATAATTATGCTGTAAGGGAAAAGATCATTGTAAAATACCAAATGATATTTCTCTAACCTTGGGGACACCTTGAAATGTAGCAGTGCAATAACTGGGAATGGAAAGGGGTAGGGTTTGATTTTATACTGACTTTTCATTCTGCAAAATGGAGAAGGACTCATTGTAACCTTAAAGCCCCTCATTGGAGCTTCTGAGCCCCAAGAAGAAGACCGCCTAACAAAAAGAAGCATTTTTGGGAAGAGCAATTCCCCTTAATAACTTCTGGAAATAGGACCTTTTTTTGCCCATTCTATTCAGCCTCTTGAGTTCCTTGGAACAAAGTTGTTTGTTTTCTTCCATGAAAAATTCCCATAAGCCTGTTAAGTGAAAAAATGCCTGTTGTATGGTTGAAGCATTGTAATCTCTATTTGGAAATGACACATCACAATTATAATTTTGTCCTCTGTTGCTTTAAATATTGATATTCTATTATAGGGATTCCTAAACCTTTTCATAAGGTGGACAATATCATGAAAAGATTCATCTGTCATTTGCAACCAAGGAACATCCCTGTGACAGCTACAGCAATTGATTACATTGAAAAGTAATTTGAGAAAAATATTTAATGGATTTTAAGCTTTCATTAATGCCGTTTAGTAGTTGGAAGCAATGAGGAGAGCCAGCACAACGTGACCTGCCAGCTCTCTGAAAACTACAACCATAGTTTGGGAACCTCTGCTCTGATATTATTAATCAAACATAGTTATCATGAATTCTTTTCAGAATATTCATACAGATTCATTTTGAATCTTTGCTCAAAGAAATTCCAATGTTTATAGCAAAATCTTATTCCTCTAGCCATAAACTACCTTGTCACAACTGGCAATGGTTTAGTTGCTTCAATGCAGGATTGTTCCAGCTGAGTGCTGTAGAACATGAAAAGGTGTCTCCATGACCTCTCTGAGGGAACATACCAATGCACATTCCAGTCTACCTGAGATTCTAGCTATTCCCACAGGGCCTTATTCAGCACTTTCTGAAACACTGCTACTGATTAACATGGGTATTGGACCAGGCCCATAGAGAGCATGTTTGGTTGCTCTGGAGCTAGAAACCACAACAGTAATTTGGTTGGTTGTCTGATTCCTAGGTGATGAAATGACTTAATAGGGAACATCCTGGTTAAATTGGAAAAGATGGGGATCGAAATGAAAATCCAGAGGTGGATAAGGACCTGGTTAAAGGGGAGACTGCAGAGGGTCGTATTGAAGGGTGATCTGTCGGGTTGGATGGGGGTTACCAGTGGAGTTCCTCAAGGTTCGGTTTTGGGTCCAATTTTATTTAATCTATTTATCGCTGACCTCGGAACCAAAAGTAGGAGTGGGCTGATAAAGTTTGCGGATGACACCAAGTTGGGAGGTATTGCCAATTCAGAAAAGGATCGGGATATCCTCCAGGGAGATTTGGATGACCTTGTAAACTGGAGTATTAGTAACAGGATGAAATTCAATAATGAGAAGTGTAAGGTTATGCATTTAGGGATGACTAACAAGAATTTTAGTTATAAGCTGGGGACGCACCAGTTGGAAGTAACGGAGGAGGAGAAGGACCTCGGAGTCCTGGTTGATCGTAGGATGACTATGAGTAGGCAATGTGATGTGGCCGTTAAAAAAGCTAATGCGGTCTTGGGATGCATTAGGCGAGGTATTTCTAGTAGAGATAAGGAGGTGCTAGTCCCGTTATATAAGGCGTTGGTGAGACCTCATTTGGAGTATTGTGTGCAGTTTTGGTCTCCCATGTTTAAGAAGGATGAATTCAAACTGGAACGGGTACAAAGAAGGGCCACTAGAATGATCCGAGGAATGGAAAGCCTGTCGTATGAAAGGAGACTTGAGGAGCTCGGTTTGTTTTCCTTAACCAAAAGAAGGATAAGAGGAGATATGATTGCACTCTTTAAATATATCAGAGGGATAAATACCAGGGAAGGAGAGGAATTATTTCAGCTCAGTGCTAATGTGGACACGAGGACAAATGGATATAAATTGTCAGTCAGGAAATTTAGGCTTGAAATTAGACGAAGGTTTCTAACCATCAGAGGAGTGCAATTCTGGAACAGCCTACCGAGGGAAACAGTGGGGGCGAAGGACCTCCATGACTTTAAGATTAAGCTGGATAAGTTTATGGAGGGGATGGTATGATAGGATAACGGGTTTAGTCAATAGGTCAATAACGTGCCACACTGGTAATTAGTACAAAGGGTCAATGTTGGGATATTGTTAGCCTTTTCCAGAGGGTCTGGCTGGAGAGTCTTGCCCACATGCTCGGGGATCAGCTGATTGCCATATTTGGGGTCGGGAAGGAATTTTCCTCCAGGGTAGATTGGCAGTGGCCCTGGAGGTTTTTCGCCTTCCTCCGAAGCATGGGGCAGGGGTCGCTTGCTGGTGGATTATCTGCTACTTGAAGTCTTTAAATCATGATTTGGAGCATTCAACAGCAGAGACAAGGGAGAGAATTAGTTCAGGAGTGGGTGGATCGGCTTATGTGGCCTGCATCTTGCAGGAGGTCAGACTAGATGATCATAATGGTCCCTTCTGATCTTGAATTCTATGATTCTATGATTCTGTGATAATTGAAATAGCCCAATATGACCTTTCAGGTATGTGATGAAGCCCATCTGTTTGAGCAGGCATTGGCAGAAGGCTAAGGCAGCAGCATGTGGGACTTCTGTTTTGTGGAAATAGGGGGTTTTACACTGTGATGGGCACATGACTGGTGATCAAATGATGTGTCATCGGGAACACAAGAATGTCCGCGTTGGGTCAGACCAATGGTCCATCTAGCTCAGTATCCTGTCTTCCAACAGAGGCCGATGCCAGATGCTTCAGAGGGAATAAAGAAAACAGGGCAATTACTGAGTGATCAATCCCCTGTCCTCCAGTCCTAGTATCTGGCAGTCAGAGGCTTAGAGACATCCAGAGCATGGGTTATATCCTTGACCATCTTGGCTAGTAGCCATTGATGGACCTGTCCTCCATGAACTTTTTTGAACCTAGATTAATTTTGTCTTTCACAACATCCCATCCCAATGAGTTCCACAGGTTGACTAAAGTATTTCTAAAATAGCTTTTCTATAAAATGTGAGGCATAAGCCTGGCCCTCTTCTTCCCTCCCTTTCCTCTACCTCCCCAAAAAATCTTTGTTATTTAAGTTCACTTTACAGTGAGTAAGGAACATGGCAGGCCAGAAAATCTACCCTATGTGTTTTTCTTTCTGTTATTATGTGTACCCAGTTTTTATAACACAGAGTATTTCTGGTACATACTTAGCCCAATGGCACTCAGACACCACAATGGTCAGAGCCATAGATATGCCTATAAAATACATAGAAAATATTGGAGACAGCCATGACACAGACACAGGAATGTTCTGTTAGGAAGAAGAGTCAAGGTTTTCCACTGGAACCCAGGAATTTCTTCTAGATGTGAATGGTTATAAGATACCAATCTTCAAAGGCTCAATATTTTTGGGTGATATTATCAAAAGTGGCCTGGTTGGTTATTGACTTCTCTGGGAGAAGAGTTGGGTTGATACCGAAAGCTTTTAACATCCCACTCTTTATTTTTTAAACAAGGTGTTTTATGTCCTTTATGAAGATACTCTAAATTTGAGTAGGACTTTCTCTCTGATCTCTGTACAATTAGACTCATGCTATTAAGGCAGATTAGCTTTACAGGTGGAAGGACACAAAATAGTTCTGATTAATTTTAAAATGTTCTAAACCATTTCTAAAATAGATTAAAAAGTACATGGTGTGATAAACCACTCATGAATACTAGGACCACCCCAAACTCCTTTATACTGCACCACTAATCATATATGTAAGTTTTCTGCTCATCCAAGTCAGAGAAGAAATAAGAAATAGAACATTTTGAAGGTCCCAATGAATTTAAAGTTGTGGAGAAATCTTAGTTGTTGGGATCTCCATAAAACATATACGTATGTAATTATATCTATAGTACATGAAACATAGCCCTGGTCTACACTATGAGTTTAGGTCGAATTTAGCAGCGTTATATCGATTTAACCCTGCACCCATCCACACGACGAAGCCATTTTTGTTGACTTAAAGGGCTCTTCAAATCGATTTCTGTACTCCTCCATGACGAGGGGATTAGCGCTGAAATCGACATCGCCGGGTCAAATTTGGGGTAGTGTGGACACAATTTGACAGTATTGGCCTCCGGGAGCTATCCCAGAGTGCTCCATTGTGACTGTTCTGGACAGCACTCTCAACTCAGATGCACTGGCCAGGTAGACAGGAAAAGCCCTGGGAACTTTTGAATTTCATTTTCTGTTTGGCCAGCGTGGCGAGCTGATCAGCACAAGTGACCATGGAGTCCCAGAATAGCAAAAGATCTCCAGCATGGACCGAACGGGAGGTACTGGATCTGATCGCTGTATGGGGAGAAGAATCCGTGCAGCAGGCAAGTGCACAGCAGGCAAGCAGAGAATCCCTTCTTCCCGGCAGCCAGGAACTGTTCATCACCCTGGAGCCAATACCCTCCCAAAGCGGGCTCCCGGACCGTGAAGCCGGAGAAGGCACCTCTGGTGAGTGTACCTTTGTAAATATAATACAGGGTTTAAAAGCAAGTGTGTTTAATGTTTAATTTGCCCTGAAAACTTGGGATGCATTCGCGGCCAGTATAGCTACTGGAAAAGTCTGTTAACATGTCTGGCGATGGAGTGGAAATCCTCCAGGGACATCTCCATGAAGCTCTCCTGGAGGTACTGTAAAAGCCTTTGCCACGCGGTGGATGGAGGCCCGTTCATGCTGAGCTGTTCGCGTATGGCTGAGAGGGATCTTCCCTGATACTAGCCATGCGGTGCGGGCGGTGGGGGTGAAGCACATGTGTTGTGTAATGTGAATCGCTTGATTCAGTGTGACATAGTCTTCCCTTTCTCTAAAATGTATCTTTTTAAATACTACTCTCCCTTTTTTTCCTCCTGAAGCTGCAAATGTTTCTACGCTCCCCCTATCATCTCCGTCCCAGAGGCTAATGAGCCTAATGTGGGAGCAAACCGACATGCTTGGGCATCTGGTGGAGCTGCAGAAAAGGCAGCAGGAGCACAGACCACCACTGCAGCCCCTGTATAACCGCCTGCTCTCCTCCCCAAGTTCCATATCCTCCTCCATCCTGATGCCCAAGAATGCGGGGGGGAGGGGGGAAGGCTATGGGCACCTGGGCACCCAGCCACTCCACCTCAGAGGATTGCCCAAGCAACAGAAGGCTGACATTCAATAAGTTTTGAACTGTAGTGTGGCATTGTCTTTCCCTCCTCCCCTCAGCCACCACCCCACCCGGTGCTTCCCTCCTCACCCGCCCCTCTCGGGTTACCTTGTGAGTTTTCCCCCTATTTGTGTGATGAATTAATGACGTGTGATGCATGCTTTTGAAACAATAATGACTTTATTGCCTCTGAAAGTGGTGATCGAAGTGGGGAGGTTGGTTGGTTTACAGGGAAGTAGAGTCAACTAAGGGGGCGGGTTTTCAGCAAGGACAAACAAACAGAACTGTCACACCGTAATCGGCCGCCAGGCAATTTGCCTCAACCTCCCACCCCGCCATAAACTTCTCCCCTTTACTCTCATAGATATTGTGAAGCACACATCAAGCAGCAATAACAATGGGAATGTTGGTTTCACTGTGGTCTAACCTAGTCAGTAAACTGCACCAGTGGGCTTTTAAATGTCCAAATGCACATTCTACCACCATTCTGCACCTGCTCAGCCTATAGTTGAACTGCTCCTTACTACTGTCCAGGCTGCCTGTGTATGGCCTCATGAGCCATGGCATTAAGGGGTAGGCTGGGTCCCCAAGGATAATTATAGGCATTTCAACATCCCCAATGGTAATTCAGCTGTGAGGGCTGCTCTCATCTTGGTATTCTTGCACTTCAGGGCAGCGGAAAGCAAGTCACAAAGTTCCATGAAAGGGCCCTTACGCATGCGAAAGTTTCGCAGCCACTGGGAATCACCCCAGATCCGCAACACTATGCGGTTCCACCAGTCTGTGCTTGGTTCCTGGGCCCAGAATCGGCATTCCACGGCATGAACCTGCCCCATTACCACCACGATGCCCAAATTGCCAGGGTCTGTGCTTGGAGAGAAGTCTGTGTCCATGTCCTCATCACTATCATGATCGCACTGTCGTCGCCTCCTCGCCTGCTTTTGCAGGCTCTGCACATACTGCAGGATAATGCACAAGGTGTTTACAATGCTCACAACAGCCGCGGTGATCTGAGCGGGCTTCTGCTTGCCGTGGTATGGCGTCTGCAGGAGAGCAGAGTTGCAGCGGAAGCTGTAGATGACGACGGTTAGCACCGTGCACATTTCCTGATGAAGAACACACGTTCCTGGGAGCCCATGAAAGACAACCTGGAGAAATTTGCTATCAAGGCAACAGGAGGAAAGCAGAGTTGCAGCGGAAGCGGTGGATGACGACAGGATGCCATGAGAACAGATATTTATAAAGAACAATGAGAGGACCTGCGAGGTGGATTCATGGCACCAGGAGAGCAGAGGTGCAGCAGAAGCAGTGGTTGGATGATGATGGTTAGCAGTCCTACTGCACTGTCTGCTGAAAGCAGTTTGGCATCTGCATGGAAAAAAGGTGTGAAACAATTGTCTGCCGTTGCTTTCACAGAGGGAGGGGCAACTGATGACATGTACCCAAAACCACCCGTGACAATGTTTTTGCCCCATCAGGCATTGGGAGCTCAACCCAGAATTCCAATGGGTGGCGGAAACTGCGGGAACTGTGGGATAGCTACTCACAGTGAAACACTCTGAAAGTCAATGCTAGCCTCGGTACTGTGGACGCACTCCGCCGACTTAATGTGCTTAGTGGGGGGGGGGGTCACACAATTGACCGTATAAAATCGCTTCCTAAAAAATCGACTTCTTTAAATTCGACCTAATTTTGTAGTGTAGACATACCCACAGCCTACTGTAGCTCAATTAGAGCTCAGATGCAGAGCATGACATGTTATATATGTGGCAATGAGATCTTTAACCTAATATATTCTTGCATTAAAGAATGTCTCATAAATAAACCATTATAGCCTGTCACATCTATGGTTTCACATCATAGTGCATAAAATTATATATGTTGAGATATAGAAAGAGGTGATTATCTAATGTTTCAACAAAAATTTATTCTGTATTAATGCAAGTGCTGTCTTGGAGGTGTTATTGCTTTACCACTGTTCATTGTACACTAATCCATAATATCAGATGAATGACAGCATTTATGTTTTCAAAGCCAGTGCAATTTGTGCATGGCTTTTCTGTTTCAGTAATTAAGAAATCAAATAAGCCTGAGTGAAACTATTTAAAAGGTTCTAGATATAATTAGAACACCTCATTCTCTCACAACTAATTCCTAATTAAAGTAATTTGTCTTTTTGCCCTTCTTTTCAAGGGTGAAGTACAAGTGGTGATGAATGCTTAAAATCAGGAAAAGTGAAAATTGCAGTGAGTTGATTTGCTATGATTGAGTCACTGTTCACAGTTTTTAATAGCTACCTTCAACCGAAATGGTAAATTGCTCTTCAGCTTATGTTTACATTACATATACCTTGTTTCAGAGCTTGACAAAAGGTGGCAATTATAATTTAAAATATCAGCTGCAAAGTGATGCTTTCTTGCATTCATCAAGTTTGAATGTAAAAGTTTTCTTTTAAGTTAGCATGTCTTAAAAAAAGAAAGGAAAAAGAGATGAAAAGTCTGAAATTTGTTCCATAGAATGAAAATTGTCCCTTTAAAATTTTATTTGCAGCTGTGCCCCAAAAGAAGATAGATTTATTGTATAAACCAGGGATTAGTAAACAATGTGCACCATATAAAGAGCAAAACAAGTCCTTGCTCATCACTGTACTTAATTGCAGTGGTTATATCAAAGCCATATAAAATTTAATCATCAACCACAAGTAAGACTTTGCTTTACATGTGTGCCTACTTCCCTGTTTTTCCACCTGTTTAAATGAAAGAATCTTGGAATATCACAATATGTAAATTTTGTTTATGATGCAAAAATATGCCCTTTCATCTCTAGCTGCTTTGATGTCGTGATACATAAAGCTTTTAGTGCTACCACACAAAGTTCTTATCTGATTCATAAACATGTATGCCCAGTGTAAACGGAGTGTAGCCAATAGGTGACTTTACTTTTCCTTGTAATGTTCTTTTAATAGATGGTCTAAGAAGGAAAGTGTAGATGACAGAATTAGCTGTCAAATGAAAAACATTTTAAGCACCAAGTAAGGAAAGCCTATTATTTTGGTATAAGAAGATGTAGGTCAAAGCTGATCCCAAGAGGTTATATATAAATCTTTTCAAAAACAGAAACTTTAAAAAAAAAAAAAGGGATTTTAGTCCAGATGGGAAATAAGAAGCAAGAGCAGGAAAGAGAACTATCCCTAATTAGTAAAAGTAGGTGAAGGAAGAGAAATGCAGGTAGAAGTAAGGTCAGTGCTGGAAACAGGATAGAGGAAACTAAGGAGGTAATAAGGGATATACAACAAATACAATTCATAGACTGATTTTTAACCTCTGTAAAGGAAACTGTTAAGATACTGTTATTATACAGCTTACCATTAGTTAGCATACTGTGTATTTTACAATTGCAATAGCTGAAAAGTGTTGTTTTTATATATGGATGCCTCACTGATAAAGCAGCTATGGGCCAGATCCTCCAGTGCTGTAAATTGGCATAGTTTGAAGTCGACAGAGCTACAGTAGTTTACATCAGCTGAAGATCTGCCTGTGTATTTTGATGGAGATGTCCCTGCTTGCCTGCACATTTCCTCATATCTCTGTAGGGCAAAATTCTGCTCTCAGGTCCACACAGATCCAATAGTCTATTCTCCCTACCTGTGTGGAACTAATGGGAGACAGAGTTCATGCATCTACTATAAGGAGAACAGAATAGCCTGGCCCAGCCTTGCCATACAGATCTGAGAGCAGCATTTTGCCATTAATGTGGGATGAATTACCACCACTACATGAAATAGAAGAGTAACACTTTTTCAGGTTTCCCAAGGCACTCTGGGAAATCCTTTGTTGTTCTTTATTTCCTCATAAGCCCTGTGTTGCTTTGAACGGCAGAGGTAATTGTGTGAGTGAACTTCAGAGACTCAAAAAGGATCAAACTTGAAAGCGTTTGACTGCAAGTGCAAGCTCGAACTGGAATCTTGTCAGATACTTTTAGAAAGTACATGTTGGGGTGTTATCACATATGGAATTCTCAGAATGAGGGTGAATTGAATATAAAACTATATGCAGAAGGGAGAGTAGCCCAATAGTAGGAGGACTGATAATAGTTTAACTCTTTGAAATTATAGCCTCATAGCAGCTCTGAGAGTTAGGTATTACCCTTCCCATTCTATAGATGGGGGGAAATGAGGCATGAAGAAGTTACTGGACTTGCTGAAGGAACTCTGTGGCAGAGTTCGAATAAAACCCAGGTTTCCTATGGTTTAACCAAAATACTGTCCTTCATCCCAATATAAAATAAACCCAGATAACCTGAACAGAACATCCTCAGGGCTTATTTACATGGTAACACTCGGGAAATTAATCCAAGTTAACTGAAGGTGTGTTTTTAAAGAGGATTAATTAAACAACCCTAAACCCCTGTGTGGATGCTTTTATTCAGCACTAAATGGACCTTAATTTGGTTTAGCTTAGTTCCGTAAGCAGCGGTTTGATGTGGTTTAACTAATCCACTTAGGAAAATTAAACCAATTTAATTTTTAAGTTTCCCTTTTTAGACAAGCCATTAGTAAAACAGAGGAGTAGCTACACTGTGTCTTGTAAAAAATATAATTGAATCCATATGGAAAATCCTATGGAATTCAATAGGAAGGAGACAAATAGAGTTCTACAAATATTTCATAGAGCTCTATAGAAACTATTCTAAAAACCTATAGAACTGAATATAAAAGGAGACTGTTGTAATTATTTTATCTATTTGTGTATCTGAAATATAATTTTCTCAAATGCTATGTGATGTCAGAATGCTCATTTTCTATGAGGTTTCATAGGACTTTTCTATAAGGGAAGATATGGTTTCCAAGTCCCTTTCTGCCCTCCTAACTTCTACATAATGCGCCATTGAACTATGTGTGAACAGAAAAAAATAAATTCTAAAGTAAAGAATAGTATGTTATATCTATTGGACAAACTTTAAGTAAGTGACACCATCCTCACTAGGCCACCCTCACCAATGCAATCTGCAAGTAAGGCCACCATGAGGAAAAATTAGAGCCAGTTGAAAGTTTGCAAAATTAGATTTTTGGTCAAAATTTCTGTGGAAAAAATATGAAGAAAAATGTAATGAATGTTTAGTGTCTTTTTTAGTGGTTTACAAACTATAGATCTAGTGACAAGAATTGAAATTTTAAAAAATCAGTGCCATTTTTCATCAACATTTGAACATTTGTTGAAAAACTGCATTAATTTTCCCCACACATTTTTTCCCATTTTTTGATGAGCTCTGCAAAAAATGTAACGTTTCAACGTATGTAGCAAAAGATGTCTCTCCATTAGCTTGTGAACAACTCCGAGTTTGAGGCATTTGCTTTTATGTAAATTATTCCTTATGAGTTACTAGTTCAGTTCTAGTGAGCAGCACAGCTCATGGATAGTGGCTCTGCTGGGGCTGAAGACTGGTCTTGTGGTTAAATTAAAAAGGTAGGACAGTCAGAGACTCTGGTTCCACTCTCAACTCTGCCATAGAACATCTTATGCAGCCTGAGCCCAGAGGTAGGCTTATATTTGAAACAGAGAAGTTATATGAACATATTTCAGAACACATTTGAAACAGTAGTTTAACCAGCTTACATACACTGGAATCATTAATACCATCTCTCAAGCTGTCTCCAGACTAATTAAACACAGAGGAGCAGAAGTCCTGAACTTTAGTTGCAGCTAATGTGTTACTTATTAATGTTCCCAAGAACTTCTGGCCAATACAAATAGAAACCCATTCAGACTACTCATTCCACTGAGACAGTTAACCCTGTAATTATGGAATTAAGGCTCTGTGTAAGCACATATCTAGCCATTCTTTTTTATAATAATTTGTATTACAGAGTGCCTAGAGGCAGGGCTCTAGTGTGCGAGGCACTGTACAAACACATGCTAGTCCATGTTCTTTCTGAGGAGCTTACTTTCTAAATAGACAAGATAGACAAAGTCAGAAAGGGATACAACAGACAAGAAGATTATGAAATGAGGTGCACTTGAGATTAAATGACTTACTCAATGTCACACAAGAAGTCCATGGCAGAGCCAAGAATTGAAGCCAGATCACTAGAGTCTCTCAAGTCCATCCGCCCTCCCCTACTTACTGTAATTTATCTATATCAAATAATTAGCAGTTACTGAGCTCCATGAAGCCAGCCTGCCCAATGTGTCCTGCAGAAGATCTGTGTAACAGGACAGAAATATCCAGGTGCTGCAAGCATGCCAGAGTCAAAACAAAACCCATGTTACGCAGAGCTAGATTCTTTTTCAGACATGTTGAGAATAGTCATTTATTCTTTGCCCTCTGAAAGTTTTAGCAATGTAGTGTTAATGTCAATATATTGCAATGCTATGGTTCAAACGGTGCAATCTCACTAGTGTAGTAATGAAACAAATGATGTACTGCAATCTTAAAGGGATCAGCCAGGGCAGACATTTGTGAAGGACAAGGAATAATTTGTACTTTGCATTTTAGCCTTTCATTCCATTGTAAAGGCTCTCTGGCTGGAATGAGATGAACCCCATGCATTCAACACTTCTTTCACATTCCAGACATACTTCAGTAACTCCACTTATTATGAAAATCATGATTTTTATCACTCAAGAGCACTAACAAATCACCAGGGAAGAATGTAAGAAACTTCTAACTTTGAAGGTACTTTCACTGTTCAGAGCAAGTTAAAGTGAAACTATTATGCATACAGGAGAGATACTTAGCACTTCACATTTTCCAGTTAAAGCAGATACTTTTTATTTCTCATTTGGTACAGGTTAATTTTTATTTATTTGTAAGTTTTTAACTTCTGTTTCTGCCATTGTGCCTAATTTTTTACTCTTATGATCACAAGAGAACCTGATGCCATATCACTAACAAGCAATGTTAGATATTCACAACATTAATTCTTTAACTTGAGTGTTGATCAGCATTGATCGGTTCATCCTAGAATATATCCATCTCCATCAACAGTGGACAGTGCTAAGGGCAGCGAAACTGCATGCACACATTATGGGGAAGAAAAATCAGGATCCTCTGCACAAAAGTTGAGTAATGACTACTTGAGCTAAAGGAGGATCTCTCTTAGCGCTGGAAGGCTGGAGGCTTTTATCTTATTATTCATTATTTTTTTATAGTAGCACCTAGATTCCTCAATCAAGACTGGTGCTCTCATTGAGCCAGGTGCTGTAGATACACGTAGTGGGAGACAGTCCCACCTCAAAGAGCTTAGTCTAAATAGACAAGGGAGACAAAGGATGGGGTGGGGGAAACAGAGGCACAGAGAGGCAAAGTGACTTGCCCAAGATTACGCAACCAGTCACTTGCCACATCTCCTGATTCCTACTCTAGCACTCGCCCCTAGACCATGCTACCTCCTACAGTCATGCTAGTCACACATATTTGAGCAGGTCTATGATCCCCATCCATAGTGGTTGGACACCTGCACACTATTAACCTGGATGGAGGTGAACAAGCTCACAAGCTTTGACTTTCACCCAATGCAGCGGCTCTCTTGGGGAAGGTGGAACGTGGTATTCAGCTTTCTGTGAAGAGCAGGCCTAAAGGATGACTGTCGTTTTTGTAACAGGGAAAGACAACTTAGAATGAGATCACTTCCTCCTCATTATTTCATTTGTGGAGGAGGCAGGCAATGGGGATGAGAGACATGATGGGAGGGGTTGAGGTCCTATCATCATGGCAGAAAACAGTATAAGCCTGAGATTGTACTGAAATCTCTGAGGAGACGGCAGGAAGGCAAGTGAAGGGAGTGAGTGGGTGAGACAAAGTGGATTCAACATCTAACTGTAAAACAGGGCCCCTTTCAATGCATTTTCCCTACATTATGGGCTAGATTGTGCCTGGCTGCTCTGCAACAGCACAGGGAGAAGGTATACAGGAAGGGTGCACAATAGCCAGGCACAACTGCTGTCCCTGTGCACTCTCCATGTGCCTCTTTGAGTATTAGATAGCCCATAGCCCCACTCACCTACACACTGGCCAGCAGAGCTGGCTGGGTGTGGAGCAACCCTGAAGAGAACAGCAGCCTCAGAGAAGAAGTTCTAGAACTATTTGACTTCTCTAACAGTCTTGAAATATAATAACTTTCATTTTTTTCTTCTCTTATTTGGAATTAGCTGCCTCCCTTGGTTAGAGGGTAGAGTTTGTGGGAAAAGTGGCACTGGGTGTGTTTGAGAGCAAAAACCTTGCAAAGGGGTAGAGAAAGGAATTTCTATGAACCAATTAAACAGAAGGGGGAGAACATTAAAATGTAATCTTGCCACCACATCATATCCTCAATTTCTTTGAGGGGAAAAAAGGGCAAGTGTTGAAGCCACAGGTCCATGGAAATGGCAGCATTTCCTCCCACAGGGCAGTCAGAGCCTGAATATTTCATAAATCTTTCATTCACTGTTTGCCATTCATTAACGCTCCTGTTAAAAAAAAATGGTCACCCAACAAGGCACCAGAAACAAAACCACCCAACTCACCAAATGATGTATTCCATGAATTCTTTTTAACCAGCAAGTTTTCCTAGGGTTGGTCAATGTAGGATCATATTTTGCAGATAGAATCCTTTCCAGGAGATGGCATTTTTCATTCAAAACATGGGAACGAGTACTAACTGATCCGAACAATGGCCCCATGTTCTTTAAATACACCTGTTGAATAGCGCTTTTGTGGACAATCTACACAAATTCTTGAGTCTCTTGTAAAATCAAGGGTCAGTTTTCCCATTGAAAGAATATTGCCAGACCGCAGCCTGGCCTGTCACACACTGACCTGAATACCACAACCCATGCCTTTGATTGGTCTAATAACAATACACTGCCCTTTCACAGAGTCTTCCATTGAAAGATATGAAAGCACTTCACAACCATGAATTAAGTCCTGTGAAGAAAGAATTATTATTATTTGAATTGCTCTTTTCAGAGATGAGGAAACGGGGACACAGAGAGGTGACTTACCTAAGGAAGTCTGCATCAGAGCCAGATCTCCGGTGTGCCAGACCTGTGCTTTCACCGCAAGGCCATGTTTAATGCCCAAAGACTACTTTGGTGTTCTCTGGATTGGACTGGGCTGGGCTACCTAACTATGTAGTATAACATACACCTGCTACTAGCAAAGTAAGCATCGGTGTCACTATTAGGGCTGGGCAGAGGACTTTTTTCTGCCCACTGTTGGACTTATTGTGCTGGCTGCCTGTTGGGATGGAAACTGAATTTAAGGTTTAACATTATGGGCCAGATTTTCAGAACTGCATTCACACACCTAATTTGTGCACTCATTTCCCATGATTGCATGCATGGTTGCAACACCTTTTTGGCACGTTTAGTTATCACAATTGTTTATTCAGTCATAGTAATTGTGCATGCAAATGGGTGTGTATTTTTGCACATTAAATTGCGTGTAATTTCAGTTCTGAACATCTGGCTCTAAAGACCCTAAAAAAGCTTGGTTCCATGCACATTACACAATTTCTGACACCCTTTCTGACCCTTTTACTTCCATGGAAATGAAGGAACAAAAATGGGTGTTGCCTGTCTCGTTGTGGCAGATCAGGCTCTTTGGAAAGTTTTGCCCTCTGAGATCACTTTGGTTCATTTTAATATCTTCTGTTTGTTTTGGGAGGTATTTAGAAAGTCTTGGCAGGTAGGGTTCCATATAAATAAAAAGTGTTCTCATTTTAAAACTATTTGGAATACAGTAGGAGATAATTCAGATTACCTGGTGACTGACTATTCTGAGAAAATGCCCTTATCGCTATGAAACACTTAACTCATGTGTTACTGTATTAAACCTGCTAAATAGTCAACTTTATAGCAACTGTATGAGGTGTGGCGATCACAAAATAGTGATGTGGTACCATGTCTGATAATCTCACAGGTGTATTAGCCTCTTGTGACAGCCACACCCCATCTAGCAGCATTGCTTCAGTAATAAACATTATTTGATCAAAGATCAATAAATCATGTCAGTTACCAAATATGTCATTTTTCAAAAGTGTGAAATAATTATACATATTTGTGACATTTATTTTGCATGTCATGATGCTTTCCCCAAACCTCTCCATTTGCAGGAATAGAAGGTGGCAAATAATTTTTGCCATATTTGTTATTAATTGATATTCTAAGATGCCTTGGACTTGTGGAAGGCAGAAAGGGCCTAATCTGGCACCATTGGGAGTCGGTGGGCCAGATTCTGAACTGAGTTACACCAGCATAAACCAGAGTAACTCCATTGGCTTCTGCAGGAGGAAGATTTAATGAAGTTACTGTAGATTTGCACTAGTGTAACTAAAGTTAGAATACGGCACATACAGTGTGTAAAACGTCAATGTCTGGCCCTAAAGCTTTGATCTTCAGAGGTGCTGACCATCTTTAGCTCCCAGTGATTGCAAAAGAACTTGTGGGAGCTCAGCATCTCTCAGGGTCAGACCCTGAGGCAGGTGGGTGAATAGTAATATACCCATTTTACAGATGAATAAACTGAGGCAGGTGACTCAGTGACAGAGGTAGGAACAAAACCCAGGAAGCCTGGCACATGGCTTCTTAGTGCAACTGAATCAAGGTCATGAGCATTTAATGCACCTTTCCTGCTCTGCAAAGTGTCAATGTAGCCTCTATTGTCCCAGGAACTGAGCTGAAAGCTCCCAAGTTTCCAAACGAACATGCTGCATCAGGTACCACCAGGCTGGCCCCACATAAAGTCAATACTTGTATGAAAACAAATAAAAACTTAGAATACAAGGTAGAAGCTAAAGAATGCCTTCACCTCTTTTCTTCAAGCAACTATTTTGTTAACTTGAAAGACTGTAATGGTGATCTTACTCCATTCTTTCTCTGCAGGTCAAATACTTGTCATAGGAGACACCCTAGTTAATATTAAACTAAAAATTAATAGATTAGATAACTATTACATGCTTTTAGTGCCAATTAATTTAACAGTTGTTTTTTTTACAAGGTAGAAGAATATAGAGCATAGTTTACTGTGGCTCAGATAGGTCTTTTGTGCTACAATTACCACCAATTGATTGGGCTGACACATGTAATCCCCTTTGGATTCCCCAATGATATGATGTCAGTAAGAAGTCCTTCAAACAGAGCTATTAAAAAGCACATTAAACATGCTCCTTGTTGTAAGCTTTATGCTAGCTTATGTTAGAATAACAATGATGCAGTGGTATTTGTTTGAAAATGAAAGGATTATATGGTCTTTGTAAAATGAGGAATTTAGTTTTGGGGAGGGGCAGTGAAACAGTGATTTATTTTTTGTTTATGTTCCTATGAATCCTTTGATATGTCAACTTCTGTCACTAACTGTTAGGCCACTTGTAATTTCTTGTATCAACCAAGATGAAATACATACTGCCTCAAATAATTTATGTCAAATGCTGAACAGCATAGATGGCAGTGCTTATTGTGAGATTATAATGAAAATTGAATTTGGGGGTCTTTAGAAATCCATAGATAATTTATTGTTAAAAGAGCACACATGAATCATTCTATCATTTAATTGTCATGTGGATGCTCTTTCCTTTCAGCTTGTGCCGGGAACAAATTACAAAAAGAGTGATACCTCATACAGGCTATTTTACCAATGGCCCTTTGATTTTATGCTTGCTAATACTGCCTGTGGGATACCATGCATTGTTCCTGTGGTGTCTAATCTTGCTCCTACTGAAGTCAATGAGACATTTTAAAACGTTGAGTTGTATTACGGTTTATGCAGAAAGAAAGATATACTCTTGATTGTAATGCAAAGAGCATGGCTTGAATTTATCTCATAAGTTTTTGAGGAGAGGGAGGAATTTGGTGCAGGAAAATAGAGGAGGAATAGGATTGACAATTAAAATTGCGTAAGAAGAAAATCAGAAGCTCAAACGAAAGGATTTAACCTCATGCTACAGTGCATATTGAAATGTAATTAATAATATTGGTGATTTCCCTTCTCTTTGCTCCATTGTTCAGAAGGACAAAACAGTGTATAATGGCAATATTCTGATATGGTTAATTGACTGGCCAGTATGTGTTACACAAAGACAATTTTTTGTCAGCTACAACACCTTTCTTATGGAATAAAATGTCATCTTTTGCTTGAATATTGTTGGTAGAAATGCTGCCATCAGAGAATCACACCTACCAGAAAACTGAAATTATTATTAGCAGGGTATAGTTCTCACTCTGCTTTAGTACCCACTAATTAAAGGCCAGATTCTGAGCCTCTTAGTCACTCTGTGTAATAACTTCTCTGTAGTTACATTTGATACCTTGGCATCAGAATCGTCTCATACTGAGTATGGATACCAGAATCTGCCCATCTGTGCTTAACTACTAATTATAAATATTACTCCACAAATATATATTATTCTAGGTATTCTACATTATGGTAACGGTATAGCAACTATACTAACATAGTACTATGCTATATGATACTATAATCCTATACTATTTTGCTATAGAATACTGGATATATTGCTGGTTTATTAAAGTATCTGCACCTCTTGCGGTCTTTTTCACCTGTACACAGGGAGTGTGCAATGTTACCAAATCACAATGGTAGTGTTTTGCACCACTTTGCGCTGGAGTAAATGACGACAGATGAACAGGGCAACAGTTAATTGGGAGCCCTGTGTTTACTGTAAATAGAGAAAATGACTGCTCAGAAAAGTGTTTGTTTAAACATGAAAGAAAATTGTAATATTTTTATGACTTGCGATGGAGGCAAAAACAAAGCTGTCTTGTTCTGCCCTTGGTGAAATGAGTTGTTATGGTGCATGATGCCAAGGAGTCACCTTTACTATCATTGTTTTTACGTCCATAATGCTTCATGATTTTACTCTTTGAAACACTTTTGGCATTGTACCTAACCTACATAAGTAATTGTTATTCCAAGAGCTGACACAGTTGCTGACTGAGCCAACAGTTGCATGACACTGATGAACTGCAAAAAGGCAAAATAAGCACCCAGGGTTGCCATTCTCTTTCAGGCTTGGCATATCAGTGTGTCAGGATATTTGGCTGGCACTTGTTGGAGTTGACGAAGTCATCGTAAGGCCACTACGCTATAGCAGCTTCTGTAGGTTTACTCAACAATACTTTAGATTTTGCTTTAAATCCTTTGCTATTTATAGCAGACTCTGAATTGTTTTCAGGTGTAATAAAGTAATGTTCTAGAACAGGCTTTTGCTGTATTGTAGTTATTATACTAGGACTATTTGAGAAAAAGGTGTTCTAGATTAATAATACATAATATCCAACAAGTATCATCATCAGTGTTTACAACAACTCTGTGCTCTGTAAACAAACAGGTACGCTATAATAATCCTCATCAGCAGACAATCCCCACCGTTCAGTAATGTGCAAAGAGAATTAGACTACGTGGCCAGGACAACAGACATAATATATCTTTGGCCCCTCCTATAATTTCCCTTATATGGGTATCTGTGACGGGATCCCTGGGGTACAATCTGGAACTATGGGACCACTGTTCTCTCTTAACTTTCCAGCCTGGGTTGTCTCACACAATGCTGGGACAAGCAGCAAAACCCCTCCAGGTGCTGTGATCACTCAGCCATCAGCATGTGGAGCCCCACATCCAGCTAAATTGCACGAAAGCTGCTTGAGACACTCATGAATCTATAGAGAGAGACACCAGCCAATCACCCCAGCCCCTAGCCTTGTACCCCAGAAAGATACAATCTTACACTGCTCAAGACTCCCTTGGACAGTGCAAGCTCATTAATTAGTTCACCACTCTGACAAAAGGGTAGTGGACGTTCAACAGCCCTTGCTAACCTCAGCTGAGATTTCCCAAGCACTTCAACCAGCAACACGCTGTTTTAGATAAAATATAAGACAGATATATTAAGATAGATTTTAAGTGATTATAAGTAGCAGGCATAGAGATCAAAGTTGGTTACACAAGAAATAAGAATAAATTCAGTCTAAATTCTACAGACTAAGCAAGATTTGAATCAAGC
The DNA here is from genome assembly GCF_020497125.1 of Mauremys mutica. Taxonomy (NCBI): domain Eukaryota; kingdom Metazoa; phylum Chordata; order Testudines; family Geoemydidae; genus Mauremys; species Mauremys mutica. Next base: position 276,931,266 of record NC_059073.1, read on the forward strand.
AGTCTCTGACCCTAATAGATGTTACAGGCAGCTCACAGTTCTCAATACATAGACTGAACTCCCTTTCAGCCTGGGACCAATCTCCCCAGTTCAAAGTCTTTGTCTTCCAGATGATCTTCCAGGTCTTAAGATGGGGTGGGGCAGGCCCAGTGATGATGTCACTGTCCTTCTTTTATACTTTCTTACAGCTGCTAGAAAGATCCTTACTGTGACGTGGTTTAGGCTGCCCCCATTGTGTACATGCTCTCTCTGAGAGGCCATCAATGCCTGTCTTGCTAGCGATAGTTGTTCCTTTGTTGCCAATGAAAGGCTAGCTGTGGGCGTTCCACACTCACCACATATTGCAGAACTAAATTTAGAGCAATACTTCATAACTTCACATACAATGATAGTACATACACTCCAACAAGATAGCAATGTTCGGTGGACAAGACTTTTTAAATGATACCTCACAAGGCAAACTTTACACAAAACATATCATATCACAATGGTGAATATGGGGGTACAGGTGCTACTTTGAGGTACAGAGTGTCACAGTAGCTTACTTATAACCATGTATAACCAAAGATATAGCTATCTTTTGGGAACCATGGGAGAAATTCTCTATGCACACCATATAATAGGCCAAATTCTGGTCTCAGGTACATTACTGATTTGAATGGGATGTACTTATGTAACTGAGGGGGGCATGGATCAGCATGCATATCACTTTCCCTGTAAGTACCCAGCCTGGGCTGGGGAAGCTAACGATCCAACCAGCAGACCAAATTCAGGGATGAATCACGGTCACGTGGCACCTGAGGCACGTTGCACATATGCTAAGAAGAAGTAGTATAACTGAAAACAGAGTTTAACTTAATAATTTATTTAAAAGTGCTGAAGACCTGACCCAGTAGGCTTATTAAGGTGAGAAGGAGGCATCTTTTATCAGCAGGAAATATGAGACATAGTCCAAAACCGACATATCTATAAACAACAGATTTAGTTCAGAAGAAACAATATTCTGTGACCTGAAAAAGCTCTATGGAGGCAAAAGCTCTGCTTCGTGCTATTCCTCTGCTTCAAGAAAGTCTATTTATAACTCACATTCAATCTCTTCTAAGCTTCTGTCCTGCAAAGTGCTAGACACTCTATTTAGGTCCTGAGCACCCTCAACTTCCACTGAAGTCAGAGGGAGTTGATGGGCCTCATACCCTTGTAGGATCAGGCATGTAGCAAGGTGTGAAATACTGTACTTCTCTGTAGCCTTCTTCAAAGAGAAAGCCATCTCAGTCTACACTGGCATAATATGGACTTTGAAGGCAATAATCCATCATGGGTATTTAAAGAAGAATGAAGATGGAAAATAATATATTCAATAAAAGAGATTGGGAAATTACTTCTTGGCCATATGTTTCTACCTTTGTAATTAATAAACCTCTTTTTAATGGACTCAGTCTGAAACCCTTGATGTGCTTCTTTAGGGCTTGTCAGTGTGCTACAGCAAAGTTCACTTTACTTGTATAGAGTTGTTACAATTAATTGGTTTTAGCCTATAAAATCACACTGTAGATTCTGTTTTCATATTGTGTCTGCATAATCCAGGCAAGACCAAGGGCTTCATCTCACCTCATCATGTTGATCTGATTGCCCGAAGTCATTCCTCCTCATTTCTCTATATAGCCTATAACATCTTTCCATTATTGTTATTATAATATATTATTTGCATTACCATAGTGAGTGGGAGCCCTAGTCATGGGCCAGACCCCGTTGTGCTAGGTGCTGTATTCCATAGGACTTTTCAGTGAGGGCGGAGGGGTTCAGCTATTCCCAACAACACACAGGGGAAAGAAGAGGAGGGAGGAACTGGGGCAATTATACATGTTAGCATGATGTGGGAAAGAGGGAAACCCACTCTTATTTGGATTATACAGCCAGGTCTTATGGAAAAGTTGCATGGAATGTTCTAGAAAATGACAGCCTTCCTGTAGGTGTGGATGGGAGGCATATACTAGTGCTTTTCCCCAAGCCTAGAGTAGGAAGGGTGAAGATCCTGGTCCCTCCTCACCTTCCCAGCCTGAAAGCCCCTGCATAGTAAAACAGATTTTTCTTCTGCAGTTTTGTCATTGTTTGCAAATGTAATGCATTTTTGAGATTTTATACAGTTATGGAACTTCATTCTCCAGGTTTTGTTTTTGTTGTTGGAAGATATTGTCAGGTATGCCTAGACAAGCCTCACTGGAAGGATGGATCTGAGAACATAGTATACAGAGAAGATGTCAAGATAATTAGCAAGGGAGGTTGTCTACTGAGAAGAGAGAGAGTGGAAAGAAGAATCAGAAAAAAGGTATTTAGTCTTATGGCCATGGTCTCCTCAACTGCCTACCAATGGGGATTAAATTAGATGACCTTTGTAGTCTCTTCTAAACCTATGGTTCTATGTTCTAATGATAGGAAAGAGAGATGCACACTCTTGTTGCATATTGCCACTGACTTGGAGAAAACCAATGAACAGGTAGGAATTTTGGGCTTATCTGGAGGAAGTGTGTATAACGGGTTAGGAGGTAATATTACATGTAATTATATTAGACGTTTTTTCCTGCACCTCATCTTACCTTTCTGCTGAAGCCAGAGATCTGTTTTTATAGGTCTTTTCAGAAAGGAGTTGCACGGAACTAAACCTCAGGGCTATTGTATGGAGCACTCTAAATGTAGGTGTTGCTAATAGCTGCTACAGACAGACTGTGCAATGCAATTTCTTAGTGAATAGGCATTTAATAGATCCACAAACATTTGCAAACAAAATATTAGGAATGCTTTTGAATAACTTATTAAATAAAACTATTAGGCTGTAAATTTATTGGTGTTCTTTATACAGGCTTTGCCCCTTTGCTGCTATTTTATAGCTGTAGATATAAATTCAACCTTAAAACCAGACCATCTAATTCTTCTGCATGTCCAAGCCTGCCAACCTTCTCACTCATACTTTCCTTTGCTTGAGGTATGTTTACACTGGAACTGGAGGTGTAATTTCTAGCTGGTGTAGACATACCCACACTGGCAGTGATTGAGGTAGCAAGCTAAAAATAAAGAGTAGTTGTGACATTGCAAGGGTGGGATGGATTAGCCACCCAGATTGCGATCCTATCTGGAACCCTCGACATGCACTTGTGTGGCTAGCCCCTCTGAACACCCTGTGGCTACACTACTATTTTTAATGCATTGGCTCAATAAGAACTTGTGTGGGTATATCCACCTGAGCTGGATATTACATTGTAGATGTACCCTGGAACTTTTCCTTGCTAAAGTTTTAATGAACTAGCATCATACCCTTCAACAATAAACCTATTATTGACTCTCAGCCAGACTAGACTGGAGCTATGCTGTGTCTCAATGTTTTGAATGGCCTGATCTATTTGACAGATCATCTCTGAAACTGATCTTTATAATCCTATGTGATTTTCAAATAGGAAAGAAGATAACAGTGTTATGAATATTCTGAATTCAGTGGGCCTAGTTCTCCTTTCACATAGGCCTGGTCTACACTGGGGGTGGGGGAGATCAATCTAAGTTATGTAACTTCAGCTATGTGAATAACATAGCTGAAGTCGACATACTTAGACCTACTCACCACGGTGTCTTCATTGCAGTGAGTCGACTGCTGCCACTGCCCAGTCAACTCCACCTGCACCTCTCGCAGTGGTAGAGTACAGGAGTGGATGGGAGAGCGCTCGGGGGTCGATTTATTGCGTCTAGACTAGACACGATAAATCAACCCCCACTGGATTGATCACTGTCCGCCAATCCGGCGAGTAGTGTAGACATACTTAAAGATCTTACAGCAGTGTAACTCTATTGACTTTAACTGAATTACTCTTGATTTATACCTCTGTGAGTGAAAATCAAGCTCATTGTTACTTAAAGATGTGGGTCTGTACTTGCTGAGCAAACCCTTTAATAAAATAGTATTATTCTGTTTCCCTTAAAATTAATACCTATGAAATCATTAATGTGTTTAGTTAATGTAGTTTAGCTAATATCTGGAGTTAAATGTTGAAATCTGCAAAGAGTATTGAACCGGGTGCATGGTAAATTAGGTGCTTTGACTGGTACCAAACTCTTTTATTGATAGCAGTTCTGTAAGGGCCAGTTAGCATACTGAGGATAGTCCAGATCTCATTTAAAACTGAGACCAACTACTGAGGAGGGTTAAAGCATGCTGGCTTTTCTAGACAACAAATGCCCAAACAGCATCCTGTAAGGACATTGTCACACCATCCACCTATTGTTCTATCCCTTTCAGCAGAACCCCGGCAGTAAGCAATTGTACAAACAAACAAACAAACAAACAAAACCCCCGTAAAATTAAGTTATAATAGGGAACCATTGACAACCAGATTATTATACCCAGGTCATAGATATTTCCACTAGCTAAATATATTTCCATCAATGATCATCAAAATTTACAGACAGCCAAAGTAAGAAAAATGCTGCTTGAGAACTTCTTCTAGTCAAAATCCAGTGCTTTAGGGTTTTGAATTAGAATAGTTACAAATGGATTTGTTGATTTAAGGATATTTTGTGTACTTTGTGTATTCTGACATGTGATGTTGATAGTGTGTTTGAACAGTTCATAACACTTTAACTCTTTGAATCTCAGTGTCTACTGTCATTAAATAATTGTCTGTTGAAATTATTTAAAAAAAAAAAAAGAATTTTGCCAAGCCTAAATATGACTCTAGGTTTCCATAAGTTCAAAGAGTGCTGGCCTGGTGCTGAATACAACTGTGCCAACTGAGTTCTGGGCGAAGTGCCAGAAGATTGTTAAAACACCTTAGAACATGCTTATCCTCTCTTAGAACATTTCTGGGTACTTGCTCTATTACTATGGATTTTATTTCCCCACCAAACCAGTTCTCTCCCTTTGAACCACAAACAATAATGGCCCATCTGTCTCTAGGCTGTTGTGTTTTACTTTGAAAATCAGTGCTAAGGACACATAGGAGTGGATTTTCAAAGTGATGCGTGGGAGTTTATACCAGGAGTGGAGCCAAATATTTTTCACTCATACTCATCAATGAGCAGAAACTTCTCCCTCTCATAAGAATGGCTATGTGTACTGTGCCCATGATGGGCATTTCTGTGATTCTTTATCTCGAGGGACAGTCCTGCAACTAGCCAAATGGCCCATATAAAAGTTTTCCTATAGGCCTTTCAGTCATTCTAGTGACGGATCATTTGTGATTGTATGTGACTCTAATTTTCCGGTGAATTGTTTACAGTTATGCCATGATGCCTACAAAACCCTTAAGAATGGGGATGCAGCTGGTGTACTGTGACCATTGCTTATTACATGTTGCAAAGCTGTGTCACTGTTTGCTTGTATCCACCTCTCGTATTAAATTCTGAGCATAAGCTCTTTGGAGCAGGAACCAGCTTTTTGTTATATGTGTGTACAGTGCTTGGCACAATGGGCCCTGGCCTCTAGATATTCCTGCAGTAAATACAATACAGAATAACAACAATAATGTACAAGGCCAAAATCAGCAACTGTAAATTGACTAAGGCTCTTAGGTGCTATAATAATACAAATAAATAATTACTACTACTGATAAAAACAGGACCACATCCTCAGGTGGTGTAAACCGGCTTAGTTTCCTTGCCAGATTATATCAACAGAGGAGCTGGCCCTAAATAATTTGACTGTTTATCTGACTTAGCTGGTTTGGTGACTCTCTGGTCCATGGCTGTACAAAACACCCACCCTGAAGCTGGAGCTTTATAGTAGTTTGGATAACCAGTATGTGTGTGTATGTGTGGGGGGGCATCCAGTAAGCAAGAGTGGGTTAAATTATTCTTTGTGACTGTTGCCTCTTTCTTTTTTCACTAATTGTCTGTGAAGAGATCAAAATATTTATAGCCTTGGTCATTATTCAAAATCGTTTGACAAATCATTTATACAAGCAAGTTTTGGTCTGAGGATCTGTCTATTTTTACAAGATGTTACATCTCTGAAAGGAAATTTCCCTTTTCACTGGTTGTCCTATAGTGTTTCTTCACACATCTAGATCACTGACAATTTTCATGTCATTCTGAATTCTCCTTACAGTTATTACTCTTCCAAGGGTTATTTTACTATGAGACAAATTCTTGCCTTTCGAGTGTTATCATTTTTCATGGCTGAGAATCTCCTTTGATGCATTTAGTGTGAAGTTCTATCTTCGAGTGGTTTCCCTTTAAGAATCTTTGGGTTTCTAGCAGTTTTCTATTGAGAAATGTTTGCCCATTGAACTATTCACTAAATTCACTGATTGATCTTGGAAAGTTGTCATCTTTGATAATATCATCATCATCACAGCATTCTCACTGTTGTATCTTGTGTTCCTTGGAGCTCCCTTAACTCTTTGCACAAGTGGAGAGTGGGTAGAAGCCTAGCTGGAAATTTATTTTTGCAGGTAACTAATGGGTGGCAGTGACCAGGACATGGCAGTCGTGACTACTGGTTAGAGCGGGCATCAGCCCTAGTGGTTAGAACACGTCAGGCACCAGGAGTTGAAGATCTTAAGGAGCTCAATCTATTCAGTTTATCAAAGAGCTAAGGGGTAACTTGATCTCTGTGCACAGGTACTTACATATGAAGAAGATATCTGATAATGAGGGGCTTTTTAATCTTGCAGACAAAGACATAACAAGATTCAATGGCTTTCTGCAGCCAGTGTATAGAGGGCGTCAAACTAGATGGCCACAGTGGGCCCTTTTGTCTTTATAATCCGTGAATATAGTGAATTACATACCGAACCTGCTTTAGTACATAAGCATAGTATGCCTAAACTCACAGCATTGTTTTTTGCCTTTTATAGAAGGCCCCAACACTGTATGTGGTGACGGGTGTTATATGCTAAGAAATTAAAAATAAATTTAAAAGGACAGGACATGTATATGGACAATAAGAACACGCAGTTACAACAGCAAGAATTCAAAAAATAATAAACGCCAAGGGTGAAATCCTTGTCCCATTGAAATTAATGGGAATTTTGCCATTGATTTTAATGGGGCCAGGATTTTATCCCAGAGCTTTGGAAGGGAAGTACAGCTTCATGCTTCATGGCATAAGTAAACCTCTGATGGGGGTTAGTAAGTAACTTCTTTATTGGCAGGTTACGCCATATCTCTCTTGCACAAGGTTTCCTGCACCTTCCTCTTAAGCAGCTGGCACTGTGCATTGTTGGAGAAAGGAGACTGGGATATATGGACCACTGGTCTGATCCATTATGGCAATTCCTATGTTTCGAAATAATTAACTGACATAAAATGCCCATTAATGGAGGAACTTGGCAAAGCACTGCAGAACGAGTTTCACAAGAATTAGGTCAAACTTCCCACAATTTAAGGCTAAAAACCTTCTTTCATTTTCTTTCAGGCCTGTGGTGCACATTACATTAGGAAAATGAAGTGTTTTTTCATGACAACATTTACATTAGCCTTGTGCATGTGCTTACACATGAACACATGGGCCAAGTCAGTACATGTCCATGTACTGTACGTAACCTTTCAGTCTGATTCATACATATATTATGTACATATTCTCCTTAGCTACAGTATACTTGGAGACATATACACCTCTACCCCGATAGAACGCTGTCCTTGGGAGCCAAAAAATCTTACCGCATTATAGATGAAACCGTGTTATATCGAACTTGCTTTGATCCACCAGAGTGCGCAGCCCCACTGCTTTACCACGTTATATCCTAATTTGTGTTATATCGGGTCACGTTATATCGGGGTAGAGGTGTAGTTACACATTAAGGTCCCCATCCTGCAATTGACTGTGTGGTCAGACTCCTATGCCCATGCACAGTCAGTCTCAGGGCCTGAATTAATTGTACTGTGAATACATGGTCAAATCTAACTCAACATAAATAATTTATTTAGGTCATGCATGATAGCACATGCTATGAGAACTGGATTGCACAATAGTATGTAGTCACAATGCATGTATGTTATATTTTCACAGTGTATGTAGGGCTTAAAATGAATTCATTTGAAAATTGCATTCAGAGTAGGCACAATGTTTTCAAAAAAGCCTCCTAATCTATGCCTGAAATATTTGTGAGCTTTCCTGAGCTTTGGGGCACTTTCCTGCACATTTACGTAATAGCTATATTATTATTTATTATCATCATTATTTTATTATTATTTCTTTATTATTCACTGAATGCCAATGGTATGCCTGGAATTCTATAGCACAATATGTACAGGGAGAAGCTTCATTTACCTCTTTACCAATAGGTCAGATATTGGGTCTAGCTGTATTCCCTATGCTCACACTAGCAAACACAAGCTCACACTGGTAATATTGGACCTAATAACAAAGAGAATTTTTTAAATTCTGCCCACTGTACTGGTCTATACCATACATTACCATGCCAACCCATACCATACCAATACACTCTTCTTGCCTCAAGGAACTTAAAGTCTAAACAAGTCAGGGAAAAACAAAAACACTGTTCAAACACAGTGACAATCCATTTGTTGATCAGATGATGGATTTATTGCTAGTTCCTTTGCTACAAGCAATGAGAACTTGCAAAGCCGAGGAGAGGAGACACAGAAATATCTCCAACAGGGGAGTTAGGGCACCTTTGTCCAATAGGAGCTGTGCAAAGGGGACAGAACTGCCTGGAATCAGACTAGATTATTCTAGTATCAGAGGGGTAGCCGTGTTAGTCTGGTTCTGTAGAAGCAGCAAAGAGTCCTGTGGCACCTTATAGACTAACAGACGTTTTGCAGCATGAGCTTTCGTGGGTGAATACCCACTTCTTCTTCTTTATAAACCTGCCCCTGGAAATTTCCACCACTTGCATCTGAAGAAGTGGGTATTCACCCACGAAAGCTCATGCTGCAAAACGTCTGTTAGTCTATAAGGTGCCACAGGACTCTTTGCTGCTTCTAGATTATTCTAAGCATCTTTTCTGGATCTGTTTATCATTCCAGATCATCTGGCCCACTGTGTTTATTCTATGCAATTTAGAACATGGTTTCAAGCTGTATATTTTAGTATTAATACTTTTTTTAAAGTTAAATTTTATTTTCATAGATTTTAGGCTGAATTTTCCTCCCAGTTACAATTTCAATTCTGCAGATGTGCCGAAGATAGGAAAAGTTATAATCTATCAAAGAGACAAGGTGGGTGAGGTAATCTCTTTTATTGGGCCTACTTCTGCTGGAGACAGGGACAGCCAATAAAAGAGATTACCTCACCCAACTTGTCTCTCTAATATCCTGGGGCTGACAGGACTACAACAACCCTGCATAAACTACCGACGTCCATTAGGCAGCTCTCTCTGTTCGGCTATGTCTGCACTACAGAGGCACAGCTGTACTCCTGCAGCTGCACCACTGTAAGGTCTCCTGTGTAGTGGCGATGGGCTGATGGGTGAAAACTCTCCAGTCAGCATAATTCAACCACCCCGAACAAGCAGCGGTAGCTATGTCGGCAGGAGAGCGTTTCCCACTGACATAGTGTTGTCCACACTGGTGCTTTTTTAAGTTTTACTGACAAGGGTGCTAGTGTAGACATAGACTAAGTAGGTTATTTAGTTTCTCTCCAGCAGACTCTGGACAGAATCCTACAGAAAAGTTGAAAAGAAAAACTGACATTTCAAAATAGTTAAAATCAGTGCTTTTCGGTGTTTATTTTATTTTAAACTGAACAGCAAACAATGACACTGGAATAGCTTTATCAATTGTTATTTGTTAAAACCCAGGGGAGATTTTCAAAGGGCAGTTACATATTCAGCTCCCAATGATTTTCAGTGAGTGCCTTAACTGGCCCTGGTCCCTTTGAAAATATTGCTCAAGAGATGGAAACCCTATCCATGTTGCATACACAGGTGCCCATTTTGCACATACAGATTGCATCAATCACAAATCTTGCAGGAACAAATTAGGAAACACTCTTGAAGATGTGATGCTTTGAGTTTTGCTAGTGATAGAATAGGCTAAAAATATTTTACAAAAGTGATCATCACTAATGCATCACTGCAGATAGCCATCATCTGCTCCGACTTTCTACTTTTAAGTTCTTGTTAAAACCCACTCCTGCTATGCTGCCTGTAGCAAATCTTGATTTGCATGGAAAATCCCTTTTGTTGTCTCTTTTCCTTGACCTCTGGCTACTTGTCTGTCTGTCCATCCATCCACTGCAAGCGCCATCCTTTCTTGACTGCCTGGAAAGTTTCTGTAACAGGGTTGCTACCACAAGTACTAGTCAAGAACAAATTATTTAAGAAGTTAATGTGAATGGGTGAGTAAACAGTCCTGTGAAATGCTGGAAATCAGACTGCATTATTCAAAACACCATTTCCAGACCGTTGTTTATCATTCCATGATAAGGGATATTTCTCTCTCTCAAATTCTTGCCAGTCAAACAAAATTTTCCTTCATCTTATTGCAAATTTAATTCATGTCCTCCTCCCTCTAAATGCATACAGCGCCTCCTGCAGGGAAACAGCAGTGAGCATGTCAAGTGCATTTTTTCTCCATAGAGCCTGTGTACCTGGAAGGTCGCAATCTTTACAAAGTCAAAGTGTTGTGTGTCTGAGAGCTTTGCCCTACTATGGTGTAATTGAGATCAAGCTTTTAAAAGCTCATGACAATGTGTTTGCTCTTTAACCTCACCCAGCAAAAACAGAGAGCCTTGCTCAGAGGACTCATTGTTAAAGCTCCTGCATATAACTGATAAGGTAGTGACACTACCAGTAGCAAAGAAATAAAAAAGATTCACATGCCGTCCTTTCCCAGTGTATTAACATCCTGCACAGATTAGTCTCTAGAGTTCCTAACTGATGAGGTGCAGTGTCTTTAATCATATTAAAATATTGTTATGAGACTTATTTAATAACAGGCAGATGTAACGAGTTCTCAGATCAGAAAATGGAGAGTTTAGTGCCATTTAAATGGCTGCTCATTATCCATCCTTATACTTTAATGATAGATGTGTCTATTACTTAAAAGGTAGAGGTTATATTCTGGAATGTTGGGATAATAAATGACTGGTACAACACATAAAGGTTATAAACTATCTCGTATCGTCTACAGTCCATGCATGACACTCACTTTGTTGTATGAAACCCACTGAACAAAAGGGGAAGATGCAGAAACATTTAAGAGTGATGGAGTTTGGCTTTTTGTTTCTTCTTGATTTCTAGGAGCTGAGTGTGGTGGATATGGGAATGTAAGGGGCAATCAAAATAATCAAATCCTGTCTAGTCTATGAACTGGAAGTTCATGAGTGAGTTCATGTGTGTTTGGATCCACAACGGTGGTTCAGTCCAATGACTAAACCCAATAGAACTCTTGCTTTAACAGAAGATTTGCTAAACAATGAACCAGTTACACCAAGGAAGAGATGAACATCACCTCTGTTCTTCTTCTGCAATTTATAGACTCATCTCCAAAGATTTTCTTTGATGTAGAAACACCTTGTAAAAATTCACACCTTCCCCCAACATGTGTATGTTTGCCGCCGATGGGTATTTCTCTTACTATGCTGTCAGGAATCAGAGCCTGCAGAACCCGTCTCTGGGCAGCCTAATGGGCGCAGTTGGTAGTAGGCAGACTGATTGACTACACCACATGCTTGGTTGGAAAAGTCAGCAGACTGGCTCTTAAGCCCAGCAGCAGCGACAGTTCAGTAGCTGGTCAAAGCATTTGCCCATGGCTCAGGTAGCTTCTGTGCCTGCTTGCTCCCAGCCTTGTTCCCACTGTTGCCTTGCATTGTCTCATCTCATTCCAGGTAACCCGACTGACCCTTGGCTCTGGCGCTCTGGCCTCTGACTCTGGTTCCAACTCTAGCTCCTTAAGCCTTACACATCTGAGGTCTGAATTAGCCCTTTTAACCAAAGCATTGCACAGAGGCAGTTATCTACCATGTCCTCATTCATTTTTGGAGTCACTGCTTTCCGACACAGATTTTCCCATCCTGTAGGTAGGGCCTGCAGTTTTGGTTCCCAGATGTAGTACTTTGCATTTGGCTGTGTTAGAATACGTTTTGTTGGAGCGTGCCATTTAACCAGGTGACTCACATCACTCTATAACTGTAAACTGTCTTCCTCCTCCACCTGTCTTTGTGGCATCTGCTAACCTTGCCAGCAAAGATTTTATGTCAGTGTCAAATAACATTGGACCAAGAACTGTTCCCTGGGAAACTCCACTAGAAACAGTGCTCCTCCTGGATGTCTCCCCATTCCCTATGCCTTTTTTTAGATCTGTCAGTGAGCCAGTTTTTCATGCATCTAAAGTGTGCCCTGTTAATTCCATATAATTCAAGTTTTTTAAACAAGACGTCACGTGATACTAAATCAAATTCCTTGGCGAAATCCACATATACTATAGCAACACAGCTGCCTTTATCAACCAGAATCACAATCTTATATAAAAAAAATAACTGGTTTGTTTGACAAGACCTACTTTCAGTGAAACCACATGACTGCTCCTTATGCATGGGTGTATATCCTGAGAAAAAGCTTCAAAACCCTCTTTAAAACTTACTTCTTCTGTGACGGCTACAAAACATTCAAGAACAGTTAGGTAGTTGGTGTGCTGCATCTGCCACTTATTATACTAAATATGATAGGTACTGGAGCAGCTGGGAACTTTTCAATGACATGTTTAGTCCATCAGAAAATGCTGATTCATGAGAACCAAAACATTTCTTGGGAATGTATTGGTTCTACTCAACTTTCTCAGGTCCAGGATGGAATTTTTGGTAAAAACCAAAGAGACAGGGAGAAAAAGACACACCCTACATATCTCCCTCATCCCACCATGAGTGTCCTAACCACCAAGCTATTATAAGCCCTTTGATAAAGAGTTTGACTCTTTTTAAGTAATATATGTGTGTACAGCACCTAGTCTAATGGGGAGCTGATCCCTGATTGGAACCTCTCGGTGCTATCAGAATACAAATAGTAATAATAACAACAACAATAATGAAATTATTACTAATAAATTATTAACAAGTTGATAATGAATTAATTAATATTCAGGTAGGCTTTTTTTATTTCTCCAGTAAATGAAGCATTCCGTGTTCTTTCTGACATCTCTTGCCAAGTCTGCATCTACATCTGCTCTTTGTGTTGCAAAAGAACTAGACAAGCATGGAAGCACAGTATGAGTGAAAGGGGAAACTAGAGAAAACCTTTCCTATCTCTAGAATTAAAGTTGCAATGTAGCCAGCTCCCATGATTTTATGAGTGGGAGGTGAAGGCCTTCAGCGCATCTCAGAAGTCAGTCAGCATCTTCAGGATCAGGCCTTTAAAATGGTTTGCTTACGAAGCTGCAACTGCAAGATTGAAATAAAGAGTTTTCTGTAGGCTGTTGAAAATATTCTTCCGCAATTCTGCAGCTTGTTGAGAAGACTGAGCTCTGAGTGGTCTTAAAGCAGAGGCACACATTCTCTTCTAAGTCTTTGTTGTTCCACTGTGATATGACTCATCCTGGGCCTGCTTCTGCTGCCGTTGGAGTCCATCATAATGCGCCTGGAGCCCACTCAGGCTCTATGTGACCTTGGGCAAATAAGTTAACCACCTGAGAACTTGCAAAGTACTCAGGGTTCCCTGAGAGATGCTGGTCTCTTTTAGTTACCATTTTGAAGTCACTGGGAGCTGAGGGAGCCCAGCTCCACCCAGCAGACGATCAGCCCTTTGCAGGATCAGTTGCACTGTGCCTATGTTTCTCAATCTGCAAAATGAGCACACTAATACTTGCATCACAGGAATGTTGTGAGGTTTAATTAATTATTGTAAAGCACCTTGAGAGCCTAAATTGAAAGATGCTCTGAAAATGCAAAGTGTGATTTATTATCATTATCAATAATAATAGATTCCAAAGCACGAGAAAGCAGAAAGTGGAGGTGGAGTGTGTGAATAATTTTCCTTAACACCGAAAGTATATTCTTGCACCAGTACACCTCAAAACTTCCGCTAGCATCCACAGGAATTTTGTGCACACATAGAAAAATGGAATAGCTGCAAAATCTTGTGAAAGAAAGGACTAATGAAATCAGTTATTATTATTTTGTTATTAATTCAATGATAGAGCCCTAAATGTCCTAGGTGCTTTCCAAGCAATTAAGAAGGGTGGGTCCTTGCCCCGAGGAGCTCACAGTCTCAGTACCAACAGACAGACAAAGAGGGAGAGGTTGAGGGAAGGGGAACAAAGCACAGTTTATATACAAATCACCTCAATTCACTGTAAGCAGCCTGGCAAATGTGAGTTTTTGAGAGCTGCTGAAATGGGTCCTTGTGGATGAATGAAAGGAGTTCATGGCAAGGATGGGACCAGAAGCATGTAGAAGAAAGTGATTGTGCTTGAACCTGGCCAAGGAGTCACTCAACAAGGATGTATTGACCAGATAGTTATTGTATGGCATGGCAATGCAAAGGCTCAGCTTTGTCAGCAATAATATTATCAGTAACTATTATTTGAGGAGGGGGAAGACCTCTGTATTTCAAAGAATTTGAAATATAATGTCCTCTTTTCTAGCTTTGCCAGAAACATCACCAGGACATCCACTTCAAAAGAATGGCTTGTCTAGAATTAAATGATACTTGAGGCCAATTCCACAACTATGCAGTGATATTAAGTAAGTAGCATATTACATGCAATCCTTGTATCTTTAAAATACAAAGGAAATTCTACAGATTAAAAGCCAGCAAAACAAGACGTTATTCAGTTAATCAGAAGTACTTCCTTCAAGAGCCCTATGCTGAAACTGGAGGCATGAATAGCCTACCTTGTGCTTAGAAGTTGTTTGAATCATTTACCTGGTCTTTTTAGAAAGGAAAAAAAAATCAAAACAAAGTAATCTTGTGCCAGCAGGGAAAAAAAATACTTTCTGTCAGCTGTGGCACGTTTAAACACCCTAAATATTTCATCAGACACGCCACTTACTTCAGTGTTTTAAATAAGATTTAATAAACAGGTGCATGTTCAGACTTGCACAGTCCTACTTTTGTCTGTAGTTGGCAATGTACTGCTGCGTGTGTTCGACTGTGCAGTTAAGAATTTTAATTACTTACCTGTTCAAAACAGACACTCGCTCTCTTTTAACTGTTTATTAAAAAAATACCTATTGTGCAAAACGTCATCCTTATAATGTGGAGCCATGGTCATAAACCTTTTCCATATCCAGTCCCCATTTTCCACACTGGACTGCCTGGGGCTTCCATTCCCATTTTGCTGGGTTCTCACAGGGCCCCCCATCCCATTGAGCAATATGGAAAAGGCAGAGAGTTCACAACCCTCTGACACCTGTTTGTGACCCCCCCACCCCGCATGCTGTGGACTATGCCGGGAAATCTGGGGCTTGACCAATATACTCACTTGGACATCACTATAAGCAGAGATTTGTAGCAACCTCTTAAACAAATGATTGTCAGGCCTGTGCTCAAGTAGCCCTCTCTGCAGCTGGTGATCTTGCCAAGTCCTCCCCCACCCCCCAAACTCTACCTTTCCCATTTTTAGAAAAGTTGATTATGGAGGCTGTGGTGAAGCAGCTCCAGCATTATCTTGAATGCTTATATGTCCTTGACTCCTTTGAGTTTTGTTTTAATCCCGGCTATTACAGTATGACAACTGTACTGACTTGGTTGGTTGATGATCTTCCCTGGTTGCAGACAAATTTCAGGTCGTCCTTGTTGATTCTTTGAGATCTGCGAGCGGCCTTTGATACTGTATCATCCACCATGAGCATGAGAAATGTTGATGCATCTGGACACCCTGGTACGTGTGGATGAAGTTGCAGTTGCATGGCTCCTCTCCTTCCTTTCTGTGATACCCCAGAAATTAAATGTGGTTCATGTGTCCCAAAAGCTTTCTCACGTGGGGTGCTATCTTGTCACACTCCAATTCAACACATGTGTGAGGCTCACTCCCTGCTGCAGTGTAGACATACCCTTTGGGACTGTCCCTGAGGATCACTTGGGGAGTAAGTGACATGTTTTGATCTGCAGTGTGATCAGGATGTAGATGACACTCCAGTCTGTGTCTCCTTTTATTTAGAACTGGTCAGTGCTGTGTCTCATCTTTCCCAGGCTAGCGGAGACTGAATCTTGGATGGGAAATGATTGACAGAGGCTAGGTCTAGATCAGATGGAAGTGATGCTGTTTGGATGGGGAGAGTAACTGGAGGAAGTGATAATGGTGGTGTCTGCTCTTTCAGTCAATCAGGTTTACCCATCTTTTGGTAATAAAGGTCATGACCTGGGGTCCCAGAGTCCTAATCAACAACCATAGCAATTATTATTATTTTTCATTGTTTGTATTATGATAGCCCCTAGAGGCCTAAACTAAGATCAGAATACAAACATATAGTGAGAAAAAAAATCCCTGTCTCATAGAGCTTATGATCTAAACAGACAAGACAAGCAAGCTGATATGTCCAGGGTACCCAGTACCTCAGTGGAAAAGCCAGGACTTGAATGCAGCTCTCTTATATGCCTGTATGGTGCCTTATCCACAGTACCACACCTCTTCCCTGAAGGACCTACTTTCCGTTTTGTAAAGGCAGTGGATTCCAGTTGAGGAGTGAGTCTGATTTGACCAGGCACATGTAGACACTTAGCCTGAAAGTGCAGAGACCCTGCTGTGGGGGTTATTTTTTGCTCTCTTCAGGTTTTGTACAGAGCTAGCTTTGCAAAACTGGACCTGGTAGCAGTTAAGGTGACTTTTTCAGAACTGGACCTAGCAGCAGTGGAGCTGCCTCTGTGAACCTGGCTAATCCTGTGAGAAATTACCCAGGTTCCATGCAGGCATGTACAGCCCAGGCTGAAGCATGCACTGCAGCAACTACACTTTTCTGGGACCTAAATTAGATAGACTAAAGCTAGCTCAGATATGCCAACGTGTGATTGCAGTGTAGGCATATCCTGAGTCTAACTGGACTGGTGAATGCAGTTCAAGTGGGTGGGGAATGGTTTGTGAATAAGAGCTCAGATCCCCAACAAGGCAGGTAATTCACTGAAACTGTGGACATATTTTTTATTTTATTTTCCCAAAGAAAAGGTAGTTGTGGTTTCATCTCCCCAGTGACTCCTGAGAGCAAGTAGGGAAGAGAGACACTAGTAAAAGTTCCCCACATTTCAAGCTCCTAAATCCTGGAAGCCAATAAGTTTTTAAAAGGGAGCCTGAGACGAACATTATATTGTAGACAGAATCTCTGGACATCCCTGGCCTTTACACCTGCTAATGACACTTAGCAGGAGGGTTACAGTTTAATTGGATGTTGGGCTTGTGACTATTCTTTTTGAATGCAGGCTTTACTGCTGCCATCTATGCCTTCTGCTGCTGTCATGAGCTCCATTAGGGTATGTGTACACTACAGCTGGGGGTGAGCCTCCCAGTGTGAGTAGGCAGATTCACGCTAGCATGCTAAAACTAGCAGAGGAGATGTTGTGGCTCTGGCAAAGACTCGGGCTAGTCACCTGATCTCAGACCCAAGGGGTTGGGGTGGGCTTCACAGTGTGAGCCACAATGTCCATATGGCAATTTTTAGCATGCTAGCTTGAATCCCGCTAGTGTGAGTCTGTCTGCCCACGCTGGGAGGCTGACTCCCAGCTGCAGTGTAGACATACCCTTTGGGACTGTCCCTGAGGGCCACTTGAGAAATTTAGCTGGCTCAGAATCCAGCTGTCTGCTTACTTTGTGGTGGTCCACTCATGAAGCATATTGCACAATTGCTCCATCAACTGCTACCTGCTTAGGCACCTAAGTTCTGTGATCCAAGAATGTCTCACCTAGACTGGACCTGAGGTCTCCCACTACCCAGGTGGGTACCCTAACCACTGGAATACAGAGTCTCTCTCTCTCTCTCTCTCTCTCTCTCTCTCTCTCTCTGCTGCACTGTGAATAAATATTTAAATAGTCATCGGACCATAGAGTGAGAGAAGTTAGGGCGGTGTGAGACCCGGAGTCCAATCCTCTGGTCTTTCATTAGTTAATCCAAAGTGGAACAGCTTCAACAGGAGATGTTGAGGGGACCCCTCCACACACACACCCATCAGAACATAGGCAATGTGTGTGTGTGTGGAGGGGGGCACGTGGGATCAAGTGCTCCCCTCCCCCAGATTTCTGCTTGGCCTGCCAGGGGTGAGGGAGGGAGAGTGGCTCTGTCCTTCTCCTGCTGCACTGTCCCCCAGCACGCTTAGCTCCTGTCCCTGGCAGCCGGGCAGAAGGAGTGGGACCAGCTGCTTCTCATGCTGGCCTCTCTGGGTTGCTGCTCTGTGCAGCGCAGCAGCTGCCTGAGAGAGAACCTGGCTGGGGAGGCAGCAGCCCAGCCCACCCCCTCTGATCCCGGCTGCTGGGGACAGGCCCAGGAGGGAGAGGAGACTCCAGCTCTCTTTCAGGCAGCCATCATGCTGCACAGAGTCAGTGACCCGGAGTGGCCAGTTTTAGCCGACGTGGAAAAGAGGAGACTAAGGGGGGGATATGATAGAGGTATATAAAATCATGAGTGATGTTGAGAAAGTGGATAAGGAAAAGTTATTTACTTATTCCCATAATACAAGAACTAGGGGTCACCAAATGAAATTAATAGGCAGCAGGTTTAAAACAAATAAAAGGAAGTTCTTCTTCACGCAGCGCACAGTCAACTTGTGGAACTCCTTACCTGAGGAGGTTGTGAAGGCTAGGACTATAACAATGTTTAAAAGAGAACTGGATAAATTCATGGTGGCTAAGTCCATAAATGGCTATTAGCCACGATGGGTAAAGAATGGTGTCCCTAGCCTCTGTTCGGCAGAGGATGGAGATGGATGGCAGGAGAGAGATCACTTGATCATTGCCTGTTAGGTTCACTCCCTCTGGGGCACCTGGCATTGGCCACTGTCGGTAGACAGATACTGGGCTAGATGGACCTTTGGTCTGACCCGGTATGGCCATTCTTATGTTCTCCCACTCCTTGCCTGCACCCAGCTGTCAGGGAGAGCAGCCAAACATGCTGGGGCAGGGGTGCAATGGGAGAAGGACAGGTAACTCTGGAAGGGTGGGGAGAGTGTGGTGGCCCCGGGCTGGGCGCAGGTCAGGAAGGTCTTTGGGCAGAGGAGACACATGGGGTGGTCACATGTCCTCCCCTTTAGATTGTGCCCTCCCCAGTGTCAGGAGGCATGAGTTGTCTATGCGCCATCATATCCCATAGTCTGGTGACTGAGGCACCCTCCCGGGAGATGGAAGACTCCTGTTCAAATCGTTTCTCCCCCGCAGGTAGAGCAGGGAATTCCACATTCCAGGTGACTGTTCTAACCACTGGGTTAAAAGTTCTAAGCGGGGTGGCACTGGCACGACCCCCTCTAGCTGTTTGGCATTGAGCAAGGCAGGCGTGGAACTCATTCCTACCAGAAGCAGCTTAGGTACCTAATGTACCTGACTCGAGGAGATGGGTTCCTGTTAGTGGATTGCTAGCAGCGATAGGCATCTTTCTGCAGCCTGAACTTTGATGCCTATCTCTGAGAGCGGGGAGGGGTTTTATCACACACCCCTGTCATTGGCATCTCCCATGGGCTAGTTTAGGCAGCTCCCCACCTTGCCTGCTAGTTTTTGGGTGTCCCATTCTAAGGTACCTGTCTCTCCCTGTTCATTGTGTAGGAGCCTAGGTGCCCTAACTCGGCTTTGTGGATCACAGTGTTGTTCCTGTGATTTTCTAGGAACCTAAAAGGTAGGCACTGTGATGCTCAGTGTTGCAACACCTAAGTCCCTTTATGGATCCCACCCTGAGTCCTGACTATTTTAGGGGACACCTAAGTCTTCATGCTGCATCCTGGCAGTGGAGATCTTTGGGAAATTTGCTGACAGTCTCTAGATTTACAGACCTAAGGTCTGGGTACAAGAGATTCTCAGTAGAGAACCCTCAACTCTGGAATTTTCTTCACCTCTGGTCAGGCAGACCCCATGGACCAGATCCTCAGCCGGAGTAAATCAGAGTAGCACCATTGACTTCAGTGCGCTTTGACTTCAGTGGATCTATGCTGCTTATACCAACTGAGGATCTGGCCTGAAGAACAGTGACCTTCATGGCATACGGCACAGCGTGATGGGGTGAGTTGGGAAAGGCTGATTTTCTTGGTAGGTGTGGGAAGGTTATTAGTCTGACAATGTGTCATTCTTGGATTACTTGATTTTATTTTTTGTATATGTGCTGTTAAGTGCATTTATTACACTGAAAACTAGGTAGCTAAATAAATCTAACTAGAATTAATAATTGCCTACCGCAGTGCATTGTAACAATCTGAGACATAGACTTTGCTACAAATGGAATTTCAGCTTGTTAGAGTTCATATATAAGTGGATCTGCTTTATCTAATTATTGCACTTTGCTTTCTAGGTAGTATGCAAATACTGTACAAGGTGGCAACAATGCATGTGTTTGTTAGCCAATTTTAAGTGGCCTTCAAATTTTCCCTTGGTACCCTGGCCCTGAAGTGAGATAATATTGTGGAACTGGGCATGCCAGCAGAACCATAATTTGAGAAGTGTTCTTGTCTAAATCCATTTTTCTTTTGTGGCCCAGTCTTCATCAGATGAGATATGTGAGGGATGGGTAAATCAGTTCAGAAACGTTCTCAGTAATTTAACAAGGAAGGGCTTTCATCTCAAGTCCTATAAGATTCAAGTCAAAACGAATGTTTATGCTGCAGGAACAAGTTGGGGTGGAAAGAAGTAAATTTCCTCGTTTGGAAATCACTGCGTCTCATTTATTTTGCTTGGCAGTTTTCTGTCCCCCTCCCTTGTTTTTTGGATTTTGCTCTCTATTTTTTTCCCCCATTCATTGTATCAATGGGGAATTTATGCCTTTTTTTTGGCTGCTTTGCCAGGTGGTTGTTGGATTATTTGATTTGCCAAATTACTTTGATGTGGTCTGGCGATGCATTTAGGCAGGTTGGCTTGTCTTTTGGATATGTTTTAGTGTTTGTGTTGTGATTTCCATACAGTCCTTAGATACCTTTGCAATAGGCATAGTTTAAACTGATTCAATTAATAAATTGCAAACGTT
Organism: Mauremys mutica; assembly: GCF_020497125.1. NCBI lineage: Eukaryota > Metazoa > Chordata > Testudines > Geoemydidae > Mauremys > Mauremys mutica. Next base: position 276,952,294 of record NC_059073.1, read on the forward strand.
ACCGTTGTTGTGAAATGCTCAGAAAGCTGGCAACCATTCCTATGAATTGCCCTAGTAGCCTCACAGCAAGAGGGACAGAATGGGGCACTGCAAAAGTCCATAAGTGAGAACAAGAAAGATTTATAATCAGCCTGACTGAATTTCTTCTGAAATGGAGACAACCACCAAGAACACTCCTGACCTCTCCTAATGGTGCCCAGACCTTGTCACCTGCTCTGATATCAATGGCTGCGGAAATAAAGACCATCAGCAAGGCTCTTTCCTTACTCTCCATTGCTAACAGAAGATCACCTTAAGACACGTTGTGTGGCATGTGGCATGAAATGGCCTAAATCCTGAGTAAAAAAATATGAGAAAAGCTGTGTTTTGAACTAGCCAGTCACAAGCAGAGCTGGGCAGAAAGTGGTAAGGATTTTCCATGAAAATTTGGAAAGAAACCAAGTTTTTTCATAATTTTTCTTGAGAATTTTTAGAGACTTATTTTTTTGTTTTAAAAAACAAAACAACATTTTGGTATTTGGTTGGGGAAAAAATAGAAAAATTAGAAATGAACAATAATTTTCATTTGCAAAACAGCTCATTTTTCAGAGAATTTCAACCAGCTGTAGCCACAAGCTTCTGCATAACCTTCCTCAAGAAAAAGTGGGAGGTCAGGGAGGTTAACCAAGATGTTTAGACTAAGAGCAAGTGATTTAAGCAATGGAAGGCATCATGCCTTCTCGGAATGAGGCATTTAGCAACCTTTCGCATGAGTGGAGCCTCTGGTCTTCAACTTCCTGTGCAGGCTGCTTAGTGCAATTGAGTACAGAAGTACCAAAAATCCTGGTAATTCCACTGCCCTGACAATTCTTTCAGGCTGATGGAGAACTAACCCTAGCTGGAATGCAACCTATCAACCCTGCCCCCACAGCAGCATCCAGCCGGGTCTCTGGGCTACAGAGTGGGTGGAGCAATATGGTGCTCAGGTCTCCAGGGCCTCCATGTACTGAAGAGCACATGGAATGTGGTGTTGGGGGTTGAGGATAAAGTTTGCATGGTGCTAAGGGATTCACAGCTGCATAGTTTCTCCAGTCCTCCCTCCCTCTGGCAGGGGCCATGTAAGAGGCTGCAGAACATACTCTAGCCATTAGGCAAGGGCAGCTTTTGTGGACCAGCTTTGCAGACAATCTGCAGCCTTGGGAGAGATCCATCCCCATGCCCTTTGCACATCTGCATGGCCCCTAGGATTGACCCCTTCATGCCCAGTTAGATATTTTTAAAATGTATATGAAGCTCATTACAATGCCTAGAACAAGTTCCCTTTATTTGCTGACAAACTGTCTTTCCTTTCACCCCATTTTGAAATATCCTTTCATCCTGAATCAGGACAAAATGTACAGCACATTGAAAATTCTGCAGTCTTTCATTTCAGAAACATTGAAATGACCTTATCAAATCGTTTTGTTTCAATAATGTCAAAACGTGATAGTATCAAATGTTAAATATTATGTGCAAATGTAAAATATTAAATAAAATATATCCAACTTATAATATAATAAATTAAAAGGAAAAGGAAAAAAAGTTTAAAAAAATCAAAAGTTTAAATGATATGGAAAAATAAAGTCAAACTGAAGTGAAACATGAAAGTCAAAATGAAACAAGAAAGTAAACATGAAAATAATCTATTTTGATTCATATGGTTTGAAGATTTTCCATCAAAAAATTCATCAAAATTGACAGATTCCCATGAAACCTTTTGATTTTGATGAAATAGCATTTTCTGGCAAAAAATATTGCCTTGAAAATATTTGTATTAGCTCTAATACCTAGAGATATAGATAAAGTAAGAGCAAACCTATGTGTTCAGTTTAATACATTTGCAAGGGACTTGTACTTAAATAGCTAGAAATGGACACTGCCATAGGTTATTATTACATACCCTTAAGAAAGTTTTAAAATTGGCTTTCTGTGCCACTGACTAGATACAATTAAGCAAAATTCATCTCTAAGAAGCTACTAATATATATGAAAGAATCAGTGTGCCGTTTTGCTTTAGATAATTAATTAACCCAATTAGTTAAAGCTTGTACGGTGCTTTGATGGCTTAAAGAACTAAATAAATGCCAGTTATTGTTCTTTCTGTTTGACAGTAGCGATCAGATATGATACAGCAAAATAAATCTTCCCTCAAATAGTCCCTTAATAAATAGTTTATTGACCTTTGTGTTATAGTCACAGATAGGCTCTGTCTGTGTCTGGTAATGGATATAAAAATGAAATAATGTGTACAAATCCTCTTACAGGGGAGCAGCTCAGACTTAGCACGCGTCTCTCACCAAAACACAAACCAAATATCTGTGCATGCAAGTGAACATTTACACGTGCAAAAACTGGCAATTGTAGAGATGGAGCAAGCAGCAAAAATCTGGATCCAATTGTTTTGGGTAATGTTTGGGGTCAGGGTTTTGGTTTTGCCTGTTATAAATATTGGAGTCACCTGCAAAGCTTGGATCTAGATCCTGGATCTGAATGTAAACACCCCCATAGCTGAAGGTAGAGGGTATGGTGTGGAATTTTTGTTCTGATGATTTTCTAATGGGGCCAATATGATAGCATGCATAAATAGCTTATTTAAGATGGGCCTAGTGGCCCATTAAGCACGTCATGCCTTTTTTTCCCTCTGTTCTCTCTAAATTTGGGCTCTGGTTTAGAGTTACCGTCACTTATAAACTTTTTTTATGTCTCATCAGCGTAATCTGAGCCACAGAATTAATGCAAACTGCAATTTCTGTAACCCTGGTTTTATTGGCCCAGTCTATATATTTGGGCACAAAATAACGGAGCAATTTCTTCCTACAACTGAGCAATTTCTTGCTTGGTTGTAGTTCTCCAACATATGCAGCTCCTGGTGCAGTTGGCCTGCACCTTCCCTTAACTTCTCGTCATCCAGCCTCCTCCTTGTCATTCCAGTCTGCCACTCTCTCTTCTTTTTTAACAGCATAGTGCTGTTTATTATCTGGCACCCAGCACCTCCAGATGGTGAAACTTGGTGAAAACTCCACGAGTGGATCATCATGAAGATTTCATTCCCAGAAATCCATCCCTTTGGGTTTACCATGGGAAGAGGTGATTTGGGCCAATGGATGTAATGACCAGTTATTACATCATATTGAAAATATTTTGTGGGAGCTTTGTAGATGATCTAATACACTGGTTTATTAAAATTTTACAATGCATCCCATCCCCTTTTCACTCTCTCTCTCTATCTATATAATTGAAATTGTGTGATGCAGAACAAAGCTGTGAGTTAAAGAAGAAACAAATCACCAGAGTTTATTTTGTTCTTTATTTGTTGTACTTCAGCTTTAAGAGCCCTAGCATCAAAGTGTCAGAGAGATTTCTTCACTTTGCTTTTTCTCGTTCTGGACATTAAAGGGCACTTTCAAGTTAAACTTATAACATGCTTGTGAGAAAAGAAGACGCTATGAAGTGCATCCCGGGCGAGTTGACCAAAGGGATTGCGAGGCTTCACATTTAGCTTTTCACTCTGAAAGAGAAGAAGTCAAATCTTGCAATCAGAGTGAATTATGGTTCCATTCCTAAACCACCTTTCACCAGATACACAAAACACCCATGTTTGTGTTTGCCACTAGTGTTTGGGAGAGATGAATGTTCCTTTAGCCTTTGTTTGCTTATGTGTGGCTTAAGGCTTATGCAAAAATTGGCACCTAAGTATAAAATAGTTTCCTGCACAGCAATAACTCGAGGTTTTGCAGAGAGGTCAGCTTTTAGGCTTTACTTTAATTGTTGCTCTTGTAATCCCAAGATGCTGAATGCTTTTTTTTATTGCAGACATAGGCTGGGTAGACAAAACTTTTAAAAAACTAAGTACGGCGCTAAGCTTCTGAATGTTTTCACAAGACACCTCAGGGAACGTAGAGCTACAGTAGCTTTTAGCCACTTCGGTTTTGTGAAAATTTGGTATTGTAAAGCCTTTCTTCAGCTGTTGAGGTTGAGAATCTCATTGTTGGGGATTAGTATCACAATGGAGCAAAGTTACTATCAGAGATCTTAAAGAGCAGTGTCTTTTTTTGAGGAGGAGGGTCCTATAACACAATTCCTTTAATTATACAGAGCAGGATGGCTTTTAAATTTCATCTCCGAAGTTAAACAAAAACAGTCAGATAAAAGTTCCAGTGAACACTCAATCTTAAATAATTGATCTCTGGTTTTCCAGCTTGTCTTGGATTCTAAGGCAATTGTCAGGGATAAAAAGTCCTTTTTTTCCTTCTCAGAATTTATGTATCTTCATTCAGTTCTTGCTTTAAAATACTGACATCCATCCTAAGCTTTATTGTGGTTTACTGAAAATCTTCTCACTTCAGCATTTAGCTATAATATGAAGAAAGTACTTTTATTAGTGGATCAACGCTAACAGAGCTACAATGTGCTGCAGCCTTCACTGTAGGATGGGCTGTCTCAAGGATGATCTTTATTCTGAGATGCTATATGCTGCTGACTCTGTGTTATAAAGTCATCTCAATACCTCATCTTCTCTCCTCTCCTTTGGAGCAAAATGACTTCAAGAAGAAGCTATACCATCTGAAAACCTGATTCTTCAAGGTTGGTTGCATTTCCTGCTGACATCCTCACTATTTAAAATTCATTGATAGACCTCAGCAAAAGAATGCTTTGCGTGCTACACTGCTCCCTTATTAAACCAGAATAATTCCATTCATTTTCTCCAACAGATATCTTTCTCATAGGTGATGTAAGAATCTCTCCCACTGCTGTGGGCCCAATTTTTTAAATCCTTACTTAGGCCAAACACCCTTTAATTTCATTTCCTCATTTATGATCTTCTAGAAAAGCTATTATTTGTACAGGGCTGTGGGTCCTGCTCCATGATGAGGGCTCCTAGGTGCTATGGTAATACAAATAATAATAATAATAGCCAAATATTTAGCTGAAGATTTGAAAGTGGGAAAGTAGGGCTTGATCTTGCAGGCAAAACTGACTTATAAATATAGGGTGCGCTAGAAAGGAAGCTATTATGTTTTCCTTTTATTTTTAACCATATACCTCTTAGCAGCTAGATTGTGCCCTTATGTCACTCAAGTGAGTAAGGCCTCCTTACGCAGCTAACCTGGATCTTGAGTCTGGGTCTGGTGCAGATCATGATCCCTGCCCTCCAGCTACTTGCAAATAGACTATTAGGGGACGGAGCAAAGGCAAGAGTAGCTGGCCAAGTGTGAAGGGGGAACTAAGCTGAACTCTTTCCAGAGTTGCAATAACTTACATCCGCCTCAGAGTGAGAGAGGAGGAATTGTGCCCGAAAGGAAGGTTTTTGAGGCACCATGCCTTGTGTGGCTACTGCTCATTCATCAGCTCTTGCTCAGGGCTAAGCCTAAAGGCACAACTCAGCCCTTTATGGGGGAAAGTGATGATTGATTTCAATGGGAGTTAGGTGCCTAAACACCTTTGAGGATCTTGGCTGAGGTGTTTGAATGCCCAACTCTAGATACTTTAAAGGGGCCTGATTTCCAGAAGTGCTGAGCACCCATTCCCTGAAAATCAGGACTCTTCTAATGTGTCTTAAGTTGGGCACCCAAAACTGGAAGCACCCAAAATCACTAGACAATTTAAAAAAAATGTAGCCATGCATTCCTACACGTTACTTCAATTGTATTATTTTTGTAGATAAGTTCATGGAGGATACATCCATCAATGGCTATTAGGTAAGTTCATGGAGGATGGGTCCAGCAATGGCTATTAGCCAAAATGGGCAGGGATGCAAACCCATGCTCTGGGTGTCCCTAGCCTCTGACTGCCAGAAACAGAGAGTCGACAACAGAGGATGGATCACTCAATGATTGCCAGTTCTGTTAATTCCCTCTGAAGATCCTGGCACTGGCCACTGTTGGAAGACAGGATACTGGGCTAAATGGACCATTGGCCTGACCCAGTATGGCCATTCTTATGTAACAAATCATACAGGTATTTTCATGCATAAGGTCCTGATCATGCAGGGTGATTAAGACAGGTGAACTTTGCTCCTGCAAAGTCTCATTGAAGGCTCCTCCTAGGCACAGAGATATTGACAAATGCAAGGGTCCACCTGTGAGCATCTCACTGCAGCACCAGGGCTGTAGTCAGCATTCACTGTGTGAACGTATCCATTACCTTCTATCGCTCTGTGTATGCGAAACATTCTAAAGCTGCAGTATATTAATCTGGAGGAAAGTATCTATTTTAGGCTTATGCTAGAGATGAAATCCATCAGGGTGCCTGACAGTAGTTCATCATAGAGCTATGAATAATGTATTACATATTTTACCAGTGGTGAGGTAGTGTTAGCTGAATTAATCCTGTTTGATTTCTTTATATATAAAAAAAACCTAGTTTCCTTTTAGATCTTATTCTTCCTATAGTGAAGCAGGTATTTGAGTAAAGTAAGTGATTTTTCTTCCTGTCTACTTTAGAAAAAAATACTTGTGGGTTCTTTCTCTTTGACTTAAACACATTCATCCTCCCTAAAGCTTTTAAAAGAAGCAGAGCTTTCAAGATCAAAGATATTCATACAACACCTGTACTAACATTATTTTCAATTGCTGTTGACCATTCTTTGTGATATTGTTTTATGCAGGTGCTTTGTCAGTTAGATATTTAGGAATACAAAAAGTATGAGCACAGAATATCTGTGTGTATCTTTTTATCAAACTTACAAAAGTAGAGCCTGTTGATTAATGAAAAAATAGATAGATGAATATAATCGCTTCACTCCGTTGCTATTTGTGGGTTCATATTCTTTGAGAATATTCATATAATCAGGAAAATGATTATGAATCCTGTAGGTTTTGCAGATTTTATGTCATGAATAATTTTTTACAAAATTTGGACTGGAAGTATGTTGTCTGGATTTGCCAGTCATCATTTCTTATTACTCCTTTTAAAAATGTTTCAGTTGTCCAGTCAGAGAGCAGAAATAATTCCATGTGAGTTATCTTACCAATCATACACAGTGCCATGAATAGTCAAGGGAACAGTTTTCAAGAAAACCATACGTTTCACATTGTCCATGCAAACTAGTTGGCAAATACTCATGAATAACAAATCAGAAATCCGGATCCCTTCACAAACAATCCATGAACAGAAAAAAAGGGATAAACTCACAGCAACTATTGGTCACAACGTGTGACCCAACCAGCTCTATTTGCAAGTATATTGAATTTTAAATCACATCATGCTGAGGCAGAAACTCCCCTTTAACTTTTATTAACAGTAAACCAGCTAGATTTCACGAATGAACCTAATAAAGGAAACTAAATACACCTCTACCCCGATATAACGCAACCCAATATAACACAAATTCGGATATAACGCGGTAAAGCAGTGCTCCAGGGGGACGGGGCTGTGCACTCCGGAGGATCAAAGCAAGTTCAATACAACGTGGTTTCACTTATAACGCGGTAAGATTTTTTGGCTCCCGAGGACAGCGTTATATCGAGGTAGAGGTGTATATTAAAGAAAAGTCTACGTTTAGGATCCACTGACCATTGAAGTCAGTGAGAATCTTTCCATTGCCTTCAATAGGCTTGGGCTCAGACCCTTAAAGAAGGAGCTAAATCTACTTTCTCACTTTAAAAAGAGTTATTTGTCAAAGAACACATTTACTTTCTTTACAAAATCTTACATGAAGTTCTGCTGTGTTGGGGTTAACAGGTTTGTCTGGTTTAATTGTCAATTTTATTGTATTGCCCAGGTCCACCTAGAAGCAGGACAAGAACTGTTTAAAGGGAAAGGGAGACTATGGGATGATCTAGCCCCAGGACACGTGCTCAAATGCCAAGGTGATGGGCACCATATGAGGCTCTGAAGAGAACTGAATGTTCATGCTGCTGTGCTGGGGTCAGAGGGGGAGGAGGGCAGGAAGATTGCAATACATGCTAGTTAAAGGCAGAAAATGCTCATTAGAAAATGGAGTGATATACGTTTCAAGAAATTTGATTTTGTGCTTCTTGTTGCTGAAATGGCTGTGAGAAGGAAGGAATCACTCTTTACAGTACATCACGTACCGTGTCTCAGACTGAAGTAACATAAACATGTTCTGGCTTTTATGCAGATATAATGGAAATTGTCTTTTTTTGTTGTTGTCATTTTTTGGATGTAATGAGTAGCCCTCTGTTGTGTCCTGATGCGTTGTGGCAATCCTGTTGTGACAAACAGTACAAACTGGACCAGGGAAGGAGAGGAATTATTTAAGCTCAGTACCAATGTGGACACAAGAACAAATGGATATAAACTGGACATCAGGAAGTTTAGACTTGAAATTAGATGAAGATTTCTAACCATCAGAGGAATGAAGTTCTGGAACAGGCTTCCAAGGGGAGTAGCGGGGGCAAAAGACATATCTGGCTTCAAGACCAAGCTTGATAAGTTTATGGAGTGGAGGGTATGATGGGAAAGCCTAATTTGGGCAATTAATTGATCTTTGACTATTAGTGGTAAATATGCCCAATGTCCTGTGATGGGATGTTAGATGGGGTGGGATCTGAGTTACTACAGAGAATTCTTTCCTGGGTGTCTGGCTGGTGAGTCTTGCCCACATGCTCAGGGTTTAGCTGATCGCCATATTTGGGGTCGGGAAGGAATTTTCCTCCAGGGCAGATTGGCAGAGGCCCTGGAGGTTTTTCGCCTTCCTCTACAGCGTGGGGCATGGGTCACTTGCTGGAGGATTCTCTGCACCTTAAAGTCTTTAAACCATGATTTGAGGACTTCAATAGCTCAGACACAGGTCAGGGGTTTATTACAGGAAGGGGTGGATGAGATTCTGTGGCCTGTGTTGTGCAGGAGGTCAGACTAGATGATCATAATGGTCCCTTCTGACCTTAGAGTCTATGGGACCATTGTGTCCCCTTTAACTCTGTGGATCAGGGTACCTCTCAAACTTCTCTGCTAGTGACAACCAGCCCATTCAGGCTTCACTTTCCCACAGCTATTAGCATGTGAATGCACACCCAAAGTTACATTCAGGCTCTCACAGCCGCTCATTAACTATACACAGGCAGACACCAGCAAATCCCCGCAGCCCTAGCCTTGCACCCCCAGAATGTACCATCTTACACTGCTCAAGACCTTCTCTTGAACAATCCAAGCCCATTAATTATTTTCCACTTCATCAAAGGATAGTGGGCATACACCAGCCATTGTAATCTGCTCAGATTACCCAAGCACTTTAGACAAACTCACTGGTAAGGACAAAACATTAAAATAAGTTTATTAACTACAGAAGGATCGATTTTAAGTGATTAAAAGTGTTAGGCATAGAGGTCAGAGTTGGTTACATAAGAAAGAAAAGGTAACATTGAAGTGTAAATCCTAAACTTTAGCAGGCTAAGCAAGATTTGAATCAAAAATTTTCCCACCCTACTGGACACTGCAAGCAGAATTCAGTTCACAGCTCATACTAGCTAAAAAGCATCCTAGCTAGGACCATCTCTTCCTCCCAGTTTATGAAGGCTTCTCTGTCTTCCAAAAGATCTTGTTTCCAGGTGTTGAGATGGGGGAAGAGAGAGGCAAAGTGGTGATGTCATTGCCTCCCCCCCCCCCATTTTATACTCTCTTCCAGGTGCTGAAAAGATCCTTGCTGTGTCACGGGAGTTAGACAGCCCCCATTGAATACATGATCTCTCAGGAGTCTCTGGGAGGGGCCCGTTGGGAAAGTAGAATCTCCTTAATGGGCCATCAACACATGGCTGGCTAGTACTAATGTAAATCTGTCCTGAGGGTGGCCGTTGCTCCTTTGTTGCCACTGAAAGACTAGCTGTGGGCATCTACCAGCCTCAAACGTATTTCAGTTACAACTATATAACAAAATATCATAACTCCATAGACAAAGATGATATGCATATTTTGACAGAACAATGAGTTTCAGCAAATCCTGACTTTTCATATGATACTTTACAAGGCATTCTTTCTACAAACTATCATAACCATATAACAGTGGCGAATATGTGGAGCCAGGATGCTATTTTCAGATATGTTACATCATACCTGGCTTAACAGTAGCTGAAATCAGAGTTGGAGCACCACTGAGTGTAAAACCAGCTCCAGTCACTGAAATAGAGTATACAGATGGAGGTAGGCAGAAGGGACTCCCAAATCAGAAGCCCTGTGGTTTTCATTCTGAAAGCTGAATGTATAAAATAGTCTAGACACTAGAGCTGCACAAATTTCTCCAACAGGGGGCACATTCCTCCACAGTATTTCCCTTGACAAATGTTATCTTCCCCCACTTGCACTCTTCAGCCCCCCAATATTTCAGAATACAAACCTCTGTCTCTATTAAATAAACTGTAAGAACCAGGCAGGAAACGTCACAAATACTGCAACACCTTCACTCTGTTGCAAATTGTAAAATGTGTCAAATGTCTACATGCAAATAGACTTCCTGACGACAACTCCGGTGGGGAAAATACAGACCATGAAACTGATTGGACTCCAAAGGTTATTTTCAGCAGCTATTATTTTTACAGTTTGACTTATCATTGTTTTTATAAGAAATTTGGAGGTAGGCATGTGTGTGAGAGAGAGAGAGTGAGAAACAGAGCGGGAGAGTTTGTATATGGGAGAATGAAGAGCGTAGCAACCGGTCACCAGATCAGAAATGGACAGGAATGAAAAATGGACACGGGTTCAAACACAATGTGCCACTCTATCCTGGGGGCGGGGGTCATCCTGGCCTCCGCCAGATACCAAAGGCAAGACTTGTATACCTTGTCCATCCGATAACGTCTCATTGAATTGAATTGCATGTGAGTTGGATGGAGAAAGAGCTAGATGGATAGAAAGAGGGATAGAAAGAAAGATCACATAAAAGAAAAGAGAGGTTATAATAGCTCTTACACTGAACTGATAAGACATCACCTGAACAGCTCTATTCATTGCAGGCCTTTATATTTTAAAAAGGACAGTTTAGCTAAAGCACATGCATTGTGCTCTGAAGAACACCGAAACTTGGCTATGGCAAACCAGCACAGAAAGTGAATTGCACAAGAATCCTCTGTCACCATCCTAGAAATGTTGATCCTATTCTTGTAGACAATGCAAGGAAAAATGTCACTCCTTGTTCTTCTGTTTGAGTTCTGCTGTATTCCTTTTACTGTTGCTGTGCTGTGTTGCAGGGCACTGATGGAGCACAATGCCATATGTTTCACCATGATGTCTGTTTTGTAGAATGTCCTTCAAGATTCAGAGGCATAACATGCTTGTCGTATTTATTCAAAATGGCCCCACATGGCTGATGTTTGGCTCTGTATCTGCATTTGAACTTTTTCAGCCTTCAGGAGTTTTGTCTGGCTTATTACAGAACTAGGAATGAACCATGAAGTTTACATCCAAATTCTGGGTTGTTCAGATCCAGAGTTTTTGTTCAGAACCATCTCTGGGTTTGTCTACTTAGCAAGTAACTATGTGGCAAGCCACAGTGTGAATGTACAGCACTCCAGCTTGCCATGCAGTAATGTGTGGACACTGATACGGTGCACTGAAAGTCTACAGTGCACTTTCATGCCTAGCAGTGTCCCTTTGGCACGTTATTGTGCAGCATGCTTCCATTTACCAAGGCCAGGTCTACATTACAAAGTTTTGTCAAGATAGTTTCCAACATGTTCCAGGTTTGCTGGAAAATGGGCCAGGTTTGCTTTTTGCACACAACTGGGCTGAGGTTTGTGTATGTAACAAAACACATTCCAGTAGCTGGGTTTGATCTATGGGGCTTGGAATTTCGTAAGGAAAAATTTCACCCAGGTGCAGCCCGATGAGTGAGTTGCACTATGAACACAGTTTCAGCTTTACCTAGAAATGTTTGCCTTTGAGGTTTTAAGCCTCACCCTTAGCCATTATTTGAATCATGTTATTTTATTTGTGTTTTAATATAGCATGTCCAAGATGCAGGTGTTGTATTGAAATGATGTCTTGTATACTGCCTATCTTGAACGTGTGTGGGGGAGGTGATCTTATGAAACAATGCCTGCCTCTTAATATGTGTAGGAGGGTATGAAATTGCAGCATAATAATCATTAATACTTTGCAACTCTAGTGCCTTCCATCCAAAGATCCCAAGGTGTTTTACGAAAATCAGTTAGTATAGCCTCAAAGTGTCCCTATGGAGTAGGTATTATCACCCTTGTTTTACATATAAGATGACGTACAAAGAGGTTAAAGCCAAAATTTTCAAGCATGAACTTTTCAATCCAGTTGTGCTGACTTAAAATAAATCCTATAGTTCAGAGAAGCATCCAGGCTTTTCAAGGAGGCAGCCCTGTCTCGTATCTACAACAGGGAAGCCGCTTGGGAGTTTATAAAGAGCTGTGAATAGCAGTGAAGCTTTGTGTTCTGTTTCCAGCTCCTTATAACTACTCCCATCCCCATCTGTACTGGCTATATTGCCAGTATCACAAGATCTGAAACTGGTAGGGAAGCAGTAAATCTACTTTCAGTGGGAAGGGAGGTGGGGGTGGGGAGTGGGGGATAGCAGCAGTCAGAAATGTAGTGGAAGGCCAGGTGTCCCTCTTTACCTTCTTCAGAGTTGCCTCTTCACTTCCCCCTGGGGAGTTACTAATCCTGCTGAAGGTGTGAGGAAGCCAGTACTCTCTTCCTTTGATTCCTCACATCCTGTGTGCCCAAAGCCTGCACATCAACCAGCCCCTTCATTGATCTACCTTCCACCCAACCATGCTTCGGGATAAAATGCCACACTAGCCATAAGTTGTCTGAATGACAAGCAGCAAATAGTTCCCAGCAGCCTTAGAGCCAACAGGCAGCCTGGTATCCAAAGGCTATCACTGTGTGGTAAAAGCAGGACTGGAAGTAACCAGTAATGATTCGAAATAGTTTCTGTGCCATACTTTAAGCCCTAGTGATCAGTTTACTTGCACTAAGAAGGGTTGGGGGAGGGTAATCTTTGATTCCTCCCTTTCTCTTATCTCACACATCCAGGACATCTAAACTCTGCTCTTCTTCCTTCCTCACATCTGTGATGTCTGACCTGACCTTTCTGTCTGTGCAACTGAGGCTCTCAGCTGGGCCCTCACCATCTCCCAGCTTGCAACCTCCTCCTCTACACTCATATCACACCCCTTCAATTCATGCAAACTGCAGCAATTCCACCCTGCCTGACCATGTCCCTCACTTTGTATCCTCAGTTTTTCCCTCTTTTCCACCATACCAGCTATAATCTTCTTGTCCTCACATTGCAAACCCTTTACAACTCTTCCCCCACATTGTCCCCCACCACCTTCACTCTGTTGATGATACCAGCCATCCCCCATTTGTCCATTTTCCCCATTGCCACTTATGTGTGGAATGCCCTATCTGAACCAATTCACAAGGCCACTACCCTTCTAATCCTTCAGATTCCTCCTTGACATCCAATTCTTGCCTACAAGAAGTTTGCCAACTAATAACGATGGGGTAGAGTCTTGTCAGGGATAGTAGAGATTTTTATATTTTAAAATAGACTGCCTGACTATATTTTATGCCTCTCCTCCACCCTTCATTTATCACTGACCTGCTTAGATCATGAGCTTTTGGGGGCAGGACAGTGTTTCACTGTATGTTTACATAATTCAAATAAACAATAAGTAATAGGCACCTAATTCCCACTGAAATTTGGATACCCCATGACCACTTGTGAGCTGGAAATCTACCCCACTCTTAATAACACTTGCTATACTGGCTGGCAGAATATGCTTTAAAAGTGCTGTGGATTTCAAATCTTTCTCCCATCTCTTTGTATTTCCCATAAAAATAACATGATTAAACACTGTTGAAGTTGTGATGTCATGTCCCTTTAAATGTTCAGTGCAAAGCCTCACTTTCATGTTAGTTTCAGTTTTGCAGCCAGAATAATAAAGTTGCTACAGCAGACAGCTGTGTTTCTTTCAGCTCCCTCTGTGCCTCTTTCTGTCTATCTCCTTCTGGGCTGGCTCCAGAAGTATAATAATGATTATGAGGAATTTATTGTGTCCAGTGCTGCCTCTGTCTGAAGAAGAAGAAAAAGAAGAAAGCAAATAATGCTGTAAACAGGGGAACAGAAGTTTATCTGGAGGCACTGGGGGACAGACTGCTGTTTTTGCTGCGGGGACAGTGTGAGCCAACCAGCTAGAGATGGGGAAATAGGAAAATAAAGATAGCACAAAGTATAAGAATTCTGCAATTATTGCCAGAACTGTTCAAACAGAGAGTGAAGTGGAAGCAAGCATCCAGCTTGATTGACCATGTGCAAGTAGGCAGAGAAACATCTTAGCCAGCACTGAGGGTGTGTAACCAGCAGAGGGAGCCCAAGTACAGACAAAGGAGGGTGTAAGCACACAGCCAGCAGAGGGTGATGTAGCGCAGATAGTGCAGTAACAACAAAAATATTCCCCGTGGCAAAAGGCATACATGAGGCATGAAGTCCAACAGGAGAACAGAGAATTGGCACCTTTTGTGGGCACAGCTGGTGAGTTTGATGAAAATCACAAGTCATGGATGGTGTACCTCAAATGTTTTGAGCAATTTGTAATCTGCAACACCATTCCAGATGGACAATGAGTTTAAACCTTGTTGACGGTGATGGGTCTGAAGGCATACGGATTGCTGTATGACCTATTGTCTCCAACTGTGCCTGGAACTGCCTCGTACACTGCAATTACTGCAACAATGAAGGAACACTTTTCTCCTTTCCCATGGATGACAACAGAACGATATTGACTTCATCAGTGACATCAGGGAAGTGGAGAGTCAGTAGTGCAGTATGTTGCTGCTTTAAGGAAGTTGTTAGAGCATTGTCAGTTCAAACATTAAGTGATGCCCTGCATGACCGATTAGTCTCCGGATTATGCAATGACCAGGTCCAAAAGAAGTTATTGATTGTATCAGCGCTTACATTCAAAAAGGCTGTTGAAGTAGCAGTTGCAATGGAGCTGACAGAGAAGGATTCTTTGGAACTTAGTGTGAACCAAGAAGTTCGCCTCCTGCATCAGTGAGACAGAAGACTATGGGAACATAAGGAATTTTCATGTGGCCACTATGCACATGCTGAGAAGGGCTGCGGGGCGTGCCAGGTTATTTGCAGAAAGTGCCAGCAGAAAGGACACATCACTGTGACCTGCCACACAGTTCAACAACCATTAACACAGAGAAACCATACATCCTATGAAGGCTGAACCTAAGAAAGGAGGAAGATGGGAATTCATAATGTGGAAAAAGACAAGAGCTCTAGTGACACTGACCAAGACCTAACACTACAGTACATGTGTTATTGGAAGCTGAAGTGAGAGATAGCATCTGGGTCCCACTTTTGATCAAAGGAGTTTCAATCCAAGAATGGCGCTTGATACTGGAACTGTTGTTTCACTGATTTCTGCATCTGCCTATCACCAGACATTGTCACAAGTTCCCTTGGAAGAAACAAGAAACCTCCATGGCTTTGAAGACTTATACCAGAGAAAAGTTAGGTCCAAAAGGGACACTCCAGGTGAAAGTTCAACTAGATGGCCAGTTAGTCAATTTACCGTGATATGTGATTGATGGAAAGTATTCGCCATTGTTTGGTAGATCTTGGCTTGAGAAGCTCAAGATGAATTGGACCAAGATCAAGGCAATCACAAAAGCACCATGAAATCTTCAGGAAATACTGGACAGACCCTCCAAAGTTTTTTAAAAAGAGCTTGGACAGATGAGTAACATATCAATGAAGCACACTGCTAAGTCTGACAGTCAGCCGAAACATTGCAGGCCCAGAGGTGTGCCTTATGCTCTGAAGCCTCTGATGGAAGCTGATTTGGACTGTTTGGTGAACATCAGAGTCTTGTCACTGGTTTCACACAGCAAATGGGCTACATCCATTGAACCAGTGATCAAGAAGGATGGCTCAGAGCAAATATGTGGAGATTTCAAAGTGACACTGAATCCACTTTTCTAAGCAGACCAATATCAACTACCATGTATTGATGATTTGTTCGCTACCCTTAGTGGTGGACAGTGTTTCAGCCAATTGGTTTTGCTCAATGCATACCCACAAATGGAGATTGATCTGGCGCCTCACAATATCTCACAATCAACACACACAAAAAGCTTAGTTTTTCACAACAGGTTGCCTTTTGGTATCACATTGGCACCTGCTCTGTTCCAGATAGGCATGGATGAGATTCTGAAAGGACTGAATGGAGTTCAGTGCTATTTGGATGACATCCTTGTTACAGAGAAAGATCAAGAGGATCATGTTTGAAATTTGGACACTGTCTTGCATGTTTGGAAGACCATGGACTCAGAGTATGTTAAGACAAATTTGAGTTTTTCAAACATTTGTTTGAATACTTTGGACATGTAATTGATGCCACAGGCTTAAGGAAATCACCAGAGAAAGAGAAGGCAGTTCTTCAAGCACCACCACCAGAGGTCATGTCCCAAGTTACATTCATTCTTAGGACTGCTTACTTGTTATGGTAATTTTCTACCTAATCTGATAACAGTGTTGAGACCTTTACATGAATTGTTACAAGCAAATTAAAAAGAGAAATGGACTAAAGAGCTTGAGTGTGTATTTAAGGAAGCAAAGAAATTGCTGATAGCAGCCAAAGTTCTTACACATTTTGATGCTTTCCTGCCATTGCGATTGGCTGGTGATGCTTCACCAAATGGAGTTGGTTCTGTTCTTTCCCACATTTTTCCTAATGGCCTGGAGAAACCAATTGCCTCTGCATCACAAACACTTATTACTCCTGAGAAGAACTATGCACAAATAGAGTGAAAAGCTCTCAGCATCATCTTAGGAATTTGGAAGTTCCATACCAATCTGTATAGTAGACATTTGACCTTGGTGATGGATCATCACCCGTTACTCTCAATTTTTGGCTTGAAATATTCCATCATTAGCTGCTGCTCCTTTGCAGCAATGGGCATTGTTACTTTTATCTCATTCCTATACTATTCAAGTTCATAAAGGGACTTGACACAGCAATGCTGTTGGACTGTCACACCTACCATGCCCAAAGAAACTTCAGACAAAATGTTATATTTCAATTTGAAGGATAGGTTGCCCATCACTTGCACAGACATCAACAAAAAAATCACTAAGGATTATGTGCTTTCTCTTGTGAAAGGGATGGTACTACAGGATACAGTGTTGGATCAACAGAATCCCCAATTTACACAGTTTGTGCTGGGTCAACATGAATTATCTATAAATAATGGGTGTATCTAAGGGGGAATGCGAGTGATCATTCTGAAATCACTTCAGTCTCATGTTTTGGAATATTTTCATGAAGGTTATTTTAGCCACACCACCATCACCATGTTATCCCAAGACAGCATGAAAATCAGTTGTGTGCCTGAACTTAGAAGTTGTTTAGTCAGTGATTTGCTATTCTGGGGCAGAGTAATCTCTTGCAATTTAAGAGTCTGCAATAGTCCACCTTCAACTTTTAGTTAAGTTATGTATTGTTTCATGTTAGCCATGTAAATGATAATTATATCTACATGTTTGGAAAGTTTTTTAAAGTAGGATGGAGGAATGTGATGTCCTGTCCCTTTAAATGTTCAGAGGGCCCTGTGCTCTCCCCCACTCCTCAGTGCAAAGCCTCACTTTCATGTTAGTTTCAGTTTTGCAGACAGCTACCACAGCAGACAGTTAGCTCCCTCTGTTAGCTCCCTCTACATCTACCTACGTATCTCCTCTGTTCACTCTAGAAATATAAGAGATGCCTGCCATGGAATCCTGAGAAACAATGTCTTATATTGTTAAGCCAACATTTTCAAAACTGACTAGTGCTTCTGGATGCCTCCATCTTTGGGTGTCTAACTTGAGATACATGAAAGAGAGAGTGGATGCCTCGCATTTTCTGAGAAGGTATCTCAAGATGAAGAGCGAAACACCAAATCACTCATCAATACCAGTCAGTTCTGAAAATCCTGACCATAGCTATTAATGACACACTTATCCGCATGTTATCTCAGCTATTAATGACACACTTATTCGCATATTATCTGAGCCCCTATCTATGGCGGCCAGGAAAGGGGCAACAGCCCCCAACTGTGAGAATTTCTATAGATCTTTCTATAAATCTTGACTGCAGCACAAAGTTAGCTCTGTAATTTTCTGGTTTGGGTTGCCCTTTGTGGTACTGAGCCCTGCTCGAGAGCATTTTTCCTTCCTACCAAATTGGCATTTCCAGAAACCTTGTCCATTGGAAAACAAGGCTTCCTTGCGCACCCAGGAAAAAAGAAGGAGATGGTGGAGGAGGAGTGGAATGGAGGGTGTCTGTGTGTGTGAGTGAGAGAGTAAAACACTTGAGCAGTTGAAATAAAAACGAGGAGAATGAAGTAAGGAGAAGAAAAGATGTATAAGGAGAGAAATCAAAATAGGAGTCAGAGAAAGAGAACTTCCATTATCCAAGATAATCCAAGATTGCCCCATTTTAGATTAAAATTACCTCATGTACTTATCTCCTAAATATTGAGGATGCCATTACTATTTTAGAATCTACCTACTACCTTTTGTTCCAAGGTCCAAATTTTCATTCTGTTCCCTTGCATAGCGTCTACTGTATATTTAATCCTATATATATGTGTGTGACAGGTATGAAAGAAAATAGGTCAACAGTACTTAAGATAAGTAATACTTTAATCAATTTTAACGTAACTTCTGATGGCTAGTGAGCGATGATAACATACTGCCTTCACTAATTCTCTTTTAAAGTAGCCAGGACATTTAAAAAAATCCTATTGTATAAATTGCTTGGAGGACACAAATTATCTGTTTTATATTCCCAGAGAAGCTATAATATCCAGTGAGATAATGGTAAGGACATGCAATATTTTTAGTATCCACCCTGATTATTATTGATATACAGTGTACATGTAAATTGAGTCATGTTCAGTCCTGTACTGATGAATCATTAATGTATAATGGATCTGATGACACTGAAGACCTTAATGATAAGTTGAGGCTGGACTTTCAGGACATTTAACAGAGCTCTGCACTCATCTTTTCCAGTACAATCTTCTAAAGGAGTTCACGTGGGGCTGGAAACACTACCTGAAAAGCAGAGGGACTGGTCATTGTTTTGAAATTAAAGATTTTAAATTTTGTATCATTATTGCAATTTTTAAAAGAAAATGCACATGAACTTTCAGTACGATCATCAACTGCAAGGGATGGACAGTACAAATGGCCTGTGAAGCTAATATTCTCACTGAAGAATAAATCAACATGGCTCCATTGACATCAAAAACACTTTGCTGAATTTAGACCCATTGAAGGCAATGGTGTTATGCCAATTTACATCAGATGAGGTACTTCACCATGAATTCAGTTGAGGTACGCAGATCTAGGAACAAGGAACGTAGGTCACACTTACAAGATGGCAGACGGTATCCTGGAATGCAGTGATGCTGAAAAGGACTTGAGGGTGATGGTAGACAATCAATTGAACATGCACTCCCCATGTGATGCTGTAGCTAAGAGGGTGAATGCAGTCCTTGGAAGAAAGATAATATTGTGTAGAGTTATAAACTATGGCATTAGTGAGAATATTATTGGAATACTATGTCCAGTACTGGTGTTCATACTTTCAAAAGGAAAAATTGGAAAAGTTTCAGAGAAGAGCTGTAAGAATGACTCAAGGTCTGGAAAACATGCCTTATAATGAGAGGCTTAAGAAGCTCCATATATTTAGTATATCAAAGAGAAGTTTAAGAGGTGACTTGATTGTGGTCTACAAGTACTTACATCGGGAAGAGATTTCTGATAGCAGAGGGGTCTTTAGCAGAAAAAGGCATAACAAGATCGACTGGGAGCTGAATTTACACAATTTCAGACTAGAAATAAGACACACATTTTTAACAGTGAGGTTAATTAACCTTTGAAACTACTGACAAGTACCAACAGCACCATCAGTGGGGCAGGATTTCATCCCACGTGTAGACAGCGCCCCATTAATTTTTTCTACAGACTCAAGCAAGACGTTCCCACAAAGAACGTTCTTAGAATAGTTTTTTTCTTTGCTTGCATAACTAATTAATTTATCTAAAGAGAGGAAGATATTATGTATAAAATATAATCGCTGATGCAATAAGTTTTGATACTGTTCTCATTGTACATTCCAGACAAGAGACACTGTACTGCAATGTGGACTTTAAAGTTGCATATGAATTTTAAAAACTGTTAGACCAAATTTCTTCGGACCTACTTTTGTTTTGGCGTTTGAATATGATATTAATTTCTACCCTTGTACAGGTGCTTTGTGTGTGAGTTTTGAAGTTAAAACATGAAACTCTTCCTCGGGCAAAATCATTATGCTGCTGAATGTAAATGACTAGTGTCTTAAAGCAAAAGGGAACTTTTCTGCAAAACTCAACTAATTGTTTAAAGTCACTGTGTGGGGTATATTTCACAGAACTTTTTTTAATCCTAGTGAATACAATAAAAAATTTTAAGGACACTTTGGTCTGTTTTTTCCCCTGTGTGTGAGACTTGGGCCTTGCAGCAGTCAGTCTGACAACAGCTAGCCGATAGTAAAGTGGGGTGAGTTTTCCCTCTGTGTTCTAGGGTGCAGCCTGCTTTGTGTCTCACTGTTTTGGGGCGCTTGTGTTTTATTACTCTGAATTCTAAGAAATAAAGTAGTGTTATGTTGCAACCTTCCAGAAGAGTATTTATATTTTTATCTGTGTGTATGCTGCGAACATACAGGTTTCAGAGTGGTAGCCGTGTTAGTCTGTATCAGCAAAAACAAGGAATCCTTGTGGCACCGTAGAGACTAACAAATTTATTTGGGCATAGGCTTTCATGAGCTAAAACCCACTTCATCAGGTGCATGGAATGGAAATTTTTTCACTCCATGCATCTGATGAAGTGGGTTTTAACCCATGGAAGCTTATGCCCATTTATTTTTGTGAACACATAGTAACATTTGGTTCAGGAGGACTCTGCTGGGAGATGGGGAAGAGCTGCAGAGCTACTCCACAGCCACCGCTCTCTGTCTATGGCCCCCACCACTGGGGTCACTGAACTATTTTCATCCTCAGGTAGTAGTCTCTGCTCCACATGCACCTACCTTTAGACGAGAAGAGAGAGAAACAATAGTGAAACCCTGGGGTCACAGATACTCCTGCCTTTTCTCTAAACCTCTCCAGAAGAGTCCACATGGAGCCGCAGGGTACCACATCATGGATGAGGTACATCTGCCCTCTAGAGAGTTCCCAATATCTTGTATATTATAAAAGACTAGTTTCATTGAGGACTGGAGTTGCCATTACCTACCTGCCAGCTTCTCTCTCTCCTAGTTTTTATTCAAGACATTTAATGGAACCATATAGAGAAGAAGGCTAATTTGTTCATGCTAGATTTGTGTTTGCTCTATTCAGAAAAGGAAGGTGTCTCACTGCCAATGAACAAACTATTTTCATTTGAGTATTAAAAACACCATTCTGATTGGTAATTAATGCTTATAGTATTGACTGGTAGTGACAGCTCTTTAAGATCCCAGACATGGAGTATAATTAATGTGAATGGGACAAATTAACCTCCATTTAACATTCAATGGAGCTACATCAGCGCTGGCTTTGGCTCTAATGTCTTTTTTTTATTTGGCTAATGGGGAAAAAATAAAAAAAAACCCTAAATTGTGATAAACTGCCTCTTCTGTGACAGTGATTTTTTAAATTGTGAAACAGTTTTAGTATAAGGTGTGTGTACATTGTATATTTTGCATACATACAATAATCACATTTATAAAATATACCAAAATATCCGTAAATTTATCAAATAGGTTTTGGTATAAAATAGTTTTATTATATATGCAGTACATACTGTATGTGCATCTACACACACACACACACACACACACACACACACACTTTGTTCATCAGGCTTTGAGGCTGCTGTTTTAGTTTAAGGTAAACTAAGAGCCTTTTCCATTGATCTTTTTATTCCACATCCATAAAAGAAAATGCTCGGACTTTGCAATTGATTTTGCCCCCTTCCCCCAATATGTGGTCATTAGAAGCAAAAAAGAGGACCACACTTCTACCTTTTAATTGGGCATTTAACAGGACAATGTTTGAAAGCAATTAATGGGAAAAACATTTTTGTCCTCTTTTATCAATTGGTCTCCAAGAAAAATGCTGCCCAAAGTAACAATTATGTGCAAGCCAGGAAACTGTTGTCCTTTTCAGTTTTTCCCATGTCACAATTTATTCATTTAATTCAGTTCTCCAAAATTACTGCAGTGCCAATTATCTCTCTGTGTGTAGAAAACGAGTTCGGCCTACTTCAGCTTTTCCTTCATTTTATGCCTGTTTTCTGCTATTCTTCAATGAGTGAGTAATGTGCTATGTGAAAAAAGGGAGAATCTTCAAAAATATGTGAAGTGTCTAGAGTGGCTTTTTGGTACCTGTGAAGAGGCCCCTTGAAGAAGCTTAAAGGACAATGGTATATTGCGGCTACCAGTGGTTTATTTTGTCCACATGATTCATTTCACACGCACCCAGGCAACAGATGAATGGAGGATTAACACAAGTTTTCACCTTATTGAAATGAGTGCTTCAAAGCAAACAAATAGGACTAACCAGTTTGGAATATGAAATTAAAGATTCCCTGAGTCCTTTTGTTATAGTATAAGTCACATTCAAACTTAATTAAAAAAAAAGATGGCTTTGGAATTACACTTAACTAATATGGTTAAATAACAGTAATTTTAATGTTTGTTATTGTCACACCATCCACTCATCTTATTTATAAAGGCTTCATGGGACTGTTCAAATACATTAAAAAAGTAGTTTTAAAACAAAATGAAATACAGCGTATATATCTACATGTCTATATCACTCTCTCTTTGTGTGTCTGTGTAAATATATACAGCCACCTGCACAAAGACATACACACAAAGAGAGTGTGTCAGATGCTATTGTGATTGATAGAGAAATATATGAAGTACCTACATGAGCATTTATACATAGGTGGGTAAGTAGATATAATAGAAATATTTTAGATACTATCTTTTGTATTAAATTATGTAATGTATTCAACTTGTATATTTACAATTCTATTATCATCTGTTGGCCCAGTTCACAAACTCTGATTTTATATTTTGCTAAGTTACATGGTTTGAAGTTACATAGGTCAAACACTCCCAATTTAAAATCTCATCAACCTCTCTTAAGGAAAAACTGGGACATGATAGTATCCTTTTTATACTGTATTCATTGTTCTGGGCATACAAATGCCCATCAGTCTAGACTGTCTTCCTTATTCCCTTCAAGCATACACCAAATTTATGGCAAACCTCCCCACAAAAGCACATGTACACCTCGCTGCTCATGCATTTAACACATTTTTTTTTATCATTCCATGTTCCTTCAGTCTCTGAGTCAGCAAGGTGCTTAAGTACATGCCTAATTTTGAGCACCTGAGTAGTGCCATTAACTTCAATGGTGGAGTGGTCCCATTAAATTATATACTTAAAGTTATGCAGAAGCTTAAGTGCATTGTTGAATCAGGGCCTAACTGACCTTAATACCATTGTCTGATACTCTCTAAAATAAATATCTTTACAAGCTACTCTAGGTAATTAAAAAATACTATTTAAATTAGGTAGGAAGAGGGTGGGAGTGAAGGGGAGAACTGGGATTAGTTGAGTGCCACCTTGGGTGTCATCAGAACTGTTTGACCCAGGGCTGGGTAGGAGATTTTGGCAGGTTACAGAGTCTTGTTACCGTTGTTCTTAGTGGACACGTGCACTGTGGGCTAGCACTGGGCGATCCATTAGTGCCATTGCAGCTGCAACACCTGTATTGCTTGTCTGCACTGGCACTGCAATGGGGCCTGGAGGAATTCTTTAATTGTAGGGGTATCAGGCAGAGCCGCTATACTGAATGGTGTATTGACATTATGAGGAGAGGCTGAGGGAACTGGGATTGTTTAGCCTGCAGAAGAGAAGAATGAGGGGGGATTTGATAGCTGCTTTCAACTACCTGAAAGGGGGTTCCAAAGAGGATGGATCTAGACTGTTCTCAGTGGTAGAAGATGACAGAACAAGGAGTAATGGTCTCAAGTTGCAGAGGGGGAGGTTTAGGCTGGACATTAGGAAAAACTTTTTCACTAGGAGGGTGGTGAAGCACTGGAATGGGTTACCTAGGGAGGTGGAATCTCCTTCCTTAGAGGTTTTTAAGGTCAGGCTTGACAAAGCCCTGGCTGGGATGATTTAGTTGGGTTTGGTCCTGCTTTGAGCAGGGGGTTGGACTAGATGACCGCCTGAGGTCCCTTCCAACCCTGAGATTCTATGATTCTATTCTATGATTCTATGACATTTCTATCATAAATAGTGGGCATGAGTTACAAAGTTCTAATCAAGCTCCAAACTTTCTCAAAGTCTGGGGGGTGTTTGCAGGTACAGTTTTGGTTTGTGCCCATTTCTAGTTAAAATGTAAGATCCGTTTGTCATGGGTTTACTTGGTATAAAAGTTCTATCTCCACTCATGCAAAATTATATATTTCTTTGATTGTAAGCTCTTTGGGGCAGGGTCCATCTGTTTGCTCTGCAGTTGTACTGCTCCTAGCACAACGGGGTGCTGGTCCATGACTAGGCACTACTGCACTACAAATAAATAATAAATATGTTGTTACAAAAATGGCTAAAACATTTATTTAGTGTTTCTGCAATAAAAAACCTTTGGAGGTTTAACATATTGAGATCTGATTGCCTGAGGCTGCCAATCTTTGACACTGATTCCCCATTCTTAATGCTATTATTAATTATGAATACTGGCATCAAGAGGCCACAACAGATATTAGGGTCCCATTGTGTGAGACACTCTCTGATGTAAAGAGTTTACAAACTATGGAGCCTACATAAGAACATAAGAATGGCCGTACCGGCTCAGACCAAAGGTCCATCTAGCCCAGTATCCTATCTACCGACAGTGGCCAATGCCAGGTGCCAGAGGGAGTGAACCTAACAGGCAATGATCAAGTGATCTGTCTCCTGCCTTCCATCTCCATCCTCTGACAAACAGAGGCTAGGGACACCATTCCTTACCCATCCTGGCTAATAGCCATTTATGGACTTAACCACCATGAATTTATCCAGTTCCCTTTTAAACATTGTTATAGTCCTAGCCTTCACAACCTCCTCAGGTAAGGAGTTCCACAAATTGACTGTGCGCTGCGTGAAGAAGAACTTCCTTTTATTTGTTTTAAACCTGCTGCCTATTAATTTAAACCTGCTGCCTACATGGGAGTAGAGCTCTTAGCTGGTCAGGAGTAACCCCCACAAAGTAATATAATACAAGAGCAGGGATTTGAACCAGATTTTGTGAGTCTCATGCTAATGACTTAACCACCTTTCCTTAGTGGACTTATCACTACAGCTTCAGTTTCTAATGGTCACTAATGGGGAGGATGAGAATAATACTTATCTAGCTTGCTGGGTGTTGTGAGGGTCAGTTCATGTTTGTAGATTAAAAGCTCTTGTAAGCAGTCAGAATTATTTATTGTTCATGCATTAAAATTGAAATGGGCTTGGTTTAAAGAAAGGCTTGTCTGGAATCACAGGTGAAACGATCAGTACTGCTGTCATTGTGCCCACATACGAGCTTGGGTGCTCCCGGCAATGCTAGCACTCACTGCTGGGTCACAATGAGTGGGTTGCATGTACTTGGTTGGTTGTTGGGCTTAGTGTGCAGGTGCTGGGTGGTTTTGGTGGCCTGTGTTGTACAGGAGGTCAGGCTAGAGGAGCTGGTTGTTCCCTTCTGGCCTTTAGCTCTATGACTCGCCACTACTTAGCGTTGTACTCATGGGTGACCTCTGTACACATGTGCAGGTACATGTTGTATTACCAACACTGACTACTGAGGGGCAGGATGAATTCTGACAAGAAAGTCACTCACTGCTTTAAAAAAAAAAAAAAGAAGGAAGTGAATGATTTTTTAAGGTGGATTGGCCATAGGTGTGACTAATGTCATGCACAATGGAAAACAACTTGTGGCCTTCAGGCACTACTGCAATATACAGGTTAACTTTTTTCCACTTCTACCTACTCGATGCCCTGAACAAATCAAAAACCTTTAAAATACATTTAAAATGTGTTTAATCAACCATACGAGGAAAAGACTTTCCCACCCCCAAAACCAGAATCCATCAATGCCTTCCCTGCTCCGATCCATCACCTAACCCCCAAGCCCAAGAAAAGCTAGGAGAACAAGCCACATTTCCAGCATGTCCTGATGGTCAATTCTGGGCTGTGCTGAACAAAGGGGGAAAGAAAATACCATAGCCAAGGATCCAAGCCCACCCTCCTTCTACCTGCCTCACATTTTAACTGGGAGACTGATTGCTTGAGTCCCTTGGCTAATCATAACTGTTGTGATCGTGCACAGAGAGAGGCGGGCTCTCAGGAAGCTTAAATCTAATTCATTTATAGGGCAAAGGCCTCAGACTTCACTTGGAATTGACTGGCAGCCAATGTACTGTAAAGCCCATGCAATGTAATGTGCTCTCAGTGGGAAACACTGTTTAATAATTGAACGGCTATATTCTCCACTGGCTGCTATTTCTGAATGGTGCAAAGGCATAGCCCTATTCTGAGCACACTGCGTGTGCAAAGGCATGTCTAGTCATGCATTCACATGAAAAAGAGGTAACCTTCCTTTCCATTGTGCATGTGTATTATGATACACAGTCAACCTTAATACTGGCATTTCCTAACTTTTGAGAGCTCGACTTGGCAACTCTAATGTTCCTTTAATGTAAATTTTTAGATGTCATTTCCTAATTTAATTTAAAAAATGAGAGAGAGGTTCCACCATGTGGAACTATACTGATCCCCAGCCAGGGTCCTCAGCAGGGTCCAGACCTTTAGATATACAGCACAGACTTCTACCTCTTGAGCTAACAGAGTAACTGGTAGCAGTAGGAAGCTGTTATCCGCTATATGGACTACCCACTAGAGAGGGATGAGACACACACTTTGTCTATTTGCTGACAGCAAAGGAATGTAGCGTCTCAAGACTGGTGGGCTCAATTCCAGGTTTTGGAAGGGGGGAGTGTGTCTTGTATTTACAGACTGTTCTGCCCCTGACCCCCAAGCTGGTCTCTGTCCCCTCTCTCCCACCCCTTGTTCCTGTTCACACCTGCCTCCTGGCCTATCCATCTCTACGCTTATTTGCCCTTCCATCCCAGCTCATATCCATCTCCCACCTGCTGGCTCCTTCCCCAGCTCTAGTCCCATCCCCCATCCACCCCACAACAGGACTCCTGGCCCTCTCCCCCTTTGCTCCTATTCAACCCACCTTGCTCCTGCCTGCTGCTGCTGCTTTTCTCTACCACCCCCCACCATGCCTTGGCTCCCACCTCCCCGTCTGCACCTACATAACCCCTAATCCACTGTCCCTTCCCTCTGCTCCTCTGCACCCTCCCTGCTGCTCCTTCAAGCCTCTCTCCCTCTGCTATCCCTTTTTCTCACCTCTCTGCATTCCAGTCAGTGGTTTCCTCCTTCTCCTCCTTCCTGCCTGGGCACCAGGCATTGAGAGCACAAGAGGGACTGTCCACAAGAGGGACTCTCAGTTCCTATGCCCGGTGCCACTGTTACCCCACAGCAGCTGGAAGAAGCATGTGCTGGGAAAGTCTTGCTCAGCTCCAAGATGGAACCTGTCCAGCACACATGGAATTGTCAGAGAATTTAGCTGCCAACAGTTGGCTACTGAGCGTGTCTGAACTGTAATTTTTCAGAGTCTTGTAACTTGGCCACATTTGGACAAATTTTCACTGGGACAGCAAAAGGCAAAGCCCTGACACGCTGGTGACCCTTGATGCCAAAGGTCAAGTGCCTGTTTCAAAGCCTACAAGAGATACAAGAGCTTCTATAAAAACTTATGTTTTTTTTAATGTGGGCAAAACAATGTATTTTCCCTACTCTCAATCTCAGAAATGTCTGAACCATTTTAGCTGAAACTTTAAAAAAAAACAAAAACAAACAGTCAGAAGCAGACAACTGGAATGGAAAATTTCAGTCCAAAGAGTTTGTTTGGCATAACTATAAGCAACTGCAAACAGAGATTTTATAATGGAATGTGATAGGCAACCTCCACTGGAGCTGGTTGAAAATGGAATTTCCATTCTGTGGCAAGTTCTGACCATTTGAACCTGGTTTTCATTCATATTGGAGGGAAAAACCAAAATTTGGAAATTTCCTATAGAAGAATAATGCCAAAAAATTTGATTTGGAACCACTGAAACATTTTGTTTTGATAATGTCAAAACATAATATAAGATACTAAGCACAGCATATTATATATCAAATATCTATATAATATAATATAAAAGTAAAACTGAAATTACTTGCAACACTAACATTACTATGAAACATTTTTACCTTATCAAAACAAATGGTTTGCTATTATTGAAATGAAACATTCCAGCATTATCAAAATGAGAACGTCAAAAATGGTTAGTTTTGACTTTTTTCCATTGAAAATTTGGTCAAAATGTACCAATTCCCTCAAAACATTTATATTTTGATAAAACTGAATTTTCAGATGGAAAACTTGGTCAACTGAATTTTTTTCAGCCAGCTCTAACCTTAGCTATAGGTGGTGCTATCATATCGGCATATAATCACGCTTAACAAGAGCTGCTCCCTGAATATCCATAAGTAGCTGGAGATTCAACAAGTCCCCTAGACTGTGAACCTTAGAAGCAAATGGCAGACAAACCCCATTAATTGAGGGCAGTTTTTATAATTTCTGCCCTTTCTTCTAGTTACTTCCCTCATGCTATAAACACTCTCTCAGTCTCGTCTGGGCTGAGCCTCCATCAGCTAGCCACAGTCCATGCCACAGTCTCTATTAGACAATGGTTAAGTCTTGCCACTGAACTGATGTGGTAGGAAGAGCTAGAAGTATAAATCTACCAAAGACACCATAACTCATCCTTACCCACTAAGGGCTGAGCTTACTCCTATTTAAGTCAATGGAAAGATTTTTTTAGTGAGTTCAGTGGGAGTTGGATTGGAGCCTAATTTTCCAAACAGCCCCACACGCATGTTGATCAAGATGAGCAAAAAACCAGATCCGGGTGGTATTTGTGTGAGAGAGCCCTCAAAGCAGCTAATTGATGCTACTCAGGGACTGAGAAAGAAAAGGTTGCAGCCACTTAACAACAACTCTGTCCAAGTGAATCAACATAGTCCTGAAGAAAAACTGATTCTTGTGCATGCAATATCATAGCCTCATCCTTAATCAAACCATGGATGGTAACAATTTTATTAAGTATTGACCTTGTATATAACAACATGAATTTAGAGCAGGATCTCTATCTGCAAGCAGCTCAAGGTTGTGTGAAGATGCCAAGGTGGGCCCAGTATTAAATGCTGCATTTCTTATCCACACATCCTTTTTGGTCTAGAGCTGCATAGTTTCCCATCATGAAAATGATCAAGGGGCCCGAACCCTCAGACTACCATTGTTTCACTGAAAAGGTGGCCAGCAACTGCTACAACCATATGCCCAAATAAGAGCTTCCAGGACAGTCTGCAAGAAACCACTGACCTAAGCAATCTTAAATTTCTACCCAGATCTTCACCCTTCAACTATTCATATCTCTCCACAGACCTCACCAATTCTCACTTTCTTGCAAGTCTCATAGATTTCACATCCAGAAAATTAGATATAATCTTTTTCTACCCACTCAATTTATCTCAATCCATCATATCTGTCCCTACCTGGGAAGGAATGGTAGTTTACTGTCACCAGGCCAAAAGTGGAAGGCAAATCAGTTTATGCCTACAATCAGACCCTCCCTAAAGAACACTAAACTCCTTATCCAGCTGGGGCACCCATCCTGTAATATAACTAAAATGAGCACATATCTGTTGTCCCAGCCATGTCCTCTCAGAGCTCCTGTGTCCAGATAGGTTTTCCATAGTTCACAGCAAAGACATTTGATTTTGTGACCATTCATTATGCCCACGCCTGCTTTTTCACACAGGCACAACTCTTTATTGTCAGGATTTTTTTATTCTTTTGTGTTTGACTTGAGTGAGAACTGAGGGACAAATGCTTAGTTCCACTTACAGCTACTCTGAAGAGTCCATGTGAGCCTTTATGCCAAGGGTGGGAGGCGGCCTAGCCAAAGTGCATTGCAGTTTCTAGAAAGCTGTTACTACTGGTGTATACTAGAGCAGCCTAAAAGCTGTTGTAGGTTGCACTGATGGCCAGCTTAGCCTCCTCCAGCCCCAGGTTGGGGCAATGGAAAAGCAGCTTGGATCCGACCAGGAGTAAGGACATCAAGATTTGACTCAACGGAATTTTGCCAGAGTAAGTACCGAGTCTGGCCCAACAGTGTTACAGGACAGGAATCCATTTTGTGTATCTCTGATCATATGATTACCTGTATATTGGTAAATTCCAAAATGCAGAGAGCAGGGCTGGCTCCAAGTTTTTTGCCACCCCAAGCAAAAAAAATTTCCCGTGCCCCCCCCGGCCCCATCCCAACTCTGCCCCTTACCCGCCCCATTCCAACCCCTTCCCCAAATCCCTGGCCCCGCCTCCTCCCCTGGGCACGCCGCATTTCCCCTCCTATCCCCTCCCTCCCAGGCAAGCCTGGCGGGGGGGGGAGCGGAGCGGTGGCGCGCTTGAGGGAGGAGGTGGAGGTGAGCTGGGGGGGAGCGATTCCTCTGCCCCCCCCGGTTACTTTATGCGGCCCTCCCCGTGCCCCCCACTGCCGCAGCTCACCTCCGCTCCACCTGCTCCCCTGAGCGCACTCACGCTGCTCTGCTTCTCCCCACTCCCTCCCAGGCTTGCCGCAAAACAGCTGATTTGCACCACAAGCCTGGGAGGGAGACGGAGAAGCGGAGCGGTGGCGCGCTTGGGGGAGCAGGTGGCAGCGGAGGTGAGCTAGGGGAGAGCGGTTCCTCTCCCCCCCCTAGGGTTACTTCCTGTGGCCCTCCCCATGCCCCCCACCGCTGCAGCTCACCTCCAATCAGGGCCAGCTCCCGGCTTTCTGCGCCCCAGCAAAAATAAATAAAAGGAGCCGGAGTGCTGCCTCTTGGAAAGTGCCGCCCCAAGCACATGCTTGGAGCGCTGGTGCCTAGAGCCGGCCCTGGCAGAGAGATTCCTTAACATCTATGTCACTTGGCCTGTTGTGATTTGATTGGACAGTGGGGAATTGATGAACTGGATATGTGTTTTTGAGCTGCCTGAACATAACGTAAGAGATACGACCTATGGGAAGCCCTCTGGATTTGCAGTTGATTGGACTCTAACGTGGCTCTTAGACAGCTACTCCATACATTGATATTATGGAGCTTCTTTGGATTTGTCTTCTTTTGCTTTGCACTCCCCTTTTTCTCTCTTTTTAATCTTTCATTTTTAATTCTTTAAATTTCACAAGCGAGATGTTCTTGTCCCAGATGATGGCTAGAAAAGCCAAGCCTAAAGAACAGCTGAACACAGCAACAGAAAAAATGGATTAAAAACACACCTTGAAATAGCTATCAATTGAACGCCACAGTTTTGAGTAAATTTAAAGCATAGATTAACAAGAGAAGAAAGGATAGTCTCCACTACACGGTTTCAGAGAGTTTTACTTTATTAATCACAATAATCATGCACAGAATTATGCACCATTCAACACCAGTTATTAGCTATTAGTTGCAACAGAAACAAGAAACTGAGAGGAAAATTAACGCAAACAAACAAAAAGTAACTAAGTATAGGAGTTGGATTTAACATGCCAATGAGTCAGCACTGTTAAGAAGCTGATCAGAATTCATTCCCCTCTCCCTAACACCATGATATCATAACTCTAAAATGACCAAACACCACATCACACCGTCTTCATCTCAAGCCTTCCACAAATGCATCAGCAAAAAGTATGGACTGACAAATTCCAACCCAGGGAGTTACATCCTGTCTCCTTTATTTTCCTCCTACAATTTGAGCTGGATGCAGTATTCCCCCTGACTTGCTGTCCTAAACCACTGAACAGTGTTGCTCTGCACTGTTAACCAGCTTCCGCATTGCAGACCAGCAGTGACGGACTTTCAGTGGGCAGTAATGGGATTCCTCTCTATATAATTTGTAAAGCGTTTTGGATTCCCACATGATGAGATCTACTATACTATATGTAAGCTATATTGTATGCCAGAGCCTGATCCACAGCAGGACACAATGGAACCTTTTGAGTCCTACTGAAGAAGAGGATCTTCCCTGTGGATTTAGGGGAATGACTTCCCTTGTCTATCATCCATCCCTAAAGACTGGAAATGGAAGAAAGCGAATCAGCTGGTTGATCGTGCAAGAGTCCAGGAAGAGGACAGCCACCTGCCCCAATGAAGCTGGAGTTTGGTGAAGATCTACAGATATCACAAGGCAGAAAAAATTCAGGAGGTTTCATTGCCTCTGTCAGGGATAAAGTAGATGCTAGGGGGAAAAAGGGGGTTAGCTCAAGATTTAGCACAGGTTTACTGAAGAGGTACAAACCTTAGCCAAGATTCTTTGAAACTTTTGCTGGAACCCCATGAAAGTCTTACACAGCTCTGCCCGAGCCGCTCTGATCCACAGTTCTCTGCCCTAATGCCAGTCACTGCCCCCCACTCCAAACTGGGGAAGAGCACTAAATTTCCGTCTGGCTGAAGACCATAAAGACGCCACATATTCCAGCTGTTCTTTGTGATGACTAGTGTGCTGATTATGGACTTATCCAGACACATGGAAACTCCACAGGAAAAGCTCCCCAATAGGCACACATTTGTAATCTCTTGTGAATAGAGCCCTAAGTGCCCATTAACTATTGCTCAATTACACGGGAACTCTACAGAAGTAAATATGGCATGCACATGAATATCAATTAAATCCATTCTGATCAGTGCACTTGTGAGTCAGGAGCAAAATGTGCACAATCTTGACAAAGCAATGAAGGCATGCATATTTTTACACATGTGGATTAAAATAGAATGTTTAGCTAATAAAAGCTTTTACGTTTCAAACAATGGTTTAACAAGCCTAGAATAGTTTTGACTCATCGTAGCTTGAAATTTCAGTTTTTAAAGTTAGCTGTGAAGATAATTTGTGCAACTACCTTCTTCTATTGCACCATACACTTCTCATTCTCTCTTTTCTGATCCTACTGTTTAGATTTCATAATACCACTCATCTATACAGTGCTTCACATGTACAAACAACAGTATTATTTAATCCTGTGAAGCTCTGCATATTTGTATGAAAGATGTTGTACAAGTTGTATGGATGGAAGACTTGAGTAAAGTACAAAGCTCTGGCCTAGGGGAACATTAAATTGATGTCAATGGAGCGATCACAATTTACATCAGCTGAAGATTTGCCCTCTGGGTTCTTTCCTCAGCTTTGCCATCAATGTACCGTGTAACCTTGGGGAAGTCAGAGGTGCTGCCATTATTTCTCTTCTAAGTGTATGTCTGCACTAGACAGACTATATCGGCCTGGCTAGGTCAGCAAACCCCATAGTATAGATGCAGGCTGGACCCAAGAAGGGGTTTTCTGTCCGAGTAGGATCACCACCTCTCAGAATGAAATTAGCTATGTCAACGGAGGTCCTCTTTCATTGATATAGCGGCATCTACACTGGGGGTTTTGTCGGAATAACTATATTGGTCAGAGGTGTGGTTTTTTTCACACCCCTGACCAACGTAGCTATACCGATATTACTTGTCAATGTAGACCAGTATAGGGTGAAAAAAGTGTGCCATCTCACAAACAATACCACAGTGTGGTAACTATTGACAAATGAGGACTTTTCAGTGGTGATCTTTGTACTGTAGCAGCGGTTGCTGAGGGAGGAGAAGGTGAGGTGGTGTGCAGGTGCAAAAATCAGAAACTCGCTGTTTTCAGCCGAAATTCTGGACATGCACCAAGTGGCATTAGAGTGACAGCGATGTGTTCATTTCAACTCTGATGGAACCTTAACAGCAGCCTGGCAAACTTCTTATGCAATTTTTCTGATTAGTCAAAATTGTCAGTTCACTCTCCTGAGTGTAACTGCATATTTGGGAGTATGCTGGCTTGACGGTTGAGAAATATACTGCCAAAGACACTAGGTTCAGGATTCAGAGTCCTGAGTCTCACCTTTTAGAAACCCTTTTGCATGGGGTCCCAACAACACACAGGCACCAAAAATTTGGTAATGGCTTGCAGATATGCTCACTTTGGTGCAGAATGCTTTTGAAATCTTTATCATGTACTGTAATCAACCACATTGCCTTAAGAGGTAGGAGTGTTTGTATTGCTTTCTATTAATGAAAGTTGCATTTCAAGCAGTTCTTTCAACACGAAAGCGGATTCTGGGGAAATGTAATAATGCTGGGTGGCTGAATTCAGAAAGAAGACATAATAAGTGAATGGTAACATGGTATTGATACGTATGAATCAGAGGAGGTATGCAGTTAACCCTTGGAAGCTGTATAAGCAGGTTAACAGAACAAAATCATATGAAAAAAGCACTCTGTCTAGCCTATGAATTTATTGCAAATTGGAGTTTGTGATAACTTTGGGGAAAACAATTTTGGACCCAACCCTACACAATGCTGAAGCTGTTAGAATCATTGTACTGGAAAAAAGATATAGATATATATGATTAATTAACTTGAAGTAACAGTTGCATGGAGGTAAGTTTCAGTGCCATAAATGTATTTAGGGTATCTGTTACTATGTAGCCAGGGGCGGCTCCAGGCCCCAGCACGCCAAGCGTGTGCTTGGGGTGGCATGCCGCGGGGGGCGCTCTGCCGGTCGCTGAGAGGGCGGCAGGCGGCTCCGGTGGACCTCCCACAGACGTGCCTGCGGAGGGTCCGCTGGTCCCGCGGCTTCGGTGGAGCATCCGCAGGCACACCTGCGGGAGGTCCACCAGAGCCGCAGGACCAGCGGACCCTCCGCAGACATGTCTACAGGCGGTCCACCGGAGCCGCGGGACCGGCGACCGGCAGAGTGCCCCCCGCGGCGTGCCACCGTGCTTGGGGCGGTGAAATGGCTAGAGTCGCCCTTGTATGTAGCACTACATACAGTCAATCTTGTACTTGAAAAGTGATTTATTAGTCAAATGCTAGAAGGACTGAGTTATTAGCAAATAAGTTTTATGAAATATGATCAAACAAACAAAACTCAAATGGCCAAATTTTTTAAAACAGCTCTGAGCTAGAGGCGACAACATTGTACATCGAAATGTCCTCACTTTTTATGCAGAAAAACTCAATTTGTGCATCCAGAGACATTTTCTTATGCAAACGGAATAGTTTAGGCCCCAATCCTAATGACACTTATTTCAATGCAATATGCTTTTGAGTTGGGATTATCTGTAACAGAAAGCACAATGGACAGCACTAATGCCCTGACTCCAGCAGTGAGTAGTCCTATACGCTATGAAGGAACTGACGCATTTATGTAGCTGAGTAAGGATAGACTTCAGCAAATGCTTGGAGGAATTCTTAGGTAGCATTTAACAACCAAATTTGCATGGCGTTAAATTTTCCAAGCAATAGAGGTTGGGGAGGAACACACTGCTTAAATCTCCCTACTGCCCTTTGAAAGTTCAGGAGATAGTGGTATCCAAAGAGTGTAATGGCCCTGTCTTAGGAAGGGCCTGACCCTACAAGATACTGAACATCTTGTAGCCTTGGGCAAGTCACTTAACCCTTTGCCCTTGCTTCCCCATGCTGTACAGAAACTGTAATACCTACTTCACAGGGATGTTGTGAGACTTAATTACTTAATATTTTGTAAAGCACTTTGAAGCTGAAAAGTGCTACACTAAGTAAATGTTAAGTATTATTCATTATTATTATCAATTATTATGTCCTTTCTTGGTTTTCATATGCCAGTCCATCTAAAAGGCAACTGAAAACTTTTCCCTGATAGACATGGGTCTGTAGTTTTAAATTCAAAATTAACATATTTAATAAATGAGATCACTATCATTTTAACAGTCCTATAGTAGGTGAGTGAGAAAAGAGGAAGTGAGTTAATTTAAAGATGCAGAGACAAAACATTAATAGGAGACAATCTGGGGACAATTTTTCCAAAGGAAATTATTCTGTTGGCAAGGGTGGCTAAATAAAGCTTCCTACAGGAGCTAGGTAATATATATATAACTTTCCTTGACAAGGCCGAGGGTTTTGTCATTGTCTGTAAGGAAGAGGAAGCCTAAAATAATTAAAGGTGCTTATGCTGGTGCAGTAGCACAGTAAATGAAGTATGCTTGGATTTTCTCTTCACGGGAGTTAAATCTGTGACCTTCTGTACCAGAAGAAAGAGTCCTTTGTGTTCTGAGCCTTAATAATCATACCATGATTTGATTTCTACCAGAGCCCACAAAACACTGGTTATATTTATTTTCATTCACTCCACCTTTTTTCTTTAGCAGAGTGATTTCATTTTAATCTTTAAGGAAAGAGTGAATTGTTTTTGTTTTTTACTTTGATTATCTTTATGTCCTAATAGCTTTGGTTTATCACATATGTTTCAGAATGTTTCTTTTACCTTGTGGAATACTGTTAGAAGTCTCTGTACAAAGGCAAAAGCTGTGGTTGCTATAGCAATAACCAATCTGATGAAGCTGTGACCTAAATCATGACTGAGAAAAATAGTACCTTGTCTATATCACTGCGGTTACTGCTTCCTGGGATTATGCTACCGGAATGCAGGATCTATTACCTAAAATGAACTCTTTAGTACACAAGAAAAGTAAAGTGATACTTCCCTCACTATAAAGTTTGGAAGGAACATAGACAACTTAAGCCTGTGCTAAAATTTAGAGGTGGATTGGTATTCTGTTCTCAGCATCTTGGTAACCCACACATGCATGTAGTTCCTGGTGCATTACAATTGATTTCCTGGAAGTCCAGTGACAATATTTTAGAGAATGGGGTAATGTGTCCTTGGTTACTGGAAGCTCCTTAAATCAAGACACTGAGACTTGATAGCTAAGTACACAGCCCTGAGGTCTACTGATCATGCTAGTACTGTATGAGTATTCACACAACACTTCCTACACTCACAAAGTCCCATCACAGCACACGTTGGCTTGAATGTTAAACCTAGGAAGCATTCTCTGGAGCATTTTCTTCTTTGGTTATTATTGTTATTATTCCAAGGAGAGCAGTGTGGACAAAAAAACCCTAACTTGTTTCAAGACTGAGCTTGATAAGTTTATGGAGGGGATGGTGTGATGAGACTGCCTACAATGGCATGTAGCCGATCCGCAACTGCTAGCAGCAAATATCTCCAGTGGCCGGTGATGGGACACTAGATGGAGAGGGCTCTGAGTTACTACAGAGAATTTTTTCCCAGGTGTCTGGCTGGTGGGTCTTGCCCACATATTCAAGGGTCTAACTGATTGCCATATTCGGGGTTGAGAAGAAATTTTCTCCCAGGTCAGATTGGCAGAGTCCCTGGGGGTTTTATGCCTTCCTCTGCAGCATGGACCATGGGTCACTTGCAGGGTTAAATTGGTGTAAACTGTGTATTATCTGTAACTTGAAGTCTTTAAATCATGATTTGAGGACTTCAATAACTCAGCCAGAGGTTATGAATCTATTACAGGAGTGGGTGAATGAGGTTTTGTGGCCTGCAATGTGCAGGAGGTCAGACTAGAATTGATCATGATGGTCCCTTCTGGCCTTAAAGTCTCTGAGTCTATTACTTGTATTATAGTAGTGCCTAGAAGCCTTAGGCATGGACCAGGACCCCGCACTGTGCTAGAAGCTGTACAAACACAGGCCCTGCCCCAAAGAGCTTACAATCTAACTACAAGACAAGAGACAACAGATGGATACAGACAGACAGGGGAGCACAAGGAAACAATGAAACAGTATTGCATGATAGACAGTGGTCTAAGCACATGAGCAACCTAACTGTTGTCAAATTTTGTGTAGGCTTCATGACAGAGGACAGTTTTGAGGAGGATTTTGAAAGACAATAATGAGTTGGTTTTTCAGATGTTAATGGGGAGCTCCTCCCAAGCATGAGGGGCAGTATCAGAGAAAGCATAAAGATGCAGGTGGGTGATGGAGGCTGGCACCATCGGCTGATAGGAGCTGGGAGTTGACCTTTATTATTACAAAGTTCTAGTCAGAACCCTAGTGGGGCCATCCCCAGAACATTACATGAGGTAATAAACTTGGTGGTCCTCATCAGTTAATATGCCTCTGGCCAGTAGGTAAATCTCTTGTTCAATGGGACCCATATTTATTTGGTAATTTCTGCAACAACATTGTTTAAACTCATGAAAATAGATAGGAACATATCTATAAACTGGCGTTCTTAAAGATAGCAAGATAACTATAAACATAATGTTACCACTCACATGCATCAATCAATGCAACACATCAAATATGGGTAATAATTCTCAGTGTAACACCAGGATAGCTATAGGCTGTATGGGTCTTCAGCTCTTACAGTAGTTGGTTGGCCTGAACTCTGCCAAACCAGTATTGACTCTAAGAATGATAAATTCCTGGAGTGCGGGAAAGTAAGGGCAGAATGAAATAATATGTAAATTAGTTGTATCAGAGTAGGGGGTTAAATGGGAAAGTTGGCAGAATTAACTAAATCAGCTCCACTAAGCAGCAGACACAGGCTGGCAATTCTGGCTGCATTTTGACTGACAAGTAGCTAGCTAAGAGGTACTTGTGGTGTTATTACCCTCCCTCTCAGTACCTCTCCCATCCTTCTGATGTAAACCCAAGTGGATACATCTTAAGTATTCAGAGACAATTACATACCCTTGATGATGCTCATTGGGAAATCAAAGTTGCTATCTTTGCTGTCAGAGATTTAGGCTGGAGATGCACAAACTAAAGAATCATGGCTGCTGAACTATTTGGAGAGATCTAAAATTACTCATTTCTTGTGGCCACCTGGTCTCTTCAACATCTGCTGAGTGTTTGGCTCGGATACCGACTACTATCTGAATTCACAACACATATGACATGATGTGTTAAAAGTCGTGTAACCCAACAGCAGCATTTTAAAGGGAAATAACTCTGTACAGTTGCCAATCCATCATCTTTCTGAATCTTCTCCTTCCGCTACTCTCCTGAGATGTTCAGTGTCAAATGATCTCCCAAGAGTTCAGATTGTTCACAACACAGAAAATGTAGTAGCTTGTAACAAACTATTTTCAATAGCCTTGAGTTAATTCATTACTCAGTATCACTAGTTTCCTAAGTTTTAAGTAGGAGTTTGTGAGTAGCAGTCAGATGAAATCAGAAGTCTCATGAACGTAGAGA
The DNA here is from genome assembly GCF_020497125.1 of Mauremys mutica. Classification (NCBI taxonomy): domain Eukaryota; kingdom Metazoa; phylum Chordata; order Testudines; family Geoemydidae; genus Mauremys; species Mauremys mutica. The sequence goes on from NC_059073.1 coordinate 276,991,566, forward strand.
TCCATTTAATTTTCCAAAAGCTCTTTTACCTCCTCAGCACTAGTGTCTGATTGATGATGGTGCACTTTATGAACTAGAAATGATGTGGCTACTGGCCAATATGCAATAATATGAAATATTACAACACGAACACTTAATATTTCATGATTGATACCTAATCCATTGTGAAGGAATAGACCTCTGCTGAAAATATCGCCAATATATAGTTCAAACTGAGAAAAATAATCCGAGTGACGAAAAAATAAAGATCAAGCACTCAATAGTTAACGGAAAGGGAAAATTATTAGTAGTGGGCAAATCCTTAAACTGAACTCCTGATTCAGTTTTGAGTAAGGCCCGATTAAATGCTGACTATGGACTTCAGGAGATGGGTTTCCTATTTTTGTAGCACTAAATGCTTCTAATAAGGTTGCCATGACAGGGTCTCATGGCACCGGTAGCCAGTAGGTTTGTGACTAACTTTTTTTCTGGATTCCCCCAGAATCCCTTGCTCAGTTTCTCTTTTAATGGTGCAGCTTCCATCAGTCCAGGTCTGAGTACACCATCACGTGACTCTTCCCAGACTCTATTAATACTGCTAGATGGTGTCTCTCAGTACCAACGCTAGTTACTACCTCCTCCTGGTGATGAGCGTGCCATCTCTGCAGCATTATTATAATCAGTGGGTCATCTGTTTATTTTATTAATTGATCTAGTATTCATCCTATTCTGTTCTCAACTACTTTTCTCTCCTCAGTCCATCAGTTTTTTGCATATCCATGTGCAGGTTGTGTTGCCTTCTGTGCCATGAAACCTAGTCATTTTAAAATATTGTCCACTTACTTTTTTCCTTTGTTATTTTCTTCTCTGTGTTGTTCCTGCACCATTATGGAACAATTCTGTTAACAAATATTTTGACTTCTTAATCCCACAGTTTTCTACAATATGATACACATAGCATTTGGTTACAGCTTTACATTACAAAGCCTCAGTGCTTTTCTAATCTCCTGGTTCTGACTGTATCTCTCTCTCTCTCCACATGTTATATATAAGCACAGACTGAATCTAGGCATTTATCAGCCTTGGTTTTGTGATGACAAGTCCTTTTCTGAACCTTATTAGTCTTCACATTTCACACACATGAACATAGAACGTGCCAATACCAACTTTCTAGCGGAAACTGGGATAGTCCATTTCTTTACATTGTGGATTTAGAAATAGAATTTCTTTCCTTGTTCAACCCCTTTATTTCCAGTTTATATTGTGGCTGCAATATGCCATTGCAGAAGTGTCATCACCTTTATCTTTTTACATTCTGATGTAGTCTGTAATCAACACTAGCTTCAGCTACTCTCATTACTAGCTCTTGAAGTGATTCTTCAGACTCAGCAAGAACAACATCATCATCAGATTACAGCATCTGCTTCCTCCAATTTCAATTTTACCACTGTAACCAACAACAATGCACATTTGCATTTCAGTGTACTGAGAGAACTGATGCTGTGCTCTAATGCTGGACTCCTTTCCTGCTATTCAACTCCCGTGCAGTGCCCTTCGTGGTTCTTTCTTACTACTTTTTTTCAGGTCACGACTGAGATAGCACCTACAGTCCACCGGGTACAGTATGTTAAGTAAAGGCACAAGAAAGCCCATGAAATGTCCTGAGAATTGTGTGGCTGATTCAAATGCCTTTTTATATTCTATTGCACATGCTCATTGTAGCTGTTTATGCTTTGTTTTTTTCCAGGACTATTCTGAGTGCTGATTTCTCGTGTTGTCACTTCTCACGTAGTCTATGGTTTGCTGATCCCATGCTTACTTCCACTTTCATATTCTTCAGTCTTTCTCAGAAAACCAAGTACATTATTTATTTTTTTGTGTTTGAGTAATGAGTGCAATTGTCTGGCAATGTGCGCATTCCCTTAGGCTTCCTTTTCTTTGTTAGGGAATGAGTTTGGTGTCTTGTACTACTTCCATGGTCACTGCCCACTTTTCCACAGAAGCTTGAAGTTCTTGATACCTGTCTAGCAACAGATAGTGTTCAGTACAGGTATCCACAAAGCCAGGCAGGCGTGCTATTTAAAACATGTAAGGAATGATGCCATAGTTAATGCTTGAAAAAATAGTATTCAGAATAAAGATCAGATAGGAGTTCTAAGCATAGTACCAATGTTCTAGTTTTCCTATTTGAGAATGACATAAACTCACTTTTTAATTGGTTTACCTCTACTCTAGCAAAAGGGAAAAGGCTTGTTTGAAAAAATAAGATCGAAAGCTTTTAGGCCTTAAAGAGGATCCATTTCTATATAAGTGTTGAAGAGGTGAATTCCTAGGACAGTAACGAGTTTCCATGCTTTATTGCATTGTATCTTCAACTGCACTGAAAATTTGGGCCTCACAGAGGTTTTGAGGGGCCCCAGGCAAAATCTGAAACTAAGGGACCCCACCATTCCAAAAAAATTATTACTGAGCCGAGGGCTGGGGAGGGGAAGAAGGGGATTACAGAGTGAGCCCATACTGCACTCGTCCGGCGGCAGCAGCTTGGCTCCTGTCCTAAGGGGCTGGGCCTGCTTCTCTGCTCCAGGCGTTGCGTTGCAAACTGGCGCACAGGTTTGCAGTGCTAATCAGGTTTGGCCCAATGGCCCCTCCTTCATGATGGAGGGGCCACTAGGCCAAATGAGGGCTGCTAGGCCAAACCTGTATCCCCACGTGCCAGGTCGTGATGCCAGTTGGTTTGGGCGTCCGCTCAAACAGAGGGACCAGGACAAGATACCCCTTTTGCCTCTGCTCCCCCAAGCAACCCTTCTTAAAATCTTGTAATGGAATGTTTCAGTCGTCATAGCATTTAACCAAAGGCCCCTGTATGCCATACCAAAGTACACGTATGTTCTCTTCAGCGCTGTTTGCAAACTCAGGAAACATAACCATAAGTTGACTTATCCTCAGTTCACATTTTCAGGGTTATCATAAGGATCAGTAAGACTTGAATCCAGGCCTGCAGGGCTATTAGGCAACCAAGAGCCCCACACTTGCAGTCAGCGCTGCCTATAAACAACCCTGCAACACAATCCAGAGAGGCTACACATTGCGAGAAGTCCCACTTTAAGTGATCTGACTGACAGTTGTCTTAGTGATCCCTTATTGACTCCTTGATCCTAACTAAGCCCCTGGGGGCATACCTAGAAGTGTCCTGGCAACAAAGTGGATCCTTAGCTAGCTGCCATGACCTGCTTCTCAACTCCTGATATTGACCCCAGCTTGACTCGGATTCAGACTCCTAATTGTGGCCTGGAACTTTAACGCTGACCCTGATTTCTGATCCTGCCACTGGCTCTGACCCCTGGCTTTGGAGTCTGGCTCACACTAATTCTGCCTACCTTCACCGAGGATTCTGAAAATTATTTTCACAACCATACAAGCTAGAAACATCATTTCTTATACACAAGATTGTAGAACTGATTAGAACAATCATAGTGGGTCAGACTATGTCCATCTAGCCCAGTATCCTGTCCTCTGACAGTGGTCAGTGCCAGGTGATTCAAATGGAATGAACAGAACAGGTCAATTTCTAGTGATCCATCCTCTGTCATCCAGTCCCAGCTTCTGGCAGTCAGAGGTTTAGGGGCACCCAGAACATGGGGTTACATCCTTGACTATCTGGGCTATTAGCCATTGATGGCATGAACTTACCAAAAAATTTTTTAACCCAGTTATACTTTTGACCTTCACAGCATCCCCTGACACTCAAGGATTAGTCAGAATGTGTTAAGGATTAATTACAAATAATTAAACCTTTTGATAATTTATGTGACCTCTTTGTTCTGGTAATGAAAATTCCTGACCACTGAAAGTAAATTAATAGATTCATAGATTTTAAGGTTATAAGAGACCTCTGTGATCATCTAGTCTGATTACCTGCATAACACAGGCACAGACTTTCACAAATTGACTTCTGAATTAAGCCCAAAACTTCTGGTTGAGCTACAGCATTTCTTTTAGAAAAATATTCAATCTTGATTTAAAGCCTTCAAGAGATGGAGAATTGACCACATCACTAGTTAGTTATTTCAGTGATAAGTTTAAAGTTATTAAAAAGTTAAACTTGAAAAAATGTATATTACGTCTAGACTGAATTTGTCTAGATTCAGCTTCTAGTGTTGGATTTTCCACTGACATGATAAACCACAACTCCTCACTTTTAAAGGAATGCCTAATATAAGGAGTTGCAGTGAAATAATTAACTGGAACAAATCAATTTCAATAAACTTAATTTTTCAACTTATTTAGATTTGTAACAAATAAAATGAGAAATGCCCTTATCCTGGACTCTAGATATCTTTGGAATAATTAAAAGTAAAATAATAGAAAAGTAAATTTCTCTAACCTTGGGATGACAAAAGTATGCCAGGAGGTGTTACAGCTGAAGGAAATAGTCACAGAGCCAGACAAAACAAAAACAAATTTCCTAGGCACTGCTGTTATTTGACCATCCAACATCTGAGCGGATATCTAACAATATGCAAAATGAAAACCCAAGTAACAAATGGTGAATGCACATCCTCAGTTAATGGGGCAGGTATAATCCCCCCATATCTTCCAGCTTCTTCCCTCAATTTATCAACACCAATTTAGTCTTATTTGTATTGAGATTCTGCCAACTAGCTCTTATCCATGCCTCAATCTCTTCCATACTCCGGGAAATGCATTCAACAGCCCTATTAGGACTGAGTTGCAGAAATAGACCTTCCCTACTAACCTGCTCAACAGCCCTGTATGAGCATTCATCATAGAATCATAGAATCTCAGGGTTGGAAGGGACCTCAGGAAGTCATCTAGTCCAACCCCCTGCTCAAAGCAGGACCAAACCCAACTAAATCATCCCAGCCAGGGCTTTGTCAAGCCTGACCTTAAAAACCTCTAAGGAAGGAGATTCCACTACCTCCCTAGGTAACCCATTCCAGTTCTTCACCACCCTACTAGTGAAAAAGTTTTTCCTAATATCCAACCTAAACCTCCCCCTCTGCAACTTGAGACCATTACTCCTTGTTCTGTCATCTTCTGCCACTGAGAACAGTCTAGATCCATCCTCTTTGGAACCCCCTTTCAGGTAGTTGAAAGCAGCTATCAAATCCCCCCTCATTCTTCTCTTCTGCAGACTAAACAATCCCAGTTCCCTCAGCCTCTCCTCATAAGTCATGTGCTCCAGCCCCCTAATCATTTTTGTTGCCCTCCGCTGGACTCTCTCCAATTTATCCACATCGTTCTTGTAGTGTGGGGCCCAAAACTGGACACAGTACTCCAAATGAGGCCTCACCAGTGCTGAGTAGAGGGGGATGATCACATCCCTCGATCTGCTGGAAATGCCCCTACTTATACAACCCAAAATGCCATTAGCCTTCTTGGCAACAAGGGCACACTGTTGACTCATATTCAGCTTTTCGTCCACCGTAACCCCTAGGTCCTTTTCTGCAGAACTGCTACCCAGCCATTCGGTCCCTAGTCTGTAGCAGTGCATGGGATTCTTCCGTCCTAAGTGCAGGACTCTGCACTTGTCCTTGTTGAACCTCATCATATTTCTTTTGGCCCAATCCTCTAATTTGTCTAGGTCCCTCTGTATCCTATCCCTACCCTCCAGCGTATCAACAACTCCTCCCAGTTTAGTGTCATCTGCAAACTTGCTAAGGGTGCAGTCCACACCATCCTCCAGATCGTGGGAGACTGTATCAAAAGCTTTGCTAAAATCCAGAAATAGTACATCCACTGCTTTCCCCTCATCCACAGAGCCGGTTATCTCGTCATAGAAGGCAATTAGGTTAGTTGGCATGACTTGCCCTTGGTGAATCCATGCTGACTGTTCCTGATCACTTTCCCCTCCTTTAAGTGGTTCAGGATTGATTCCTTGAGGACCTGTTCCATGATTTTTCCAGGGACTGTGGTGAGACTGACTGGCCTGTAGTTCCCTGGATCTTCCTTCTTCCCTTTTTTAAAGATGGGCACTACATTAGCTTTTTTCCAGTCATCCGGGACCTCCCCCGATCGCCATGATTTTTCAAAGATAATGGCCAATGGCTCTGCAATCTCATCGGCCAACTCCTTTAGCACCCTCGGATGCAGCGCATCCGGCCTCATGGACTTGTGCTCGTCCAGCTTTCCTAAATAGCCCCGAACTACTTCTTTCTCCACAGAGAGCTGGTCACCTCCTCCCCATACCGTGCTGCAGAGTGCAGCTGTCTGGGAGCTGACCTTGTCTGTGAAGACAGAGGCAAAAAAAGCATTGAGTACACTAGCTTTCTCCACATCCTCTGTCACTAGGTTCCCTCCCTCATTCAGCAAGGGGCCCACACTTTCCTTGACTTTCTTCCTGTTGCTAACATACCTAAAGAAACCCTTCTTGTTACTCCTAACATCTCCGGCTAGCTGCAACTCCAAGTGTGATTTGGCCTTCCTGATTTCACACCTGCATGCCTGAACAATACTTTTATACTCCTCCCTGGTTATTTGTCCAATCTTCCACTTCTTGTAAGCTGTTCTTTTGTGTTTAAGACGAGCAAGGATTTCACTGTTAAGCCAAGCTGGTCGCCTGCCATATTTACTTCTCTTCCTACACATCGGGATGGTTTGTTCCTGCAACCTCAATAAGGTTTCTTTGAAATACAGCCAGCTTTCCTCGACTCCTTTCCCCGTCATGTTATTCTCCCAGGGGACCTTGCCCATCAGTTCCCTGAGGGAGTCAAAGTCTGCTTTTCTGAAGTCCAGGGTCTCTGTTCTACTGCTTTCCCTTTTTCCTTGTGTCAGGATCCTGAACTCGACCATCTCATGGTCACTGCCCCCCAGGTTCCCATCCACTATTGCTTCCTCTACTATTTCTTCCCTGTTTGTGAGCAGCAGGTCAAGAAGAGCTTTTCTCCTAGTTGGTTCCTCCAGCACTTGCACCAGGAAATTGTCCCCTACACTTTCCAGAAACTTCCTGGATTGCCTGTGCACTGCTGAACAAGAGGGGGACAAAATGGAACCTTGCAGAACCTTGCATTAGAAAGCCCTTAGAAGAACTACTGTATAAGACCTTTCTGAGATATCTGAATCTACTCACTAAAGGGCAGTCCCACCTTCCTCTTCCCATGATGCACCGGGGTTGCTCAGCTAGAGGGGAGACGGTGGTGCATCATGGGAGATGTAGTCCGATGAAAGAGCTCATCCCATTGCAGAGAATGTGGGCATGAAGCACCTGAACTATAATTCCCATGAAGCAACAGCAGCATTTTCAAATAGAAAATTCCAAATTTGGGCCAATAGTGTTTGGTTTTTTTGCCAAGAAGTCAAAATTTTCCATTAAAGACACTCTCATCCAATTTCTGATAGTTCTACTCTACAGACAAACACAGTCATTTTCTAATTGATCTTCTAGGAATCAGCAGCAAGCACAACAATGTGGACAAAGGACAAACCCCAGAATGTTTTAATATTCTTAGAAAAGGGGTACAAAGCAAAACAAAATAATTCAGCAAAAACCTGTAAAAATCTGTAATTTTTGAACTCTTTATTCTTTCTGTATCAATTTATTTTTCATCATAATTCAAATTGTGCTCAAAGTTTATATTCTATGTCTTTTATTTTGCCATTTAAGTTATATTTTCACAAAATAAAGGCTTAACGTTCCTGTTAAATCTGAACTCTGTAATTCAACCTTAACTACCACTGCAGCGTAATACTTTCATAGAGGTACATTTCTCATTTTTAGCTATCAAATGCCTCTTCTCTTTTAACTTCCAGCCAGGCTGGGAACAGAATTAGATCCAGTTTTAGGGCACAAGCACTCCAGAAGCTGATTACCCCTGGCCAGTGTTCCTATGTAGCCATGTCCACTGGGAAAAGGATTTGCTTAGAAGAGAGCTAAGTTTAGCAATTTATCTTCAGTAAAACCCACTTTTCATGGAGCTGGTTAGTAGTTTCCAGGGGAAATTGCAATCCTAGTCCATTTCCAGCCACACACTATATTAAAGGTACATTGATTAATAGTTAATAGAGGGTTAATAAATGAATAGATGTTATAAGCCTGTGAGTAGAGTGTGATAGATAGTTATAATCATGTTAATAGATGGCTTTATAGATGGTTATATGACATGGTAATAATCAACCTAGTTACCTGTTGGATTCTAATTTCTAACAATTGATTAACCATTTATTAAAACAGCAACTAATCATTTATTAACCCTTTATAAACTATTTATAAATGCAATCAATGTACAGTGTGACCCCATTCTCCCTTGCAACCAATTTCCTGCAGAGAGATTGATACAGGAAGAAAACTGAGTATTTCCCATCAAGAAACAGCATGATCTAAATACAATGGAGTAAAGACTGAAAGAAGGAGAGAAGAGATAGAAGAGAGGGAAGAAAAGAGACAAAGAGAAAAAATAGAGGGGGGAGGGGGTGCAGATGGAAAATTACTACAATCCTACTCTAGTGAACCCCTGCAGCCAAAGTACTTTTGCACAAGGATGGAGCTTCACACTATAACGGATTAGAACCCAAATCAGTTTCCCTCTGCAACCCTTTCTTTAGTAAAGCTACTGCTGTGATCCTGCAGAGAGAGAGGTGGGGAAAACAGCATGGAGTCAAGTAAACAGGAAAGACTGAAAGAAAAAAAGAACTGATTTAGGAGAAAAAGAAAAGGAGGGACAGAACAGAGAAAATGGAAGAGAAAGAACTGCAGAGAGAAGAAAGGAGAGGAAGAGGGAAGAGGAAAACTATGTAAAAGAGATACACATGCTGGAAAGGCACCGCCTCCTATGCATAAGTGTGTGTGTGGAGAATACCTTTGTAAACCATGCAAGGAATTCTGGGATGCCTTTGGCAGAAAACAGGCATGGAGGGCCCCAGATCCAATCTTTGCTTAAAGCTCCATGACTCCTAAACTTAGCTCTGGGTGGAAGTATCATATAGCAGACTTGTTCTCTTAGCCTTTTTGTCATGAAAAGAAGGAAGGACTTCCAAGAAGCTTGCTGCCATGGGATTTCTGGTCAATTTTGCAGACCCAAGGAGTTTGGGTAAGATTCAGACAAGCAACCAAGTAGTTGTATAACCCCAAATGCAACATTTTTGTTGTTTACCCATCTTTGTAACAGCATGTAGTCATTCTCTAACAGACCACTGACAACTGGCACAGTCTGGGGATCTTCAAAAAATGGAACTGCATTCTGGTTTTGTGTAAGGTGTTACCTTTCTAGGGCCAGATTCAGATCTCTGGGGTCTTGATGGTAATCATGAGTAACCCCACTGAAGCCAATTAAATTACACTGATGTAAAAACATGTGATAAAAATTAGTCCTATTAGATTTGTTTGGGACATACAGAATAGCAACTAAGCTGGTTTGTGGGATCAACGATTTACAAGAATTTAATTACTTAACTTACCTAGAATATTCCATCAAACTGCTCTGAGAGATGCTGAAGGAAAGAAAGTGGTTGAAGTTGTTTGAGATGGTAACATTTACATTAAGAAGCTAGGAGATGACAAGCCACATTGCCAAAAATTTCAGAACTTCTTTTTGCAAAAGCTGATTGGAACGTTGGCCACATGAACAAACTCAGCTAAGTAATCTGTACAACAGAACAGGGAGAGAAGCGGTTGTTTGGAATAGGCAGGTGCATGGGGTATATCCATTAACTAGATTGATGGTGTAAGATGACAGAAAGAGGTTATGATGGGGTTATAAGGGCAAATCTTTATTGATCATATGGTCTCACCTGGACCTCAAGGTTTCTGTGTTAAAATCAATTACCTTATTTTACACCAGTTTTACATCACTGGAATCAATGACATTACACTGGTATACAACTGGTGTGATGAAGTCTAGAATCAGGCCCAATCTTCATACCTGGTAGGTGGAGTTAGGAATGGAAAGTCATGGAGAAAAGAATGTTCAGGGTCTTCACGGCAGGTGTAGATTAAAATCTGATGAATTTAAAAAGAGCCTTCCATTCATAACCCACAATAAAACCAGGGCAGAAGAGTCTTTGTCGGTGCTTATTAATATTTCTTTTTGCCAATTGATTATTTTAGTTTCATTGCTGTCAATAGGAGATAATATAAAAATGGAGCATAAAATTTGTAACAAAACAATGCTACATATGTTATAATGCTAGCTAGAGTAACAGTTAGGGGCAGTCTATATAGACGTGGGAAGGGAAAATGAACAAATAAATATTAATTCATTCATGGGCAGCGAGCTCTGTGTCTCTTTTTAAGGCAGGGACAGGAGGAGATTAAGGGGACACAATTATTATTTTTTTATTATTGTAATTGTTTTGTGGTAGGAGCCCTAGTCGTGGATCAGGATCCCATTGTGAAAGGTGCTGTACAAACACAGAACAACAAGATGGTCCCTGCCCCTGAGTGTTTACAATCTACTGATTATGGTTTGCTAGGGAATATTTTACATACTAAAGATAAAATATCAACAGTGTAAGTTTGAATGATTCAGAACAATCAGGCTATGAATAGTGTCACCTTTGGTATCAGCAGGATTTTATCACTGTTATCATCCTCCTTCCCCTCACCCTCCTTATGTTGTCATGTTCCCATGTTGTATCTTGTATCAGTGTTGCCAGCTCTTGAGATTTTTATCATGAGTCCTGCAAAATCAGGTGTTTGTCTTAAAGACCCCGCTTCTGGAGTCCTGTGACTACGTATAACTCTAGCTTGCTTTTTTTTTTAAAGTAAGGCTGTTTATATATGGGAATGTTTACCAATTATATCAATATAGGCATCCCACTGTAACCCACCTCCCTCTTATGAACGCTATTATTGTGGTATGAGTGCCTTTTTTTGGTTTAGGTTAATCCCCTTACCAAGTGACATAAACTAAACCAAAAATATTTACTTTTATACTGGAATAAGTGGCCACATGGGGCTATACCTGTGTAACTATATCAATTTAAATGTGTTCCCGAGATAGTAAAATGATGATTAAAAAGGCATGGAAATACCTAGTGCCAGCCTTGGAAATGAAAAATGGATTCTCAGGGGTCAAATCCTCGCCCAGTGCACAGACTGTGTGGGCCTTGGTCCTCCCCAAAATTGTGTGAATCTGTGTATGGGAAGATTGTTCATACTTTGACTGCATCCTCTCCCTGGCCCTTCACAGACTGTGTGTCACCCTGGGACTGTAAGTTCTTTAGAGCAGAGCTCATACCTTTCTGTAAGCTTGAATGGTGTCTAGCACCCTGGGATTGCGAGGGCCTTCCGCCTTAGTGTGACCTATGGCTGCTGTTGCAATCAATAGAATTATTAAATAAAACAACAACAATAGTGAAAGGAACTGATTCTTTACATCTAACTCACCGGAGAGCAAAAGGGAAGTAAGACTATCAGCATGCCAGCCCTTACTTCTTGCATAACTTTCCTATGCTGTTCACCACTGAGTGAAATTTACTCAAGTGCAGAGGGCTCACAGTAGGTGCTATGCACCACTTGAATCATAATTAACCCCTTAGCATGGGGTTTGAATGGTGCAAGTACTATGTTTTAGGAGTGAATTTTTCCTAGTAGTGACTATTATTATTGTTTCTATAGCAGGAGTGCCAAGAGGCCCCATTGTACAGTCCTGCACATGAACTGATGTTAGAAGTTTTAAAACATACTGAACCAGAGCCTCAGCCGGTGTAAATCGGCATAGTCCCATTGACTTCGATCTGACCCACTGCTTTATGAGTGGTATAATGATGTAATCTGACTGATAACCGACGAAAATCAAGACCCAGGATATGTATAAAGCAGGGACCATCTTTGTTCTGTGTTTATTCAGTGCCTAGCAGAATGGGGTCCTGGACTACGTTAATATAATGATAAATAATAATATTAATGAATGACCTAACTGGAATTTAACAAATTACATTACATTTATCATATTCTACAGATTCTCCAATGGATGAAAACGTTCATTTATTTTATGTCAGAAGGCACAAATAAGAACATGGGACCATAAGATTGGCCATACTGGGTCAGACCAATGGTCCATCTAGCTCAGTATCCTGTCTTCTGACAGTGGCCAGTGCCAGCTGCTTCAGAGGGAATGAACAGAATAGAACAGTTTTGAATGATCCATCCCCTGTCGTCCAGTCCCAGCATCTGACAGTCAGATGTTTAGGGACATCCAGAGCATGGGGTTGCGTCCCTGACCATCATGTCTAATAGCCATTAGTGGGTATTTCTTCCATGAATGTATCTACTTCTTTCTTGAGCCCCGTAATACTTTTGGCCTTCATAACGTTCCATGACAAGTTCCACAGGTTGACTGTGCGTTGTGTGAAGAAATACTTCCTTTTGTTTGTTTTAAACCTGCTGCCTATTAATTTCATTGGGTGACCCATGATTCCTGTGTTATGTGAAGGGGTAAATAACGCTATTCACTTTCTCCACAGCATACATTTTATAAACCTCTATCATATCCCCCCCTTAGTTGTCCCACTCTTAGTTGTCCCAAAACGGTCCCACTCTTTTTAATCTCTCCTCATATGGAAGCTGTTCCTTATCTCTATAATTTTTGTTACCATTCTCTGTACCCTTTCCAATTCTAATCTATCTTTTTTTGAGATGAGATGACCAGAACTGCATGCAGTATTCAAGGCGTGGGCGTACCAGGGCTTTATATAGTGGCATTATGCTATTTTAAATGTTATGATTAAGTATATTTCCTTGGAGAAAATGTAAGCAAAAGTACTGAGAAAAATCCTACAGGGTTACTGATCTGAGTAGTCCTGTTGTCATTAATGGTGCTGCATGTGTGAGTACCAAAAATACTTTCAAAAGATACTTCAGATCTAATAAGGAGCAGTTTCATGGCTTTAGTCATGAGACAAAATTACCTTTTTGCAGCCTTTGCATTGCAGAGAACAGCTCTAATAAACAGATTCAACAACATTTTATTCCTATTCATAACAAGTTAGCAAAAACAAAAATTTAAGGTAAAGTGTTTACTTGTATTACAGTACATATATCAACATATAATCGGTTTGCAATTCAATCTAATGATAGTCTGCCACCCTTTCATTTTTTTATGCTCGACTCCTAGCAAACATTAAAGGGTGCAAAATTATCAATCCAGGTGTTTCATTTAGTATTGCACTTTTATAGCACTGATTCTAGTAATTCAAACTTGTTTAGGGAACTTCTAGACCATATATTTTGTGCCAGACTAAATAGGCACAGTTAATATAAAGAACATTATGCACTAAATAACGCTTTGATAAACTCAGCACCTTTTTCTATTTCAGAATTCCCCCACACTTTATCCTCCACTGAGCACTAAAATGGCTTTATTTTTAAAACCCGTCTAAACAAATAGCTTATGGCTCTAAGTCATCATGGTCCCTCAGGTTATTGCAAAGGCCCAACGAACAACCCATTTGATGGTGTGCTGGCAAAGCGGTAGGCAGGGAGTTATTCACATGACTCCTGCTACCAGTAATGATACAGTAATTCTTCTCCGTGCACTGCCTAAAGCAAAAGCTTGCTCCGTGTATTTTATAATTATTGTCATTAAATGTGATTTGGTGTGTCTAGGTGTTATGTTTGGGTGCGAACGATTCCTCTAGCAATAATAATTGCTGGAATTAAAATGTCAAAGCTGCCATTTAATTTGGTGTTTTCAATTATATAAATTAATTTTTGATTTGACATTCTGTAACTATCCATATTAATTAATGGGAAAAGATGCTAAGATTAACTTGTTTCAGTGATGAATCATGAAAGACGACATTTCAACAATAACTTTTTATTACCAATCAATATTTTCCTCTCCTTCCACTTTATGTCTCATCATTGTCACTTGCTTTAAACTTTTTAAACCCACTTTGGGGCTTCTGCAAAAGACACCAATGTAAAGTTGTGGCTGGCTGAGAAGAAAGAAATATTTTCTGATCTCTTATTCAGGAACTGAAGCCTTTCTGTAACTGAGATGGAGAACAATGTACTGCTTGTTGGGTAATCATTTAACCCACAGATGTTTACTGGCTAATCTAGACTCATGAGGCCAGATTCTCTGCTGGATCCATGGCGTGCAGAAGCACAGTAGTGAGAGAGAGAGAGAGAGAGAGGCCACCAAGGAGCTAGGGTTGGTTCTGTGTTGTCCCCAGCCTGAGCATAATATAGAGCAGCCTGGAGGCTGGTTATGGCCCACAAGGTGCTGTCTGCCAGCCAGGGATTTCCTGGGCTTAGTAGCACTTTCATGACACCCCCTTGCACACTCAATACACCCACTTATGTGCTGGGGGGTTGCAGGAGGATGAATAGGAGCCAGCTAGGGACTCCCCTCACTGAGGGAATCCCAAGTCAAGAAGTTCAGACAGCTTTCTTACTTCTTTGTGCCTCCAAAGCAGCACCCTAGGGGATGGAACAGGGAGAAGAAAACTGGCCCAGAATCTATAGGATTGTGAGACGTTTTAGTATGGGACTAAGAGAAGGACTAAAGCGAGACCTATGAAATCTTACCAATCGATGTGACGGGTAAACACACTGTACAGACATTGTGAAACTGTATTTATTTTATGTTTTACGTCAGCAGAAGGCTCAATGGTGAGACTTTAGCATTTACCCTCAGGCAAAAGCCCTCTCCCATCGAGTGTGCCATCACTTCTGGAACTACAGTACCGCCTCCTCATAGAGACAACAAGGCTTAGGTAGCTAAATGCTGTCTTACCTATGGGTTCAGTCACAACAAGCACCTGAGTGTTTGCAGGGAAAACTCTGATCTATCTATTTATGAATTGCTGCCTTATCATCACCTCTTCTCATGCCAATGCACACCCTGTGGCTATTGGCCAAGTCATTGGGCCTTCATGTGCCAAGATGTGGAAAGTTAATTTCAACACTTTGAGAATAACAACAGTGCTTAAACCTTTTGCTCTTCAAAGTGCGCCTCAAACATTAGCTAATTAGTTAAGCCTCAAAACACCCCTCTGCATTATTATCCCCATTTAGCAGAGGGAGAAATTGAGTCAGGGAGGTGAAGTGACTTGCCCAAGGCTATAGAAGAAGTTGACATCAGAGCTATCATGATGGCGAATTCCTGGCTATGAAGCTGTCAGGGCTATCATCGGGAATTCCTGGGTCCTTCTGTCAGGGCATGGAGCCGTGTGGAGACTTTCTGTGGCTGCTACTGCAAACTTGAAGCTGCAAGAACCCATGCTGCTCTGGCAGCAGCGCTCTGCAGGAGGCAGTGGTTGGTGGATCTGCACAGAAGGGGATCCACAGGCCCCTAGCCTCCAATCCTCTGTGCATAGCAGCACATAGGGAGTATCTAGTGAGCTAAGCTTTGCAATGTGCCAAGGTCTAAGCTTTGGTTTGGGCTCCCCAAAACTTGCTTCCCCCATCCCATGCAATGGACTTACTGATCTGGCTTTGCTTGGAGGCCTCTGTAGTTCCAAGGGAGAGCAGAGGCAGAGGGCAACGAATTTTCCTCTTTAAGCATCTATGCAGACATCAAACTGATTCAGCTAATTACAGTTCATAATTATACTTATCCTAGTAGTCCTACATTTAATAGGATTCAGCGATGATAATTCCTTATAGTGTGCAAAGAAAATTAGAGACTATTGCTCAAGTTCCATAAAAAGTTTGGGATGATAATCTCACACAAATGAATAAAATCATAAAAATAAACTGCCTTAACTTCTTTGGCTCTATGTATCCTGACAAACTACACAGTATTACCAGATATCCAAGATGAAAGAGACCTAGGGTTTCAGTAAAAACTAACAGTAGTTAAAAAAAAATCCAGGTATGCAGTGGATGTTTATAAAGGGTCACAATAGTGAAAGAAGCAAAGAATCCTGTGGCACCTTATAGACTAACAGATGTTTTGCAGCATGAGCTTTCGTGGGTGAATACCCACTTCTTCTTGCATCCGAAGAAGTAGGTATTCACCCACGAAAGCTCATGCTGCAAAACGTCTGTTAGTCTATAAGGTGCCACAGGATTCTTTGCTGCTTTTACAGATCCAGACTAACACGGCTACCCCTCTGATACCTGAATAGTGAAAGAATTGTTCTCAGGTTAATACAATAATGTGGTATGAAATTGGACTCTAGGGATGAAGAATAAAATTGAATATTTCTTTGTGGGAAATCTCTCATTTCTAAGTGATTATGAGAACCATTTCTGAGTTATACCAAGAGGAAAGGTTAAATATAGTAAAATAGCCCCCCAAATGCATGAGACAAACACACAGAGCTCATCTAGGTACAAAACAAAAATTAAAGGAAAATTACTTCTTTTTCAGTGTTCAAATGTTAAAAAACCCCCACCCTGTGTAATGATATATGCTATTCATTTAAAATGGCAATAAAGATTTCTTTAAATCAAAATGGAAGCCTGGTGTGAACAATCAATGATGTGAATGTCTTTCAGTGTATTGTTAAGAACTGATTTAAGAACAGCCAGGGGGAGCCATTTGTAGTACACAAGTTTTATTGGTCTAACAAAACTCCTGAGCTATGCTATGTATTTGTGAGTGGCATCTGCTGGCACCTTATCTGTTAACTAGCTATTTACATATATATAGAAAGAGCACTCCTGTAACAAATAGAACATTCCTCTGTCACTGGCTAGGTAGTGAATGCACATCAACAATGGGAGAAGAAAAGCAGAAATTGTTGGTTAACTAAGTGAACCCATGTACACTCTACTCATTGGGCCAAACACAGTTGCATTCTCGACCTTTTGCGCTGCTCTGGCTGTGCGAAAGGGCTGGATCTAACCAGCTGAGAAATTGCCTCACATGAGGAAGCTCTCAGCTGGTGTGGACCTCTGTATCTTGCGCCTGGCATCACCCCCCTCACCTGGCCATAGCATAAGGTGGTGTGTTGGGTGTAGGGAGGCACGTTGAAGGGATGTGGCTGTAGCTTGCTGCCCTCTGGTGGTCTCCAGCTGGCATTCCATCTCCTGGGGACTATTGTCACTTAGCATAGATTAGAAAAGCCTGGAGCTGCACTGTTTATCCTACGCTAGTGCCAGTGCAGAATGAGGCCAGAGAATCAGGGCGCCATTTTCTGAGTTGAGCAGAAACTTGGTCACAGATCATCTGGATCAGTCACCCTGCTCCATGTGAAAGCAGCCACAGTCTAACTGACCCTCATCAGAGACTTCCACTGTGTCTGCAGAGATACATTACCCAAAAGGCATCCAACCGCCTCGCTGTCATCTGACTCAGGAGGCAAGTATAACCACTTTGCCCCTGTGTGCTTCATCCATGCCTTTAAAATGTTTAGGTAGTTGCTAGGACCCAGATCAAGTGGGTCTCTCTAATTGTTAAGGGTCATATCCTACAGCCTGTGGAACAACTAACAAAGGCTCTACGGGCAGCACAGACAATGTGGGGGTTGCTGTGCACTGTGAAGATATATCCAGGGGTAGCTCTTTCCATGCCACCCAGCAGGCACTTTGGGATGGCAGAGCAGTGCATAGGAAATAGGCTAGTAGGACTGTAAATAGGGATGTCCACGGGCCAACCCCTGCCCAACACAGGCTCAGGAAATACAACACTGTGGTAATGTAGGCTGCAGAGCTCATCCACTGGATGCTGTCCCCTTGTGGCCCTACAGAAAGTGCTCTGGTAAAACCCAGAGTAAATGGGATTTGCACAGATGTCAGGGTTTGCACATAGAAAATATGTTTCCTTCTGGTATCCATTGTGAGACTGGGTTAGCTGAATTAAGAGCTGCTGCTAGTTCCAGCAGCAGTTACCTACGGTACTATACAAATAGAGACTTTAGCTGATATAAAATGACTGTAGCAGGTACATATACATTACCGCTACACTTGTGACTGTACGCAGTTGCCTGTGTTGTTCTGCCATAACTCCCCACCCCTTGACCACATCTGAAGCCCTGAAGCACATACCTGCAGGAGACTGCACAGCACAAAAGCTAGCAAGGATGACGGGTGTAGATATGAGCATGCCTCCATGGTGGCATGGCCCTGTACCTCTTCTACAGTGCAGTGTGGATGGGGCCAAGTGGCATGTACCAGGTCGTGGGTATCAACAGTCCTCCAGGGCCATTCCCACAATGCATTGATCCCTTTGCTGCTTGGCCTTTGCCCAAAGGTAAAAAGGTCCCTGGCCCCCTCCCCACCATTGTCAGTAGTGGTAGTGACCTGTGCAGAGCACCTCAGAGCAGCTCTACTGTGAACTCTGTTCATGAGCACATCAATCATGGATCATGTTCCAAGAGCTGCTGCCTGGTCTGTGGAGCACGCCAAGGTGCTGATCAATGTCAATGTATGGTCAGCGAACCCCATCCTGCACAACATACAGCTGAGCTGGGACATTTCAGGCAGGCTGGAGCAGGTGGGCATTCCAGTGTCAGGAGTGGATGAAGCACCTGACGCTCCTGTGCTGGAGGCTG
This sequence comes from Mauremys mutica, assembly GCF_020497125.1. Classification (NCBI taxonomy): domain Eukaryota; kingdom Metazoa; phylum Chordata; order Testudines; family Geoemydidae; genus Mauremys; species Mauremys mutica. The sequence goes on from NC_059073.1 coordinate 277,009,950, forward strand.
AAGGACTCCAACAATCACTCCAGGATGGGACCTAGCATATGCCTATGCTACAATGAGCTGGACTGGGCGCTCTTCAGGCCAGTGTGTATGGAGCCTGAAGTGTTTCATGAACCCCCCACTTTTTCAAGCCTGTACGTCTCATCCTACAACTGGACACCAATGAGGGGCAGGGCCAGGAGGCAGCAGGGACCTCAGAGGAAGTCCTGGAGGAAGCCCCAGGAAACCCTGAGAAAGAGCAACATCTGCTTCTGCATCTCTGCCCGGCAGACACGGTTGGGGAAACCACTCCCAGTGGAGCCTGAGGAGGACCCCAGGCTGCTGTAGGAACCAGACCCCACAGCTGGTATGTTACAATACCCTCCCACACTCACCAGAAATATCCCCTCTTGCTCTGGTAATACATGCCTGAAGCTGGCAGCCAACCCTGACATGGTCCCTGAGCAAGACATGGCTGTAAAACAATGTCTTTATTTCAGAGTGGTAGCCGTGTTAGTCTGTATCAGCAAAAAGAACGAGGAGTATTTGTGGCACCTTAGAGACTAACAATGAAATCCCAAGAACCACTGGGTGGGGAAATAACAGTTTTATGACACTCATGGTTGTGCAATGACCCAACATCACCCTTCTCCCACTCCCAGGTTTTTCCTTCCCCCACCAATGGGAGCCACATGGAAGAGGGTTTGGGGTACTTGGTTGCTTGTGTGACAGCAGGGAAGGTCCAAGGTCCAGGAAGGGAAAGGAAATCATTTAGTTGTCCAAGGAAAGTCAGAGCAGTCCATTCTTGCTGTGATCATTTCAAACATTAATTACCGTTCCCTGTCCCTGGTGTCTGTCCTCTCCTTGCACAGAGCCACTCTGCAGAAGCCAGGAGAAGCAGGGGTGGGTGGAGCATCCACTTTGGAGGTTGCACAAACACAATGCTGTGTCTCTCAGCTGTGGAGGGGCAACAGGCTTATAGAGTTAATCCAAAAGTTCAGGGAAGAAAATACACTTGTGGTATGACTGGTTCCCTGTCCCTTTCAGTGCTGTTTCCTGGGCACAGGGGCCAGACCTTTTGGTGAGGCGGGGAATCTAGGCAGTGGGTGGACATTTTCTGTGGATCTCTGTTCCTCTTCCATAGGAACGCCATCTCCTAGCATAGAATACTCAGAGACTTTAAGGCCACAAGGGACCACTGTGATCATCTGGTCTGAGCTCCTGCACATTGCAGGCCACCGAACCTCTCCCACCCACTCCTGTAATAGACCCCTAACCTCTGGCTAAGTTACTGAAGTCCTCAAATCATGATTTAAAGACTTCAGGTTTTAGAGAATCCACCATTTACTCTAGTTTAAATCAGCAAGTGACCCCCATGCTGCAGAGGAAGGCAAAAAAACAACAACCCGGGGTCTCTGCCAATGTTACCCAGGGGAAAATTCCTTCACAACCCCAAATACGATGACAGTTGAACCTGGGCATGTCAGGACGACCCAGCAGCCAGACACCTGGGAAAGAATTCTCTGTCGTAACTCAGGGCCCTCCCCATCTAAAGCCCCATTTCCAGCTGTTGGGGATTTTTACAATTAGCAGTTGCAGATGGGTCACATGCCATTGTAGGCAATCTCGTCGTACCATCCCTGCCAAAACCGTATCAAGCTCAGTCTTGAAACAAGTTAGTTTTTTGCCCTTATTGCTCCCCTTGGAAGGCTGTTCCAGAACTTCACTCCTCTGATGGTTAGAAACCTTCATCTAATTTCAAGGCTAAACTTGTCGATGGCCAGTTTATAGCCATTTGTTCTTGTGTCCACATTGAGGCTTAACTTAAATAACTCCTCTCCCTCCCTGGTGTTTATCCTTCTGATGTATTCATAGCAAACAATCATATCTCCCCTTCATTTGGTTAGGCTAAACAAGCCAAGCACCTCGAGTCTTCTCTCATAAAGTAGATTTTCCATTCCTCTGACCATCCTAGTAGCTGTTCCCTACACCTGTTCCAGTTTGAATGCATCTTTCTTAAACATGCAAGACCAGAACTGCACACAGTATTCCAGATGAGAGCTCACTATCTCTACTGGAAATACCTTGCCTGATGCATCCTAAGATTGCATTAGCCTTTTTTACAACCGTATCACATTGGCATCTAATCGTCATTCTGTGCTCACCCAATACACCCAGGTCTTTCTCCTCTTTTGCTTCCATCTGATACGTCCCCAGTTTATCGCTGTGATGCAGTAGGGAGTGGGGTGGATTGGCCTGGAATGTTTAGTTTTACTGGGACTATCTGCATGGGGGATGGGAGAGCAGGGGATGACTTTAGGTGAGGGATGGTACCTGAGCCTGTAACCTGAGCCAGGAAGTGGGAGTGGGGGGATTCGACACCGGGCAAAGGGAGAGGGGGAGAGAAAGAGGGGGAGAGAGCCTGCTGGAGGGGTTTTTGGTTTCAGTTTTGGGCTGGCTGGGCAGAGACAGGGAACCCCAAGTCTGGGATCTAAGATCCTTGCCCCGCAGAGGGACCTGACTGAGGGGTCCTGGTTGTACCTACAAGCCCTGTTTGGGACTGTGTTCCTGTCATCTAATAAACCTTCTGTTTTACTGGCTGGCGGAGAGTCATGGTGAATGGCAGGAAGTGGGCGGTGCAGGGCCCTGAATCCCCCATACTCTGTGACAGTCGCAAAAAGTCTTTAGTCCTTGAATCCATGAGTTTGCACTGTGCACTATTAAATTTAATCCCATCTCTATTACTACAGTTTTCAAGGTCATCCAGATCTTCTTCTATGATGTTTTGGTCTGCCTCCGTGTTGGCAATACCTCCCACCTTTGTGTCCTTCACACATTTTATTAGCACACACCTACTTTTGTGCCAAGGTCACTAATAAAAATGTTAAATACGATTGGTCACAAAACCAATCCCCAAGGAATTCCATTAGTAATCTCCCTCCAGCCTGACGGTTCACATTCCAGTATGATCCGCTGAAGTCTCCTCTTTAACCTGTTCCTTATCCACCTTTTAATTCTCATATTAATCCCTATCTTCTCCAATTTAACTACTGATTTCCCATATGGAGTTATATCAATTGCTTTTCTGATATCCAGGCAGATTAGATCTACTGCATTTCTTTTGTTTAAAAAATCAGTTATTTTCTCAAAGAGATCCAGTTGGCCTGGCATGATTTACCTTTTGTAAAACCATGTTGTATTTAATCCCAGTTACCATTTACTTCTATGTTCTGTGACAGACCCAGGCCAGTGGGGTACAGGAGTCTGGTCGAGGGCAAATATACTGGTCACTGGATGAGTAGTTTTCTGTTCCCTGAGTGACCAGAGCAGGGGCTGCACTAGAGTAATCAGGAACTTGCTAGAACCAATTCAGGCAGACAGGCTGATTAGATCACCTGCAGCCAATCAAGGCAGGCTAATCAGGGCACCTGGGTTTAAAAAGGAGCTCACTCCAGTCAGGCCAGGAGGAGCCAGAGGAGAGGAAGTGTGTGTGAGGAGCTGGGAGCAAGAGGCGTAAGGAGCTGGGAGTGAGAGGGTGTGCTGCTGGAGGACTAAGGAGTACAAGCGTTATCAGACAGCAGGAGGAAGGTCCTGTGGTGAGGATAAAGAAGGTGTTTGGAGGAGGCCATGGGGAAGTAGCCCAGGGAGTTGTAGCTGTCATGCAGCTGTTACAGGAGGCACTATAGACAGCTGCAATCCACAGGGCCCTGCGCTGGAACCCGGAGTAGAGGGCGAGCCCGGGTTCCCCCCAAACCTCCCAACTCCTGATCAGACACAGGAGAAGTTGACCCAGACTGTGGGGAAGATCACTGAGGTGAGCAAATCTGCCAAATAAGCGCAGGACCCACCAAGGTAGAGGAGGAACTTTGTCACAGTTCTTAACTACTTTCTCTTTCAGAATTTGTTCCAAGACGTTGCATACAATTGAAGTCAAACTAGCGTGTCTATAGTTTCCTGAATCACGTTTTTCCCTTTCTTAAAAGTCGGTACTATATTAGCAGTGCTCCAGTCATAGGGTACAAACCCAAAGTTTACGGATTCATTAAAAATCCTTGCTACTGGGCTTGCAATTTCATGTGCCCATTCCTCTAACATTCTTGGATGGAGATTATCCAGCCTCCCCACAGCCCTCACCATTTGGCCCCATTAAGCTATTTGAGTTTCACTTCCACCTTGGATGTGGTAGTTTCTACTTCCATTTTCTCATTTCAGTTAACCACCCCGCCACTACCCCTAAGTTCTTCATTTCCATAGGTGCTGAGTTCTGATGGTGCCAGTGGGTGCTTGACCCCCACCTGCCCTTGGCTCAGCCCCAACTCCACCCCTGTCATGCCCCCTCCTGCCCCTGCCCCAGACCCATTCCAACCCCTTCCCTAAAGTCCTCACCCCGGCCCTGCCTCTTCCTCGCCTCCTCCCCTGAGTGCGCCATGTTCCCACTCCTCCCTTCTCCCTCCTGGAGCTTGTTATGCTGAGAAACAGCTGTTTTGCGGTGGCAAGCGCTGGGAGGTAGGTGGTGGAGCGGGGACGTGGCACACTCAGGGGAGGAGAGGCGGGGACAGGAGGGAGATAAGGTGGGGCAGGGAGGGGAGCTTGGCTGCCAGTGGGTGCAGAGCACCCACTAATTTTTCCCCATGGGTGCTCCAGCCCTAGAGCACCCATGGAGTCGGTGCCTACGCTCATTGCCCTTATTAAAAACTAAGGCAGAGTATTCATTTAGGTGTTGAGCTATGTCTAGATTATTCTTAATCTCCCCCCGGCTCCATCCTCAGTGTTTAGTGGTCCCACTTCTTCTTTTCTTGCTTTCTTTTTATTTATATTGCCGCAGAACCTTTTACCATTGGTTATAATTTCCTTTGCAAGGTCCAACTCTGCTTGGCTTTTGGCAGTTCTCACTTTATCCCTACAGTTTCTGACCTCCAAGAGGTAGATTTCCTTGCTGAGCCATCCCATCTTCTATTTCTTGTCGGTGTTTCGCTTTCTCTTTATAACCTGTTGGAGAGGCTTGTTCATCCAGTTTGGTCTGCAACCCTTCCCTAAGAATTTTTTTCTCTTGTTTGGGATGCCAGCTTCAAATAGCTTCTACAACTTTGACATAAAGTAATTCCAAGCCTCCTCCACATTCAGATCCAGTCCAATCCACCTCCCTAATTCTCTTAATTTTTAAAAGATTTTTAAAGTCTTCCCTTTTGAAACATTTTAAGAACAGCACTGCAGGTATCACACCATTTTTATCCTCAGCTCCTTCTTCATTGGCTGCACAAGTAGTCTGGAAGAAGGAGGCTGTAACAGTAGCATTCCTGGGATGCTAAAAGTACCAATATTGTGGGCTTTGGAAGCATATATTACATTATATGGGGGATATTTCCCTCAAAGGAGAAATGAGATATGATAGCCTTGTCTTTGACTTGCCACGACATTCTGAGGTTGACAGGGAAACTGTTCTGCCAGTAGAGCAGAAACAGCACCTCAGAGATAACAGAGGCTGATGGAGAAGGACCTTGGCAGACTTGCTGATTGTCATTGGCAGAAGAACTCAGGAGGAGTTTGAGTTCTTTAGGGCAAGGGAAGATTGGACTCTTAGGCTGGATGAGGCACTGCTGAACTGGTTCATGGATCCTCAAAGGGAACAGGACCATACACTCGTGCAGTCACAGGTACAATGGTGGCAGAACGTTTTGGGGGCCTGCCCACTGTCATGGCCACTGCTTCTCTCCAGGAACAGGCAATACCTCCTCCTCTTCTTCCTCCCACTGCTCATCCTCCTCCAGCTGCTGCCCAGGCTGCTGCAGTGGCAGTGAATCCACCCATCCCATTCCGCCAAAGGGGAGGAACATGCTGGACACCAGGCATATCATCCACTGACCCAAAACCCTTTTCAAGGGAAACCCCCAGAGCATGCAGAAGGGGAATGAGGAGACCTACCCAGCCCCTGTAGCTCAGCCTGCGTTTGGCCCCAAACTCCATGCAAGAGATATCCCCATTTCTCCCCCTGAACAACATTCCACAGCCATTCCCTGCTTGTCAGGGCAAAGGAGAGGGAAAGGGCCAGAGATAGTAATGTTTGCCCACCTTTTCAGGGAATTTGAGCAGGTATTTTGTTGATTTGTTCCTGTTGCAAATGGTTTTAGCTCTACAGTCAATGTATGTCTGTAAATAAAAGTTACTGTTTGCTTCACTTGTGTGTTCACTTTGCATTCTGAGTACAATCAATTTGGTATTTTCTACACATTTGGGATGGGTCAGCAGGATTCATATTTGGGATGGGTCAGCAGGATTCATAGTACATGATTGTGAGTTCTGTAAATGTGCTGTGACAAAGAAAAGCAATGAATTCTGCCCCCCCTCCATAACCAGCCATGAATTTCCTACTGTTTTTGTTTTTAAAAAATAGATTCCATGACAATAAAGTAAGCTGTGAAACAACTGTTGCTGTCAAAAGCACCAGAATGCAAAGCAGAAGTTATCAGAAATGTCCTTATGGCTTTTTTAACAACTTATTTGACAATATAGACAAAGGAAACAAAAGGAAATGAGCAGTGACCAGAGCTTTTACGGTCCCTTCTTCCCTCACCCCCACCAAAAGTCACCACTCGCAACCATGGGAGTACTCATGGATAGCACCTGATAAGTTCTGTGAGCAGTGGTGTCAGAAAGCATTGTGAAGAAGGAATTATGAAGCACCCTCCAAAACCTTGCAGAACTGTTTTTAAATTACTTTAACAATGCTTAAGTGCATCCATAAAGCACCCTGAAACAGAGCTGTTAACATATAACAAAAGCATTGCTCAATAATGGCGTTAAACTGTACAGACACTTTCCACAGTACAAAACCGTGGCCAAAGGTGTTAACCTTGAGGCCCCCTCAGCCACTTGTTTGCTTTCAGTTGGTACTTTAATATCAGCTGCAGGGGATCAAATCCTACTGTGGTATGTCACAACACAAGCATGTGACGATGCACAATTGAGCCTTTGCAGTAGCACCATAGTGTCCCATGTCACCTTCTGGCTCCACGCTGATTCACAATGTGCGACCAAATGGCATCATGAATTTCCCTTGCCCACTGGGAACCAGGAGCAGCGTGCATGTGGTGGGATCCATCTGCCTGTACAGGCATTGAAGAACAGATCTGTTCTGGACTGATTTGCTTTAGCTTCACATATGTTGTGCAAGGCACAGAAAACCACAATAATGTGAACTGCACTGGCTACGTTGACATCCAGACAGGTCTACAGGCATCACCAACAAGTTTTCAGATGCCCAAAAGTGGACTCCACTACTATTTGGCAGATGCTCAATCTATATTTGAATTCTCGTTTTCTTGGATTGGCAATGTTGGGGTATGGCTTCATGGGCCATGTTAGGAGCCGGTATGCAGGGTCTTCCAAACTAACTGTGGAGACAGAAACACCATACAGAACCACATCAGTTGTGGAGAAACTAGTCCTTTCTGCTCACCTGTGGTACAGACCCAACACCTTGGCATCAAAAACCTTTCCTGTGTGTCCAACATTAGTGGAACTGACCCCTGTGTGCCATGAAGCCTCGGAGAATTAGTGAATAGTAACTTTTTGGTTCACTTATTCACTTGCCCCTTCCGGTGGGCAAAGCACTGGGATGTGTGTTCCATCAGTTGCCCCTCCACATTTTGGAAACCCCATCTTCTGAAATCCCACTATAATTTCAGAGATGTCAGTTATGGCAACCCCCCATGGCAGTATTGACAGCATTGCAAACCTGTGCAACCATAACCTCGACAATTGACTTCCCATCCCTGAACTGGTTTTCAACTGACTGGTAGCTGCCAGGTGTTGCCAGCTTCCAAAAGGGCAATAGCCAACTGCTGGTATAAGTTTCCAAAAAAAAGTGGTCTGGTCTGGAGGGTTGGTGCAAGCTACTCACACAACTCCATGAAGGTCTGCTTTCTCATTTGTAAAGTTATCATCCCAGGTTACTAAGGAGACGTGGTCCCACCACACCAAGCTGGTTCTATGGGACCTGAAGTTCCAGTCGACCCATGAGCATGCCATTGCAATCTAGGCATTCAACACATCTATTCCATGGGACCCCAGTGGATTTTCATTCACCCTCTTGGTAGATTATCTTTGGCGTCTCAAACTTTTCTGAACCCATTCTGTCCTGTATCCAGTACTGGTTCATAGGAACATTTGTTCCACACGGAGTAGCAGGAGCAGAACCACATCATCATGGACTTGATCCATGTCTTGAAAGCAGTTTGACAGAAGGAGGAACTGACCAGGAGCTGCTGTTGCCAAACATGTGAAGGCAGCATAATGTACCAGGAGCACTCACCCAGGCAGATTCTAGAGTGTCTCCTGTGAGTCTGCAATACTCTCCCTGAAATGGGAGTACTATTGTTTGTACCAAAAAGGGGCAGTGCAGACATGGTTAAATGCCTGTGCACATCGTAGACCCATGCCCAGCACAGTATATGTGGACACTCAGTGCATGTGCGGGGTACAGGCATTAGCAGCATATGGCCAAATACTCAGGGACATGTGCAAGTGTAAACGTAGCCATAGTACTGGGGAAAGTTAGTATTTTCAAAACAGACATACAGTGGGTCCATGTGTCTCCAGACACGGAGAGATTTTTCTACATTTTTTAATGTTATAGTGGAGCTATATGAAGTTCAATATGTTCATACTTTAAAAGAATAGTTCATGTTACTGGCAAAACCAAACTGACCTGGGAGTTTCCTTTGTTGGGAATTAAAGGACCTCACAAAATTATTGCCAGCTGGACATCTTCATGGTACTAGTGTGTTTTGCTATAATGATAAAATATAGTAAAGGCTTCTAACATGGATTTGGCAAGCTCTCTGAAGGGAAAAAAAGGTTCCCATTTGCAGATTTATCTTTTAAGCAAAAGCATAAAATTTAGCCATCATTTACCCTCAGTGTTGTCTGATAGTGTTTCCTGGAATGAACACTGACAGTTCCATGATTAAATGAACGGTGTGTATTCTTGTTACTCAAGGGTTAAAATAGGCCCCATAAATAAATTATGGATGCATTTTTAGAGCACTTTGCTAAGAACAAGAATGGCAGAAAATATCACAGGGCTGTCAAATCAGATTAAAGCCCATGTGCTCTGAGTAATCTGTGGGGAAAAGTAACAAACTGTATTTTTGTCACGTATTAAACATATTTTTCTAAAAAGCTGATTGGCTGAATGTATGAAAAAGTCCACAATTCTTTTCTCTCCCTCTCTCTCTGATAGGCCTAGCTTTAAAGTACTACTTACAAAATATCTTCAGTGAGCCATGTATCCCATATAGGTGAAAAGAATCCATTAATGGCTATAAGAGTAAGGAGAGCACTATTTTAAATGTAAGCATGTGCATAAAAAACCACACAATCTATGTAAACTACATCAGTAAAGTTTTCTACCCAATAGCTCAAGCTTGCCACTCATGATGTCTTGAAAACTGTCTTTACATCCTCTGCTGATGGCTCCATGGCATATGCTTGGGCAACTGAACTGGGGTCAGAGGCAACAGTGCACTTCAGATTTAAAGAAGATACAATGTTTGAATGTGATGGACAAGCAAAGCTCAACAGTGATCGAGAAAATGAGATAATTGAGAATCCTTGATGGACTATCACCTAAGATAGGGACTCTTGGAAGTCAGGAAATCTAAGGACTTGGTGAACACTGAGTGATATAGATGCCTGATGGCCTAGTCGAGATCAGACAGAGGAGCTGGAGATTCAAGGAAGGGAAAGGAAAAGGTTTTGGTTGGATTGGGAGGAAGTATGGAAGGAGAGAGTGAAGTGTCAGATAAGTTGGGGGAGAAACAAAAAGGAGAACTCAAAGCTAACTTTGGATAAGCATCTGAACATTGGGTGATTTCTGAACCTTCAGTATCCTCAAAGAAGCATTGAAAACAAGGGGCTCGTCTGAACAAGAACTCCAGATACAGGTCACACCATAAAGGGCCAATTCTAAGGTAAATCCTGAGTAGCTGTTAACTTCAGGGGAATTGCTTTGGATTTTCATTGACAGGAGTGAGAGCAGAATTTGTCATATATGTATAGTGGATACAACAAAAACTTCTGATCCAAACTCTCAAAAGATTTGAAATTCTTGTCTGAATCTGAACTTTCCCACAGTTTAGAGTGTTTGAATTCAGCCTATTATGTGGTGAATTTGTAACCTGATCTGAGGTTTTGGTTTGAGTCCATTACTATAAGAATAAAACCAAAACTCTTAAAGGAACTAGAGAAAATCACGTAGCTCTAAAAGGTATCTTCCAAATAATGAGCCTGTATGTTGGCAATGACTTGCTTCCTTGTTGGTAAAGAAATGAATCCTAACATTTTGGAAAAGTCAAAAATTGAAAAACCCTAATGTTAGTTTATCTTGTAAACTGAAGCATTTCCTGAAGAAAAAGCCAGTAAATAGCTTTCAAAAACTGAAGTATTCTGTATATCACTAGCTATAATAAAACTCCTTTTCCTTAAAGTCACTGTTCTAGTATAGTGCTTAAATTATATCTCATTTTGTTGCGTTGGCCTCAATCTTGCCAACACTTGTGCGTGTGATAAATGAAACACATACCTGACAAAAGTCCTAGTGATTTCACCCAACGTTACTTACCTATATAAATGTTAGTGGGATCAGAGCCATCACCTGTAACTTTGCAGTACTTTAAATACACTGTCCACGGATTCTCCCAGTTTAAGATATAAATCTTGTTGCATATGAAGTTCAGATTCCAGTGCTGCGTAATTCAAAGATCAACATAAATATCTGAAGCACGAAGGTGAATAGAAATGTCAGTGGTTCCAAGATGAAACCTGATGTCATGGTATATGGATCATTTAGGCCCCCATCCAACAGAGCACTTAAGTAAGTGTGTGCTTGAAGTTAAAGACATACTTAAATGCTCTGCTGGATTGGGAAACAAGTAAGGTTACTGTGCTGCTTTCTATAATTAGATATAGACTTGAATCAAATTTTGTTTTCAACTCAAAAGGACAGTAGCCATTACATCTTCCTCTCCTGTACGTTGAGATTTATAATTAAAAGCTTGCATGTTTTCACATACTAAAAATCTACTACCAGTTCAAATAATCCCAGTAAACAATTATTTTATATAACCATAAATATAAAAGTTTCCACAGCACATAGAATCATATGCTTAAATACCAAAAATATGAACACAAAAAGGAGACTCTGAAATGCAAACAAATAAAAACAATCATTAACAATGGCAACCAGTACAGTAAATGGCTGAGAATACTCAGCATTAACAGTGAAAAACATGAATTAACTAACATCTCTTTCACACAGGTTAAAAATCCCGCCTTAAAGTAAAATTTTAATTATTTCAGCTGGCATTTTTCAGGTTATTTAAGACAAATCCACAACACACAAACAAATTCTTCAAGTAATTTCACTTGCAAACTTGTTAAAAATTTAAAAAATGTACAATCTCATAATCACCAGGAAGAAATGGAAAAAATATTGAAGTAAATGCTAGTGCACAAATACAGCAGTGGCACAGAGAAACGTGCACATTTTACTTAGAATGGGTAGCTAAGGTTAATTCAGTAATCGCCAGTATTCCTTTCCTTGTACTTACTAGAGGAAACACCCAGAATGCTGTACTGACTAAGGTCAAATGTTGAACTATAATCACCGCCAAAGAAATTTATCAGCTATGAAAAAGGTAATAGCTTGGCATGAAAATACAGACGACAATTCTAATTAGAGATGGATGAAGCCCAATTCTGAACTTCTTCAGCATTCAAATTTGAGTTGACTATCTTGCAAGAATAGGCCACATTAGGACAGCAGCAGCCATGAGTTAAGAAGCAGAAAGTCACATCCTCACATGCCATCTAAATAACATCAGAACAATGTAACATTGGGCTGTTAAGAAAGTGCTCCCAACCTAACAGCACCCGCCATCACCAGATAAAGAAACAGATCTTAAGATGTTTACAGAAAACTTTGCTTGATAGAATTCTGTTTGGCAAGGAACCACTTATCAACAAATGTGATTGTGAAACCTATACTGCTTTATTGTTTTGCCTTTATGGTCCCTACTTCTCTGTTATTTATCTGTGTGGTTTCTGTCTGATTCTTTAATTGTTTCTGTCCATTGCATAACTAATCTTGCAACATTTAAATCAACTAAGGTGGTGGAGTATGATGGGTTAAAGAATTGTTTCGTGATGGGCTAGGGCTAGGTGAAAAATACTGTTTTGTAGTACTTTGGTTTAAAATTATTGGTTAAGGTCTAGCTAAGCAGGACTCACATTTTACTATATAAATTGGGATCCAAACGAAGTTCTTTGGAACCTAACTCCAGGACAGAGCCCAAGATCAGAGCTGCCAAACCTCAATATGCTGTCAACTATACCGTGCAGAAGCTGGAGTCCCTAGATGATCTAATCTTGACTGGCCACCAAGAAAAGTTCATCTGCCTTATTGGGAGTGGTGAGCACTGTATTCTTAGCATATGTATTCTGTTTGGGTAACTGTTAATAAACAGAGATTAAGGATATTACTGTACAAGGCTCTTTCCCTGGCAGAAGGCCCCGCAAACCCACAGAAGATTATGCCCTGAGCCCTAGGAACTGGGTAAGGATGGGGACTGAAATCAACCAGGTTACGCCCAGAGCCCTAGGAACTGGGATGGGGTGGGGTGCCTAAATTAACCAGGTTACGCCTTAAACCCACAGAAGGGTAAAGGTGGGTGCCATAGAGTGTGTGGGTAACAAACTACTCACAGTACATAAGATTAAGCGTGTGCGTGCATTTCTGCAGGCTTCAGAGGTTCCAAGGCCAGAAGGGACCACTGTGATCATCTTGTCTGCTCTCCTGTGTAACACAGTCCACCAGACTCTTCCTGTTTGAACTAGAGCAAATCTTTTAGGAGAACATCCCATTTTGATTTTAAAATGTCCATTGATGGAGAATCCATCACAGCCCTCAGTAATTTTTTCCCCAGTGGTTAATTATCCTCATTGTTAAAAATTATTTCCAGTCTGAATTTGTCTAACTTCAACTGCCAAACATTGGATCTTGTTTTACCTTTGTCTGTTAGATTGAAGAGCCCATTGTCAATTTTTTGTTCCCTATGTGGGGACTGATTGGTCACCTGTTAAACTTCTTTTTGTTTAGCTGAATACATTGAGATGCTTGAGATTATCAGGCAGATTGTTCTGATCATTTAATCACTCTTGTGGTTCTTTTCTGAATCTAGGGCTTGTCTAAATGAGGAAATTTATTGGCATGGTTCTGCTGCTATTAGGGCTGGTTGGGAATTTTTTGACAGAACATTTTTTCCATCTGAAAATGTTGATTTGTTGAAACCAAAATTTTGCAGAAATGTACTGGTTTTAATGAAACTTTCATTTTCAAAAGATTCTGTTTTTTGTTCCTATGCAAAATGAAAATAATTTTCAAATCCCTGACATTTTTAATGAAACAGAATTGTATTCCAGCCAGCCCTAGCCATTATACTTACACCACTATAGGAGTGTCAACATCGGGGAGTTATACTGATACAACTAGAGTAGAATAATTATGCAGGTAAATTTTCCTATGTAGCCAAGCCTTTAAATATTATGGTGATTGGTGCCATAGAAAAATAAATAGATTCTGCCCAACTACTTGCATTCGAGGCTGGAAACATTATAAGACGAATATATTTTATTTCTACTAGTGATACAGCACTGAACCACTCTCCCGCAGCATGATGGTTTTTAGCTACTCAGTTCTGACAGAGCAAGTTAGAGAGCTCTGCATCCCAGTCTGAATCTGGCGCTGATTTTTTTAGTGCTAGAGCTGTTCAAAGTCTTGATCTGAAATGGTATTTTTCCCAAATGAATGTTTTTGTGAACATTTTGCTTTTTTGAAAAAAAAAATCACCACTGTAATGGGGGAAGGGCAGAAAAAAAGATTGTTTTCCCCAGTTTTTCACTGAAAACATGATTTTTTTTAATGGGAAATGTAAAAATATTTTGTTTCTATTTTCCATTGGAAATAATGGACATTTTTCAGCCAGGCCGAATTCACACTCTTTAAAATGCATATATCATGCTATAGATGAGCTTGGTGCTTTACATAATGAGTAAAGATATGACTGTTGCCCTTAAAAGCTTTCCACAAGAAATGATATTAAGTGGGATGGGGGGAACCAAGGGAGTGAGGATGGATGCCAAGGACAATGCTTAGGGTATTGTTTAGACTGAAAGCTCTTTGGGGCAGGGACTACCTTTTTGTGCTGTGTTTGTACAGTACCTAGCACAGTGGGGTTCTGGTCCATGTCTAAGGCACAATGGCAATACAAATAACAATGGCTAGCTTCTTGGCTGGCATAGATTGACCCAGTGCCCTCCACAGCAGAAAGCATAAGCACCTACAGCTTCACTACAGAGCCAGGGCTTCTATCAGTGGGGGCTGGAACAACTCATACCCTAAGTGGTTTGGCTCAGAGGGAGGACTTGAAACCCACATTTACCAGTGGGTTACACTTGAACAGCACAGTAAGCCTCAGGTTAAATTCCTAGCTTTTTGTTGTTGTCTGTAATTTATAGGGAATTAAAAGGCTGCTGTTTGAGGGAATTATAAAAAAAGGTGGGGTTTTAGCAGATTTGAAGGATAAGAGAGAGGCTGGATGGCATACATGGGGCAACTTCCCCAAATTTTATGGGTGCTTGGATTCCGAGTTTTAGTTTGGGCCCATCTCTATTTCTGTCAATCGTTTCTAGCATTTTTGCATCAGTAACAAAAGGCGTTGGTGAGGAAGACATCAACATTAGTGATCTGCACCTCAGGAACATTCTTTTAAAAATATTAATATGCAAAGTCAGTTGAGATAAGGTTTTCAAAAGAGATTACTGATTTTGTTGCCTCATTTTTTGCATGCCCATCTCAGACACCGTAAAAGGGGCTTGATTTTAAGATTCCTGTAGGTGAGTCAAGTCAGTTACCGAAAAAGTGAGGCACTTTTGAGAGTCTTATCCTAAAGTAGGATTTTGGGAACATGCTAGGAATGAAATATGGTATTTGTGCATAGCTGTCATTTAAGACGGAAGCAGATGTATAGTGATGTAGCACTGCAAAGTAATGACTAAAGGCTACGTATACCATTTACTACCACATGGAATGTTGTACCAGCTAAAGTGTGAGTCACATTTATGTGCATGTGATTGTAGCTGGCATACTAAAGATATGAGGCCTAATGACACTACAGATAATGGAGATCCTCTTTTTAGCAAAGAGTTAGGGGCCTGTGATTTTTCAGGCGTTCTGATGCCTGGCACAAATCATTGTGACCTTCCTCAGGGTGCAATCTGGACAGCCATGTCCCTTTCCTGCCTGAGATGCCTTTTACACTGCTTTGCTGGTGAATAGCAAACCCCTCCAGGCTCTGCTCACTCACTGCCATAAGCATGTAAATTTGCTCCCAGCTGAGTGCATGAATGCTATGCTCAGCCATCCATGAATTACATACAGGGTGACACCTGCATATTCCCAGTCCCAGCCTTGCTCCCCAGAAATATGCATCTTATACTGTTCAGTACCCTCCTGGACAGTCTAAGCTCATAGATAGTCTGTCATTCCAACATTGGGAATGATTATGCATCAGCCTTTGTTATCTCAAGTAGAGGTTTCCCAAACACTTCAATCAAACACACTGGTTTAGATAAAACTATAAAACAAGTTTGTTAAGTAGAGAAAGATAGATTTTAAGTGATTACAATTGGTAAGGCAAAAAACTCAGAATTGGTTACAAAAATATAAAAGGATAAACACACAAGCTAATTCCTAAACTTTAACAAGGTAACAGGCTTAAAAGCAAAAAAGTTTGTCTCTTCATGAACTGCAATACATTTCACAGGCTACGTCCCTTTCCAGCCTGGCAGCACTCCCCCCTTTTGTTCAATTCTTTGAGCGTTGTTGTTGTCATGAGCTGAGAAATGGAAGGAGGAGAGACATGGCTAGGGACATTTCTCTCCCCCCCCACCCCCGGCCTCCTTTTACTCCCAACTCTTTGTGCTGGAAAAAAATC
Organism: Mauremys mutica; assembly: GCF_020497125.1. Classification (NCBI taxonomy): domain Eukaryota; kingdom Metazoa; phylum Chordata; order Testudines; family Geoemydidae; genus Mauremys; species Mauremys mutica. The sequence continues at coordinate 277,025,978 of NC_059073.1, forward strand.
ATTTCTGGGTCATGGGGGCAGGCAGTTCCATGGCATATGTGAGCTCCAAACTGTCCTTCAGATGAATTGTAAATTTCTTGTTTACCTTCCCCCCTTTTGGAAGATGGCTGCTTAACTGCGTGATAGCCCACTTGACTTTGTTGACACTTGTCTAGGGTTGCCAGTGTATCTTTGTCCCTGAAAACTTGCTTTGTGGGTGTTACCCAGAAATACAACATATTTCAGTAACAATCATATAGCAAAATCTCATAATTGTACATGTAGTGTTGTTACACACATTTCAACAGGATAATAATAGTCAGCAGATTATGAGTTTTCAAATGATACCTTACAAGGCATACTTTGTACAAAGTATAACATAATCATACAAAAGTAGTGAACATGGGGTACAGGGTGTCACATGGGGTACAAGGTGTCACAATCATCACACCATAAGGATGCATATTAGGATTGATTTTTATTCATTTTCTGTTTCAATGGTCTTGAAAAAAACAGAATGCTTACCAGAATTCACTGATGATTCAAAAAAACTAAGAGCAATGCAATTCAAAGTGACTTGGGAGCACGCCCAGACAGGTGCAATTTCTGCAACTGGAGAGAGAGAAATGTAATGAAATGAGGACATAGACATAAGGGAAAAAAGAAGGAATAAATTAAGGAAATGGTCGTTTGTTACTGAAAATGCTGTAAAAATGTTTTGCAAGCTGGAAAGGGCTCCAAAAAGCTCTAAAAGAGTGCTTATCATGAATTTAAAGAAAGGTAATAAAATGCCGGTATTCACAGACAGCGGCATAGGATAAGCATTTGAAAATTTCTTGGACCTCTGAGACCTTCAACAGAATACAGGTGGTTTGAAGAAAAGTGTCACCTGTCTACAACTGCAGATTTAATATGCTGCTGAAATAAATTTAATATTAGAGCTGGTTGAAAATTTTTTATCCAAATTCTTTTTCAAAGGAAAATTACTATTTGACTAAATAGATTTTTTTTGCAAAAAAAAAACCAAACTTTTTTTTCCAAAAAATTCTGGGTGTTCTCTGCCTGGAAATGTTTGGTTTTCAGTTTTTCACTGATAATCTGTAAAAAGTCAAAGACAATTTTAGGTAAAAACAAAAAAAATGTAGAAATCATTTCCCAAGCAGCTTTAATTTTTGATATCTAGATCTAATCTATATCTATCTATTCCTATAAAATAACTTGTGGATTAAGTGTTTACAGAGATCAGTACTCTATCCTGGTGCTCAGCTCCATCCTCTCTCTACTCCGCTGGTAGTGCAAAGGGGATAAAAAGCTGCCTTAACAGGGCAGCTAGGGATTCCCTTGATGATATAGGAGGAATCACAAGGTGGCAGACAGACAGCAATGTCTCCGCCCCCCAAGAGTAGGAGGCATTCATAGACAGAATGGGAATGGAACCAGAGCACATTATACTCCAATGATTCCCAACTAGTGGACTAGTCCCTGGAAGACTTCTCTAGGACCCATAATTTACAGCAGGCATTAGCGTCAAAAATCAGGGGAGTGGAAAGACGGTTTAAGGTTTTACTGGACTCAGGGATATGGCTCATAGAGTTGAAAAAGGCAGTAATTAGGGAGATACAATTAATATTAAAAACAATGGGGAAGGACTGCAATCCAAAATAGGGAAAGAATAGGTTAAAGAACATTTAGATAACATAGATGTATTCAAGTTGGCAGGGCCTGATTAAATTCTCCCTCGAGTATTAAGGAATGAGCTGAAGTAATGCTGGAAACATTAGTGATAATCTTTGAGAGCTCATGAGGATGGATGAAGTCCCAGAGGACTGGAGAAGGGTAAACATAACACCTATCTTTAAAAAGGGAACAAAGGGGACCCAGGGACTTGCAGGCCAATTAGCCTAACTTTGATACCTGGAAAGCTACTGGAACAAATTATTAAACAAACTATTTGTAAGCTCCTGGAGGATAATAGGGTTATAGGTAACGGCCAATGTAGATTTGTCAAGAAGAAACCATGCCAAAACCAACCTACTTTTTTTCTTTCACAGAGTTACTGTACTAATGGATAGGGGGAAAGCTGTTGATGTGATACATCTTGATTTAAATAAGGCTTTTGGTACAATCCCACATGACCTTCTCATAAGCAAACTAGGGAAATGTGGTGTAGATTAAATTAGCATAAAGTGCAGGCACAGTTGGTTGAAAAGACCGTACTCACAGAGTCAACCTGGAATGATATATCTACTGGGGTCTCACAGGGGTCAGTCCTGGGTCCCGTACTATTCCATATTTTCATTAATGTCTTGGATAATAGAGTGAAGAGTATGCTTATAAAATTTGCAGATGACACCAAGTTGAGAGGTGTTGCTAGCACTTTGGAGGACAAGATCAGAATTCAAAACAAGCTTGATACATCAGAGTATAGATCTGAAACCAAGAGGATTAAAATTAATAAAAAGGCAAGTGCAAAATACTACACTTAAGAAGGAAAAATCAAATGCACAACTACAAAATGGGGAATAATTGGCGAGATGATAGTACTGATGGAAAGGATCTGGGGGTTATGGTGGATCACAAATTGAATATGAGTCAACCATGTTGCAAAAAAAGTCTAATATAACTCTGTGGTGTATTAACAGGAATGTTTTATATATGACACTGGAGCTAGTTGTCCCAGTCAATTCAGCAGTGGTGAGGGCTTAGCTGGAGTACTGTGTCCAATTCTGGGTGCCAGACCTCAAGGAAGATGTGGACAAATTGGAGACAATCCAGAGGACAGTAACAAAAATGATAAAAAGTTTAGAAAATGTGCCCTATGGGGAACAGTTTAAAAAACTGGGCATGGTTAGCCGTGAGAAAAGAAAACTGAGGGGGGACCTGATAGTTTTAAAATATGTTAAGGATTGTTATAGATTCATAAATTCTAAGGCCAGAAGGGACCATTATAATTATCTAGTCTGACCTCCTGCATAACACAGGCCATAGAACTCCCCCAACATACTTTCTAGCGCAGATCTTTTAGAAAAACATCCAATCTTCATTTAAAAATTGGGAGTGATGGAGAATCCTTGCAAATTGTTCCAATGGATAAATTACTCTCCTCACTGTTAAAAACGTATGCCTTATTTCCATTATAAAGAAGATGGTGATCAACTGTTCTCCATGTCCGCGGAAGGTAGGGCAAGAAGTAATGGGCTTAACCTGAAGCATTGGAGATATAGGTTAAATATTAGCAAAATTTTCCTAGCTATAAGAATAGTTAAGCACTGGAATAGTCTTCCAAGGGAGGTTGTGGAATCTCTGTCATTTGAGTTTTTTACAAACAGGTTAGACAAACGCCTATCAGGAATAGTCTAGCTTTCCTGGGTCCTGCCTTAGCACAGTGGGCTGGACTAGATGACCTTTGGAGGTCCCTTTCAGCTGTACATTTCTATGATTCTATGCTATCTTGCCTCTTCTGCATGTTCTATTCTTCAGTGCCTCACAGCAACAAGACTCTTGCCTCAGTTCTGGTATCCTGCAGCAACAAAAGCAACAGTGAGATTCTAATTTTCCAGGCAGGTTATTCTTTTCTAGGCCACTCTGCCCAGACTCCAATCAGAGAGATATAGTGGCTGGCTTTGTCTGGGGGCTTTTCTGGAACTTACAAATTACCACATCATATCAGACAAAATTACCACATCGGATCAGACCTATCTAGTCAGGTATCCTACAGCATCTAGTACCGGATACTTCAGAAGAAGACATAAAACTTGCAAAGTGTACCTCATTATGTAATACTATATCACAATGTCTTCTTGATCCCAACTGGAGGTCATCTTTTGCCCTGAAGCATAAGAGAGAGAGAGAGAGAGTTGCACATGCCTTTTTCAGAAAGACCTTTTCTTCTTAAGTCTGCTCAGCCCTCATCAACTGCCACTCCTTAGTTTACTTTTAGTCTTCTAAGATGCTTTCCCATTATGGCATTCCCATTTGCAATCATCTCAGCAGAAGGCATGCATGCTTGACTTGGACAGGGTCATTTCCCTCTTCTCTACTGAATGATAAGCTCATCTCTGGCAACCAGGATGAACTGCAAAGATAGCTCAACCAGGTCAGGCAATGATACTCATAGGAGATTACATTTTTAAATGGCTTTCTTACCATTTTTACCTAAGGAAGAGAATTTACAGTCAAATTATTACGAATCTGAACACTAATGATGACCTTTTACCACCCCTCTAAAAAAGAGAAAGAAATACTAAAATTTGAGCTGGATCGTTTAATACATAATAAACTGTATATTCAAAAAGCAACACGGATACAAAATTCAAAGTAATCTTCTTTTCAACCCATATTCCCAGCATGTAGACCAATGCATGTAACATTTATATCAATGTAAAAATATTTTACAACTAATAAAGTCTTTAGGGGGACGAATCAGAGCTCTTTGACCCCAATCAGCTGCAACTCTATTGAATGTAACTCAGCCTCACTTTACCTGACACCTCTGAACTTGGCCCATTGAGTCTGCATATAAGGGGGACGATATTCATGTATCCTACTTGTTAAAGCTCAGCAGAAAGGAGCACAGCAGGAAAAGTAAACAGGAGAATGTAATAACATCTACATTAAAGTAGGTCACCCTTGAGCACAAAGACTGCAGCTGATCCTAGCCCCTGTGTTGGCACACTTTTTACAATAAAGAGAACACCATCTACTGAACTCACCTATGATCCCTGGGAAATTGGAATGGGTTGTTAATTTGTCATATTGAGTTTTTCCATCCCTAATGTTTATGCTATTTAAAGCTTGCTTCCTCTTTGTATTAGAGTGATCTCATAAATAAGACTGTAGGAACTTCAAGGGAAGATAAATGTTTCTTTTACTCAAACTGTGATAGAGATCCACCTGGATATTATACTGTATTATATCTGGGTGGATCTCTATCACAGTATATATAATTATTATTTATGTATAAATAATACATACTATTGTATTACAATATATATATAATATTGATTGATTGATATATAATATATAATTGATCAATTGATGATTGTTCAATTGTTCTGAAGATTTCAAAAATTTATTTCTTTATTGTTGCAGATATAGTGTCTTTTTGTTGAAAGAAATTTTTGAAGTCTTCAGAACAATTGAACAATCATCAATTGATCAATTCAGTCTAGCATGGATTTTTTAAAATTTGTGAATCACTTCAGTGCTGGTAAAAGCAGTTGTATTCATAGCCCTGTAAACTGATTTTCCTCTACTTGCAAAAAGAACAGATCCAGTATTAGCAAGAGACAATGCAAACTTCCCCTCATGGCTTCAACAGCGTTCTTGCCAAGACCAAGTTGGGGTGAAAGGGTGGTTTTGGCATCTCTGGGGAGATTTCAAGTGACAGCTCACATGCAGGTCCGCCGACAGCAATTCCGGGCCCCAGGGGCAAACAGTCAATGGGCCCCCAAGCCCGGCATGGCATCACCACATGAGCGCAGAGCTGGACCACGTGCGGGAGCTGGTGCACGCACGCACAGGCCGCACCCACATGGATGTGGTCCGCCTGACATTTGGGTGGTGCTGTGCCTGCACTGGCAGGTGCCCAGCGAGCTGCTGGCTGTGCTGCTGGACGTGCTGTTCCGGTACGGCCAGGGCTTCAACATGGCCGCCCCGCTGCCTTCGCTGCCTCCGGTACCACCCCACATGTGCCTTGAAGCCCTGCGGCCTACTCGGGTGATTTAAAAGGGTCCAGGGCTCCTGGCCACTGATACTGCGGCAGCAGTGGCAGCCAGGGCCCCCTGGATCCTTTTAAGTCGCCCAGGCCCCTGGGCAATTACCTCTGTTGCCCGCCCTGTCGGCAGGCCTGCTCACATGTGATGTAGATACATATTCACTAGGAACTGGATCAAAACTGCTAACTCACTCTACATAGACTAATGAACAGCCCTCAGACAGTAACAATACTTTGGTTCAGATCAGTTTGGGCTGGCTTCAAGCTGGTTACTTGGAGTGACAGACTCCATAGCCAATTATCACCCCCGTGAGCTATCCAGTCCCACGTTAAACTAGTTATGAAAGAACAGAATAATCCAATTCATTAGATAGTCAGTGAGTTTACTATCATCATGTATGATTTGAGATTATGCAGCATACATGATGCATGAAAAGATGTGTTGGAATGTCACCCCCCATGCTTGAATACATTTGTCTGCAAATGCTTCAGTGATTTATAATGACCAATGTAATGAAATCCCAGGAGCCCCTCATTATCAACAAATAATCTTAATAAATGACCTGAATTTTATTGAACTTTGTTGACTGAATTCCAGAGCTATGGTCCATTAACAATAGCTTAAAGAGAGGAGGGGGACAGCTATGATGTATAGACATTGATGAAGGCACAATCTACCTATCACATTCATTCATTCAGAGATAATCCTATTAGGGAATGTAGTAAATCTGCAAAATGCACTTTCTAGTTTGAAAGTGAGGTATTAAAAAGATCAAGAGGGACAATTCACACTGGGGGAAAAATTCTGTGCAGAGATTTTAACATAGTGGGATCTAACTACCAAAGTCTCCTGATTTATTCTTTTAACTCTCTCCTTTTCAGAAAATATGAGTTACATTTTCATTATGGGATTGATTCTCCATTGCATCGAAACTCTGCTCTTAAGCACTGGGGAGTCAGGTGCAGCTCCTTGGTTCTTAGTCATCCAATGCTCAAGACTCAGGGGAACACCTTTAAGTTATGCCACTGATACAAGATTTCTCTGGGACCTCTTGCCAGTGGAGAAGCAGGAGTACTGGAGTCTTGCGCTGCTATGCCCCCTCCCATCTCTACTGCTTCCTGGCCCCTGCTGCCAACATGCTCCTTCCCTGCCCTTCCCTTCCAGAGAGGGCGTTCCGGTGCTGGAGGTGGTGAAGCCAGTGGCAGAGTGGTCACAGGAGGCAGCAGAGTCACTTCTGACACTTTTACACTGGCAGAGATTTCCCCTTACACAGGGAGCATTCTCCAGAGGCAAGCTACCGCTGCTGTAGGTTTATATGGCACAGAATGAATAGAGAATCCAGTCCTCTATAACGCTCCATACATGATATTGCTGGATTTGTGTAATACCCACTGCGATACACATAGAGTGTTACTGCTTTTAAAAGGTCATTTGCAATCTCATGTATTTATAGGGGATTTGGGTGCACCGAAGATGAGTTTATACTGCCAGCAATGTGGTCTTGCTGAGCTGTTTCCTCTCTTCATCCCACTTCCACACCCACATCTATGGCACTCCCTATGCATGGTATAACCTCCTGATCTCAGCTCACCAAGCCAGCACCCTCTCTTCATTCAAGTCCATCCTAATAATTAACTTCTTCCACAACAACAATTCCCACCACCACCGCCACCACCACCAAACACATCTTCCAAGAGCCAGAGCCAACAGCCACTGAACTCAATGGCTGCGTGTCCATTAACTTCAGTTTGAGCACTGGCTCCAGCCCCACGTTAGTCACTCCTGGGTTTCCAACTCTGTCCTGTCTTCTTGTGCCGGTCTCATAGCTTGAAAGCACCTTAGGGCAGGGATAGTCTTCACTTTGTGCCTTGTACATCACTCAACATACTCTCCGTGCTTAACAATTAATAAACTAATGACAATAAGATGATATAATACAAGTCTACTGCTTTATTCTCTTAACTTTTATTTGTCCTTTTCGGGAACTTTTGTATCATGCCTTTCACATTATATTTTTAGTTCCAAGACATCATAAAAGGTTAAGTTTACAATAATCCATAATTATGGGAAACCAAGGTACCTATGCCAGAGTAACAAGATTAATACCTTTTTGACAGAATTTAATAATATGGTTTTATAATATTTAATTTTGTTCCTAAAATCTCTCTCAGTGGGAAACTTTTTTTTTTACTTACCTAAACATTATTGCTTTAAAACAATTTAATTCATATTTCCTGGCACAAAGCATTTATTATGCAGGCTTGTTGGGAACTGATTTTTATAGGATCGTGAAAGGATTAACTTCAACTTAATTTGGACATTCAACCAATTTTGACAAGTATAGTTCTCTGAACCTGGGCTAATAACAAAATCCTTAATTCATTCTCCTCTTTTAAATGCCCCGAGTACTTTAAAATATTGATTTATATGTTGCTTTGGTTAACACAAAATGTTGTTGCTCTTGTTTTCACTCATGAAATGAAGAACCCAACAATCAGTGGAGCTGATGACATTTTCCACTCTCCTTGGGCCAAATTACACCCAACTGGGGTGAAAATCAGTGAGACTATAACCCCTTGCCTCATATAACAGAGTCCAGTCTATTAGCCAAAAGTTTAACATAATATTCCTGCCAAACCTTTTAATCATTGCACTGTGGGGCAGAAAACACCAATTTGTTACTGTGTAAAACTATACGTGTGCTCTCCTATGAAGTTATCTCTAGTGCAGCAAAATCTGTATCCATTATGATGCACACCAGTGAGCCTGCAAAGCACTATCTAAAAGAAAAGAGAGACCTATGTCTCTTCACAATTCTCATATGGGACAGACAATTTTATTTCAGTTCAGACCCAGCCCAGTTTTGTAGTGATGAGCATGTTGGTACCATTTGATGGTTGTTTGGTGGCTCATGTGGAATGACTGGGGTGGTCTCATTCCAGTAGATCACTCATTGGTACCTCTGATAGGATTCTCAGGAGAGATTCTCAAGAATGAAAGGGGTATAAAGGCTGAAATTGCCTAACCTGATAGAAGGGTAGGGGTCTGACTAATCTGTGGGACAAGGAAGAGACAGTTCCCACTGAATCTGACTGTGCATAAATACTACATGCATCACCCAACATACTGTAAAAATCTGAACAAATCCAGTAAGTGTGCAGTTTATATATCAATGGGATTTATAACTCTACTTTTAGTTACAGAAAATCATTGGCAGGTGCAAAACAACGGATGTCAATCAGAATTACAAATAAAACCACAAACCAAAACGCAGTATTTTGCAGACCATACCTAGTGCTGGTCTACCCCTCTCTATATTAATCCAGCATATAGTTAATATTGTTCAAGATAAAGAAGAAAAAGGGATTGGGCAAAAGAAAATAAATTTACATCAGATTGTCCAGTGATCAATGATCAAACAGTAGAATTTTCACTAGCAATAAAAATAACCTGCAATCCTTCACTACTGCTTACCTGTCAAGATGGCATTGTCTGTTCCAGAGACTTTCACTCCACTTTTCTTGCAGTTATTTTCTAATCAACGTCTATAGAGCAGTGACAGATAATCTTCCATTAGGTCACTGTACTTCCACATTCTAAACTAACAGAAACTGTGATAAAATGGATGATCCAAGTCACTATGCAGCTACTGTGGTCACCATTCATAAGCTTTGCAAGTAGATAACGTTAACACAGCATTTACTTGCAGTGATATCATTTTAAAGATTTTAGTGACATCCACTGTACATAGTCACATGTTCCAACAATCTCATGCAGAGTTCCAAGCCTGTGGGTGCTGGACTGCAGGAATTAGAGAGACAGAGGAGTTTGTGAATCAACAGGACGAGAAAGAGGTAAGCTAGAAAAATAAATCAGTGTAAGCGAGGAAAAATAATTGGCCCTTTATCAGAATGTATCTGAACATGTTTGGCTAGAAATTTTATGAGAGAAAACTTTAATAAGAGCATTTGTCTAAGTAGGGTGCAAAAATACAAAAACAAGTTTACCAAACTTTTTTCCAACCCAATAAAATATTTGACTGAGGTCCAAATTTTGGTTGCAGCTTTAGATCACTTCTGTTTTAATGCAATCCTGTTCACACATTCCTTAGAGCAATCACACATTTCTCTTGTAACATAATTTTAACAGAAGTGATACTGATCAACATGAGATTCTTGGCAATGCTTGGCACTTCTTAAAGCCTGTATGGGCACGCAAGGAGGGGATTCCTTCTGCTCATATTTGAGAAACACCTTTATACATATTTAGCCAACCCTTCATAAACTTTTTGCATATTTTGAAGGCTTTGATTAACAAATAGGCTTCTGAAAACGGTCCTGCCTGGATGCCCTGCAACACTGTAAAAATGAAGGTATGGGATGCCAACAAAAGTGAAAAACTGATTAATAAAATCCTTGCAGATATGGGTAGGTGATTTAACAAGCGAAGAGCAGAAGCATCTCATTATAGCTGTCCAGAGAATTATGCCGTGTGTACATCTGTGCTTTCTTTTCAAGTGGGTTTAACTTTCAAGTAGCAGTATATTAATGTTATTATTAAAACTGTGCACAGGCCTCTTCCAAAGCCAATATATATTTTAATTATGGCCACTTCTTTTTAAGCTTTCCATTGTATTTTAACATCTTTGCTTCTTGGCTTACTACTAAGTAGTGTGAAGGTCAGGGCTTAATGTAGACTTGCAGTAAATTACACTTCTTCAATTGCACTTTCAATACAGCTCCGTCGAAAGTCTTCTAGGAAAACTGCCATTCCCACTAATGACACATTTCATATGCTGCCTAGTCTCATTCTCACTAGGGTCCATTCAAGGCTCGCATTCAGAAAATGACTCAATTAGTGCAGACTTACAGATGCTTCTGCGGGAGATTTGTGAGGAAAAATACCAGTAGATAAATTTATGTCTTTCTTCAGCTCAGGCGAGTTCAGCTATGATTGTGCAAAGTGATGTCACTTAATTCATAGGTTTTTTTTTCAAAGCAGGCAGCAGGTGAATAATAAAGGTTCATCTCAGCAATGCAAAAATTGGAACATTCTCATTAAGGTGGTTCAAACTTGAATATATTTGCAAATATCTTTGCAAATAAAAGGGCACTGATTTGTGAGGTCGTATTGTTTATTCAATGCCAGTTTTCACACAACTATTGTGTGAAAATGCTAGTGAATCCCAAACGTTTCATGAATATTGGTGGAACTTATGATCATCTATCCCAAAATTCATACCAGAAAAGTGTTATTTGTTATTCTCTAGTTTGAAAAGGTTACGTCATCCAGTCTGGGAGCAGAAATAATATGTAACTTAGAAGATAGACCACACAGCATCCATAATGAATGGTGGATACTAGAAGTGAACAACCCAACCAATCCATAGTCTAAAAAATGTTGACCAAAACTATCTGACAAAAATGTATATTGATGAATAAAACTGATCAGTTCACAGACTATTCACTAGTCAAAAATGGGGCTAAATTTGTAATGAGTATAGTTCATTGTGAATAATTCAACCACATCTTTTTGCCATAATGAAGTCAGCATTTTCCCATAATTGCCACACAGTGGTATGTGACATCTTATCATTTTCCCCTATGCAGTACTTTGAATAAGTATTAACTGTGTGGCGTGCATTGGTAAATGTTTACATTTTAATAGTAACCACTACAGAGTACCTGTTCATGGTAAATTGCAAAACAATTCAAATACACAGCACCTATGTAGTGAGCTACTATAGTTGGTATAAACATTGAGCGAAACCCTTGGCTGGTGTAAATTGGCATAGTTCTGTTGACTTCAGTGGAGCTGCATCAATTAACACGATTTGAGGATCTGTCTCAAAAGCAACCTTGGAATTCCCCAAGCAATTAATATGAAGGGGCAATTTAAATATAGCAGATTAGGGTCATGGGAGTAAGTGAAGAGCATCAGACTGAATAAAAATGACACTCTTCCCAAACTTCACATAAAACTCTAAGTGAACCAACCCTTTTATTGAGTTGTGCAATAGCTTGGTTCCAAATTCCCATCCCCAAACTCTTATTTTTCACTTTTATCCATGTCTTGTGTTTGACCACGAAGTGGGAGCACGGATATATGAAAACGCCGCTCTAATAGTATCCTCTGTTTCTTTTGCAAAGCAGGAGCTCCTGGAAATCAATCCAGTTTTCCAGACTCTATTTGTATGAGTAGTCTGAACTTGTGTGATAGTTTTCAAACCACACCAATCACCCATCATGAATAAGCAAAATCTCCCCATTCATATGTAAAATTCACATTTTGATACTGATTGAAGCTCTGTTTAGAGTAGCTCCCGTTGGTTCAGTCCTGCAACGATATTAGTGAGAGCCTCCTCTTAGATATCTATACACAAACGCAAGGAGTATGAGGAATAAGCAGGGAGAACTGGAAATATTAGCACATAAATTAAATTATGATGTAACTGGTATCACAGAGACTCAGAGGGATAAATCTCATGATTTAAATATTGGTATAGGGGGTATAGCTCATTCAGAAAGGACAGGCAGGGGGGAAAGACAGGAGGTGTTGCACAGTACATCAAAATATATACCCTGGTACTAAGGTCCAGAAGGAGGTAAGAGGCAGACCAGTTGAAAGTCTCTGGGTAAAGATAAAAAGGGGAGGGGGATGACATCATGATAGGGGTCTATTTTAGACCACCAAATCAGGAAGAGTCGGTGGATGAGGCATTTCTAAACCAAATAACCAAAAACATCCAAAACCCATGATGTGGGACTTTAGCTACCCAAACGTCTGTTAGAAAAGTACTAGACAAAATACAAAATTTACAGTAAGTTCTTGGAATGAATGGGGGACAACATTTTGTTTTAGAAGGTGGCGGATGTAACCAGGGGGACAGCCATTTTAGATTTGATTCTGACCAACAGTGAGGAATTAGTTGTAAATCTGAAGATGGGAAGCAGTTTGAGTGAAAGTGATCATGAAATGCTAGATTTCCTGATTCTAGGGAAAGAAAGGAGTGAGAGCAGCTGATAAGGAAAATGGACTTCAGGAAAACAGCAAAGAATCCTGTGGCACCTTATAGACTAACAGACGTTTTGCAGCATGAGCTTTCGTGGGTGAATACCCACTTCTTCGGATGCAAGCAGTGGAAATTTCCAGGGGCAGGTGTGTATATATAAGCAAGCAAGAAGCAAGCTAGAGATAACGAGGTTAGCTCAATCAGGGAGGATGAGGCCCTGTTCCAGCAGCTGAGGTGTGAAAACCAAGGGAGGAGAAACTGGTTCTGTAATTGGCAAGCCATTCACAGTCTTTGTTTAGTCCTAAGCTGATGGTGTTAAATTTGCAGATGAACTGGAGCTCAGCAGTTTCTCTTTGAAGTCTGGTCCTAAAGTTTTTTTGCTGTAGGATGGCCACCTTAAAATCTGCTATTGTGTGGCCAGGGAGGTTGAAGTGTTCCTACCTGTAGGAGAAGAAATCTTGCCAAACCAACCTAATTTCTTTCTTTGTCAGGGTTACTGACCTATTGGATAGGGGTGAAGACATGATATATCTTGATTTTAGTAAGGCTTTTGACACAGTCCCACATGACATTCTCATAAGCAAACTTGTAAATGTTGTCTAGATGAAATTAGTATAAGGTGGGTGCACAACTGGTTGAAAGACAGTACTCAAAAAGTAGTTTTCAAAGGTTTGATGTCAGTCTGGGAGCATGTATTTAGTGAAGAACCACAGGGATCCTTCCTGGGTCTGGTCTTATTCAATATTTTCATTAATGACTTCAGTAACGGAGTGGAGATCAAGATTATAAAATTTACAGATGACACCAAGAAGAGGTTGCTAGCACTTTGGAGGATAGGATTAGAATTCAAAATGAGCCTGATATATCAGAACTGGTCCGAAATCAACAAAATGAAAATTGAATACAGACAAGTGCAAAGTACAACAGTGAGGAAAGGAAAAATCAAATGCACAACTACAAAAATGGGGATGAGCTGGCTATACGGTAGTACTGCTAAAAAGGATCTGGGGTTATAGTAGATCACAATGGAATACAAGTCAGCAATGTGATGCAGTTGTAGAAGATTCTAATATCCTTCTGGGATGTACTAACTGGCGTGTCTTACATATGACACTGGAGATAATTCTTGCACTCTATTCACCACTGGTGAGGACTCAGCTAGAGTACTGTGTCCAATTCTGGGCACCATATTTTAAGAAGATGTGGACAAATTGGAGAGAGTTCAGAGGATAGCAATAAAAATTATAAAAGGTTTAGAAAATATGACCTTTGAGGAAAGGTTTGAAAAAGTGGGTATGTTGAGCCTTGAGAACAGAAGGCTGGGGGGGGGACCTGATAATAGCCTTTAAATATACTAAGGGCTGGTGTAAAGAGAATGCTGATCATTTTTTGTCCAGGTCCACTGAAAGTAGGAAAAAAGTAATGGGCTTACTCTGCAGCAGGGCAGATTTAGGTTAGACATTAGGAAAACCTTTCTAACTATAAGGGTAGTTAAAATCAGGAATAGGCTTCCAAAGGAGGTCGTGGAACCTCCATCACTGAAGGTTTTTAAGAACATCTGTCGGGGATGGTCTACATTTTCTTGGTCCTGTCTTAATGCAGGGGGCTAAAACTTGATGATCTTTTGAGGTCCCTTCCAGCCTTACATGTCTATGTTTCTGTATGGATGTGAATTCCATCCACCTAGTGCAGAAAAAGCTGCTGGAATTTGAAGCAGCAGAAGGAAAGAAGGAAAACAGGTGGCTTCCACATATTCAAGAACTTGGGGTGAAATCTCATCCCCACTGCCGTCAATAGGCATTAGGCCATTGACTTCAATGGGACCATGATTTTGTCATTTGCTCATCCTGCCCATAATAATTATAAAGGGTGTATCCATCACAAAAGGAGCCCTCTCCCCATGCCAACTTGAAACCTATTTCAAAAGACTTATTGACGAACATGGAGCCTGATTCACCACAATTTTTCATCTTATTTACAGCTGTACAAAATGGGTAGATGAGTTCCAGATAAAAATGATAGCATGTCACACCTACGTTGCACAGGTGCAAATGCAGTGAATCAGGCCCATGTTATCTTGTTCAGCAGCTATTAATCCGTTTGGATTAAATAAAGTGTGAGTAACCTTAATGATTTCATGCTTATAGAGCTTTATAGATCCCCCACATGTCCTGTCCCTATTACAAAAATAAAATTATATTCAAAACATTACGAAACTTTGCATCCAAACTACCAAAAAATGATCCAATTTAGCTATTCCTTGTGGATGTTTTTTTTTTAAATTGGTGATGGGTTAAGATCCGTTAAGTTCATAACTATGGAACAATGCAGCCAATTTGTTTGAATGATCTTGTTGATTCCTCACAAATCAAGCAACTTATATGATCAGACAGATGACTGGATAAAGAGTTCATTTATATCACTGGAAAATTGGTTGAGTGACTCAAATCTAAATATGCTGCAGAGCTCTCGTTGTTTGTAAAAATCAATTCAATATCTAGTTGCATGTACTGGGAGACACATATCTGTGATCTTTATATTCCCACCAGACTTATACTGTCAATATTAATGTCCAATCAGTGCTATTTTCACCCTTTGTTCTGCTATTAAAAATGAACTGAACTTAGGCATTAAAGTAAACATATTATTAAACCAAGATGCTTCTACTAAGTATTAAACTTTGACAAAAAGTTAGGACTATTAAAAAAACCAGGTCCTTGGTATTTTTTATTTACTGATGCATCTATTTTACTGACCCAAGTTAGTATTGTAAGGGAATAAGAAGCAGACATCAGAGTGCATCATAAAAGTTTGACATGGGATATTGAAAGAGGCATAGAATATAATTCCTATAACTGAAGATGACTGAACAATTAATTACACATAATATTTATTACTAACTGATGCCCAGATCCTGAAAGTTAGACACTTAAAAACCTTTGAGCACCTGGGCCTTAGCCCCTCTTTTGGGTCCTTATCTTGCAACATGTAACATGAGGGCAGACATCAGTGGGGCTCTGATGGGTTCAGCACTCTACTTGCATACTAGAGAGGAAAGGCAGCCCAGTGGGTCTGACAATAAGAAGGGATTGCTCAGGAGATCTAAGTTCAAGTCTGTGCTCTGCCATGATTTTACAGATGGCAAACCAAAACGGAAAGATTAAGTGATTTGCCTAAAGCCACCGAGGATGGTGTCAGAGATCATATCAATGGACTGAACTCAGAAATCCCTGGCTCAGTCCTGTGGACAAGCCAGTAGCTCAGCTGTTATAGAAAGGTTCCTCATATCAAAATCACCAACATTTCCAAATAACAATTTGGACAATTAAGAGTTAATTTCAACACTGCACAGGGTTGTGGCCAACAACAATGGCAAATAGTGCAGTAAAAATCCCTGGACAAATAACCATGAATATGAAAACTTGTGAAATGTTCAGGATTCACGGCTGGTTTCATGAACACTGAAGTTATCCAAATACTCATGAATACAATCCCAGCGGCCTATCACAATGAAGTGGATTCTGCCCCTGGAGTCACAAAAACATTTGTGAAGCAGGTTTTGTTTGTTTGCTTACACTGTTTGATCAGTCCTACTTGTAACATACTTTAAGTTAGGTTAGCCTGTCCATAGGACTAGCCTGTCATACGAAGTGTAAATTAGAAGTGTCCACAGGGAGTCAGGCCCTCAGCTGTGCCAGCTGAGTACTTCCGACGCCCTAACAAGCCAGCCAGGCTGCCTGATGGACCGCCCTGCCTGATTAGCTGAGGAAGCTAACAGTCCAGTTCTTGAACCTAGCAGTAGCAGTAGCTCAGTGCACACACCCAGGGACTCTCTGCCTCCCTGTGCTTGTCTCTCCAAGCTCTGCTCTTGTTTTGCTCCTCCACACTTCCAACCCAGATCCTGCCCTGAACCCAGCCTTGTTCCCATCCTGTTCCAGCCTTACTCCTGCCTTCCCTGGTTCCTGGTAATCTGGTGCCAATCCTTAGCTCTGACTCAGATGCTGCCTCAACCTTTGGCTCTGGCATTTGGACTCTGACCACTAGATGTGACTCCAGCTCCAACTGCCTATGACCTGGTCCGCTGACACAGGCGGCATACAGTCAGAATTCATGGGTGACAGCCAAATTGCATGCAGTATATGTGGTTTAGTGAAGAAAACCCAAGAATTCTGGTTCTAAACTCACAGGTACCTATTACAATCTCATATAGCTATACTAGCATTAACATTTACAGCTTGTGTGGGGGTCAGACACTGGAAGTAATACAACCATACACCTCTCAAGAGGGCTAACATCTAGTCCAGCAGAGGGCAATGGTGATAATTGGGCCTACAGATGTATCTTAATTGTGAGCTCAACTATAAAATGTGAGTGTAAATTCAAAAGATGCTATTGTAACCTATGATGACAAACTTTGATGGGACAAGGTACGAAAGGGAGACAGAAAGACTGAATTAGTACAAACAAAAAGGCCTCCTGATATAATTAAAGGACTTTGTTAAGATCTTGCCTGGCAAACAAGACAGTGTGAGACTGAAAATCTCCAAAATTAGTGTGGCAGAAACCAGGCCTAACTGGTGGAAAAAATAATGAGGGGATGGTCTATTCCACCCATCACTCCCTTTTGGGGTTGTTAAAGAAAGAGACTTTGGGAGAAAAACTGACTACTGGAGCTCACCATCGTGGTGACCAGACCAGACAGAGGGAGCCAGATGACAGCACCACCTCCAATGGTTTCAGCTAATGCCTGAACACCACCTGGGATGTGATACTTTGTCTCTCTCTCCCCACACCCACATGTCCTTTTCCTCCCCCAGCTTATTTCTTCTCTTTCCTATCCCTTTTTCCTTCTGTCTAATCTTTTCTCTCCCCTTTCATATGTTTGTCTTGTTTGGTCTCCTTAAGAAATGGGATCAGACTTTAACAAGAGCAGCAACAACAGTTCTACCCCATCTCAACTAACTTCTTCTCTTCCCCACCAAAAGGATAGTTATTACCATCTTTGATACCATCTAAGGGACTCTCAAACAAGAGGGTGGTGGGGGGAGGTTCCTTCTAAAAACTCTCTCCAGCAAGGTAAAAGGAAACAAGGGATGTTATTAAAATGAAAGCCTTACTTAATCATTTGCATTTCAAATGTTTTAACTGGTTTTCCTTCTTTTCTGTATCTTCAATAAAAGGATAAAAGATTTTTAAGGGTTTGTTTGCCAGGGTACTAAGCAAATTAAGGTCTGATTGACAAACCTTGAACCTTGTTTTAATACTGTTTAATGTTAGACAGTGACTGGGTGATGTTGACACCTTTGACCATTTATTCCATCTAAATTAATACAATAAACCCCACAGATTCTCTTTACTAGAGTGGGAGGAGGATCTCCATGGAGAACCCACAGCATCCAATCATTATGCCCCACGCTAAGCTAATATCATCAGTCAGTGTTTGTGATCCTGGCCTGATGCTGGGCATCTCAAAGATTAATACAGCCTGAAGAGAAACCAGAACAAGGACCGCAAACTCACCCTGACATTGGGCGGATACTTTATGAACATTTTGCACACACCCCCTAAAACAATGAAAGAGACCTGATTATCCCAATCCTGACTGAATCATTCCCAAAGTGGTGTAAAGACCAACTTGAATTCCCTGCCTCTACTAACGAAAGAGCACAGCGACGAGTTCTCTCTGCTTCATATCAGCGTAAGGCCCTAAGGACTAGCACTGACGTCGCCCTGACATTAGAACTCACAGACATCAAAAAACAAAAACAGCACGTAGTAGAGTGAAATAAACATTCCATAATTGCTAATGTTTCCTTTTAGATAAGTAAAAAGCCTGAGCACATTAAATAAAAAAAAAAAGATTTAATTTCTAGTTTAAATACAGCTGCAGTAATTCTTATGCACCACACAGCTGTTCAGAGACCTGGCAGCTGTCCATATCTTATGTGTCCTATCATGCATTTTCCAGTATTGTCTTCTTGACACATAAAGAACTTTCTTTAAATGTTTGGAAAAGAGTTTATTCATATTCAGGTAGACTCTGCTGCACAGTTAATGTATCTGTAGCTCAACACCAATGGCTTTTGCACCTGTCAAACCTCTTTAATAACCCGCCTATGACTATGTTGTTTTTATAGAGGAAGATAATTTGTTTTTGCCACTTCTCTTTCTGATACAGTCCTGCCATGCTGACAGCAGACTCCAAATTGTACACTTGTTTGTTAGACGCAACACAAATATCACAGATAACACATGTTTCTATTGTGAAAACAATTAGGATGACAAATGTAAAGACAAACACCAACAGATGCATCAGTCCTCATGCCAGTGTATACTGGGCAAATAAAACAAGTTATTTCTGCCAATACATAATGTCATTCTGGGACTAGAATATCGGCTGATACAGAAAAACTGGGAATGATTGAAGAATATCTCAAGCAGTCAATTTGACAATTTTTGTAAATAAGCTTCAATTTTTTCATGCCAACGGTCATTAAAAAGCAGATACATGAATAAATAAAAATTGATGTTACCACAACACTGTTGTTCAGACTGCACAGAAAACATTTTATAACAATAAAATCATATTTTGCATTTCTACAATGCTGTTCTTGCAAAGCCCTTTGAGTGCTTTATAAATATTAATTAATAAACCCTCAAAAGACCCTTGTGGGGTACAATTAGTGGGAACATTCTCATTTTACAGGTGGGGAAACTGAGGCACGGAGCAGTTAAGTGAATTCTCCAAAGTCACACAGAAAGTCTGTGACTGAGGTAGGAATAGAATTAACACCTTCTGCTTCCCAGCCCTCTGCTTTACCGTCTAGACAATACGCCCTCTCATATTTTATACTCTAGAATTACTAGAGTGAATGCACAGCAGAAAAGAATGATGAAAGTGTATTTTAGTGTTAGGCAATATGGTTTTAGGTAACTTTACCTCCTTTACTATTATTACATGTAAAATTGAATCAAGGGATCATGAAGATTGTATAGTTAAGCATTCATTAATTCAGGAAATACCAACATTAAGTTTAAGCATACAATCAGAGTTCTGCCCCCTTGTGCACATACATTACAGTACGGTTTTCAATTATATTGTTCAATTTTTTCTACAGCCATACATACAAAATGGTAGCATATGGTAATCCCTCTCCCCCCACCACCCCATTCTTGTACACTTAAACTAATGTAATTGTCCTACAATTCCAGTATATTAATTTAAGACTTTTTATATGATGATTTCTCTCCTCTCTAGGATATGTATTTAAATAGCTTTCTTAGTGGTTTGTGTACTTTCACTATTACTGTGTTGTGATACTTCAACTGTGGATTGTTGTCTAAGTAGAGTTGCTGGAATACACCAAATAGTAACTACAAATGTTATACCTGAGTATATATGGATGTAGAAAAAATATATTAGTTGAGAAATAGCATGACATTATAGACTATATTGTAATGCTTATGCAGAAGGGGGGCAAAGTTAAGGTTATTCTTTGAGACTTAACTTTTAATCCAAGTCTTCTGAGTGTTTAGCTCTCAAATCTTGAGTCTCTTAACAGAACTTTTAATTTCCTAAATGTTTTGTTGTTTTAAAGAGAAAAAAAGAGGGAGGGGAGCAATTCAAGAGAAGGATCCTCACTTTCTTTGATTTGAAAGTGTTGATGGGTTCCAAAAATTGCAAATAGAGGGTAAGATCCACTGGTACATTGTGACTGCTCTGTGCCATGCCCACAGAGCAGATAGCTGTAAATCTAGCTTACCTGCCCAAAGGGTGCAAGTCCCATAACACAGAACTGTTGGGCTAGATCCCTGACGGAACGATGTCACTCTTGAAGGAGGCCACTGGAACCAGGTCATCCAACTTGAAAAATGTGTCTAGGCCCATTCAGGGAACCCAAAGGATGTAAGGAGATCAGTGTGTGCTTAGCTACTGACACAAGTGCGCTGCTCATCCTTTCTTAGAGCAGATTTAACGAGCGAAGCAACCATCTCCATGGCACAGGCTCTGGCTGTGATTTTTCAAATGCACAAGTTGGTAAATGGAAACCCGATTCCTTCCAGAAGAAAGCTGCACACTCTCTCTCACTCAGATATATTTCCACGAACTTTTCAGCTTCAGCCATTTCATCTTGAGTCCTGTTCGGGTCGCACTCCGTAAGAGTTGTTAAATAAAAGGAATTATGAAGGCTTCTTCGTGGAAGTCATGGGGACAGAAGTTGGCCCGAGGCAACTTTAAAATCACAGCCATTTCAGACCAGCGAGGTCACAATAATTTGTGTATCCCGGGAAATAATTTTTTCACTCACGCTCAGAAATGGCTACATCACAATTGCTCAAACTTTCAGACACATTTTATCCTTGAGCAGTGACTAGGATGGAAAATTTCCACCCAAAAGGTGAATGTTCCACAAAATTATAATTGCCTGAAATTATATCATGGCGATGTTTTTGTAACCTTAACTAACGGTCACTTCCAAATGTCTCACTATTAAGCTTTGCCTGATATTCAACCAATATTTTCCTTTTCTTAATATTTAACTGATTGTTCCCATACATTACTCCTTAGGCCATTTTAAGCATTTCCTCTCCCTTCCTTGGTACTTACACCCTCCACATACTTATAGACATTTATCATGTCCCCCTTTAGCTATACATATTTAGCTCTTTTAATCTTTCATCATAAATCAATCACTCCGTTGCTTAATCATTTATCTTACTCTTCTCCAAAATTCTCTCCACTGTATCTCTCTCTTTCTAGCAGCGTAAGGTGCTCAGAATAGAATTCAGTATTCTAATTGCATGATCAGAAACAGAGGCATGATCAATCTCCTTGCTTTGTGATGCGAGGTGGCTAAACTAAGTAGAATTTTTAAAACATCATATTGGCCCATGCACCATAGTTGTGGTTTGCAGCTATCAGCCAGTGATTTCGTTTTTGCCTAAAAAAAGTAGTGTCAGTGCAAGTGCTAGTGTCAAATTTCAGAGATGGGTCAAACCACTCGGTCCAAAACCCTACAAAATTTGGGAGAATCCAGATCCAGATCAAAACGTCACAGCTCAGACCGATCACTCAAATTTGTTTTTGAATGCAAGGGATTTTAATTTTATAACTAGCTGAAAAAAAGACTGCACAGTCAGACAGTCATTCTCAGACCAGAACGACATGTTTGTTCTTGTTACCTTGTACAATGCTGCTGGCCGCCCTAGGGTGCTATGGCTCACCCTAGCCAGAATCCAATCTTGTGTAGGGGCTACTGAAGTAGCTCTCACGCTCCTCTGCTGATGGAGACTCCCTCCACTTACAAAATGATGCACCAAAGGCAAATTATGCATCAGAATTGTACAGGTCCAAACTCTGAATCTTCAGCCATGGGATTTGGGACCCCAGAGCCATCCAAAATTTTGTAAAACAAGATGATTTACACTGTACTGTAAATGAATGTAAAATTGCCACCGAACTCCCACCCCCTGCAGCGGTCCTGATATTTGCCCCTTAACATCTGGTCACCCTAGCCCCACTGTAAAAGCTATCATTTTGCATTTTGCTGTAATGTTCTAATAGGGAAAGCAAATAAAACTAATGAACAAAGGGTAGGAATTAATGGTAAATTTTCAGAATGGAGAGGGGTAACTAGTGGTGTTCCCCAAGGGTCAGTCCTCGGACCAGTCCTATTCAACTTATTCATAGATGATCTGGAGAAAGGGGTAAACAGCGAGGCGGCAAAGTTTACAGATGATACTAAACTGCTCAAGATAGTTAAGACCAAAGCAGATTGTGATGAACTTCAAAAAGATCTCACAAAACTAAGTGATTGAGCAACAAAATGGCAAATGAAATTTAATGTGGATAAATGTAAAGTAATGCACATTAGAAAAAATAATCCCAACTATACATACAATATGATGGGGGCTAATTTAGCTACAATGAGTCAGGGAAAAGCTCTTGGAGTCATCGTGGATAGTTCTCTGAAGATGTCCACGCAGTGTGTAGAGGCGGTCAAAAAAGCAAACAGGATGTTAGGAATCATTAAAAAGGGGATAGAGAATAAGATTGAGAATCTATTATTGCCCTTGTATAAATCAATGGTATGCCCATCTCGAATACTGCGTACAGATGTGGTCTCCTCATCTCAAAAAAGATATACTGGCACTAGAAAAGGTTCAGAAAAGGGCAACTAAAATGATTAGGGGTTTGGAGAGGGTCCCATATGAGGGGAGATTAAAGAGGCTAGGACTCTTCAGCTTGGAAAAGAGGAGACTAAGGGGTGATATGATCAAGGTATATAAAATCATGAATGATGTGGAGAAAGTGGATAAGGAAAAGTTATTTACTTATTCCCATAATACAAGAACTAGGGGTCACCAAATGAAATTAATAGGCAGCAGGTTTAAAACAAATAAAAGGAAGTTCTTCACGCAGCGCACAATCAACTTGTGGAACTCCTTATCTGAGGAGTTTGTGAAGGCTAGGACTATAACAGTGTTTAAAAGAGAACTGGATAAATTCATAGTGGTTAAGTCCATAAATGGCTATTAGCCAGGATGGGTAAGGAATGGTGTCCCTAGCCTCTGTTTGTCAGAGGGTGGAGATGGATGGCAGGAGAGAGATCACTTGATCATTGCCTGTTAAGTTCACTCCCTCTGGGGCACCTGGCATTGGCCACTGTCGGTAGACAGGATACTGGGCTAGATGGACCTTTGGTCTGACCCAGTACGGCCGTTCTTATGTTCTTACGTATTTCTTATGAGCCTGTTGTCCCACTCTGCTGCTTTAGTATGAGGCCTGAAGTGTTCATACCTCTTCCCCCATTTTTTGGTGGGGAAGGTTAAAGAGGTTGGTTCATCAGTATTCTCTTTATAATATGTTCTGTCATCTAAAGTGGGTTTCTGAACATACACAGAAGTTTTTATAAACCGGATTCATGCAGGGAGAAGCCATGCAGACTCAGTAGCAATAGGGCCTAGCATTTGGAAAGTTGCTATCAGCAAAACTCTAGTGCAGAATACAAAGAGAGACTAAACTGGAGAATTTGAACCCAAATATCAAGTCTGACAGAGGAGCTACTCCTGGTGGTTTATGTAAGCAAGGCAATTTTTTTCTCCTTCAAAGGCAAAACAGAAGCCAGGATACTCTATTTATAATTTGGGGGATTTTTGAAATCATAACTCTTGCATTATAAAATGCCTTAAGCCCTCAGACACAGCTATCAAACGCAGTAATATCCGGTGTCATATAACAAGCACCTTCTATATTTTAACAAACATCATCAAAGGGCTCAAGTCTAATTTATGTTAGTTATAAGAATGTGCTGATAATCTTTATGATGGGTGAATTTGCTTATCAAGAATAGGACACCAAAGAATTTCATAACTGTAGATTATTTTCTGTTACTACTTTCATAATGATCTTCTAGGTCCTAGTTCAGGAAAGCATCCTGAATCAGGAAAGCATTTAAGCATATGCTTAACTTTAATTTTTGGCATAAGTCATTGAGGTCAATTGGGACTAAATGTTGATTTTTACAGCACAATAGGTCTTTTCAGAGATTTTTGTGGACATGTATCAAGCTATACCCTCCCCCGTTCCCTGAAATACTTTATGTAGTCTGTGCTGTAGTTGGTTTTCCAAACTGTTGCTTACCCCAGAGATATTAGAATGCCTCTAGAAACTTCCATCCAAAAGGTATCCAATCACTGGGGCCCTGATTCAGATAAACACGTAATCATATGCTTAAGCCTATCCCTGTTCAGGAAAGCACTTACGCATGTAAATAAGTTTAAACATGTGCAAGTACCAATAGCAAGGTACGTATTCCTTCCTGTACTTTTGGATCAAAATATTTAAACAGGCCTCAACCTGCCCTATAGTTTTGTGGGCACAAGTTTGGGTCCACCATTAGTTGCAAGCTCAATAGATTATCTGCACAGTTGGTAGGATCCAGCCCACTAACTACCCCAAATGTCTCTGAAAAGGAGGGGGATGATCATGTCCTATCATCTGTGCCCACAATTCACTGTGGGGTGCAAATATGTAAATATAACTAAGTTCAGGTCCAAAACTGAGCCTCTAATTTTCAGACAGCCTATCTATATCAGGCTCTTGAAGTAGAAGAGATTCTGCACTAAGTGAAAATTCTGCAGTGTAGCAACTGTTGACTTTTTAAGGCTATGTCTACAGTAGCGCTTTTGACGGTATAACTTATGTCGCTCATGGGTGTGAAAAAACACCCCTCTGAGTGACATAAGTTACACCAACAGACGTGTGGACAAAGCTATGCTGGCAGGAGACACTCTCCCGACAACACAGCTATCATCACTCGTTGTGGGGTGATTTAATTATGTCCATGGGAGAGCTCTCTTACAGCATCACAGCTGCTTCGGTACAGCTGTGCCATTGTAATGTCTCTAGTATCGACATGGCCAGAGTGTAAGTATTGCACTCCAATGTACAATAATGTTAAGTTCCACACAAGCTGAGGTTAATTTCGACATAAACTGTGTTTAATATAAACCTTTAGAATCCATTTATGAAATAGTCTCATATTCTGAAATTTTCCCCTGCTACATTAAATTGTTGGAGGATGTGAAATATTTGGAGCACCTTGACAAGATCTGATGTAGTGTCATTCATATGCAATTTACCTATCCTTTATTTCCGTAGAGACCTGGATTTCAGGAGTGCTGAGTACCTACAATTCCCATTGGCTTCAACCTCTGACAATCAGGATACTTTTAGTAACTTAAAATCGAAGCAGGAAGATGGTACAAATCCACACACATACGACTGGCAGGCTAGCCAAGTGTATGCCTACTGTAAATACTATTAATTGGAAACTGGCTTCCTGAGAAGAGATGAGCTGCATAAAGAAGCAAGCTGTGACAGTGTCTGTCACTTGACAGACTGCATGCTAAGGAATATAACACTTACCTGTAGCTGGGGAAAAACTATTTCAATTTGGCTTGTTGTTTGCCTGGGATCCTTTACTGCTTGTTTCTGTTGGACACCTTCCTGTCTGTTACACTGATGGTTAGAAAGCATAGTTTGATTTTTGGGTCACTAGAATGCTCTATTTCTAATAACCTCTCGGAAGGTTATGGATTTCAGTAAAATTCTGGCAAACTCGCAGGTAGTTTTCAAGCTGTCTCTCATATGCAAAGGGAATCTTGATGTGATGGTTAAGGCAGATTTATAGCAATGGCAGCAGCAGCAGTGGCAGCACCTATTTAAGTATGTGTGAAAAGAAGAATCTGTCATTTTTTTATTGCATGGAACTGAAATGACATCTACAGAATGCTGATAAATTCAGGGCTGATTTCTCTCTTTCAACATCTACATTAATTCAGGGGTTTTTTTTAGGAGTAGCAGGAGTTTTAAGTACAGGTAGCAAATACATCTGTTCTTTTAATGCTGCTTCTCGCTATATTGTCACTTCTAGACCAGTTTCACTAATGGGAAGAACTGAGGCTTCCTCCTGGCCCTTTCCTGATGCATCTGTCTCAGATTTTTGGACTGCACATCTGCTCAATGAATACTTGCATGCAATAGGTAAAAGGCTTAGTGACTCACAAAAAGAGTTGGTTTGTACCACCCTAGGGCAGGTCTTCAACAAGAGCTGAGGATTCACTCTAATGACATGCCAGTTTTTTATGAGTCTTTCTCTCTTGTGCCTGAGATATTTGTCTCCTACACAAAAAGTTTCTCTTTCCTGGCTAATCAACCTGCTAGAACTACCACACACTATGCTGGGTTAAATTTTACACCAGTATAAATCTAGAGTGCTCCACTGAAGTCACTGAAGACATTTGGTCCATTTATTCTTCACTTTAAAAGGGGCTAGATCCTTAGCTGGTGTAAATCAGTGTAAATGATCTGATCTATAACCTCAGTGGCTTGGCTCCTAGGTAAGACTGTGTTTTAATGAAAACAGAAACCATTCTGTAATTAGATGATGCACCAATTATCTCTGATACAATCATTATCCGCCATCATTTTAGCCTCTCTTGAAGATGAACTCTATGATGTTTACATGTTTTGTACTTTACCAAAACTCCCTTAGCAGCTTTTACTTGGAGTACATTCATTCCATTTTTCTGCCACATTCTTGTGCTCTGGTTCACTTCCTATCTTGACCCCGACACTGAGATCAGAATGTACCCTTAAAAGGGATGACAGCATTATATTACTCCCCAAAAAACATTTCTAGACAACTATGGTGATAACCATTAAAATCTTTGCAAATAACATTTTGCCTGATTAGCATTGCCTTGATATTCCCTCCACTGATTATAGGAGATAATTAGTAGTTTGCTTTATACATGTTGGTATACCGTGATAATCAGGAAGGGAGATTGCATACTGACAGGTAACCATCTTAAACACTCAGTGGAAGACTCTTCCTGAGAACAGATCTGTGCACTGATCTCATATAGCGTGATAAGCTCTAAATACACATTTTCTTTAATGATCTGCATAGAATTCGGATAGCCTTGTTTAGCCCTTCCTCCTCCTCACTGTGTCAGAGATATGGAATTCATTAGATTTCAATAATTTATTGCATGATATTATGCTTTCCTCCTGTTCCTGCCATTTTGAGGAAAAGTAGCCAATACATGGATTAAAGGTTTGTGAGGTGCTCAGATACACTGGTGATGGGAGCCAGGCAAATACCTAAGCTAGAAGTGGCCTTTTTCTCTTCTCACTTACACCAGTGTAAAACTGGAGGAACTCAGTGGGCTTCCACTCACTTAAGAACATAAGAACGGCTATACTGGGTCATTAGCTATCCTCCAGTCATTTGGTACAGAAGCTGATTTAAATGATAGGTTACAAACCACAGTTAGTTCTTGCACTAAATGTTTAGTGCCTCAGTGACTTTAATGGAGTTTCCCCCGATTTACATAGGTATACGTGAGGATCAGACCCTATATATAACTGATACTACGGAATAACTGACACAGAATCCCCATTTTTTAACATTTGTTGTGTATTGTAACAAGGAATAGATATAAGACAAAATTAACATATATAGTCTTGTTAATTGCAAAGGGCCTGATTCCGGAACCCTTATTCATTCATGTTGAGTAGAATTCGTTGGCACTAGTCCTATTCAATTTGCCCTCCATGCCAAATTGAAAAAATTCTACCCTCCTTCATGGGCTACTTGTTATCTACAAATGAATTGTGTCCAGTCCCACTGGATGTTCAATGCCTGTTGCATCAAGCAAATTGAGGACACTCAGCACCTCAGCAGGATTGGACTGTATATTAGAGCTAAGCATTATTAACTAAGATATCAATTTTATTTCCCCAAGATGGCAAAAACAGTTTGAGCACACACTAAATTAGTCAACTGCCAAATTAATTCTCTTTAAGTGCAATTGTCTGATGAAAAATTGTCTGATGATCATGTCTGATGAAAAATTGGTGCAGTCTGATGTCCAGATGGAGGGAAGTGAACCACTCAAAAACCAGAACATTTTTGGGTAAAAGCACTGAAAATCAAAAAATTTCAGCCTGAAAAATGAAATATTTTTTATTTTCATTTTTTTTGGTTAAAAAAAATCCCCCAGAAATAGTTCAGTTTTCATATAAATTTTATGCAGGAAAAAAGCCATTTTCCAAGCAGCTCTAGTCTATTCACATGTACCAAATCCTCAGACCTCCTTATTGTACTTTATAATATTGATTTTTTCAAAACATCTCTTTAAATGTCATGGTATTTCTTACAAAACCAGCTCTAATATTATTGAAAGAGGCCTCTAATGACACTGGGAAGAAAAAGAAAGACCATCAATGCCAATCATGGGGAAAATTATGCTTTCAAGCAACAACCACCTGGATGAATTCCTTGTCTCCTAAGGCCTTGTCTACACTACAAGACTATTTCGAATCAACTTAGTTCGAATTTGTGGATTCGACCTTATGAAGTCGAATTTGTGTATCCATACTAAATACACTAATTCGAATTTCTGAGTCCACATTCACGGGGCCAGCGTCGACTTTGGAAGCGGTGCACTGTGGGAAGCTATCCCACAGTTCCCGCACTCCCCGCTGCCCATTGGAATGCTGGGTAGAGCTCGCAATGCCTGCTGGGGGAAAAATGTGTCGAGGGTGGTTTTGGGTAACTGTCATCATTCAACCGTCACTCACAAACGCCCTCCCTCCCTGAAAGCGCCGGCGGGAAATCTGTTCGCGCACTTTTCTGGTCGGTTACAGCGCGGACGCCACAGCACTGCGAGCATGGAGCCCACTGCGATCATCGCTGCACTTATGGCCGTTGTCAACTCCTCGCACCTTATCGTCCACCTGTGCAACAGTCAGCTACTGAGAAATCGGGCGAGGAGGCTCCGGCAGCGCGGTGAGGAGAGTGGCGCAGACCTCTCAGAAAGCAGGGTACGCCGGGCAGTGGAGATCATGGTGGCAATGGGTCAAGTTCATGCTGTGGAACGGCGATTCTGGGCCCGGGAAACAAGCACGGACTGGTGGGACCGCATAGTGCTGCAGGTCTGGGATGACACAGAGTGGCTGCGAAACTTCAGGATGCGTAAGGGCACTTTCCTTGAACTCTGTGACTTGCTGGCCCCTGCCCTGAAGCGCCAGGACACCCGGATGCGAGCAGCCCTGAGTGTGCAGAAGCGAGTGGCCATAGCCCTCTGGAAACTTGCCACGCCAGACAGCTACCGGTCAGTAGCGAACCACTTTGGCGTGGGCAAATCTACCGTGGGGGTTGCTGTGATGCAAGTAGCCCACGCAATCGTTGAGCAACTGCTCTCAAAGGTAGTGAACCTGGGAAACGTTCAGGTCATCATAGACGGCTTCGCCGCGATGGGATTCCCAAACTGCGGTGGGGCTATAGATGGGACTCACATCCCTATCCTGGCACCGGCCCACCAGGCCAGCGAGTACATTAACCGAAAGGGCTACTTTTCCATGGTGCTGCAAGGACTAGTGGACCATAGGGGACGTTTTACCAACATCAACGTCGGGTGGGCGGGCAAGGTTCATGACGCGCGTGTGTTCAGGAGCTCTGGTCTCTTTAGACTCCTCCAGGCAGGTACTTTCTTCCCGGACCACAAAATAACGGTTGGGGATGTGCAGATGCCTACAGTGATCCTCGGGGACCCAGCCTACCCGCTAATGCCCTGGCTCATGAAGCCCTATACAGGCGCCCTGGACAGTGAGAAGGAACTCTTCAACTACCGGCTAAGCAAGTGCAGAATGGTGGTGGAGTGTGCTTTCGGACGTCTCAAGGGGAGATGGCGGAGCTTACTCACTCGCTCGGACATCAGCGAAAAGAATATCCCCGTAGTTATTGCTGCTTGCTGTGTGCTGCACAATCTGTGTGAGAGCAAGGGCGAGGCCTTTTTGTCCGGATGGGAGGTTGAGGCAAATCGCCTGGCTGCAGTTTACGCTCAGCCAGACACCCGTGCCGAGAGAATATCCCAGCGGGAAGCGCTCTGTATCCGGGAGGCTTTGAAAGCAAGTTTCCTCGGAGATCAGGGTAACCTATGACTCTCCACTTGCTTTCAAGAGAAACTGACCCTAGGCCTGTGTCAGTTTGTGTCGATTTGGATCTGCGGCTACATGCCTTGTTCTCCAAGTTTCCCCCACTTCCAAAGCACGTTTTTAAGCAAAGTAATTGTTACACTCATTATTAATAAATCTTTCTTTTACTTTGCATTTCTGTTCTGGTGTTGAGACATGGACGCATACTGTGCTGGGCACGGTGTGCACTGACGTACAGAGCGCTTCCTCCATAGAGGACTGACATCCTCCTGCTCCTACATAGGTCTCTGGGGTGGGGGACGGATGACAGTGGTTCTGCATGAAGGGGAGGGTTTGCAGGAAGGGGCGAGTGGTGCCTTCTTTGCATAGGGGTTTGGATGACGGCAGTGGGCTGCGGGTTTCTGCGTGGGAAGGGGTGATGGGTGTGGGAGAAGGGTGACTATCTGTCCGTGGATGAGGGCTCTTGTTGGGGCTCAGGGCAGCGGATAGGCTCGTGGATCCGTTGCAAGTGCATCGTAAGGGCAGCCTGCCTTCACAGTAATGGCGTGACAGGCGCTAGGACCCTGGACAATTATACACATTACGAAATGAACAGGGGCAGCATACACAACACAGAATGACCCTGGTGCCTACTGACTGCAGTGTGTGTGTGCCCCGCAGTTGATCCTTTCCCCAAGTCTGTACCCTGGTACTGTAGGCTATACCGTGCAAGTATGAAACCCCTGTCCACCCCATACACCGAAAAATCCTCTGACAGGAAAGACATGACGGAAACAGTGATTAACAGCAAACAGCTTTTATTAATCTAATAAACAGTGGGGGGATGAACCTTGGATTTGGGACTGGCTGAGCCTATAAGGGAAGCACTTCTACAAATTTCTAACGTGAGAAGTGCGGGGTACACGGCCGCTCTGCTCTGGTTCAGTGACAGTTCTCACGTCCTCTACCACCCCTCCGTCTTGTACTTTTGGGTGAGGGGGGGCCAGGACTTCTTGGCTGGTGAGGGCGATTGCAGAGACACTGCAGGGGGGCCCTGTCCTCCAGCCTGCGGTCCTGCAGGACATCAACAAGGCGACGAAGCGTGTCCGTTTGTTCCTTCATGAGACCAAGTAGCGTTTGGGTGGTCTGCTGGTCTTCCTGCCGCCACCTATCCTCACGTTCCATGAGTGTGCGATGCTGCTCACATAGGGTCTCCCTCCAGTGTTTCTGCTCTGCAGCCTCTGCTCGGGAGCAGACCATCAGTTCAGCGAACATGTCGTCCCTAGTCTTCTTCTTTCGCCGTCTAATCATTGCCAGTCTCTGCGAGGGGGATGCCGGGGCAGTCCGGGAAGGACCCGAAGCTGTGTGATGGGGAAAGTTAGTGATTTCCTTGTACAGATACATTTTCGCGAACAGTGAACACCGTCTAGTCAATTTCCATGAAGAAGACCGTACCGGACAACAAGTGTCACGTGGTCTCCAGAGAAGCACAACATTTTGGCCTACGCTCTGATTGGCTGCGCCATTGCACAGGAGAGCGGAGAAGTCGGGAGAGAGAGCAGAATCCCTCTAGCAGAGAGTCCTGGTAAGCCTTACAGTACATTATGCTTATCAGTTAACGGATAGCTGTGCCGTCGTGCTAACGGCAATCTGGAAATCAGATACTATGACCCTTTTGCAGCCACTCCCGACACTGCAGGGGAAAGATCAATGTATGCTTTTCCTGTGTGGCCTACAGCACGTGGCTGCTAAGCGCGGGGCTTTGTTATGCAAAGTATAAGTAAACCATTAAGAACAGTAACTATTCGCTAATTGCCCTAATTAGATGCAGCACTTCAGTAACGAGATTACCCTGAGGCGTGTCTCTCGAGTGCAGAAAGAAAGGATGTTAAGGGAAGCACTTCACCGACCGGGACCCTACGCGGCCATGCTGGTAGAGGTGATGGTTCCCCTGTATCTGAGGATGTCGTGGCGTGGAAGAGTGAGCTTCACCGGAGGACCAAATAGGGCACCTCTTCCTCGAAACCTCCTGCGGAGGGTATTTGAGGAACTGTTTGAAGCATTTGTGGAATTGTCCATGGAGGACTATTGTTCCATCCCAATCTGTGTAGACCTACTGTTCGTTTAGTTTCCCTTTAAAAACTTTTAGATATAGTATTTATAGATAGAATTTATATTTTTGGTATACATGTTTTCGAGCAAATAAATATTTTCTTGTTTATACGACTTACCGCCTGATCCTTCCCCTGACTCTGAGTCCGGGTTCACGGCCGGTGAGGGTTGGTAGGGGATCTCTGTGAGGGTGAGGAACAGATCCTGGCTGTCAGGGAAAGCGGCATTGTGTTCGCTGTCGCCTGCGCCTTCCTCCACGGACCCTTCGTCGTCTTGCCCATCGG
The DNA here is from genome assembly GCF_020497125.1 of Mauremys mutica. Classification (NCBI taxonomy): domain Eukaryota; kingdom Metazoa; phylum Chordata; order Testudines; family Geoemydidae; genus Mauremys; species Mauremys mutica. The sequence continues at coordinate 277,058,570 of NC_059073.1, forward strand.
CGAACATCGAGTAGGAACTGTCCTGGCTCACTATGCCATCCACTGAGTCCACGGTCAGTGGTGGGACAGTGGTGGCAGACCCACCGAGAATGGCATGCAGTGCCTCGTAGAAGCGGCATGTCTGGGGCTGTGCTCCGGAGCGTCCGTTTGCCGCTCTGACTTTTTGATAGCCTTGCCTCAGGTCCTTGACTTTCACGCGGCACTGCATCGCATCCCGGCTGTATCCTTTCTGTGTCATGGCTTGGGAGACCTTCTCGAAGGTCTTTGCATTACGCTTGTTGGAGCGCAGCTCCGACAGCACAGACTCCTCGCCCCACACAGCGATCAGATCCTGGACTTCCCGGTCTGTCCATGCTGGGGATCTCTTTCTATTCTTGCATTGGGCTGACTCCTCTGCTGGAGAGCTCTGCATCGTTGCAGGTGCCGCGGAGCTCGCCCTGATGTCAAAGCAAGAAATGAGATTCTAACTGTCCAGACAGGAAAAGGATTTCAAATTTTCCCGGGTCATTTCCTCTGTGGCTGCCAGAACATCCAAGCTCGGACTGCTGTCCAGAGCGTCAACAGAGTGGTGCACTGTGGGATAGCTCCCGGAGCTACTAAGTTCGATTTGCATCCACACCTAGCCTAATTCGAGCTAGCAAGTGCGAATTTAGCGTTACTCCACCTGTCGGGGTGGAGTACCAAATTCGAACTAAGGAGCCCCCTAGTTCGAATTAAATGGCTTCCTGGTGTGGACGGTTGAGCGATTAGTTCGAATTAACGCTGCTAAATTCGATTTAAGATCCTAGTGTAGACCAGGCCTAAGAGCTTTGACTGGTTAGTATAGCTTAGGCCACATATTTGACCCACTATGAGTTTCCAACATCTCTTCTCTTCCCAACAACACATCTCTACTTATTCTTTCTATTTATATCCTCTCTATATATTTCAATTGCTTCTTCTCTTCCTTTGCTCCTCTCTTCTCTTCTTTCTTATTGCTACTTTATGATATTCACTTCTGTCTTCACTCAAGATGGTCAAATAGAATAGCCAAACAAAAAAACCAAAACCTGTTCTAGTCTCAATGGTTCCTGAAGTCACGTCATTCAAATGGCAGGCAGATGTTGTTCATCCCCTCCATTTTCATTTACTTTAGCATAAATGTTTTAGTCCTTAGACAGTTCTAACAGGAAGTGCAGTATTTATTCCTCATTATCCCATGCTCTCCTGTTTAAGAAGTTTTAGCCATGCAATGAGGGAATGGAAGTACTCTGTGATTCAGGTGACCAGTCCATAACATCAACACTAAATATTCTCACCAAATCATTCATGAAAAAATTAAGAGTCTGACATGTATTCGTTGAGCCTTCTGGCAAATATGAATAATGAGTATGTTTGCAGAAATTAGGATTGGTTTGCAAATGATTCACTAACCATAAGGGGGCTACATTTATAATATAATATAATTCAAATTGAATAGTTCATCAACTCCATTCCTAACTTCCCATTGTGCTAGGTGCTGTATAAACAACTGACATGAAGATAGTCCCCACCCCAGAAAGCTCACCACCTATGTTTATGACCAGATGTAGCAGTAGCAGTAATATCAGCTTGTCACTGGCCTATGTGACATGCTGTACCTCAAAATAGCACCCTGTAACTCCCATATTCATTATTCATATATGATTGTGATACTTCATACAAAGCATGCCATGTAAGGTATCATATGAAAGGTCATAATCTGCTGAAACCCATTGCTCTGTCCAAGTATGTATATCATTAATGTGTATGAAGTTATGAGATTTTGCTGCATGGTTGTTACTGAAATGTGCTGTCAGTTTTCTAGTGACATTCAAAGGATGTGATCCCCACCCAGGAGGGTGTCCAATGACCCAGTAATCAGCAGGGGAGTTGTAATCAAGGGATTTGCAATTCAATGAGGGCTGCCCAAGCACCATACAATGGGGTCCGCTCAACTCTCTGACTCAGGGTATGTCTACAATATGAAATTAGGTCAATTTTATAGAAGTGCCTTTTTAGAAATTGATTTTATACAGTCGATTGCATATGTCCACACTAAACGCATTAAGTCAGCGGAGTGCATCCTCACTACCGTGGCTAGCAATGACTTACGAAGTGGTGCACTGTGGGAAGCTATCCCACAGTTCCCGCAGTCTCTGCTGCACATTGGAATTCTGGGTTAAGCTCCCAATGCCTGATGGGGCAAAAACATTGTCACGGGTGGTTTGAGGTACATGTTGTCAGTCGCCACTCCCTCCATGAAAGCAACGGCAGACAATCGTTTTGCGCCTTTTTTCCTGCGTTACCCGTGCAGACGCCATAGCATGGCAAGCATGGAACCCACTCAGCTCACCATCGCTGCTGCTGTTGCATCAGAGAGGCTTTGAAAACTGGCCAGGCTTTGGTGTGACAGTTGTGTGTGTTTCTCCTTGATGAAAACCCACTCTCTTTGTTGATTTTAATTCCCTGTAAGCCAACCACCCTCCCCCCTTCAAAATAAAGTAACTATTGTTTTGAAACCATGCATTCTTTCTTTAATAATTACAAAAAATAAGATAAGAGAGACGGTAGGGGTGGGGAAGGAAGGAAGGACAAGGCCACATTGCTTATTGTAGCCACACTAAAAATCAAACTGTTTGAATGACAGCCTTCTGTTGCGTGGGCCATCCTCTGGAGTGGAGTGGCTGGGTGACCGGAGCCTCCCCCACCACGTTCTTGGGCATCTGGGTGAGGAGGCTATGGAACATGGGGAGGAGGGTAGGCGGTTATACAGTGGATGCAGCGGAGGTCTGTGTTCTTGTTGGCTTTCCTGCAGCTCCAACAGACGCTTCATCATGTCCGTTTGCTCCCCCATTAGCCTCAGCATTGCATCCTGCCGCTGCTCTTTGCACTCAATTCTTTCCTGGCCTCTGCCACTGAATTAAGCTGTGTCCGATCAGTGCGGGAGGACTGCATGAGCTCGGAAAACATGTCATCGCAAGTGCATTTTTTTCCGCCTTCTAATCTGCGATAACCTCAGGGACAGAGATGATAGGGGGAGCGTAGAAACATTCTACGCTCTACGATTCTGGGGGCACTGCATGGTCACCTATGCTGCTGAGTTCACCACGCTGATCAAACAGGAAATGAAATTCAAAAGTTCCTGGGACTAGTGTACCTAGCTAGTGCATCGGAATTCAAAGTGCTGTCCAGATCAGTCACAATGGAGCATTCTGGGATAGCTCCCGGACGCCAATACTGTCAATTTGCGTCCACACTACCTTAACTTTGACCCAGCAAAGTCGATTTTAGCGCTACTCCCCTCGCCAGAGAGGAGTTCAGAAGTTGATTTTAAGAGCCCTTTAGGTCGACGGAACGGGGTTGGTTGTGTGGACGCATTCATTTTTAAATTGACCTAACATGCTAAATTCGACCTAACCCCATAGTGTAGACCAGGGCTCAGTTGCACAAGACCAAACGAAGGGGATTACTCAACTTGGTGACTCAGCAAATCCCACTAGGACATGTCTGGGCAAGTGTATTCTAGGCACATGGACTAAGGATATAAAATAAGAAACAGTGGCAGCCTGCCTTTGCCTTTCTCCTCCCCCACCTACGCTGGCAGGAACAAGAACACTGAGAATACGACAACTTCACCTGAGGAGACTGGTCCAGGTTTAAGAGGGAAACCTGTGTATTATGAACTGTAACATCCAGTGGGGTGAGAAAACTGGTGAACTAAATACTGCCTAGTGTAATAAGGATTGAGATTTAGATTGTGCTCTTAGCTTTCGCTTTCTTTGGTAACTATCTCTGACCTTCTATGCCTACCACTTAAAATCTGTCTTTCTGTAGTTAATAAATCTGTTTTATACTTTACCTAAAACTATGTATTTTAGTTGAAGTGCTTGGGAAACCTCAGCTCATGTTGGTGCATGTCCTCTCTACATTGCAGGAGGGGCAGACTGGGTAATAAACTTACACTGGTCAGGCTTCTGACCGGGGCAAAACGATACAGCTCTGGGGTGTAAGACTGGGGAGCGGGGGGTGGGGGGGAGGAATTGGCTGGTGCCTTTCTTTGTGTGATTTGTGAGTGGCTTTGGGAGCATTCATGTAAGCTAGCTGGGTGTGGGCTCCACATGCTGTTGTGCTGAGTGATAACAGCACCTGGAGGGATTTGCTGCTTGTCACTAGCAGAGCATTGTGAGAGACAACCCAGGCTGCAGAGTTAAGGGGGCACAGCGGTACTCCAGTTCCAGGTTGCACCGCGGGGAACCTGTCACACCTAGCTATATATGTTCTCATTCAAAACACCTCAGTGCACTTGGAGGGTAAATTGCATAGTCACAAAAATGATCAACTTTGTCAGCTGGTGGCTACCTCTGCATATGAAAGTGACTTGAAATATTCTGAATCAGTGAACCACAACCCTATGGGTAGCCAATATGCTGACAAAATTATTGCTTTTCCAAGGTGCTGATTTAAGAGGCAATTTTCCTGCCTGTTTTGTGTTTACTAGGCAGGCTTTTAAATATGGGCATAGCTCAGGGCCAAGGCAAGGGTCTGACTTGGCTCTCTGTACATAAATACAGGTGAGTCACTGGATGTGCCTGTGCACAGCTTGAAAGAAAAATACCTGAAGTGATCACTATGACTGCCAGGAACTAGTGCCAGAATATTCTCAGTGTCCTTTGCTCTTCCTTGGCTCATCCTCATTCACTAACACAGTGCCAAGTTAGAGTCTACCCGTCAGCTCATTTCATTGGCTGGCTCTGTGCTACAATAGGCATATTTTTAAATGAAAGATGGTTTACACACACGTAGACACATACACACACACAGTGATTGCTGCAGGATCATCACCAGAATTACAGTTCTTAAGAAAACTTTCAAATAGATTTTAGGCCTGGTTATCACACATCCCGAGACAGTGCTTCCAAAAGCTCTGTGGTGATCTGTCTATGCTGACAACTGCATGCCCATGAGCTTTCCTGCTTTTGGCTTATTACACAGTGAATCTGGGGATCTTACTTCAGTGTTTGCATAACTGCTGCATGGAACCTTTTCTGGTGTTTGAATTAATTTAAATTAAAGATGAGACTGACAGCAACATGCCAAGGATTCCTACAGGTTATATAGGTAAGATATCCTTGTTAAAGGTGAAATTCACCCAGTGCTGAAAACCTGCACAAAGATGCAAAATCTGATCTCAGTTACTCTGGTGTAAAAGTGGAGTAATGCCACTGAACTCGGTGGAGTTATTCTAGATTCACACTGAAGTAACTGACACCAGAATTTGACTTACAGCCTTGTACAAGACTTAAATGCCACCTAAGGCTGTAAGCCAAATTCTGGTGTCAGTTACTCCAGTGTGAATCTAGAAGTGGTGTACGCAGGCCCTTTACGCTAAAGTGTATTTTACTCTTGAGGAACTAAACACGTTTCCAAAGATGGTGTTACATGCAGTAACCTTCAAGCAGTGTGCAATTGGAACTTAACTGGAAAAAGCTGCACTTCTTTGCAAAGTATTTTCCTCCTCTGTATAGACAGATTGCCACAGGGAATACATGCTACTGTTACAGCCAAAGCTACTGTTATAGCCAAAGGATGTACAAGTTGCTGTGGAAGTGGGTTGCCAAAGAGTGTACAAGCTACCGTTCAAAGTTACAGTTGAAGGGGCATTCTGAGCTTTAATGTGTATGATATTCTTACCCCATCAATTAAATGTGTTTTTTTTCCAGATGGCTGAGGCGGTTCTTAATGGGACGTGGCGCCTATTCCAGTGCATGCCCTTAAAAAAAGTTTCTTTTTAACTTTTTACTCTTATGCAAGGTATTAATGGTATTCATGGTATTCCCCATTCTAAATACTATTGGAAATACCTGTTCATACAAGTAATAGCTTTACCTAACAGAAAAAAGGTAGTGGGAAAGGGTGCCCACCGTACGGCTAAGACACTATTGTGAATATCTCCCAGGTCAGTAATGGCTGTTCAATGGCCTACTGTATATGAACTATATTCATACACATTGCTGGGTCCTGAATTAACTGTAATTAGGCTGGACGCACACTTGAACGCCGCAGTGAACATACCTGCTCAGTGTGCAGTGGTGGTACAAAAATAAAAAATAAGTAAAATAAAATAAATAGCATGAGCAAAATGTTAGAATGGATAAAGAACGAGATTAAAAAATAACACTGAATATTAGGTTGAAAGTTTAACATCAAAACACTTTGGGGGAAACAAAAAATGTCATGCTTAGTATCTGCTTTCCTTGAAAAATTTCAGTTTTTCACTGAAAAATTCAAGACCCCAAAACCGAAAAATTTTCCATGTATAAATTTTTGTTTTTCAACTATATATATATGTATATATATTCCTGTCCCTCTCCCTCAACACACATTTTGGGGATTATCTCTATAGGAATGTTATGATTCCATTATATAATGTATGGTCTCACTCTCTCAATTTATAGTTTCTTACATAGTACTCCATCACCATAGCATCTGAGCACCTCTGGCATACCTTCACCTGGAACTTGTTCAATTCTAGTCAAGTCTATATTGAAAAGATTGGGACAATTTACAGCAGAAACTAAGTGCCTAAGATAGAAAAAAAGAAGTGACTTGACAGAGGTATATAAAATAATAAATGATTTGGGGGAGGTAAAATGAGTGTGCCTATTTACCTTCTGAGGAACATGGGAACACCCAATGAAATTTTAAGTAAACCAATTTAAAACCAGAAAAAGGAAATTCTTACACAATGCACAATTAACCAATTGTCACAAGATTTTGTGGCATCCAAGAGCTTAGCAAGATTCAAGAAAGGATGGGCTATTTATATGGATAGCAAGAAAATCCATTACATTAGGTAACATAAAATAATATTTGCAATTACTGTATCCTGTTATGGGAAGGCGGTAAAGATGCCTATTTTGTTGTATGCAAAGATCTGTGCAAGTTCAGCTGTTGACCCTGTCATCGGTCATTGTATGTGGGGGGAGGAAGCGGGAAAGAGTGCATATACCCCAAGCCTATACTGGATTTCTGGATGTACAGCAACATTTGCCTAATCCTCAGAAACAAGCCAGAACTTGCAGGTGGAAAACTGATATTTTTCTTCACAATTTGTTTAGAATTTGCTCCCTATATTGCAGGTACAAAGTTACATCCCTTTTATTTGTTGAAATGAAATCACCTCTAACTTTCTCTTTTATGTCTTCCACTTTTACATGATGTTTCTTCTGGCAATTTCAGTCAACTTTCTTTACCTCATTCTACATTCTGACTTTGCCAATATTTTTGTACTGCTGACTTTTGCACATATCCTCAGGAGTTTTTCTGATGATTCTGTGAACAGTAGACCCTGGATGTTTACCAACTCCTACCTTATTTATCATACCTGGCTCATTTCCTAGGACAAAGTGAAAACAGCGTCTGTTCTTGTTGATTGCTAAACAAACCATGTAAGGAAAAAGTCCTTTAGTATGTCTAGGAACATAGCCTCTTCCTTGGGGACCCCACAGCTGCTGTCAAAGCCAGCACCTGCAAAATGACTGCTGTTTGAGCTTTTGTACAAGGCCCTCTACCTACATGTACATTTTTGATTAACATTTTCCATGTTGCCCAAAGTTCTGCCAACTTCACTTTCCTGAGATTGCCTTTAATCTTTCCTGGGTTTTCCCCTACATTCTCTTTGCTGCAGTAGGTAACTGCACATATTTCTTATTTTATAGTTTCACTCCCCCATAGAACCACATCTGTACCAGACTGTCAGTTTAAGTATATACATTGTGTAAACTCATCAGGGCAGAACAGCTGATATCCCTAGAACAAGAGGCTCCTGCTCCTGATGAGAGTCTTTGAGTACTACCACTACGCACATACTCTGAACCCTACTGTGAATATCCACCATCTGGCATAGACTGCATAATGATAGGTATCATGTTACTCATACACAATTGGCTATGCTAATTGTCAATAGATGTGTTAAAGACTGAGCATGCCCAGTGTGAAAGAGGACTGCAATTTTCAAAGCTGCCTAAGTGATTTGGATATCCAGCTCTCATTAAAATCCCACCCTGGCTGTTCCCAGAAGACTTAACAGAGAGCTCACGTCGATAATGGAAGTGCTGTGCCTTGTCTCCAACTGGCCTGCCCTTGAGTGCTTCTCGAATATTACAGCCTGCATTACCCTAATCACATCATCTAGCTCTGTATATAGCTCTGCCTGGCAGTGTTGCCTTTCATAGTGTTCACATTCAGTATATAGCAAGGAAAATCAGTTTCTATTTTTTATATCTGCTAAAAATTTTCATTTCCTCATTTACAATTTTTTCCATTTTTTTCCTCTTTTAAAACTTGTATTACTTTATCAGAGCTGCTATCCCTCCTTAGTGATTTGAATGGTCTCCTCTACATATGTCTTACCCCATCCACTAGTTTAAAAGTGAACATTATATTCTAGGGTAAAAGATAATTATCACTTATTTATGTAAATGAATATCATTTATTTTGAATTGCAAAATTACACCCTTGAAGGGAGTTGGCTATCCATAAAGCCTACCTTGTCTAAACTCCACTGTCTGATGCTATGTGGCCATTTAAGTCTTCCTCATTTGCACCATAACCATTTGAAATTCACAGACTTTAAGCTTAAATAACCTAAAATCCAAGGGAAAAAATCTGAACTGATTTTTACACCCATGAAGTCACTCCCTTCAAGTCACCCATAGAAAAGTTGGAGGGAGAAGTGTCTTGTTGGGTGGCCAGAATTGAATGAAGAGGTGAACAGGGAGAAGAGAGACCTTAAAAGGTTTAAATCAATGTCTGAACTTCTGAGGCATTTCCTGAAGTAAAATTATCATCTAAATCTTTAAAAAAGAGTATTTGCCAGCTTTTCTTTAAAGGCCTAACTCTTCTCATCGCTCAAATAAAGAGTAAGAAGCAGGTATCCTGTACAATCAGTTTTAGGTATTGACTTTGGGGTTTTGTACGGTAGGCCAGAACTTGGACCTATGTTTATTTTTTAAAACAATGTGCCCACATTTACCCCCATTTTAGTCCTTTCAATACATTTGTTCACACAATGTCTCACAGTTCCAAGTCATCACAAACTTTTATTCTGCAACTATTTGCTATTGCTTTCTCAGTTGTAGACTTTATTCTCAATACCTGCAATGTATCTCTAACAATACCTGGAATCATTTTTTTTTTTTGGTCTGTCTGCACCATGTGATTAAGAATGGAGGGAAAAGGATATGTTATTTTTTTTAAACCTAGTACATAATGTATTTTTCCTAGTTTCACAGAAGAACAAAGCCATTCATTTTTGGAAATAGAGAGATTTACCTTAAAATGCAGAAGCCTCAAATTTTTTTGAAGTTTGGTTCAGCTCAGCCAAGGCTACAAGAATTCCAATGCTACAAGAATTCCAAGAATTCCAATTCCAGGCAATTTAACTTTTTTTCCCTCTTCCCGTCCCTATCCACATTCCCCTTTCGTTTTGGTTTTCTATCTGCTTATATAGCCCCATCACTGTAGTACCTGAGCCTCACAAAAAATATTCATGAATATATTCTCTGACATTTATGGAAATATTAGAATCCCCACTAAACAGATGGGGAACTGAGGCACAGAGAGATTATGATACTTGGCCAAAGTCACACAGGACATCTGAAGAAGTGGGTTTTTTACCCCTGAAAGTTTATGCCCAAATAAATGTTAGTCTTTAAGGTGCCACCGGACTCCTCATTGTTTTTACAGGACATATGGGCAGATCTGGGAAGTGAGATTCCAAGTTCCCATCAAGTGCCTTACCCACAAGACCATTCTTCTGCACCACCATTTTCTAGAAACCCAGCTTCCACTTCCCAGTTCTTCAACTCCTAACAGATCTTTTGATCCTTCCAGTCACTGTCTCTAAGCTCCAAAGGTAGGGGCACACTCCATGTGATCAAAATCCCCATTACACAGTCTAAGGTGTGAAGTCTTCCCTATTTTAGTCATCTCTGACCTGATGAGAGAATCATGTGATATAACAGCATAGTTTCCTAATGTGGTTTCTCTTGTGCAAGCTTATTAAAGAAAAACATGAGTGGTTTAAACATACCGTTCATAACCGTTAATTTAACATTCTATCTTCCATATGTAGTATCCACATGAGCAGTTGCTCTGTCTACTGCATTCTCTCTGCTCCAGAAGGTTTAGTGCCCTTTCCAGTAAGAGACATCTTAGGTGCAGTAGAAATTCAGGAAGAGTGCCTGCAGTTGATATGAATAGCCCATGAGTCCTAGAACATGATTTAGAGACACTTTGAAAAGTATCCTTATATAGCGAGGGAACTTATCAGGGGTTGGTAGTGTTGGAAGTCGCATCCCAGTTCAAGAATAGGGTCCAGCACAGCAGCCCAACCCATCCCTAGCCCACTGGTTGGACGTCTGGGCGTAGACTTAGCACATAGGTGCTCAAATGCCATCTTGTTGGGCACAGGATAGCTGCACAGATAGGAAAGTATATGGAAGCCTAGACTGAGCTTCCAGTATCATGCAAATTTGAATTAGGCACCCTAAAGGTCACCTAAGTTGGATAACTGGGCCTACAGTTTGTTCAGTTTAAACAAAAAGCTCAAAGACTGGCACTTTGAGTCCAATGCTGCTGCTGTTTACCATTCGTTTTCTTTTTTAAAACTGGGGATTCAGGGGCAAATTCACCTTTGGGGTAAATAGGCATAACTTCTCCATAGTCAATGCCCCAAATGGACCAAAATCTCTGGGCCGGTGAAGCTTAATATTTTGTTTTTTGCAACTTTTCTATTACATGAGTTCATGAGGGGTGAGGAGTGGAAAAACCAAGCAGTTTTGACCTCTACTATTATCTTTCAGGGCAGTTAACCACAATTGAAGTAGGTTAGTTATATAATACTTTGGGTTGGTTCATGAAAAAAAAAATCACACAGCTGTTTTGGGTTTTTCTCTTGTGCGCTCTGATGCACAAATTAAGCCACAATTCATTGACGGGAATCCTGAGTTATGACAAGCTGAATTACAGCATGCAAATATTTGCATAGTGCTGCATGCCCATTTAAACATGGACTTCAGGAGTGGCTTTTTCTTGAACACAAACATTTTAAGCATAATACAAGAGCAAAATGTAAGCTATTCCTCATTCATGGTGATGTAAATGGACAGACTGAGAAAGGGAATCAAATGATTGTGTTGAGAGGCCTCAATATGACATAACTTTGGGGAAGAATTTTCAAAGGTAAGTGAATCGCCCAACTCCCTTTGAAAGTCTCCCCATAAAAGACAATATTTGTACTGAAGCTGTGTCATCAACGGCAAGGATGCAACCTAAATTCATGAGATTCTTAAATAAGTCTAGAAGTGCAGTAGCAGGGTCAGGGCCGGTTTTACGCCGATTCCACCAATTCCCCAGAATTAGGCCCTGCGCTGAAGAGAGCCCCACGCCTAAGGGGGCCCCGCTCTGGGGGTCTTTGGCGGGGGGGGGGTCTGCTTCAGGGGTCTTCGGCTGCATTTTGGTGGCAGGGGGTCCTTCAGTGCCATGGAAGCCCCAGAGCAGACCCCCCCGCCGCCGCCGAAATGCCACCAAAGCCCCGGACTGCCACCGAGTATTCCAATCGGGCCCCGTGGGTCACAAAGCCGGCCCAGAGCAGGGTTAGCATTGCCCATAGCAATGAGGAAGGGACCAAGTGAAATGTTTAGTAAACAACCGGAGTCAAGCATGTCAAGAGAAAAGGCAAAGGGTAAAATTTTCAAGAGTTCTTAAATGCCATTTTCAAAAGTAACTTGGGACCAGATTTACAATGGTATTTAGGTGCCTAAAGATGATGTTAGGCATCTAAAGGGATTCACTAAGCAGGGTAGGCACTTAAGTCCCATTGAGATGAGGCACCTCACTGCTCTTTGTGCCTTTGAAAACTTAGGCTCCTATATCACCCAGGGACTCTTGACATTTTTATCTCAAACTGTTTATAGAGTATGAGCACTTGGCAGTCTGAGTCTGCTCATTATAATTATTTATTAATCCAATTACACAAGGGTTAAATGGGTTTAAGTCCACATTAGCCGTTTGCAGCAGTTTAACTAGATCAAGTTAAAATCAATTTAGTTAAACCAGTACAACTTTTCTCCAAGGCCTAAGCCACCCAACCTCTCTGCTTTAGCTTCCCTAGCCATAAAATGTGGAGAATAATATTTACATACCTTGCAATGGTATTGTGAAGGTTAATGTCTCTAGGGTGCATTGAAAATGTAAGGCAATATAATAAGTGCTAAACAGTATTAATACATGATGGCAATGTACAGCCCATGTCACTAATGTTCCTCATTTATTAATTCTAAGCACCTGCAGGCCAATGATATTTTGAACAGCTGTTGTAATATTAGCCACACTGGAGAATTCTGAACATACTGAGACTTTTCAGGCCAGCTTTGATGGCCCATATTCAAGCAAAGTTTTAAATGGGTGTTCTGCAGTCAAAGGAACTGTCCTTCTTCAGGCTTTTATCCTCATGAATTGGTAGAGCGTGCACATTCTTGCTAGTTCCTTTTGGCTCAGGCCCCCTCATGCTGATTATCTCCCTTGTTATATGCCGAGTAAACCATTGAGAAAAATGCAGTTGTCGGATAACTGACTCAGAGGAGGCTCCATTGTGCTTGTTCGTAGCAAATGACAAAAATCCCATGTAAATGGCATGCAAGGTATAGATGACTAAAGTCCTTTACATTTTTAAATAATGACTTATGTTTCCCAGCCATTAACCTAATTATTGCTGGAAATGCCTGGCCAAAACATTCTTTGTGGTGGGTAATTAAATAATTCAGATTCATGAAGCACGTGATATCATTTTTTGAAGAAAAACAATTCCTACTGTATAATATTTCCGAAGGTTAGCTGCTTATCATTCAGTTAGGGGGCTGTTATGCTTAGCATCTTTAGGTCTAGACCAGGGGTAGGCAACCTATGGCACACGTGCCAAAGGCGACACGCAAGCTGATTTTCAGTGGCACTCACACTGCCTGGGGCCTGCCCACCGGTCCGGGGGGCTCTGCATTTTAATTTAATTTTAAATGAAGCTTCTTAAACATTTTAAAAACATTATTTACTTTACATACAACAGTGGTTCTCAAACTTTTGTACTGGTGACCCCTTTCACATACCAAGCCTCTGAATGCGACCCCCCCCTTATAAATGAAAAACACTTTTTAATATATTTAACACCATTATAAATGCTGGAGACAAAGTGGGGTTTGGGGTGGAGGCTGACAGCTCACGACCCCCCATGTAATAACTTCGCGACCCCCCCTTGAGGGGTCCCGACCCTCAGTTGAGAACCCCTGACATACAACAATAGTTTACCATAGTTATATATTATAGACTTATAGGAAAGAGACCTACTAAAAAAGGTTAAAATTTATTACTGGCACGCGAAACCTGAAATTAGAGTGAATAAATGAAGCCTCGGCACACCACGACCCCTGGTCTAGACTGTTACTTATGACCTCTGGCTATGCAGGATAGCGTCAGAGTCAGAACTTTCCTGACAGTGCTAGCTGGGCTGTTTACATGATCGATAAACTCCTCCCCAGAGCAATGGGTAAGGAAAGGCAGGGAGAGCCAGGGAATGGACAGAATCTTGACTACACTCTTTTTTGACTAGCCAGCACAGCTGAGCCTGTACAGGGTGGTGGGTGGAGGGGTAGTGAATTACTGCTGGTGGTTTACTTTGCCCTGTAGCAGGGCAGAAGCAGGAAGAATGGGGCAGGAAACAAGCAGGGGCAGTCTTTTGACTCAAGGGCATGCCTTACTCAGAGCTGTGCCTAAAGGCAGGGCTAAGGTTTAATCAAAGTGTTTTGCACTGTCCCCTCTGTACTAGTTTGGTCAAATTAATGCCCAGTTCCCATTAACTTAAAAACTATTCTTTTAAAGTTCTTCCTGTAGTTATTTTTGTATCATCCAAGTGAAAGTTATATGTTAGTAGAAGCGTTAACCTCATCAACCCTAGAAGCCACATCTCTGATACTTTTTGCAGTGAGAGAGAATTCACAATAATATGGCTAAGATATATTTTAAAGAATGCTTCAGGATTGAATGGTTCAGGGGACTGGTAATAGGATCCACAAAGCCTGCAAGCTCTGGGTTATCATTTTAAATATGGCCGTGGTCAGTTGTGGTTGAAAGTCATTTTTCTTTGACATCTCTTTCTGGTATACTGTGTTGGAAAAGAGCTGATAGCCTGGCCACATCCAAAGCCCAAAGCCACCGTCATACCTAGGCCATCTCAGGAACGGCAATGAACAGAATGGACATAAAGACAAGGAAAAGACCAAAAAATCTGCTTTATGATCCAGGGATGAATTCAGTGTAAGTGGGGGCTTGCAGATGAATTAGTGCTTGAATGGGGTTCATTGGCATTGAAATATCACAAGCTGCTCTTACTGAGCTATTTCTGTTGCACCTTTGACCTTGGTATCTATGCACCAAATAAAATTCCTGGAATTCAAGAGATCTGAGTTCAATTCCCAACTCCTCTGCAACCGTCCTGTGTAACCTTGGGCAAGTCACTGCATTTCTCTATGCTTCATCTGTAAGATGGGAATAAAATGAATCTCTCTTTGCCACCCTTTGTCTGTCCTGTCTAGTTATACTATAACTTCTTAGGGGCAGGGACTGCTTCTGACTATGTGGATGTACAGGATGTAAACCCAATGGGCCCCTGACCTCAGTATGGGCCTCTAAGTGCTTCATTTATAAAACTGCATGAATTAATAAAACAATAACTACTGTTCATGGTCCATGTTGTGCCATCAATATTCTCAGAGCTCCCCAATGAGTTCAACAGAGTGTTCTGTTTAACAATCAATGCCAGGACACAGCTTACTATTTCTGAGTCCTCTTTTGAATGCATAGTAGCACCGGATCGCTCTCCTGTTTGCAGAAGCATGACTTTGCCTAGTTCTCTGGCCAAACCCATCACTATTTTGTATCTGTACACACAGTACTTTATCGTGTGAAAATTTGCTCCATCCAAACAATGTGAATTAAAGGCAAAGCATGTCTAGAGAATTCCTTCTTTGTAATAAGTTATCCATTAAATACCACTTGAGCTTTTCTTGTTTTAAAGCATATGTCAACATGATCTCAAATACTTTTTATAAAGTGTGAGTAGTAAGTCATTAAAAAATGACAAAAATGTCTTTAATCTATAAAAACTATTTTAATCAACTAAGATCTTTTTCAACACAACAAAATAAACACAGTCCAGACTGGGCTATCTACTGTAAAGTCATCCCAGTGTGAGCTGAAGATTAGATTGTCAGTAGCACCAGTGACACGCCTTAGAGGCTGAAGGCATATTTTCATCACTTTTGTACACAATCCCAGTTTCATTTTAAATATTTATAAATGTGAAATATTTATGTTTGTATGTCCTCGGGGGAAAATGTTTGTACTTTCTGAAACATGATAGGACCCAGAAGCTGGAAATAAAGTCCTCGTTAGCAATTAATCAAAGGTAACAGTTACCCAATACCCTTCCTTACCACCCATTCACAATTTCCCTCATTTTATCAAGATTACAAAGACAGGAAGTCTGGAGAAGGGCAGAAGTTAAGCAAGAGGAGACTCCTATGAAAGTGTATTGTAAACATCCAGTGTTACAAATGGTGTTCCATATATCTACCATGGCACTAGCTGTATTTAGCACACTCATTTGTACATTTTAGGGATGAAAGGGTTAAACACTTTCACTTTTCTACTGAGGTCAGTCCAAGCAGCAGAGTTCTGAACTAGAATTGGCTCTAAACGTCTCCAACATCTGGGGATGGAACGGATTCATTGTTCTGATCTGGCCCATCTCTCTACTCTTTACAGAAGCAATGCCACTAGCTCAAGGCCAGTCAAGAAAAGACAAATCAGCTTTCCCAATTCATTTTGAGCATTTGCTAATTGATTTGTCTAGCAATGGGGTAGAAGCTCCTAGACCAGGGGTCGGCAACCTTTCAGAAGTGGTGTGCCGAGTCTTCATTTATTCATTCTAATTTAAGGTTTCGCGTGCCAGTAATACATGTTAACGTTTTTAGAAGGTCTCCTTCTATAAGTCTATAATATATAACTAAACTATTGTTGTCTGTAAAGTAAATAAGGTTTTTAAAATGTTTAAGAAGCTTCATTTAAAATTAAATTAAAATGCAGAGCCCCCTAGACCAGTGGCCAGGACCCGGGCAGTGTGAGTGCCACTGAAAATCAGCTTGTGTGCCGCCTTCAGCACCCATGCCATAGGTTGCCTACCCCTGTCCTAGACATATTTCCTTTTCCGTTGTACCCAAGGATGGATTGCTTTCTATAAATAGGGCTCTACCAAATTCCTGGCCATGAAAAACGCATCACAGACCATGAAAACCGGTCTCCCCCTGAGAAATCTGGTCTTGTGTGCTTATACTTCAGTCAGAAACATTCATTTTGTCTCCTTCCAGACAGTCATCATGGAATCACTATGCAATCATAGCATTAATGCACCTAGTTTTGCAGATGTAGAGATGCAAAAAAATAGCACCAAAATATTTTTTAAAACTCAAACATTTCTGCAATTGCTTTTTTTGTAATATATGTGGCATATAGAGAACCCATAGTAATAATGTAGTAGAAAGGTTTTATTGGCATTCATTTGGGATGACATGTATAATTCTCTTGTGGCTTAATTCCAACAAGACTTTTTAACTGAGGAAGGCGGGACTTGTCATTAAATCACCGGAACGGGAATCAGCAGGTCTGGATTAAATACCCAGTTCTGCCCCAGTTTTTCTGTGTGACTTTGGACAAATCACTTAGGCCTCAGTTAGGCATGTGCCTAACTTTAAGCACATGTTTAATTGACTTCAAGGATGTTGAAAGAAGTACTGCTTATGTGCTTTGCTGAACTGGTGTCTTAATCTGTGTTTCAGTTCCTCATCAATAAAAAGAGATAGGAGATTCACTCTCTGCTACCTTTTGTCTGCCTGATCTATTTAAGATATCCCAAACTGAGCCTTACTCATACTGAGTGATACCTTACTCCTTATATTCTGATTTCAGTAGGACTATTTGAGGAGTAAGGTAATACTCAACATTATGAAGGGTATTACAACCTGACCCTGGATTGTAAATTTTTGGGGGAGTAATTGACTCGTAGTTTGACTAGACACAGCACACAAGGGGAGCTCTCTCTCTCTCAGTCACAACACAAATAATCCATACATTCTGCTTTTCTCTTCTCTACTTACCTCACTTTAAAAATGAAAATTTTCTCCACCTCGTCAACATTCTTCTTACACCAGAAAAGCTTACTATAAAGGATGACTGCCAGATCTCCACTATAATTCAGTAGCTAGGCCTCCATGTGCTGACCCGCACAGTGGAGCAACTGCATCAAACAATGTCCCATCTGTTTTTAGGGTTTCTCTAATTCAAGCTGATCTGTGTTTTATATGATGAGACCACAAGATAAAACAAGACTTGGAATAAAAGTGTATTGTAATTATGAGCATGGTTTACAATGTGTGTTTGACCTCCATTCATGTTCCATATTTTATTTTATGACAATTACCAAATACTACCTTTTTATGATGTTTCCTTTCATGCCTCTTAGAACTGAACAGAAGAGACCTAAAGGAGGATTTCTATTATTTAGCTGTATAAATGGAGCTGAAAATCTCCCTGTGATACTTCCCCATGTAAATATTTGCTGAGCTTCAGTGATCAGGCTGCTTAATAATGGGCAGCTTATATTTTCATTCAGATGAATTTCAAAGCTGAATTTCAGATACCTCTATCATTTTACGATGTTTTTCTAGGGTCTCTAATTTAGAGTCATGGCAGTTTTGTCCATCAAATTAGTCTAGTCTAATGTGAGGATTGATCTTTTTACTCAGTACCCAACATGTACTTCATATTTTACCAACTTAAAAATAATTAAAAAGGCTCCTTCTTGTTATCAATTACTGTAGATGCCAATACTGCAGTTTTAACTGAATAGTTTTTATTTAGGAACATTATTGAATTGACTTCACTAGAACTATGACAATTGAATAATTCTTGCAGGATCAGGTCCATAGACTGAAGATCATTCTCCTAAAGGCCAAATCAAGACCCAAGTTGAACGGCACTGCAAGGAAGAAAATGGCCATCAGGCCCCTCCTTGCTCCAGCTACACAAATCATGGGTAGTGGCATGAGAGGGAGCAGGCTGTGCACAGCTGCTATGTCTTGCAGGTGGGCAGAAGGGCAAGGACCGGGTGGAGCCCTGGCTCTGCCTCCCATCCAGTGCTGTAACTGCACCAGTGCCCATGGCACAGCATACACTGCCCCCGGTATAGACTTGGTGCAGTTTACTCCCTCCCTGGGGCAGCAGGCTGAGCAGGGGGGAGACTGCATCACTAACAGCTCCACGGGCAGCATAACATGGTGCCCCTTACCCCAAGCAAATTGTGAATTCACAATCTAGCCGTAAGAAATCAGAGGGGCCATATTGTAGCTTTTGCATTTTATACCAGTCAAATAACGATCTCCTTCCCCAGGGCAATAGTCTCACTGATTTGAGTAGGACTGCTGGCTAGCGAACAAGGCTAGGTTTGGCCCATAGTCTGGAGAGAGCCTTAATTTTTCAGTGGCAATATTGTCAGTGTGTGCGGGTTAGGGGGATTACACACATACAAACAAATACAATTCTCTATCAGTATATAGGGCTTGATTCTCATTTACAGAGTAAAGGGGTCTTAGTGTAAATTGGAATCAAGTCCATACTGTAAAAAACACATTATATATGTGGTCATGTAATTTTTTATATTATGAGACGTATTTATTTTTCTATATAGACCATCTACATTGTGTTAAACATTTTTTATACAACAGGTTGCTCAATTATAACTCGCTTGTCACTAAGGATTTGCTTTATATATATGGGCTATTTCAGTATACTTTGCTGATAATATTTTTGATAAAATGTGACTAGTCGGTAGTTATAATATCGTCAGCAATTATATTTGTTCAAATTACTTATTCACATACGAGTTATCAAGGTCCGTTCATAGAAAGTAAAAAGCTTTTTTTTAAAAAAAATGGTATTAAAATAATCACCTTTGGGCTGGAAAAACTATTTACAAGTATCTCCTTTTTCAAAAAACAAATCTTTCAAAACTACTCAGCCCCTAATTTCATTATAAATTGGACTTGTACAAATCCTTACAAGTATGGTTGCCCTTTGACAGTTCTTCCTGCTTCAGTCTTAGAACAGCAATGGGAACAGGACTCTTGATCACAGCAGGAATGCATTTATGATCATGCATTGCTCAAGTCTGTTTTTATTTCTCGTTTTATGTAAAATGCTGCAGTAATCCCTTTAGAATTCCCCTCAGCTTAAATCTCAGAGACTGTTCAAGACTGCCTCTTAATGTCTCAAGAGCACTTCAGCTCACATAAGCCTCATATTCAACAGGTAAAGCCCACTTTGTTCTATAGAGATGGCTAGAAATAATGTAAAATTAAAGATTTAATCTTTGTGGTAACTCAGACTGTCCTTAGTCCTACACAAAGAAGCTAAAAGTCTGCTAACTTTTAAGTAAGTAGAAAATTCTTTGATTGACAGTGGTCTGGTGTATTGATCCCAAAAAGTATGCTGCTACAAATTTTATTACAACAATTGGGTAAGAAGACTTACTGCACACTTTGAAAATGCAAGGGGATTCATTTCACTATTAGCAGATTTTTGCTATTATAAACCCTAATTGACAGGATTTAACGGCTATTAAAGTTGAGACCAAACGTTTTGCACAAATTAAGTATTTTTTAAAGCTAAATTAGACTGAAGTAGTGAAAGGAGCTTGGGTGCTTGAGGGTTCAGATGATTGGCAATTATATTAAATTGAATATAGCCCGTACAATCTCCTTCTCATTAGGAGTTTCACACAGGAGCTTATCCCATCCTAGTCTTCGAAAGGTTGTTTCCTCAATTGGCATCGAGACACTATACAAGAGACTTTACCAATTAATAAATTACCTGGTAGCTTGGGGACGTCCTATATGTTCACATTGTTAACAGTCAGACTGGAACTTGTATAATTCATTAGCAGCAGCTCTGTTAGGTGATTTAAAGAGCCTAAACTGAACCTTCCTCTGAGTATGCTGGACTTAGATTGTCTGAGCTGGCAGTTACTTTTCGCATGTTCTATATGAAGGTACACAGTGAATTTGCCAAGACAACGAGAACAAAGTGCAGAGTTGACTCCAAAGAACAGTGCTGGTTGAATATTATAATTTCTATCCTGTGGGAAATTCCTTTTTTTTTTAACACATTTGTTGCCATCCAGAATTGGGACAAATGTCAAAATATCACCACTTCTCAGAGTGCAAAGTTCTGAAAAAAAAATCAGTTTGGAAATGTCAAAATGAAATGTTTCATTTTTGGTCAGTCAACATTAATCCGTTTCCTTCTGAGCGGCTGCAATGCATCATGGTCGATGTAGTTTGGACAATTTGTGTCAATCACAGTATGCTTGGCCATTTTTTATTACTTTGGTCCTGATTTTGAAAGGTATCTAGGTCTTACTCCACTCAGTGAGTAAGTAAGACTTAAAACTTACTTTATGTCACTTAAAACTTGCAATGCTGAGGAGAGCAATGCCAAAACACCTTTTAAAATCTGGGCCTTTGTCTAGCAGTGTGCATTCCCTTTCATGTTGCAACGGAAATGTATTATAGATCTCTCCAGTGCTTTTAGGCTTGTCACAGGTCTTTGTATAATGGCACAGAAGGACTAATCTGATTTTAGTAGTCTATTTTAAAATTATGGGATGGAAGCAGCCATGTTAAATCTATCTCCCCGTAGAAAGTTTGTTGCTGACCTGAAACTGGTGTGTTTTAATTCGTGTCTAATTAAGTGTTAACCTTAATAGGTAGGTCACCTTATCTGTCTGTACCAGTTTTCTCATTTGTAAACTGAATATAAAAGATACCCCCTTTACAAAGATGTGAGGATTACCACAGATTAATTTTGTCTATCTTCTGATTAATCATTCTTTAGAAGTGTCAAGTAGTATAGCCTTTCTGTGCTTGCTGTACCTACCACACTATATTCAGAGATGGACCCAAGCTGTGAAGTTCAGATCCATATCAGGACCCAAAATTTCTTAAATTTAGGCATGTTTGGATCAGAGGTTTGGAAAATTCTGATCGGGGGGGGGGTTGGATAATCTCACTTGTAATTTCAGTATATTTATAAATTCCTGATTATATATCTGGATACAAGATAAAATGGCAAAATCAACAATCAAATGCAGCCCTTAGGTATGTAAGAGCTGCACTTGTATAGGAACTCTGGTATCAGAGGGTCAGGAGTTCTCTCTCAGTATTGTGTTATAAACAGAATTGGTAGTAGGGATGGTTAATTATTTGAGGTTCTGCTTCTGAAGAGACCTGTTTTCTTCCTGCATGTGTTTAGAAGGCTATTTTCTTTTCTAAATTTGATTTCCAATGTCCCCTTTTTTGATCAATTATTTAATGAATTGAAGAATGTCAGAGTCACTAATGCCCTAAAATGGATGTTGCAAAAAGGTCTCAAAAATCAACACAGCCCACTCAGACCTTGTGACTCAAAAAGCCCTGCTTTTTTTGAGGGACGGGGGAGGAAGGAGGTTGCAATAGTTAGAAGCTACATTCAAATCAATGTGCCTGAATTTTTGCCTCTCACATGCTCAAATTTCTTTATTCATACCTTTGATTTCTGTTGAAGTCCTATGATGTGGAATAATGATGAACAGCAATTTCACCACTGGAGACCATGATTTTAAAATTCAGCTCAAACTGAAGTTAGCTAAATTTGGCCATGTCATTTCACTGCTATTGATCCAAGTCTGCAGGAGGGAAAGAAATAACACCATCACCTACAGGAGAACTGCTGAAGCTGTAAAATGTAAAAAAGAAAAAAAAATTACTTTGCAGCTTTTAGTGATTCAATTAATTAACCCTTTAAAATGACAAGCTACCAAACAGCATCAATTTATTATAATGTGATAAAACAATAAAGGCCCTTGTCATGAAGGTGTTTAAGCATCTCCTGTGGGATTTATGGGTGCCTTTATAGTCTACTGAGCTCTCAGTGAGAGCTGAAGGTACTCAGCACGTCACAAGATCAGGCCCTCTGTCAGTACAGTGTTGGAGTTTAAAGAACTTGCTGAAAGGGTCCAACCTCAGACCATTTCTTTTGGTAGATGTAGAGGCCCAGAATGGTGCCAGGATAAACAGAGGCATGTATTTATTGACAGGAAAGGCAAAGTAGAGGCAGTGCATGTTTCCCCTCCAATATGGAGGACCAGCATAAAGAGCTAGTGCCCATTCCATGCCTGGCTATTGTTTGTTCCATCATGTCATAGGCTCGCCTTGTCAAAATGGACCTTCTTACTGAGAACTTTTACACACTCACCAATAGAAGGTAAAATGATGCTCATTAAAGCTCATGGCGGGGACTCAGACAGACAGAATATGACCTACAGACCTCAATTCCAATGAGGAGTCAGGGCGGATAGAACTCAGTTGCATTTAACAAAAAATAACTTACACAATCTTGACCGTGTTAAGACACATTCCCTAAGGAGTTTACAATCTAAACATAAGCCCCAAACTACCCATGTAGTCAGTACTGCTCTTTAAGGGTGATATCCTGATGCCATTCGAGTCAATGGGTGTTTTACCACTGACTTCAGTAGAGCCTGGATTTCTTTCTAACTCTTTACGTCTATCCTAAATGCCTGCAGAATTATTACCGTCTATCGTTGGGTAATTTTAGAATTAGCTGGGGAGTCAAAATATTCTTTGTGCTCCAGCTAAAATTTTTAACCAAGTCAAAGAAAAAAACCTCCTGCCTAATAGAAGTTTCTGTTCTCCCCCCACCCCGCTTCAGAGAAACCCATTACATTTTGACATGACAAAAGATATCTACCAATTGCTCATATCAAGCAATGATGAGACAAACAAAATGATTCATGTAGCATATGACGGCAGAGAAAAGATTGCAGAACTGCATCCTCATAGCAATGTGGGGAAGGCTTCAAACCAACCCCAGATGAAAATGAGCAGTGCATGTAAATTACTTTGTCTAAATGGATTTTCATTAGAAATGGAACTCTAAGGAGTTCAAAAATCACTAATGTTCATTGGCAGGAGCCAAACGGCTGAGTCAACATCACTTTCAGTCTTTAGTGCCTCTTCTCTATAATGCTGAACCACTGAAATAGTCTGATCAAACTTGGCACGGTACCCAGTGCACCGTGCCAGATCAGTTAATCATAGACTGACTCATCCTTGGGCTATGACAAATGGTAGATCAGCCTATATTCCTCTGGGTTCAGTACCTTGTGAGACTTGTACATTACCAGTAGGGGCAGAATAATACAGGGTGGCTCTACCATATGCAGTATCTATTTCCTTTCCCCCCCCCCCCGCCCCGTCTGTCATTTGAGCCCCAAATGCTAATTATTTTAGACATTCCATAAAGGAGAGGAGCTCAACACTCATTATGATGACAAATCTTAAAAAACAATCATGTTTTTCTCTAACAAATTAATAGTGATCAGGATTTTGGAATAGTCTCCGATAGCTATATTTCTTTACTGGGGTAAATTCTTTCTTTGGTTGTAATGTTGTAGTACCGGTGTTGGTTCCAGGATATGGGAGAAACATGGAGGGTGAGGCAATATCTTTTATTAGACCAACTTCTGCCAGTGAAAGAGACAAGCTTGCACAGAGTTCTTCAGGTGATGTGAAGAAGAGCTCTGTGGCACTCAAGAGTTTGCCTCTTTCACCAGCAGAAGTATCAGAGGGGTAGCCGTGTTAGTCTGGATCTGTAAAAGCAACAAAGAATCCTGTGGCACCTTATAGACTAACAGACGTTTTGCAGCATGAGCTTTTGTGGGTGAATACCCACTTCTTCAGATGCAAGTCACCAGCAGAAGTTCATCCAGTACAAGATATTTCCTCTGCCACCTTGCCTCTGGATTCTTTCTGTAACCCCTGGCCTTTCACTCAGTGATATGGACTTTTTGCTTTAAGATATTTCACTTTAATTTGCCCTAAAAGCATGACTTTGGACATGATTGGCAAGTAGCAGTATATGCTATTATTCCAGTCAAATTTCAAGGCAGTTTACTTTGTAGTGGTATTCTGTTATCACACTAACACACACAACCAGACCTGGATAGTCAATGCTTTAAAAAAACAACAACCCTTTGTGTGCACATAATGTGTTTTAACGATTGTAATGTATCGTTAAATTATTCATCTGGTGAACTATTTGTTCAAAATATAAACTACCAGATTTGCTAACTGATTTGGATTAAGTCAGGGTGCACACAACTAAATACGGGTACATCCATCCAGGTTACACTGGGCACAGACCTGCTGTCATTCTGGCTTCCTCTAACAATATATCCTCTCACCCTGGACTGCTGGCAGCGCGTGCAAGTTGGAGTCTCAACTCCCAGCAGCCATCTGCCCACACTTTCCTCAGGTTAGACCTTAAGAGGAAAATTCTGGTACCTCTCCTCCTCTGGTCTTATGCTGTCAGCAAGTGGCTGGTAGGCAGCCATCAATTATGTGCTGAGTTCCTGCTGCTCACTGACTGATGGTGTCTGTTCCAAGGACCCTGCCTTAGTCTACCCTTAATGTAGTTTACTGTTGCAAATTATGTACCTGTTGCCCTCCTTGGTTAGAAGATTTCCGTTGCAAATTATGTACCTGTTGCCCTCCTTGGTTAGAAGTTTTCCACAACAGGTGTCTAACTCAAAATTAATACCACAAATAGTAAAGAATCTAAAAAAATTTGAAGGGTACATCCCGGTAGACAGGGCCAGCTTTAGGAAGTGTGGGGCCCGATTCGAATAGTTTAGATGGGGCCCCGGCAGGGATGACTCACCTGGCAGCACTCCGGGTCTTCGATCTGGGTCTTCCGCGGCACTGAAGGACCTGCTGCCTAATGTTGCCAAAGACCTGGAGTGAGTGAAGGACCCGCCGCTGAAGTGCCGCTGAAGACCCGGAGCACCACCAAGTGAGTAAAAATTAAAAAGGCGCCTAAGTTAGGCGCTCTTCTTTAGGGCGCGGGGTCCTCTTAGGCACGTGGCCCAATTCAGGGGAATCGGCCTAAAGCTGGCCCTGCCAGTAGATCCCAAATGAAATTAAGTTTGATTAAGTCAGAACACACCAGGAAACTTGGCAATCTAGTTCTTAGCCAGTAAAAGTCCAGGTCTGGTGCAACCAGAGGACAGTGCCTACCACTGCATCTTGGACCATGATTAGTGCTCCTAGGTGCTATGGTAATACAAATAATAAGAAGAAAGGATTGAAGGGAATTTGCAGTGCTGTATAGGAATGTCTGCTTGGCACCTGCTAGTCAGCAAAAGCAATACCTTGTTAGTTTGCAATATCAATCCTTCACAGCACTAGAGCTTGCCAAATTAATTAAATATAAAGATTTGGCATAAAAATATTGTGACTCCCATTATGTAGTTTGGGGAAAGGGTATGGAAGCTAAGGGGGGGGGGACTGTAACGAGGTACTCACTGCACCCCTCTGGATTCGGCTCCTTGGCCCCTCTCCTCCATGAATCAGGGGCACTTCAGTATGGTGCAACACCTGTGTTCTTTATTCGTGATCAGCTCCCCACCACCAGTTTCCAACTATATACAGGCTTTACAACTGCTTGGCCTACCACAGGCCTGGCCAGCAACAGACTAGGAAGAGACTCCTACTCCCTCTGAGCCTGACCTCTTAATCTCCGCCCCACCCCCCTTCTCTCACGTCCTTCCAGCCTTATAGCGCCTGCTAATGAAGAGGGCAGGTGTGGTCAGTTACCAGGCAAACATAGGGCGGTTCACCCAGCCCCAATCCATTCTCCCTGTTTGGGGCTGGAGATGCAGGAGCTGATTAAGGGCTTCTGTGGCGGCACCCTACCAAAGGGAGGACGTGAGGGTATCTTGCAGTTCAGGAAGATCTAAGATCTTTTTAAGAATGCAGGCATAACTCTAAAGTCATCGTCACTGGACCAGATTCTGCTTTAACTTTAACTCTGTGAAACTCCACTGACTGCAGCAGAGTAATGCAGAGCATAAGTCAGGGCAGAATACTGGCCACTAAGTAAAGGGTTGTTACTAATGATGCCTCCCTGAAGCAGTGAAATAGTGTTCAGGATGAATGCTGAGTTTCAGATCTGTTAGGCACAAAGATGTCATGTCTCACAAAAGCGAGTAACTAGACACACTTTACCTAGTAAGTCAGTCAGGAAAGATTGGGGTGGGGGTGGGGGGCCTTAAAAACAGTAATTTCACAAGTGTTCACCCAATATTATACACAGACACCATCAGCTGACACTTTTGTCCAGTGAATAATACTTAGTACTTTCCATATCATTTTTCACCCTCAAAGCACTTCCTAAATATTAACTAATTCATTTCTTTTTAAGATGCCAAACAATTATAAGAATTCATATATTTCACAGATATTTTTTGCTCTTTCCAGAGTAAAGGAAAAGATACTGGCTTCTAATTAGATTTTGGTAAAGACACCACTGCTTTTCCCCTCTCCTCATCTCTGTTTTCAGTCTCATTCTATTTCCAGGAATCTCTCTTGTTCCCAGTCAAGAGTGTCTGCACCTGGTGGAATTATGGCTTTTAGTTGCCTTTTAAAATATAGATAAAGAATTGTTGCCAAAATTAATTCTCCTCATTTGTCTCAAGCAATTTTAAATGTCATATCCTCTCCTTCAGCTAACAGAGCATTAGCCCCTTTATCAGTTAGCAAGCCAGGAGTCTGTTTATTCCTGAATTAAGGTCAATGTAATATCTTCCTTTGCCTTTCTTTTAGGTGTCTACATAGAGTTTCCTTGTTTTGTGCTAATACACAGTCTCTCAAGCATTTATTAATTGAAGGAATTCTAATCTCCTGTTTCAGTCAATGTTTCAGCAAGTTGTTGAAACATGGTAGCTCATTCCAGGTTTTTCATACCTTGACAGAATGCCTAAAGAACACATAATGATAATGTATATTATATTTCATTGACATTGCTGCAATTATTACTGGATGTGGCAAGTTAAAAGCAGATTTTATAAAGTAACAACACAAAACATGCATTGCTATCATTGTCTGGCCGGAAAATGAAGCTCAGAATGGATATACGTGCGGGTGTATTTGTAGTCTTTAAAAAAGTATCTGCTGAAAACTGCTGGATCAAGTTAAATGAGAAAGGAAATAGCTGCATCTCAGTGTATAAAGGTCATCACACTTATCAGACAGTTACAGAGAGTTGAGATGGAACAGCTTGTTGGGACATCTGTCTCCGAGCCTGATATTGCAGGATAGTCCCCGTAGTGCACTTTACGGTGTCACGGCTAGTCTAGTCTTAAATGACCTAAACAATGAAATTCAATCCAATCAAAAGAAAATGATGGCAAACTAAGAAAGGGACAGTCTCCCTATGTCCAGTTTTGCCCTTTTCTTCTAGCCTATCTGCATTCTCCTTGGTGAATAGATCATTCAATTACAGAACTTGCAGGCAGATACCATATTCTCCATCAGTTGTCATTACCAAAGTATCTATATATGTACTAAGATGTAAGGGAGATTCCCACACTTGAGCCATTCATTTTAGGTGACAAATCAGAGGAACTGTCCCAGATTGACATGTCAGAAGAGGAGGTTTTGGGACAAACTGATGAATTAAACAGAAGTAAGTTGTCAGGACCAGATGGTATTCACCCAAGAGTTCTGAAGGAACTCAAATATGAAATAGCACAACTCTTAACTGTGGCATGCAACATATTGCTTAAATCAGACTCTATACCAGATGTCTCAAGGATAGCTAACGTTAACACCTATTTTTTAAAAAGGACCCAAAGGCAACCTTGACAATTACAGGTCAGTGCACTTAACTTCAGTACAAGGCAAATTGGTTGCAACTATAATAAAGAACAGAATTATCAGACACATAGATGAACATGATTTGTTGGGGAAGAGTCAGCAAGGCTTTTGTAAAGAGAAATCATGCCTCACCAATCTATTAGAGTTCTTTAAGGAAGTCAACAAGCATGTGGACAAGGGTGATATAGTGGATACAATGTACTTTGAATTTCAGAAAGCCTTTGACAAGATTCCACACCAAAGACTCTTATGTAAAATAAGCGGTCATGGGATAAGAGGGAAGGTTCTCTCACGGATAAGTAACTGGTTAAAAGATAGGAAACAAACGATAGGAATAAATGGTCAGTTTTCACAATGGAGAGGGGAAAATAGCAGAGTCCCCCAAGGATCTGCACTGGGACCTATGATGTTCAACATATCCACAAATGATCTGGAAAAGGGGGTGAATGGTGAGGTGGCAAAAATAGCAGATGGCACAAAATTACTCAAGATAGTTATGTTTAAAGCTGACTGCAAAAAGTTACAAAGGGAGTTCAATAAACTGGGTGACTGGCAGAGGAAATTCAATGCTGATAAATGCAAAGTAATGCATATTGGAAAATATAATCCCAGCTATACATAGAACATGATGGGATCTAAATTAGCTGTTACCACTCAGGAAAGAGATCTTGGAGTTATTACAGATTGTTCTCTGAAAACATCCACTCAATGTGCAGCAGCAATAAAAAAAAACTAACAGAATGTTAGGAACCATTAGGAAGCAGATAGATAATAAGACAGAAAATACTATAATGCCCCTATATAAATCCAAGGTATGCCCACACCTTGAATACTGGATACAGTTCCAGTTGCTCCATCTCAAAAAAGATATATTAGAATTGGAAAAAATACAAAGAAGGGCAACAAAAATGGTTACAGGTGGCCCAGAGGATTCCGGGGGCCCGGGGTCTTCGGCGGCGGGGGGGCCCTTCCGTTCCGGGACCCGCCGCCAAAGTGCCCCGAAGACCCGCGGCGGGAGCCCCCCGCCGCCGAATTACCGCCGAAGCGGGACCCGCCGCCGAAGCGCAGCCCGGTCTTCGGCGGTAATTCGGTGGCGGGGGGGGGTCCCCGCCGCGAGCCTTCGGGGCACTTCGGCGGTGGGTCCCGGAACAGAAGGGGCCCCCCGCCGCCGAAGACTGGGCTGCGCTGCGGCGGCGGCGGCGGGTCCCGCTTCCCCCGCCCCGGCCCCAGCCTCAGCCTCAGCCTCTTACCCGAGCGCGTCTCCGGCGGGGCCTGAGCTCCGTCCCGCTCAGAGCCGCGTGGTGAGGGGGCGGGGCTGGGAGCTGCACGCCGAGCGGAGGCAGCTGCCCCGCCCCCTCCCCACGCCGCTCTGAGCAGGGCGGGGCTCAGGCCCCGTTGGAGCTCCCAGCCCCGCCCCTGACCACGCGGCTCGGATCGGGGCGGGACTCAGGGGCCCCGGCGGAGACTCGGCGCTTGATGCGCTGAGGCTCCAGGAGAGGGGCGGAGGCGGGAGCCTCCGCTCTTCTCTTGGGGGCTCCTGCGGAGCCCGGGGCCCGGGGCAAATTGCCCCCTTTGCCCCCCCCCTCTGGGTAGCCCTGGTTACAGGTATGGAACAGCTTCCATATCAGGAGAGATTAAAAAGACTTGGACTGTTCATCTTGGAAAAGAGATGACTAAGTGGGGATATGATAGAGGTCTATAAAATCATAAATGGTATGGAGAAGGTGAATAAGGACGGACCCCTTCACATAGCACAAGAATCAGAAATTAATAGGCAGCAGGTTTAAAACATACATAAGGAAGTATTTTTCACACAATGCACAGACAATCTGTGGACTCACTGCCAGAGGACGTTGTGAAGGCCAAAATTATAACTGGGTTCAAAAAAGAATTTAAAAAAATCATGGAGGATAGGTCCATCAAGGGCTCTTAGCCAAGATGGTCAAGGATGCAACCCCATGCTCTGGGTGTCCATAAACCTCTGACTGCCAGAAGCTGGGACTGGACAACAGGAGATGGAACACTTGATAATTGCCCCATTCTGTTTATTCCCTCTTAAGCATCTGGCACTGGCCACTGTTGGAAGACAGGATACTGGGCTAGATGGACCATTGGTCTGACCCAGTATGGCCACTCTTATGTAGTTCTTTAGTCCCTAATTCAGCAAAGGAATTTAACATGTGCTGAAATCCATCTCTGGTCAGCAAAACATTTTACTGTGTGCTTAAAGTTTAGTGCCTGAGTAAGGTTAAGTACATGGTTTGCTGAGTAGGGATGGACTGCTGTATCAGAACATTAGATATATTTTAAATGCTACTCCATCCAATATAGTCTAAATTATTAGAGTGAATTCAGAAAAAAGAAAACAAAACCCACTATTTGTCTTAATCATTCTGGTATGTAAACATCCACTCCCTTGAGATAGTAGATTCTCCCATCAATCTTGGAAGCGCAGGTATCAGCAACCATGCTGAATTTTATAAGGACTATAGAAACTGCTACATTGAAAGAAGCACTTAGCTTAGAAACACTTGCAGGAGAGATCATTGTCTTGCTAGTGCATCCTCCAGTGAGCCACTGTTTACTTTTCTGGAATTTTAGAAGGACGAGAAGTTTGAAAAGGAAGAGCTTTTTCAAAAGAAAAAGAAGTGATAAAATTACAAACAAGAAAAGAGAAGAGGATTTTAAATGGGAAAGGGATTTGAAGAAAAAAGAGGGGGGAGAAGGCTTTCAAGGGGAAACCATTTAAAAGCTGTACATGTTTTTCCCAAAGAAGCCATTTACAGAACAAAAAACTCACTGAGAAACCACAGATTAAAACAGCTCATTTGAGACATGAGACAACTTACGTAAAAGAAACAGGTTCAAAGCCATAGGTGCTTTTCCATAAAGCTATTTCAAACATCTGCACACAAGGGAAAAGCCATTTGAATGCTGGAGACAGTTCAGGGCACTTTGGCTCACTCTCATACACTGGTTTCTCCCTCTGATGTTACCAGGTTGGTGCTCTCCTTACTTCTTTAGAGTTCTCTTCCCAACACGCACCATTATGGTGCTGTTTTCCTCTGCCCTCCAACCTTCCCAAAAGGTTTTCAGGAGGAGACTGCACCCAGACTAACATAAATCAAAACACAGACATAAGCTGTAAAGGCAAACAGTGCCCAAGAAAAGTGCAGCTTCCTCTTCCCCCTTCTCTGAGGATGGTTTTTCAAAGTGACTGGCTAGAAGGAGGCTGCCTTGTGAAGCAAGCAAGCACTGCGCAGGGGGTTGGCTGGGGCAGCCAGGCAGAGAGCAGTGCAGCTAAGTGATTCAGAAGGGTGGGGGGGAATGGCAGGACATGGTATTTTAAAAGTTCTGTGCTGTTGAGAAGGTTATTAGTTATTTGTCTGTTTCTCTTTGCTTGTCTTGTCTAGTTACACTACAAGCTCTTCTCATGGGCTGCGGAGCCAGGGGGAGAGGGGTTATCCAGGTCTGACTACTTTTTGGCAAGTCATAATGCCACTCACTCAGATTTGGAGGGTTGGGTGTAGGCTTATGGGCCAGAGGGGATTAGGCTGCGGTGTGGGGGGAGGCCATGCCTGAGACAGAAAGAGGGTCAGGTGTAGTGCGGCAAATCTATGCCTGCCCCTCTTTAATGGCGTTGCGCAGTCCCTGCTTCTATTCTATTTGTGTGTAGCGCCTAGCATAATGAGGCCCAAGCCCAGACAGGGGCTTTACATTTCAAATCAATTAATTGTGATCAAAGCCATTTCCGAATTAAGGTTACACTTAAAAGAAATCCAAACATGTTAAGATAAGACAGACCCATCTAACTCTTTCTTGGTCACTGAAAGGCCCAAAGGCTACATACTTTAGTTGATGAGGGGACAGTTCCCATTGACATCTGTGCCTTGGCATAGGACCTGTCTGTCTTGTCTATCTGCTTTCACGGCTGGCTATCGCTTGCTACCTTTCACTGGGATCTCAAATGACCAGGACTCACTTATGGGTTTTGTCCTTCATGGCATTTTCTTTCACTTTGGTTGCTCTGTTTGGGAGTACGAGAATAATTCTATATAAATTCCCTCTGACATGCCTGTGTCAGGTTTGATTAGAGTTTAAAAGACTCTTTCCAATACCTATATTTTAATTATGGAGGTAGTGACACAATGCTGAGTTCTGTTTTGCACTGAAGCAGGGATTCAACTTCTTTTCTTTGTATGTAAAATACAGAATATCCTCCCTAATTTTGCAGCACTTACTCCATTTTCTGATAATTCCCAGGAACATTAGTTTATGAGCTAAAACTAAGTTAAAAACTGGATTCTTTAAGAAATTTAGAGTCTAAGTTAGTCTTTGCAGTGAATAAACTTAACAATGGAATAAACACAGATTCTTCTAACATTCCATATAGTCAAAATTAACTGAAATCTTGTGCATAGCCATCTGAGTAGAAATTAGGTTTAATTAAGCTTATTAATTACTGTTGTATCTAACTGTTATGGTTATATAGGTTACTGGCAGGCTCAGGTCAATGTTTCACATAACTCTGAAGTTGGGCCATTGTGACACCAAATGTAATTCAACCAATCACCACCCTTCCTTTCCAGCTAATTTGCATGCAACCATTCTATTTCTTCTTATGATTTTATGGTCTGAGGAAGACATGTATCAAGAGTTCTCATTGGTAGATTACTTGGTGAAACTCTCATTGCTCTTTGCAGATTCCATGGCTGCATAATACCACTACCTTGGGTATCAGTGTTGAATAACTAGGAAATTCAGAATTAAGGTTATACTTACAAGAAGTCCAAACATGTTAAGGTAAGAAATGCACACAGTTAAGGCACCAAAATAACCTTATCTCTGCTCTTTAGTGACACAATGGGAGGGAAAAAAATTTACAAAAAAATCTAGTATGTCCTTAAACAGGGACGGCTTTAGGACATGCAGGGCCTGATTCAAGAGAGCTGCCGCCGAAATGCCGCTGAAGACAGCGGCAGCGATTGAGCTGCCGCCGAAGATAGCGTCGGCAATTCGGCAGCAGCTCAATTGGTTGCCGCTATTTCCGGCAGCACTTTGGCGGAGGGAGCGGGGCCCCTCCTCCGGACGCTGTGGGGCCCTCTTAGGCACGGGGCTCAATTCCTGGGAATCAGAGGAATCGCCCTAAAACCAGCCCTGTCCTTAAAAAATCAATTGCATCTAATCTTGGACCACAAATGTTAAAATGTCTCAATCATAAGCATATAGTTATTGCATAGTGTCTCTACAGGGCACAGTTAAGGTTGCTTGGGTTAATAGCTTTGGGGTTTTAGTTAATTACAACCTCCCATCCGTCACATTTTACAGATGTCAGGATAGAGATGTTAGTTATGTTAAACATGAATATTTTCCCTTCTTTTAAAAGTAGAACAGCAGAAGGCCTTCACAATGAGATCTCATATCACATAAGACTCCGCTGACTTCACAATTTGTTACAAACATGAAATTGCATCCAGTGATGTGCTACCATATTTTGATAAGAGATGCACAGAAAAATCCCTTCCTCCTTAACCTGAGATAAAACCTACTTACCAGGTGTCTGTATGTGCATATGCACACTGCCAAAGAGGATCAGTACAAGGGACTACTGAACCTCTGTTTCATCATTTAAACAAAAATTCTTGTGGGGGAGTGTCAGGGATTTCTCCCCATCAGATCATCTCTTTTGGATGCTACATGGAAAATGCACTCATACAAGTCCTATCCTTCCAGCAGGAGCATTCAGTGTCAGTCTAACAATGACAGGTTTTCAGCCCACCAGCCAACATCTCCTTTCTATGTCTCCCGTCTTCAGAGTTCAAAGTGAAACAAACAGTCCAAGGACAGCAAGAGCTTAAACTCCAGAAGAGGCAATGGAGGAAGCCTGTCAGTTCTACCCAGAATATTTAGCCTCTGGATGGGCCAGGCTATCATCTACTGGATCTCCAGCACAGGTTACAGGATAGAGTCTCTGCCCCGTTTTTAGCCAGGGGATTTGTTCCCTGTCAGTGGAAGGAGCAGCTCTGAGTGCTAGCAACCACTTTCTGAAGACATATTTTTAAGAAGCTCTGTTAGAAACCAGAATGACTGAGGTTTGCATAGCTTTATTTTTAACTTCTCACAAGTGCCACAGGTGGCTTTTCAAAGCTATTCTTCGACTGCACTTGTTCCTTCTAAAGACTCAGGGTGCATCCTTCACTGGTTGCAAATGGGTGGAGAGGGAGGAATGGCAGAAAGAAAGAAAGTCACTTAAGACCTATTCCCTCTTCCATTATCAATAAGTAATGCAGCTAGCATGTGGCACTGTAAGAAAGAGAGCTTTATTAAACAAGCTGTCTCTCAATGGACAGTGCAGTTTGGTCCTTCACCAACATGGGTCCCTCCTGAAACCTGATCTTCTTTATCCAGTTCCACACATCACATTACACCCACCATCTTATACACCACTATCTGGCTCAAAGTATGTATTTCCAGTTAACCTGCAACTGCATGAGTGGTAACTGATTTTGCCACAAATTTGGGATATTTACTTAAATTTGGGGGCACAAACTTCTACAACCATGCTCTTTTCTCGCCATTACATGCCAACACAAAATTTGAGCATGCAGAGCATGTCAGGAGTGTGCGCGCAATAAGGTGACATTTGTGCAAGAGGCAGGTCAAAACCTGTTGTGTGCAAAAGCAGAAGGGCTTTGCACACCAGACTGATACAGCAGAAAGAAAGAAAGAATTATTTTATGCTGCTTAGCAAGGTAAAAAATATCTCTCAATTTTTCTTCTAGTACAGAACTTGGTAACAGTTTCAAAATGATTTCAGTAGCTAATCCATCCACAAGTAATTTGATTTGCAAGAAATGGAGAACAAAGAGAGTGCTTTTAAATAAATCTTAATTAATTGTACACACAAATATCTTCAATGGCTGTGGTCTTGCAATGCTGTTAGATGGCTCATTATGTTGAAAGTGTAATTCCATATTTAAATAGATAAACACACATCCAAATGCCTGCCCAGGAGTTTGTGTGCTGAAGTCATGGAGCAGAACAATTTATTGGCCCTTTAGTGCCACCAGTTTAAAACGTAATGTGCGCAAATGGCATTGCACTTCTAATGAGATGTCCATTTAAAGGCACAATGCTCATTTTCTTAACATGTGAAATACTGGTATAATTTTGGTAAGTTTAACCACTGAGAGAGAAATGTTTGCAACATACTTGTAAATTGCCTCTATCGTCTATTTTTTTTTTAAAGTGTAACATACTGCAGGCCATTTTGGTATGCAAAAGCCAGCTTTGTTCTACACGTAGAACATTTATAACCAAACTGCATCTGCTTTAAAACAAATAGCTGTTTCCCCTAATTTCTAATAAGTCATCACACATTGTATATTTTAATCATAGGAGGCCTACGGATTTCAGAATACTGTTCCCCTCAGACTAGCATTTCCTCTGGAGTTACTGTGTGCTAATTGTAGTCAAGATTGTGCCTCCCTTTCTCCTGCTGAAAAGTTCCTTACTCCATGTGTAGTCCCATTGAGACCAAACTGACTCCCTACAGAATAAGGGGCTTTGGACCATGAGTAAACTGAGCAGGGATTGGCCCAATATAGCTAAGTATTTAAAACAATGTACACAACAACATACTGGGTAAGATCCTCACCTCCGCTCCAGTCCCTTTACATCAAGTAAAAGGGCTGGAGAAGCCTAAAGCCCTAAAAGCCCCATATCCAGCTGGAGAAGGAGGATTCCTCCAGTACAGGCAATGCAGATGACAGCTGTAAGGCTGCCTCTCAAGGAATCCCTCAGAGATTGTGGCATAGAGGGTGCATTGGGCTGGGAGCAGCATGTCAGGGATGGGGCCCCAGCATACAGCATTGTAAAGATTCCAGGCAGTGCTGTGGCCCATAGAGAAATACAAGGGAGGCTGGTATAACAGGGAGGCTGTCTAAGGGCATGGCTACACTTGCAAATGTAGAGCACTTTGAGTTAAACCAGCCTTCATAGAGCACAGTAGGGAAAGTGCTTCAGTCTGTCCACACTGACAGCTGCAAGTGCACTGGCGTGGCCACATCTGCGGCACTTGCAGTGGCCACAGAGAGCAGTGCATTGTGGTAGCTATCCCAGCATGCAAGTGGCTGCAACGTGCTTTTCAAATGGGGGGGGTGGAGTGTGACAAGGAGTGTGTTGTGTGTATGTGGGGGGAGAGAGAATGGGTTTTGGGGGGGCTGAGAGCATGTCAGCATGCTGTCTTGTAAGTTCAGACAGCAGCAGATACCCCTCCCCACCCCCGCCTCTCTCTCTCTCACACACACAGCATTCCACAGTAATGGTTTGCTTTGATATCCGCATTCCTGCTGTGATTCCAAAACAATGACAAGAGTGGCCACTTGACTTAAAGGGATTATGGGACGTTTCTGGAGGCCAATCAGAGTGCAGTAATGCAACACCTCGTTCACGCTGACGCCCGGGCATTTCACCCAAGGTGCACCAAGCGTTATGCTTCTCACCGAGGTGGATTACCAGGAGTGCTCTAGCCACAGTCAGAACGCTCTAAGTGCCTTGCCAATGTGGACAGGTCGTGCGTTAGGGCGCCTGGGGCTGCTTTAATGCGCTCTAACTTGCAAGTGTAATCAAGCCCTAAGTTACAATAAGGGAGGAGGGTCTCTCCAGCCCTGGTGCAGCTCAGGTTCAGGAGGGCTCAAAAGGAGTTTAAAGCTAACATAGCACCTCCCCTGTCCTTTGGCTTCAAGTTCTATGCTGCACCTATTAGCAGCACAGTACTGAATCTCACCCTCCGCATCCATAGGTCTGTTGTACCTTAAGACTGAAATGGTGTCTGCAGCATTTTCTAGTTATCTGTGAGGACTTTTTGAAAATAGAACCCACAAGTAGACTTGGGCAGAGAAAGCTAATTCCATTTCTCAAAGGATGTTGATATTTTGAAATCTGGCTTAGTTTCCATTAGGAATGAAAACCAAACATTTTGAAGTTCTCTGCAAGAGGTAACAGAGCTCTGGATCCGGGTTCCATCTCTGGCAGGCTGCCCATGAGCCACAGACCCTGGATGTCTGGGCTGCCCAGCAACCCACCAGGAGACCTTCCAAGGAGCCAGGTGGGCGAGCTGGCAGGAAACCAAGCAGATATCTCTAGGACCTTTGGGCAAATTTGAACCATCCCTGCAGAACTTTTCAATTTAACCAAATTGGAAAATCCCCATGAAACACTGCTCTGTGGGAATCTTTCCCACCAACTCTCCTCACAACCTCCACACAATATAGACACACATACATATAGGCTCCTTTAGCAACATCTGTCAGTATGAGGAAACAGTTATGACAGAAAAGAAGGAGTTAAAACCATGTTATTAAAATGAAGTATTACAATTGTCTATAGCATCTTTGACCTTTCTGATTGGCTTCTGCTACTGATGACAGATTAGACTGCTCAAATGTTTGTCCAGGTGTCAGTTTCCACAAAATTGAAAAAATAATGGGTGCATCTATCTATTTAACCTTGGTTTCTAAGCATTTCTATGTAGGTATTTGCAAGGATAATAATGTACAGAAACCATCCCAAACAAACGAAAGTAAATCTTTGTCTGAAACATCCATTTCAGTGTGTTGTCAACAGCATGAGCGACATTAAGTACAATATTTTTGGCACAAAATACTTCCTGTTTCAATTTTTAATCCTTTTTAAACATTATTCTTCTTTAGTTAAACATCTGTTTTAGACTTATAAGAGCTGATTCTATAGTATTATATTCAATGCCTATTATACTCTGAAGTGGAAAAAGCTTCAGAAGGAACGTTAGAATAGCTATTATGACAGTAGCACTTTGTTATGGAGTAGCTTTTGTAAAAAAAATTAACTCTGGGGCTTTGACAGATAATTATGGACTCACATTACACTGCGGAATATTATATAAAAATTAGAATAAGTAAAGTCTCTTTCACATTTCAAACAAATGTCAACTATATTTGCTTCAGTTAATTGACTCTCTGATTTAATTTAAGCGGGTACTGTTCTCTTACACATAAATTGTGCACTCTTTTGGTTTCCCACAATATTTGTATTGAAAAATTATTGCATATCTTGCTTTCATCTGTTATTTGGCTTTTGAGAATAAGTGTTTGGAAATGATAGAACATATTGTAGCTTGTTTGATTTTGTCAGCTAGCTGCAAAAAGAGCTTACATTTTGATGCCTCAGGCTGAATCCATATTTCTCTTAACATGACTTTAAATTACTAAGAATTTCAAGATTAAGTTTACCAAATATTGAACACATGTGAAATATGTTAGCAATTTTTCAAACACATCTTTTAGCACATAAGAGAAATGTTTTTTCAAAATTATAATCAATTTGGTAGTAACCAAATGTTGTGTTTGATAAAGCGATTTGCTGCACCTCTCTCTATGGCTACTAAATTGGCTTAAACTTTTAAAAGTGACCAGGAGCCTAATTTGAGCCACCTTTAAGAGGCCTGATTTGCAGAGGGTGGGTGCTCAGCACTTTCTGAAAATCAGACCATTTTAAGGAGTCTTGAGTTGGCCACACCAAAAATGGAGACACCTAAAATGACTAGTCACTTTTGAAAATTAAAGCCTATGTGGCCATTACAAAGGATGAAAACCCAGAGAAAGCTATTATACATCCAGGGTTCTGAGCACCTGTAAAAGACAATGGCAAGGGGTTTCTACAGCCTCATACAGAAGTAATATGGTAGAGATGGGAACGAGGAGAGAAAATAGGTGGCTAATGCAAGGAAGTTATAAGGAGGACTCACGCTCGGGTCATTTCTACCTCACTGCCATGGTGGGAGCAATCTATAGAGTGATGCCAGGTAAATGATAGGAGTGACCTCTTGGAACAGTCTCTGTGTCAAGGACAAAGAACTTGGTGTATGGTGTATTTTAGAACACGTGCTCCAGCATTTATTTTCCGTGTTAGGAACCTAATGGCCAGAATCTGGATGCAACAATGCAGAGGGGTCTCTCTAGATGTTGTCATTACAGGCTTTTGCTATATGCTAGTAGGCTTATATTCCCAGTTGGCATAATAACATCTCCACAGTCCTTCAATGACATCCCAATATTTCGAGTTGGCCTCTTTCCAATTTCATTTCATATCGATGCCATTCGTAACCACTGCTGGTATGAAAAATTTAAATCCCACCCGCAAATACTATATACTAACTGCACTTTACATTTTATTGGAGGAAAAGTGGAATTATTGAACAATGGAGGTTCAATGTGAACAGGTGACATTTATTTATATTTCTTGTCACCTGTTCCGATTCACCCACTGCTACTTTCAAGCCACATTTACAAAAGAATAAAGAACACCACTATATTTCAGTCAACTGACATCATAGAATTTCACTGCCAAATCAAAACCCACACTTAAATATGCCCCTAACAGAAAACAGAGATAAAGTGGTTAGCTTTTTATTTCTATATGAAGCTTGTTCATTGTAGCAGGTAGAGATGATAACAATTTCCCGTTCAAAAACAGGATGGCGATAACGCTGCCCTAAAGAGCATCCATTGATATTAAAATATAAAGAGTGGCTATTGCACATATTCAGCTATTATTTTTCAAAAACCTTGTATGAAGGTTTTAGTTTTCTTTTGCTTTTTAACTAGATACCTGTTTATAGAAGTAACTGCAATGGTTTACTGGGCAAAGAATACGCATATATATTATTCATAAATATTACATTCACATTTGGTGGACTAGCAATAGAATATAGAGCCTCTCGCCTAGGGATGCACTTACTGAATAATACCTTTG
Organism: Mauremys mutica; assembly: GCF_020497125.1. Lineage (NCBI taxonomy): Eukaryota > Metazoa > Chordata > Testudines > Geoemydidae > Mauremys > Mauremys mutica. Next base: position 277,098,301 of record NC_059073.1, read on the forward strand.
CTGAATACCATGACTAATGGTACCACTACAAATTAATTTTGGGTAATATTTGGCTATCTTCTGGAACCAGATTCCCACTGTCAGGTCTTTCTTCCCCACCATCTCTTATCTTTGGCTCTCTTCTAGAAGTCCAGAGTAGCCTCTCAGCCATGTGCAACACCTCCTCCAATGTATTTGGTGAAAAGCCAGCTAGTCTCATCCTCTCCAATCTCTAGTTTTCTCACAAGCTAGTAACAAAATCTGTTGTCATAGAGGGCCCTATCCATAGAAGAAGCTTCAAGGATGTTGGCTACATGACAACACCCTCTTTCTGGAGCAGCAGTTCTGCTGATATTCAGATTTGTGTTAAAAATATTAGGACAGCCCAATTCCAACTTCAGCTGAATCCAAATACGCAGCCCTATAATCCACTGTCAGCCCTGCAGTGATCAGAAATAATTATTATTGTTTATACCTCGTGTATACCTTGTGTATTTTCTTGTAATCATCCAGGTCTTGATCCTAGCACAGGTGAGAAGCGTTGCATGTATAAGCACAACATTAAAAGTGGTGAGCAGGAACAGGCACGCAGGGGAACACAATCCTATATTAATGAGAGCACTGCTCCACAATCACCTAGTCACTCCTGCCTAATAACAGGTGAGGGGACCATATAGCAGAATGCCTCATGAGCAAGATGGGGATTCAGCACAAGCCATTCTCTCTTCACAGAGGCCCATTCTATGCTCACACCCAAATCTGTTTACTCTGTGCACTTGCATGAAAGGGAGAAGACTTGAAACTTACTATTGCTCAGCATGGAGGTCTACACCTCACACTTAAACCTGATATGTGTCAACACATTCTTATTTGTATTACATTATTGTCTAGAGGCCTCAATCCAGAGCCAGGCTCCCTTGTGCCAGATGCTGTACAGAGACATAGGGTACATCTAACCCAGTGACTATCTGAAGGATTGAACTTGTTTCTTAAAAATATATCCAAAGGCTTGGAAGTAATATCAGTATTGCTAGGTTAGCTAACATTCATCCAGTTGAAACTTCGGTATTATGGATCCAGAGTCACTAGTGCACAGACAAATTATACACAGACATATTCCTGTCTGTAAATGTATGTAACCCCTTGAGGTTTACAGAGCATGGCCCTTTTAAAACCTCATCCCGAGGCAGAGGAAGTGATGGTTATTCCAGAGGGATGGGAGTGAAGACATTGAGAGCAACAGGGGCATGTGAGTATCTGTAGCTCCAGAGAAGAGGGCCTACAGTGAGCAGGCCCTCACCTAGCAAAGCAGCCAAGAACCAGCCCAAAGCCCAGGAGGCACAGAGTGGCTGACCAGGGAAGCCCTAGGACTGGAGCCAGGAGGAACAACATGCCAGGGAGAAATTGTAACTTCATGTAACCCTGTTTTACTGCTCCATCATCTCCCCCTGTTGTTTTTCTCCATTCAGCCCTCTGTAAATAAATATTTTCCTATCCTATATCCATTGTACTATTCCAGAGAGAGAGAGCAAGAGAGAGAGAGTGTGTGTGTGTGTGTGTGTGTGTGTGTGTGTGTTTGTTTACTCCAGGGGATTTGGAACAGGTGCCCCTGGGGTGGAAGAGAGTTTCCCTGCTGCTTTCCTGTGTATGCCTTTTCTTGGCCAGAGCTGCCTCCCAAAGCAGACTCCATCTTGCCCATATGCTCAGGGTCTAAATGTTCACCATATTTGGGGTGGGAAGGAATTTTCCCCCAGGTCAGATTGGCAGAGACCCTGGGAGGGGGTTCACCTTCCTCTGCAGCATAGGGCAGGGGTCACTTGGAGGTTTAAACAGGTGTAGATAGTGGATTCTCTGTAACTTAAGCCTTTAAATCATGATTTGAGGACTTCAGTAACTCAGCCATAGCTTAGAGGTCCATTACAATAGTGGGTGGGTGAGATTCTGCAATGTGCCAAAGGTCAGACTAAATGATCATAATGGTTCCTTCTAACCTTAAAGTCTGAGTCCAGAACATAAGCTAGATCTTGACCATATCAAATGAAGTAGCGCTTGAATGACCTGTGGATGTGATGCACTATTCTGGTCCATCAGTAATATACAACATGCTCTAAAAAGTGTGACCCTATTCATGTCAAAGAGTTAATGTTGTGATTTGTTGAAGCTTTATCAGAGAACACTAATTTCATGAACTTGACTTGTCAATCTAATAATGTTTTGTCTGCTGTTCCAAAGGGAGGTGGAGCCAAAAGGCATGGCTGAAACATGAAGTCCGACAAAAGCAGACAAGAACGCTCCAGCTGCTGCCACTATCTGTTTGCTGTAAAGTTTTGGTTCATTAGACTTGAAATGTTTCATTAACAGAATGCTTTTGGTATGCAATAAACAAACTGTAAGTGCCCTTGCATGTAATAGAACTGTTAGAAAAGAGCATGGTTTATTCCTGTTTTTAAAATATTTAGAAAGTGAACAACAAAATTAAGTGATGTGATTACAAGCTCCTAAAAATATGTTTTCATTTCTTGCTCTTACCGTGGCATGGTTTTGTTTGTGGAGCAAAAGTACAATTATCGCTACCTTTTGGGTTCATTTTCTAAATGTTTTAAATATAGGAAAAATATATAAATAGTTGCTGGTACTTTAAGTGCTTAAAGTTAATTTAGGGCCAAACCCTCTTTATTCATTTCATCTGAACTAATTTTTGCCTACCCCTAGCTGAGGCAGTGTATAGGGGCCAAAGTCTGTAGCTGTCATTCTGACAAAATTCTCGCTGAAGGCAGTTTTTGCAGTACATGTACATAAACATAGATTTATGCAAACCAAACTGAAGACAATGTGAGTTTTTCCAGAGTAAGGACTGGCTATTTTGCAGGAGCAAATCAATTCAGATCAAATAAATAAAGTCAACCTGAATCTTAACCCAGAACTCAAACAGTGTCTTATTAGAGTATCAGAGGGGTAGCCGTGTTAGTCTGGTTTTGTAGAAGCAGCAAAGAATCCTGTGGCAGTGGGTATTCACCCACGAAAGCTCATGCTGCAAAACTTCTGTTAGTCTATAAGGTGCCACAGGATTCTTTGCTGCTGTCTTATTAGAGGTTAGAGAAAATTTGTTTAACTGTCCCCAGGGCATTTTATTAGCTCATAAGTTGGCATATTTCTGCACAAGTTGAGCGTCGGTTCAGGGCACTGAAGAAGTGAAAAATATCATAAGACCTGCTGTTGTTTCTAGTCCTGGAAGCACTGAAGCTCTGATGTGAAAACCTGCTTTCCCACCATTTTAGGCTACATTTTGTAGTGGAAAAGATTCAGTTTATCATCCAAACTTGGGTTATTATCCACACTGGCTTTGGAAGTTTGTCCCTCTAGTGTTTCAATCTTCCTCATGTCTTTTTAATGAAATGACACATTTTAAGATGGCTAGCGCCTTAACCTTCAGAGACCAGGGTTCAATTCCCTGCACCATCAAACACGTTCTGTGTTCCTTTGGGCAAGTCACTTAGTCTCTCTGTTCCTCAGTTTCTCAGCTGTAAAATGGTGTTAATAGCACTTCCCTACCTCACAGGGGGAATACATTCGAGACTGGGACATGCTCAGATACTACAGTAAAGGGGGTCACATAACTAAAGGTGGTGAAAAATTTTGGATGAATCCTTTATTTACTGAAAAATACAGTTCAGGTCAACAAAAACAATTTACAAATTTAGCAAATAGTTTCAGCCAAAAAATGATTTTTTTTAAAGCCAAAAGATTGTTTCTATATTTACAAAGTGAAACATTTCAACTTTTCATTTTGAAATGTTTTGTTTTGAAATTTAACCGGATGTATTTAAAAACAATTTTTAAAAGAATAAAAATACCTGGAATCTAAACAAGAAAAAACATTTCATTTTGGGTTGAACAAAATGTTTTGTTTGACACCTCTTGCTCCCCAATACATTTTTTTTGTTTCAGTGAGAAAAACCAAACAATTTTTGTTTTGAGTTGAATCAAAATTATATATTTTTTTTATTTTTTCAATTTGACAACTGAAAAAAAATGGGAAAAAAATAATGATTTCCTCAGCTAACCATAAAAGTAGATCTTGGACCAGTTCTGCAGCCCTTACAGCTCAGCTGAGCTCCCAATTTCTTCAATGATAATTTTGGGTGCAGAAAGGCTGCAGAATCAAGTCCCCTATTAGTAACTTTTTTTTTTGCAGTACATAAACTTGGATTTTAGCAAATCAAAACCTATGAGGCAATTTTTGCCCTCGCATGTGCAGGTTCCTCTGAAGTAATGTATCTCTGAGGATAGAATTTGATCCTAAATCTTTACTAGAACAACAGCACTTTATTTGCATATCTCATGTGATTATTAAATGTAACTCAGAATAAGCTGTTTGATTTTCTTTCATCATGAGCCAAACATTAGGCTTTGAAAGGAATTTTTTTAAACTCCAATAATATAAAGGCACATGGCAATCAAAAGTTACAACTCTAGCTTAAATAAGTCAGACATAGACGTATTTATGACTAATATTCTGTGAGTATCCTAGCTTCGGACACTTTAAAGCTTGAATCCCTTGCTCTGGATAAATACAGGGATATCAGTATTTACAAATGCATGTGGACTCATTTTTAGGTAAAGTCCAGTCCCTTTAGCTTTTTTTCTTTAAATAGCCAACATAACAAGCCACACCAGGCCGTCAGCACCTGAAGCAAGTAAAAGCAATTCCTTTATGAACTCCCCGCCAGATATTTGCTTTGCCAGGCTCTTGGAAATAAAAAAAGCTGCTAGTGAATAACCTAAAGCAGTGTGTCCCAGTGAAAAGCATCACACATGAAAGAGATAAAGAAATGAACTCAATGTTGTTTTTTCCTGATGAAAAAGCAGATTGAATCTTAGGGCTTTTTAAAAACCAGAGCACAGGTGATCATCATTTGTTCTGTCAAAAGCATTTTCAATGACATGACTGGAACAATGCAACTGTGATTGCAAAGATCAGCATGGATTGAAAGATACCCACAGTATTTATCAAAAGGATATTTATAGTGCTGCTCATGAAGTTCACTTTTCTAAACCGACATACAAATACCAGGACAGATTCGAAATCAGTGACTCTCTGCTGGGTTCTGAATTTGCCATGCTAATTAGCACCGCCAAGGGCTCTCACGAATGGAGGCTGAACAAGCTGGTTCAAAAGTTATCATAATGAAGTCAAATCCAAATGCTGAAAAGGCAAATTGAGATAGTTATCATTGTGAACTTGGATGTGAAGCACCACAGATTTTGGAGGGCAGCCATATCTTTGATCTTGCACAAATTGTTAGCAATCAACAACCTTGCCTCCCAATAGCTCAGAGGATTACATGTTTTACAGCTATTTCCAGGTTGGACAGAAGATGATTTATAGTGTAAAATGACAGAGAGGACTTTTCCAAAACTTCATGTAACCAGCTAAGGAAAAAAAAAGATTTAACAGAATTTAGAGAAATTCTCATGGCAGCCAATTCACAACTTGTGACAGTATTTCATATTTTTAAAATTGGTTATTCTGGCAGAAAATCTCAAGCATCCAAGCATAGGAATGAGCCTACCTGATGCTAAGCAACAAGACCAGCTTCTGGGAAAATGGATGGAAGCAGCCATCTTGGTGCCTCCCTTATCTATGCAGACATTGACTAGTGCAGGGATTGTGTGATGTGGCAACATGCTACTGAAGAAGCCAGGAGTTCAAGGGAAGAAGAGTATCCTAATGGTAAACTCATTCTCTAAAGCCTAATGTGGGGAGAGAGAGGGGGAAAACAGATGCAGGGCACACACTGAAGAGTTAGTTCTACTCTGTAGATGTGCGGACTCACCCCTGCGGCGCCTCCTGCTGGTCTCTCAGGGAATTAGCTCTTTTTCCAGCTCCGGAGCGCCCTCTGCAGGCCAGTGATCCGCTGCCTCTTGGCCCCCGTGTCCCTCCCAGGACCCGGTGCCCTTTTATCTGGGGTGCTGCCCCTGGCAGTAACCCCTTTCTCTCAGGGTCTCCTCTACCCAGGTAACCCCCACCCACTATCCCCACCTCACCTCAGTATCAGGCTACTGCCGGTCATCGTCTAGCCCCCACGCCCTGGGGCAGACTGCAGTATCAGCCTACTCATCACTGGCAAGGTTGGGTTTGGACCTGCTGCCTTGGCCTACCCCTGGGCTGCCCTCTGCAACCCCCAATACCTGTGGCCTTGTGCTAGGCCGCAGCCTGGGGCTTTCCAGGCTGGAGCTCCCCAGTTCCTCAGCCTTTCCCCAGCCCTGCTCCACTTAGGTACTCTGTCTCTAGCTCCCTGCAGTCAGGCCCTTCTCTCTCTGAATGCAGAGAGAGACTGACTGGGCTCCTGGTTCACTGCCTCTTATAGGGGCCAGCTGGGCCTGATTGGGACATGGCCACAACTGAGCCTGCTTTCCCCCAATCAGCCCAGGCTTCTTGCCCCAGCCACAGCCCTCTCCTGGGCTGTTTTAAGCCCTGAAGGGCAGGAGCGAGTAACCACCCCGCTACATACCCATTATTGATTCACTAGCAGGACACCTGCCTAGCCTAGAACTAGGCCAAAGTGGGACTTAGGGCTTGTCTTCACTGCAAAATTCACTTGAGTTATAGCTCAAGCATTGCCCCTAACTCAAGTCCTGTCAGCACACAAAATCCCTTAACTCTGGTGGTACTTTTAACACAAGTTGGCTGGCCTGTCAGAGGGTACAGGCTACAGCTCAAATTAACACAACTTGTCAGCTACTAACACAACCACTCTGTGGTGGGGATGCAGGCTAGCTCAACTCGAGTGCTGCTAGTCCTCCAAAGCCTTCCCACAATTCCCCTCATTTACCCAGAAAGAACAAAGTATCCCACAATTCAGTGGGAAACAAAGCACAGAGTGGTTGAACTTCCTGGAGTGTAAAGAACCATGATATATCTTAGTGCCATACATGAGTGAGTACAATGCCAGTGTGGACACAGCCACTCAAGTATTATTTTGCAGTGTGGCTACTCTCCCTCAAGATGGGCTAATGCAAGAGGAGTAGCAAGATAAATCTGCAGTGAAGACAAACCCTTAAAGGCTGCATAGGCCTTGTGCTGGCCTTCTTCCTGGGTTGAATTTCACCCACAGTGAATGAAAATGTTTCTGAATACATTAGCATATTTTCTCCCAGAAAAAGCCAAGTTATAGGTCATTACTATGATGAGCTGGGCCACAGAAACCCCCTTGGGACTGCCATGTGATGTGCTGAGACTACCTCTGAGCCTGTTTTCCCTGGCAGCTTGGAACTTCAGTACCTTGTCTTGTTGAGCCAGACATGCTAGCCTGCTGCAAACACAGACCCAGGTCTGAACCAAGTCCCCTAGAAGCCGCAGGCTCAACTGAAAACAGCTTAAGAATGCTCCTGTCTCTAGCACCCAGATATCTCAGTTCCCAATGGGATCCAAACCCCAAATAAATCCTTTTTACTCTGTATAAAGCTTATACAGGGTAAAATCATAAATTGCCTGCCCTCTATAACACTGATAGAGAGATATGCACAGATGTTTCCTCCCCTAGGAATTAATTGCTTGCTTTGGGTTAATTAATAAGCAAAAAGTGATTTTATTAAATATAAAAAGTAGGATTTAAGTGGTTCCAAGTAATAACAGACAGAACAAAGTAAATTACCAAGCAAAGTAAAACAAAAACACGCAAGTCTAAGCCTAATACAGTAGGAAACTAAATACAGATGAAATCTCACCCTCAGAGATGTTCCAATAAGCTTCTTTCATAGACTAGACTCCTTTCTAGTCTGGGCCCAATCCTTTCCCCTGGTACAGTCCTTGTTCCAGCTCAGGTGGTAGCTAGGGGATTTCTCATGACTGCAGCCTCCCTTTGTTCTGATCCACCCCCTTATATATATTTTGCACAAAGGGGGAATCCTTTGTCCCTCTCTGGGTTCCCACCCCTTCTTCTAAATGGAAAAGCACCAGGTTAAAGATGGATTCCAATTTAGGTGACATGATCACATGTCACTGTAAGAATTCATTACCCACTTGCAAGAACACACATATACAGAAAGACGTACAAGTAAACAGAGCCATTTACAACCAATTGTCCTGGTTAATGGGAGCCATCAAGATTCCAAGCCACCATTAATGGCCCACACTTTGCATAATTACAATAGGACCTCAGAGTTATGGTTCATATTTCTAGTTTCACATACAAGAATGATACATTTATACAAATAGGACGATTACACTCAGTAGATTATAAGCTTTGTAATGATACCTTACAAGAGACCTTTTGCATGAAGCATATTCCAGTTACGTTATATTCTCATTAGCATATTTTCATAAAATCATATAGAATGCAACGTCACAATTGCTATAGTAGACAATAATGGGATAGGACATTATTCCCTGGCTCACATTTAAGATCAAGTCCTTCTTCCCTTATTCACTGGGACTACTCTTACAAGTCAAATGAGCAGAAAACTAAGGTGGCAGCTATAGCACAAAACTTTGGAGTATGTTAATTTTATTTTAAAGACACGCTGTATAAAATTCCAATGAAATTTTTAATAAGTGATCACATTAGAACATGATCAGGAGTGCATACTCCATAAAATGAGAAATCAGTCACTAGCTATATTACCTTTTCTTGGTTATAATCCACTTGCTGTAAGACTGAGAAAGCAGAATACCTGAAGTGTCCTGCTGCTGCTTTTCTCTAAGCAAATAGTCCTCTATTGTACTCCTGGATGTGGGAGCCTTTTTCATACTTCAGTCCCAGCTTCAGGGACAACTTTATATATTTTTTCTGAACCATGATAGAAAAGGATAAACCTATTTGGATACAATTACTGTCTATAACCTTTAGTAAAAGCCTGTTGTTCTCATGACATTTCATCACAGTTTTGGAGGCTCAAGAGATTCACGTAGGATTCAGTGAGCCATCTCTCTGAAGGACACTGGAGTTCAGAAAGGTGGATTTAAAACAATTCGGAGAAAGAGTAGGCAAGGTCCCATGGAAAGACCAATGTGGAAGAAAAGGAGTTGAAGAGGGCTGGCAGTTCCTAAAAAATGTAATACTAGAAGCTCAACATCAAACTATTCCAATGTAGAGGAAAAATAAGAAGAGCCACAGGAGGCCAATGTGGCTGCTTAAGGAGTTTTGTAGCTATCTAAAAACGCAAAGAAATCCATACTGGAAATGGAAGGAGGGGCATGTTACCAGGGAAGTATACATGGGAATAGCGTGAGCGTGTAGGGACAAAATCAGGAAAGCCAAGGCAAAGAATGAGTTACAGCTGGAAAGAAATATTAGAGACAACAAGAAGGGGTCCTTCAAATACGTCAGACAAAAAAGAAAGATCAAGGATGGCGTGGGTCAGCTGCTCAATGAAGAAAATGAGGTGGTAATGGAAGGTGATATGAAGGCAGAGCAGCTCAGTGCCTACTTTGCTTTAGTCTTCTCACAAAAAATAACAGTGACAAGACGACTAGCAAAGTTACCATAGACAATAAAAGGGAAGGGATGCAGACTGGGATAAGTAAAGAACACATCAGAGATCTTCTATCCAATTTGAATGAATTGGTACTGCTGGTACTGAAGGAATTAGCTGATGAAATCTCGGAGCCACTGGCAATAATATTTACAAACTCATGGATGACAGGAGATGTCCCAGAAGACTGGAGGAAAGCTAACGTCAGTTTTGTCTACACTAAGGGGGGAGAGCAATCTAAGTTATGCGACTTCAGCTACGTGAATAACATAGCTGAAGTCAACGTACTTAGATCTACTTACCACGGGGTCCTCACTACGCAATGTTGATGGGAGACACTCTCCTGTTGACTCCCCTTGAGCATCTCATTCAGGTGGAGTACAGGAGTCAACGGGAGAGTGATCTGCGGTCGATTTAGCGGGTCTTCACTAGATCTGCTAAATCGACCGCCGATGCATCGATCACCACGCGTCGATCCCCCGGTAAGTGTAGACAAACCCCTAGTGCCCATCTTTAAAAAGGGGGGAAAGGAAGAGCTGGGAGCTATACATCAGTAAGCCTGACTGATACCTGGGAAGCTAATAGAGGAATGTATAAAACATTCAATTTGTGACTAACTGGAGGATGAAGGGGTAATCCCTAGCAATCAGCATGGATTTACCAAGAACAAATCATGCCAAACTAGCTTGATTTCCTTCTTTGACAGGGTAACTGATTTGGTGGATATGGGGAAATGTAGTGGACATAATATACCTGTACTTCAGCAAGGCTTTTGCACAGTCCCACATGACATTCTGATAAGCAAGCTGGAGAAATGTGGGCTCAACAGAACTACCATTAAGTAGTACATAGTTGGTTAAACAACCACAAAGAGTAACTATTAATGGAATGATGTCGGATTGGAGGGAGGTCTCAAGTGGGGTTCAACAGGGATCTGTTCTGGATCCAGTGTTGTTTTACATCTTTATTAATGACTTTAATGTAGGAATAGAGAACATACTGATCAAATATGACACAAAGCTAGAGGGGGTTGCCAATACTTTGGAGAAGAAACCAAAATTTAGAGGGATCTTGATAAATTGGAGAACTGGGCTATAGACAACAAAATGAAAATTCAACAAAGACAAATGTAAGGTTCTACAATTAGGGAAGAAAAACCAAATGCACCAATACAGAATTTGGGATAACTGGCTTGGCAGCAGCACTGCTGAGAAGGATCTGGGAGTTATGGTGGATCACAACCTCAACATGAGTCAGCAATGTGATGTTGTTGCAAAAAAAGCAAATGGAATTGTAGGTTGCATTAACAGAGGCATAGCATTCAAGCCATGGGAGGTGATAGTACTGCTCTGGTTGGTGCTGGTTAGGCCTCAACTGGAACACTATGTCCAATTTTGGTGACCAATGTATAGAAGGGATGTAGAGAAGCTGGAAAGGATCCAGAGCTTAGTGACAAAGATGATCAAAGGGATGGAATGCAAGCCATATGATAAAGGTTGAAGAAACTGGATATATTTAGTTTGGAAAAGAGGAGATTATGGGGGGATATGATAGCAGTCTTCAGATACTCGAAAGGCTGCCATAAAAAAGATGGAGAAAAGTTGATCTCTTTCACCACAAAGGGCAGGACAACAGGCAATGGGTTCAAACTACAACATAGTAGATTTAGTTTAAATCTCAGGGAAAACTTCCTAACTGTAAGAACAGTAGAACAATGGAACAGACTGCCTCAGGAGGTTGTGCAAACTTCTTCACTGGAGATTTTCAAAAGGAGGCTGGATAGCCACCTGTCGTGGATAGTTTGACACAACAAATCCTGCATCTTGGCAGGGGGTTAGATTAGATGACCCTTGTGGTTCCTTCTAACCCTATGATTCTATCTGAAAATATGAGTGTTTTTGAGGATTTGCTATTATAAATCTTCCTGTTGAGTGGAGTATGTGCCAGGTACATTTCTGGAGAAATCTCACACAGGAGAATGATTTGATCAGCATCCCAATCGGATACAGCACACTCGGTGTGTTTGAGCTGGGGAACTAATGGATGGAGGATACTATATCTGGCCAACAAAAAATATACATACTTTTTCCTGGTCTACAAGAACTACTCTCACATTGATTTTTTCTCATTAGGGTCCTGTGCAGAAGTTTGGCCGATGCAGCCAAAACACTTATTGGATCATTCTCTGGTAATAATAGATATGGCTTTTTCTGATAATGTACAGGCTAATCATAAAAAAAAGATAGCCTTGAAACAAAAGCTTTTTACAAAATACAGATTTTTATCAACTCTGTCATAGTTGAGGTTAAATATTTTATGGAGCTAAATAAAAACCTCAGACTTCTCCACTTTCACATTACAGGATGCAGTAAAAGCCTCTTTTGAGAGCCTGAGTCTGTAAGATGCTGAATGTCTCCCACGAGGTGCTGATACTCTTAGCCTCGCAGTGACTTCTCCAGTAGGAAGCAAGAGCACTCAGCACCTTGTCGGATCAGGCCCTTAAGAGGCTAGATAATTTGGCAGACTGCTTCAAAATGGAAAGTGCTACACAAATAATATAATATTTCAAAAGCAAGATTATTATTCCATTAGAGAAAAAGGCTCTGCTGAGGACCCACTGATGTTCAATTTCCCAAGGAAACTTAGGCCCAAATTCAGCAAAGGCACTTAAACCAGTGCTTAAATATATGCATGAGCTTAAGACCATCCCTACTCAGCAAAGCACTTAAGCACATGCTTAAATTCCACTGACATCTGTGGGATTTAAACACAAGATGAAATGCTTTGTTGAATCAGAGCCTTGAATATCTCAGGCCAAAACGGCATCGAAACCATGTAGCACTAAGCCATGCAAATGGCATAATTGAGCTAGTAAGCTCATTCTATGGCAGTTAAACAAGGAAGACTCACGGCAGATCATTCTAGTAACTAAGAAAGTGGCTGAACTATTTAACGGAGATGCAATTGAGACTAATATCTTCACAACTCATTCCCTGCCATTTTTTAAGTGCCCTTTTGAAAATTAAAGCTCTGGGGCAGGGTCACAAAACCATTATCTCTCTTGCAGACATTGAGAGGATTATCTAATAATGGGAGAAATCTATTAGACTTGGTGGAAGCAAGAACTAGCTGAAATAAATCAAGTGATAATGATAAATTCAGTTCTCTAATTATAGGTCACCCCAATAGCACATGGAATTTTACAGGGTGTTTCCTGGCAGCTTTTTCCTATGTCTTGTTGGAAGTATTCAGTCATATCCTCAATTCAATCACTCCTCTTGTACTCATGCATCATTACCTTAATTTTTAGTAAGGGTGGGATCCTTTGAGGCGGTGATTATATTCCTCCATATCTAATGAACACAGGTACAGATATAAGTTACTTTTTATAACTACCGACAGTAAGAGGCAGGCCTGCTGACAGCAATTTCGGGCGCCCTGGCCAGGAGTGTCCCTAGGGGGAGCCAGGCCCAGGGCAGAAGTGATGAATCTATCACTTCTGGGACTGACCATGCTGGCCAATCACGCCAGCCCACGGGGCCCCCCAAAATGGGGGCCTGGAGTGGTCACGCGCGCCTAGGAGCCCTGCAGCCTGCACGGGCAATTTAAAAGGCACTGGCGCTCCCAGCCACTGCTACTGTGGTAGTGGTAGCAGCTGGGGGCCCCCGAGCCCTTTTAAATCACCCAGGGCCTTGGGCAGTTGCTGAAATTCCACTTTGCCCTACCCCCATTGGCAGGCCTGCTAAGAGGGTGCACTTCCCCCCACTGATTGGTGCTCCAATCACTATACATAATGTACAATGAATCAGAGAAACTTCTGGTAGGTGTCAGAACATTCTCCTTATCTTCGAAGATTCGTTCATTACCTGTTTCCATTCTTCAACAGCAGGGGTTATGCCTGCAATCCCTACTCAGGCAAAACTCCTCCTATCATCAGTAGGAATTCTGGTACATATGGACTGAAGGATTGGGACATGAAATAATATGTGGAGGGACAGGATCAGAAGATTGGTGATATGAGGTACTACCTTTCACGGCTAAGTTACAAATTCAGATACAAGCAATGTATATATGTTATGTGAAGAGTTGAGAACACAGAGCAGGGCTCAATAATATTTAACTGATGTTAAATGCTACCTCCAGGAGCTCCAAAATCCTATTGTTGCAATTATTGATTCTCTGTCTCCACGCAGCAGACCTCAGTACATTGTGTACTGAAGAAATGTTCTGGTAATGACATCCTGAAATATATCAAAGCAACTGGGGAAACTAAGAAATGGGCATGACTCAGCACAAATTTGCATGAAAATCATTGCAAACATCTAAATAAACTTAAAGGAAGCACCAGAGTGATAAAAGGATCCTAAAAAGGTTAAAATGAATCATAGAATCATAGAATCTCAGGGTTGGAAGGGACCTCAGGAGGTCATCTAGTCCAACCCCCTGTTCAAAGCAGGACCAAACCCAACTAAATCATCCCAGCCAGGGCTTTGTCAAGCCTGACCTTAAAAACCTCTAAGGAAGGAGATTCCACCTCCCTAGGTAACTCATTCCAGTTCTTCACCACCCTACTAGTGAAAAAGTTTTTCCTAATGTCCAACCTAAACCTCCCCCTCTGCAACTTGAGACCATTACTCCTTGTTCTGTCATCTTCTACCACTGAGAACAGTCTAGATCCATCCTCTTTGGAACCCCCTTTCAGGTAGTTGAAAGCAGCTATCAAATCCCCCCTCATTCTTCTCTTCTGCAGACTAAACAATCCCAGTTCCCTCAGCCTCTCCTCATAAGTCATGTGCTCCAGCCCCCTAATCATTTTTGTTGCCCTCCGCTGGACTCTCTCCAATTTGTCCACATCCTTCTTGTAGTGTGGGGCCCAAAACTGGACACAGTACTCCAAATGAGGCCTCACCAGTGCTGAGTAGAGGGGAATGATCACATCCCTCGATCTGCTGGAAATGCCCCATCTTATACAACCCAAAATGCCATTAGCCTTCTTGGCAACAAGGGCACACTGTTGACTCATATTCAGCTTTTTGTCCACTGTAACCCCTAGGTCCTTTTCTGTAGAACTGCTGCCCAGCCATTCGGTCCCTAGTCTGTAGCAGTGCATGGGATTCTTCCGTCCTAAGTGCAGGACTCTGCACTTGTCCTTGTTGAACCTCATCATATTTCTTTTGGCCCAATCCTCTAATTTGTCTAGGTCCCTCTGTATCCTATCCCTACCCTCCAGCGTATCAACCACTCCTCCCAGTTTAGTGTCATCTGCAAACTTGCTAAGGGTGCAGTCCACACCATCCTCCAGATCGCTAATGAAGATATTGAATAAAACCGGCCCCAGCACCGACCCTTGGGGCACTCCACTTGATACCGGCTGCCAACTAGACATGGAACCATTGATCACTACCCGTTGAGCCCGACCATCTAGCTGGTTTTCTATCCACCTTACCGTCCATTCATCCAGCCCATACTTCTTTAACTTGCTGGCAAGAATACTGTGGGAGACTGTATCAAAAGCTTTGCTAAAGTCCAGAAATAGCACATCCACTGCTTTCCCCTCATCCACAGAGCCGGTTATCTCATCATAGAAGGCAATTAGGTTAGTCAGGCATGACTTGCCCTTGGTGAATCCATGCTGACTGTTCCTGATCACTTTCCCCTCCTTTAAGTGGTTCAGGATTGATTCCTTGAGGACCTGTTCCATGATTTTTCCAGGGACTGAGGTGAGACTGACTGGCCTGTAGTTCCCTGGATCTTCCTTCTTCCCTTTTTTAAAGATGGGCACTACATTAGCTTTTTTCCAGTCATCCGGGACCTCCCCCAATCGCCATGATTTTTCAAAGATAATGGCCAATGGCTTTGCAATCTCATCGGCCAACTCCTTTAGCACCCTCGGATGCAGCGTATCCGGCCCCATGGACTTGTGCTCGTCCAGCTTTCCTAAATAGCCCCGAACTACTTCTTTCTCCACAGAGAGCTGGTCACCTCCTTTAAGTGGTTCAGGATTGATTCCTTGAGGACCTGTTCCATGATTTTTCCAGGGACTGAGGTGAGACTGACTGGCCTGTAGTTCCCTGGATCTTCCTTCTTCCCTTTTTTAAAGATGGGCACTACATTAGCCTTTTTCCAGTCATCCGGGACCTCCACGATCGCAATGATTTTTCAAAGATAATGGCCAATGGCTCTGCAATCTCATCGGCCAACTCCTTTAGCACCCTCGGATGCAGCGCATCCGGCCCCATGGACTTGTGCTCGTCCAGCTTTCCTAAATAGCCCCAAACTACTTCTTTCTCCACAGAGAGCTGGTCACCTCCTCCCCATACCGTGCTGCAGAGTGCAGCTGTCTGGGAGCTGACCTTGTCTGTGAAGAAAGAGGCAAAAAAAGCATTGAGTACACTAGCTTTCTCCACATCCTCTGTCACTAGGTTCCCTCCCTCATTCAGCAAGGGGCCCACACTTTCCTTGACTTTCTTCCTGTTGCTAACATACCTAAAGAAACCCTTCTTGTTACTCCTAACATCTCCGGCTAGCTGCAACTCCAAGTGTGATTTGGCCTTCCTAATTTCACACCTGCATGCCTGAGCAATACTTTTATACTCCTCCCTGGTTATCTGTCCAATCTTCCACTTCCTCACATGGTGAGGGTCAAATTTCCAGTCAACCTCACGTTGCTCTTTGCCCACTTTTGCATGCCCAATTGATGGCACCCACTTATTTCAGACCAAACCCTGCCCCAGCCTCCCTCCCTGGGTGCAGGGATCCTCACCAACAGATGAACTAGTGCAATTCTGAAGCACTGGGGCTACAGATTTGGGGCGTTCGAGATATAGTAGAAGCCACAAGGCAGCTTTGCTACCATTCTCAGGCCTTTGAAAGCAGGATTCAGCCTCTCACCCCAACTCCTAGTGCACAATTCTGGTACGTGGTGCTGTGCATTTGGGAATGGATTTAACCTCTTGTGCAGCTGAAAGCTTTTTTGCACCTGCAGAACAGGAGTTCAGTGACCAGCTACTCCAATTTGAACATTCAAGTGGATATTGCAGGGACAAAGAATTTGCACCCAATTTATGGATGCAAATAGTTGTGCATACAGAGTTTGGACAGCTAAAAATGTGGCCCCTACAAGTCACATTTCTTTTTACACAATATGCTTTTTAGTTTGAAAAAAATACATATTGTATAATATTACATTCCTTTCTTACAGTGAGGCAGATTTAGTAAGCATCCTTGAACATAACTGTACAGCATATCTGAGAATTGTAGGAAAGATAAAACTAAACCTTTAACAGAAACCTTTTCCATTTAACCAGAAAGGAAACAGTATAAACTCCACATTTCCACACTCACACATTACTGTAGACATAAAAATATTCCCAGGGGATTACGCAGTCAGAAATCACTTACTCAGGGGGATATGAATGATGACTTCAATAGAAGATGGACATAAATTTTAATTAGTTGGTTATTTGATCTTATGTTGTTAGTGATGGTTGATCTCAAAAGGGAATTAACTATGCTTAACACTGAAATTGCTTAGAACCAAAACACACTGCAAGGTAAGTTAGATTCCACTAAATTAAAGAAACTTTGGACCAATTGAAGAAACAATAAAATAAATACAGCAATTACATTTAACCAAACAAAAAATGCAGGAGAGATCAGATTGACTATGGGTATAACCAAGTTTATCCCTGGCTTAATCAGACCTGCCGTGCATTGTCAAGCAGAACAGTGAGAAATTTCAGTGTTCTCTGGAACACTTTCTAATGATAAGGCAATTTAGGAACAGAAAAAGGTCACCTGGACCATGTTGGGTGCAGATTTTTGTTTTAGTTTCCTTCTTATTCACCTCATATATCACAAATAAATAATGGTGTCTCTTGCATCTATTTGCACACTTTATTTCACTTCTTTTCCCAAGTAATTTCTTCCAATACATGTGTTAGAGCTGTTTCACACAATGGGTAAGCACTCATAGTTAACAGACCAAATCCTGCCCTTTTATCCCTGTGCAAATCAATAGGGTTACCTGCATGTAGCTGAAGGCAGAATTAGGTCATATATCTACCAAGTTTTTAGATCCCCTGCCAATATGAAAATAAATCTTTTATCAGTTCTATCAATATCATTCATTGTTTTGAGATTGATTCTCCTCTTATTCCTGATTTACATCTTTTGTACATTGCGCCATTGAATTTCAGGTAATTATACTAGCATTATGTGATGTGAGATGAGAATTAGACCTTTCAAAAATATCCATGACACTGCACATCACAGCCAAAACCATTTTCTAAAACAATCCTTATACAAGTTCACATGATTATTTTTACACTTTAGGTAAACAAACGTTTAACAAGGAAAATCCAAAAAAGCAGTATGAACAATTGGCAAGTAATGAAGACCTTCAAAGTATGATTAATTATAAAGAATAACTAAGGATTTACTTGGAAATTTGGAGATAGTCAAATCAGCAGGTGCAGTGAACCACTGACAAATGTGTCATAGGAGGACAGGCATGGACATAGACTATTTACCTTACCTGACACTTAGATCATGCCCATCCTCTCTTTAAACTTCTTCCCTGGTTTTCTCTTGCCTTCCATAGCAAATGGAATCACGTACACATTCTAGCTCATGTAGACTTTTCTGCTTACATCCTTTTTCCCTTCACTCTCCCCAAGTAGCAAGACCATCCAGCTCCCCTTCAGAACCTTTTCCCATGCCCACTGCATAGCCATGCCTAGAACCTGCTCCCTGACCTGCACCACCATCCCTCCATCCTCCTCCTTCAAGTTCCTCTTTCAAACACATTTTTACCATAAGACCTAAAAAGGTTAGTCCTCCTCTCAAATACGTGTGAACAAAATAGAGTCTATATAATCCAGAGAGGCCGGGGGGGGAGACCTGTGAAAAACAATCATAAAACTAATAAGAGTCATACTAAATGCCACTGTTCAATCACTTTATTTTTTTATCACATCCCCTCTCCCATCTTTCAGCAGTGTACTTCCTGACCTAGGTCCTGATCCTGCAAATACAAACACTTTAAGTCTGTGGGATGACGTACCTGCTTGAAGTTTGCATACGTGTTTGCAGGACTGGAGTCTTGCAGTGCAAACTCTTGAGGGCAGGGATGTTGTCTTTATAAAAATCTGCAAAGAAGCTAGTACATTGTTGGCACTACATGTACACACACACATATGCTCGTATAAATAAATTAGTAGTAATGATAATTAATAACAGTGGAGAACTAGGAATGCATTAGAGGAAAACAAAATGTGCTACCAATCTCCACTTAAAATAATTGAGATATAACCTGGCTATTATAGTTTAGTATGTAAAACTTCAATCCCTAATAAAATAATAGAACAAATGTTAAGAGAAAAAAAATCTGAGAGCATATGGAGGATAATAGAAACATTATAAATAAATAAATAGGATGAGTTTATACAAGACAAAGTTTTAAAAAGAATACACCATGCCAAATGAACTTGATTGCTAGTTTTGGTCAAATTAATGAATGATCATATTTTACATCTATTTATATTGCTCAGAGCCTTTCATCTTGAAAGAGTCCAAAGTTCTTCACTAATTCATACAGAAAGCACCAACGAAGTGCATTTATATCTGACCTGGAAATTATCTAACTGTCTCACAGCATGAAGTGGAATGGAAAGAGGTAAATTTTAGAAAAAGGATAGCAAGGAAACCTACTCCTCTGGCAAAAATTGCCATGATGTCTTTAGGGCAAGATTTTCAAAGAAAGGTACATACACAATAGTATGTGTGCCTAACTTTGGATAATCAAGCCCTTAATATTCATGCAGGCCAGTTAGGACCTGTGTTTTTAAGGTCTCATCCAAAAGATAATCTTTCTATGAAAATGGTATAAGTCGTATCATCACTTGAGACATTGAAAACTGGATGAGGCATTGAAGAACATACTTGAGATATAATCCTCTACTGGCAGTGAAACAGATGAGATGGCCCAATGGATTTTTCCATCTCTAATTGTTATGTTGTAGTTGTAATTCAACTTGTGTCATTTGCCTGAAGAGAAGAAGACATCACACACACACACACACATCCTGCTCCAGGGAGAGGAGAAGAATACAGTATTTCAGTGGATACAATATTTCAGCTACTATTATTCCTATTGAGTTCCTCTCAGATTAGTGTTGTCAGGAAAGGTTTATCATTTGTGTTCCCACTTCTTCAGTAATATTGTGGTATTAAATTTATCCTACAAAAGGTATTTGTTTAAGACATTTCTTTTCCACTGTTACTCAGACAATGAGTGTATGCACAGAGTTTCTAGAAGTCTGCACCAAAAACAACTTTTAAGCCCAGAATCACATTTCCTCCTCCATCCTGCCTTAATTCCTCTATTGAAACTTTTTGCTGACTAGCTGAAAGGGCCGTTCACTCACTTTGCAAAACCCAATATGTGATTTATTCCCACATTTCAAAGGAAGAATGGGAAGCTTTTAAATCTCTACAAAGGAACCAAGAAATAGTGATCAAGCTCAGCTGACAAGGGGACAGATGTAGGAGTGATGAGAGAATTCTGAAAGACTCCTTAAAATTTGGATCAGTGAAGACAAGTGTCATCAAGGAACAGAATTTTTATTCTCCCCAGAGCAGCACTATTTGTCTGAACATAAATGTGACAACGCTTCTATTGCCTTTTAGTCATCAAAAAGCACATAAAAATTCCAGACCAGGGGGAGGCGGTAGAGAGAGGCAAACACTACAATGGGAGGCTGTCCAAATTTTAACATTACAACACCCACATCCAAAATGTCTAAACAACAAATGGAATCTCAAACCATCTCAATTACTTTATTATGCAGATTTCCTTTGCAGTTTCCAGTTCTAGAATTCTTTACCAACTCCCTGTACATGTTACTACTTGTGCTACAAGCCTGTCTATGTTTTCTTCTAGTACTGTAATGTCTATGTTATGGTACACTCACCATTAGAGAACCCCCTTGCATCAGGATATGTTGCAGGAATTGGCATCTCTTGCACTACATGGCATCTCTTGCACTACTGTGTGTAATTCAGTCATCTGGATGAGAAGAGTCTAAGACCAACTCCTTTCAAGGCAACAATAGCCCAAACTATTAGTAAGAGTCTCTTATCAAATCTACCCTTCCCTGTGTTCCATCTTGAATCTCCTTCTTCTGCCACTCCAGAGTCTTCTCCCTTAGCCCTGATGCCTCCCAGTCTCGCCTTCTGGCTGAGAAGCAACAAATTAGGTACATCTATTGCACCTGTAATGTAATTAATTGATTACTAACCCCTTTCCAACCCACGATGTGGTTTCACCTCACCACAATCTATATTGTTACAACAATTTCTCATACAACCCTTCCAAATTCTTGCAGAATGATTTTCTAATTGCATTGTCAAAATATGAAATACACAGATGGATTCTCTGTTATCTTCTTTATTAGCAATCTTGAGACACATTTTGGTTCTTCACACTTTTGAAGACGAATTTCATTATGCAAGGTTCTTCATTAAACACTACTGGGCCCTATCTTGCCATAGAATTTTAAGCAGAATCTTCAACCAATTTCACTGAAGAGTTCCATTTAGATGCACTTACAAACTGAGGGCATGACATGGCCCACTGAGATATAACCCCTGATCTTGCAATCTGAGTAGTGCAGGCGGACTCCTGTGGATGTGCCAGGTCTCATTGACTTCATTAGGACTCTGTGCAGGTACAAGATCCTGCAGATCAGAATGCAGGATCAGGGCCAAAACAGACAGGTATAGGGCCCAACACTTTAGATCTAACTCATCATTACCCTACTCTTGCATAATCATTTACACGAGTGCAACAGGGGTGTAAAACACTACCAACAATCACTGTTACCTAACCTGGAACATATGGGTATGGTCCTGGTGTAGAAATGGTTGAGAACCTGATGGGTACATATACACTGCAGCTAGGAGGTATAATTCCCAGCTTGGCTACACAGAAATGAACTAGCTTTGATCAAGCTAATATGATAAAAACAGCTGTGTGGCCACAATGGCTCGGGCAGGGCTTGAGCTAGCTGCCTCAGCATGTACCTAGGATCTTGGACCTAAGCTCAACGCGAGCTGGGAATTTGTCCTCCCAGCTGCAGTGTAGATGTATCCATCAATTCTCAACCTTTTCTATTCCAGGAACATCTCCAGGACAGCAGAGAGGTCATGACTCCCAGAGCAGGGCAAGAGTAAATTAGCATTGGGCATAACGATGGCTAAGTAGTAGGTATGGAAGTATTCTCAGTAATGAGTTTTTTCCAGACTATGGGCTCATCGACAGTCTTACTTTGTAATGGGCCAACAAATAATTTATAGGGTGTTCTATTTCAGCTAAAAAAAAAGTCTGTTCTTCAGGCACTGGCATTTTCTGCTATAAACATTTTCTGCAGATACTGAGCTTACAATTTGTTTACTTGAGGCTTGGGAAAATATAGATAAATATTACCATAAGCTTTCTGAGAGTTAAGTTTACATATACTGTAGAACTGGAAGCAGTTGTTGTCAATACATTTTTGCTACATTTGCCCATGGAAAGTATTAGTTGATCTACTTATTTTAAAAGTAATTTACATCCATTATTTCTAGTAATGAACAAATGGCATTGCTCTCCACCAGAAGCTGGCCAGGTTTAGGAAAATCATGCAATATGAAGATATGGCCAGCTTTCTTTCGTACTAAAATAAGCTAACCCTACAATAAACAGTTGTTCTGTACAATGTCAAAATACAGAAGTTCTCTGTTGCCCTGTCTCCCTTATTATTATTTTTGTTATTCTATTATGGTAAGTGTCTATAGATCCCAAATGAAATCAGTTTGTTTTGGTTTTTTGAGGATAATGGAAAACCAATTTTAAAACTGCACAGGTATGTATTTGCTCTGGAAATTCTTGTACATCCATCCAATTAGGGAACAGAAAACATACTGGGTCACTTATCTGGTCATTCACAACTAAGCAACACAGTCCCAATTTTGAATAGCCACAACCAAACTGTACTTTAAAAAAGAAAATTGTTGAATGAAATTGAGTAATTAATAAATTTAAGAAACTCACAAAAAAGAGACTAAATTCATTGATTAAAAGTGTCACTGCAAATGTTTTGGGGACTAGACTGTGCTTGCAGCATGTGGCTTTTAATAAGGAGCCCGGGGTGGCACTGTGCTATAGAGAAGCACAATCCTTTTGCTCCTCTGTTGTGTTGGGGAAAGCACAGGTAGGAGAAACTCACTTCATTCTGTGGAAGGCTGTGGTATACTCCTCCTCCTTGCAACCTGCTGTTTCTGCTGGCTACCACATCAGAGTAGGATGAGGGTGGCTCCACCCACTTGCTCTTAGGGGAGCATAGCCCCAGCTCTCACTGGGGCTGCAACTTACATTGCCTTAACAGAGATATGAAAAGGCATGAGAGCATGTTTTTCCCTACTCCCCATGTCAGTAATAGCAAGCAACATTAAACAGAACAGAATTCTTAAAACACCAGGCAAGAGAAAATAAGAGAGATCTTTCAGTTACATAAAGGAAAGAGTCTTTTTTTCCCCCCCAAGTGTGATTGGAAGAAGACAGACAGGTAGAATGAGAAAAATACAGACAGAGACACAGAATATACCCATTAAAGTATCTGCATGGAATGCTTTATAAGCTTGCTGGTTAGTTGTGAGATTCCCAAGAGCAGGGATCTATAGAGGATTCTTACCTTTGGAAAAGAACAAAAACACAGAATAAAGGCCTTAATCTTATAACCCTCAATCTAGCCAACTAAATCCCCAATTAGCAATTCAAACAGATTAATATAGTCTTTCCCTCCATTAAGTGTACCCGACACTATGCTGTTAAGCATTTTAAAGTTATATTTTCATGTGTGCTGTCTTTCTCACCAAAGTTAGCATATTTATAGTTCAGGCAGATCCTGACGATGATTCCTTTCAGAGCATCCTAATTTCCCAGAGACTGGAAAAAGGATTCTGTTTTTAAAGTCCTCTCTCAATCTTCTAGCTAAACCCTGCCAGTGTCTATCCCTGGCTCCCGCTAGCCTTTATATGTGTTTTCTCTAAATAATCTTCTGTTTTGGGGTCCTCACACGAAGGGGTCTATTATAGCTTTGCTTTGTGTACACAGCTCCCATTAATATCAATAGCAAGTATGTGCATGGAATCAGGGAAGAGGGCAAGTGAGTGTTTTTAGAGTGAATCCTCTCCCCCTTCTTTCCTGCTTGCTGCAGAATGCATTTTTATCTCTTTAAATCTCAAGGAGTGCCATGATAGAATCTGCCCTTCATTACGTTCTCCTGGGGAGAGGTTGAAATAAGGGCCCATTCCAATTCAGAAGCAGAGTAACAGTGTTCTAGCAGGTCTGAGAAAAAGTCTCATACAACTAGCTAGATCTTCCATAGTTTTCAGGGAACTGTGACGGACCTTGGAGTACTCAGGACTGTGAGTCACCTTGATACCCCCTGCTCTAGTGATAGGGAATCTTGTCGATGGTGGACGGATGTTAGCACCATAACACCACCAGCCTTTCAGCCACTGGAATACTCTCCTCCAGGCTGTCTTTGCCTTTCAGGTTAACAAGAGGTGCACCCCTGTTCCCGGTCCCTTTGAAGCATTTCCCTGTAACATCCAGCCCCTGAAACTGGCTACTCATAGAAACCCCAGATTCTCAGCTCCCAAAGGAACAGTTGTACTCCAGTTTACCAGTTTTATCTTAAACCACCATTTCTGTGTAACACACAGTACTTGTAACAAAATAAAAGGCTTATTTAAGAAAGAATAGAGATTCCACTAGAAATGACAGTGACAGAAACAAAATGTTACAGTACAAAACAGAATAATAAAAGGTGAACTAGGGCTTATGCTTATTAATGGATTCCTTTCCTATCTAATAAAGTAAGCTTCCCCCACAACATTCAGTCTGTTGCAGAGCTGGCTGGCTTTCCCAGGATCCAGTCTTTCATGAAAAACAACCCCATTCAACAAGATGACTCCTCAGTGAATGGATCCAGAGTGTCTCTCCCCACTCTCTGTTATACTGAAATAGTATTTTATCTTTATTCATAAACAAGGCAATCCCCAGTCTGTTAGAATGTTCCTTGTTTACCTCCATGTGGTTTTGATTGTTTACAGTTGTCTTTGATGGTTTTCCATTGACTGCTCTGTCATGGGGCAATTGTAGACAACTGAATCTTGCATTACCTTTGCCGGCTAACCAGAGAGGAGTGGCAACTTCCTCCTGCATAAATAGGCTATCACCGAGTAATATTACTCCCCGGTGACTCCCTTTAACCTTAAGACTATAAGGCCATAACTTCAATATAGTTATGTTATTTCCTTAAATATTACCTGTACTCACATCACACCATGATTATTTACATAAATAAGTTGCAAGCTTTCAATGGAGACCTTACACGTGACTTTTCATGGACGAATACCCTGTAAGCAATGTTTTTGATATAGTGAATTTGTCAAGACTGAGACAAGAATTGTTTGCAAAGAACAGGGGGCCCTCTGCCAAGAGGTCTTTGTGTCACCGTCCCCCCACCAAAATCAGCGTACAACAATCAATGCCAAGTTTCCAGGCTTTTTGACTTACCAGTCTGAGCCTGTAAGGAGCTGAGACCCCTCCACTCCTACTGAGGTCAATGGAATCTTGCAAGTGCCCCAAAACCCGATTATGATGGGTTGGATCACAGAAACCCTCTTGGCAGCTGCCAACTGATGTGCCAAGACTACTTCTGCCCTTGCTTTCCCTGCCAGCTCAGGACTCCAGCACCCTGTGTTGCTGAGCCAGACACTCCCGTCTGCGCCAACAAAGACCCAGGGTCTGAATTACTTGCCCCAAAGCTGCAGGTTTACCTGAAAAGTGTGCTTGTCTTTAGCACTCAGATGCCCAACCCCCCAATGGGGTCTAAACCCAAATAAATCCGTTTTACCCTGCATAAAGCTTATGCAGGGTAAACTCATAAATTTTTCGCCCTGTATAACGCTGATAGAGAGATATGCACAGTTGTTTGCTCCCCCAGGTATTAATACATACTCTGAGTTAATTAATAAGTAAAAAGTGATTTTATTAAATACAGAAAGTAGGATTTAAGTGGTTCCAAGTAGTAACAGACAGAACAAAGTAAGTCACCAATCAAAATAAAATAAAACGTGCAAATCTATGTCTAATCAAACTGAATACAGATAATCTCACCCTCAGAGATGCTTCAGTAAGTTTATTCTCAGACTGGACACCTTCCAGGCCTGGGCACAATTCTTTCCCCTGGTACAGCTCTTGTTCCAGCTCAGGTGGTAGCTAGGGGATTCTTCATGATGGCTCCTCTCCCCATTTGCTCTCTTCCACCGCTTTATATATCTTTTGCATAAGGCGGGAATCCTTTTGTCCCTCTCTGAGTTCCCCCCTCCCGCCCCGTCCTTCTCAATGAAAGACATCAGGTTAAAGATGGATTCCAGTTCAGGTGACATGATCACATGTCACTGCAAGACTTCATTACCCACTTGCCAGCACACAGGTATACAAGGGCTTGGCTACACTTACAAGTTGCAGCGCTGGGAGTTACAGCGCTGGTCATGCAGCTGTGTAGGGCCAGCGCTGGAGTGTGGCCACACTGACAGCTACCAGCGCTGCAGTGTGGCCACACTTGCAGCACTTTCCAGCGCTGTATTGAGAGGTGCATTGTGGGCAGCTATCCCACAGAGCACCTCGTCCCGTTTTGGCGCCGTTTTGGCGCTGAGTATTGTGGGAAGGGGAAGGAAGTGTGCGGGTCATTCCGCTTCCTGTTTGCCAGCGCCCCGTGGTGCATCGCTTCACATCCCAGCATTCACTCTTTCCAGCAGCGTTTGGCGCCATTGTGAGTGTCTTTCTGTTACTCTCTGTGTGAATCGCGATTTCTGTGGCAAATGGAGCCCGATCTGCTGAGGACTCTGCTGATGAGTGTCACCAGCACAACACGTTTGGCAGTCCAGCT
Source organism: Mauremys mutica (assembly GCF_020497125.1). Classification (NCBI taxonomy): domain Eukaryota; kingdom Metazoa; phylum Chordata; order Testudines; family Geoemydidae; genus Mauremys; species Mauremys mutica. The sequence continues at coordinate 277,124,760 of NC_059073.1, forward strand.
ATTCCTTCAGCTCCAAAGTGACAGTGAGGATTCCGACGATGATATCAATATGGATTTGCCTGCCGCGTGTGACACTAAAGTGCTTGCGGGCATTTACGGAAATGCTCAGCACCGTTGAACGCCGCTTTTGGGCTCGGGAAACAAGCACTGAGTGGTGGGATCACATCGTCATGGAAGTCTGGGATGACGAGCAGTGGCTGCAGAACTTTCGTATGAGAAAAGCCACTTTCATGGGACTGTGTGCTGAGCTCGCCCCACTCTGCGGCGCAAGGACACAAGATTGAGAGCTGCCCTGACGGTGGAAAAGCGAGTGGCTATTGCAATCTGGAAGCTGGCAACTCCAGACAGCTACCGGTCGGTCGGGACCAGTTTGGTTGTGGGAAAGTCGACCGTGGGAATCGTTTTGATGCAAGTTTGCAAGGCAATTAATCGCATCCTGCTAAGAAAGACCGTGACTCTGGGGAGCGTGCAGGACATTGTGGATGGCTTTGCACACATGGGTTTCCCTAACTGTGGAGGGGCGATAGATGGGACGCATATTCCTATTCTGGCCCCCCCCACCTGGCATCAGAGTACGTTAATCGGAAGGGGTATTTCTCTATGGTTCTCCAGGCGCTTGTGGATCACCGCGGGCGTTTCATTGACATTTACACAGGCTGGCCTGGAAAGGTGCATGATGCACGCATCTTTCGGAACAGTGGCCTGTTCAGGAAGATGCAGGCAGGGACTTTTTTCCCAGACAGGAAGATCACAGTAGGGGATGTCGAAATGCCCACTGTGATCCTTGGAGACCCCGCGTACCCGTTACTGCCTTGGCTCATGAAACCCTATACAGGGAAGCTTGACAGGAGCAAGGACCGGTTCAACTACAGGCTGAGCCGGTGCAGAATGACTGTGGAGTGTGCTTTTGGGCGTTTAAAAGCCCGCTGGCGTTGCTTGTATGGGAAGCTAGACTTGGGGGAAAGCAGCATCCCCGCGGTTATATGCGCTTGCTGTACCCTCCATAATATTTGTGAAGGGAGGGTGAAACATTCAGTGAGGCATGGACCACCGAGGTTCAAGTCCTGGAGGCTGAATATGCACAGCCAGAGAGCAGGGCGAATAGAGAGGCCCAGCACCGGGCTACAGGGATTAGGGATGCCTTGAGGGAAAGAATTTGAGGCTGAAAGCCAACAATAATGTTTGCTGCCTTGCATGGGAGTGAATTGCACTGCTTACACTGTTATGCTATTATCCATAATAATAATATGATTTGTAGTGCCTCTTTCTTTACTGGGCTAAGGTATCTTTCACTATCTGCTATAATAAAGACTGTTTTCAAAGCCAAGAATTGTTTTATTGAAAAGAAAAAAACTTCCTTGACAGACAGACAGACACACAACCATTTCATGAACACAAGAGGGCAAGGGTGTGGGTTGGTGAACTGTTACAGTCACAAGTTTGCATATGCCCTGTCTGGATTGCTGTTTAATGAATCCTGCACTTCAGGGTTCATATACTGCATGGTGATGGGGGTTGAATGCAGAGGGTAAGGGTGGTGGTAGGTATCAGGGCTGGTTGGGGAACGTACAGGTGTTGGAGGCAGCTGGTGGTGGTAAGAACCTGGATGCTGGGGAAAGGTGGTTTGAGCTGACATTGGGGCACAAGGCACAAAGGACGGGGCGGTAGTGCTCTGCTTGCATGGCAACGAGTGACTCTATAGACTCCGCTTGGCGCTCCAGGATGCTTAGCAGCCGCTCCGTGGTTTTCCTCTTGGCCACTGCATTTCTCTTGCGTGTCCTGCTTTCTTTCTCTCGCCAATCCTTCAAGTCCTTACTCTCTCGAGCAGACTGATTAAGAACAGTTTTCAGCATGTCTTCTTTGCTCTTTCGGGATTTTTTCTCAAATTTTGAAGCCTCTGTGATGTTGAACATTCTGGGCAGTCCAGTAGTCAAGGTCACTGTAGAAACAGAAATGACAACATTTAACACGGGCAGCATTGTATCCACTATCTCCAGACATGAATTTGTTACACTGAGGGAGTGAGTTCTTATTTAAGCATTCTTTTACCCACACGCCATAACACTACAGAAGCCACGACATGGTGAGTGAGCAGTGCTTATATGGGGAGAAGTGGGGCTTGGGTGTAAGAGGGGAGCTGGGTTGCTTCGGGTAATCTGGAGTGCTAGAGGGGTTGAGTGAAATGAGATGCAGATGCAGGGGTGATCTTATCTCCCTATCTCTTCACTAAAGAGTCTCCCAACATTTTTCACAGGACTTAATCCTGGAAAGATGTTTCCCTACTGCGAGTCACTAGGGAACAGCGGGGGCTCTTTTAGAGCAATGTGGATTCCGCCCGGGACCCTATGCGGCTTGCCTGTGTTCAGAAATGGTCCCCCCACCACTGGCAGAAGAGTGGCGGCGAGCGTCACCGTCACTGGGACAAGGGACACAGTGGCTCTGCCTATAAACCTGCGCAGGCATATTGCCCACGCTCTGGATGAAGCTTTTGCTGAGATAACTGAGGCAGATTACCGCGACGTGATAGACCACATCAACGGGCTATTCCACATCTAGAGGCTGGCATGCATGCATCCATAACCCCCCCTCCTCTCCAGAAACATTTCACCCAGAAAATAAAAGCCGCTTACCGGTAACACGCTCCTCTGCTTGTCCTTCTGCAACTGCTGGCTGCTGCGATTGCGTGCTTTCCTCCTGGCTTGAGAAGAGCTCCTGGCTGCATGCCTCCAGGGAATCTGCGGTTTCTTCCCCCATGCCAGGAGCTTCACTCGCGGTTTCCTCCCCCCCCCACGCCTCCGCCTCCGCCGCCGCCTCCGCCTCCCCCTCCGGTCCCCCAGCCTGCTCAGAAGTGTCCATCGGTATCCTGGGATTGGCAGTGGGGTCACCCCCAAGTATCTCATCCATCTCCCTGTAAAAACGGCAGGTCGTGGGATCGTCGATTCCCCTCTCGGGCTTTGTAATAGGCACTCCGCAGCTCTTTAATTTTCACCCTGCATTGTACTGCGTCCCGATCATGGCCCCGATCCAGCATGGCCCTTGATATCTGCTCAAAGATATCGTAATTCCTACGGCCGGAGCGCAGCTGTGCCTGAACAGATGCCTCACCCCAAACACTGATGAGGGCCTGCAAGTCACCGGTGCTCCCTGCTGGGGCTCGGTTTGCCGCGTGGAGGCATGGTCACCTGTAACTGATTAAAACTGATTGCACTCCACACCTGGCTGCAGCAAACAGGAAGGAGATTTTTAAATTTCCCGGGGCATTTACAGGGCGGGTCACCTGAGGCAAGAGCAGTAGAGTGCAAACTGATGTGCAGAGTGGCTGAACAGGAATTCTGGGATAACTACTTATTCCCTGGAGGACAGGTAAAGCGCTGGTGAGTGTCCACACCTGCTGGGCAGCGCTGGATCACCAGCGCTGCACTCCTTATACCCCTGCCGGGATGGGTTTTCAGCCAGCGCTGCAACCAGGGAGTTGCAGCGCTGGTTGTGCCCTGCAAGTGTGGACGGGGTGTTGTTGCAGCGCTGGAAAGCCTCCACCAGCGCTGCAACTTGTAAGTGTAGCCAAGCCCCTACAAGAAGACTTACAGGTAAAACACAGCCATTTGCAGACAATGGTCCTCCTAGTTAATGGGAGTCATCAAGATTCCAAACCACCATTAATGGCACACACTTTACATAATTACAATAGGCCCTCAGAGTTATATTTCATATTTCTAGTTTCAGATACAAGAATGATACATTTATACAAATAGGATGAACACACTCAGTAGATTATAAGCTTTGTAATGATACCTTACAAGAGACCTTTTGCATGAAGCATATTCCAGTTACGTTATATTCACTTATTATTAATTTTTTATAAAACCATATAGACTGCACAACGTCACACCAATCTCATATTTTTGCCATCTCATCTCTATCATTTGATCTTCCACTGCATTGACACAACTTTCTGCTTCCTCTAGTCTTTACCTGAAGCTGTTCAGCTCCTCTCTTATAAATGTTTTATTTTAAACAATATACCATATAAACTCTTATTTATCCTTGTACCATTTATACTAAATTAGGTTACTGGGGTGGAGTGGAGTCCTAAAAAGAAAAAGCATTTAGTGGCTGGGTTTCTTTTCCATACGTAGAGTGCTCTTTGTGTACAACTGTAATTCCTGTCAATGAAGCCATGTGACAGCTGTGCAGGCTTTTGTGTTGAGCAGCATTATGGCAGTTCCAGATGCGCCTTCTGTGTTTTAGACAGGTGGTTCACCGGAAGAAGAAAAAGGTTACAAATTATTTTAAAAAGCAGATTTGATATAAAATGATTCTTTTCATAAATCTAGTCCTACACTGTAGAACTAAAAAAAATTATCTTGACAGAGTTAAAGCTTTTTGTTACAGAGTAAAATGCAGGCAGAACATTCACATGTTCACAGTTTTCATCCTGTTGTCAGTGAAAATGACTAAAATATTAAAGCCCAAAATAGGGTTTTATAATGAAAGCATAAACACCCTTAAGTATACGGCACCATTACAGCCTGAATTACTCTAATTAGCAGCATTCTTCATTATCTGCTTTATGCCTAATCTTCAGCAACACATCACAACTACTTCTGTCCAGTGTGCAGAAAGACTGCATACACAAGTGTGCTTACAATTTGTCCAGACAACATGTTGGGTCTAATAGGAATAGTTAACCACAACGTGAATAGTAAAAACATGGCTGTTTTGGCTGGTTAGTCTCTCAAAAATGGAAACATTTTTTTCAACCAAAAATGGATTTTCAACCAAAATCACTTTTGTGAATTATTTTCATTTTGGTTGAAATTTATCTTTTGTTTTTGTTTTTTTGTTTTAGGTTTTTGGTTTTAAAAAAACTGGGATTTGGTTTGAAAATGAAACCAAAACAATGCAAAAAAAAGCCTTTGTGAAATTTTGGAATAAAAAGAACATTTAAAAAATTTCCTGAGGAAAAATAATTGAAGTTTTTCAATCAGTACTAATCTCAAGCTTTAACATAAAAGATTCAGCCTTATTGACCCAGATAGGGTACTGCTTCTCCAATTCAAAGCTCAGTAAAGTTTTTTGCAAGTACCAGAGTTGACAACATTCATAATTTTATCGTGAGTCCCACAACATTTCATGTAAAGCCTCAGTTGCTGGAGTTAGGAGCCTGTATGAGAATCTCAGCTTTTATTTTTTATTTTTTTTAAAGTATGTTTCTAGGTCTCATGAGTTGAGGGAAAAAGCTGAAAAACATGACCCCCATGCAGCTAAAGCTACTAAAACCGGGCAGCAAATAAAAAGAACCCACCATTTATTTTTTATTATTGTAGTTATTTTTAAATCTCATGATTTTTGAATGGTCAAGTTTGGCAATAATGAAGTACTAAGAAAAATTTTTAGGGAAAATGAATTCTGTGAGAACAACAAGAAGAAGCAGCAGATCCGTTTGCATAGGGAACTGGAGTTTAGTGTGATCTGTTGTGTTCAGTAGATCAACAGACCTTCAGGGCACTGATACAAGCTAGCAGGACAATCAGGTAGATTGAACAAGGAGGATTGGGAGGAGACAAAGTCCTCCCCAGATATAACTTATATTTTTCCCTTTCTTCTTGTGTTTACAAGTGGCTGAAACCTTTCCAACTTCACTTTCAACAACAACAAAACCCACACTAGCAGGCAGAGACCAACACTTACAATGAAAACAGGGGACTGGCATGGAAATGGAATGCAACCTCAGCTATGTGAAACCCTAATACAACCTGAACTGTGGTGATTTTAGGGAAAGAAAGCCACTGAAACTATTTTGTAGTTCTACTGTACATGAGGCTGCACATTAGCAGGGAGGAAAGCAACCTGAAAAAGACAGGAGGATAATTGCATTCAGTTAACAAACAGGTGAACAATGATGATTTTAAAACGGAAACCAAACACTTTCAAAGAAGTCAGGCACACAAGCTCGGGGCTGACAACCTCACACTGATATTATTGCAGCCAATGCCTTGTGGGTAACATTTTCACCAATATGAGCTGATATTTTCCAAAACGACGCCAATAACAGGATTCCTGAAAGATCAAGCACACACTTCAACTTGTTCAGCCTATTTGCTCACTGCAGGAATACTCTTCTTGTGGCCAGTGCGCTGTCAGCATGCATTCAAGGTAAAACCTGATCTTTCTACGTCAGAAAACAGTAATGTCCTCTGCCGAGAGTTGAGTTCTGTGCTCAGTAGTACAGCCAACTCTCACCCATATGCTGGAAGGTTGAATGCTTTTTAAGCAACAAGTGCCTTGCAGTGAACATGCCTTTTCCACTCTGAAGGCCACGACCGTAGGGGCCCATTTACTACCTGGGGTGGCCTTTACTACTCACAGAAGTCAATGAGACTAATTCATACTGCACCCAGACCCTGCTTTTTCCAATTATTGATAACTGGTCTCCTGCTTTTTTCTGAATCAAAATTGTTTTGCTCCCCTTTTTGTAATGCTTATATTCAATGCAGCATTTGGAAAATGTTTAGCAAGGTTCATCTTTTTTTTCCAGGGAAATTTGTACTCTTCTAATGCCATTTTTATAATCCCCATGAGAACCCATTTTTCATCAATATATTTTGCTAACATAGTCAATAAGGACTTACGCTGCAAATACCAACGTAATAAATGATAGCATTCGGCGACATAGATATTATAATTTTATGCAAAAATATTTTAATGAATGATTGTATTAAGAAGAAAAGAATGCTCTTAATCCTATCATATCTCTAGCTATACCTTTTAAAAGCCAGATTTATGTTACAGCCAGCTGAAATTTATATCAGTTATACATGTACCAACCTCTAACAAAGGATAGAACACAAAGAAGATCATACAATAGTAAAACATGAGGAAGACTGTACAAATGAGAACACCACGGTGCCCAAAGGTGGTATAAATAACCAGACGAGATGAAGGCCTGGTCTACACTACAACTTTAGGTCGAATTTAGCAGCATTACCTCGATTTAACCCTGGACGCATCCACATGACGAAGCCCTTTTTTTCGACTTAAAGGGCTCTTTAAATGGATTTCTTTACTCCACCTCTGACGAGGGGATTAGCATTGAAATCGGCCTTGCTGGGTCGAATTTGAGGTAGTGAGGATGCAATTTCGGTGATATTGGCCTCCAGGAGCTATCCCAGAGTGCTCCATTGTGACTGCTCTGGACAGCGCTCTCAACTCAGATGCACTGGCCAAGTAGACAGGAAAAGGCCTGCGAACTTTTGAATTTCATTTCCTGTTTGGCCAGTGGGGCGAGCTGATCAGCACAGGTGACCATGCGGAGTTCATGCAGAGCTCATCAGCATGATGTGCACATTGGCCGGCCTGTACTTTGTGAGAAGTCTATGACCATGTCTATGTCCTCATCACTCTCATCACCATGCTGCCGTCACCTCCTCGCCTGGTTTTGCGTGAACCAATTGTCTGCTCTGATGGAGGGAGGGACGACTGACGACATGGCTTACAGGGAATTAAAATCAACAAAAGGGGTGGCTTTGCATCAAGGAGAAACACAAACAACTGTCACACAGAATGGCCCCCTCAAGCACTGAACTCAAAACCCTGGATTTAGCAGGCTGTTGATTTCACAAAACAAATCAGGTCAATTTCTTGTTTTGATCCACTCCATCTATCTTTTACATCTTAGGCTGGCAGCACACAGTGCAGTACGAGTGCTAGCCATCTTTATCTCCTGGGTGCTCGGCAGAAGATGGGAATGACCTGGCTGAGTCACTCCCATGTCTGCCCAGGCACATCGACCGACCTCACCGAGGTCGGTTAAAAGAGCACCCAGGAATACGAAGACAATGGCTACCAATTGTAATGCACCGTCTGCTGTCAAAAGGCAATGAGCTGCTGCTGCTGTGTAGCAATGCAGTCCCACATCTTCCAGCACCCAGGAGATGTATGGTGACAGTGAGCTGAGCGGGCTCCATGCTTGCCATGGTATGGCGTATGCTCAGGTAATCCAGGAAAAAAGGCGCAAAACGATTGCCTGCCGTTGCTTTCACGGAGGAAGGGAGGGAGGGAGAGGGGGGCCTGACGACATGTACCCAGAACCATCCGTGACACTGTTTTTGCCCCATCAGGCATTGGGATCTCAATCCAGAATTCCAAAGGGAAGTGGAGATTGCGGGAACTGTGGGATAGCTACCCACAGCTACCCACAGTGCAACGCTCCAGAAATTGATGCTAGCCTTGGTACTGTGGATGCAGTCTGCTGACTTAATGCACTTAGAGCATTTTGTGTGGGGACACACACAATCAACTGTATAAAAACGATTTCTAAAAAACCGACTTCTATAAATTATACCTAATTTCATAGTCTAGACATACCCGAAGAAACTGGTGAAAAGCTTTCATGAAACATGGGCAAAAATTGTCATCAATTAATGTGTTTTTTAATTTTTCTACATTTATTTTCCCTCTCCGCCCCCCCTGTTAAAATGTGATTAAATGTCTTATTTACTTATACCCATTTCTGAAGCACTCATCACTAAGGCTATGAGTTGGTCATAGAAGTCATAGATTCTGTGACTTTACGTGACCTCTGAGACTTCAGCCCTGGGTGGCAGAGCTCTGGCTGTCAGTACAGAGGCAGGGCTCCAGCTGTCAGCCTGGTTGGGAGAGGGACTCCAGCCAGAGGGCAGAGGGGCTCCAGCTTCTGTGATTTACTGTTTATAGCCCATGTCCTGTCCATATAGCTGTGACAAAACCTTAGCCTTATCACTGTAACACCTGCATGTGGCTATGGACAACTTGAACTCCTGTATATTTTCAGATTTTTATTTACAGTGAATATAATTTTAAAGCTAAAGAAAATTAGGAAAAATTAGGAAAATTAGAAAGTTTAATAAACTTGCTTGAGTGGTCCCAGGGGCCTGGGAGTCAGAAAACATCGATTCTAGTGAGGCTTAAACACCAATGTGCTGTGTGACCATGAGCAAGTCACTCAACCTCCCTGTGACGCACTTTCCCTGTCCGCCAAATAATGGTAATTAAGTTATTTGATAGGAGCATCGCAAGGCCTAACTAAATGTTTGCAAAGGAGTATAAAAATGCATGGAACCACCATGACATTTGCAAGCCATCCCTATTCACTCTGTATGTTATAGGTCTTCCCCCCACCCTGTGTCTATTTTGTCTAATATGGAAGTAAGCTCTCTGGGGGAGGGACTGTCCTTTATTTTATATTTTTACAGTACGCAGCACAAAAGGGCCTCATTCTCTGTTGACCCCAAGCACTAGTGTAACAATAACAATGATAAAGTAATTGTAATGCCAGGTAGTGGCAGAGGTAAAAAATATAACTCAGGAGTTCAGATCTCTATGCCCTGGGCTCAAACACCTAGGCTATGCTACCTCTAGGTAGGCTCTTCCTAGTTGAATTTTTATAGGCCTCTTTAATCATTCACCCTGACTCCTCTTAGCTAACATTTCATGGGCCTCTTCTGCTTGGATTTGGCAGAAGTTCCATGAACTCCAACTTTCATCATGAATATTTTGCCCAGCAGTAGTGACCAGCTTTCTTGGAGAGGCTGATGGGGACCTGCTGTGCCTCACTCACCTGGAGACAACAGGCTCCTGGAAGGTGCAAGCACTATTTCAGGCACTGGAGCTGATTCTTGTGATTTGAGGCATGAGGCCAACTGCAAAGAGCTGCTCCCCTAAAACTAAATCATGTGGCTCCCCTTATAAAGAGCAACTCCTCAGTTTCAGACACTGAGGTTGCACCTCTCAAAGAGCAGCATTCCCCCTTGATCTGAAACACCAAGGCCCCAGCCAATGCATAACTTTCCACAGAGAAACCTACCTCCACTGCACAGCTATGCTGTTAGCACCTCAGAACCAGATTTATCCTTGATTCCTTGGCTAAAGGACAGACCTTTACAACCACTCTGGAAGCTGAGCCTGCTTTTGAACTTTAAATCATTTAAAGTAGGGGGAAAGTCACTGTGTGTGGAAAAGAACAAGATTTCAATTCTTTTTTCTGTGGAGAAGTTATAAAGTAGTGTTAAAAAACCTGGTATTTTTAAAGTCAGACTACTTTTTTTGACTACCAGGAAGAACCCCAAGACAGAAAGGAGAGCTAAGTGTCATTGCCTATAAATAGCTGTGGCTCAGAGCAAACAATCACAAAGCCAATAACTTTGCTCCTTATACAAGTAGTTACTTTTTAACTCCTGCAAAAGCAGCTACTGAAAAAAAAAGAAAAAGAAAAGAAGAGAAAAAAAACCCACAACCCTGTGACCTGATATTATCGCCTTAATGAAATATATATTTTATGTACAAATTGTTGAACTGAACATATTGTATCATATTTTTTCCCTTTGGCCAGGAACAGACATTTGTTACTTTAAGAAGTTTCCCTGGCAATATACTTAAATTATATTTAAAGGTCTCACAACTTGTATTTGTGGTTTTCAGAAGAAATAATTTTTTAGAAGAGCTGCCTTTTTTGGCATAAAGTAATTGGAAAGTACCATAGATAGCTCAATAAAACACATCAAAAGCAACTTTCTATGGCTTGTTTTGACATGTCCACTTGTGGGTTGTGTCAACTTTAACTAAACATCAGTTTTTCCCTCAGACAGAACAAACCATTAAAATATTCAACAGAAAAGGCAAATAGAAATAACTGTGTTTGCCTATTTTCAAATAAAAGGAGATACAGAAAGGCGTGGTGACTGCTGCTGAAAGTGCATTTTTCTGATTCATATATTTGCTGTAACTATTTGCATAGGATTTAAATGTCTAAGAAAAATGTCTCAACCATTTTAAAGAGAATGCTGCATTTGAAAAACTTGAAAATGCTAATCTAGTTTCATATTTACCAAGGTCTGTTTACTATATGTGTGATCAATTCACTAAATGACAGAAAACTTTGGTAAATATTGTTTTGATGTTGAGACTCCGTGACCTGTTTATAGAGGAATGGCAATCTTATCTGCTCTAGAACCGGTCCTAAAGGGGCACACTGTACTGATTTCAGTTGAGATTTTATCTTCTTGCCTCTTTTTCTCTCCCCCTCCTACGAACAGTGAATTCTAAGTTACTTCCTTGTCAAGGCCGCTTATCAGGACTAGATTTACACTTGATACCATTTTCTAAACTGGTGGCAGATCGTTTATATGTTGAGGGGGAAATGCAGCACTGTTTTCATCTGAAGGAAAAGCAATTCTCAAGAAAACTTACGGTGGTTAGCAAGCCAATATCCTGGTAGATAAAATCATTCCATAATTCAACAAATCTGGGAAACTGGCAACCAAAATGACAACCATTTTAAGATAGACCTATGCATTTTCTGTGTGCCATGGATAATCTGGGGCACATTATTCTCTGTTGATGCCATACTTGTAAATGTATGATGGGAGAACTTTCCTTAAGGAGGAAATTTCACTACAAGTATCGTAGCGAATCAGCCTACATTAGCACATATATCTATTCATAAGCCATACTGCCCCCTTTTCAATAAGTGCTATAAATGGCGGTCTGTATATTACATGGGCAAAATACACCATAGGCCTAAAATAGGACTTCTTTATTCTTTATTATACATTAGCACTGTTTCAGGGTCACGAGGCAATCAGGAAGGGAAGTGGGTTTTAGGTAATCAGAGTGAGAAGCTACGGAGAGGCAATCTATTCTAAAAGAGCTGGCTTTCCTAATTAAACCACACTGGGACACAGTGGGACAGAATGAAAAAGGAGTGAATTTGGCCCAAAGAAACTCGGTTTGATCCTGAACAAAAGAATGGAGGTTATCAGATACATTACTTGTTGTGTAAAGGTCCCACCCACTCCTGCTGTCATTGGATGACTGGGATCAGGGAAGACTAAATGATTGGCGGCCCCCTGCAGAGGCAGGAAGGAGAAAGGGAGGTTGTTTCTGCCCATTGCTAGCTTGTGGCCATTTTGGCTTGCTCCAGCCCCACCCTTACTTAGATCTCTTAGGAGGCTGGGGGTTATGTTGATCACCAAATTTTAGTTGAACTCTGGAAGAGATTTTTTCCCATATGACAAACTGACAAAGACTGTGTGGGTCTCTTCACCATCCATCTTGCATCCTGAAGGTCTGGTTTGGGGATTTAAGTATGTTTGTCACAACTTTGGCAGGCTCCAATGCAGCTGGTGTGCTAAGAAAGGGTCTGATGTGAGTTCCCAGTAACCCAATAGACTGCTTGGGCATAGGCCCTGAGCACAACACTGCACAGTGTGGGGATGCATCTCCAGGTCCCGCACAGTGTGGGACTACCTTCATCTCATCTCTCCTACTTCCAGCGTGGAGAAGGGGAAATGGGCTGGAATTCCAGATTCTTGCCAGGGTCCCTAAGCAGGCCTGGGACACAGAGGGAACTTGCCCTCAGACCCATCCTCAGGTTTGTAGAACTCAGGGCCATTGGTGCTCACTTAAATTCTGCACTGGTAGAGCCTTGTGGGTAGTTTGGGAGGGGTTCCCCATTGGCCAATAATTTAATAAAGTTGCAGCCTCCACATTTAACTGTACTCTGGCACATGTCTCACATTGCTTCTGGGTCCACGTCAATGTATAGTGTGGGTTACACACTAGGAGAAAAGCAATATACAAATCAAAGGAGTAGGTCAAAACATGAGGAGACAGACTTAGAAGTAGCACAGATGAGAGGAGGCTGTTTGACTCCCAGACACCTAAAGGAAAGCAGAATTCCTATTTGATTATCCTATGGTGATCTTCTACCCATTCCCACTATCTAGCCAAGGTTCATATTAGCTGACATAGTGACATGATTTGGCACTGCTGCCCAGAATTGACCATAGCACTTCATGTACCTCTACCAGCCTTCTCGAGTGATCCACCTGGTGGAGCCAGGAGGAGCACAGAGAAGATAAGTTGATTTGATGAGGCAGGTGAAGGCAGGAGGCCTCTCTCTCTTTAATATGATTGACTCATGCTACTAGACCTCAGTTACTGAGTTTGGAAAATAGACTAAGCAGGAGAGGAAAACTTTATTTTTTAATAATTTGATTAAGTTGTGGTTGATTTAAGATGCTTCTGACAAGAAAAGCATTTAAGAGCTCTGATACTACAGTCACACCAAGTAGCAATGGGATAAAGGTTAAGGTTAAGGCACTTAGCTTACAAAATACTGTAGACCCAAAATCAATCAAGAGGCAACAAGTCTTGCTTAACACCTCTCTCCATATTCCTAACACTGTAGTGCTACAAAATGCAAACTCAGATTCCCTTCTGTATTGTACAATTAATTCCAAGGATAGCAAGGGTGCTCTTTTCTGACAGTGCTATAGATATACTGTCCCTCTTGACTTCTGAACCCTATTCTAAGGAATCAGAGAAACCCTCTGTTAATCAATTGCAATTTTAAACTAATTTAGATAAGAACTTGGAGGCAGGGTTCAAGAGTAATTATCTTCATTTCCCACATTTCTTGCAAAACACAGTGCAATTCCTCTCTGCTGCTTATTACTCCACATTTTATTCACAGTATGTTCCATTTCACCCACTATAAGCCATTTATTACACATACTGATTTCTCAGGATAATAGGTATTTTTTTAGATTTGGTAGGATAGTCTCTGAGGTCACATGTTTACAGATCTAAGTCCTTCACTCCCTCAGGATGTCTCATATTTCCTCTTGAAATTCATGTTTCTTCAGCAAACCTTCTAGGGTGCTACATTCAGAGGCTTTTTACTGTAAATGGGATATTATGGTTTGTTAACTTATTGATACTGAAGAAGAATGTTCTTCTTTGACTTTGAGTTCCTTTGACTTTCACTGGGACTTGTGCTCCTAAGGTGCTTTTGAAAATCCCACCCATAGTCAAAATTTTCTTCACCCATTTCAGTCCCTACCTTGTTCCTTTAAGTGTTCCAGGGGTAGCTGCATGTTAGACTATGAGCCTTTTCCCAGTGAAGCAAGTGGCAAAACTCTTATAAACTTCAATAAGGGTAAGATTAATCTAAAAGCCCGATTTTCTCAACCCCCTTAGGCAGAAGTAAGGTCAGAGGTCTAATTCCAACTTCCTCATTCTGAAACTACATCACAGTGGAATAAATCTTGCTCAGGTCCTTCCCAGCAAGTGCCACTGCCTAGCTTGACTCAGAAAGAGCCTAAAGATTACTGTAACCCTAACAAGTACAGAATCCCTTCACCCTTACAAAGAATTAGTATATATTCATACCCTGCTAATTAACTCAGATAATAAGTGTTAGACAACCTTTCAAATTCTGCTAGTCCACTCACCAAGGGTTTTGATTTATGAGATTATAGAACACATTTTTTTCATTATTGCAAACATCATGGTAAGTAAGGATGGACAAAGAGATTTTGATCTTGAGTTGCTAAATTTGCAGGACTGGGTAACAGGTGGAATCTTTTCCCCTCAGTACTAATTTGATCATGTTTCTGAAACAATTGACAAGAAGTTCCAGATCTGGTTTGTTATTTACTTTTTAACTACAGTGATCAATTGGAATCCAACTGGGTTTACAGTGCAACTTAAATTATTCAAACCATGGATACTCACAATTCCCTCTGACCTCAAACAGGGTCAGATCTCCTGTTGTCTATTAGTTACAATGACAAGTCTCCAAATGGGCAGAAACCTTGATTATCCAACCTATCCCTTATGATATTTGGATAACTGAGCTCATGCACTCTCGAAAGTTGTTGAAATATCACCATTCTGCATAATTTATCATTAGTGTTTAGGCAAATAGGGTTTAGGATTGGTTATAAATTAGAACTGTATCCTTGATTATACAAATATTATGCAAAAATCCAGTTGTTACAATTGTTACATAAATAATCCTTCTTGTGATAAATTTTAAATGGTAAGTATAATATGTCTTCCTAAAAGCGCTCCTCAATTTACTAATAGTCAGCACAAAAAAAGTGTAACACTGGAATAAACCATAAGAGAATCAGTACATTCATAATGTAAAATACATCCAGTATCTATATACTTAGAGCTCATTCCTACACCATCTTGAGAACCCTGGCCCCAACCCAGCAAAACACTTAAACACTGACTAATCAGTGGGACTACTTATGTACTTAAAGTTACGCACATGCTGAAGTGCTTTGCCGGCTCAGCATCTCAGTGCTCAGCGCATTGCTGGATGATAGCCCTAGTCCACAGCCTTATATCTATCCAGATATATATATAGCACAATATCTGCACACATATATAAGTATGACATCCAGGAGATCTTTGAATTTTGTTGGACCGTCTATCTCCCCTGTAGCAGAATCTTCCTTCTGTATCACAGAGCAGTGCTTTTTCCTTTACAAACACAAGGAGGCAAGAGTGGGAGTGAGGTTGGGAGTCTCCCTTGTTCAAATTGGCAAGGAATGTATTGGATTTAAATCTTTACAGAGCTGTGCCAGTTTCAGCAGTGTGCTACTCTAGTGTTACCGCAGTGTAACTGTGTTCATTACCTAATTATTTTAAACCCAATTCACATTCAGAAAATAATCAGTAAGGGAATTAATTATTCAATTATTACTCCTGACCACGGCTTGATTCAGAATGTTGATCCTCCAAAGGCTACTAACCTGACTCTCCAGTCAATTTAGACATGAGCATAATGCTGATTACACAACTTGAATTAGTTAGGAAAGTACATGAGTCTATTTTACAACAAGCAAAATATATTGAACCTCCCAATGGCTTAAAGTTAAAATCAGCAATAGACATCAACCTTCTGGACAGTTGCAGCCACTGGATATAGGAACTTTCAAACAAATCGTATGATTCCTCATATTCAAGAAATTAAATGGCTGGCTCATTTTATTCAGATTAGTTTAATTTGTAAATTAATTTCAGACAAAGTCAATACCCCACTGAGTAATACATCAAGCTAGAGATGGCTAGAAGACAAGCAACTGCTTCTCTGACCCCAAACAAACAATGTGGCCCCAGTAAGGAAAAAGTTCACCAGTGGAGGGTGCGGCAGAGGAAAATGTCTCCCAGATATTCACTCAGTCACTCAGACTGGCCCCACACACTCAGGAACTACTTCACTAACCTTTCACACCACACATATTGACCCAGCATTTCCTGGACCTTTCCTACAGTATATATCTAGCTTTTTCATTGGCTTCCTCCTCTATAGTACCTGAGTGTCTCAAAAGCATTTAAAAGGAGAGTAACAATAATAATCTCTCTCCTTTTCCCAGGCTGCAAGGTAAAGAGCTGGATTTATTTGTAGGGTTTGTTTTGGTTTTTAATTTATCTCGGTGTGTGAAAAGCTTACTGGGAGAAAGCTACCGTGAAGAAAAGAACTTCTGCATGTAGTTCTGAACACCACAAGGCTCATGGTCATTCTTATCTCTGAGCCACTTGTGCAGTTTGGATCCGGCTTCTGTGAAAGTTCCGTTTCCCATGTTCACAAGCCCCCACTGGCGGTCAATCCTTGTCCTGTCTCCAGTGGAAGGTAGCTGTTAAACAATTAGGGCCAGTCCCGTGGAGAGCTTTGAATATCAAAACAGAGATCTCAAACGGGACTGAACGGGGAATATTCAATAAGGAACTGGGTCAGGCAGCAGAGCATCACGATGATGTGTTTCTGGCTACTCACAGTGCTAAGCAGCCACTGCTGCATTAATGCACCCACTCATTGCTGCTATACATACTCATGCCACCACAGGTCCCTCCAGATGTCACACATCTGTTCACCCACTTGCACCCCCCTCCGCACAAGTACATCCAGAAACTCACTGCCCCCCCCAAAACACCCATCCACCCACTCATCAGGTCCTCCTCCATAAATTCACACACATACTAACTCAAACGGCTTCCCTTCAACATAAAATCCACCCTCCTTCCCACACTGCCCCCTTCCCGCACCCAGGTACCCACACACCGAACAATTCAATCAGTGTCCGCTACCCCACACTGCTCCCAACTAGAGCGGTTTCCATTCTGTGGAATATTTAATATAATGCATAGTATGTAGCACAGTACATGTAATACTTTAATACTATATACAATATTTAATATAATATATATATGATATATAATATTAAATGTTTTAAGATAAAAGTCATAACAAAATGAGCCAAAACAATATAGTCAGAATGAAAAGTCTGGACATTATCAAAATGAAACGAGGAAGCTGAAACAATTTGTTGCGACTTTTTTCCATCCAAAATGGCCTCAAAATTGACATGTTCCTGCTAAATGTTTACATCTTGAAGAAATTTTTCTATGAAAAACTTGCATCCAAAATGTTTCAACCAATACACAAGCACACGCCTTCCTTCAGCCACTGGTTCCTCTTACACACACCCCTGCATGTCCTCACTCATTGCCCCATTTCCCAATGCTGATTGTCCCCACCCACCCACAAGCATGTAGTCACATGCACCTTATATGTTCAGGCAGCCCACTCCCTCTGTGGGAAGGCCTTAGAGAACCAGGTATCGCATGGGCTGGGTGCGTGTGGGCAGAGCTCCCGGAGACATGCTGATTCAATGCATCCCCATGGCAACATCTGCCTAACTCTGCCCTCCCCCAGCATGACCTCTGAGAGAGGGGTGCAGTGGAAAAATCAAATGCCCTCTTCCAGGGCAAATAGTGCCCGAGCTCACTGGGCCTTGCTGCACTGGCCAAGGTGAATCTGATCTCTAATGTCTATTGCACATTTCACTGCAGAGAGCTGAGGCTGTGAGCTTGTACACGGATTTGAACCAATGTGTCAGACAGATTCTTGCTTCTTCTAACCCTATGTGATTAGCATTTCCAAGGGCAGAACTAGAAGATGCTCCAATAAATATTAAGGTCAAATGCCAGCACCTATCTCAATGAGATAAAATACTCCACTTCCAGGCCCATCTCTAATGTTCTGAGATCACAGAGTCATAGGACCATTAAGGCCATAAGGGACCATTGTGGTCATCTGGTCTGACCTCCTGCACATTGCAGGCCACAGAACCTCACTCACCTACTCCTGTAATAGACCTAGAACCTCTGGCTGAGTTACTGAAGTCCTCAAATCATGGTTTTAAGACTTCAAGTTACAGAGAATCCACCATTTACACTAGTAAACCTGCAAGTGACCCATGCTCCCGCTGCAGAGGAAGGCAAAAAAAAAACCCCAAAAACCCGGGTCTCTGTCAATCTAAGCCAGGGGAAAATTCTCTTCCAATCCCAAATATGGTGATCAGCTGGATCCTGAGCATTTCGGCAAGATCCAGCAGCCAGACACCTGGGAAAGAATTCTCTGTAGCAACTCAGAGCCCTCCCCATCTAGTGCCCCATCACCAGTCACTGGGGATATTTGCTACTAGCAGTTGCAGATCTGCATACAACTGAGGTCAAACGAACAGGCCTGTCATTTCCCAGATCACGTTTTCCCTTTCTTAAAAATAGGTACTATATTAGCCATGCTCCAGTCATAGGGTACGAGCCTCGAGTTTACAGATTCATTAAAAATTCTTGCTATTGGGTTTGTAATCTCATGGGCCAATTGCTTAAATATTCTTGGAGGTCATCTGGGCCCCCTGATTTGGTCCCATGAAGCTGCTTGAGTTTGACTTCCACCTTTGATGTGGTAATTTCTACTTCCATATCCTTATTTCCATTAGCCACCCTGCCACTACCCCAAAGCTTCTCATTACCCTTATTAAAAACTGTGGCAAAGGATTCATTTAGGTGTTGGGCCAGTTTTAGTTCAATTTAGACTTTTGCAAATGATCACCGATTTAATTATAACTAAGTGCAGACCCATAAATAATTCTGGAACGGGACACCTGCCCATGTGTCTACATTATGTGGGTGGGTCTATGATAGCAGGAGCTGGGAACAGGGCCCCAGCATGGGAAAGTCCACCAGCGATAGAGGGTGCTGTAGCATAGTGCAGCCACAACTTAACCGCACCATCTTAAGAGAGTGGCGGGCCTGGGACAAGAGCTGATCAGGAAGTGGACAGCACAGGCTGGGAAATATGGCCAGGGCTGGAGAGGATGTGCTTCCCACCTGCTTCCCCTCCCTGAGCTCTTATGGGTCCCTATTTGTGCATGAAAGCTGCTCCCCCTTCAAAAGCAGAATCTTCAGGAAGGGTAGAAGTAGTAAAAACACTTACCCTTCTTCAGAGCAAAATAACCCCTGGGGCCAAAGTATCACAGAGAGGTGTAATTTATTTGCATGTCTTCGCCCCAGTGAACCTGGCCCGTGCACTGATTTGCCCCGCGTATAAAAGTTCTAGGGACAAACGACAGAGGTTCAAAATGGCTAAGTCTATAATTTTTTTTAAATCAGAAATTCCCTGGTCATCAGTTTTCTAACTCCTAATTCTGTTCCAGGAGAGTTAGCTTTTAGCCCTGTTCACTTATCACACAGAAAAATGAAGGCGATCAATTAAAGTTTCCCCATGCACCCTCTTGGACAGATGGTTGCTCCATTTTAATTAAGAGTATGTATTGGACTGACAGAATTGATGTATCTGACGTGACAGACGTTTTCTGTGTTCATTTAGGTTTTTAATCTTCCGGTCTCTGTAGTATTGCTGGAATTATGCTATTTGCACTGTGCTCTTGGGCAAATGATTCAATACACAGTCAATCGCTCTAATTATTACATTTTTATTATTTGTCGTTGCTGATTTTTGCCATGGTGAATAAGCATTGCAATAGCAATTCACCACCATTACAGAGGTCAAGGTGAGTGGACCTCACTGAGGTCTTTGTGAAAAAGGAGAGAAAATGGGCCAGATTTTTAAAGATTTTTAGCCTCCAAAAGATGTAGATAGGTACGTAGTGCGATTTTCAACTGTGTCTAGACACCTAGCACCCACTGAAATCAATGGGAGTGAGGCACCCATCTCAGATCTTCCACAGGAGTTAGATTTAGGCACTAGGCACCTTTGAAATCCCTTTAGGTGCCAATCTCCACCTTAAGTGACTAAATATTTTGAAAACTCTGACCCAGTGAGTTCTGTTCTTTGATTTACACTCTAGTGGTCTCTTTTTTAAATTAAGTTCAACCATTTGGACCATATAGGTCCATGCTGGTGGAGGAAAAGTCCTCTTTTACCTGGACCAGACCGAGCAGCACCCACCCACGCGTGGAAGTGGTGAAATACTGGGTTTTGTCAGGATACACTGTGGGCATTATGCTAGTCATTCCTTTCTTGGGGGTCTGGGAAGGAATTTTTTCCTCACTGCCAAATTGGCCCAGGTGAAGTAAGTGTGTGTGGGGAAGGGTGTTGCTTTCCCCACAGCAAGTTATGGGGGCTTAGTTGGAGCAAACATGAAACAGGAGTTAGGCTATGATGTTGCACCTCATTATGTAAATGAGGGGTAGATGTCCAGTGCAGGTACTCCATAGGGAAGGGATTCAGTGATCAGATAAAATGGATTGGGAAATTATTTAAAGGTGGCATTCTTTAAAGGAGTGGAAACAGGGGCAGGGATTTCAGGGCTCCTATGACTGGTACAGCAAGGAGCTAACCTTCACTTCTTTAAAATCTTCCCATAACTCTGAGGAACAGTGGATGGTGAGGTCCCAGCAATGGGTTAGCTGGGGACCAGGATAGGTAAGGGGGAGGGGTGATGGAAGTCCCCCAGATATATATAGAAATGCTTATGGAATCACCTGCACTGTACACTTTTATCTGCTGGGTACTCCCAGACATTTAAGAATAAGGTTGCGACCTAATTAAATCACATCCAGTGTCTCCTGTCCTTCTTCTAGCATAGCTGGAGAAATGTACAGGGTTTAATGGAATGAACTGGCTTCCACATCACCTACTTTTACAGAGCAGAATCCATTTTAACAGCATTCTGCTCATGTGCATTAATAGTCCCACAGTCATTGTTTACTTATATGTTACTTCTTATATGCAGTAGCATGCTAATGTCATAGGCAGGCTCAGCAGAATTCAATTTTATGTTTTTAATAATTTCAACAGATAATATCAATGTTTATTTGTAAGCCTTTTTAAAAAAATTTATTGATTTCAATTTTCACAGTAGCAAAAGTTATGGATTTTAAATGATTTCTTTTTGGTTTTTATCTATTTAAATTTTTACAATGGCTGGAAATTATGAACGGTCAAACAATAATTATTTAATGAGAGAAGATGTTGAGGTTCATAAACGTAAAGCTTTATAACCATTACCGCATAAATTGTCAACATCACACGTCAAAATATACGAAGTAACTATCTTTCAATCAGACTCTAAAATGTTCTCAGACAGCACTTTTCTCACCTTGCCTAGCTGTAAATTTTGATTATTATTGATGAAAATATTTTTTCATTGCTTCATGTGTGTATGATGAAATTGATGTTTACCAACATTTACTGATAATAATCTAATCCTTCCAAGCCTGCCATTATAGATGTAGAGACTTATCGGTGGTTTTTCATTTCCCTATAATACAGTAGATATTCATTAAAATATTTGCATTTGCAGCATTTCCATGTTCCCTGATTTTATTGTGCCTCTCCAGATGCTGTTTTGGTCCTTTGCTGATATTAATATCCACATTTTCTCCTTGGGATTTGTTGAATACGAGTCAGTAGCTGCAAAACACCGTATCCAGCTTCTTGCAAATTTGTATTCTCACAACTACTGCAAATTAAGACATATACAGCACTTCCTTATTTCCAATGTTACCAGTACAGAGGGAAATTCAATTCTCACTGTAGATGTTCCGGGTACTTCTTCTGTGTGTATCACAAAGAAGAAAAGGAGAAGGAGGGGAGGAATAGCTCAGTGGTTTGAGCATTGGCCTGCTAAACCCAAGGTTGTGAGTTCAATCCTTAAGGAGACCACTTAGGGATCTGGGGCAAAAACTTGGTCCTGCTAGTGAAGGCAGGGGGCTGGGGCTGGACTCAATGACCTTTCAAGGTCCCTTCCAGTTCTAAGAGATTGGTATACTACCTTTATTACCACTGCAGTTATGAAGATGATTGTAAAGACACAAGGAATGAGAAACACTAGCAATCTTCTGGAGGTCCATAGGACTGGAGGAGAACAAGTAAAAGAATTCCTAAGCCAACATTTTTATCTATAAATATAACATGTTTACTATAGCAGCCCTCACTGAGGCATCAAAGTGCCAGGCCAGTTCCCATTGACTTGAAATCTTTGTCCAGGTGTTCAAATAGGTCATTTAGATCTGCAACACAGACTTTTGCCTTCTCTTTTCCCACATTCTATGATTTCTGGCTTTTTGGTTCCCCTCCTCCCATAGCTCCCATTAGTGTTTTAGTCTTATATTGGGAGCAGGGCCGGCTTCAGGCACCAGCTCAGCAAGCAGGTGTTTGGGGAGGCCAAGGGGAAGGGGTGGCATGTCGGGCTCTTTGGCAGCAGGTCCCTCGGTCCCTCTCAGAGGGAAGGACCTACTGCTGAATTGCTGCTGAAGAAGAAAATGGTGCGGTGGAGCTGCCGCCGATTGCAATCACGGCTTTTTTTTTTTTGGCTGCTTGGGGCAGCAAAAGCCCTTGAGCTGGCCCTGATTGGGAGTCTGGAAGTTAGATAGATCTTGAAGTGTCATCTAAAATTTTAACCTTTTAATATGGAGATATACTTATCTCATGGAGCTGGAAGGGACCTTGAACAATCATTGAGTCCAGTCCCCTACCTTCGCTAGCAGAACCAAGTATTGTCCCTGATAGATTTTTGCCCCAGATCCTTAAATAACCCCCTCAAGGATTGAACTCACAACCCTGGATTTAGCAGGCCAATGCTCAAACCACTGAGTTATCCCTCTCCCTTGTATTAACTCTTCCCATAGCTCATTCCCAAGTTGAGAACATCTAACAAAGAGCACTTGAATAAGGAGTTAAAACTGCAGGATAACTTGCTCATTGAGAACTGCAGTTGCCCTGACACCTGTGAAATAGCATATACAGATAAACACTAGTAACCTCAGAGTCTCCTAAATTTTGTATGGGTAAAAAGTCAAAGCCTCCCATCTGAGGGAAAACAACCCTGGAAATACTTGTAGGAGGCACTGACTGACCATGTCTAAAATAGGAAAGTCTGATATCATTAAGCACAACCTATCTGATTTCAAGGTATTATGGAACGGATCCACAGACCACAGCAATGTCAGGATATTAAATTGCAAGAAAAGAAATTTAGAGGCATTAAGACTCCATTACATACAAAGAGGAAATGTTAAAATCCATGAGGGTGGAAGTAAGCTGGACAATCCTAAAGGACATTGTATTTGTGACACAACCACAATTACTCTGAGAAAAGAAAAATACAAGAAAACCGATGTGACTCCCTGAGGTGCTGCTCAAAAACCTGAAGGTAAAACTATCTGCTTCTGGATATGGAGAAGAAAAAAAGAACCAAATGAATTTTCAAGCCCAAAACAATATGTGCCTGCAAATAATAGCTAGCTCTCATATACAACTTTTCCTTAGTAGATCTCAGAGTGCTTTTCAAAGGTGGTCAGGCTCATTATCTCCATTTTATAGATGGGGAAACTGAGGCACAGAGAGGCAAAATAACTTGCTTAAGGTCACCCAGCAGGCAAGTGGCAGAGCTCAGAATAAAACCCAGCTGCTTTGAGTCCCTGTCTAGCGCTCTACCCACTCATCAACACTGCCTCCCTATCCATGCATGTACAAAATGCTACCCTGGCACACGCTATCAGGTAACTGCAGGCACAGATGATTATTTATGGATGTATGTACCCATCTTCACGGTCACACACGCACAATGGCTGTGCACTTTCTTGCAATCACACCTTCTGTGCTTTGAAAATCTGGATATAGGAATATTCAGAAAAATTGAATATATTCATGTCAAAACGGTCAGATACCATGAGTCATCCTAGGGTTTTCGGAGAGTTAGCTAATGATCTTATCAAATCACTAATTGATTATTTTTGAGAGGTTATGGTGGAGTGGTAGCAGGTGTTTGTGAGGCTGTGAAGCAAATGCAGTGATCTTCAAAAAAGGAGGAAAGAGTGATCCTGGCAATTACCATCAAAGAAGTGTAACATTGAGCAATTTATAAACATTTTCTCTCAACGAAACGTAAGCTTTAGATAGCTATTTGATACTACAGTAACTGTAATAGAGTGTCTTCCCAGTTCCACACACAGATTTAATAAACAGACTCACTCCTCACTTACAAGAGTTCGCCATTAGACATTTGATTCTGTATGAGGAAGATCTGGTCTGCTGAGATGATTCGAAGAATATCAAAGGGAGCCAGTCGCTCAGACTGACATTATCACATGAGTGACCATATTTTGATATTTAAGCTTATACATTCCTTAAGCCTCAGTCAAATTTCTTGACATCGTCAAAAAACCAAGCCATGCTCTTGATGAAAGCAGCTGTCAGTCAGCACCAGGACCTGCCTTTCGAATAGCCATACTTGATCTCAAACACTCTCTCACCTGTACAGCATGATAGATTGAATCAACTCCACTCTTTTTCTCTCAACCTTAGACAAGCCTGTCATCAAAGTGAAGAGATAAAAAAGAATCATAACTCTAATGTCAGATTTGACAGAGAAACCTGTTAGGCAAGCAGCTTTAAACTGTTTCTCCTTTCTACGTATCGAGTGATATCCTGGCACAGTGACAAGAAGTTATCACTGCACTTATTTGTACAATGAAAGAAAAAAAATTACCACTCTTTGCTGGACCTTAGAAACAAAGGATCAGAGAAGACATTTGATGAAACGCTATCACAACAGCGCAGCTTTCATATTAATTCTTACAAAGACCACTGTGAAGAGCCCATAACAAAACATTAAAGGTAACCACCCTAATAAACAGTTAAGTCAAGTTGCTAAGTAAACAGGCTTCTGTAGGCCATATCCTGAATTCCTTACTCAGGCAGAATGCTAAGTAGTGCAGGAATCGGTCCAAAGATAACTAGCTAATGAGAAACTGCAAATAGCTTGTTCATCACAGCTAACACTCCAATTCCTAAGCCTGGAGAAGGGTGGCGAGAATTGGCCCTAAAAGTTGCATATGTAACAGAATTAGATTATGAAATACTGTCAACGCAACTGTTAATCATTCATAGTATCTATGATTATTGGTCCTATATGTGGCCTTTGTCAGAGTTACATTTCTGGGAGATGCAGTTTTAAACACTACCACTTCGCATTTATGCATCATATTTCATCCAATGATTTAACAATGCTGTACAAATGTTAATACTCACAATTCCGCCATCAGATGGGCAAAGAATTATACCCATTTTACAAATGGGTAAACCGAGGCACAGAAGTATTATTAGGCTCAAATCTTAGGAGGTGCTAAACACTCTGGGTTCCTGTTGGTCTGAATGGTAGTTGATGGAATCCAGCATAAGTGACTTGGTCACTCCTGCCCAGTGAATCATGGCCAAAGTTAGCCATTTTGGCTCCTAATCCCCTGTTCTAACTCTTGGACTACACATACTCCTGCAAAATAGTCTGAGACAATAGTTGCTACTAGGTTTGTATTTCAGAATAGTATTGTGTGGCTTTTTGAAATGAAAGCTATCCTATCTCCGAGCACCTTAGGTTACCAGGAAAGACAATACTTTCAATTCCATAAAAGCTACAGAGAGAGAGAAAATTCATGACCATCAGAAAAGGTCTGAGAGTTAATGCCTTTTCCATTTAACTGAATTAAAGCAGAATTCTAACAGAGTGCTGTGCTTCTGTCAGAAACATACAGGAGCAGAAATTGAGTGCATTTTCAGTCATTCCTAAGAAAACCCATTTCCAAAGTTTAATACACAAAAGCAGCATATGTTCTCAATAATAAATGTTTTTTACAATATTTCAGATAGTGAAAGTTATTTCCTTGCATTGTTTTTTAAGATGCAAAAGAGAAAGCAGTTTACAAATAACAAAACTCTATCGCTGAGCTTTATAAAGAGGCCACAAGTAGTTAGTTGTATAGTGGAATTTTCAAAAGACTCTAAGAAGGCAGTCAGATGCCCAGCTCTCACTGACTTACAATGGGCTATATGCTTATCTCCTTTAGGCCTGGCTTACGCACAGATTTTGCAGTGGTAGAACAAATATGTTTGAGGGATGATCTTTCACCAGAATGGTTAAAGTGGTACAACACCCCTAGTGTGGATGTAATTATGTTAGTGTAAAGGTTCCTTATACCAGTGTGGCTAATTCCCCTTCTCATCAAGGAATAGCTATATTAGCAATTAGGTGTTTATATGCTTTTAAAAATTCCTCTATATGCTTATCCGCATCTTTAGGAACCTAAAACACTTTAAAAATCTGGCATTTAGTCTCTCTGAGCCTCAGTTTTGCCTCTGTATAATGGGGATAATAGCAGTGACCCATCTTACAGGAGTATTGTGAGCATAGGTTCTGACTCAGTGGGTGCTCAGGGGTTCAAGAACCCCTGGAGAAAAATAAGGAGTGCTCACCATTCACGGACTGTGGCCCCACCCATGTTCTGCCCCGAGGCCCCACCCACGCTCGGTCTCTTCCTCTGTGGCCCACCTGTACTGGTCCTCTTCCTGCTCCCACTCCACCTCTACCCCTGAGGCACCCATCACTCACTCCTCTCTGTTCCCTCCTCCCATCACTCACCCTTAAGGCAGAAGGGGGCAGAAAGGAGTGAGCAGTAGGCAGGAGGTGCTTGGGGTGGGGGCGAAAGGAGCGAGCAGTAGGTGGGTGGGGCCTCAGGGTCAGAAAGGGGCAAGTGGTGGGAGGGTGGGGAAGCCTCGGGGGCGGGGGGAGAGGAGTGAGTGGGAGGCGCTATGGGGAAGGGGTAGAGAGGAGCGAGTGGCGGGCAGGTGGGGGAGCCTTATGGGAGGAGGCAGAGCAGGCTGGGAAGAGGCAGAGTGGGAGCAGGGCCTCAGGAGAAGAGACCAAGCAGGAGCGGGACCTTAGGGCAGAGTGAAGGTGGAGCACCTACTGGAAAAAACAAGTCAGTGCCTGTGATTGTGAGGATAAATACTAAGCCAGCTGGAGAATGACAATTTCAATTTACAAAGATTTCAAAATTTGGCTTCATTCCAAATCAGAATGAAACCCAAACAATTCCAAATTCCCTGTGAAGGAAAATTCTGAAAGAAAAATAGTTTTGAAAAATCAGAAATGTTTCACTTTGACAAAAATCTAAATATTTAGCTTCAGTTTCCATTTATTTCATTTTATAGTATAGTATAGAATACAAAACACAAGAATTCTCATCCAAAAGTTATTGTAATGAAAAATCCAAAAGTTTCCTTCTGAAAACATTGAAACGGTGCATTTCAACAGTGGTCAAAATTCTTCCCCTCTAGTTTTTCTCCTAAACAAATTTTTGGCTAAATTGAAACAATTTTACGAAGCATTTCAATTTCAACAACACTACATTTTCCAACAGCAAAATGGTTCTATCAAAGTTTTTTCCAACAAACACTAATAAATATGTAATCAACTGTGAAGTACTCAGGTACTACAGTAATGAGGGCCATATAAGTACCTAAGATAGGTTGCATTCCATGTTCTTATATTGAAATCCGTTTGTCTTTTCAGTGTAGGTATAAAGGCTACTCCAGGTGGTCTTCTGTTTTTAAACATTTTCTTCATTTTTTTAGACTAACTTGAATGTATAAAAGGTACAAAATTCAGATTAGCACCTGAAGACGGGAGAAAGAGCTACAGACTGGTGCAAAATCTTCTGAAAAGCAGCTTTAATATCCCTGTGTATTCCAGATTTAAACTTTTGTGCAACTGGAGCTATTGGATGGACACCATCCCTCAGCCCATTACCTCAACTACATATAGGAGTCTTCAGGGTGAGAGCTCTGTGTTGATGCTATTGCCAAGTTAGGGAGCACTCACACAGATATGCAGCCCATGACCCATGGTCCCTATGTCAGGTCATATTGTAGCCCACTGCTTTTCCTGAACTAGAAGGCCTGCAGGATAGTGTCTCCTCAATGTTTTACAGGTACCAGGATAGGAGTGACCTACTTCTACCCCATACTCTGATTATTGCCTGCTCATTTTCTGGCAAATGACTTTGTGCACCCCCATAATATTCTAAATGTTTCTCTATTTTAACTTTATTTTTATTGGGTTTTTTTTACAAACTTTACACACACATGTGTATATATATATATAATTATAGCCATATATATTATATATAATTATTATTATTATGCCCTTATAAAAATAATTATGCACCTGGAAAGGAGGAGAGACTGGCAAAGCACCAACACTTTGTTCTTCACAGAATTTCCAGACTGGAAATCATGTAACATATACTGGCTTGGTAGAATTTGATTTTTATTGATACCACTGTTTATTTTTAAGCATTTTTGTTCTATTTTTAGCAATTTAAATTTTCACAATTTCAGGAAATTATGGGGGATTAGACAATCATTATTTAAATCTTTATAACTGTTAAAACATACTGTCAACATCATGTCAAAATTTAGCCTTAAATCAAACTCTTATAAGTTCTCAAGCAGCATTTTTCTGACTTTGTTGATATGTAAATTTTTATGATCATTGATGGAAATATTATTAGACAGTTTGTGCGTGTACAGTGAAATTGACACATGAATATTTTCCAATAAAAATCTAATCTTTCCATGCTTAAACACAAAGTAGCAGATTAGTTGTATGAGCATGGGATCCATAAGAAACACTCTGTTCAAACTCCATCATTTGGAATTTTATTTGGCTGGTTTAAACTGGGCTCCAATATCCTCATACATTATGAGGAATTAGAAGCCACAGTGCTAGAGCTGAGATATTCAAGTCAGGGTCTTCAATGCAATCTCTTGCAAATGATAGGGAATGAGAGTTCCATTACTCTGTTTTACAAAGGATCCCTAATACAAACACCTTAGAATATAGTACATAAACAGTTAAACAAAAATCTAATATGGAGGTTGTGATAGGTGTGAATTTTCACAACTGTCTATTTAAAGGAAGACCCTGAACTTTTCCAGGTTCCCAATCCCTACAGACCTAGCTAGAATCATTTAATAGATAACAGTATAAATAGTACAGAACCATTAAATACAAGATGAACAGCAAGCCTAGCAGTATCTCAGTCAGATACTCTCTCTCTACATCCTATGTAGCAAACATTATTAACCTGTAGCGGATCTGGGACATGGACATCACTATGAATAAGAATGAATATGCCTAGGACCCCATTCTAGCCATCCTGTTTTAATGAACCCTTTATTTGCTGAGGGATAAGTGTGAACAAGCAGATCAACACTCTCTTGGATAAATTTCACATCTGACCTGTGAAATGCAGGTCACTTAGCAAGTATGACACACAATACTTCCTAAGACCCAGAGAAGAAAGGTTATTCCTAATGTGACATAGCAGCTAAGCCACAGGAAGCTCTTTAAATATTATTCCAGTTTTCCTGAAATAAATGTTTTAGTTTCATTCCTGCTGTGAATTTTTACCTTACACTTCTGAATTTGAGCCACAATTATCTTATCTGCAAGGTGATTAAAAAGGACATTCTATTTTCTTCTCTTCATACCCTGAAAAAGCTGCCGTCTTTCCAGAGCTCCCTAGAATGTTCATCTCTCATTACCAACCACGTCTAAACATGTGTTTTTATATATGCACGCTTTGGAACAACATCAGGAACATCCTGTTTTCCCCAGGCACCATCTTCATATGCTGAGTTGTCCTTGATGGCATCATGGCCCAAACTTGCAATTCTACATCCTTGATTATGTTGTTCTGTTTACTAACTTCTTCCATATTGACTATCTTTTTCCCCACAGTGCTATTTTTGACATCATACTAGATCAAATCCTTTCCTTAGTTACACTGTGGTGGCATTATGGGATTATATGGGTGTAAACGAAGGCACAATTTAGCCCACTGCATGTAAATTTATACGGACCTCGAGTTAAATCCATTTTATCTCTTATATCTCAAACACAAGAGGATTGCAAGTTTCAGACTCGCATAACTAGATTTCACTTTGAAATGACAAAGAAAATATTACTACAAGGGATGTGCAAAACTCAACTTTTTCATTTCATATTGGTTCACTTGAACATCTTTTGTTTAATCTCTACCGTTATGACCATCAGTGAATGGAGCAGAAGACAATGTGATTTTGTGAAAATGCTAGATATTTTGTGGCTTTAACTTGAGTTTATGCTTACGTATGGAATAGAAGCCCACCATGTCCAACCATGAGTATATAACTAGACTGCTAATATGAATGTATCTTATCTGAAAGCAATTTTACCTCCAGGCCAGAAGACTGTAGAATCCAGTACCCCTTCCTGGAACAGCTGTCATACTCAGTACACTAGTGCAGGAAAGCTGCATATCTTAAGCCAGCCTCCAGTTCAAGGCACACACAATATGTTTGGTGTCTTCATGAAACTGATTTTGTATTTTTGCAGGTTGGACTTTTTTCATAATGCTCATATCCAATAAATGTAATATCAATGAGTTCCACATCCTCAAATTACTATACTGCATAAAATAACAAGCATGGTACTCAAACATATAACCTACACCCCCAGAGCTGACAGGGCTACCTGCTAAACCATATATCAATTTAGTTACAACCTGAGGGCTAGGCATATTCATATTTAGAGGACTGACTGACTTTATGGTCCCTAGTGCCTGCCAGACCAGTGAACAAATGAGCAGTGGCCTGGTGGCTCATGCTGGGCCCACTGCAAACTTCATTTACAGTGTCTCTCACCTCCATGAAGAGAAAGAGTCATTGCACACCTCTAATGCATTCAACTCCTGACCTACACTATCTCTTCTACTCTGTCTTTCAATCCTTAGTAGATTCTCTCATGTAGGCCAAATTACAATGGGATATTGTGATACCAGCAAGTGTCCACTAAGCACTAGCCTGAGACCAAAACACTCGTTTTCATTTGAGCCTCAACTCTGGCTCTGAAACCAGGCATCCATGGGGAAAACATTTGTGCATTGGCCACCAGACTAGATACACATGCCCTTAGGAATTGCATTTCTGGTGCCCCAATCATCATTGCCTTGCACTGTGTAGACATTCACACCAGTGCAAGGTGGGTGTAAATGCTACCATTCTGGTATGCTTGTGTTCTATACCCACTTTCTTCTTGTGTGAATGTCTACACAAGACGTGGGACAATGATGAATTAGGCCTGTGTTTCTTTGTTGGATGCATGAGACAGGTTCTGAATGTGAAAACTTTAAGTGCCAGATGCACTGCTTGTAGAACATCAAGATGTCAGAACCACAAATTCAAACTGTCTGGCTTTTGGAACTGCTTCACACAAAACTACTTTCTTGCCACCCACCCTTCAAACATGCTCAGGTGCTGGCATTTTCAACCAGACTAATTAACAAACACTATGGAAATGAAATCACATGACCTTACCATGGAGTTCAGTAAGCTCCTAAATTGCCGCAGAGTACAGCAACATAGCTCATAAAATCTTGCTAGGTATTGTAGCAATCACTTTATAACAACAATTTAAGTGAAACAAATAACATGAAAATGCAACACAAATGCGATAATTATTCTAGTTTACGTGAAAACAAAGGTACATTAACGCTAAATCACCTTCCCAAGTCCACTGACTCTCAACAGCTTCCCTGCTCCACAAATGTGCTTTCAGCATTCAGAAGGCATGTAAATTTTATTTGAAGTTAGCATTCTCTTAAAGAGACTTTTTTCAGCCCTCCATTCAATTTCTATAGGGAAGTGGCCCTTTTAGAAGGCCCCAGCATACAGGGCCGGTGCAAGGATGTTTCGCGCCCTAGGCGAAACTTCCATCTTGTGCCCTTCCCCGTCCCTGAGCCCCCGCCCTGAGGCGCCCTCCCTGCGGCAGCTCCCCACCCTCCGCCCTGAAGCACCCCCCCCCCGCCCCAGCTCACCCCTGCTCTGCCTCCACACCTAGCACGCCGTGGCTGCTTCACTTCTCCCGCCTCCCAGGCTTGCGGCACCAATCAGCTTAGGCGCCGCAAGCCTGGGAGGCAGGAGAAGTGAAGCAGCCACGGCGTGCTCGGGGTGGAGGCGGGGCAGGGGTAAGCTGGGGCAGGGAGTTCCCTTGTGTGCCGTCCCCCACCCTTACTTGCTGCAGGCGGCCCTCCCCGCGCTCCCCTCCCCCAGCTCCCTCCGCCTAAATGCTGGCAGCGACTGAGGTGGCCAAAGATCCGGCCGCCACGGTCACTGCCGAAGAAAATGCCGCCCCCCAAATCCTAGTGCCCTAGGCGACCGCCTAAGTCACCTAAATGGTTGCACCGGCCCTGCCAGCATACTCCGGGAAGGAGGGATTCAGCTGCAGTAGGAGATGCCAGCAATACTTTTGCCCCAAATCTCCTGAAGAGCCAGGAATTGAAGAACAAATGGTGCCAGTAGCATTGCCTCTCCCCCGACCCAACAGCCCCAGATGCCCCAGTGACATCATCAGCATCAGATTCTGTGGCCTACTTTATGGTGTTCGTTGACTCATTGGTAGATGGGTGAGAGGAGGGTAAGTAACTAAGTGGATGGTTAGGTTATGAGCAGAGGCTGGTGGTACCTTTGCAAACCCAGACCTCACATACATCAGAGTGTACATTCTATGTTTGCTTAGTGAACTCTGTCCAATTGCACCTGCCACCTGCAGGGACTCAACCCTGCCCCTGGTCAGCAGCAGGGAATGTGCAAAAAACTTCAGAGGCCTGGCTGCTCCCCTGGCCTCAGGAAGCCAACACCTTAGCGGGACGTGAGTGTATGAGGACAGAGAGGCACTGTCTGAGGGAATGTGGGGATATTTTTTAAAAGCGCTGATAATGTTTAGTTAGGATGTTGTCATTTACATGAAGGGGGAACAAAAATATCCATTAATTACTTAACATGCAAATAGGCAGTAAGCCCAGAACACACAGTTATGGCTTGACAGGGAACGTTTTTAAATGATGATTTGGAGTCATCAACCTGTGCACAGTGTCAGGGGGCGTTGCTCTTCTCCGACCTTCTCCCCACAGAAATAGCAAGGACTCCAGCGGTTATGCCTTCATTCTATCCTTTCATTTTACGGCCCCTCCACCGTTTTCCCAACAATCCCCATGCAACAGTCTGTTTGCAGCACCAGCAGCACTTTTTGGCCCTCTCCCCAGGGGTTGAGGGGAACAGAGGTCTCTCTCCCATGAGGCCTCTAGAATTGGGCTCAACTAGCCCTGGTCCCCTCTCTCCCCTTTTGGCATTTCCTGCCTGCCTTTTTATCAGCCTTGGGATGATGGTCTAATTGGCTCCTTATTCCATCCACCCAGCCTCATTGTCAAATTAACTCTGTCAGCTTTCTGGGCTGGGGGACTAATTAACAACTGAGTGATCAGAGTGCAGGCTCACCTGTTCACACCCTGCAGTTCTAAAGGAATACAGAGATTTTTGTTGTTGTTTTTGATTAAACTGTACTATTTGACTAAAACTCTTAGAAATTAAAGTATTTTGGCGTTATGCTTGCCAACAGACTTAATTTAACAGAATAGTAGAGTTATAGCTACAGCTCACTATATATATTTTTCTCTCTCTTATAGAGAAATCTTCAAAAAAAATATTAGATACAGAGCACAAACAATTTGAAAAGTAGTTATTGGATTTCTAATGATGGGATGGATTGTTGTAGTATTG
This sequence comes from Mauremys mutica, assembly GCF_020497125.1. Taxonomy (NCBI): domain Eukaryota; kingdom Metazoa; phylum Chordata; order Testudines; family Geoemydidae; genus Mauremys; species Mauremys mutica. The sequence goes on from NC_059073.1 coordinate 277,158,346, forward strand.
AGGAGGTTTGTCACATATTATTCCAAACTGAGACAACCGTGCTTCCATGCTGTAACTGAAGAGTTGTTCCACTCAATGCTGTTGAAATTTATGCACTTGCATTTTGAAAAAAATTGTCAGTGTTGACAACAACTCTTTGAACAGGGTGTGTGTTGCTTTTTTACACTGAACATCTCAGGCTCTACACACCAGAAAAAAAAAGCTACAATAGATTAAAATAATGGCCATGCAGCCCTAAGCTCACCTTTTGCATTTGAATATCTGAATTGGCTATGTTATAATTGCCCAAATGCTGACCTTAGTTACAACCATGAAACCTCACTCAACAGGATAGCGTAGATGTAACAGAAGTTAGATTTAGTCCAGTTTGTGGTACACAGAGTTTATGCCTTTCAATCTGCCCTTTCAAAGTTGTTCCAATGTGTAAGGTATTCCTGGAAGAATTTAGCATGTTACTAAGCACTTCATGAATTGTTTTATCTTGCTGCTTCCATGGTACACCCCACACCTTGAATAGTGCACACGGTTCCAGTTGCTCCATCTCAAAAAAGATACATTAGAATTGGAAAAAGTACAGAGGACAACAGAAATGATTACGGGAACAGCTTCTATATGAGGAGAGATTAAAAGACTTGGACTGTTCAGCTTGGGAAAGAGGTGACTAAGTGGGGATATGGTAGAGGTCTATAAAATCAGAAGTAGGGATCACCCAATGAAATTAATAGGCAGCAGATTTAAAACAAACAAAAGGAAGTGCTTCTTCACACAGTGCAGAGTCAACCTGTGGAAACGTTGCCAGAGGATAGTGTGAAGGCCAAAACTATAACTGGGTTCAACAAAGAATTAGACAAGTTCATGGAGGATAGGTTCATCAATGGCTATCAGTCAAGATGGTCAGGGACACAATCCCATGCTCTGGGTGTCCCTCAACCTCTTTGTGCCAGATCCTGGGACTGGATGATGAGATGGATCACTTGATAACTGACCTGTTTTGTCCATTCTCTTTTATGCAAATAAGTGATGGTCACATCAACACCACCCTATACCGAAAACCTACCGACCGCTATGCCTACCTTCATGCCTCCAGCTTCCATCCCGGACACACCACAAGATCCATTGTCTACAGCCAAGCACTGAGGTACAACCGTATCGGCTCTAACCCCGCAGACAGAGACCAACACCTAGAAAATCTCCACCAAGCATTCTCAAGACTACAGTACCCACACGAGGAAATAAGGAAACAGATCAACAGAGCCAGACGTGTACCCAGAAGCCTCCTACTGGAAGACAAACCCAAGAAAGAAACCAACAGGACTCCACTGGCCATCACATACAGTCCCCAGCTAAAACCCCTACAACGCATCATCAGGGATCTACAACCCATCCTGGACAATGATCCCACACTTTCACAGGCCTTGGGTGGCAGACCAGTTCTCGCCCACAGACAACCTGCCAACCTGAAGCATATTCTCACCAGCAACTGCACACCGCACCATAGTAACTCTAGCTCAGGAACCAATCCATGCAACAAACCTCGATGCCAACTCTGCCCACATATCTACACCAGCAACACCATCACAGGACCAAACCAGATCAGCCACAACATCACCGGTTCATTCACCTGCACTTCCACCAATGTAATATATGCCATCATATGCCAGCAATGCCCCTCTGCTATGTACATCGGCCAAACTGGACAGTCTCTAAGGAAAAGGATAAATGGACACAAATCAGACATTAGGAATGGCAATATACAAAAACCTGTAGGAGAACACTTCAACCTCCCTGGCCACACAATAGCAGATCTTAAGGTGGCCATCCTACAGCAAAAAAACTTTAGGACCAGACTTCAAAGAGAAACTGCTGAGCTCCAGTTCATCTGCAAATTTGACACCATCAGCTCAGGACTAAACAAAGACTGTGAATGGCTTGCCAATTACAGAACCAGTTTCTCCTCCCTTGGTTTTCACACCTCAACTGCTAGAACAGGGCCTCATCCACCCTGATTGATCTAACCTCGTTATCTCTAGCTTGCTTCTTGCTTGCTTATATATACCTGCCCCAGGAAATTTCCACCACTTGCATCCGAAGAAGTGGGTATTCACCCACGAAAGCTCATGCTACAAAACGTCTGTTAGTCTATAAGGTGCCACAGGATTCTTTGCTGCTTCTACAGAACCAGACTAACACAGCTACCCCTCTGATACAAGGAAGTAAAGTTTGGGCTGCAACAATGTTTAATTGAAATCCATATATATACCCACTAGATGCCAGGACTCAATAAGAAAATAGCTGCCATACTCATCCACAGAAGAAAAGCTCTTCTAGAGAGTATTTCCAGAACTGATAATTCATCCATTGCTGCACCGCATTGATGTCTGGGAGCCATAGATCTTTGTATGTCCTCTGTTACTGGTGCTATCTTGGAATTCAAGCAAACTCCAAAAGGGTGTAGTAACAGGGGTTCTCAAACTGGGGGTTGGGACCCCTCAGGGAGTTGCGAGGTTATTACATGGGGGGTTGCAAGCTGTCAGCCTCCACCCCAAACCCCGCTTTGCCTCCGGCATTTATAATGGTGTTAAATATAAAAACAAGTGTTTTTAATTTATAAGGGGGGTCACGCTCAGAGGCTTGCTATGTGAAAGGGGGTCACCAATACAATAGTTTGAGAACCACTGGTGTAGTGTTTCTCTGTGGCCAAGAAAACAAAGCTTTCAGCTTCAAGAATGTGAACTGCTGTTGCAGAACATAAAAATGGTTATACTGTATCAGACCAATGGTCCATCTAGCCCAGTATGTGCCAGATGCATAAAAGAGAATGGACAAAACAGGTCAGTTATCAAGTGGATCCATCTCATCATCCAGTCCCAGGATCTGGCACAAAGAGGTTGAGGGACACCCAGAGCATGGGATTGTGTCCCTGACCATCTTGACTGATAGCCATTGATGAACCTATCCTCCATGAACTTGTCTAATTCTTTGTTGAACCCAGTTATAGTTTTGGCCTTCACACTATCCTCTGGCAACGTTTCCACAGGTTGACTCTGCACTGTGTGAAGAAGCACTTCCTTTTGTTTGTTTTAAATCTGCTGCCTATTAATTTCATTGGGTGATCCCTACTTCTGATTTTATAGACCTCTACCATATCCCCACTTAGTCACCTCTTTCCCAAGCTGAACAGTCCAAGTCTTTTAATCTCTCCTCATATAGAAGCTGTTCCCGTAATCATTTCTGTTGTCCTCTGTACTTTTTCCAATTCTAATGTATCTTTTTTGAGATGGAGCAACTGGAACCGTGTGCACTATTCAAGGTGTGGGTGTACCATGGATTTATATGGTGGCATTATGGCATTTTCTGCCTTATTATCTATCCCTTTCCTAATGATTCCTAACATTCTGTTAACTTTTTTGACATCTGCTGCACATTGAGTGGATGTTTTCAGAGAATTATCTGTAATAACTCCAAGATCTCTTTCTTAAGTGGTAATAGCTAATTTAGACCCCATCATTTTGTATGTATAGTTGAGATAATATTTTCCAATGTGCGTTACTTTGTACTTATCAACTTGGAATTTCATCTGCCATTTTGGTACCCAGTCATCCAGTTTAGCGAGATCCCTTAGTAATTCTTTGTAATTAGTTTTGGATTTAACTTTCATGAGTAATTTTGTAGCATCTGCAAATTTTGCCACCTCAACATTTACCTGCTTTTCCATCTCACTTATGAATATGTTGAACAGCACAGCCACAGTACAGATCTTTGGGGGACCCTGCTATCTACCTTTCTCTATTGTGGAAACTGACCATTTATTCCTACCCTTTGTTTCCTATCTTTTAACCAGCTCCTGATCCATGAGAGGACCTTCCCTGTTATCCCATGACTGCTTACTTTGCTTAAGAACCTTTGGTGTGGGACTTTGTCAAAAGCTTTCTGAAAGTCTGAGTACACTATAACACTGTATCACCCTTGTCCACATTTTCAAATGTCTACTATATTCATCTGTGTGTCTGAGTGATAATTCTTTTCTTTACTATAGTTGCAACCAATTTGCCTAGTACTGAAGTTAGGCTTATTGGCCTCTAATTGACAAGATCACCTCTGGGATCTTTTTCAAAAATCGGCATCACATTAGCTATCCGCCAGTCATTTGATACAGAGACTGATTTAAGCGATAGGTTGCATACCACAGTTAGTAGTTCTGCAAAGTCACCAAATACCAACAATAACAAAATCATCAGTGGCATCTCTCATGGATTTGAAGCAAAGGAGATCCTGCTAAAACATACAGGACATCCTTTCAGTCACGGCACCTCAGACACAACCGCACATGTCTCTGCAAGCCAACTGAAGGACGGACCGATGTTAGTGTTACGCAGGGAAGTGAAGAAGCAGGGCCGCCGCAGACATGTTCTCATTCCTGCCTACATAATGACTGTATAGTCACTGGACTCTAATGCAACCTCACTACACTCCCATCCCTGTCCATCATGTTTCTCAGAGGGGCAAGCACCGAATTGCAGCTTCAGATTTTAATAACTTAGACATAGGTTAGGGGTTTGTTACAGGAGTGGGTGGGTGAGATTCTGTGGCCTGCATTGTGCAGGAGGTCAGACTAGATGATCATAATGGTCCCTTCTGACCTTAAAGTCTCTGAGTCTATAAGTCAGTGATTACTAACCCTATACACCATCGGGAGCCCTCCTCCCCAGTGTACTCAGCAATGCTTCCACATGTGGGAGGAGGAGATTGCTTTCTGCAATATGCACAGCAGGGCTTCCTTGCTCCAGAAGGACTCTCGTAGCTTCTGCTGTATCAAGCCCAAACTGTCTCTCTCACTTCTGTTGCTAGGATTTCCCAGGATGATGGTAATACATATGCAGCATGGGACAAAGGAGATCTCTATTATCTATCTATATCTTTTCCTTGTGGTCCTGATTCAGCAAGGTACTTCAGCAAGCACATCTATAGCTTCAAGCACACAGGTAGTCCAACTGACTACTCACATGCTTAAAGTTATGCATCACCATGCTGAATCAGCGCCTAAAGTTACCTGCAGTAACTTAAGTCTATTATGGATGAAATCCTGTCTCCACTGAAATCAATAGGAGTTTACCATTGACTTCCATGTGTCTAGTAGCTCAACCCAGATTCTACCGCCCTACTTCTTCTATTCATGACAGAATCTGGCCTTACATATTTTCTTCTTTTTTAATTTATGAAGCTCCTTCATTCATTGCATTCTTTTGAGAGAAGCCCAAGACCGAGCACCAACAAAACAAACTGCTTCACAAGTGGGTTCAAAGACAGGGGTGGGGGTGGGGGAATAAATGAATAAAAACAAATCACACATTTTCAGAGGATAGGATCTTCTTCCATGTACGTCTTCAAAAATGTGCTGATTAAGTGACTTATCTCCCAACTGCAAAGTTTAATGAAGCTGACATTTCTTCCCCTCCAATGTTCTGCTGTCAGACTAAAACCTTTCAACTTATAATAGATATGTATGGTAATAGATATCTGAACGAAAGATCAAACAGACATTAAGCACCGCAAAAAGAACCTGCTAAAAAGATGAAGTCACCCTCTAATGACATTATTATGACATACAAATTAAAAGAAGAACCAGTAAAGAGGATGATAACGCTATTGTGTTACTCAGGTATTTTACCAACAAAATGAAGTTACTCACTTTCTATATCTATCCACTCAACTGACTGATATTCTCAGGATAAAGTATACATGGAAATACATTTTTCTTCAACATTAAGAAGAAAAATATCACCAAACAAACTATATCTCTGTTTGGGGTTGGTATATAGTATCAGATGAACACTGTTTTTCAAGTGTTTGATCCTGTGCCTCAGAAAACTATAAAACACCATAAACCAAAATTAAAAACTTCTCCAGCAGTCTATATACAGTAGGTTCGAACTGAAAACCCCTGAGGAGGGGATAATTATTACTTTGTTGTAAAGCAGATGCATTTTTGGAAGCAGATGCATGCAAGGTAACCTGACTTTGGGAAACCACATTTGAAGCAAATATTTATTTGTATAACAAACCGAACACTTTCTACCAACCTATTAAGTAGATAAGATTAACTCAAACCTTTATTATGACACTTCACAGGTAAACTGAAATAAAATTTCAGTTGCTACAGTTTCAGTGGCTCTTCAACTATTCAACCACAGCATTTGGGTCCAGCTAGCTGAGAGCCAGGTCATAATCCTCCATCAGTAAAACTGACAAGAGAGGGACAGAGGGAACCTTGAGACAAGGCTTACAGGGTAATTCCTGAGTACTAGGCAGTTGTGAAGAACACAAAATATGTGGCCTCTGAACCTCACAGATCTGGGAAACGCCTACCCAGTAGATCCAGGAACCTTCACTTATAGAGACAGCCTGCGTTACCACTGGCAGCAGTTCCCTTAGGAGATGGGCTGCTGTGGACATGACCCATCACACTTCCAACCTACTCTCTTCCTACAAGGAGAGGATATCATAGATCAGGAACTAATCAGCTTCTAGCAAAGCAGAGACACATGCTGACCAGAGTGCTGTTTCCTACCCACATTCCCTGCGGCACCTGTACTTTGTCTCCCACAAGCCATGAAATCATAACTCCATGAAGTTGCTACAGGCTCCTGGGAAATGGAGGAACTATTTCCCCTTTTGACTGCTTTGGGGAGGAGATGGGTTTCCCCACAGCATTGTACTTCTATTAGCTGCTTGAAAGATAATTTTATGCACAATTCAACTCCTAGAGATTACTAAAAATGGCTTCAAAGGGGCTATATTTATTTTGTTTAAAAGACTCCAGATTATGTGTGCTCAGTTTGCATGTAAAGGTGTTTTTCTAACCCTTTTAACTCAACCTGGGATCTGACAGTAAAGCTGGGTTATTTCCATATGGGTATCACCAACAGTAATGAGGAGTCTGCAAACCACATTCTGCCTTCAACCCCACTGTATTCAGAGTATGCCATCAGGAATACCTGCCCAACCCTATTGTCTTCAGTGGGTTTGATTAAGTGTAACTGATTGGACCTGAGTGAAAAATTCTGTTGATGCATGAGGAGGAATAGAATCCAGCTTATGCTCTCCTAGCTGTGTTGGCTTTCCGGGATGAACAGGAATAAATAATAGTAAACAATATTTTGGTCTATAAAGCTGTGACTGAGTAAACCCACATAAGTATCTGTGTGAGAAGATATGATTCTGACACTCACTTTTCAGAGTAGAACAGCCCTTTAGATAGATATACAGCAATAAAACACATTGACCTTTACTAACAAAGTATTCCTTTCCTTTAGTAAAGAGAAGGATTTTGTTCCCTAGTCATTAATACACTGCTTTGCATCTAGCTGATTTTTTTCTGCCCTCATCTGCCAGCAATAGATTAACTGGTCTACTGATCTAGCTTTCCACAGTTCCTTTGGAATCTAATAGCTAAAGCTTCCTTAGGCTCACTTTGAAGAAGTTGACTTCATTTGACCTTACCTGACACAGTAACAGCGTCATGTCCACATGGCAGTAAGCATCTGTTGATAGTTTTGTTGATTTATCTAAACCATGCATATTACTGCTGTTAGATTTGGTTTAGCTCCCGGTGTTTGCCCGTAGAAAATACAGTCATAATTCTCAGGTTATGATCAAATAAGAGGCACGGTGTAAATAATCGCTTTTAAAGCCACAGCAGACCATTCGGGGTTCAATGCTGCAAAGATCAATGCACATGTTTAACATTAAACTTAAGAGTACTCCCACTGAGTGCAGTGGGACTAGTTGCATGCACAAAGGTAAGCAGGTGTATAAATCTTTAGAAGCCCAGAGCCTTGCAATTATCATGCACTAGACCTAAGCCAGGATATTTTACAAAAGAAAAATCAGAAAAAGATCACTGCATTCCTATAAAGATCTGATACCTGGAAAATCATGCTTACTTAGGGTATGTCTACCCTACAAGTGCAGCACTCCAGCAACATCGCTGTTGTTGGTATTGGTCCTGCTTTGAGCAGGGGGTTGGACTAGATGACCTGCTGAGGTCTCTTCCAACCCTAATATTCTATGATTCTATGAGTCTATAAATACTTACTAAAGTAACAGAAGGGATTTTCCTATCACTGTAGCAAATCCACCCCCTTAAGAGATGGTGGCTATTTCAACAGAAGACTTCTTCCATTGATCTCACTGCGTCTACAGTGAGGGCAGGCTGGCCTAACTATGTCACACAAGTTGTGAAATTTTGGGAAGTGCTAATGTATAATTACCACATTGGTGAGGAGAAGTTAATTATTAATAGAAATCTTCATATACACCTGTGACAATATTTGAATTCAATGGGCCAAATTTACTGCTATAAACAACCAGCAAACGTGTATTTACATCAGCAAATGAGTGTAGAATTTGTCTCACTACCTTGCTGACAAAGCAATATGTGGAGCTGAATTCTCCAGCCCCTTGGCCCTTCTGTAATCATTTACACCTGTGCACAGTGAATGTAAAATATCATGAAATCAGAAGGATGGTGAGACACACCAGCTTTGCACTTTTAGAACATATGTGAATGACAACACAAGGTAGAAGAGGATCTGACCCTTTATCTCGTAACAACAGAAGGCCTGATTCTCTTGTCACTGACACGGGTGTAAATGAGAAGCGACTGTATGGAAGTCAGCCGAGTCACACAAGTGTACAACTGCCATAAGTAAAAGCAGACCAAGGCCCAAAGTCCTTATCCATGGCACTTTAAAAGTATTATTCTAGCCACCAGAGGGCTCACATTTTTCCTATTAATTCAAAAGAAATATTTTTGAGAATGACTAAGCATTAGTAACATTTTGAAGATAAAGGCTGTACAGTTCAAACAAAATATGTTCCTACCAAGCCCGGCCTGCATGGGAAACAACATGACAATCAGTACTTACATTACATAATGTGTTCTGTTTCTTTCATTGTTTAATTGCATTGAATGCACCCATTGCAACAGAGTCTGGAAGCCTCACAGTCAATTAAACAAACAAACAAACAAACAGATCTTCAACAACAACAAAAGGAGTGTTGTTTATATAGTTTCATTGAATGCAGGGTGTTTGGGGGTGATTGTAATTAAATCTAAATGATTCATTTGGCATGGGGGGGAATTATGAAGTGCTTCCTAATAGGACTTGAATTTATCACTAGATTACACAGTGGAGGTGATTAATGTTGAATGAGATTTGCAGGTATTATTTTGGACGCCAGAGAGTTACCGTATTTTTTCATTAGTGCAACAGAAATGGAGAGACTGTAGAGGAAGGGAAAAGTCACTTAAGAAAACAAAATGTGTGAAAGTAACAAAGTTCTACAAAACTCATTCCCCTTGGTAATGCCAAGATCTACCTGCATGTGCAATCTCATTAAAATAAGATTCAAGTGACTGTATTTAGCAAAGAAAAATAAGAATTTTCTACTCTGACTTCAGTACAACCACTCTGTATTTACCCTGGTGTAAATGACATCAGCATGTGGCCCATTGGCTATAAATTCCACATATATGGGACACCTATCACAGTAATTTTTTCCATGCGATGTTAGTTTGAGTAAGTTTGTTTTAAATATATATATATATGATTTCAAACAGTGTGGTATTGTCAAGGCAAAACCCCAGATTCCAATACATGTTTAATCCTGTCGAGCTGGTAATGGCGTGCTCCTTCCTAACTTGGCTTCGATTCACTACCGTGACTCTCAACTCTCAAGCAATACATGATTCATCTCAATGCTATTTAGGGAAGGACTCACAATGGCTTTGATAAGTCAAATGATGGTCAGATATTTTTCTTCCAACTCATTAATTTTCCCAAGAAACAATGGGCCAAATCCTTTGGCCAGTTACACCACTGAAGTTGATGCACAGGTTGGATGGCATGCTACAGCAACTCTTAACATACATTGGAACTAAGCACCTCTTAATCATGAACAGGTTTGCACCATTTGGTTTGTGTTCTCCGAAATCCTTTTACAAGACCCCTCAAAACCATCCTTGAAACATTAACAAAACAAACTCCTGCACATTAACCTGTAGCTTGAGCAAACTTCACCTGGGATAGTTTACTTAGTGCCAAATCCTGGCATGACATGGAGTCCTCGGCGTCTCAGTGTTCCACAATAAGCACCACAGTCATTGAGACTAACAAGAAAACTGAAGCCCCACAACTGCCTGAGATGACTGTGTTAGCTCCTAGGTGACTGCCATGCCTTTCCTTCCCAGGGCTACATATCATGAATCTGGTTCTTCCCTGCCCCATCGCTGTCATGTATGGCAGTCAGCTGTGGAGGGAAGCTGTCAGAGGAGGCAGTGCCTCTTGGGAGGAGTGGATTTCTCCCATGCTTGGCAGTCAGTGTTGGGAAGACTGAACTGGTTATGTGGCCAGAAGAGGGAGCTCCAAAATGGTCCAGAATATAACCCAACCATTCTGCTTCTTCTATACATGACTCAGTGAGCCCCACACTCCACTCTCTTCAATTTTATGTATATTTTTGCTGCTTAGGGAATTTTATGTTCCCACCCTGCTGGCGCTATATGGCTCAAGGGCTGTGCAAGAGAGAGGCACAGGATCTGACATAGGCTTCTCAGGTGTAGAAACAGAGCTTGTCTGCATGAGCTCCAAATTTCTACCATCCTTCCACACTGGACCTGACCTGCTCAGGATTGCACAGCCCACTTTCACGGTAATAAGAGACTGCCACATACCATATGGTCTTGACATGCCTCATTCTGTTCTCCCTGCGGGTACTATTGGAAATGGCATTATTCACTTCCTGCCCTAAACTGCTCTGTGAGGCTGCTGTGCGCTGTTAAACAATAGTGACATTTTTCTACAAAATTGTCTTCACTCCCGCGGTAGGCAATGTAATCTGCAAATACTATGCATATAAGCCCTGATCCTGCAAACATGCATAACTGTATATTGATTTCAATAGGGCCACTTAGATGAATACACTTATGCATGTGCTTAAGTTTTTGCAGGATCAGAGCCATAGTTTGTACAGTCAATGTTTGGGACGAAAGGTGCTACATACATTTAATATCATTGTCGTTAAGACATTGAAAATGATGAAAACTATATTTTTACTTCAAGTCAAGGAGACTAGTCATGAAGAAAGGTACTATTCCATAAGAACCAAGTGCATCAGAATCTGCCTCCTTATAATGAAGACATGACAGCTACTCCAACGCTGTTGGGTTCAGGATTATTCAGAAGTTTCAGTTTTTATTTTTAATAAGATATTGACCTTCTAGACTTTGTACGATACATTAGAATTAGGACACTTATTGAGAAACCTAATATAATATAAAATCTCAATATTTAATAAATTGAAATGAATTAAATTTCAATCTGTTTTTCTTTTCTTTTCACTACTTGAAGTTTCTTATGTGCTTTAAAATATACATAGATTTCCCCACTGAGTTGCAGAAAGTAGGGAATTGAGAAAGAAAGATGACAAACATTTATGGCCAGATTTTCCTAAGACCTTAGCAACCAGCAGCTTCTGTTGTTCTCAGTGGAAGCATTTCTGAAAATCTGGTCTCAACTGTTGACATGAGGCATTCTGAAAATCTGCTCATATTATGTATATTGGTGCCCATAGCAAGCTGGGTGCTGTCCAAACACCAAGGAAGACACAGTCCTTGCCCCAAAGCATGTACAAAAGACAGGAAGATAAGAGAAATATACACCCGTGGCACGGCAAACATTTAACATCATCATCGCCAGGGGGCTGGAACAATTTGTATAGCGGGGGTGCTGAGAGCCATTGAACCAAACTGTAAACCCTGGATACAATGGAAACCACTTCAAGCCAGCGGGTGTGGCAGAATCCCCAGCACCCCCTAGATCCAGCACCTATGATTATCGCTAAGACATTGAAAATGATCAATACTGGATTTTTCAGAGCAGGCTGTTAATAAAATTCTACTTTTACTGCAAGCCCTCTCCTGTTGGGCTGCAAGGACCACACCTTCCTCCACGTCCTCTCATCCGCTGGCAGCCTATGATGTGGAGGTCCTAGAGGGATCCTTCCTGATGCCCTATAAGAGGGCCCAGTATCAGGTGCACTATTCCTTGGGGGAGGCTTGGTGCTTCCTCTACCAGGTGAACCCATTGTGGCGAAGGCTGGAGTCTAGCGGCTGGACCCTGAGCCTTTGTGTGCATCCCTCTCCAAGGCAGGGCGACTATCCCCTCTACAATCAGGGCAGCCGGTCTTAGGCAATCTGTTGTTGTGGCTGTGGGTGCCAAGCCCATTGTGGCTCCTGGTCCTGGCACCAATGAGGGCTCCCTTCCCTTTGCCACCCTAAATGCCCAGGGCTGGGTCTCCACAGGTGCCAGGTGCTCGCATTAGAATATCATAGAATATCAGGGTTGGAAGGGACCTCAGGAGGTCATCTAGTCCAACCCCCTGCTCAAAGCAGGACCAATCCCCAACTAAATCATCCCAGCCAGGGCTTTGTCAAGCCTGACCTTAAAAACCTCTAAGGAACGAGATTCCACCACCTCCTTAGGTAACTCATTCCAGTGCTTCACCACCCTCCTAGTGAAAAAGTTTTTCCTAATATCCAACCTAAACCTCCACCACTGTAACTTGAGACCATTACTCTTTGTTCTGGTATCTACTACCACTGAGAACAGTCTAGATCTATCCTTTCAGGTAGCTGAAAGCACCTATCAAGTCCCCCCTCATTCTTCTCTTCTGTAGACTAAATAATCCCAGTTCCCTCAGCCTCTCCTCATAAGTCATATAGATCCTCACAAGTGCCTGGTCCTTGGCAGGGATTTGAATACCATCCTTGATGAGCGGGACCGCTCAGGGACCGAGAGGTGCCCAGCTGCTGCAGACATCTTCAGGGAAATCATAGATCATCATTCCGTGTTGGACATCTGGCACAACCACCACATAGATATCTGCTTATATCCAGGTGGAGGACACCTGGCCGCGCCACTCCCAGCTTTACCCCATCCATCATTCTTGTTTTCATCTTGCACAAGCCCACCCCTCCAGCATCCAGCCAGCCCTGTTCTTGGAGCACCATTTGGTGGCGGTGACTGCCTCTCTCGCTTTCAGGGGCGGCTCTAGGAATTTCGCTGCAACAAGCACGGCGGCACGCCGCGGGGGGCGCTCTGGCGGTCGCCGGTCCCGCGGCTCCGGTGGACCTCCTGCAGACGTGCCTGCGGAGGGTCCGCTGGTCCCGCAGACCACCGGAGCCGTGGGACCAGCGGACTCTCCGCAGGCACGCCTGCAGGAGGTCCACCGGAGCCGCCTGCCACCCTCCCAGCGACAGGCAGAGCGCCCCCCGCGGCGTGCTGCCCCAAGCACGCGCTTGGCGCGCTGGGGTCTGGAGCCGGCCCTGCTCGCTTTGGAGAGGTCAGGCCTGGCCTACTGGCATTTTAATAATAGATTACTGGAGTATGTGGGTTTCGTGGCGTCCTTCCAGGAGTTCTGGCTGGTCTGGTGAGGGCATAGGTGCGCCTTTCCCTCAGTGCAGTAGTGATGGGATGTGGGGAAGGTCCGCACACAGCTCTTCTGCCATGACTACACCAGGGGTCCGGCCAGCAGAGGGATAGAGCAGCTGGAGCAAGTGGCAATAGAGCAGCTGGAGTAGAAGTTCTTGGAGCTGGAGAGGCATCTGGACGCCAGCCCAGGGGATCCATCCCTCTCCAGAGTGTGCAGGGAGAAGTGGGAGGAGCTCCAGACCCTTGATGACCATCAGGCTCGGGGCACCTTCGTTCGATCCTACATCTATGTCCTTCAGGAGATAGATCATGGCTCCTGCTACTTCTATGCCCTGGAGAAAAAGAGGGGGGCCAAGAAGCATGTCAACTGCCATCTAGCAGGTGACAGCACCCCCCTCACAGATCTGGTGGAGATGCAGGGGAGGGCCAAGGCCTTTTATGCCAGCCTCTTCTCCCTGGATCCGACTGATGCCAATGCTTGTGGGGTGCTCTGGAACAGACTCCCAGCGGTCAGCATGGGCAACCGGGACTGGCTGAAGCTGCCTCTCACTCTGGCTAAATTCTCGGAAGCTTTTGTCTGATGCCCACCAATAAATCCCTGGGCATCAACGGGCTGACTATGGAGTCCTACCTCATGTTCTGGGGCATCCTTAGAGAGCAGGGTGTTCCTCCTGTTGTGCAGGCAGGGCGTGCTTGCCCTGCTGCCCAAGACGAGGGACCTCCAAAACCTTTGGAATTGGTGTCCAGTCTCACTCCTCAGCACGGACTACGAGGTCATAGCGAAGGCCAGCTTCTGTGGCTGGGGTCTGTGCTGGCAGATGTGGTCCATCCCAACCAGACTTATAACATCCAAGGCCATACCATTTTTGATAATCTTTATCTGATCCGGGACCTCCACCAGCTTGGGTGTAGGAGGAATGTGTAAGCAGAGTCTGAATGAGCTCTCCCCTGACATCAAGTGGTGAGTTGTGGGAAAGGACTTCAGGAGCTGATCTTGTTTGCATGGGCACACCCACCCTGCCTAGGTGCTCGGCATGATGGGATTGCTTTCCCAAATGGCCACTTTTGGCTGGTGTGGGATCCCCGTCTCCTTGTTATTGGGGCGGAAGTAATAAGGGATTGTTATCCTTGTTGTGTGAATCAAGGGCAACAGAACTGTACTTGGCATTTCCTGATTGAGGGACTCATCTTCAACTCAATGGCATTCGCTAGGCAGGGCACATGGATTCCAAAGCCCAGTGAGTTGAGAGAGGGTGGAGATAGGTACTTTTAGCTAGTGGTGTGGGCCCTGCCTAAAAGCCCTAGACTCACCCACTGTGTAAAATAGAGCTAATTTAGACTCAATGGAGAGTCTTGTTACACACTGCAGAGCTGAAATCACTAATACCTAGGTCAAAGTATTAGACCTGCTTTGGGATAGTGTCTCTGATGCAAGAGACTGTCCAATGTGCACCAGCAGTGAGGCTTCGCAACAGCTAAAATCACTGAGAGCTGTGTTAAGTGGGGGGCCCTGAAGATATTGTGGGAAGTGGCCAGTAGGGAGGCTGGTGGAGAGGTGCAGCAAGTGGCCAGCAGGGTGGCTGGAGGAGAGGTGCAGCCAGCAGGGTGGCGGGCAGAGAGTGTCAGAGCAGAGCCCCACAGAGTGAGTTGGCGAGTGAGTGCCCGAGAAGTGGAGCGAGCAAGTGCCTCTTTCCCTCTACCCGGGATGGGAGGTGGACTCTGCAAATGCTCCTCTGAACTCGAGTCCAAGGATAGCAACTGTGAGTGGGGTGCAGAGAAGGGTATAAATGTTATAATGATTAGTTCGAAAATACAAAATGGTTATTTTTTTGTTCAGAATTATACAATATAAAAAAATTCTAAAATCCAAAATGTAAGCATCCTTCTTTTACCTGCATTGCAAATAGGGTCTAAACCTCTTTCCTCATTTGGGGCCAGATTCTGATACCTGTCGTCATGCCCACTTACTGCACAAGTGCTCCCTATGATTTCAAGAAGACTAGACATGAAGAAAGGTATTATTCCATATGAACCAAGTGCATCAGAATCTGCCTCCTTATAATGAAGACATGACAGCTACTCCGACACTGTTGGGTTCAGTATTATTCAGAAGGACACTGCCCAACTTACTTGGTGTTGGGTCTTTCACTCATGGTTTATGTTTATAAACCCTGTTTGCGGTGTTTCCACAAATTAATGCCACATTATTTCCATCCTTTTATTAAATGTTTTTGCTACACTCAGACTTTGTGCTTGTGAGAGGGGAAGTATTGCCTCTTAGAGGCACCCGGGGGTGGTGAATAATTGTCCCAGCTCACTGGGTAGGGGCTAGAGCCAGTTTTGTGTTGTATTGTTGAAAAGGAACCCCTAGATACTGAACCTGGCCCTTGTTGCTGCCAACTGACTGGCAGAAGGGTTACAGATGGTCTATCATTCGCACTCTGTACCAGGAGAAGGTGTTTGACAGGGTGAACCAGTGCAATAACCTTAGCCTGTCCCCAGGTATTCTGGCCCACCTCCAGAAGCTAATTCTGGGGTTCTTCTAGCCAGGGCTGCACTGGGTCTCTGCAGGGGTTCTCAGTCTTCTCCTAGAGGAGGGGAGAACAGGGCCTGCTCTGCCTCAGCATTCAGGTCCATGTCTTCCATCTCCAGGGCCTGCAGAGACTCCTTTATAATGCAGGTAGTCCGGTGTGGAGCATGCTGACACATGCCTTCCTCTGCCACTTCCAAGGGCTCTGGTACGACTGACAGCTTTTTTTCCTCCATCTGAGGGGGTCTTCCGCGTGACTTCTCTGACCTGCCGGTCTTCTACCAGAACCTCCTCTGGATCTGGAAGCTGGTTTCGGTGACTGCCGAGGGGGAAGTCACCCTTGCTAAACAACCACCAGCTCAATGTGCAGATGGCAGAGTCCCCCTCGGTGCACTGGAGGTTGGTCCTGGCAGATACCACCAGGATCAGAGATCTCCTGGACTATGACTAAGGGAACTGGGTGGATCCCCTGGTGCTCAGCCAGCGAATGGGGGTCTCCACCCATCATGTCCTCTGGCCCCATGAAGTCACTAGTCCTCCACATCAACCTCCTCCTGGCATTGACCAAGGTGACCATCCACTATACCAGGAGGAGGATGCTGGATGGGGAGTTTCTGTGCAACTGTGGGGCCTAAGTCTGATCCTCCCTTAGGTCACATGTCTGGGCAGAGTTCCCTGGGCCACATCCACTGGTTCCCTGGTTCCTTCAAGGAGCAGTGGGCACTGCCCAAGGTTTTCTGTTTGGTGTTCCCCTCTGGCTTCCTGCTTTTGACCCTGTGACCCTCACTCATGTCCCTGTTTTCTCATTTGCTGTCCCCTGGATTTACTTGAGCCCTGGGTTCAGAGGCTCCTCCCCTTAGACTGGGGGAGGTGCCTTCAGTGCAGGAGGGCATTGCCCAGCACTCTGTCACAAACCATACAAGAGAGGGATTAATGTGCTCAAATATAAGCAGCTTGCTAAAATACTGGGTAGAAAGGTTGTTCTTGTGTTATTTCTGACCTTAGTTTTTGTTACTTTATTCTGCATGCATACAGTCTATTATACGTTTTGTAATATAAAATTAATGGAGAAAATAATACTGTAAAAATGCTATTGAAAGTGTTAAAAAAATTATCACAGTAGTATACAGTGATGACCTCAAGTCCTATGGTACCACTGTTGTGAACTGTACAGGTTTGGCCTGTTACTACAAGATAGTCAAAGGCGTTGCAATCCTCTAGCACCTTTACTACTGACCAGTCAAAATTTTGAGTGACATCTATTATAAAGAGGAATTTTCATTAGTCAAATCCTTTGATTAAATATGGATTTAAAATACATGATAGATCAGAGTAGTCTAAAAAGTACCAACAAGTATGTTATATAAACAATATGCGTGTTCAAAATTAGTACATGCACCAAAATAGAGACCTACTTGATAAACTAAATTATGGTTTGCAGTTCCCTCTTCACTTTCTTCTTTGTGATAATTTACATAAATGACTGTGTAGAGTTGGCCTTAAACACCTATGCATTTCAAGCACAGGTTAAATTATAAAAGAGATTGCAACATCTTTTTTGTCCATCATCATTTAATAAATCAACAGGTCCATTTCTGAGGATTGATGTAATGGTATTTATGAGTATTGGCAAAGTCATGTCCACTTAACTGATGCAATTAAGCAGTGCCTTGCTCTTATTATAATAATAATGGGTTGACTGATGAGTAATTTATTTCTTTCCAATGTAACTGACAAAAAAAGATTATATTCCTAGACAATGCAATGTATTTGGATCATAAACCTGCTGCCTTCTCATCTCCACCATTAGCTTAGATTTATCCTTCCCAGAGAGTGGTGGAATACACTTTAAACAAAGTATCAGGTTTAATATGGAGGGATGCTCCTGACTGTGTTAAATTCTGCACAGGAGTTGAATATTTAAGTAGCCATTTTTATAAGAGTGACATGGGACTGAATTTTTATTATCTATATAAGGGATTCCAGGATTGTTACTCTGTGTGTCACTCTGAAGCTTAGAATGTCTGTTGAGTCAATATGAAGTGATGGAAACAGCTACTAGCATGGTTAAGAAATATTTTTGTTGAGAATATCACCAGGTTCAATCATTACTGGGATATGTGGTCTGCTACCATCCCATTTTTAAGTTGTCAGCCATTTTGGCTTTACAAATCAAATTACACTCAGGTGACAGAAGGTATGTATCTATGTTATACCAAGAGTCCAGTCTTCTTCTCCATCTCATGTCCTTGTCACAAACTTGATGTTTTTCCAGAACCGTGCATAAGCTATGGCTCTTTCCATCAATGCAATGAGGTCCTCCTTAGTACAGGTCTCCCCAAAGAGTCAACAAATGATCAGGTGCTCCACTGTCTGCAGCTCACCACACTCGCATATATTCGTGCCATTAGAATAGCCCCATTTGATCATATTAGTCTGTGATCTGTCCGTTTACGTGCACAGGCTGTTCAAATATCACCATGTTGGCCAGTCTGTATCAGCCCCTCCGAGAAGGTTCTCCTGGGGTTCCAGATCTATTTCAGTGCTTCTGACTGCACATAGCTTTCATTCCATAACCTCAGTCATGCCTTGCCAGATGTCATACCCAAAGGCACAACACTGGTTATAAAATGTTCACTATTTAAGGCATTTGGTTACTTCTGAGTGATCGGCAACCTTTGGCACATGGCCCGCCAGGGTAAGCACTCTGGCGGGCCGGGCTGGTTTGTTTACCTGCCGCGTCTGCAGGTTCAGCCGATCGCGGCTCCCACTGGCCACGGTTCACTGCTCCAGGCCAATGGGGGCTGTGGGAAGCGGCGGCCAGCACATCCCTCAGCCCGCGCCGCTTCACGCAGCCCCCATTGGCCTGGAATGGCGAACCGTGGCCAGTGGGAGCTGCAATCGGCCGAACCTGTGGACATGGCTGGTAAACAAACTGGCCAAGTACCCTGGCAGGCCGCATGCCAAAGTTTGCCGATCCCTTATATAATGAATGCTTGGATCTTCCATCTGCCGTGATCTTTCCCTTTGGCTTGCTACCTTCCTCCTGATATCAGTTGCGCAATTCCAGCCAGTAAGTACGAGCTATCCTTTGGTGTTGGCTTGAGCCATCCTGTTATTCCAGGAGAACTGTCGTTTACAAGAGGGTCTAATTTCTTAACATGGATGGATCGTTCCCACACTGGACATGTATACTTTGCTATGAAGTAGCACAAGGCAATAGCAGTGGTTCACAAAGTAACTGGATTGGCTCCCCGCTTTGAGGTAATCAACTTTCAGAGGTTGTTGTAACAGGTGCTAACTTTCCCTTTCATCTTCTCTACATGTGCTTTGAAGGAAAGTGTCCGATCCAATGTCACCCCCAGGGAGACAGGGTTTGGGTGGATTAGCCAGTAGGATTCCATCCCAGGTGACGATTAATTTCTGCTTGGCTTCTTTATGGCATAGGTGAAAGGCCATCATCTATGTCTGGGTCGAGTTGGTACGAAGTTGGTTCTTATTGTAATAAATTGAGAGGTTGTTCAGTGCACACATCAGTCTGTTCTTGACAGTGGCAAATTCCGTCTCCTATGACATGATGCATAGATCATCAGCATATAAAAAGTTCCTCCTATTGCTCTGTATGGGATGATCATTGGTATATATGTTGAAGAGGATTAGTGCTAATATACTGCCCTGGGGGAGACCATTTTGTTGTCTTATCCAGCAGCTCCATTTCTTGCACAATACTATGTAAAAATGTCTGTTCTCCAGAAGAGATCAGATGAGCTGCACTATGTGGGAGTCATGTGTAATGCTGCAAGTCTTTCACGAACGTCACAGCGGTGGCGGGGCTCCGGGCTGCCCCCTGCCCAGAGGAGCAGTGGCAGTGGACTGGCCACTCCCAGCAGCAATGGTATCATGGCTTCAGGCCATCCCCCACCCAGAGCTGCAGAGGAGGCGGCAGGGCCCCGGGCCGACCCCTGCCCAGAGCAGCAGTGACCACTGGAGCACCACCGCCAGAGCAGCAGGCCCCTTCCCCTAGCCCCTAAGATTTAGTTAGGGGTATTTTTAGTAAAAGTCATGGACAGGTCACTGGCTATGATTTTTTGTTTATTTTCCATGACCTGTCCGTGACTTTTAATAAAAATACTCATGAATAAATCGCAGTCTTAGTCATCCGTTATATCATAGACTTTGACAAGCAATTCCAGACCATTCTGATATCAGAGGTAACTCAGCCAATCACCACACTTACTCTACAGCTAATCTACATGCAGCAATTTCATTGGTTGTATAAGGGAGAACGCACAGATGGTGGATTACTTGGCCCAACTTGCATACCTGTGCAACACATGGACTTTCAGCTATTAATGTCAAATGTGAGGTTAGAAGCCAATTAAGCTGCCACGCCAGTTTTGTGTTTTGTTTTGTTTTTTAATTTCCTTCCATTTCTCAATGTTCTCTGCATACCGTCTTCTCCCTTTTCTATTAATACCTTGTAGAGGCTTGTTGAACTCAGCACCTTTCTGTATTTTCCTATTATGACCCCTTGGAGTATTTATTAGTTCACAGGTTTAGCACCTTGGTTGCACCTTTACAGATTTGTAGATTAAGGGCCAAATTCTCTGCTGGTTGTAAATTGGTACAGTGTCATTGACTTTAATGAAGCTGGTCTTGTATCTTGAAATGGGCCAAAACCATAAACTTTGATTGAAATACCCTCTGCACTTTGCAGCTGAAGCCTAACTCTACTTACACATTATTATTTTATGGTCTGTTTCAAGTGTAAATCCTAAAGTTCTCAAAGGCCTACTATATCCATCTTCACTCTGCCTTCCACTGAACTACAGCAACAACTCTTGTCTTCCACGTAATATAAGCCAAATGTTCTAAGTTCTTATTTCATAGTTTCATAGAGTTTAGGGCCAGAAGGGGCCATTAGACCTGCCAATCTGACCTCCTATGTCACAGGCCATTAATTTTCACCTAGTTACTCCAATAAATGCTCATCCATGTGGGCATTCATGACCCTGAGCAGATCAGCAGTGATTACAGAGATCTGGCAGCAAGCATGAAGGAGTCAAGGGCACAACTGTGTTCCTGTCCATCCTCTTGGTTAAGAGTATGGGCCCAGGCAGAGACTTGTCCAGAATAAAGTCCAGAGCAGTTATAGATACACTTGGTGATTTAATAGGGCCAATTTCACAAAGCTGAGAATCATTATGAGCCAAATCAGCTGGGAGAAAGAATATAATTAGAAAAATGTGAATGATAATTGGAAATCATTTAAGAACACTTTACAAGATGCCCCAAAAGCCACACTTCCAGAACTGAAGAAGGCCATGCTGGTTAAAAAACCAACTTGGTTTAGAGGGGAAGTGAAGGCAGCTGTGAAAAATTAAAAAAAATATATAACAAATGGAAGAAAGTGGAAGTTGATAGTAATGAATATAAATCAGAAGTTAGGAATTGTAGAAAATTGATAAGGGAAGCCAAGGGACACAAGGAGAAATCTATGACCAGCAGATGTAAGGACAATAACGAGCTTTTCAAATACATTTGTAACAAAAGGAATCCTGACAATGTATTGGTCCACTACTACATGGAAATGGTTGAACTATCAATAATAATGCAGAAAAGCTGGAAGCGTTCAATAAATATTCCTCTTCTGGATTTAGGGAAAAGCAAATGATATAGTCTCATCATGTGGTGATGATAATACTCTTTCCATTCCACTAATATCTCTGGAGGATGTTAAACAGAAGCTATTAAAGTCAAATATTTTTAAATCAGCAGGTCCAGATAATTTGCATACTAGATTTTTAAAAGAGCTGGCTGAGGAGCTCACTGGACTGTTAATGTTGATTTTCAATAAATCTTGGAGCACTGAGGAAGTTCCAGAAGACTGGAAGAAAGCTAATGTACCATTTTTCAAAAAAGATATAAAATTAACATGACACACATTAAATGGAATAAAAACTGGCTAACTGATAGGTCTCAAAATGTAAATGTAAACTGAGAATCAACTGGATGCGTTTGCAGTGAGGTCCCACAGTGATCAGTTCTTGGCCCTATGCTATTTAACATTTTTATCAGTCACCTGGAAGAAAACATAAAATCATCACCAATAAAGTTTGCAGATGACACAAAAATCAGGGGGTAATAAATAATGAAGTGAACAGGTCACTGATTCAGAGTGGCCTGGATCACTTGGTAAACTGGGTGCAAGCAAACAATATGCACTTTAATATGGCTAAATGTAAAAGCATAAATATAAGAACAAAGCTTACAGAATGGGGGACTCTATGCTAGGAAGCTGAGACTCTGAAAACGGTTTGGGGGTTGTGACTGATAACCAGGTGAACATGAACTCCCAATATGACATTATGGCCAAAAGAGCTAATGTGATCCTGGGATGAAAACAGGGGAATCTCAAGTAGGTGTAGATAGGTTACTCTACCTCTCTATTTAGCACTGGTATGACTATTGCTGGACTATTGTTCCAGTTCTGGTGCCAACAATTCAAGAAGGATGTTGATAAATTGGAGATGATTCAGAGAAGAGCCACAAGAATGATTAGAGGATCAGAAAACATGCATACAGTGATAGACTCAAGGGGCTTAATCCATATAGCTTAACAAAGAGAAGGTTATGGGGTGACTTGATTACAGTCTAAAAATATCTACATAGAGAACAAACCTTTAATAATGGGGTCTTCAATTTAGCAGAGAAAAGTAGAACACAATCCAATGGCTGGAAGTTGAAGCTAGACAAATTCAAACTGGAAATAAGGCATAAATTTTTATTTGTGAGAATAATTAACCACTGGAACAATTTACCAAGGGTCGTGGTGGATTCTACATCACAGTCCATTTTAAAATCAAGATTGGATGTTTCTTCTAAAAGATCTGCTCCAGTAATTATTTTCGGGGACTAGATGATTACGACAGGCCATTCTGGCCTTGGAATCTAGGAAAGCTAGTGCACGTGTAATAGCAGTGTAACCACGGTACCACAAGCAGTGGCAGCTGAGGCACTGTTTAGCTGTGCCAAGTACAAACCCACCTGAATCTAGTGGGCACATACTCGGCACCGCTAAGCTATGCCTCCACTGCTGCCACCAATGATACCATGGCTAGAGTGCTATTAACACTCACGCTAGCTTGATGAGAGCTAGCACTTGGAGATGTACGCAAGCAGGGGAATCACACTCCTAGCTCATAGTGTAGACGTAGCCATAGAGTCACAGATTCACAGACTCCAAGTCCAGAAGGGACCATTACAATCATCCAAAATCTTCTGACCCAGGTGGCTGTTGGGTAAATCGTGCACCATGACAATGATAGTGGCAGCTCTCATTACAGAGAGACAGGGCCACCAGAACACTCTGCTAAAAAGACAGGGGTCACCTTCCTAGCATCCTCTTCATTTCAGGGGCAACCTTTCACTCAGACCGCTATTCACTTCAGGTCTTTAGTTGCCCTGGGGAGGGGCCTCTACATGGAGCTCCTCCCTCTCTGCCCTCCCACTTCTCTGATTCTCCCAGCAGTGGCCTGTCTACTGAACACACACACTCCCTTGTATGAGGACCTAGCTGACAGACCCAGCCTGCACCACCATGAGTGCAGTGTATCTGAGGCGGTCTCCTCATCTGGCTGGTAAGAGCCACATAAGTGCCCATGCTGCTGACAGCCTGGCCTTGCTTGCCCAGGCGGGAAGTTAAAGAGGCAATTTAGATGTGCGACATGACCAATGTCACAAGGAAGACTTAGCACACGTAGGAGATATGACTCCTGTGAGTGGGCCTAAGAGAGATGCTGCAGAGGCCCATTTGTTAGGAATTGTAGGTACTCAGTACATACGACATCAAGCTGATTTTAGAGTTAAACCAAAAAGAGAGGCTGGTTTCTATACATGGAATCCAACTTTCAAAAGCAGGGTTAGATGCTCCGAAAGCTGATGTATATAATTTTTGCCACGTGGGCACCCACCATCTTCTCTGATGTTGAGCCATTGACCAAATGGGACAATGTCTCAGACTTTCAGTGTTGGCCTTTAGCAATTTCCTGGAACCTCCAAAGAGGATGAAGAGTGCATCTGACCTAGAGCATGTATTTTACATATGCACTCATAGCTGTGTTGTCTATCATGATCCATGGTGTCTTGTGCAGTGGCCCTCAGAGCAAGAAGAGCTAATTCAAGAGCAAGAAGTGCTTTTCATTCAAAAATATTTATATGAAGATTCCTCTCTTTTCATGACCCTGGTCCTAGCACCTCATTCCTACAGCCTGTCAGGAAAATCCTACACCACGACAGCAGAGAGTGTCTGACTTTTGTAAAGCCTGACCTTTCCTCTCCAGATGCTTCTCAGTCATCTTAATGACTGATATTACCAGTTGCTCCTTTCTAACTACAAGCCCCAGACTCTGGAAGACTGCTCTTTAAGACTGCTCTTCTTTGGAATGGTGCAGGTGAGCTAAACACAGATTCCCTGTTACCTGACAACTGTTACAACCACTGCCATTGTTTTGGTGAAAGTCCTTGCAGCAGATGCAAGGCCAAAGAACAGGAAGCAATACTGGAACAGCAACTGGCCAGTGTAAAATGCAGTGTCATGAGGGATATGCAAACATGCACTTTTAGATGTCAGATCAAGATGTTGCCTGCTGCAAAGTCACTGGAGCTGACTGCCTGTACTGCAAGCTGAAACAAGGCAGGAGGATGAGCAGAGAATCTTGATGTTGATTGGCCTGCCTGTGAACCAACAAAGAGCAGGCAAAACCCAGAACCACAGAAATTATATTTTTTGTCAAACTTTTTCCAGCAGCCCAGTAAGTCGTATGGAGTTTTGAGAACTGTTGTGACTGTGTGGTTATTGTACCATTGAAGTCTGGAATATTTTATCTGGCAGAATTCAAAGCAACTTATTCATTTCCAGTCAGATGCATCTGGAATTCAGACTGGAGATTGAACATAAGTATGAAGTAGCATGGTTGTAGTTTGTAGATAAAGGACCCCTTCACTATGCTAACTGGGTTCATTTTTGTTGTTGCTTTATTTTTCATGTGGTATTTATTCTAATCCAATCAAAATAACTGAAGTTAATTTTAAAAGGCTTTTTTGGCTTATTAGCTCTTTGGAGACATAAGAAAAGTAATTGGCAATTAGGATAATATCCATTTGAAACCAGGTGATCCAGCAGTGATGAAGAGGCCTCTGATTAACTGGAGAAAGGAAAGGTAAAAATGGCGGTTTTCATTTTGACAGAAAAGGTTAAAAGGATTTTGAAGTGTACGCAGAAAGGGTGCAGCAGTATTTTTATAACAACAATGAAATGAGGCTCAGGAAGAGATCCATTTTCCTATCCCTAGTTGGGGAACAAGGCGGCTTAGGATTTCCTCAAGAACATGGCAAGATAGTCTATAAGGGTTTGATTGAAGTGCTTAAAAAGCTCTATGAATCCCAAACAAACTTCACAGCAGAGAGAGATACAAATTTCATCTAGAAAACCATAGAGAAGGGGAAAGCACATCTGATGTTCTAGCAACTCTTAAAAATCAGTCCCTGACCTTCATTTTAGTAATCATCTCTGAGAAGCCCTCAGCCACCAGAAATCCAAAAGGGAGAGAGGCTGCAAAGAATTGTGCGCCGAAACAAGTAAACCTGAAAGGAGCAATGGTTATCGTGTTGGTGTTGGAATCCACCAAAAGAAACATACTGCACTTTGAGAGAGCACCTCTGCCTGCATTTCATATTGATGAAGGAAAGGCCAGACCTTAGACAAGGAAGTGGACATGAGTTGCTACACCCTGGAGGAGACCAGCAAGTTAGAAGGAACCACATTTTCATTGCTTAGGGCAGGTCTACACTAAGGGCGGGGGTCGAACTAGGGTACGCAAGTTCAGCTACGTGAATAGCGTAGCTGAATTCGAAGTACCCTAGTTCGAACTACTCACCCGTCCAGACGCCGCGGAATCGAAGTCCGCGGCTCCAAGGTCGACTCCGCCACCGCCTTTTGCAGTGGTGGAGTACCGGAGTCGACCGCGGCGCTTCCGGAGTTCGAACTATCGCGTCCAGATTAGACGCGATAGTTCGAACTCCAGAAGTCGAACTCACCGCGTCGACCCGGCTGGTAAGTGTAGACTAGCCCTTTGAAACATCACATCAATCAGAGCAATTATGCAGTAGTATGGAAACTGTGCCAAGAGAGGGTATTCGGGTGTTGCTAGCCATGTACATTACTGGAGAAAGGAATTAAATAAAAGGAAGCTGTTCTCATTAAGGATATGGAAAACCACCTAGTTCTGTGAGTATCTAGGAGCTAATTACATAATCTGTTCTTCATCATAATGAGATGGCTGGTCATTTATATCACTTCTTAGAACTGCTTTTGGCACACAATAAGCAGGATTCAAATGCCACATATAAGGTAATATATGTACAAATAAAGGAACTCCACAAATGGAAATCTATGGAGGTGCTGCCATATCTGTAATTCTTGAAAAACTGTACATGAAAATATTTGCTAATGTCAAATTAAGAAAAACAAGTAGAGTATTGAATAAGAGGCATTAGAAGATAAAGGTTATGATAGCTGCAGGTGATTGTAAAGTAAAGCGTATCTGTTTGCTGTCAGCATTAACTGTTACATAAGGAGATGGTCCTTCACAAAACAACAAGGCTAAGTCACATTGCAGTTCTAGGAACCATGCATTAGATAGCTAGTGAAGTTAAAACAAACACTTTTTTGATATATGGCTTAGTGAAAGGCATAACAACAAACCTGTATGCAGTTAAAAATGCCATTCCTACATTTCTTAATGCTCCTCCTGTGCCTTATGCTTTGCTAGAACATATAAAAAGGCAAATTAGAATACTGCAGAAACAGGGTATAATATGACTTTTAGCGTTTAGTTTAATTTTGTGTGTTACTAAACCCAATGGTAATGTGAGGATTTGGGGATCTTTATATGTAGTCACCTTAAGCTTGGTTGGAAGTGTTCAGGTACCAAGGTGATAGGCACAATACAAGAATCTAAATGGATCACTATCCATCCACTTCCAAAACCAAAGAATTTATTTCCTAACAGGTAGGAGGGGTGAAGTTTACGGAACCTGATCTGTTCCCAGCATTTACAAGTGGCCAGATAGCCAGATTATTTAAAAAATCAAATATAATCTAAGATTAAACGTATATATAAAGCTTAATAGGTATGAAAGGCAGCCATTCAGTGTAGCTAGTGCCCCTGCCATATCCCAAAAACTAATGCATAATTTTGCCCAGATTTCAACTTTATCATCTCCTATTTAAAGGACACTTGAGAAATCTAGACTGGGTTCTGAAAACATTGTAAAAGTATGGATTTAAAATGGTAAAAATAATAATAATGGTGTCTTCCAGAACCAAGATGTTTATTTAGGGAATAGCAAAGATGCAAAGCGAACACAGCCCTTAAAAAAAAAAGAGACAAAAGCCATTGAAAAGGTTGTTGGTACCCAAAAATGTTTCAAGGTGGAGATTGTTTTTGCCTGTTGCGAAATATATTAAATTCAGTGTCTTCATTGTTACAGATTATTTAAAATGGGTTTGGACTGGAAAGAAAAATAAACTTTTGAGGAACCAAAGGCATATTTCCACCTTAATCCAGAGCTTCCTTAAATCAAAAACATGGAGACCTGGGAGAAAGGTCAGAATCTGGGGGAAGCATGGACCATTATAGCAGGGACAAGGGAGAGGCAAGAGAAAACACAGAGGGGAAATAAAATCAGTATATTAGATATCTCTATACTAATGTGAGAAGTATGGGGAATAAGCAGGAAGAACTAGAAATGCTAGTGAATAAACGCAACTATGACAAACTTGGCATCACAGACACTTGGTGGGATAATACTCATGACTGGCATATTGGTATGGAAGAGTACAGCTTGCTCAGGAAGGACAGGCAGGGAAAAAAGGGAGAAGGTTTTGTCTTATATATTAAAGATGTATACACTTGGACGGAGGCTGAGATTGAAATAGGAGACAGACTTGTTGCAAGTGTCTGGATAAGGATAAAAGGGGTAAAAACAAGGGTGATGTCATGGTAGGGGTCTTCTACAGACCACCTAACCAGGAAGATGGGGCAGATGATGCTTTTTTTAAACAACTAGCAAAATCACCCAAATCACATGGCTTTATGGGAATGTGGGACTTCAACTACCCAGACATTTGTTGGGAAAATAACACAGAAGGGCACATATTATCCCACAAATTTTTGGAAGGTATTGGAGATAATATTTTATTTCAGAAGGTGGAGAAAGCTACTAGGAGAGAGGCTATTCTAGATTTGATTTTGCCAAATAGAGAGGAACTGGTTGAGAATTTGAAAGTGGAAGGCAGCTTGGGTGAAAGTTATCATGAAATGGTAGAATTCATGATTTTAAGGAATGGTAGGAGGGAGAACAGCAAAATAAAGATAATGGATTTTAAGAAGACAGACTTTAGCAAACTCAGGTTGGTAGGTAAGATCCCATGGGAAGCAAGTTTAAGGGGAAAAACAGTTCAACAGAGTTGGCAGTTTTTCAAAGAGACATTATTGAGGGCACGAAAGCAAACTATCCCAGGAAAGATAGATATAATGGCAAGAGACCACCCTGGCTTAACCAGGAGATCTTCAATTATCTGAAACTCAAAAAAAAAAAAATCCTTAAAAAAGTGGAAACTAGATCAAATTACAAACTATGAATATAAACAAACAATACAAGCATGTAGGAACAAAATTAAAAAGGCCAAGCAGGTAATGAGCTTAAGCTAGTTAGAGACATGTAGGGTAATAAGAAAACATTCTACATACATTAGATGCAAGAGTAAGACCAAGGATAGGATAGGTCCATTACTCAGTGAGGAGGGAAACACAATAACAGAAAATGTGGAAATGGCAGAAGTGCTAAACAACTTTTTGTTTTAGTTTTCACCAAAAAGGTTAGCAGGGATTGGACGACTAACACAGTGAACACCAGTCAAAATGAGGTAGGATCTGAGGCTAAAATAGGGAAAGAACAAGTTCAAAATTACTTAGACAAGTTAGACGTCTTTAAGTAGCCAGGGCCTGATGAAATACATCCTAGAATACTCAAGGAGCTGACAGAGGAGATACCTGAGCCATTAGTGATTATCTCTGAAAACTTATGGAACATGGGAGAGATTTCAGAGGACTGGAAAAGGGCAAATATAGTGTCTATCTATAAGAAGGGAAATAAAGACAATCCAGGGAATTACAGACCAATCATCTTAACTTCAGTACCTGGAAAGATAATGGCATAAATAATCAAGCAATCAATTTGCAAATTTGCAAACACCTAGAAGATAATAAGATGATAAATAACAACAATAGCTTTCTTTGACAGGGTAACAAGCCTTGTGGATAGGTGGGAAGCAGCAGATGTGGTATATCTTGACTTTAGTAAGGCTTTTGATACAATCTTGCATGATTTTCTCAAAAACAAACTAGGGAAATACAACCTAGATGGAGCTACTATAAGGTGGGTGCAAAACTGATCAGAAAACGGTTCCCAGCAAGTAGTTATCAGTGGTTCACAGTCAAGCTAGAAGGACATATTGAGTGGGATCCTGCAAGGATCAATCCTGGGTCTGGTTGTGTTCAATATCTTCATGGACGATTTAGATCAATGGTGGGCACCCTGCGGCCCACCTGGGTAATCCACTGGCGGGCCATGAGACAGTTTGTTTACACTGACCATCCACAGGCATGGCCACCCGTAGCTCCCAGTGGCTGCGGTTCACCGTTCAAACAGAATGAAATTCAATAAGGACAAATGCAAAGTACTCTACTTAGGAAGGAACAATCAATTGCACACATACAAAATGGGAAATGACTGCCTAGAAAGGAGTACTGCGGAAAGGGATCTGGGGGCTATAGTGGATCGCTAACTAAATATGAGTCAACAGTGTAACACTGTTGCAAAAAAAGAAAACATCATTCTGGGATGTATTAGCAGTGTTGTAAGCAAGACAGAAGAAGTAATTTTTCAGTGAGGCCTTATCAGCATAGAGCAGAGCAGGAGTATTGTGTCCAGTTCTGGGCAGCACATTTCAGGAAAGAGGTGGACAAATTGGAGAAAGTCCACAGGAGAGCAACAAAAATGATTAAAGGTCTAGCGAACATGACCTATGAGGGAAGATTGAAAAAACTGTTTAATCTGGAGAAGAGAAGACTGTGGGGGGACATAACAGTTTTCAAGCACATAAGAGGTTGTCACACGGAGGAGGGAGAAAAAGTGTTCTCCTTAACCTCTGAGGGTAGGACAAGAAGCAATGGGCTTAAACCGCACCAAGGGAGGTTTATGTTAGATATCAGGACAAACTTCCTAACTGGCAGGGTAGTTAAGCACTGGAATATAAAATTACCTAGGGAGGTTGTGGAATCTCCATCATTAGAGATTTTTAAGAGCAGATTAGACAAACAGCTGCCAGGGAATGGTCTAGATACTAGTTAGTCCTGTGTTGAGTGCAGGGGACTGGAACAGAAGACCTCTTGAAGTCCCTTCCAGTCCTACTCTTCTCTGATTCCTCCTTTATTAATATTATGCTTCTCCAGTGCTGGACCTGTAATTCTACACACACTTAAAGACAGAGAGACACAACCACTATCTCTTGTTCACTCTTCCATCTAACTTTTTTTTTCTTGTGATTGCATTTGTGCTTAGAGATGAGAAAGAGAAATCCACAGCACATTGAGTGGGTAAATGAGGAGCCCCAGTTTGATTCATTTTGGGATCTTTATGTTTTTTGTGGTTCCTTTCCCCCCAGCATGCAGGAATCAATCAATAAGTCACAGAGTGGCACAGATGATGTTTAAAATGTATATTAAATGCTGCTGGAAGAGTCCACAGAAATGAACACTATGCCATTAATCTGATCCCGTTAAAGTCACTGTAGTGAATTACAATTATTTGTTTTTCAGGAGATGTAACACCCAGGGCCAGATTCCGACACACTCGTGCTGAATAGCATCTTACTCCAGGAGTGATTCCATTGCCTTCAACATGAGTCAGGGTATCAGAGACTGGCCCTAAGTTATTTGTGCTCACAGCAGACAGAATTCTCTGATCATGGTGCAGGAGAGTTTTCTAGATGGCCACCTCCCACAGCACTTTTATTATGACACTGAAGCTCATTAATATAATGGATGTATAGGGCTACATTATAGGTTTTACAGTCAGAGGTATAAGGAAAGCACACAGTGGCAGCACCCAAGTAACAATGAGTCCTGCCCTCTCAGGCACAATCCAAAACACTTAAGCATGATCTTAATTTTAAATACATGAGCGTCCTCCTTGACTTCAATGGGACCCCGCATCTGCTTAAAAAAGAGCATATGTCTAAGTGCTTTGCTGGATTGGGGTCATAGGACAGGGAATGCAGAATGCCACAGTGGGAGCACACTCAGAAACAGAGTCACTATATTATTTAACAGGTGTAGTGTGTGCACATACCAGCAGGAAGGGTGGAGTCAGGTTACATTCTCAACTTAAAGACACACAGTCTTTTGGGTTTATAACTCTGTTGACTCTGAGAACCAGTCCCTTTGTGACCTACACTGCGGGCACGAGCTTCAGCATTCTTGTCCTCTCCAGTCTGGGTGTGATATGGAGCAAGAGCTCTCAGCCTCTGCTTTCTCCTTCCCCAGCATACTTGTGCTGAGTAAGATACACCGCTACCTCGATATAACGCCACCCGATATAACACGGTAAAGCAGTGCTCCGCGGGGGTGAGGCTGCACACTCCGGTGGATCAAAGCAAGTTCAATATAACACGGTTTCACCTATAACATGCTAAGATTTTTTGGCTCCCAAGGACAGTGTTCTATCGAGGTAGAGGTATAGTTTGGATCTTAAACGGCTGTTGATAGACGGTTTTTGTACTGCAGTAATCGATCAACCAATCCAAATCAGCTGGCATGGGGAAATCTTGGGTTCAAAGATATAAAGTGTCTCATTAGCCTTTTCTACAACTATTTAAAAAATAAATAAAAGTTAACTTGTCTATTATCCTTCTTAAGATGTTAGCACTAAGCTTCTACTAAAGTTAATGGGAATTGTGCATGGATATGGACAGGACATGCCACGAAGTGCCTATCTTTTCTGGTTACCCAGATAGCTTTTTCTCTGCAAATCAACGCACTGGAGTCTTGTTGAATCTACAGCCAGATAGGCTAAAAAAATAAATCCAGCCAGATAGGCTAAAAAAATAAATAAAGGTCTGAACTTCTTTCATGCATCTTAATGGGGCATATTATCCATAGAGCCCATTTATGACCATTTAAGTGAAAAATACTATTTAAACGGGCAGCAAAAACAGCCTCCATCATTAAAATGCATTTTAAGTGTCAAGTGGATACAGCATTAGTCACGACTGTGAGTGTCCATGCACAAAAAACCACAAAACCAGGACAAGATCCAGCTTGTCCTTTTGCCGCAAAATACCTTAAGGTAACAGGTCAGAAGGAGTAGTGTATCTCGTAGATTTTTTTCAGGTTAATTCTCATCAAATGTAAAACTTTTATAAGTACCAGAATTTTATGTTTACAGAAAAGTAGAAAAGATCTCAACAGATTTTTTTCCTTTTTCCCCATATATTTGGATCGCTTCTTCTCATAAGCTACTGACTTTTCAGCTACAGGCTATGACTTATCCCCTGACAACTATAGTCTCTGCGATAAATTGTTCAAAGTCAGACCTGGGGCTGTGTCAGTTCCTAGAATATCTGGGTTTTATATCTTCTCTAGGCTCACTTTAATTTATATAATAAAAAATGCAATCTGACCCCAGATGCACTAGAACGCATTTTACACCCGATTGTAATTTACTTTAGCAAGTATCTAAAAGTGCAAACTCTCATTTTGAAAACAAAACACATGCATCATAAAAATAGCGCACCCCATTAGCAACATCTAAAATGTTGCACAATGCAAATAATAAGAGCTAATTAGGACTTTGCGGACACTAGTGCTGTGTTGTAAAATGACAGTGGGTCAGCTTTCTCAGTATTTCTATTTCGATCGATGTCTGCATTCGCTCTGTTAGTTTTCAGTTGGTTTCATCTATCTTATTTTGGGTGTCAGGTGAATTATTGTAATTAATTCACACGTTTTAAAATTTTCCTTTGTTTTTCAGATTTATCCATTGCTTTTAATAATTCTTTTAGAAAAAAAGAACCACAGGGTAGCCTAAATTCTGCTCTAACATACACCATTCAAGCACAGAATTCAGGCCTAACAATCAGGCTGATTTCCTTCTCTCTCTCTCTCTCTCTCTCTCTCTCTTTCTAAAATACCCGGGATTAGGGAGGCCTCCCACAACTCTTACGTTTGGTGGGAGTGGTTCAGGGCTCACCATCACTTGAGAGACGTGAGCTGGGGAAGGAAATCAAACAGGCCAGTAACAAATGAACTCACTTGTGATGGGACATATGAGATGTCACTGGGAGAAGATATATGTACTTCAGAGCTGTGGCTCTCAACCTTTCCAGACCCCTTTCAGGAGTCTGATTTGTCTTGTGTATCCCCAAGTTTTACCTCACTTAAAAACTACTTGCTTACAAAATCAGACATAAAAATACAAAAGTGTCACCGCGCACTAGTACTGAAAAATTGCTGACTTTCTCAGTTTCACCATATAATTGTAAAATAAATTGATTGGAATATAAATATTGTATTTACTTTTCAGTGTATAGTATATAGAGCAGTATAAATAAGTCATTGTCTATATGAAATTTTAGTTTGTACTGACTTTGCTAGTGCTTTTTATGTAGCCTATTGTAATACTAGGTAAATATATGGATGAGTTGATGTACCCCCTGGAAGACCTCTGCGTACCCCCAGGGGTACATGTACCCCTGGTTGAGAACCACTGCTTCAAAGGGTGCCC
Source organism: Mauremys mutica (assembly GCF_020497125.1). Classification (NCBI taxonomy): domain Eukaryota; kingdom Metazoa; phylum Chordata; order Testudines; family Geoemydidae; genus Mauremys; species Mauremys mutica. Next base: position 277,192,279 of record NC_059073.1, read on the forward strand.
CGAGCAGGGGGAGTGGTTTGGGGGGGATTGAAGGCTGAGTACAAACCAAATGGATTGAAATTTCATTAACCTGTTATTTTGTGGTTACCAAAATTAAATTCACAAGTAATTTTTTTCTGTCATTTCAAGCTGGTTCTCTAGTAATGGTTGATTCCATTAAAAAGATATCTATCTAGAGGAATCTGTGCTGTATCACTTTTTAAATCTGAAACAACATTTCATTTCGAATTTTAGTTCAATTAAAAAGGTAACCAAAAAACCCACAAGCCTAAAACAAGATATTCAACCCCAACCAATTTTTTTTTTTGCTTTACTTTTCCAGTCCAGGCTCCAAACTGAAAAATCAGTTATTTGTACAGCTCTAATCACAAAATATTCCGGACTGTACTGAAAGGCATCTCAAAAACCAAAGGTCTATCCAGAAGGACCCAAACAGTAGCCCGATTGGATAATGTCGTTCTCACTATATTTTTCTGGTACTTCAGAGTTGTGGATTTCACACATGCAAGAATCTTTGATCCCACATTTTTGGCAGCTGGTGAAGAGATAATGAGCGTTAAGCACAATACAAGCAAGAACAAAAAATCAGTAAGTTTCATAGAGACAAATTCAATGATGACATGATTAGAGGTATAAGCTATATGTTGGTGGGGAATTTTGCTCTCAATTGCGCTGGCGTAAAACTGGAGTTCAGGATGTGGCTCTCTGTAGTGAGATCATTTTTTAAATGTTCACTTAGCAAATAAAAGAAAAAAAACATTTATTCCAGCTTTTTGAATTTCCTAGGCTGATGTGACATTTATTATGCTATGTCCCACACACATCTTGCTGCATCTGTTTGTTAATCACGTAATGTAGCTAATGCTGCCAAATGAGGACATAGCCAACAAACATAGCAAAGCAGCTGAAAGACAGTTGTCTTGCAAAAAAAACCAAACCCAAACTGGTTTTACATATTCATTTTGGGGTTTGGGTTTTAAAAAGCTCATGTTGGGAGGGGTGGGGTCAGACTCAGTAGGGCAGATTCTGCCCTCAGTTACATCTTCACATGCACACCCGAAGTCAGTTTTGGGGTTGCGGTGGGTGCGGGTGGAGGTGCATGCATGCATATGCATCCCCACCAGGGTCCTGATTTCTAGAGATGCTGAGCAGCCAGAGCTCCCACTGAAGTCAACGGGAGCTGTAATCCTGGAAGGCTACAGTGAGCACTGGAGTAGACTTGCACATATGTAATTTAGGGCAGAATTTGGCCCAAAAACATGCATTTAGGGATAAATGACATAGGAAGATACCCACATTTTTGCATACACTGGGAAGCTGCCACACCTCTCTGCCTCATCTGGCTTTCCTCCTTCCACCAGAACATAGGGTGACCAGATAGCAAGTGTGAAAAATTGGGGTTGGAAGGGTATGGTGCCTATATAAGACAAAGTCCTGAATATCAGGGTGTCTGGTCACCCTACCCTAACAGGCCCTGAGGACCACTCCTTATCCATTCAGAGGGATGGGGTGGCTGACCTCCTGCCCCCTCAAATGCCTCACTCTATAGGTCTTCATGGGTGCTGGTTTGGTTTCCTCCATCTCCTTTTCTGGGGACATCACCAGGCTGGCACATTGCTCTCCCCCAGATCCTTGGGATCTTCGTGACACAAGTGAGCAAGAAGCAATCTGACCTTTCCCTACACACAGAGGGTAGCAGGTGAAGTAAAAACTCCACTTCCACAGCACTGGCTGCAGTGCTAAGTCCTGGCAACTCACAAAGATTTAGGGATGCTCTTTGCCCTTGAGCTTAGCCATTACAGAAGGAAAGGAAATGTCTGATTCTCCCTTCGCTCTATTGGAGTGACTACTTCCCTTCAGGGTTCCCTAGGAACCACGCTAACTCTCCTGGGGGGCAGTCTGATCCTGCACAGCCACTACGGTGGGAGAGGGTCCATGTGCCTTTCCCTCTGCCCTGTGAATGGAAGGGCTCAGGCCTCCTGCCCCGACCACTCGCAGCATCACACTTCTTTTCAATAAGGAAAAGGCACAAACCTCAAAATCAGGGGGTTCATTTTCCCAGTTCATTTCAAACTCACAAAAGCTGTGTGCATTTCTAAAAAGAGAGAGAGAGAAGCTGAAATGTGGCCACTTTCTCTGCAAAAACTTGGGCCATTTTTAAATGTTATTTTTGAGCAAAACAGTTAACGTTTAGAATTCTGCGATTTTAGTCAGATGAAGATCAAAAATATGAAAGACAAAGCACTGAAATGTGTAAAAATTCAAATTTTTGTTTCTTTTGGTGCAAAATGGACCATTTCACAAACCAATTGGTGAAAGGCACTGGAATACCAGCATGACGGGGCCATAACTACAAAGATATGGTAAAGTAAAATGGCTTGGCATGAACGTGCAAATGGTTTTTTGAGAAGTTTTGTGGGGAAGTGAACATTTTTTCATAACATCAAGTAATATCCTCTAAATTTCAATGATAATATTCAAGAAAAGTGGAATGATCTCCAAATGCAGATGTCCTAACAAACCCAATTACTGTGCAAAGAGAATACAACTACTTTCGCACTTCATTTTTGAAAGTATGTGTGGCTGAATTTCAACCTTGAACTTGGCTATGGACCAAACCTAAGACCAACAGAGCCTACGCTTGTCGTTTTTTTACAAGACCCAATCCTGCCATATGTTTACCAGTGATATCATAATAGTCTGTGCAATACGCAGTCTGCTGTGGATTTTGCCACAGCTGTCAATAGAGCTCATTCATCATGGACCCTAGATAATTGAAGCACTCCATCTGCTGTATGGCCACTATTATCAACTGTGATACTTGTGTCAGTAACTTACTAAATAATGGTCTGATCCTGCTTCCATTGAAAAATCAATGGTAGAACTCTTATTATCATGACTGGTAGGAGGATCAGCCTTAATTCACTAGCCTTTCAATTCTGAAATTGTGAATGACTATCAAATGCCTAGTTTGATATATAAGGGTGATCTCTGTCCCATCTTGATTAGATTTCAGGACTCATAGCTAGAAGGAAAAAATGACATACAAAATTCAGCATGGCCTGTCATTATCACACAGTCTCTACAAACTAATTCAACATAGCACCGTTTATTACAAATTTGCACTAAGGGAAAGAACAGACAAAATAGAGAAAGACGAAATGTCCTAAAGAAACAAGTTATGTCAATCCATATAGGTAATAGTAATACAATTCATAAGCTAGGTGTTCAATTTAAAGCCATTTAATGTACACTAATAATAATACTACCGAGTTCTTATATAGCCCTTTTCATCAATAGATTTAGAGTCATAGAGTCATAGATTTTAAGGTCAGAAGGGACCATTATGATAATCTAGTCTGACCTCCTGCACAACACAGGCCACAAAATCTCACCACCACCCCCCACTCCTGTAACAAACCCCTAACCTATGTCTGAGTTATTGAAATCCTCAAATCGTGGTTTAAAGACCTCAAGGTGCAGAGAATCCTCCAGCAAGTGACCTGTGCCCCACGCTGCAGAGGAACATGAAAAACCTCCAGGGCCTCTGCCAATCTGTCTTGGGAGGAATATTCCTTCCCGACCCCAAATATGACGATCAGCTAAACCCTGAGCATGTGGGCAAGACTCACCAGCCAGATACCCAGGAAAGAATTCTCTGTAGTAACTCAGTTCCCACCCCATCTAACATCCCATCACAGGCCATTGGGCATATTTAGCGCTAATAATCAAAGATCAATTGATTGCCAAAATTAAGCTATCCCATCATACCATCACCTCCATAAACTTATCAAGCTTAGTCTTGAAGCCAGATATGTCTTTTGACCAGGGGCGGCTCTAGAAATCAGGCTGCCCCAAGCAGCGCGGTGCGCTGCGCCGCCCTTCCCCGGTCCCGCGGCGGGTCCCCTCTTCCCGCGGCTCCAGTTGAGCTCCCGCAGGCATGACTGCGGCAGGTCCACCGGAGCCCGGGATGAGCAGAGCTGCCGCAGGCATGACTGCGGGAGCTCAACCGGAGCCGCGGGACCACGGCACCCGCCGCAGTCATGCCTGCGGCAGCTCCGCTCATCCCGGGCTCCGGTGGACCGGCCGCCGGCATGACTGCGGCAGGTCCACCGGAGCCAAATGCCGCCCCCCCGGGAAAGGGCCGCCCCACGCGCCTGCTTGGCGCGCTGGGGTCTAGAGCCACCCCTGCTTTTGACCCCACTACTCCCCTTTACAAAGGAGATCAGTACTATGATTTTTTCTCCAGCAAAATTATTTCATTTGCAAGTTCCTTTCTTCCAATTTCTGAATGTTTACACAAAGCCTATTTTTGTCCTTAGACACTTTTTTCAGGAAAAGGCATAAGCTTTCTGAAAAGTAAAGCAACAGCAGCAGGTGCCATTTTTAACAAAGAAGAAAGAAAATGTTGTTGCCCTTCCATATAAGGGTCCACACCAGAACTTTAGGACAGAACACCCTTGAACTTTGAGTTCAGTTTCAGACCCATATAGCTGCCCAGACCCCACCTCTAGTCAATCTTTGGCTCCCATTGACCTTAATTGGTATTCATTGATTTCATTGGGAGCCATTTTTTTCCATTTCAGTAAAGATTGTCACAGAGCAGACACCTCTGCTCTCTCATGGAGACTTTACTTTTGTTTTTCCTTGTTCTCAACATTTAAAATAAAGGCCTTTCTGATTTAATATATCTGTTTGCTCTTTGTGTATGTAACATTACAACACTAGCCAAGTCAAAAATTCTAAGAGATGATCCTCTCTTACAGTGTTCAGCAATTCCACTCTCAGCTAAAAACCAGAAAGTGTTAATGTGCAAAGAAAGAAAATCATTTTGAATCTCAAAAAGAAACAAAACCTTAGTTCCAGTTTTAGCCAGAGGCTCATATTGGTTCATAAATTTATCCAGACTGATCTTTTCATCTCTAAGAAAAACACAGAAAGTAAGCACAATTGTGCATTGGGTAGGTTAGCAATAACTTTAATGCTTTATTGCTTGGGTTTTTATCTGATTCACAAAGTAATTGGTAATCTTACCACTGCAAGAGACCTGTAAGAAGGGGCAATTAGGCAGAATGTTGTCCTCTAATGCATTCCTTTAGCAAGACATCCACAGGCTGTATGTTTAATGGAGCCACTCTGAAGTAAGTATGCCCTATGGGAAAAAGAGTGAACAACATTCAAGAACTGGTAGAGTTATAAAAAATAAACAAATACAAAATACAGGGGATGATGCCAGTCTTCTACAGGTGACATTTTGATAGAAACAGGCCCAAACATTCCTAGACTTTGGAGTGTTAGAATCAAGATCCCAATTTTTCATTTTCAACTTCTGTCTACTTTTTGACTATGCTGTTACTACAGAAGTTGCTATGGAACAATCTACCACTGAGGAGGTCACAGTCACAGGCAAACAGCTATTAAAAAGTTAATAAGAGAGGATCATCCAAATGTTATAAATATCAAAACCCTTCACTGAAATCTTAAGGCCCTAAAAAGAATAGAGATGGAAAAATCAGCTGCAGGATGTATACTGCAGAACTGTTTGTTCCTTCCCCCTGACTTTATACTGCAAAGAGCCCAGCGGCTTTTTTCTTAAGAGTGCATTTTTTTACCATTCTGGTTTTCCTCTAGATGCAGCAGAAACCAGCAGTACTTGCTGGAGGACGCCATCTTAGATCAGCTAAGTGCTGCTGGTTTAGAACCTTGAACAGCACCCTATGGTGGCAGAAATGTAGCATGGCAGGTTTCCATTGAGGTGACTGGGAAAAGTGCAAGTGATTAGTCACAGTAGTCTGTTGGTTTGTCATCATTGTCATTCAAGGTTGATTTTGGTGGTCCTTTACTGCCTCCTGGACTGGGCAAGCCAAGGTGGCATTTTTTAATGGTTAAAACAAAATAAAAGGGGAGGTGGAAGAGAGCATTAAAAGTGGTTGGAGTTACTGATTGAAGCTGAATGGAGGTGAAGCCAAGGAACAAAGACACAGGTCTCCCGTGTCAGTGGAAACCAGTTCAGACTAGCCCTCAGTAGAGATGGGAGCACTTGCTCATTAATAAAGGTGGGGTTTTGGAAAGGATAATAGTAATCTAACTACATAAAAAGGTTACCCTGGTTTTGGACACATAATGAACCTCTAACCTATTTCTGTCCTTCTTTCCGCCACTGAATGAAACTAGTCCACAGCCCACCATTCAGACCCTACAGCTGTAGTGTGACAGATGTACAAACCATTAATAGCTGCCACCCATTCCAAGTCATTAAACTGAAACTCTGCACAGGCGTGTAAGCTATCACCAGGGGACCTGTGGGATGGGGGGTTAGTTCTTTTCACTGAAAGGGTCATTCTTATTAGTGACATAGTAGGGAGGAAGGAGTTCACATCCTGACTGGGGTTACACCAGTCTTGCAAAATGCTAGTGAAAATTTACCATCCAAGGCACAAATTCTCTATGCTGTCCCTTTACCATGATAGAAATTTTACTTGCCTGTCAAATATAACTTCATGCCGCAGGTGAACAGGCAATTAGAATATAAAACATTTTTTTTTAAAAACCAGTAAAATTAGAGAGCAGCCTAAACTAAAATTTTCCAGTGTCCAGGGAGATCCAAGATTTTGGTTTGGTCCATTAGAAATAGATTCCGATAGCAAAGTTCAGGTCAGGAACTCCAATAGTGCATTGCTAAATGCCTCTATAAAAAGCTGAATGGATGAGTTTGGGTGCAGTGTGAACAGTGGTTTGGGTACAGTGTTCTGATCCAGGTGCTGTAGGTGGATTCAGTGATTTCTGTGCCATTCTGTTAACTTCAGAAAACAACCACTACAGTGGATACTAACTGGCACCTTTGTGGGCAGTTTTAACGGGAGGCCAAGGACGGAATGAATGTGGAGACTGAACTCCCTGTGGCACAACCCCTATGCATTGCAGAGCTCAGCTCTGGGGGAGACCCTAGAAGAGCATCACACATGAGGGGCTGAGCATGTGTAGGTTAGGGGCCAGGGTAATTTCCACTGTGTGGATGTTCCTATCCTCACCCTATGGTGAAAGGAGAGGGAACAGCGGCAGCTATATAGCAACCCATCCACCCAAACCCCAGTCAGCTACTAAGGCTAAGTGCTGAGCAGAATTTGCCCCATAATCATAGCCTATCAAGCAAAGGTCCCAGACTATTAGCATAGGAATAGATGCTCATACCCATCTCCCACAAACCCAGGCATTACGACACCCCTCTGCTTTGGGTATCCAAATTCTCTGTTCATCATTTGAAGGCAACTATCTTAGCTATTCCTATCAGGGCTGAATTTGTAGACCTTATATGCCATGAATTCATAGCATTTTTGTAGACTGCATGACATTCCAGCAACTGGCTGACTTTATAATGTTGCAAGTGGGTGAGTTTTTGCTCACTCTCTTGCAATCTCTCTGTAAGCAGTGCAAGCAGAAGCAGGGCAAGTGTCACAGGCAATATTCAGTGGCAATTCCGGAAACTTTGCTGCTCAGAAGTGGCACTCAGCCAGCAGAGGGAAAAGAGAAAAGCTCATAGCTGTGAGCTTGCACACTTTGTAACAAAAATGCTACTGATGAGGCAGAGAGAGAAATCTGGAGAGGTGACTTTGGGAGGTCACAGAAGACTAGTTTTTGCCAACAAACATGAACACTCACAATCAGATTGTGGCCTCATGCCATTCACTGTTTTATGTGCTATCTCATCAAAATATTTGAATTTTCAATGGCTGGTTTAAAGGCCTACTTGTTGCAATATTATATATCAAACTCCTACAGGTTTTGAATTGTACAGATACAAAAGAAGGGTATTGAGGAAAGCTGGCATTCAGAATTTATATTGTTCTCGATTAACATTTTCCTTCATTCTAAAAATTGTCAAGTGGCTGAAGGTCACTGAGCAACATGGCAAAACTGATGACAGACGGGTGGCAAAAAAAAAAATCACTGGAAAATGAAAATCCTTCATTGTCCAGATTGGAAGGTCACAAATTGCCATTTTAGATTGCCTAGTCTAAAAGAATCCTACCCCGCTTAAGGTGTCAGCTCTTCAAAGAGAAGTATTGTAAATATCGCTGCCTTTTACGTGATGTCATTTGTGAAGGACTCTGCTGATGTAAAGATTATTACTCATTTATAAACATATGCTATTGTAATCATTAGCACCCTTTGTTCTTTGGTTCAATGGAGTTACATTAAAAAAGAACAGGATTTTCTGTAGTCCAGTAATAAAGACTCTGTCAACTTAATTTTGGCCCAACATTTATATATATATATTTTTTTAATCTTTTAAAGCCTAAAACCAATAAACATGACAGGTTATATATATGCCATTTTAAATATGCATTTAAAATATATATCCTGATGAAAGCAGCCAGTTAAAATAAGCACTTCCTTGCAGGATTTGAAATCCATGCACTGTAACACCAGGAACTCATAAGCAAAATTGACTGTAAACAAAAAAGTAACTGATTTCATTTCCCAGGCTGAGCAAAATGAGAAAAGTAAACAGCACACATAAATGGTGGCATGGACATTAGCTATTTTGAATTAGTTCACTTTTAATAATCAAGAGAAGCATTAGTAATAAGTTTACAATATATGATTTTTAAATTGACAGCATCCCATCAATAAGGCTTTACATTGGTAGAGAAGAATCCCAGAGGTCTTGTCAAACTATATAATTCACTCTGTGTTTGTGTGTGTATGTGGTGGGGTCTTGCTGATGACTCCTTAAGAACTGAGGTCCTGTTTGCTCTGTATGGTCAGTGTTGATCCTTTTTGTAAGAGCAGAAATTTTTCCCAGTCACCAAGGCACAAAAATTCTCATCACAAACACAGTTATAGTGTGTATTTCATGCCACTGGCTGCACTTCAATGGCTTTTCATGTATATTATTTGTAAGGCGCTTTGGGATTTTTCAGAATGAAAAGGGCTATGAAAATGTAAAAGGATTCATATTACTTTACATACTATGGACCAGCTCCCCCTGGAGTCAGTGTCAGAACCTCCCAGTGTCTGCAGTGGAAGCAGGCCTGGACCCTTTATACGGGGATCACGTCACTCACTTCTGGGTACCACACAGCAACTATTTGAACCAGCACCCACCCACAGAGGCAACGTGCCGAATAGGTTCTCTAGCTGAAAATACTAAGAGCATTTTAGATGTGTGGAATATAATTTCACAGATGAGAATTTCTCCAACACGCTATTACAGAATGGGATCTTTCAGAGCACAGTTCATCAGCATCTTGGTGGTATGACCCATCAAAAACAATGCTGTATTGGTTCACTACTGACTCATAATAAGCTGTTTCCTTCTTATTATTAACAATGTTTCTTACAATAGTGCCTAAAGATCAACCTTGAATGAGGCCCCATCATGCTAGGTACTGTAGAGGGCCTCTTCCCTGAAGAGTTTATAACTAAAGAGACAAGACAGACACGGTGTGGGGGAAAGGATAGAACTCATGAGCAGAGTGAACAATGTGATGGCAGCAAATGGCATGTTAATGTCAAGCTTTATTTATTTATTGACTTGGTTGGGGGTGGGTTTACTTAGCAGCTGATCAACTGAATGGAAAGAAAAGGATGGGAAGAGGGTGAGGGGAGAAGAGGGTAGGAGGAGAGGTGTGGCATGAATCTGAGATGAAGAGACTGTGAAGGAGGGGGTGGGAAAGGGAGAGGGTTGTCTCAAACAGCCAATCCGTACAGGGCACAGAAAGGCCTGTCAAAACTGGAGAAAGTTCTCTAAATGTCTAGAGGTCCCTGCTTTGGCTGCCTCCTGAGTTACCTAAAGTATCACCTGCAACATCTTGTTTTTCCTTGGAAGTCTTCCATGCAGGTATAGGCCAAACCATGACTGGCTTAGGGTGTGATCCAAACCTAATTAAAGTCAACAGAAAGATTCCTATTCGCTTTGAATCAGCTTGGATCAGGCTCTTAGTTTATGAGACCGTGGTATGGCTGTCCTTAATATTATGGAATTTTTAACGGAAATAAGTATTTGGTTCATTGTTTCTCTACAAGGTACTTCAATAATACAACATTTACATGCACAGGAAACATGACCGATGCAGGATACTGCACATCTAAATGCAGTTCTTCCTACTTTTCCCTTTAGAAACACACTTATAAAGCTGTAATCAGCAGCAAGTGAACCGGATCAAATAAAATAAAAACCACTGTCATCTGAACCCACTGAAAACCCAATTTTTCCTAACAGAGTAAAGATCATATATTTTTAAAAATCATTTTAAAATGTTCACTCTTTGTTACTGATAACACCTTGTGTTATTCCAAGTGATTCTTTTACAACACATTTGCTTTTCGCCATTAATAATGTGTTGTAATGTAGCAGTGAAGCTGAACAGCTCTTCACATTGTCCAGGCTGATTAAAGTGAGATTCACTTCCTAGTTCTCATGCCCTAGTGCTGTGCTGATGTTTGGGATGTGGATTTGCTGAAGAAATCATGTGCTCACAAGATTTCCAGACAATTTCTGCAAACTAGGGAGGTTTGGATAGTTTATATCAACGTGGGATAAACATCTGTGCTCTTGGAAACAGAATCCAAACACTGCGACTTTCATGGTCTCCCCATCACCATCTATAACATTTGGATGGTGAGAGTATTCTATGCAGGTTCCTCCCTTTAGCAGGGTAAAATTGATTCCAAGCTCTGTAGTTGCCAACCGGACAGAATGCAATGACTGTATCTTTGTGCTTTTCTGAATTATATCAACTAGTCTTCAGAAAAACTTCAGTCGACTATTTCTACAGGCTTTTCCATGGCACTCGTGGTATCTGAGCACCTCGTATATATGAAAAGTTTTATCCTTGCAACATTCCTATAAGGCAAGAGAGTATTATTCTCATCTTACACATGGGGAACCAGGGTACAGAGTGGTTAAGTGACCTTCCAAAGGTCATAGAGAATGTCTGTGGCAAAGCCAGGAATAGACTCCAGATCTTCTGAGTCCCATTAAGCAAAATACCATCAGATAAATATTTTAATTACACCTTGTCTGTACAAGGAAGTTGCACCAGGTTAACATAAATTGGTTTTTAAGCTGATATAGTTAAACCATTGCAAAAAAAATGTGTGGACTCTCTTAATTCAGTTCAAAAGAGTGGTTTATTTCAGGTTAGCTGAAACCTGTTCCTAAATAAGAGTGCCCATGTGGTCTTTGGTGTCAGTTTAAGTCTACAGTTTGAATTCACACCTTCAGTTACACTGGTGCAACTTTCTCATGTGGAATAGCCCTGAGACATGGGCCTGAGCTGAAACGTTCAGATCTTGATCTGAACTTATGTGAAATTCAAAGGTATTCAGATGTGGGGATTCTGAACCACCCAGTGAGAAACAAAAGAGCTTCAAAGTACAGACCTGGAGCAGGCCCATCTCTAATTTTAATAATATTAATATTCTCAGGACAACTATCCTGTCAAAAGGTATTTTTAGGAACACTGGAGTTTTTTTACCAATCGTATGGGTTTGTTTTTTTTTAACTAAAGAATCACTTTAATTGGTTTGAATTCCTTGAGGGTCGATTCAGAACACAGCAACATGGAGGATTATACCCACAGTACTTATGTTACTTTTCTCCACACTAAACATTATAAGTGAGTTAGCCGAGAGTCTGTACTTATAGCTGTAACCTACTATTGACATGTGTATACGTTACAGGGGGAGGACCGCTATCCAGTTACTATGTAACGTTCTATCAGTGAGATTTTTAGGATTTTTGAACAGTGTACTCTGTATATGGCAACTGCTGGTTAGTGTTTGCCTATTCTTCACTGCCTAAGGACTCTGGTTTTGTCTTAAGGGTCCGCGTAAGGTCAACTTCCCACCCCCCAACAGTGTCATAGAGAACTATGCTGAAGGTGGAGGAAATGCCTCCCTTTACTAAGCAGCCAGTGTTGATAAAACAGCTCTCTGTTAGAATAGCTTTCAGGGCAAACAGTGAGAAGGTTTACTCATTCAAACAAAGTTAAGAGTGAGCAAATTCTCTTAAAGATGTACCTATGTCTGAAATCTTTGTTTCATTTTCAGTTCCTTGATAGAAAGTACAGATAAAGACAAGTAAGACCTTCCTTGAGAAAGCCTCTGTGCTCGTGACAATGTTTCTTTTGTGTATAACAGAGGAGCATTAAAAAAATATCCCCACTATTGTATTAAAGTCCAGGGGTGGAAATATGTGATGAGAAAAAATAAATCACAACCATTTAAGTCTTTTTTACATATGTGAGTTACCATTGTTTTCTTATTCTTTCTGAAAGAAGGACAGCACAAGAAATAGAAACACTTCATCCTGTCCAAGTTTCAATGCATTTGATACCAATGAGTAGTTTGGGGGAAAGTGATCAAAGGTAAACTGTGGCTAAGGAACTGTATGATTTGTAAACATGTGATTGCTATTACAGCATGAAAGCTGTATATCATTTTACTACTACTACTACTGTTTGTTCGTTCTTCTTTAGAATTGTTGATGGTATCCAGACAAATCTTTCATTAAGCACTAACAATACACTTGTACATAATTAAAATAAGACTGTGGATACAGAAGGCCCTGACTGGGAAGACAGGATCCAATTTCCATATTCCCACTGAATGCTGAAGGAGTTTTTATCTAAACTTCAGGGCAGCTTGGAACCATCTTTCCCAAGCAGATCTGAATCAAATATTGAATCACAGCCCCTTTAAACTTTGGATCCAGACACAGGTAAAGAACCTGTGCCAGGGAACTACACCCCACAAGTGCCTCCGTGGATGGGACTGCTGAAGTGGGTTCCTACAAGGAATGTGGAAGGAAGGAAGGAAGTGGATGTGCCACAATAAATAGTGACATAGCCAGGGGGGTCTGTTCACAGCACAGGTTTGCATAAACCAGAAGAGCACAGGGGGAGTTAGAGTCTACTACTTCCATTCCAGCTGTAGCCAGCAGCAGGCCAGCCTTCACCTTTCTGCCAGGGGTGCATGCTCCATCTCTACTGAATTAGATTATAGTTTTGTGCCAGGACAGCCCTTCCACTCAGGCTTTGCTTTCTTCCTAGGACTGAGCCCTCTTTAGAATGATTTAAGCTAAATGGTGTTCAGCAGAACTATGTGGAAGGCTGCCCTGTTCTCTTTTTGTGGGCCAAATCCTTAAATGCCGTACAACACGTAAGTAAGCAGGCGCGTCCATAGCCTGGGAATGGGGGGCACAGCATCCTTCCCTGGGCTATGACACTTTCAGGAGCCATTTCATGGCTGCTGCTCCAGCCTTGGGGTTGAAGTGGTATCTGTAACCCCTTTTACAGTGTGCACACGTGTGTGTAACGCTGACAGACCCTGGTTGTCAGCAGGCAGGATCGAACCGGGGACCTCTGGAGCTTAGTGCATGAGCCTCTACTGCATAAGCTAAAAGCCAAACGGCTCTTAACTAAGACTGTAGAGCACACACATTAATTATTCTCTCTTTAAGTGGTCTTGGTGCCACTAGATGGGACAGAACACCACACCCAGGAGGTGTGCGGGTTACATGTGCGCTGGCCTGAGGGGCCATGTGGTTGCAGTTAAAGTAGCATGTTCTCACTCCTTCCTTGGTCAGTTCAGACCTCAAATTCCCCCTCCACATTCTATAGAGTCAATATGGCACACTGGGTACGGAATTCTGTGCACACTCTCCAATACCACAGCAAGTGTAGGATTTTGCATATTTTTGATTGAATAGGTTGTTATGGGCCCCTCCCTCCTGTGTAACATTTTCCCTGACAAGCAGAGCTCTAAACACCTATCTGTTTAATCAAAATATAACCACTGGTGAAAAAGGCAACACAGACTGCTGGAAACTTCGTATTCAAGAAGCAGGAGATAATTCTGGAAAGTAGCAGTTAAAATGAGTTAGTGCCTTCAACCACAGTGAAAGCCATGGATAGTCTGAATGTAAATAAACCATTTTCACCCCTCACTTAGGCAACAATTCAGCAGTCTGTCCCTGTGCTCAATACATACTGAACTGGAGGCTTACATGTTAGTGCAGCTTCAACATTTTTATGAATAAAGGTTATGTGCAGCCACTTTCCATTTCTTTGCTTTGTCTGTCATAAATGAATGCTGTTCTTGACAGAAGGGAACTACTATTTGCATAGGACATCTTGCTTATTCTAACACATAAGCAGCCTCCTTATGTCGTGAGACAAAAAGCATCACAACTGTTATAAATCTTCTGAAACAAGGATTAATGTGAAAGGCAATGAATATAATTATCTAGTGTATGAACCTTAACTACATGAGCAACACAACCATTTCATACAGAGACAGAGCACACCAAAAATCCTGGAACTTCATGGAAGTTTTAATCTGGTCTCTGTGAGATCTGAGTTGAGATCTGAGTTCTATGGCTCAGACTTTTTGCCAAGAAGGCTAACGGCATTTTGGGCTGTATAAGTAGGGGCATTGCCAGCAGATCGGGGGATGTGATCATTCCCCTCTATTCGACATTGGTGAGGCCTCATCTGGAGTACTGTGTCCAGTTTTGAGCCCCACACTACAAGAAGGATGTGGAAAAATTGGAAAGAGTCCAGCGGAGGGCAACAAAAATGATTAGGGGGCTGGAGCACATGACTTATGAGGAGAGGCTGAGGGAACTGGGATTGTTTAGTCTGCAGAAGAGAAGAATGAGGGGGGATTTGATAGCTGCTTTCAACTACCTGAAAGGGGGTTCCAAAGAGGATGGATCTAGACTGTTCTCAGTGGTACCTGATGACAGAACAAGGAGTAATGGTCTCAAGTTGCAGTGGGGGAGGTTTAGGCTGGATATTAGGAAAAAAAATTTCACTCAGAGAGTGGTGAAGCACTGGAATGGGTTACCTAGGGAGGTAGTGGAATCTCCTTCCTTAGAGGTTTTTAAGGTCAGGCTTGACAAAGCCCTGGCTGGGATGATTTAGTTGGGAATTGGTCCTGCTTTGAGCAGGGGATTGGACTAGATGACCTCCTGAGGTCCCTTCCAACCCTGATATTCTATGATTCTATATACCAAATACAATGGTGTTACTGTGTGATTGGTCCTCAGAATAAGCTGTGATATATCACTAGGTAACTTGGATATTAACTCGTGCTGCTAATTTAGATAGATACACTAAGAGTGAAAATGATATTTAGCCCATACTGATTTCTTTAAGTCTATAAGCAGGCTTTGATACTACTGACTCCCAGATTTTGTTGAATCGGCTGTGGACTCTCACATTAGTGGACAGGATTGCCTTTGAGTGTTTCTGTTCTAGTGTTTCAGAAAGAGCCCAGAGGGTGGTAGGAGGTAATTGCTCATTTGTCCCGAGGGGCAGATATGGTTCCACAGGATTCTATTCTATTCCCTCAGCCCAGCTCCTCACCATGGCTGTAAGGATTCTGAGGTAAGCAAGTTGCTCAGGTATCACTCTCTCTCACTCTCATCAAATCCAGGTGGAGTGCTATCTTTGATCTCCAGTATGTGGCAGAGATAGGGGCTTGGGTGAGAGCAGCCTTCAACAGAGTTGATCAATTACTGTTAACAAGACTTATCTGAAATGGATGGCAAAGCATTATCATAACTTCAAGCATTCCTCTTAGATAGGACTTGGAGTTACGCATGGCAGCCTCGGTAGCTAGCACTGCCTGAAAGCCATCGCTTGTTCCACAGGGATCAGTATATTTTCCTCCTTCTCTCCAATCCCTACATGAAACCATGTGGAGATACTGGGAGGCACAACAGACTCCTTATCCCAAAAGCATGCTGACCAAACCCAGCTTTGCATCTCATGCTCAAAAGACACCATCAGCTTTGTCAAAGATAGCACAACACCTGCACAAGATCAGTACCTGATTCAAACTGAACCCAGGTGAGACTGAGGCAATGCTAGAGGGAAGGGGAAACACCACAGAGCTAGCCAAGATGCTGACCTGTTCCTCCATTGAGGGCATCTGCCCTCTGTTCATTAGCATGGTGTGAAGTTCTCACTCATAGTTGATAGTGGATACCCAGGTAACAAATGTGGTTAAAAATGCCTTATTCTGCCTGCAACTTGCTTGGAGAGTGAGCCTCTTACTGCCAGAGGAGACGCTAGTGACAGAGATTCATGTATTCATCAGCTCCAGAGTGAATTCCTATCTCTCAATGTAGCTTGGGATGAAGGAGAAGGGAGCAATACAATAATTCTAAATTGTGCCGAATGGGGCAATCTGTCTCCTTACGGGGGAAAAACACCCTGGACACAGCCCACGAGTGCTCAGCACCTTCTGCTAACTCCCACTTTACTTCTGATGCCAACTCAAGGCCTTGAACAAGCGGGGTCCAGGGTACCTCAGAGACCCACTAGCCATTCACAACCCACTGAGACAACTGCACTCCAATGGGGCAATGCAGCTAATTATACCTAGGAGGCCCTTGACTACAGAATGAGCTACCCGAGAAGAGATTATGCAGCCCAGTCAGCCATTTGCAGAGCACTTTGCACAACACAAAGGTTTATAACAAAAGCCTTCCTGCAATGACTGAACACAAGAAATAGCAGCTACAACAAACCACCTCCCAGTAACATATGCTGAGGAATTGAGAGGAGAAAGAGTAAAGTCCACAATAGACAATATTTTGTAAATACTAATGTCTGTGTTTGGTGACTGGACACTCCGCCTGATGACCGCTCTTGAAATAGTTTAGATTT
This sequence comes from Mauremys mutica, assembly GCF_020497125.1. Classification (NCBI taxonomy): domain Eukaryota; kingdom Metazoa; phylum Chordata; order Testudines; family Geoemydidae; genus Mauremys; species Mauremys mutica. Next base: position 277,208,964 of record NC_059073.1, read on the forward strand.
GAGACAGATAGCATGCTGGTTGAGGCTCAGTCTAGGTAATGTTTGTAGGCTGATGGAAGCTGTATAGCAAAATGGTGCCTGCCCTCTTTGTCAATGAGGGTCACAAATTTCAGTGCACTTTTGGATGGCAGTTTGCACCTGTATTTGGCACGATGAGTGCAAATGTTTGGGTCCTACATCAATATTGCTGTGGTGATCTCTGCCTTTGTGACCTCCACACGGCTTTACTGTTACACTGTCTACATCAGTCTACCCTGGAAGGCCACTCAGATGCACAGCTACTGCGGAATGCAGAGCCTCCTCGCTTCGCTGTGCTACCTTCAGTGAGTGCATTACATTAGTGCTCCAAAGGGTGAGTTGTCTCCCTGTTTGCTTTAGGTGTTGATATTGCTCTTTGAGAGAAAGAGTTTTAAAAGCTGCCTTGCCTTTCTGCATCTGCAAACGGCGGGCACAATTTTGCACTTGCCATTATTTGTTGATTGAATTAATCTCACTCGGGCATCTACGTACCTTTTCTGTAGCAGCAGTTGGGTAACAGGAAACGGCATCCATTTCACTCAGTTCTTTGTACTCTCAAAACTGAGGGGGCAAAAAGAGAAGCTGGACTGAGGTCTATTCAGATGCAAAAATCAGACCCTCTAGCCCTATATATTTGAAATCCTAGATACCTTGTCATTGCCTCTCTTTCAGAGCACTGGCATAGCAGGTGAGTTCGGTTTATATGCTCTTGCTTACAATCCTTAGTTTTGAATGTCTAAAGGTGGTGACAGGTTGTTCTCAAAGGAAATTTCACAATAGAATTCACTTCCCCTGCTGATTTGTTAGGGACCAGGCCCATTGATTTTCAAGTCACAGTGCAAGACCTTTTCCTGTGGAGGTGGGATATACTCCTGCTGCCTTCTGCTTGCAAGATTGAGGCACTTAAAACTTAGGTCGACATAGCTAAAACATTCAGGGGTGTGAAAAATCCACACCCCTGAGGACCGTAGCTTTGCCAACCTAACCCCCGGGGTAGAGTCACCTGGCTCAGTGGAAGAATACTTCCGTGAGTTTAGCTACCATTGCTCAGGGAAGTGGTGTTCCTACAACAATGGAAAAACCCCTTCTGTTGCTGTAGGCTGCAGCTACACTATGGGATTATGCCGGCATAACTACTGAGCTGTGCTACGTTGCAATAGTCCGTTGTAGTGTAGACATATTCTTGGTCTCTTTAAATTTAGTTTGAGGTTAGTTATCTAAGTGTGCATGTGGTTTTTAAGTAATTTATGTGCAAGTACTGAAGACACAATACGATGGGCGCATTTTTAAAAGTAAATAGGCCAGATCCTCAGTTGATGTAAACTGGCATGACTATTGATTAAAGTGGAGCTACACCAATTTACACCAGCTGAGACTCTGTCCCAATGAATGTAGGCTGTGCAATACCCAGGGCAAAGATAAAATACTATTTTTTTCAACAGTCTCTTACCCTGCCTTAAAATTGTAGTTCTCCTTGTAGTAACGCAACAGTGGTAAGAATCTTTTGGCTTTAAAGAACTCTGACATAATTTTATCATATTAAACTGCCCTCTGACTGAGCAAGTCAGTCAACTATAAAGAATAAAAGTCAATGCATTAAAAAGAAAGAAACACTGCAGCCCTCACCATCTGCAGTAGTCACAGTATTTTGTGATATTTAGCATGGGAAGTACCACTGCCAAGATGCCAAGTGTTGAATTTTTAATGGTGCCCATTGTATATACTTGAAAGACTTCCTTCACCATTGGCCCCAATCCTGTAACCTGATCCATATAAGTAGACCTTTGTGGACCCCCTATTGACTTTAATGGGACCTCAAGTGGTCATTAGGGCCAACCTGTGTTTGGCAGGATCATCGCCCATTGTTTGTAATGGTATAAGGGTGGCTCCTATCTGCTATGTGAACCATAAAACTGGCCAAAATGTAACTATGTTGTTCAGAACAGCAAGACATTTGAGAGATTTCTGGTCTATATTGACAGTAAAAAATATTTTCAAATACTTAACATTTCCTGCTCCGACACTATTTCAGCATGTTGAAGGAGTTCCAGGGTCTTCTTGTGTACTTGTGTGGTTTTAAAGACTGCACAGTGCACTAATTCCCCTTCAAAAGAGAAATCCAATTTCAACATCACCTTGTTTTTTTAAAAAAGAACATGAAAAATAGTAATAAATTTCATTTTGGCTCAGTTGATGTAAAAAAAATGCTTTTAAAACAAATTAATGTCATCTTCTAACCACAATGTCTGGACGTGCTGACAGTGTCTGCCAATGTCCCCTATACCCTACGAACAATAAACACGTATCTTGAAAGAAGGATTAAAATAAAGAGCCCAACCCTGCTCCCATTGAAATCTACCCAGCAGAAACATTTCTGATGCACTGAGCAAACACTGTGGTTGTTGGGTCCTCAAAAATTCTGTATTAAGTTCTGCCTCTGGAGAGGTGCTTAAAAATTCATAATACTGTGTATCTATTGATGTATTTAACGGAACTCTGGAGTAAGAAAGTAGAACTCTCCAATACTGTCAAGATAACACTGCCAAATTTTCCTTTGGATCTATACACTTCCAGATGAAAAACTGAGTTCCCTTGGGGGTATAGATATTATAGTTGGAGATGACAGCTTGGATCTCTATTGTGAGAAATTATTCATGATATTAGCAATTCTTCCCTTTTAAGGTAAGAAGGTGAAATATTACATCTTCACTCATATTTCCTGCAATAACCTAATATGCAGCTCAATATACCAGGACATTTATCAACAAGAACTAATGTAAAAGTGAGTTAGGTAGTATAACAAAATAGTGCATATCTGCTTGAAAGTGTACTTGCAATGAATACCAAGTACTAAGATAGTGTGTATCAAGTTTAGAGCCTCTGAGATGAGGCAGTTAGACATATGCCTTGTGGGGCTTTCTCACTACATCGCCAGCCTTTCTTGTGCTCACAAACTACATTAGAAGAGCTTTGGCTTTACAACAGAGCTGCAATGACTAGCATACCAGGAAAAAAAAATCCCTCTTCTGTCTGCTACATTAATATCCGATTGTCGATTACTCATTCAGCTGTTAGGTCATTGGTCTGACATGGGAGTAAGTCAAGTAATATCAAGCATGCAGCAGACATAAAAACACAAGTTAAGCACCTTTTTGGAGTGCGGAAGAAACAAGCAAACCCTCCGTTAAGCATTTCTTATGCCCTCCTGCTTTTCTTGTTACTCTGAGCTCTGCTGGCCCTCTGGCATGTGAGTTACACCAGCTAAAACACATTTAGCTTCCCTTCATCTCAGAAGCAGGGAACCAAAGTGAGAGGTGATGTTTAAGGGATATAAGTTACATGTAGGTAAATGAGTGTGAATCTAAGGCCAAAGGGAGTCTCCGCTGGTCTAACATACAAGTTAAATCAACTCAGACTCATCTCTGAATCTGACCCTCAGTTTCAAGATTCTAGGCACAGTCATTTCCTGAATCCTGCAATTCCTCTAAGCCCCGAACCTTGGGCATTTAATATCTCACCCCCACACACATATACACCATATCCAAACAGATGAATATCCAGCTAGTGATTTTGCCTGACAGCCAAGTTGTTCTTTTTCATGTCCTCTATTTCAGTTCATGCTGTGGAATTTTTCACCTTCACCTTGCCCAGAATAGGTTCTTTAGGTCAGGTATGCTAAAGTTATCCAGACTTTGGAACAGTTTGAGACATCAGAGTGACCTGAGTGCCTAAATGACCTAATTCTTTACTGAAAATGAAACTTCAGCGCTTTTAAAAATCTTACTCCTAAGCGCCCTGCAATTTCAGGTGGCCATAAATCATATAAATCTGTTATAATTGCTTATCATAAACAACCTCAAACCATGGCAGAAGGAACATTTGTCTCTACTCCAAAGGTACAGAGCTATTTAATAATGAGGGGTCTATTTGGTCCAACATTTGTAATAGTTACCCCAAGTAATGCCATTGCAGAACTACCCCCCAAAAGCACAATCAGAGTCATATAATCACCACGACAAACAAGAAACTACATAGCTCTCACGTGACTTACGGTAACACAGATGTCCACGTTGCATTCCCTGCTCCTCCCAAGCATAGCTTTAGGATGCTGTCCTCCATTACGAACCCTGTGATCTCATAAAATACCACATGATGACCCAAAAAGCATACATCAGTTCACAGACATTACACAGCCATGTCTACAAGTTTGCTTCTGAGCAGTCTGCAAAGATTGTGTTTAGTTTTAGGAATAAGATAGTAGAAAAAAGGTAGCCGGTACTGTTTGGATTTAAAGTCTTCCTCTGCACAAAGTGCTTGAAAATAGGAGGCATTGCCCCTGGTTTGCACCAGTACAGATAACTTTCCATTACAACTAAGTGTTTGCAACACCATCTCTGAGGTATCTGGGCCTTTCTATCCAACGAGCTCAAAAGATGAATGAGTTTAGCCTCACAACACTTTTATTGTTCCCATTTTACAAATGAGAAAACTAAGACTCCCAGAGAGATTCAATGACCCTATGGCAAAGGCAGGATTAGAATTCGTGCCTCCTGACTCCCAGGCTCAGGTTTTTACCCACAAGACCATCCTCACATCCTGCTGGCATAGCTGGAGAATTATGATTTACACAGGCCTTGGATGAGTCACAAATTACAATCTGACGTCACATGGTATTTACTAGGGCACATTGCACTGGGGGGGATGAACAGGAGAAAGTCACTGCAGCACAGGGCAGCGTCTACTTGCATTATGAACATGTCCTCCCACTCTACATTTGTCATATGGCAACATGTAACACAGTGCTGGTTTTATGTCTTTCCCCCACACACACCCCTACTCTGATTTCCATCCCTATTTTGACCTTTCTCCTGCTGTGGGTAACCGTTAGAAAGTCCACTGGGTTGTAGGATGGTATCAAATCAGCACCCACACATTTTGATGACAAGACTTTTGGTGGGCCCACAGACATGTCTCTTCCACTAAATTTGACAGGTGCAGAAAGGGGATCTGACAGATTTACATGGTCCACCATATATAAATGGGTCAGTTACCAGGTTATGAAAAGTAAGAGAATCTTTAGAATTTTTTTTAATTCATATTATGCCGTCTCATTTCTACTGGCTTGCACTATTTCTGACTTTGTAGCAGAACAATGAGCAAAGCCATCTCTGCTATAACTTCATTGCCTATAAGGAAAAACACAAGGGATAAATTTGGCCCAGTGTTTTTTCACTCATACTGCACTCCAAAACAATGGGTCACCATTTTAACTAGCGGTTTAAACTGTAAGGAAAATTAATATCATGAGCCAGATCCTCAGCTGGTGTTAGTCAGCACAGCACCATTGAAGTAATTTACACCAGCTAGGGATCTGGTCTCACATGCATACATTTACCTTAGTCAAAGCACACTAGGTTAAAGAGGCCCAAATCTGTCATAGAAATATATAATACTTTATTTTGAAGAGCCATTTATAAATAGTTTATAAAAGGTTAATAACTTGTTAATAGATGTTATATAAATGGTAACTCAATTATAGAGTGCAGCAGGTTTCTTGTAAATATGCCTTATAACCATCTATGCCACCTTCTACTGATGCGCTTATAACCATCTCTAACACAATACTCATGTCTGTAATATGCATATAAAGTATCAATCATTTATTAACCCTTCATGAAGTATTTATAAATGCAACCTTAATACAAAGTGTGACCAAATAGATCCATTCTGAGGTATTATTCCATTCTGGAAATATAACCAGAAAGTTAAAATGAATCAATGTTATCATTCCAGAAACGTGTGAAAGAGCTGTTTTGTAAACTGTATACAGTTATATAGATATAAAAATTCTGAAATCACCACTGTCCACCTCTGATAAAAAAAATCTGAAAATGGGAAATTTAAAATATATGTTACTGAATTCCAAATTTAAACTATTTTGCTCATGTAGCTCTTTAAAAAAAACAACCCTATTAACATGTCCCCCACATACATGTTTCTGTTATTTTAAAAGGGATTTGGCTTTCCTGGGAAATTATTTACTCTAAGGATAATAATGAAAACATTAACACAAACATGCATTTTTTTACAAAGTAAGTAAAGGATAGGGCCAAATTCCACTCTTAGTTACAACAGTGTAACAGTAAACTAAATTTGGGCTCAATGTATTAAAAAAGATACATAACATTCCACAGAAATCTGGATTGTAGCAGCTGTGCTGTTCACTCCGACGGTTTTAAGAAAATGTGGCTAGTGTTTGTTTTTTTTCTCTTCTAAATTAACTTTAACTGGATCCAGTGGCCAAAAAGTCCAACATAATTTAAATATCTTTAAAAAGAAACAAACGGGTGGATTAAGTTGAAAGCTTTTCTTCAGCTAGCATTTCGTAGTGAGCAGTAAAAGACTTTTGCATATGTTTTACAGTACTGTATTATCTACAAAGGCATATACCAGGATCTCTTAATCTCTGACTGTTAGTAAGAAAGGAAACATTTTAATTTTTCAGAAATACTTTTTGTATTATATAACTTTGTCCAAGGATTACCTGGGCTTGATTGTTTAATCATTTCTTTAAAACAATGCAAATGGAAGGCAAAGTTATTTTGATCATCACCACAGGCTGAAAGGCCTTGGCTGAGATTTCATACCAGACAATAGAAGAAAGACTGCAAAGAGATAACACGGAAAACATGATTAAATCACAGAAGTGACATAAAATCAATAGAAGCAGCCAAAGATCAATAATTCTTTGCTCTGAGTAACAGTCAGTAGAGCTTGTACTCGTTTTCAGATTTCTTCAAGATTATTTCCTGTTTGATTTGTAGGGAGAGAGAGAGAGACTTTCTTTAGAACTCTTCTCTTTTTAGTGTTTTTATTAAGAGTCTTCATTTGTACGTATTTATTGTTGAATGCATTAGCTACTGTCACTTTGTTTGCATTGGTCTCTAAAAGGGCCACCAGTAACAAAGTAATATCAATGTAGGGTAATTATAGAAGAAAAGTTAATGTGACTTAGTAAACGTATTAAAGAATTTAGGAAATTCCAACTTTTCACATATGTGAAATGTAAGCAAGTATCATTCACTTCTTTATTTAGAATGTCTCTCTCTCTCAATATATATATATTTCTGAACACTCAGATGACATTGGCATTGCATTAACTCAACAAATTCTAAAGGAGAATAGCAAAAGCAGATTTGCTGTCAGAGAATCGAAAGGATCCATTACATATACTCTGGGAAAAAAGCAAGGGCACCAGACAAATTGCATTTTGTAAATTATCTAAACTGTAGCAAAACGACACAAATAAACAGAGTCTGTTTTTCAGGCATTGCTGCAAATGCGTACTGCAAAACAATACAAGCCTCCACCACAGTCCAGTGGTACAGACAAAAACCGTAACGCATCATTGATCTATACATGGGACAAAGGCAGTATACGGCCCTAGGTTTGCATTTGCAATTAACATAAAGGCTAAGGGCCTGATTCTCATTTATACTAAGCCTACGCTGTTCTGACAGGGTAAAGGGGCTTTAAGGTGTGTATAAATTATCCAATAACCCCAGTGCTGGGCCAGATGCTCTACTGGTATAAATTGTCATCCCACTAATAACGTCAATGGAACTATGCCCCAGTTCTGACAACCCCATGTGCTCAAAAATCATGAGACAGGCCCCCAAAATCATAAGATTGTCTCAAAAATCATGAGAATGTTTATTTTTAAGAATTCATTTTGGGATCTTTTAACCTGAGGTCTGGTTTTTGAACCTTCAGGGCACACTCCGGGCATGTTTTCAAGATGCTCCCTGTGATTATGAAGGCTAGAAACTGACTTTTTGATTTTACAGTAATGCTGAGATTTTCACATATTCAGCCAACTTCAGGAGCTGGGGCTTAAAGAGCAACGCCAAGTGTGAAATCCTGGCCCCACTGTAGTCAATAGGAATTTTGCCATTGACGTCAATGGGGCCCAGGTTTTCACCTCAAATATCAGGAGCCCTGCAATCAAAATAATGTGAGTGGGCAACACTCAGCCTCTTGACACCAGCTGAGAGTCTGGCCCAGACAGCTACTCAGTCCAAAAGAGCAAAGACTGGGCCTGATTCCCCACTGTGCTCCCCTACTTTCACTTCGGAGGAGCCCCGTTGATTTCAGTGGCGTTACACCAGTGTGAAACTGGAGTAATGAAGCAGTGCAACAGGCCTCCAAAGTGTGTACCCCCACACACAGACACACATGTTATTTATAATAATCCACTAAAGCTTCACATCCTGTCCATCGGACACACAGGTAGGCCTGGTATCATGGACATTTAGAAAACATTAGTACCAGTATCAATTTTTAGCTAAAGTTTAACACAGCTGTAAAGCAAAGGTGCTCAGTCTGCAGCTCTTCAGCCGCATGAGAGAATCTGGATTTTGATCAATGAGCTTCCCATTGTCCCTAGTTCTCAGGCGGAGTGAAAAGAGCATCGATCATAGGAGCATTCCCTGGGTTTGTGTCAGGCATAGGGAGCACCAATGTCATATCGCTGGGGGTGTCCAGGAAGAGCTTGCTGCAAAGTGAGATCACCAGGGATTCTTTCAGACCCTGAGTAGGAAGCTTGCTGCAAGGGGAACTGACTACATCCAGGCAGTTACAAGTCTTCCAGTGTAGCTCTGCTGATCTGGTCGAGACCAAAGCACAAGCACACAAGAAGGACCAGGAAGGCCCCCCAAGGGCACAAGGCCCTTGTCACTTGAGGTGGGCAACATTTTTCAGCTGAAATTTTATGTCAAAAATGCAGATGTTGGTCGACTAAAACATTTCACGATTGTGTGTTGATTTTGGTGAATTGTTTCAGTCAAAGAGAGAAAATAAATTGGAAATGTTAAAACAAACCATTTTAACATTTCCAAAATGAAATGTTTTGATTTGGGGGTCTAAGATCACAAGGGGATTTGGTTGCTATTGACAAAACTGAGGTGGCCGCACAGCTGCGTGCCTCAGTAGACCGATGGTGAGGGCACTCACCTGGGTTGTGGGAGGCCCATGTTCAAAGCAGGACTCCTAGGAGCAGCCAAGCCTGGAGAGAGGGCTTATGGGGAACTTCGCTATTGTTAATTTCGACATTAATAAAACCAAAGCCCAGGAAGGGAGGTGGTTTGCACTCTACTCAGTGTGTGGGTTGTGGTTTAGAACAGGTTAGGAAATGGACCTGCTTACTGCCAGAAAATGGGACAAGAAAAGTAAAAGACAAAAGGAAGAGAAATGAATAAAACACAAAAATGGAGAGAAGAGACAATGAAAAGAAGAGGAACGCACAGAGGAGGAAGCAGCAAAGATGGAGGAGAGGACAGACAAACGGATGACGAGAAGTCCCAGCATCTTTGAGATGGGGCATATCATTAGCTATGATGACAATATATCCAAAGAGCTATCCAAGAGCATTCATCTTCTTGTCTGAAGTCTGTGAGGAGCAGCACAGGAGTGCCAAGCAATATGATCCACAGCATGGAAGATACTTTGAGCAGCTAACCCAAGCCTCATAAGGGGGGAAATAGAAAAGTACCAATGAGGAATCCTCCCTTCATTCAGGAGTCAGGGAGGAAGAGGTAGAGACAAGAGATATGCCTCCCCACCCTTAAACCAGGATAAAAGGGAGAAACAACTTCTGTGGTGAAAAGCTGAAGGGGATGGACATAGAGCTAAAAAATAATCATAGCAGAACGGCCTGGCAACATGCTTTGGACTTTAGCATTCAGATGTAACAGCATTAAGTCATTAGGCTGAAACAGTTGATTTGCAAGTACACGTTAGATATTTCACATGTATAAGTGAGGCCCAGCAGGTGTATTTATGCAACTGAACATGCCTCCTTCTGAAAACCTTGCCATTAGATGATCAAATATTCTTTAAAAAAACAATTATTTTCACCTCAAAACTTCCACAGTTAGTTGTGATGGGGTTCACTACACTCAAGTACTTTGTTATCACTGTAATCAACCCAAGTCATTGAAAAGTGGTCTCCAAATCATCATGTGACACTTCCCTTCAACACATGTCCAGCCCCAGATGTGTTTCAGAGCACTGAACCTGAATAGAAGGCAGTAGACACTGTCAGATTTAGTTGTTTACAAGCTTCTGAAAAGAAAGGATACAAGGTCATCAGAGGAACTAAATAGTCATCAGCTTTACAGCATTTTTTCTAGCTGCAGACCTTTCCCCTCAGAATTAAATTGGCTTTTGACAATGGATAAAATGTATTATAGGTGGGACTTGTATCGATGTCTATACTAGAATTAAGATTCATATAATATAAAATAGGCAATCTCCTTTTTCAGTTGCTCCTAAGTTTCACCTTTTGCTTCATCTGGTCTTTGCCAAAGTATGATTTTTTGTAGAAGTTTGGAGAATAAAGGTCTTTCGGCTAAATTTTTGAATGACAAAAGTTAATTTTATCTCTCTATATATGTATGGGGGGCTCTAAACTTCTGTTTGCAATTAAAAAACAGTCAAATGAAAACAGAGAGAGAGAGAGACATACACACACACAAACACACACACTTTTGCCATTATTAAAAAAATGTGTTTTTTTTTAAGACCGCGTACTGCGTCAGCAGTTTTGGACAGAATATTGAAATGTGACAGGGAGAAAGTCAATGACAGGGGCACTAGATTACACCAGCTACAGATCTGGCCTAAATGCTTTATCCTATTGGAAACGGAGTGAAAGGAGAATACTTAAGAGTACAAAGGTCCAGGGACCAATTCTCCACTGCCTTGTGCCTTATGTAGTCATTTATACCTGTGTAATGTTGATGTAGCAGGCTATCAAATCAGAATTCTCCATTCACAGTGGAGATAGTGTTTTGCATTCACATTGCACAGACGTAAATGATTACATAAGGTGCAAGGCAGTAGAGAATCAGACCCTAAACGTCTAGGTATTTATAATGCAACTATCACCAAGGTATCACCAAGGTAGCAAAATTTATAGCAAAACTCAGACCCAGTCTACCAAACAGTTTTTGTCTTCTCTATCCTTCCCATTTAGTAGTGAAAAATTTCCTCTTAGGCCTGTAATTTGGATTCATGGTTAGGACCCTACCAAATTCATGGCCATGAAAAACAGACTGTGAAATCTGGCCTCCCTTTATGAAATCTGGTCTTTTGTGTGCTTTTACCCTATATTACACAGATTTCATGGAGAGACCAACATTTCGCAAACTGGGGCTCCTGACCCAAAAGGGAGTTCCAGGGGAGTCGCAAGGTTATTTTAGGGGGGTCGCAGTATTGCCACCCTTACTTCTGCGCTGCCTTCAGAGCTGGGCAGCCGGAGATTGGTGGCCGTTGGCCGGGCACCCAGCTCTGAAGGCAGCATAATGCCAGCAGCAGTGCAGAATTAAGAGTGGCAATACCATACCATACCATGCTGGGTCTCCGGAGAGTGGTGACTGCTTACTGAGGGGCCAGCTCTGCAGGCAGCAGCACAGAAGTAAGGGTGACAATGCCATGCCATTCCATCCTTACTTTTGCGCTGCTGCTGGCAACGGCTCTGCCTTCAGAGCTGGGCTCCTGGCCAGCAGCTGCCGTTCTCCAGCTGCCCAGCTCTGAAGGCTTTGGAAAAGTACCCTTCCTCTTCCCAGTCCCCTCGTGCTTTCCTCATTAGCAAGAGTGACTGTGATTTATCAAAGTTCTTATGCTGGTAGAAAAATTAAGAGAAATTCTTTCCAGATTGTACAGCTAATGGCACATATAAATAATGTAAGGAGAAATCCGTAGCTGTTAAGAGTAGGGTGACCAGATGTCCTGTTTTTATAGGGACAGTCCCGATTTTTGGGTCTTTTTCTTATATAGGCTCCTATTACCCCCAACCCCCTGTCCTGATTTTTCACACTTGCTGTCTGGTCACCCTAGTTAAGAGGTATAGGGTAGGCTCTGTCAGCTTTAGAAAACTCCCACCAAGAAATGCACAAAAATTAAAAGGCAGAATTTAAGGAAGTTTCCAGTGCCCCATAGAGTGCAGAGAACCATCCAAAAATTCTTTCCTGAGCTCTTTCCTTCCAAAATGCAGCATCTGAATCCTTGGTATCTTGCACTGATGAACAAACATAGACATTGTTTTCAAGCTGAAGTTTTCATTTAACTGTTTTTTAATTGCAAACAGAAGTTTACAGTCCAACAATATATAACCTGGTAAATCGTCATTAAAATGCCTCAAGTCATAAAACAATGACAGGAACAATAATCAATATGTATATATCAAAAGTGAGAGGTTTATACCCTGACTGAGACAATAGCACAACAAAGCAAATGTTTGCAGTCTTTAAGAATAGCAATGTCATTTATAAAGTATGAGTAATAAAATCAATACTGCTGATATTAACCAATACCTGGGTGGAACTTGTTCTTGGACTTAAGACAGGTTTCCAGATAAGAATGTTGGCTATTCAGATCCTTTTTTCAGTAAATATAAATATATTGCTTAAAGATATGACTTTTTGTTACAAGAATGTGCTAGTAGTGTTGATACTTTATGAGCATATAATAAAATAACTATATGATATCTGCAGAAATATAACATTTAGACTTTTTACTTCCCTACTTTATTGGGCTTACTATTTTTTTCTCCTTTAATTACAATAAATAAATTCCCCGACAGCTGATGAGGTGGATGAGGTGGCTATTCTGGAATATGTACTTTGCATTACAATCAATGATGTGTACTGAGGAGCTGAATGACACATTTAAGAACTCACTATTTATAGGGCACGTAAAGGATGTCTATTCTAGAGGCTCTTACCTAACCTGAACTAGAAAGGCACTTAAAAAATTGAATCTGCTACTCAGAGCTTGGATTCTATTGTAAATTGCCATCTATACTTCTGTCTGACTGCTGAGCCATTATGAGATCACAAAGCTGGTCTAATCCTCACTGATGTCTTTAGTTTCAGTTTGCATTTTATGCATCTATCCCTCTGTGTCAGTCAAAAAAATAGTGGTAGTTAGGCAGATAAATATGCTACCAGGAAAAAAATGATTTTACAAGAAGAGTGTTTTAAAAGCCACTTTCCTGGGTCTTTACAGTATGTAGTCAAGATACTGCTCTCATTTACCATGGGGTAAGTTCAGAATAATGCTGGTGGAGTTACTCCAAACTTACACCAGTGTAAAAAAAAAAGGTGGGGGACAGAGATTTGGTTCTATATTAATCACAACCTTCTTGATCTTTTCCTTCTCTTTCACCTTTTTCTATGGGGTTCCTTCATGCTAACACTTGGCAAAGGTCACACAAGTGTTCAGTGGGTGTAGCACCTTTTTTAAGCTTATCTACATAAGGAAGCCTGGCAATGATCTACCAGGGAGCCCTTTTATTACTGGAGATGATCCAGCTTTTTCCCCTTTTTATTTTTCTTTTAAATGAAGCAACCGCTATCAGTTGCAAAATGCACCTTGCCTATAGTGCGTCATGACAGAATAGGGTTGAAGATGTTAGGTTAAATTCTGTTCTCAGTTACACCCGTGTAAATTCCAAATGACTCCATTAACTTCAATGACGTTATTTGGGATTTTACACTGGACTTAGAGCAGAATGTGTCCCCTGACTGGCACTAGGAATAAATCAAAATCATTCCAGTGTAGTGCAAAAGCCTTAGAAAGCTGGGTAATTCAGCTTCCAATCTAACGAGCTGCAGCTTGTAACACAGAGGGAAAGAGGAAAAATTAGTACAAGTTTTTTAACCAAAATCAGTTTACAGTTTTGAAGTTTACAAATCCATCAAAATAAGCCTAAATAACTAAATTCACCCATCCTTCAATGTAATGTTTTTACCCTTCCTATCTTTGTCTCTCTAATTAAAGTAATAAGAATTATCCAAATATCTTAATAACAAACAATTGAAAATAAAATAACTGTTTTGTTATGCTGAGCACAAATAAGTGTTCAGCTAGCAAAGCTTTTAGCCTGCTAGAGTCTAAGGATTTCAGTACTTATGTTTGTCCAATAAAAATAATTCTGAACATTTTAGATCTCAACACAGCAACTAGCTGCTTAAAAATAGAATAGAATTGGGATATCAGTTTTGCAGCCAGACATCCATTTACACAGGAACCAATTACATCCAAAAGAGATGGATCTGCTCCTGTAAAGTGCTCATGCTCATTCTAGTTCAGCAATCAAGGACACTGAATTTAGAAACATTTTACAATAACCTCAGGAGCAGAACTTTGCCCCCACTGAAATGAAAAATATAGCAGATCCAAGGAATGGTGAGTTGGCAATGATAGTAAAAAGGAGAAACCAGACAGGTCAGCAATTTTTAATGCACCCTGAAATATAAATCTTGATAAGAAATATATATTAACATACCCAGATGCATTAACATATACAGGGACAGTGTTTTCAGGACAGAAAGGCTATCCTGTGGCTGGTTGGGATTCATTTTTTATTATAAAAAGAACAGGAGCACTTGTGACACCTGAGAGACTAACAAATTCATTTGAGCATAAGCTTTTGTGGGCTAAAACCCACTTCATCAGATGCATAGAATGGAACACACAGAAAGAAGATATTTATACATACAGAGAACATGAAAAGGCGGGAGTAGCCATACCAACTTAAGAGGCCAATCAATTGAGATGAGCTATCATCAGCAGGAGAAAGAAAGAAACCTTTTAAGCGATAATTGAAATGACCCATAGAAGGTGTGAGGATATTTTAACATGGGGAAATAGATTCAATTAGTGTAATGAATTGCGGATACAGACTAACACGGCTGCTACTCTGAAACCATTTTTTATTATGAAGATTTGGTAGAAAACAAATGTGTTCTTGCTTCATGCCATCAAGCTTTTCCTATGAGGATCCAAGTCAGGATCCACCAGATAAAGTCAATCCAAAATGTATCTTAAGATCAAAAAAGCAATCAGCTTTATCCTAGTTAGAGACTTATGAACAAAGTCTAACTCCATGAGCTCAAGGAAGAAGACATCTTTCTTCAAAGGACTTCACCCACCCCCACAATTACCTTCCCTTAATTAATTATAAAACCTGAACTCTTACCATAATCTGCCTAACAGGTTACTTTCTAGCTCCCCCTTGTGAATCAGCACAACATACTGTTAGTTCCATCCCATAGGATTATACTGAGCCTAAACTTGGATTTGTAATAAAATTAGTGATGATACTTACATAGCACATTCATCAGTAGATCTAGCAGCTTTTTGCAAGGGTAACTGTGCATTTTTATCCCCATTTTACTGATGGGAAAGTGGAGGCATATGGAAATTAAGTGACTGGGCTTTTTGGCTTTGACTCTATTCCCAAAATATCACCATCAGCATATTTGTATTTTCCTGAATTTACATATTTGACAAGACATGCTGAAATCTGATACAACCTACTCAGATACTCTTCTGCTCATAGCATGTCTTACTTAATAAACGGCTTGTTTTAACTTCAATCCAGAATTATGGAAAGTTTGATTTGGCAGGATAGGTAAAGTGAGATCTTCCAAGGAAAATTAGGAGCCTAATCCATTCACAGAATAATGAGACATGGATACTCCGCAAATATCTCCCTGCAACAAAAGGAGAAGAAGTTGAGCTTGATGAACAATTAAAACATGAGTGTTGACAAATCTGAGCTGTGTTTGTCTGTTATGAATGATCATATCATTTCATATTAGTTCTTTTCCCTGATTGAATGAACATAACTCTCAGAATCAGGAAGAGGGCTTGAAAAAAAAAACACTGAGGCTTTAAATCTTTCTGGGAGATATAGCAGATAAACGGGATAGGGAAATTTTGGAAAAAAATAAGGCCTTTTTAAGCATCATTCTTAAAATATAACCTACTGTAGAAAATATTAGCTGATTGCAAATTTCCCATTTAAGTTTTCTCTCATCATATTCACATAGTTATTGTGTGTGAGCGAGAGAGCTACAAAGGTTGCTCTCAGAACCTTCTCAGGCTTATATAAATGTCAGTGTCTCAGGGCTCTGGTGAAAGAGATTGCAAACATTTTTCCCCTTCTGTGTCAAGCAGTGTCCTGATCCACATAAAATATGCCATGCATGATGTGGATACTCAAATATTAAAATTAAAATTTGTTTTCCACAAATATTTGTGTGAGAAAAACTCACATCACCCAAATGTTTGCAGAATGCAAATGCAAAAGGGGCACAAAGCATGGGTGATGCAAAGTCATTTTTACATTTTCATGAATATTTGTGAATTGATTGATTAATTGATTGATTGCAGTACTAACCCAATTTTGCTCAGTATCATATCACCCATCCCCTAAACGGTATAGTTCAAAAATGAAGAGCATTATCAAACAACCTGAAAGCACATTGCAGTTTTTAAACAGCTAATTTGCTATGCTATAGAACATTCAAGAGAACGCATACTTCTGTTCTATGACCATATATGGATTTTTAAGTGGTAGACTAAGAAAAGGTATAGCTTGTAAATTTGATTAATCAGTAGAAAAGTTACTGGAAACAGTGATCAAGAACACAGCAGGGGAACACCTAGAAAGCTATTGTTTAATTAACGATAGTCAACATGGGTTCAGAGGAAATCATGCCGAAGCAAATCAGAATTCTTGATTTTAGGATACAGCACCACACAAAAGAGAAATCTATTGTATGAGGGTGAGCCACTTCATGGATAAAGAATTGGCTTGAAAATATGGTCTAAGTGAAGGCAGGTCAGGACAGAAGGAGAAAACTCAGAAGGTTTAGTATTCAAATCGGTGTTGTTCATCTTGCATATCAATGACCTGGAAAAATCAAAGTGCAAGATGATGAAATTAACTGACTGTATTTGTCTGGGAAGACAGTCACTAAAGAGGGCAACAAACTTTGGACTGACATTTTTGGACTCAGAGCATGAAGAGACAACTGATGGATGCTATTAAACATTATTGTATGGTGGAAGGGAAGACTAATGACAAACAGTATCAAAAAGAATTGGGACTCTGAGTGAGATCATTGGCCTAACTCCTCCTATTCAAGTAATTCAGAGTTTTACCAACTGACTTCATTGGAAGCGGAGTTATGTCAACACTGAGCATTTTTGAAAATCCTACCATGGACCCTCAGAGGCTATAAAAAGTGACAAGTTAGGATAAGAAAGATGCGGTGGCAACAATAGACAACATTGAAATAATGTGTCATACCAATAAAAGATGCAAATGATTCTGGGATTCCAAAACGGAGGTGATGAGCATCACTCAGAAAAATGATTCTGCAGAAGAGGGGACTAGTGTATGCAGATGTGGAGAACTGGAACATGGCCCAGTGTATCAGGCACAAAACTGGGTCTCGAGAGATCCAGCTTCTATTCCCATCTATGCCACTGACCGGCTGAGTGACAGCAGGCAAGTCACTTCCCCTCTTTCTGCCCCTGTTTCCCTCCGACTCTTTGTCTGTCTTGTCTATTCAGACAATAAGCTCCTCAGGGCAAGGACTGTCTTCCAATGTGTTTGTACAATGCCTAGAACAATGGGGTCCTGATCTCAGTTGGGACCCATAGGTGCTACTGTAATATAAATAAAAGATGCTCTGGTTCTGCTTTTTAGTTTTTATAGGATACCATAGAAATAAAGAAGGAGTGATAGAAGCTAATCAGAATTCTACCTGGATTCAAGGACTTTAGTGACACAACCAATTTAAGAGGTGCTACATCTGCATTCCTTCCACAGGAAAATATGAAGATGGCACCTGACTAAGGGCTTGACTTTGTGGTCTTCAGTTAGCAAAACTTCCACTGATTTCTGTCTTCTCCAGATTGAGCTTTAAGAGACCGTGTAAAAATGTCCAAACAATACTAGAACTGATAGCTTTACAAGATTGTCTTCACTGTTGTCGGATACAAGAATGAACAGGGACAAACTTGAGAGGAAAAGGCTGAGGATGGGCCCAAAAGGGATTTAGGCAGAATTTCTTCACACAGAGTAATTAGTATTATTTACATGTAGCAGTTACAGACATTGTGAGGTACAATTTGCAACTCAGGAAGGCTGGATCCAGATGGGCTCTCTGGCTTCCTTCCATCATAATAGGATTTTTAATTTTCCAACATAAAGCAGCAACTTCATGCACATATTCCTTACTTCAGAGCAAAACTTGGTTTACAAACCCAAGTAGTTTAAGGATTAAAAAGTTCAGTCTATCTCTGCAAATAGCTGTAAATGAACTTTATCAAAGTGCAGGGAAAATCAAGCCTTCAGGTAAACAGGAACATTTGCCAAGTGGAAATCCCAGCCCTTTGTATATTTAGTAATGAGTGAAGATAAGATTTCTTTTTTGACAGCATGATGGATACAATCATAAAAGCAATCATGCTATTGTAACAGAGTATACTTGAAGAGTGAATGTGATGGCTGCAGCTTTATACTTTAACGTCTTTTGCCTTTCCTTGATTTAATGTACATGAAAGTCAGTTTTTCTGGCATGTGAAATGTTAAAGATTTTTTTAAGCAATACAGACAACCTAGATCTAATTGTCATCAGACTCAAAACTGCTGAGCAATTCAATAATTTCTGACTCATTTAAGCATACTTGTTTAATATCTTTTATGGAGAGAAAGGTACAGTAAGCACTGAACTGCCAATTCTTGGAAAAACACTGGCTCATCAATTGTTGACTCTGACACTATGGTCTAAAAAAAAATCAAGGGATTGGTGAGAACAACTGGTTAGTTCCCTGACATTTCACTTCTGGAAGCCTGGTTCAAATCTGCTTTAGGCTACAAGTGAAATGAGTTCACTGGTCTCAGCTTAATCCCTTCTGGATACTTATCAACATCACAAAAACCATATAATCTGACATGACTGACAATCGCTGATCAGGAGAAGGCCCTAGCTTGAATTACAGCAGTAGCAAGTCAGGATTGCAGTTCGATGACACAGATATCCAGGAAAGCTTTCACAGTGACTCACTGTGCTGGGCCTGGCTATAGTCTGGGCTAACCATCTTTCTCTTTCATTAGTCTTTGAATCCACCCAAAATGTGAAGGTGATCAACCAATATTAAAAATATTGGCTTTGTGGGCCAATTGCTACCGCTAAACAGGCTATGGGGGGACATTCAGCACAGAAATAGGTTAACACCAACTTGTTTAGATTCTGGTTTCCCACTTTGAATTTCTCAAAGTACTCACTGGTCCCAGAAACCCCAGAATGTATAATTCTGTGACGTCAAACATCATGGATTGCACAAATGGCAGTGAGGCTTCCCATATTTGTGATGTCCCATTCTGGCATAGCTTCAGGGAACCTGGAGGCTTCAGAGAGGGAATATGAGAAAAGGTTAACTATCACCTATTGTAGGTGACTCCCTCTTGGTCCAGACTGGCCTAAGCCTGATGCTGTGTGAGTAGTGTAGACCTGAAATTGGCTAGTGACAACAGGTAAAATGAGACTTAGGCACCTAAGTGACTTTTGCGGTTTCCAAAATTTGACATAACCACCCAACGTCCCCCTAGGGGCAGCACAGTAGGTACTCCACATAGTGCAGTCACATGGACACCTAACACTTGGCAAGTTCACCTAAGAATGACATGTGTCGTTCTTTGAATTACAAAAACCAGAGTTTGTGTAACCCACACATCTCCTGGGTGTGGTGCTTTGTCCCATGTAATGGCACTGAGACCACTTAGAGAGAGATTAATGAGTTTACTCTACAGCAGTGGTGGGCAAACTGTGGCCTGTGGGCCGCACACGGCACATCAGGGTAATCTGCTGGTGGGCCATGAGACAGTTTGTTTACATTGACTATCTGCAGGCACGGCCACCCACAGCTCCCAGTGGCCATGGTTCACCATTCCCAGCCAATGGGAGCTTCGGGAAGCGGCGCAGGCTGGCTGCCACTTGGGAACTGTGAGTGGCTGTGCCTGCGGATGGTCAGTGTAAACAAACTGTCTTGCGACCCTCCAGCAGGTTACCTGATGGGCCACCACTGCTCTACAGCCTTAGCTAAGAGTCATATGGCTTTTAGCTCATGTATTTAGCTCCAGAGGTCCCAGGTTCGATCCTGCCTGCCAATGACCGGGGTTTGTCGGTGTTATGTTTGCAATTAACAACAGGGCTATTTTTACTTAAACCAGAAATTAGGGTTTGTCATTTGCTGCAGCTCATTCTCTGTCTCTGCACAAAAGGGATCCCTTTGGCCCTTCCAGCCACACCCACATCCTTACACAACAGCTGCTCCGCACAACAATTGAGTGCAAAGGCTGAAACTTTCTACACTTGGCTTCTGTGGTAAGGTGAGTAAGGACCCAATCCCACAATCAGATTCACACACATTGACCTTCGCACCCAGGAAAATCCCCAGTGATTCCCAGGGGATGCCACACTGGCATTCAGGGAGTCCATCTGGAGTCAATCAGACTCTAATGAGTGCAAAGATCCACACATATGGATCCAGTTGCAGGACTCGGGCCTTATTTTGGAGAAGTATGAGGCAAAAGACTCTTGTTCCTCTTTTGAGTTATGAGAAAGTGGGAGAATGTATATATTTCCCAATTGAGAAAAGAAATACTAAACATGCTTTTTTGATCAGGCTACTTATGATATATTGGGGAAGAGTCAACATGGCTTTTTTTAAAGGGACATCATGCCTCGCCACTCTATTAGAATTCTTTGAGGGGGTCAACAAACATGTGGACAAGGATGATCCAGAAGATATAGTGTACTTGGACTTTCAAAAAGCCTTTGACAAGGTCCCATACCAAATGCTCTTAGGTAAATTAAGCATTCATGGGATAAGAAGGAAAGTCCTCTCATGGATCAGTAACTGGTTAAAAAAAAGGAAACAAGGGATAGGAATATATGGTCTGTTTTCACAATGGACAGAGGTAAATAGCAGGGTACGCTAAGGATCTGTCCTGGGAACAGTGCTGTTCAATGTATTCATAAATACATTGGAAAAAGGGGTAAACAGTGATACAAAATTACTTAAGATAGTTAAGTCCAAAACTGACTGCAAAAAGTTACAAAGGGATCCCCCAAAACTGGGTGACTGGGTAACAAAATGGCAGATGGAATTCAATGTGGATAAATGCAAAGTAATGCACATTAGAAAACATAATCCCAACTATACATACAAAATGATGGGGCCTAAATTAACCGTTACCACTCAAGAAAGAGATCTTGGAGTCACTGTGAATAGTTCTCTGGAAACATCTGCTCAGTGTGCAATGACAATCAAAAAAGCTAACAGACTGTTAGGAACCATTAGGAGCAGAATAGATTATAAAACAGAAAATATAATAATGCAACTGCATAAATCCATGCTATGCCCACCATTTGAATACTGTGTACAGTTCTGGTTGCTCCATTTCAAAAAAAGATGTATTAAAACTGGAAAAGTTCAGAGAAGAGCAACAAAAATGATTAGGAGGATAGAACAGCTACCATATGAGGAGAGATTAAGAAGACTGGAACTGGACAGTTAGGAAAAGAGATGACTAAAGGAAGATATGATAGAGGTTTATAAAGTCATGAATAGTGTGGAGAAAGTGAATAGGGAAGTATTATTTACCCCTTCACATATGAAATTAATAGGCAGCAGGTTTAAAAACAAACACATAACGCACATTTAACCTGTGGAACTCATTGCCAGGGGATGTTGTAAAGGCCAAAGGTATAACCAGGTTAAAAAAAATATTATATAACTTCATGGAGAATGGGTTCATCAATGGCTATTAGCCAGGAAGGTCAGGGACACAAACCTTCTCTGGGTTTCCTGAACCTCTGACTGCCAGAAGCTGGGAGTGGACAAGAGGAGACAGATCGCTTGATGATTACCTGTTCTGTGCATTCCCTCTGCAGCATCTGGCATCAGCCACTGCCAGAAGACAGGATACTGGGCTAGATGGACCATTGGTGAGACCCAGTATGGCCGCTCTTACATTCTTAATAAAAGGATGCGCTTTGAAACTCAGCAGGGTTCTCCGTGAGGAGGGGCTTGTTAAGAGGGAAAAATGTGTGAGGGTGTAAGCCATTCTCAGCAGGAATTACTTGTGGGTGAGCGGGTATTATTGATTTTTATTTTCTAGGCCTCTGGCACCTTGGGAGTGAGGGGGAAGAGGGCTCATAGGTAATGATTAGAGCAGAAGTTCCTCCCATCTCCCTATCTGAATGTATTTAGGAACCCTCCTGGAGTTCCTGAAGGGAGAGTGCTATTCTTCCACCTTCTCAGTCATACTGAGGGTGTCTCTTCTAGCTGTAATATCTGCTTCTCTGGGAGTTTTTCTGGTAGCAATGTGTTATAGATGAAGTGTAGGTCAGATCTGCCCCTTGTTTTTTCTCTTATCTTCGGGTGTCTGTAGGATTTTGTTGTCTACAGAGAATAAGGAGGAAAGCATCCCTTTGCGCAATCTTCTTGTGTTTGTTTTCCCACTTATACTATCCTTTCCCCTAGCAGAAGAGCTCTGGAGATAACAAAGGATGAAGATTGGCTTAATCAGCAACTCAGAGCTCCCTCTGGAAAGAGTTCCTAATATCTCCTAGTGAAGAGCACACCTGATTTAGCTTGTTTGGCATTCCCACTGTCAGCCCAGAGCTAGCTTGTCTGAGGTAAAGACATCAGCAACTTTCATTTCAGAGGGGGTCTGTGGCGGTAAAGCAAACAGCCACCTGCTGCTAATCATGGCCATTAGGCAGAGACAAGCCAGATGAGATTAACTGAACAGTTCACAGGTGGACAGTCAGCAGTTATTATGAAGCAAAGATCATGGGATGTCTATTTAAGGCTTGAGCCTGGCTACAGCCCACTTGTGGTGGGATCCTGGGGAGGTGGGCTGTGTCCATGGGTTTTTGGAGTGCTGTAAGGTGCTTTGATTTACTTAATAAATGTCCTGACTAATACTGCCAACGTGCTCTATAGAATCATAGACTTTAAGGTCAGAAGGGACCATTGTATCATCTTCATTTATCAGACAGTGCTAGCTGCTGAGAGTGATACCAAAACATGTAAAAACACTTGACTGACCATGTGCAGTAGAACATATGCCTAAAAATAAAAGAACAACTCTTTCCACAGATGCACTGTGCATGCATTCGCAGGTTGGCAAGGGGATTCTATCTGGTGTAGAAGATTAAATGGACCAGTTGTGCTTTACCCACTGAGGGACTGGGGGGGACTTGTGGGCCCATGGGAAGAGGGCAAGAATTTTGGGCCTCTAGCTATGCTGATGTACCAAGATCTCCAGTTAAATCCTACAGATCTCTGCTAAGACCATAGTCCCAGATTCTCAAAGGTAGTTTGGTTTCTAACTTCCATTGATTTCAGTGGAACTTAGGAGCCTAAATACCATTAGAGGAGCTAGGTAATGGTGTCTGCAAAGTACTAGCTGTTCCTGCAAATGGCTCCTAAGCCACCCTCCCTCCTGGCAGCATGGGGACTCAGGAGCTGCCATGGCCTCATGACCTATGTCTAGGCCATGCACCTGCCAAGGGAGTTACTGGCCCAGAGCAGACTCTGCAAGTGTTAAGAATAAAGGGGTTGGAAATTTTCTATAAAAAAACTTTTTGACAGAAAATTGGCTTTTCTGTTACACTAACATTTTCCCATTACATGTCTGCTTTCTTCAAAAAAGTTTGATATTTCATTGGAAACCTCTCCTCTTCCCAGCCAACAAAAAAAAATCTGCAATTTTCAGTCAACATTTTTCAGTTTGGGGCCAAAAATTTCCAGGTTTTGGGGGGTTTTCTCACAGAAGATTTCAACAACAACACCAAGTTCATTTTAGATTAAATTTTCCGCAGGGGAAAAAAATCATTTTCCAACCAACACCACTTAATAATGACAGGCTTAACATTAACTTCTGCATGCTGTTGTCATTACTAGTATTAATTATTTATTATTTGTATTAGTAGAGCATCTAGAATCCCTAGTCATCGACCAGGACCCAACAGTGCTAGGTGCTGTACAAACTCAGAACAAAAAGAACAGGCCATACCCCAAAGAACTTACAAACTAAGTATAAGACAAGAGACAATAGATGGATACAGACAGGTGGGAGGTACAAGGAAACAGTGATGCAGTCCTGGGCACCATGATAGGCATTGGTCTCTACACAGTAGCAGCCTAACTGTTGTCAAGTTTTATGTCGGTATCATGACAAAGGAGGAGTTTTGAAGAGCTATTTGAAGGTGGCTAGTGAGGTAGCTTGTAGACATGCAGAATGTCTAGCCATGCTCCTAGTCTCTAAACCCATAGATCCTGGATCAAATAGTGTTTGTGTAGGGAGATTTCCACAATCTCCGAGGAGGGGACATGATACTGTGTTGGCTCCTTTCCCACCAGGAGTTTTAGGGCTAGTGTAGCAGGCTCTCCATTTCTTTCATCACTTTTGCATTGTTGGGGACGAAGGGAAATAGTTCATGCTTCCTTCAGAGCTCACAGTGCAAGATATACTTCTTTGCACAGTCCTTTTCTCAGTCAAGTACACAAGTTCCATGTGGAGTGAGGGACATGCAGAAGAAACATTATATTTCCTGTTCTCCATATGGTTCTGCTCTTTGACTCAAGTCATTATGCCCTAGACATCTGGTCAAAAGAAATGAGTGCGTACCTGATTGGAAGATGCTGTTTTTCTTCCTAAATCTCAGTCCAGCAACCTGAGCACCAGTAAGAAATGCATTTCCAGCTTCTTTCCTCTATCATGACAAACTATCCTGAGATACAAGCATGTATAAATTGTTTCTGATCAGATCAAATCTGACCTAACAAATTGGTCAGTTATTCCATTACTGTCCTGTTTGTTTTGCTTACATCCACCTCCATTTCCACCTCCATTTCCAGGTTGCTTTAATATGCTTCAAGTTTTATCACAGTGCATCAAGACTAGACACAAGCAGTGCGGCACAGGTCTTTGACATGAGACATTGTTCTAAGGAGGCCTGCTGTTCAAAGCCATCATGATGCTATATCATGAAAATATACAGCATGGAGACCTTGTCAGGCTGAGCTTTGCCTTGTGACTTCCTGTCAATGCATTGTACCAATTACGTCATAATCAGATCTCTGAAATTATATATTATGTGAATGTGCCATATTTGAGATATTATTCTTAATAATTATTGACATGACATGCTAAAAATGACTCTTTTAGAATCAATATTGTGTATGCTGTCAATGCAAACTAAGACTAGCATACACCGTACTTTTTATGAACACAGACAAAGAATCATTACCACCAATGAGAATTTACTCACCCTTATTAGGAATGAAGGCACTGGAAATAAGGGCTAAATAATTCCAGGGTATAAGCTGACTATGGCCACCGCAGATCCTAGAGGAGTGCCTCAGCAACAGAAAGGCCACCGAGAAAGAGGCTGCTTTGATGGACAGCATCAACAACCTACTTTCTGCTGGGGACATGCAAAGGCCAACACTGCCACCAACCAGGACAATGTTGGCCAAACAAGAAGTGTGGACATGGGGCTGATTCATTGCATCCTCTAAGCAGCTGCTCTATAGGAGCCCTTGTCATCACTTAGAGCTGCTCCTTCAACTACACATCACAACATGACCATCTCTGTCTTGGGGTGAATCCCCACAGATGAGGAAGGGCATTGGTTGGCATAGGGGAATGTTGCCATCTTGCAGGGTCCTAGAGCCTGGGCTCCCGCCCAAGCCCAAATGTCTACACCGCAATTAAACAGCCCCTTAGTCCAAGCCCCCCAGCCCAAGTCAGCTGGCAGGGACCAGCCACAGGTGTCTAGTTGCAGTGAAGATGTACCTGAGAAGTTTCTCCCTAACTGTAGGCAGTAGTGGTTGCCTTATGTCCAGAAGCCTCAAGGCTAACACCTCTCATAAACATATATCCTAGCTAGTGCTAGTGCAGAGATTCTAATTAATTATGTAAATACTGTCCTTTTTGGAACCCTCTGGAGATCTTTGCAGCAGTAACATCTAGTAGCAGTGATTTCTACAGGTGAATTAACCTATCTCCTAGGCACCATCCCTTCCAGGGGATCATTTCTTGTGTGAAGCAGGGCTTGCAGTGGTTCATACCTGGCCAGGAGTGTGCACTGGAAGGAAGAAAAGTAAAGAATGATGCACATTTTGATGAAAGCCTATGGGTCACATTCATCCCGGGTGTAACAGCACTGACTTTGTTAGAGATACACCAAGGATGAGTTTGGCCTGACAGCTTTAAAAACACTCGGTTTCACTGGAGCTACAACCTATTCAGACAAACTCCTGTCAGGGATGGTCTAAATAATACTTAGTCCTGCCTCAGTGCCGGGGACTGCACTAGATGACCTCTCAAGGTCCCTTCCAGTCCTACCTTTCTGTGATTCTATGACTTAAAATAGCTGAGTGTCTGATCCTCCAGGGTGTTTCCTTTCTATGGGCTAGATTGTAACACCCTGATTCACGTTTGGTAGTGTCTTACTGTGTGAATAGTCCCATTGTCCTCAAAAGGACTTCTCAGCAGAAAGAGTCTGCTCCATGTGAATAAGGGTGTAAGCACATTGCAACAGGGACTGACTTATTCTTTGTTAGTACAATGCCAGGCACAACGGGGTCCCATTCTCAGCTGGCCCCTTGGCACTACCATCATAATAATAAATAATAAATGGTTAATAATAATCATGATAATTAATAATATAAATATGACCATATATGAAGACATACCAGCTTTTGAAACAACCTTGGCTTGGCCCTTCCTCACTGGCATTATAATGGCAAAAATACTAATTAAAACTGAATCATTCTGTGTTAAATTGAATGAATTTTCACTTTATAGTTGATCTGGGGAAATGTTAGCCTGCTCTTTGCTCAGCATATTTAGATATAATGAATGCATTCTAACAATTGCCTCTGTCTTCTGGTTAGTGCATTTTGGATTGATTTCAAAATTTCCTTAGGTTATATCAGAGACACTTTTCTAGCGGCTCAGAAATCACAGTGCACCCCGTGCCCTCTTGTCTGTCTTACGTTGTTTACGTGCCAGGATCATTTTATACACCACACTCTGTGCCTTACTTTGTAAGGCTGCCCTTATATTACTTTGCAACTGTTTAGATTTTCAAGCATCCATGCATAAATTATGATTTATTTTGCTCTCCAAATGGAAGGTTGAGACGAGTATTTGTGTGTGTTGTGGGGGGGAGGTTGTTTTTTGTTATGAATATTTTAAGAGGATTTTTTTCTTCTAAAAAAACTACTGCACGTTAGCTAAATTTAAGTTTTCTTTCTACATAAAAAAACAACACAACATACAAAGCTGGAATTAAATGAAAAAACTAGCCTTGGGCCCTAGATTAAGAGATGCTCAGCACTTGTAACTCTCATTGGAGTCTACAGGAGCTACAGCTGCTCAGCACCCTCAAAAGTTTGCCTTCTGTGATAATTAATATTCCTTCGTATATATGTGCCTATCATGCCATGTAATACCAGCTAGATAGTAGCTACATACCACCATTATATACATTTGTCAGAACTTACAACAGATATATGTATTGAATAGGCATCAATATAAATATTGTGCAATTTTGAACATGATAGTACAGTATATTGTTGCTCACAAGTTACTCAGACGTTGTTATGATACTGAGAGCCAAAAGGTGAGGGCATAATTGAACTATTGCCCAAAGGCAATTACTGACTAAAACTGATTCATCCTACGAACAAATTTGACCAATGGATTAGTAGACACATTACAGCAGATTTGGACAATTATGCCATAATTGTTAAAGAGACATAACTGCCTAATATTAGGCAGTTAATATAATTTGTTATACTCTAGAATTTCTTGTTGGTTTAGCCAACTAGATCTCATGCAGGAATAGGGAGCTGTGCACTATTTTATGAAAGACATGAGTTTTTTCTTGCTTCCATAAAAAGCCAACGGAGATGGCTTTTTGTTTTGTTTTGTTTTTTGAAGTGTCTTCAATGGAAACGCTAAACTTTCAGTAATAAGAGGAGGGCTGCTCTAAACGTAATGGGTTCATTAGGGGCCTGAGCCAAAGCCCATTGAAAACAATGGGACGTCTCCTACTGATTTCAATGGGCTTTGGATCAGGGCCTACCCGGTTGGGATGAAGGTCGTCCTTCCTTGTATGAAGCCTGATGGGTTTTCTGTGGGAACTGGGAGGGAACGAAGTTAGCTCCTATCAACCCGTAGTCAGATTGCAGGGATTTGGGGCCACTGAATTTGCATGAACATGAACTCATGCCCCACTCAATAGTTCAGTGCCTAAACAGAGACCACTTCCATGGTGGCACATAGCATGAGGGGCCCTTTTGTTGCCAGCCTTCTTGTGAGCCCCCAGTTCCTCCATACCCTGAGGAATTCACCTTAAGGAAGGAGACTGCTTTTTAAAGCAGTCTGAGCTGAAGAGGTTCAGGCCTGCTACTAGATTTCCATGTAGGAGCTGCACTAAACATTTAATTTAATTTATTTATTTATTCCATCTTCACCTAACAAATGACTGTTGGTTTTGGATGTAAACCTTGCCCCAATTATACACCACCTTGAGACTAGGCTGCTCTCCTGTACATTACACGGGGCTGCATTTAAGACTACCTGAAAACTGAAACAGAATGTAGCTGCCCACTTTCTAGGTGTGGTGTCACACGGGGAGCAAATAAGTCCAAAGGTCCATTTCCTGCTCTGGCTATCATTAGCTTCCGAATGGAGTTTGAGGTATTGGTTTTAACCTGTAAAGCTATATTGGCTTGGGATCAGAACACCCAAGAGATTCTCTCTTCCCATGTGACACCACTGCAGTTATGATCACTGGGGGGACCCCATTGTGGAGATAGCTGGGACAATTCCTCAGCTGATGTAAATGGGTGTAAGTCCACTGACCACGCATGCTGAGGATCGGGCCTGCCTCAGGTTAAAGAGGGAGGGCTGAACACAGCATTCTACATGAATGCCCCTAAGCTTTGGGATTTGCCTCCTCATTTGGTCTGCAAGGACATAGTTTTGCTAAACCTCCCGAAACCGTTCAAGGCCACCACCCCCCTTTTCTTTTCTTAGGCCTTTTTGGTGGGCTAGGGTATAGCTGAGCGATTGAAGGTCAAGAGGGGAATGTGTGAGGGATAAGGGGAGCTGTTATTTTGAGTGGGCAATGGATGATGCAGACAGATAGTTTAGTACATGATCCTTGTGTTATTTTATAGAGATGCTGCAGTATTAATGACTGTGAAGTGCCCAGAGTGATTCAGATGGGCACTTATTGTTGTTATCAGAAATCAAAATAAATAAATAAATAAATAAATAAAAGTGATTAAGTCTGATGCATCTAAGAATTGCTTCAGAATCTACTGCTGTGACATGTGTGTATGTCAAGCAATATTAGGCACTTTTTTTATCACGGTCACAGATCAATAGCACAGTTAAGTCATTTTCAGGCACATACAATATATTAGGGACAATTTTAACAAGCACATTGGGACACTCTGACTGGATTAAACAAAGTATCTTGAAAAAGCTAGGGTGTAAATATGCCAGAAGAGAAAGAAAACATGTATACTATGTTCAAAAATAGTCTTCAAGTGTAAGGAAACAAGAAAAACTGAAACAATCATGTGCATACCTCTCCTGCTGCCATGGACCAATGAATACAGTGGTTACCATGGCTGGATCTGGCTATGAGGTGGACTTCAGAGGGCAAGCTTTGTTTCTGGTCATTACCCAAACAGAGAGTCTTGATCCAGTCTGTTGGTTTGTGTACTTTGGACAAGCCAATTTCGCATTGCAAGAGCCAAGGAGATCACTTCAGTTATAATTTATCTCATGCCTTCAGGGGTTCTCTTAGCATTCCCCTGCTTGGCTGTCATATCATACAAACATGGAGATGAATTTCATTTGAAATTCCAAAATATGACTCTGCATTTTTTTCCTGAAAAAGTGCAGTGAGGAACAGTACAAGTCACACTCATAACATTACTTTCATTGCCAAAGGCTATTTATGTATCCTCTTTTTTTCATAGAGAAAAATAGTAACTTAAAATGTAGATCCTACTAGTAAACTAGCTCTGTCACTGATCTGGGAAGTAATAATATATAACACATGAGTGACAGTTTTTTCAAAGCTGAGCTGTTAAACACGTACGTTGGACTTGATCCTAGCTCTTGATGAAGGCAATTAGAGAAAGAGGCCTTCCCACAAAGTCTGGAGTGCCTTCTGCAAAAAGGGAGCCCCAAGATTTTCAGGTAAGAATTTTCTTATTCTTGTATTCATGGAGGGGGGGACCTATTGCATCATCTATATCCAGCCACAATCTACTACTAAAGATAGAATTTCTTTTAAAGGTCACATCATAATAATGTTTAGAAAATGCAAACATTAATGTTAAGTGACTTACCCCCAGAGCAGGTGAGCATCAGAACCAGGATTAGGGCTCAGGAGTCCTAGGGTGACCAGACAGCAAATGTGAAAAATCGGGACAGGGGGTGGAGGGTAATAGGAGACTATATAAGAAAAAGACCCAAAAATTGGGACTGTCCCTATAAAATCAGGACATCTGGTCACCCTAAGGAGTCCTGTGCTTGAACAGATAGAATACACTGCCTCTTCAGCCTTCTGAATCATTTATAAGAACAGAAGAACGGTCATATTGGGTCAGACCAATGGTCCATCTAGCCCAGTATCCTGTCTTCTGACAGTAGCCAATGCCAGGTTGTTCAGAGGGAATGAAACAGAATGATCCACCCCCTGTCACCCATTCCCAGCTTCTGGCAATCAGAGGCTAAGGCCATCCAAAGCATGTGATTGCATCCTTAACCATCTTGGCTAATAGCCATTGACGGACCTATCCTCCATGAACTTAGCTAATTCTTTTTTGAACCCCGTTATAGTTTTGGCCTTCAAAACATCCTCTGGCAACAAGTTCCACAGGTGGAATCCAACAATTAGAAGCTTAAATAATATGTTCCACCAGGATATTTTTACCTCACAGTATTGATATATTCCTACAAATAATTTTTTTTTTTGCAAATATACAGAGAAAGAGAGAAAATGCTTCGTTACAAAGTTATGTCTGTGGCCCCAAAACTTTTCCTGGCTTTTAGCTGAAGACCTGATCTCAAATCTACTCTCAAGCTTCCACTCATGGGGATGGCTGGAGACGAAGTAAACTGTGGAGGTGATGCTTTGAGACTTGAGATGCTTTAAGAGAGTTCTGATCTTTTTAATATATAGCACCCCTAGTGGCTGTTACATGGAGTTCCACTTGTTCCATCTGCAAAGATAGCTTCTTGCTTTCCCCCCTTGCATTCCCAGAGGAAAGTAGCTGAAAAGAGATGTGGATACAGATCACAGAGCAGGGAAAACATGAGGATGAAAGTAATCCCTACTTAATAAATCTCAGATGGGAATAATTGGAGGGGGAGTGAGGAATATAGAGGTGGGGGGGTCATAGAGAAGGGGAAAGGCTAGAACTATAAATGTGACAATTTCTCCATATTTAGTAGTAAAATTAGACTCATGCATTGTATTTTGTTTTGTATTTACCTGTTTGTTGCTCTGATTTTTGAGGTACTATGGGTATCAAGAATCCTGTGGAAAACTCTGCTTTAAAGTACAACTAGCAACAACAAAAAAGATATAATCTGTGTGTAATGGTGATGGAAGATATTATAGGCCTCATTTGAACCAGTGAAAAGCAAGAGGTATCACCACTGTTACCCACACAGGTGCACATGAAAACTACAAAAGCCACACTAATAGGTGCCCATATTCTGGAAGTCCATGGTCCTCCCTCTACCCCTTCCCCCCACCCCAATATGCAGATTATTTCTTCCTGAAGCATGAATAACATGCGGGAAGGATGTGTCTATGGACCTTTGCCGAGACAAGTGGCATACAGCCATAAACATGTAGTCCATACGTTAGAGCCAACTGCAGAGTATCCTGCCATGGCAAAGTCAGGCAGTGTCCATGGAGTGGCTCTTCCCTAGATGTTGCTGCAGAGCAGAACGAGGGTGGACAAATTCTGACTCTAGTTTTCCTTGCTGAGTACAGGTTTTCTGACAAGGCCTGTGCCCATTACTTTCTCAAATTTGACCCTATAATTGTGACATAAATGATAGTATCTGCTATTTGTTCAAAATTCTAAATTGACCATGAAGATGTCATTTCCAATATCATCAAGAGAGCCAAAGTTTGCTACCGCTGGTTAAACATTTTCTTCTGCAAGAGAAAATAGTCTAACATCTTCATGAGTGTGTGTGGGGGGGAACAACCTCCAAGGTTTAAGGCAATGGGCCTGCCTGATTCTCCTTTTACTTATACCAGTTTTAGAGCAGTATAACTCACTTGACTTCGTTGGAGTTACTCATGATTTACTCGTCGGTAAATGAAGACAGGCCCAGTATTTCTTGATAAATATCACACATGCAAAGAGGTTACAAGAATGAAGTTTTAACACTCTGCAAAGTGATAAACTGATTTCAAAAGTCATATATTAGAGGTGAGTATAAAGGGTGACTGTTAGAAGAGTAATTAAGGCCCAGTTATCTACACAAACATTGCATCTGCTGTTTTGTGAAGAAAATTTGAGTATTTGCTGCTGCATTCATAATTACATAAAAGCAATGAACCTCATGACATTTAAAATAAGCCACTAATAAACTCATTGTGGTGTTTAAATGCCTCAGTGCTCTTACATAATGCAAAATAATAGACTACCAGTCTATTTTTTTAAAAATAATCAAGATCTCAAGTAGTTTATATTCCTGAATTGCAATGTGGAATAGTGAAGGCAATTTATAGATATTTATGATACATATATAAAGAGACAAACCAGGTGTGTGTGTTTATTGGGGGATATGTGGTTCATATATACATGTGCATAACATATATATACATGTGCATGCTGTGTCTGAGCCAAAGTCATTGGAGTTAATGTAGAGCCTGATTTTCAGCAATACAATGGTACTCGCTGCTGCCAATGCTTTCAATGATGGTATGGTTGCCCAACACCTCTGAATGTCAGGCCAATGAGGGCCATCTAAATGTGACTCTCTGTGTGTCTGTCTTGGCGCTATTCATCTACAATAGGTGCCACTGAGAGACAATGACACTACAGCCAGAGCTTCTGCAAAAGGCAATGGAAGATGCTAGGCCTGCTCCAACCCTTGATCTCAGCAGCAGTAGTTTTAAGAGAGGATGAAGCTGCTGCAGTGGCTGAGAGTGACAGCTGAAGTTGCTGCAACAGGGGAGAAATCCTGACCCCACTGAAGTCCATGGGAGAATTGCCATGGACGTTAGTGGGGCCTGAATCTCACACTAGGAGTTGACTTCTCCAGGGGAGATGAGGGCAGACAGTTCTGGAGCCCACACCTGATAACGGAGCAGCTCCAGTGGGCTAGGCGGGAAGAGGAACTAGCCACTGACCTGGAGCAGGAGATGCTCCATGGGAAGGGGCTGACTCACTGGAGCAGTGTGCTAGGCCTGAAGCAAGCCCTGCAGCAGTGAGAGTGGGAGGCGCTGGGCTAGACCATTGTCATCGCAGGCTTAAGCTACAGCTTGCAGCTGAGGTGAGAAGCACCCAAAATGGAGGTGGCCCAGTCAGTAGGTTGGAGCCAGCTGCCGCTGTAGGGAGAAATGCCCGAGAGAGGAGCAGGTCTCCCTGGAACTACGATTAGAGGACGGAGACGGAGCCCCTGGCTACACAGAGGGCAGGGTGTGGGGGGCTGGAGGCAGAGCCCTTACAGGAGAGGTAAGAGGCGCTGGACTCTGCAGCGCAGGTGGGAGGCCTTAGCCCCACCCCCAAGCCGGTGCAGCGGGAGTGAGATGCGCTGGAGCCGGACCAAGAGGGTTACCCGCAGGGCGCGAAGCAGCGGTGGCAGAGCCCTGCAGAGAGGCGCGGGGGGGGGGCACTGGAATCTGGTTGCAGTGCAGCGGGGGGCACTGGAATCTGGTTGCAGTGCAGGGGAGGGGGGAGAAGGCGCTCAGCCCGCAGCCGCGCTGACAGGCGCTGGAGTCCCGGGGATGGCGGGGGCTGGAAACCCTGCAAGGGTGGGGGAGCGGGGAGAGGAGCCGGACCCTTCCGCAGGCCGAGCCCCGCGGAGGCGCTGCTGGAGCAGCTGGGGTGGGCGCCTCCGGGAGAAGCGCTGCAACCGGGCGCTTGGCAGAGCGGGTCCGGCGGTGCCTCTCGGGGCGGCGGGATCCAGGGGACCAGCCGGCGCTGTGAGTACCGGGCTCGGGCGGGTGCCAGGCAGGCAGCCCTGCCCAAGGTGCGGGAACAGGCCCGACTGAGACTCGGGTCCACTGGGCGCAGCTGCAGCAGCAGCCAGCGGCCGCCCTTCGCCGTTGCCTCCCTGGCAACTTTCAGACACCGGGAGAAAAGCACTGAGGGGGGCTAGCGCCTGCCGAGCGCCTGGGGGGGGGGATCGGGGGCGCCCTGGCGTGTGTCTGGGGGGGATCGGGGGCGCCCTGCCGTGTGTCTGGGGGGCCCTGCCGAGCGCCTGGGGGGGGAACGGGGGCGCCCTCCCGAGCGCCTGGGGGGCCCTGCCGAGCGCCTGGGGGGGAGCGGGGGCGCCCTGCCGTGTGTCAGGGGGGCCCTCCCGAGCGCCTGGGGTGGGGTCGGGGGGCCCTGCCGAGCGCCGGGGGGGGCGCGGGGGCGCCCTGCCGTGTGTCTGGGGGGGATCGGGGGCGCCCTGCCGAGCGCCTGGGGGGGGATCGGGGGCGCCCTGCCGAGCGCCTGGGGGGGATCGGGGGCGCCCTGGCGTGTGTCTGGGGGGCCCTGCCGAGCGCCTGGGGGGGATCGGGGGCGCCCTGCCGAGCGCCTGGGGGGGATCGGGGGCGCCCTGGCGTGAGTCTGGGGGGGATCGGGGGCGCCCTGCCGAGCGCCTGGGGGGGATCGGGGGCGCCCTGGCGTGTGTCTGGGGGGGATCGGGGGCGCCCTGCCGTGTGTCTGGGGGGCCCTGCCGAGCGCCTGGGGGGGGATCGGGGGCGCCCTGCCGAGCGCCTGGGGGGCCCTGCCGAGCGCCTGGGGGGAGGACCGGGGGCGCCCTGCCGTGTGTCTGGGGGGACCCCGCCGAGCGCCGGGGAGAGATCGGAGCCTCTGATGTGCGCCGGGGGTAGGATCGGGGTACGCTGCTGGGCGGAAGCGGAAAGGAGCACCCCGTTATGTGACAGAGAGAGGGAATCGGGATTCGGGGGGCGGAAGGGGGTCACCGATGTGCCAGAAGAGACGTGCGGGGGCAGGGAGATGGCCGGGGGAAGAAATGCGCCGTTGACAAGGATTCTCCTATTGTGCCAGGGCAGGGCTGGCATCCAGCAGCGGCCAGCAGCGGGCCCGGGAAGTGATGGGGAGAGAAAGGCACAGAGGGCAGGGATCATCTCACATGGGTGGGGAGGAGACAGGAGAATGGGGGAGAGGCTTGCAGTGAGCACAGAGGTTATCCAGATGTGTGTCAGGGCACGGGCTGGCCTCCTGCACTGGGCATAGGAAGGAGGGGAAGCTGGATGGGGGGAAGGCTGAAGAAAGCCTAGATGCGCGGTATGGGTAGGCACGGCAGGGGAGGGAAGCAGTGACTGGCAGCTGAGATAGAGACACCCCGCAAGGAGAGGGCCGGAGTGATGGCTAGAGAGAGAGTGATACTGGCGTGGGTAGATACAGAGGTGCTGCTAATGGAGAGAGACCTGGAGAGCCCAGCGGTAGGGTTACAGGACTTGGGGAGGGAGGCCACGCCAGATAGGCATTGATGCTCCGCATTTTAAAGACAGAGCGATGAGGCAGTGGATGTTGGAGACAAAGTGCCAGGAGACAGAGCGGGTGTCCGGGGGTCAGAGGTGTTAGAACCCTCCTCGCAGTCTGATACAGGCAGCAGAGAGACCTGCTTTGTTGTTTCCCCAAAGAGTTTGGGGCTGCCTGGTGAGGGGTGGGCTGGTGTCTCTGGGACCTGGAGGCACTGGGATCTGAAGGTGGGAGCAGGCTTGTGAATGGAAAACAGAGACACTAGGCACCTGAAGGCAGAGGGAGGGTGGCAGCCTTTGAAATGGATGGGACCTCAAGGTAGGGGCACTTTTATGTCTGTTGGGCCTCAAGGCGGAAGGAAGAAATCCTGTGTCCAGGGCCGGAAGCAGAGGAAGGGAGCTGTCTTGCATCTGGGGACCTAGAGGAGGCGAGGGGGCAATCTTTTCTCGGTGGGACTATCTCACGAAAAAGGAGGGAGTGGACTTGTGTCTGGGGACCTGCAGGCAGCGGAGGGAGCAGCCTCTGTGACCTTTTAGGTATGTGGGAGGCGAAGCCAGGAGCAATCTAGTAGCTAGGGACCTGCAGGCAGAGGGATCAGGGCTCTGCATCTTTCCCTTCTGAGGCTTGGCAGCTTTTCCAGCTCCATTTGGTTGAAGAAGGGAAGATTCTTTCACAAAAGAGCAAAAGAAAAAGCCAAGAGAGCTTCCAATTTCTGAGACAACTGGACTCAACATTGATTTTTTAAATCCAAGACTGAGCGATTAATCCTCCTAAAGAAGGCATCAGTGCGCGAATGGTGGTGGTTGGTTTTTTAATGCACACACATACACATATATTATACACAGAATTTACAATCTCAAAAATCCAGGCACATCGGGTAAAAGTGTGCTCCGGTCTCTTTATCCCCAGTATTTCTTTAGAAGTTGTGGTTAAAAAGATGTAATGTTAGTAACAGCACAAACTAGTGTTACTGAGGCATGCAGAATTTATCATCAAGGCACAAAGGCTGAAGTGAAGAGTTTGCCCCCCCTCCTACCCCATAGACATAACCTTCCGTTTGCATTCACGTTCATTTCTCTACTGGGTCATCAGAAAGTACAGCTGGTAGCCATAGACTTTAGGTGAAACTGACCAGATCCACCCAGAAACCATAGCTCTGCTTTCTTTCACATCTAATTTGATAGCAGGCTGATTTTAAGCTTCCCATCGTTACAACTTTGCTTGATTTCTCCCTTTTCTCCCCCCCATGCATTTATTGCTTGCATTTAATTAATTCCTTCTTCGCGTTTCCTTTCCTGTTAATCTTTGGGTGACTGCTTTGTACATGTGGCAATCTGATAATGAGGGTGTTTATCCTTATTCTATACTACATCATTGCAATGTCCACGCATTTACTAACTGGTGCATCGATCATCTTTCGGGGCGGTGGGGGAAAAATAGGCGGGGGGATAAATGATTTGTAATATCCCCCACCGTTAGGAGTAGTACTTACACCCTGGCACTATCTAATCAACTGTTACATCAAGTCATGCTGTTTGAGGCAACCACATCAAAAGAATATACGCTTTTTTGTATGTTATATATTCCCTATATCTTGACTTGGCGCGCACACACACACACACACACGTTTAAAAAATAGTGTCAAGCAGATATTTAGCTGTTGTACAGCTTGTTTCTTAAACTAAGTTACATCTCTATGAGAAGTTAAAAGGTAAATCTTTCCAGATTCCAAGTTTAACAATGGAAAGGGGAAATCAATGAAGTAGTAAAAATAATAAAAATAAAATTACTTGTCTTTTTTCTTAGGGGAGGATCACAGGTTGTAATCGGTCTGTCAGTTTTGAAAGGAGTTCATTCGGCTTTAAAAAATTGTCTAGAGGAAAATCACACACAGTCCTCTGAAACTGTGGTATTCTGTTTGTTACAGCTTAGGACAGAAAACTTTTTAGCGCTTAAAACTATGTTGGTTTTCGTAAAGGCCATTTTTACAGAGTTTAAGTTGATTCAACCTAGTTATGTCGCAGACTGGAAAACTCCCATGTGCTCCTTGTCCCAAAAAGTTTGTCTTTTTAAATAAAGTGGATTTTTTTTTCCTGAGAAGGGGAACTTTTGGTTTACTTCAACGTGTCGCTTAGGATTTTCAAGAACTCTTTAAAATAGTCTTTAAAGTTTCTAAATTCCTGGACAAATTGTATTTTCTCTGGAGCAAAAGCAAATGAGCTCTTTACAGAAACAGAAGTGTTTGTTCATAGTGGGACGCTGCTTTTCTGTCTAACCTGCTTTATCAGCACCATCTCTCTGCGATTTTGCTCGTCTCTCAACACCTTTGTCTGATTAGTAGCTTTTGGAGATCGGGATAAAGACATCACTTGCCACGCTGCATAAGATAACAATTAATTTAACATTAAACTTATCCCCTTTCCATTCACTTTACTTGGATCGGTCTCTGGTAATTGTGTTTGCGGATGCTTTCAATACTATGCTTTTCTAAAAACTTAATGACACCCCACAAGAAGGTATAAGGGTTTTAAATGCACTTCTTAGAGTTAGCCCAAAGAAACAAAGCATATAGTCCCAACATGCTCAGGATATCAGAGTCTGGTCTTTTTTATTCAGTTCGCTGCTTGTTCCTTTCTTCAAGTACAATATTTTCTTATTTTAAGTTGTTGTCTAATAAAGTACCATTTAACAGCTATATACACTACAATTGCATCATATAAAAGTTATACACACAAACTTTATAAAACTACCATTTTATATTTTAAAAAATACTTTTTTCCTCCCCTAATCCAGTCACTTACCTGCTGAAAAAGTAAATATATTTGAAAAGTCGTATTGCTTTCATGCAATATTGCTTTTCAATGAAAAAGAAAGATACACTTAGACGGGTTAATTTTCAAATGGTTAGTCATTTTGCCCCTGAAAGATTATTTTTCAAAGTTGTTTGATAGCCAACTTTTTATTTTATTTTAATTTAAACCCGCCCTTAAAAACTTGAAATGCAGTAAGGCAGCCTGCTAATATTTTTATTTCACAGAGACATCTGTTACTCCTGCTGACAAATGTACCACTCTGCCAAGAAAGTTTAAAAAAAAACAGCATGTAATTGATGTTATCCCAAGAAAGCGCTATCTCCACCCCTTTCGGCTCCAAGCCCTTCAGGTAAAAGAAAAAAAAATATCTTTCAAGAATTTGTTGCCTTTTTGAGGGTTAATACATCAGAAGACAAGCTTGCCTCGCCTTAGCCAATCAGAACTCGGCTCTGGCAGCTATAATATAGAACTAAAGGCAGACTCCTCTCACAAGCGTCTCTAGCCTTGCTACCATTAAAATCAGACCCTTTTTGTCTCTCGATTGCTGTCTCACGACCAAACTCCGATGTGTTCCGTTATCAGCGACCTAAAGCCTGCCATTCCAACACCTGTCTTGCTAGGGATCGGTGGATAGTATACGATTCAGAAAGCAGACAAGGACGTAGGAAGAGAGAGATCTAGAGAGACAGCCAGGGATAGACACAGAGAGCTTTGAAGTAATTGGATTCAATGGACGAAATGCTGCTGTTGACAAGAATTCTGTTGGTGGGCTTCATCTGCGTTCTTTTGGTCTCCTCTGGGCTGACTTGTGGACCAGGCAGGGGTATTGGAAAAAGGAGACACCCCAAAAAACTGACCCCTTTAGCCTATAAGCAGTTTATTCCCAATGTGGCAGAGAAGACCCTAGGGGCCAGTGGAAGATATGAAGGGAAGATCTCAAGAAACTCCGAGAGATTTAAAGAACTAACCCCAAATTACAACCCTGACATTATTTTTAAGGATGAAGAGAACACTGGAGCTGACAGACTGATGACTCAGGTAGAGCTACATAGATACATATATTTTTATTTGTTAGCATATCTGAGCAATCATAAATTAAAACGTCTTAGCATTTTTGAAAGACACCCCTGCCCCCCCCAAAAAAAACCCTCATCGGTTAGATTCATATTTAAATATCCAGTTAAGTTTGCAGGGGCATATAGCCCTAGATATATATTTGTTGGGGTTTTGTGTAATACTTACAATTATAACCTTGCCATGACGTTTCCTGTAACTTGGTTAGAGATTTCTGTTTGCATTTGTCCCCAAGCCTGCACTTTGATCAAACGAATTGTATACAGCTAAGAGGTCCCCAAGAGTGTAGTGACCGTCACGCCACTCTTTCATTATTACAAATGCAGTCATCGGCTGGTACAGCTGCTGACTTTTTTATATTTATTTTATTTTATTACCCTTCATTATTGTTGTTTGCGAGCGGATTCTAAATTTAGTACCTCTGGAGTCTTGCAGTCACAAAAGGCAGCTGAAGTCCAATCGACCATTACTCTCCTGTTTCTGTATTATATAGCTTGTATTGCAAAACCATCCTTTGCAATTGTGCCCATCAGAGCGTAAATATATTGATATTTCTTTAAGGATGCTCGCCACCAATGCTCTGGTACTTCCAAATGGGAGGGACTTGCAACTTATCAGCATTGCATCACTTCTGTTTTAAAAATCAGATGGCACAAGGTTTACAGCTGGATAAATATTGAATCGGGAGTGGAATCAGAATGCGGAACCACTGTATGCAAAAAATAAACCCTCCCAATCAGCCACATTATTATAATAAATATTGTTATTGCTCACGGAGAGATAGGTGAAAGCAATTAGTCTCCCAGTTCTAGAGTTTTTGAAACTGCATGGAATCTAGATGCCATCTAGACACTGGAAATGGGTTTCTCCCAAATATAGGTCAACAGCCTCTCCCGCCCCCTTCCCACTATTAATGTATTTAAGTCCCTCCTTCAGTGCTATAATATACTCGGCTGCAAGAATCGCGTTGAAGATGGGAAGAATTTCCTAAACTCTCCCCTTTGCCTCGGCTTGATTTTCCGCACGTTTACTAGATTTATTTGGGCGAGGGACGTGTCTCCTCCAATCTCCTCCCGACCACCTTAAATCTTACTGTACCTATGAGTGTTGACGCGCGCGCCTCTGCCAGATAGAAGCGCGAGCCTCAATTAAATATGCACAGGCCACGGTGCAGAGCATGTTGTGTAGAGAGTTCCCAGTCCAATTCGATAGCAGCGTTAATCTCGCCTCCTAATGCAAAAGAAAGGCAAGTGAGAGAGGGCTGGCTGATGACTATTGTGGCATGCATTGTAAGATCCAGTCCCTCTTATAGCCCTCGGTCATCCTCCCTTGCTGAAAAGATGCAAGACAGTGTAGCTGTGCGACAAGTCAGACACATCTCGCATTTTCAGCTCCACTTACTCCTCTTTTATCGATCGCAACGGCTAGGATTTCAGTTTGTATCCTTTTTAATACGGCAAATGCTGCTGCTGCTGCTGCTGCTAGGAAGCCCCAGGAAAAAAAGAAGACGTGCTTTTGTGTGTGTGTGCGTGTGTGTAATTAGACACACACACACACACACCAGACTCATGAAAGAGCAAATGAAGCTTAGGTGTAGAGAGGAAGAGAGAGAGAGAGAGAGAGCCAGACATAGATTGAAATACAGAGGGAAAGAGATGGAGACCCACAGAGGAAGGGAAAATGTGTGATGGTGGTTTTTTTTAAAGGGGGGGGTGGGCTGAAGTGGGGGAGACCCCAGCATGTGTGGTAGTGTCTCCTGTCTCCTCTACCGCAGCCTTGGAGGTGCCTTGTCTCGCTAGCTGCCCTTCCCTGGGAATACAGAGCCTTCTACATGGCTTGCCACTCTCGCTGCAATAGCTGGCAGCATTTGAACTTCTGACCTTCTGTCAACTTCCCTCAGACGAACGAAACGAAAACAAATACTTTTTCCTTCAGTGACTATTCTCGTTCCTTACACACACAAAAAAAAGGGGGGGGGGGTAGATAACACCGCTCAGCCTCATAGCACAGCTTAGGTACCACACCAAAATAAGAGATCAACGTCTGGCTGCAGCTTCATTACTGAACCCCCTTTGGGGACCAAGAGAGGGGAGAAAGGGACATCGGTGATTGCATAATGATATTGGGGGAGGGGAGAGGAAGGGACAGGAGTGATCTCATAACCCTGGCTGGGGCTGGGGAGAGGTAATGGGGTGATTGAACAGTAGTGATCCTAGAGCAACGTTCGGGGTGGGTTGGAGGGGGAATTGCTCGGTGGTCTTCCAATAACAATATTGTAGGGAGGTGGTGGAAAACTGCCGCTGACATCAGAATTCCCTCATATTGCAACCCTACAACGAGCTGGGCCAATCTCTTTCTTTCTCTTTCAATCAGCAACCTCTTGTTCTGTTAAATTCAAGCCTTTAAATGCCTGCTTCACAAGCCCTTCAACCATGGAAAGCTCTTCCCTGAATGGAATTGTTAAACTTTCGGAATCGTTGCTGAATGCATTAGCGGCTAGTTAATATTAACTTAAGAAGGGAAAAAACGCAAACAGAGCTAGGTAAGTCAGGTTCTTAACTTTGCAGGTGAAAACAGCAGTTTGCTGAACCCCCCCCCCCCACACACACACACACACCCACCCAACCATTGGCTGGATCTGTGAAAGAGATAAGGGAGCCAGGTCAATATGATAAAGCTGGAATTTGTATGAAATAAAATAGAAATCTAGTGCCATACAGGCACACAACCGGTGCATGATGTGCGGAATTTGGAGATCAACTTGGCATTTAGGAAGCCCACCGGGTTGTTTACACTGACAGGTACCTGTTAAGTGTTTCCTTCAAGCAATTCATTTGTGAAGAGATTAGGGGCTGGCAGGAGAGGGCTTGTTGAACAACTTTGCCTCCACACAAAGCGTTAGTGGAGGCAGCCCTGCTGAGTTTCACGGTGGCTGAACAGAATTGGGCTTGATTTGTGGCACACGACCCAATGAATTAATAAATAGTCTGGCCTTCACGGCTTTTGACTCTGACAATCCAGCCCAGCCAATATAAAAGGAAGGAAAGTCCTTTAGTAGGTCGTTCCTTTCCCTTTTATTTTGCCAGAGAGACTTTAGCTCGTATTTATAGGGGAAGGAGCTGGAATAGCAAACCCGCCTCGTCTACTCTCCTCCCTGCTTGTTTTCTTAGTTATAGAATAACATGGCTTTAGACTGCTGTGCAGCTAAGGGCTTTCTCCTTGTCAGTGGCCTAAAACGTTGACTGTTTCGCCTTTTTCTCACAGTATATCTGCGAGAGAGAAATTCACAAGCTAAACTTCCTTATGGATTTCTGCTTTTCCTAGACTAACGTCACCTTAAAGACCAAACAATCAGCTCTTTCCATAAAAATGTGAAGTCACATGGAACAATCGGCCAGGGAGTCCAAAGTGGACTCACCAAGGCACTTTATATTTAACTGCCACCGAAGTATTGCGAGAGTATCTCTTTATGGCTGTAATATACGCGCTGGAACTTTCCTGTTGAGCAATCCGGTCACGTACCTAAAAGTAGTGTAGCAGGAATCATGCAAGCTTCCCCCCCCCCTTCTGGGAGCTGTGAAAAGAACCTTTGTGGTGTGTTATTTTACATATTGATAACGTTTTGGGTGAGTCCTCCTGGAGAAAGCCAAACATCCCTACCCACCTGATGCGTTTGCCTTTAGCTTTACTCAATTGCAGATATTTGTTTGACTGCAACAGTCAAATATCCATATCGTGAAACGGGTTTGTCCTTTTTAAAAAAAAAATTAGCTGGCCACATGCTGTAGTCTCACATTTGCAAATGTGCCTGAAGTGTATATTGCTTTTCTAATCCTCAGTGGGTGTGGATGGGAGCTGACCTTTTTCTAGGGCTCATTGATTCATGCAGAGCAGTATTCTATTTAAACTCGGGGATGTGATAAGAATCTACCCAAACTTTTCGTACTTTCTTTAGAATGATCTCCTCGCTCCGTCCTCCCTCTCTGCCCCTTCTTTACACGTGTGTCCATAACCTCTTACAATTTCTCGCCGAACTGCCGGGTCCTGCATAGTAAATTTCATAAAACCAAGAAAACATAAGGGAAAGGAGCTAGTTAAAGGAAATAGAAAGTTAATCAGGTGGCAGCGGTCTATAGCGTTAAAAGAATGTGGCACTCCATATAAAGAATGCTTGTGGTCACTCCCGGTT
Organism: Mauremys mutica; assembly: GCF_020497125.1. NCBI lineage: Eukaryota > Metazoa > Chordata > Testudines > Geoemydidae > Mauremys > Mauremys mutica. Next base: position 277,252,722 of record NC_059073.1, read on the forward strand.
TCCTATTCTACGACAGCGCACCTCTGGGGTTGTTGGTTTTTAACATTGCTATCAACTTGATCCCTCTCTGCTTTTCATTCTTTTCCCTAAGAGATATCGGCTGGGCTTGCTCTTATATCTACACGTATGCATATTTCAAGCAGGATGAGTGTTTCTAGCCCAGGCTGGTCTAAGGACTCTACTGAGTGATCTGCGAAGGGAAAACTCCTTCTAGCACAGAAAGGCTGTTAACGCGTATTGAGACCCTTTTCATCACCGACTTAAGTTGAAAAGACCCGGAGAGAGATTGCAGGGGGAAATATTTGGCTCCCAGATGTATGGCAAGTGTTTGTCTTTTGGAAAACTTTACTCTGCTCCCATCAGTGTGAAAATGCACGTCTTAGTTGGAAGAATGAGGAGAGCTCATGCCATGCTTCTGACACTCACACAGGTTGCAGGCTGTAAGGAGCTGAGCGAGCGGTTGAAAGAATGGTTATAGCTCGACCTCACTCCGTATTGTCCGGGCTTCAACCTTCTCGGCACCGACCTCACTTTACTTCCTGCATCAGACTAGCAGGCTTGGCCATTAGGTATCCGAGAAGCTTTGCAATTCCCCCAGGCTGGCCCCTTGCACGGATATATAGGGCGAAGTCACCAGGAGTTTTGCCCTTGACTTCAGTGATAGTGGGCCCAGGATCGGAGTTTACTGACAGCATAGCTCAGGCTTTGTCCATAGTCTTTAACTCTTGACATGCGAGGTGTGTGTTATTTTGAATGGGGGTTGGGGGGTCAGTGGCCAGGGAGTGCTGTCTGAATGCCGCAGTGCCCGTGCAATGCGTGTGCCCCTCGTGTGCCCCTGTCCCTGCAGAGATGCAAAGACAAGCTGAACGCCCTGGCGATCTCGGTGATGAACCAGTGGCCCGGAGTGAAGCTGAGGGTGACCGAGGGATGGGATGAAGATGGGCACCACTCCGAGGAGTCGCTGCATTACGAGGGCCGGGCCGTGGACATCACCACCTCGGACAGGGACCGCAGCAAGTACGGCATGCTGGCGCGGCTGGCGGTGGAGGCTGGCTTCGACTGGGTCTACTACGAGTCCAAGGCCCACATCCACTGCTCCGTCAAAGCAGGTAAGGCCGGCAGCCGAGCGGCTGGCACCCCAGCACCCCGGTAAGGACGGTGGGACCCAGGCCTGACAGGTTGGACCCTAGGGGAGAATAAAAGTATCCCAGCAACCGGGGGTGTGAACCCCCCTAAGGCAGCCACTGAAGGGGTACAGCATCACTGGGGGCCTAGGAGGGGAGGGGCACTCCCCATGGCTGAGCCCTGGGGCGGCTGCTGCTTGCGGGGCTGCCCAGAGGATTCAGGGGCCCCCTTCCAGTAAAAAAAGTTGCAATACTATATTCTCCTGGGGGGCCCTAGGGGCCTGGGGCAAATTGCCCCACTTTCCCTCTGGGCGGCCCTGGCTGCTTGTGCCAAGCGCAGGTTGCATCCGAACCGGGCACTTGACCTGCGGGAGGATGCGGTTATCGGGCCATCGCTTTGCATCGCGGCTGGGCGGCAGTGGGAGCCCGGGCGGGGCGGGGGCTTCTCTTCCCATTTAACTGATTTCGAGCCAGACATTTATGAGCCAGCCTCGTCCTGTGCTTCTCTGCCTACGTAGGAGGGGGCTATTAGGAGGACAGTGTAGCTTTAGAGTGGAGTTTACAGAGGCAGGGGGAAAACCCTCGTTCCGATCACAGTGACAAGCTGGGCAGAGAACTGATTCGGATATGAATCCGGTTCTCTAGCTCTCTCGCTCTGGTGCGGGTGGGACGAATGCATGCCATGTATCTGACGTGCCAGGTGCCTCTATAGCCCTAGATTAATCATAAGGATGCAAAAACCTGCAGCCATCTCCACCACTTTGTTACAGTATTGGTCCCCTCCCGCCCCGCCTGAGCCCACAGCTCTGCAAAATAACAGTCGTCCCCCGGCATTTATTCTTTTCTAAATCCACATAGTATCTTACAAACAAATATCGTGACCATTTAAAAACATCTAGCTGGCTGCACTCCCCGAAGTCTAGTAATATTACTATTGCCAAAAGGACCTGCTAATGTGCGCAGAAAAAGAAAATTAATGCCATTCATGGCTTAATCTGTAGCCTCTAGGAAACCCCAGGATTTTTTCCCCTGTGCTTACAACGCCACATGCTGTTTCAACAAAGGAATAACTTGCTAACAATAAATCGCGAAATTTGAAACTTCGTTTCTGCGCATAAATTGGCGCTTTTAGCAAAACTGTTAACAGTGCATCGCAGAAGAGCTGGGTTTTTCACCTCTAAGTGTTTGTTGCATAGCATCTAAACTGTATTTTAATAGCCTCTTTTAGCCAAGAAACACTTTTAAAGTGTCAAGAAATACTTAGTTGTGAAAGAAAATAATTACTCTCTCTCTAAATATATCTGTTTGCTTAGAAGTAAGGTAACTAGGGGCCTGATCCTGCTCCCATTCAAAGCAATGGCAAGACTTCCATTGACTCTACTGGGAGCAGATCAGACCCCTTAACCAGCTTTACATTCCTGGGCTGATGAAGAACAACACTTCTCTGGCTAATGCAGGCTTTACATTCAGTCTGTGATATTGCTTTGGTTAATCTTCTGGTCTCATTTAGCCAAAGAAATCGCTACAAAGTTGCTAGTGATATTAAATGTCCTTTTTTATAGTAAAGATATGCTCAGCTCAAGGTGTCTGTTTGTGATGCACAGTAACCTTATTCCAAATGAACATAATCCAACTCCATGTATATTTCATAGGAGACGAATAATTCCAAGAGAACAAATCTACTCATTAAAATTCCACACACACTTGGAGGTTTGGGGTAATATTTAGTGCATGTCAGGCAGGGTCGTGTGACTGTACTACACGGGCTTCAAGAGAGCAGGCTTGAATTCCGCCAGCTAACTCTGATTTCAAATTGTCAAAACCTCGTTTCATGACAGAGAATCTTATGAGAAGATTAAACCCTATAATTCCAGGCAGGAAGATTCTTTATCTAGATCTCTGTTTGCAAAAAGTATGATCCCGGAGATTGGAATGCAAAGAAGAGTTCCCCCAAGGTCTGAATTATTGTCATCAGGACAGAGAAGAGAGGCTGGGGTGGAAAAAGGGACATTGATAATGGGCTACTGCAAGTATTTAGAGCAAGCTCCTACATTTAAAATTCAAATACACATCTTGAGTGTCTTGGAAAAGTGGCTCTGCTGTGCAAATAGTGCTTGGAAGGTCCTGGTTTTTTGGAGAGTATGTGTGTGAATTGGCACATAGGGTTTCTGCACCTGAACAAATAGGGGGAGGAGGGCGGGGGGAAGAAGCTGGGAAAAAAATGGAAGTGTCCTCTCTTCCAAGAGTGTCTGCATTTATTACATGAATCAGAATGACAATGCTGATCCTTTATTGGATTTTAATTAGAGAACCCAAACAGCACAGCTCAAAGCAGCAGATTTTCACACCTCTGCCAATTCACTGGCATGTTTGTAGAGTTGCTACACTACTAGATCTATTCATCAAGCCCCTGAATATGCAAACAAAGCTCAAGCAAGAGCTTTACTCGGGGCTTGTACTAAGGTGTAGTTTGCTAGGAAAGGACTCTACATAAAGCGCATAGCTCGTTTGTTGCCATGTTCTCAGTGAAGAGGCCGTGGAGATCTTGCTGTTCCATTTCTGAAGCACAAGTGATAAAGTCGTTAGCAAATCAATAACATTCTAATTTTCGCCCTTCCTGTCCTTCCTGAGAAAGTCATTAGGAGACTCTCCAAGTGTTTATTTAAATCATAATAGCTTATGCACCAGCTCCAGAGGCACAAAAATAAAATCTGTATCTGTGGTCTTACAACTTTTAGGTGGGGGGAAATTACTTGGACTAGAAATTGGCACACTCAGTAACTGGGAGAAAACTGCAGTGAAATCAAGGGAGGGAGCAAGAATGGAAATAAATTTTATCAAATGCCCTGGCTACAGTGGAATACTATGGCTGTAGCCGAATACACAAAAATGTAACTAGGGTGTTCAGGAACACGCAGGACTCACTAGGTGAAATTCCAGACTCTATGCTATAGAAGAGGACAGAATAGACAGTCATACCGTTCCCTTCTGGCCTGAAAATCTTTTAAATTTCTACATAGTATAGTAATATTTCCAAGGACAGAGAATTCAAATCCATAAATGTGGGGTGATCTTGTTTTTAAAATGGCTAGAATTTTTCTGACGGACTAATAATGAGGCAGTGGTGACAGAATAACCAAGAGCCCCAAAATTTAGGCTCAGGTTAAAACTTAGCCCCAATGACTATCCTGTCCTTGTGCATAAAGTAGAGGGTGTTTTAAGGTTAGGCAGGGGGCTGGGGGAGCATACACTCCTGATCTGGGCTGCACAGGGTGTGGGTGTGTGTGGGTGTGTGCACGCGCGCACGCGCACACACAGAATCCTCACCTGGTGTGTGGGCACAGAGACTGCTGCGAGGGAGTGCTCAGAAGTTCCTAAGGCAATGAGAGGCAGGAGGGTCTAGTGGATAAGGGCTTGTCTACACCTAAAATACAACAGCGGCACTGCTGTGGCACCTCAGTATAAATATTACCTATGCCCATGGGAGGGGTTCTCCTATCAGGGTAGGTACTACACCTCCCTAAGAGGCGGTAGTTATGGCAATGGAAGAATTCTTCCATCCCCCTAGCACTGTCTACCCCAGGCGTTAGGCTGATAAAACTACATCACTCGGGTGTGGATTTTTCACAGCCCTCAGAGACACAGCTATGTCTAAGTAAGTTCCTAGTGTAGACCAGTCCTAAGGCCAGGGGTGTGAAAAAAATATCCCGACTAACAAGAATTTTACCGACAAAAAGTGCGGGTGTGGACAGCAGTTTGTTGGTGGAAGATGCTCTCTCGTTGGGGGTGGTTTAATTTTGCCAGCAGGAGAGCTCTGTCCTGCAGCAAAGAGTGGCTACACTGTGTACCTTACAGCGGCCAGCCATGCCATGTAAGGTGCGAAGCGTAGACCTTGCCTAAGAGTCAGGAGCCCTGGGAGCTAAGTCTAGCTCTACCATTGACTTGCTAGGTGACATTAAGCCAGTCACTTCACTTCTCTGTGCCTCCGATTCCCCTTCTGCCCTTTGGTTTTGGCTGAATTAGATCCGGTCTACACTACAGACCTAGATCGGTATAAATACCGACCTAACCCCCCGTGTAGACAGTGCTCTTGGTGGGAGAGCTTGACGCAGCTAATGCCTTTCAGGGAGGTGAATTAACTACGCCAACGGGAGAGCTGTCTCCTAGCAGCGTAGTGTCCTCATTGAAGCACTACAGCTGCTGCGCCAATGCACTGTTTTACATGTAAACTTGCCCTTACACTGTCTATGAATCGGCAGCACAACTTTGGCGAGTGCAGACACTTGCTAAGTGACAGAAGAGCGTCTCCCATCACTGTAGTTAATCCACCACTCAGAGGCAATAGCTAGGTCCACAGAATTCTTCTGTCAACAGGCAGGTCTACAGTACAGCCTGAGTTGATATAACTTACATCACTCAGGGGTGTGAAAAAGCCCCCCCTCCCCGGAGCAACACAAGTTTTGTGCTGTCCACACAGGTGCTATGTCGGCGGGAGACACAGCTTCCGCTTCTCGCTGGAATGGAGTAATTATGCTGATGGGAGAGCACTCTCCTGTCAGCATAGCGCGTCTTCACCAGATGCAGTACAACGGTGCAGCAGCGCCAATGGAGCATAGTAGTGTAGACTTATCCAACCTAGCAGCATCTATCCCAGGGGGTTAGGTCAGTTTAACTATGTCGCTCCGGGGTGTGATTTTGTCATAGCCCTAAGCAGTGTAGCTAGGTCACCCTAAATTGTAAACGTGCACAGTTTAACTATGAACTTTTCTACTGGGGAAATTGACTGGAATAAACTATTCCACTTGGACTTGATATTGCAGAATAAATGTAATTTTATTCCAGAATATAAACTCCACTTTGGAAGTGCACTAATTATTCAGGATTAAAGTATCTTTCTTTCCAGAGTAGTGTCCACATGGGGAGCTATTCTGGAATAGTTACTGCAGAATAGGTCATTTTGCAATAGCTATTCTGGTCACTTTCCCCCATGTAGACAAGGCAACATTAATTTTGAAAGGGATCCAGTTAAATTGGCCCAACCTCCATCTAGTGCAGGGATCGGCAACCTTTGGCACACGGCTCACCAGGGTAAGCACCCTGGCGGGCCGGTTTGTTTACCTGCTGCGTCCGCAATGGGGGCTGTGGGAAGCTGTGTGGGCTGAGGGATATGCTGGCCACCACTTCCCACAGCCCCCATTGGCCTGGAGCGGCAATCTGCAGCCAGTGGGAGCCACGATCGGCCGAACCTGCGGACGCGGCAGGTAAACAAACCGGCCTGGCCCGCCAGGGTAAGCACCCTGGCGAGCCGCGTGCCAAAGGTTGCCGATCCCTGATCTAGTGTAAACCACTTACACTGTTTTAAGTGTTAGCTTATATTGAGTTAGCTTCAGCTTCAACTGGATGATTGCCCGTTCTGTTCATTCCTCTGAAGCAATGGGATTGGCCACTGTCGGAAGAGAGGATATTGGTCTACCATTGGTCTGACCCAGTATGGTTGTTCTTATGTTCTTTGTAATGTAAGTGCAGCTACAAAGGGGGCTGCTCCACTTTCACAAGATCAGTTTTTATTACTTTAGTGAAAGTGGAGCACTTTTCTAGACAAGGCTTTAACTGTCTTGTCTAGTTAGACTGTGAACTCCTTGGGGTAGGGGCTGTCTCTGGTGATGTGTATATCTGATGCCTAGCACCAGGGGGGCTTGGGACCTCTACACACTACTGTACTATTACTAATGGAGGAAGTGTGTGTGGGAGGGTGCACAAACTCCTAGGAGAGGAAGGGGTTCACAGCCACTAACCTGAGCTGGAAAGGTGGCATGCAAAGGCCAGTGCTATAAACGTGTGCACTGAAACTCAACCTGAGGCATGGAATGCAGACAACTCCTAACCTGGGGATCTAGGGAGGAGGAGTAGGACACTGGCTAGACAGAGAATGTATGTCTTATGGGAGAGGAGATGGGGGGACTGTGGGATGCAGAGAGCCCCTGTCCTTGGTTCTGGTGTGGGGGAGATGCAGAGAGTCCCTGTCCCTGGCTCTATGGGGGGGGGGGCGGGATGCAGAGAGGCCCTGGCTAGATTGTGTGTTGGGACAAGAAATGAAGCCAACCCATAGGCTGAAAGGATGGGATGCAGAGCAGCTGGCCTGATGCCTGTGTGTAGGATGCAAACAGTGAAGGTTGCAGGGGGTGGGGGTGCAGAGAGCCCCTGCCCTTGGCTCTGTAGGGGGCGGGGGGGATACAGAGAGTCCAGGGTGGGGCAGGGCCGGGTGCAGAAGAACGGGAGCGGGGCGCAGAGAGTCTGGCGGGGGGGGGGCGGGTGCAGAGGGTGGGGGGGGCGGGTGCAGAAGAACGGGAGCGGGGCGCAGAGTCTGGCGGGGAGGGGGGACGGGTGCAGAGTGCCGGGGGGGGGGGGCGGGTGCAGAAGAACAGAAGCGGGGCGCAGAGAGTCAGGCGGGGGGGGGCGCAGAGTGTAGGGGGGGGGCGGGTGCAGAAGAACAGGAGCGGGGCGCAGAGAGTCTGGCGGGGGGGGGGGGGAGGGCGCAGAGTGCCGGGGGGGGGGCGGGTGCACCAGAACAGCAGCGGGGCGCCGAGAGTCTGGCGGGGGGGGGGGGGGGTCCAAGTGGGGGGGGGGGCGGGTGCAGAAGAACGGGCGCGGGGCGCCGAGAGCCCGGTGGGGGTGGGGGGCGGGTGCAGAAGAACGGGAGCGGGGCGCAGAGAGTCTGGCGGGGGGGGGCGCAGAGTGCGGGGGGGGCGGGTGCAGAAGAACGGGAGCGGGGCGCACAGAGCCCGGTGGGGGTGGGGGGCGGGTGCAGAAGAACGGGAGCGGGGCGCAGAGAGTCTGGCGGGGGGGGGGCGCAGAGTGCGGGGGGGGGCGGGTGCAGAAGAACGGGAGCGGGGCGCAGAGAGCCCGGGGGGGGGGGGGGGCGGGTGCAGAAGAACGGGAGCGGGGCGCAGAGAGTCTGGCGGGGGGGGGGGGCGCAGAGTGCGGGGGGGGCGGGTGCAGAAGAACGGGAGCGGGGCGCAGAGAGCCCGGTGGGGGTGGGGGGCGGGTGCAGAAGAACGGGAGCGGGGCGCAGAGAGTCTGGCGGGGGGGGGTGCAGAGAGCCCGGCGGGGGCGGGGAGGGCGCAGAGAGCCCGGCCCGGGCCCCCCTCCGTCCGGCCCCGGCTCTAACCCGTGCGCCTCTCTCGCCCGCACAGAGAACTCGGTGGCCGCCAAGTCGGGCGGCTGCTTCCCGGGCTCGGCCACGGTGCACCTGGAGCAGGGCGGCACGAAGCGCGTGCGGGACCTGAGCCCCGGGGACCGCGTGCTGGCGGCGGACGCGCAGGGCCGGCTGCTCTACAGCGACTTCCTGGCCTTCCTGGACCGCGAGCAGGGCGCCCCCAAGCTCTTCTACGTGATCGAGACGCGGCAGCCGCGCGCCCGCCTGCTGCTCACCGCCGCCCACCTGCTCTTCGTGGCGCCCCCGCGCAACCACTCCCAGCCCGAGCCCGAGCCCGAGCCCGCCCGCCGCCGCGCCCTCTTCGCCAGCCGCGTGCGGCCGGGCCAGCGGGTCTACGTGCTGGGCGAGGGCGGCCGGCGGCTGCTGCCCGCCGCGGTGCACAGCGTCTCCCTGCGGGAGGAGGCCTCGGGCGCCTACGCCCCGCTCACGGCCCAGGGCACCATCCTCATCAACCGGGTGCTGGCCTCCTGCTACGCCGTCATCGAGGAGCACAGCTGGGCGCACTGGGCCTTCGCCCCCCTGCGCCTGGCCCACGCGCTGCTGGCCGTGCTCTCCCCCGGCGCCGGCCTGCCCGAGGCGGAGCCCGCCCCGCCCGGCCTGCACTGGTACTCGCGCCTCCTCTACCGCCTCGGCAGCTGGGTGCTGGACAGTGACTCCCTGCACCCGCTGGGCATGGCCGTGCAGGCCAGCTGAGAGCAGCGCGCTGGGGAGAGACCAACTCACGGGGAGAAGAAAAGGAACCGCCTATTTTTAAGGGAGAGCACGGCTTATGACATCATCATCATCATCATCCAAATCATAATAAAGTAGGACAGTCCAAAGTAGACTATAAGGAAAACAAAGACCCCCGGGAAGTTTTGTTCTGTTTAGTTTATAAATATATTATATATATATTTTTTATTTGGTTGGTTATTTTGTTCTGTTCTCTTGGTTGTTGTTTTTCCTCCTCTCCTGGATATTTATTGGTTTGGTATTTTGAATAGATGTTTTAAAATGGATATGAACCGGACCTTCAAGAGCCTTAAGAAGCTTCTTTGATAATTTATTATCACCTGAACTGCACTCACAGGGGAAAAACGTTATTTTGTGAGGCCAAGCAAAACTGCACAGAGTCTATTTTTCTACATGTCACATCTGTCCTGACTTTCAGAAAGCAAAATTCTGTACTTTTCCCAGCCCTCCATTGCAATGCTACTTCTTTTCAGCAAGTCTAAACACAAACAGAAAAGACAAACTTCATGGGGTCATAAATTATATTTTTGTACACAGAATTGTAAATTAGATTTTTTTTGAGAGATCAATACTTAACTTGAATCACATTTCGTTTTTGAAATAGTGTAAAATATGAGAATATATTATTTTAATTTAAATAGTTTCAACTGTAACATCATTTCCTGTATTGTTTTTCATGTTTCTTAAATATTTTGCTTTGTAAAAACACCATTCGGCCACGTTCTTGGAAGTCAAGACTGTTACACAAACATTTTATTTACAAAACCGTAAGAAACTTTGTTATTTTTAACGTCCAAAAAAAAAGAAATGTATTAGAAAATAATATTTTTTAAAAAAGCGCACATGGCGGTAATTCTGTGACGAAGGAGAGGGTAGTTTGTACAGAGGGGAAAAAGGATGTTTTGCATTAATAAATTGAGAAATAACTGCTGTAAATTTACTAAAATGTATTTTTGAATATTTTGTAATAGTTTTAATAGTTTTATAGAAATAAAAATGTGCCATGCACAGTCTGGTTAGTATATAATAACTAAGAGTTCCTGGTGCAGCCCATTTTTTTTCTTTTTGCTTATTGGTTTAGGAAACGTGATACCTAAAGAAATGCCCATTGTTTTCTTTAGATTATACTTTGAATTCTGCTAAACGTATGGAAGTAACCAAATACATCACATCAGCTCTTGGGACACCTCAGATTTTTTATACTAACAGTAGAACCTCACTTATTCGCACTAATGACTGGCAGATACATTTTGGATTACTGCAGTCTGGACCAAATCTTGCCACCCTTTCTCAGGCAAAGCTCCACTGTTCCAGATTCTGTGTTCACTTAAGAACTCATCCAAAGACCACTGAAGGCAATGGGAATCTTTCCATTGACTTCTCAGAGGAATCATTGGATCATTAAAGCAAGCTAATCTGCAAGTGAACCACGGTGCCCACGAACAGCCCCAGTGACTTCTATTAGTTTGCAGAAATGGGGTTCTAAACTGATGTAAATCTGGTGCAACCACACCGACTTCAATGAGTTACTCTGGATTCACACTGCTGTAGCCAAAAGGAGAATCTGGCCAGCAGATTTCAGCGGCTGTCTTGCCTGAGTAAAGATGCAGAGATTGGAGCTTTTTTAAAATCAACAAGGAACAGAAAAAAAAACAATATTAAAAAGAAAAGTCAAGGATATTACATCACAAATATACTTTTTCATTTATTCTGATGTATTATTTAGTTATAACTATTTATGATACTTTGCAATATATTAGTAAATGTACTGGAGTGTATTCTATAAAATTAGTGATGCAATCTGAGTAATATGTGATCTCACTACTGTACTTAAGAGATGAAATCTTTGCTGAGGGTTGGGGTCTGACTACCAGGCTTTTGGTGAGAATTGTCACATGTGCTGATTAGCAAGGTGCCAGTTAGCGAGGTTCTACTGTATTTTCTGATATCTCCCTACACCTCAAAGGAAATTTTTCTATTTCTAAAAATTTTGCAAAATAGTGTGTGCATTTCAAATAAGAACACAACATAAGGGCGACTTTCCTTGAATGCCTTTTCACTTTTTCTTCAGTTTTGATTACAATTAGGATGATTACACTTAAGTTACCATTTTGCTCCAGAAGTTTAGCAAAGTCCTCCCCTGAGCTGGAAAGCAACTACCTTGCACTCAGACAGTCTTCCAAGAGGTCTGCTTGGGCTTTGAGGCTCTTGTAAGGTGGCATTCTTGGGAGGAAGAGGTTCATAATTTTTTATCCTCAAAGTATGTCCATTTCTGGAGCAGTAGTCGACTGTCATGGCTAAATTCTGATCATGTGTACCTCATGTACAATTAATTGACAATTGGATGTGCTCTCTGTCCTCTGACCATCTCTGGTTTTGTGACCTCTTTTCCCTCAGAAGTGTCTGGGGTTGTGTGTACATCGATAGCCGAACCTGGGTGTGTAAGCTCTTTATGCTCAGACTGTTGCAGTGTCTTGGAGTTGTAAACTACCTGTGTCAGAATATAGTCGTTTGTTTGGGAGGAGATTAAATCTCTTGGCCCACCATTTGTGGTGCTGTTTTGAGGCCCAATCCAGCTCTCACTGAAGTCAATGGGAGCCTCGTCATTGAATTTAATGGGCCCTTAGACAACAATCTCCTTGAGCTCAAAGTAGGACAACATCTGGGGTTTGTAAACTCTTACCTCAGAACATGGCAGTGCCTAGTCACGCTGAGCTCAGACTGTGGCAGTGTCTGAGGCTGCAGATTCTGTCTTCCTTCTTTGGCAAAGTCGGGGGCTATAATCAATCTCAGCTCAAAATGTAGCAGTATTTGGATCATAACGACTCCGGACTCAGTTTGTGGAAGTGTCTGGACACATAATCACTTCGCGACAAGACGATGAGTGGCTGAAGCTGTAATCACTTTAGGCTCATTGGCAGTGCATGGAGTTTTGCACTCTGCCCACAGAGTTTGGTCGGTCAGGGTTGTAAACTGCCACCCCGGAGTGGGATATTGCTTGAGATTGTAAACTGCCTGGCCTTACAAAGTGATGGCCTTGGGTTCGTAATGTCATCCCCGGTTCAGGCTGTGCTGTGTCAATGTCATTAGGGTTGTAAACTCTCTGCCATTAGTGTATGCTAATACATCTGGGGTTATAAATGCCCTGAGCTCAGAATATGGATATTTCTGGGTATGTAAAATATGATCTCAAAACAAATGAATTTTTAGGAGTTTTGTCCTTAATGTGGCAGTGTCTGGGCATCTAAGCTCTCTTACCAGTATCTCTGACCAGCTGCTGGGGTTTTGTAAGGCCTCTACTGTTAGACTGTGACCATGTCAAAGACTGTACTTTCTCAGAGTTCACACTGTTACAGTGTTCAGGGAGGCAGGCTATTGAACTTAAGGCATGGCTGTATCTGGGGCTGTACTATAAATCAGAAATGTTAGAGTTGAAAAAGACCTATTAGATCAGAGCCCATTCCCCTGAAAGGGTAGGACATAGTCCCCAGATATTGCTGCATTTGATCTTAGCCAGAAGGCCAAGAAGAGCTCAGAGCACTGCAGTGTGAGAGCAGCTAAGATGCTGTGTTATGTTAGGATCAACTATCTTAGCCAAGTAAAGAAACACAATGCTGTGTATTCATTGCACATTATTTCTAATGACTATATGCTCCCCTCTCACGATCCATTTATTACACCTCCTGTTGATACCTTCAGAGCTTTATGTCTTGAACACCCCTCCATCCTATGCATTAGAAGTGCTTTGTTAGATGGATCAATAGAGAATCTATGAGTAAAGCTCTCGTATGAAGGATCTACTGTCTTAACATTGTGCAAAAAGTTTAGGAAATGTCACAGTCCATTTTCAGGGTCTGAGTTTGTATAAAATGTACAAATAGTGGTGGCTACAGAATAGTTTATGACTAAATACATATCTACTACTGTTAAAATAATGTATAAGAATGTACTTGAAGCTATTATCCTTGTGCTCTGTTGTTTGAATAATTAAAGAAATTACAGAGACTTCCTGAAATGTCTGTTATGTGACAGCATTCCTATCACATACTTTCAACTAGCTGGATGTTTTTCCCCTATGACATATAAAACAGAATTTGGAGAGACCACATTTTACAAATCTCTCCCTTAAGTGCATGAATATTATGCATCCGTGTGATTTTTCACTGGAGGTGCAATGGCGCTTATGACTCATTTCAAACAAGAAAGGAATTCTAGGTGTGCCATTTGGTGCAACTATGGGAACCTTCTTTTCCCTCCATTTAATATCCATGTAAACGGTGTAATATTTACATGTGAAATACTGTATGGCTGTGCAAAAATCCCTAATTTGTCAAGCGTTTTGGGAAGAAAAATAGAACACTAGTGCATGAAGAAATGCATGCGCTTCTTAACCTGCCCCTCAAACTCAAAATGAGATATCATTCTAAGTAGCATGGGGATTTTACGTTTATTTTCATTAGTCTTAACTGATAATTCACACAACATCCAAATCTGAAATTCTTGTGTGCCAGGAATAGCAAATGAAACCAGAGGGAATTTGGGGTGCACAAGGAATGCAGGATCACAACCCCAATGCATACTAATCAGATATGTCGAGCCAACCATCATAGTAAAAGCAAGTATTTCATTTCCTAGCTGCAATCCAGTTCTGTCTCTCGCCTTCATCTTATTTATAGATAGATAGAGAGAGATATATTTAGGCTATAACTGTTTGCATCAGTCTTCCTGAGCATTTCACATCATACTAAAGTTGAATGAGAGATTTGAATCAACTGAGTTTGGTGATAATTGGATAGCAAGTTTGCAGCTCCAGCATGACATCCATTTCAATTACAATGGAAAGGAAATACAAATGAACATTTTATTTTACTCATTACTGTGAGCTATAGGGGACCAGTAGATGTTCCTAAGATGCTGAAATTCTCTCTCTAACGGTTTCAGCCTTAATCTGGTGCAAACGTAACAAAAAAAAATGGATAGTGTGCAAACCAATTGGTCCTGCATCATTAAAAGCAGTTGAACTTTGCCAGATTTTGATGGGAGCAGGAGCAGGCCCAATAAGTACCAGTAGGCTGAAATTTGTAGATGAGAGCTCTAATTTTTGGTGCCTCGATTTTTGAGTGTTAAGCTTTAGCTACATTAGGCTTGACTTTCAGGAGCACAGAACACGAATTGGATGCTCAACGGGAAGTGTCCAAAACTAAGGCTAGGCCCAAATTTTCAAACGTACGTCCCTAAAGCTGCTCCTAGTAAAATCAATGGCAAAACTCCTGACTTCAATTAGAGCCAGTCCAGTACATAACTGACCTAGGAGCTGTACTGCTGCCTTATTTCAATCTAGTCCTGTAAAGGATCCTTATGGAGCTGAATTTATTTAAAAAATGAAGTGTAAGAAAACGCTTACAGACAAGACTTGTGTGCAATTCAGAAATAAAACCATGAGCTCAGGAAATGGACTTTTGGGGGAAAACATTTGTTTTGATGCATTGTGTCCTAAACATGAAAAAAAAACCCCACCCACATTAGATTCACACTGTATGTTGTAAACAAATGTCCATTCATATTAACAAGGAGACCAGAAGGTAAAGATAGCTGTCTGTGCGATGCCAGCTGTTCTCCACTCAGACAGTCACTTTGGGGCAAAACCAGCCCCATCTCCCACAGAGGGGTCCTTGGCTGCAAAATGGTATGGTTTTGCCGCTCAAGGGAGGGTGGAGCCAGGATGGGGGTGGATCACAGAGGAGAGGCGCACCCCTTAAGCAGCACAAAGCCCCATGAATTGCTACCTGGCTCTTTCCATCTCCCTCTACTCCCTCAGCAACTTGCCCAGGTACTTGGGATACGCCCTGGGATCAGGATTTGCCTTTTGAAAAAGGGACCTTGCTCTCAGTTGCCGCACACTGGAAGGTAGTCTAACTTATTTTTTTGTCCTGGCATGAAATTCATCGTAATAAATTAATTGTAAGTATGTATAGAATTACAGACACCTTTTGTATGTTATACACACACAGAATTCACAACGAGCTTCCTCTCTCGGAAAGAGATGTAAAGCCAAGGTCCTGGCCAGTTTTGACCATTAAAAGGTTCCAAGACTCTTTTTTCCAAGGATAGCAGTGTGACCTCCAGTATTCTGGCCCAATATCTACTCCACTATTACATTCTGCCTCTCTACATTCCCCTTTCAGATTCATTTTAACACTAGTCTTTGGATGGAAGCAATATAATGTAATAGGCTCTATGAGCTAAGAGGTGAAAACATTATCTTAAGTTAAAGAAATCAAGTACTCAGAAATCAGGATATCCTAAAGCTAAGGTTGAATGCTTAGCCTTAATTCCACCCCCTTCTGCACACAACTTAAAATTAGAGCTGGTAAAATCATTTTGCTGTGAACATTAGTTGCAAGTTTAGCCTTTTTTCGTGTCTGCAAATAACTGATGAACCCATTCTGTTTTCTGTTAATGAATTTAGAATTGGTAACTATTTGCCTAACAGCTAATGCATACAAATTTCAGACTATGGGTTGCTCATGAACTGTTCTCTTTGAACAATCATTATTTACGGTGTGTGGTTGATCATCTCAGTCACACGGGATTGTTTCTACTCCCTGCCTGATTGGATGGGGAACTATTCAAAAACAAGAAAATAACAATCAGCAAATATCGAACAGGTCACTTCTGGCACAAATATTTGTATGAATAATCATTTGTGCTAACATTGGTGAAAGTTTCAGGATTCAGAGTTATCTTCAGAAACGCTTGGCAGCCATGCAAATATTTGCAAATAATGAATAGTGTGATCCCATAAATAACAGAAAACCAAACTTGCTGCTGTAAATGATGAAAATATTTGTAAATCACTGTGTGAGTTATCCAACAACTACTAATGTCAACAGGAGCCTTTCCACGGATTTCAAATGGGCATTGTATTAGGCTCTGTTTGGCCAGCTGTACTCATGGTATAGTTTGTTTTCATATCGTATGATCAAGTAATACAATCTATAATGCAAACAGGAATTTCTTATACCAGCTAACATAGGGGGCCAAATTCTGCCCTCATTTGCATGTGTGCAACCCCATCAACATCAGTAGGGTTACATAATGGGCAAGTGAGGTCAGAATTTGTCAACCCACTTTATGTGCCACCTGGTATTAAGTTTGCCTCCAAGGTCCTGGTCTCTTTCTCACTTAAGCCATTGGGAGCTTTGCCATCACCTTCAATAAGTGCAGAACAGGGCACTGAATATTTACTCTTTGCAACCAAGTATAATAATACAGTATAAAATTTATTTACACATTTAGTAATATGAAACTGATTTTTTAAATGGACTCTTAATTCTGCCAGAAAAAACTACTGCATAGAAACACATAGGGTGTTTTTTTCAGAAGAGCCTAAATGCATATAGGTGCTGTTAAAAATTCCACCTGATAAAGAATCTAGTGAAACTTTCATGTACTGCTGCATTCAAAAAGCAAAACAAGGTTCTTATTCCCAACTTTGTAGGGCATTTGCCTTCAGCAACAGAATCTTCAAAAACCAGCAGAGTATGCACCCTTTTAAAGCCAGAGCTGTTTGCAAATGGATATGGGAGACCTTGGCTGAAATTTTCGAAGCAATCTTCAGGGGATTTGGATGTACATCTTCTGTTTGCATGTTCAGCTCTCCTAGACTACTCTGAAAATATCAACTCTCGTTTATAAAATTAAACTATTAAAAAAAAGCCTCTGAGGATGCCAGTCAAAGTAGAATGGTGTGAAAAGAATTCTACTCAGAGCAATGACAACTACACACGAAGAAAAGTCTTGTGTACGTGGAACTAGACTTGACTCAGGAGATCTAGTTTCAGTTCTTACCTCTTCTACAGACTTCCTATGTGACCCTGTGCAAGTCACTTATAATTCATGTGGTGTTAAGGGGATACATTCATTAAGGTTTGTGAGGTGCTAGGACACTCCTAGAATGGGACCATATGAATATCTAGATATAAAGAGTCATTCAGATATCATACACTATTTTTTTTAAAACAAATGAGTGCCTTTTGCAGGCAGGCTGGCAAGCCTAAAGAAAAATAAGAACGGTCATATATGTGTCAATTATGTATTAACTTATTCAAGTCATATTACACATATATTACTTTATACATTTCTAGAAATGTAAAAAATATCTCACAACTGCTAGTGCTATCATCTTTTATGTATTCTGTACATGCATGTTTTGTAAACACATTTCCTGTGGTATTTCAATACAATTCTGGGCACGCTCAGACAAGAGAGCTACTGTCTTTTAAACTACTTTAAACCCTAAACAGATCTCACAGTCCACAACTGGTCAACTGATTGCAAGTTATCTTCACCTTCACTATGCACACAAAGCCAGTCAGTTAGTAGTACCTAAAGTGGAAGCATCACTCCTAAGCAACACAGGACATCTGTCTTCTGCTTTCTACACTGACTTCCCATAGAATACTGGATCAAATTTAAGGCCTCAGTCATTATCTTCAAGGCACTCAACAATCCAAGCCCAGGATTCATAAAAGATCTTCCATAACTCCATAATGAGGCGATAGTTACACTCTTCAGGCACAATGGAACTGTCCAGTGCAAGGGTGAGCAGAAGACAGCGCTTTCTCAGGGGTCAGTCCTAGATGGTGGAACAAACTCCCGCAGGACTTCAGACCCACCACAAACCTCCCCACCTTTCACTCCAAGTGCGAGGCACACTCCATCAACCTTGCCTTCATTAATACAAACACATAGCACAGCGTACACATAACTGGCTAATTTAAGAAATTCCCACACAGAGGTCCCCTGAGTAGAAGGGGAAAAAAGAGAGAACTACATGTGGGAGATGACTAGTCACTTTGCTTAATTCACTATGGTCTATAGTGGGGAGGGCTGTGTCAGAACCTGAATAGAAGAGTAGAACATACATCTGTAGATGTTTCAGAAAAAAATATCCCATGTTCTAAAGGAGGAGAAGGGGCAGCAGCCGGAAGAGTGGCAATCTCACTATGGAATGACAGTCCTTCCCTTTTATATGTGAGAGGGGCATAATAGGTTGGCCACACCCCACACAAGTGATATTTGCTCCCTGCTTGGGATAGGTGTTGGTCCTCCTTTACGTTGTCATCAGAATCTGGGAAATCCACCTATCCAGGGATGAGATGTGGGGCACTGAGCCAGAGACATGACCAGGAGAGGCCACAGCAGCCAGTTGTTTGGATGGCAAGACTAGGTAAATGGCTGGGTATTCTCATTCTGCTCTGATGGACGCAGGAGTGACATGGACAATGGCTCAACCATGAATGGCTCTGGCTTCATGGCTCTGAAACAGCCTAGTGCCTGAGAGCCTTCCAAGTCTTCACACCGAAAACAAGAACAGACTTGCGTTCTCTCTCTCCCCCTTCTGAGCAGGCAGCAGTGAATTACTCGTATAGGGTACATCTACCCTGCACACTCCTTATGGCAGTGAGTAGAGTGCATGCACTCCACACACCCCCGCCGGGGTATAAATAGCAGTGTGGAAAGTAAGATTTCACAGGTATGACAAGCAGGCAAGGCACTGCCTAGGCAAGTAGAGTAAAGAAACACTTGAATGCTTAGGCTACGTAACCTGCACAGCTCCCTACACACCCAAGCAGTGTCCGCCCTCCCCCCATCTACACTGCTATTTTTAGCAGTGCAGTGTCCCTCTGCCTCCCTGCTGCTGGAGCCTCTCTCTGCCAGAGGGAAAGGCCTCCGCAGCAAGGAAAGCCTCTGGCAGTGGGAGGCAGCAGCATAGGTGCTGACTCTATGGGTGCTTTGGGGCTGGAGCACCCATGGGGGAAAAATGGTGGGTGCTGAGCACCCACCTGCAGTCCCTGTATCAGCTCCCCCCCCAACTAGCAGTCCCCGTGGATCAGCGCCTCCCCCTCCTTCCGCACGTGTTCCGCCCACTGTGAACAGTTGTTTTGCTGCGTGCAAAAGGCTGGGAGGGAGGACACAGCGCGCTTGGGGGAGGGGGCTGACCTGAACGGGAAGAGGAGGATCAGGGGTGGGGCCTCAGGGAAGCGGGGGAGTTGGGTCAGAGCTGGGGCCCAAACATCCCTCAGCACTTTGGAAAGTCAGCGCCTGTGGCCAGCAGGGAAGGTTTCCTGCTGCCAGAGCCTTTCCCCGCTGCCTCCCCCCTACCAGAGCCTTTCCCTGACACATGTAGCTACACACCGCAGTGTGGATGCAGCTTGCTTTTCCCTACAGCTGTAGTTATACGTACCCGACATGCTTCTGCCAGTGGTGTGCAGTGTAGACATAGCCTTAGATATCAGGGTGGTTGGTTCTTCGTTATCCAGAGGCAAGTGTGTTTGGGAGAGCACCTGCTGAGGAAAGCAAACCCACAAAGCTGAATTCTCCATGCTGCGATGTCTGGGGTCATTCTTATCTCTTGTGGGAGCGAGTTCCCAAAGGACCTCATGACTGTCTTAGCAATCTGAGGGGAGATGTCCTCAACTGTGGGGCTGATGTTACCCATCAGGCAAGTTCTTCAAAGTGCTTTCTTCTGCCTGTCTCCTCAGATTTGCCTAACTTCAGCATCAGCCAGCTGTTCTTCATCCAGGTACATGAGCAGCATGGTTATACTTCCCTTGTCAATGGGCAAGAGGAGGTCATTCACCAGAGCAACAAGTGCCTCCGCATTACCCCGCCCAGGCCTGATGCCCGTCAGAGGGGTTCAGGATACTGGTAGCAGAGAGGCAGCACTGAGGGGGTTCTAAAGTGATTTCTGGTACAAGCTACTAATTAAAGGCTCAAATAACTTCAACACACACTGAAATCTACAGGAACTGAAGGTGTTCAGAACTTAGCAGGATGGAGCCCAAAATGGTCACAGAACCAGGTTTGCTAAAGGAAACCAAGATTTTAGGCCAAAGGATTGCATATTTTGGACATTCATAAAGGCACTCAGTTCGGGCCTTGGTCCTGGAGTTGCTTCCCCAACATCCATGTACAGCAGAAGAAACTTTTCACATGGTCATGATGTGTTCAGGGTTTTTTTATAAAGATATTTTTTTATATCATGCATCATCTGAAGCTGAGATAAAGACAAATAAAACATGAAAATGTGTGTGTGTGTGTGTGTGTGTATAGAAACACACACACATACATACACACAATTCTAATTCTGTGCCTGTATTGAGTGTGACCCAGTGGGAAGAAAAATTAGAAAGTTTTCTTGCAGTGTTATAGTCTCAGTGTAATTTCCTTCCTCTTGATAGTGCAGTCCTGTCAAGACTGCTATTTCATGAGAGTGAAATAACTGCATATGTTATGAACATCAAATTAAGTGGAGAAACTTTCATATTAAAAAAGAGATTCAGGGCGAAATCCTCTGCTGGGTTACATGGGCACAGCTCCATTGACTTCAATGGAGTTTCACCTGTTTACACCAGCAGAGAATTTGGCCCAAGAAGTTTACACAAACAAGCATCATAACCATGTGCAAAAACAATTTGCATTAAAAAAGATTCCTTAAAAAAACAAAACAAAACAAAAACAATCTTAAGGATCCTCTTTTCTAAGTGGAATCAAAGTGACCTCTAGTGGTTCTCTGTTAATTCTGCAGCTTAAGAGTCATAAAGACACTATTTGTGCCATGATAGCATAGTATTGTACCTTCAGCTATTGTAAATGCAGTCAATACTCGATTAAACCCAGCATCTCTGAAGATCATTATTAAAATTCAAGTGTAAAAATATTTTAATGTAATTTACTATTTTTCTTAGGTCAGTGTACTGCTTGTTTGGCCCAATATATTGTACATAACTAATATGGCCAAAAGAGGTTGATTGTTCTTATTAGATAATGAAAAAATAAGCAACAAAACAAATATATCTGCAACTTCAGAATTGCACCAGTAACTTAACCACTGATGTGTCCTTTGGGACTACTTTGAAGTATAAGGTGCTGTTCACTGTGAATTTGGGTGGCAGAATGTGCATTAGAAATATGACCCTGCTGATTTCTTGCTATCTGGTGGAATGGTCACAGCCTGATGACAAAGCTTTTACTATTTCTTATACAACATAACTTGCAAGGTTCCAGCCATACAATATTTAGTTAGTCTGGATGAAAGGAAAGCGATTTTTATCAATACCAAGTGATCTTTTTCAAACTAACTATCAAGTAAAAATAACAGTGTAGAGAAAGGACGATACAATTAATCAGTAATGTGGACAACTAAAGATACATCAGCCAATTTATGTCAGTTTACCATGACAATCAGTAGAATACGGAGACCCAAATGGGATAGCACTCAGGTCCATTCACCAGTATATAATCATCCAGACAGCTGTATGAAGGGATCGAGGCCAGCAGCTAGATGATTAGGAGTTCTAGCCCAACGTCCTCATGGCAGATTTGAGTGTTTGAGTGGGCAATAAATAAGATACTGATCACTTTGGAACAGGAGTTAGGAATGAATACTGTACTAGAAGATGCTGAGCTGTGCTAATACTTAGAGAATACAGATTAAAAATTAATCCTTTATAGGTAATATTATTCTTGGGGACACAATGATCCTCAAACTAGAGCTGGATGAAAACCAGGATGTATTTTTTCCAGGGGGGTTGGGGGGATCCACAAAAATGTCACTCTTTTTGGAGGGGTTGAATTTTGAAGACAAATTTAATCAAAATCACAAATTTAGAAAATTTTTGAGCAGCGGCACTTCTGTCTTTCACATTTTCTCCCCCTTCTTCATCATCCTCACTATGGAACCAGAGGGTCTGCATTTCCCATCCAAACAAACAACAACAAAAGAGCAATGTCTTTTGTCCATCTTTCTTTTTACTGGCCCCTTGGACTTTCATAGACAATTCAAATTGCTATTTGGACCTTTTCCAGAGCTCCTTAACATTCTCCATAATTAAGGTTGGCAGAGTGTCTGTGCACGGCAGTGGCCCGGGCTTGGAAGCTACTTGCCCCCTTGTTGTAGTCAGTATTACTTGCATCAAGTTTTGCAATCTGGCTACATTTTCCCTTAGTTGCTTTTGTCAGCACTCTGCACCTCCTGCTCTTGAGATTGTGTATTATTTAAAAAAATGACTATGGCAAATTTTAGAATAACTTCCCTTGTGAGTAATGGGACTGCTCGTATAAGGGATACTCATGTGAGTTGAGGTTTATAGGATTCTGCCCCATATTAATGTGTTGTTTTATCTTATAATACTGAGATAGTAAGACATTTAGAAATGTGAGCATTTACTGAGTATAACCTTATTCATCCTGGGACATAAGGCGACTACTCACATGTTAAAGTTAAAGTTAAGCATGTATCTTTGTAGGCCTAAGTTTGCCTACAGTTGAATAACACTGACAGCATTCAATAAATAATAAATACTAAAACTCCCAAACGACCTTCTCCCTTCCCACCCTCAACCTCCCCTCCCCCAAATCCCCAACTTCCAGATTTAAAGAACTATACGCCACAGCTATTTTTCCTCCTTTCCTTCAGTGAGCTTAGTATTTAGCCAGATCACATGCACTTGGCCTGCAGATGATGAGATGATAGAAAGAACCATTAGCATAAATACAAAATAAATCTGCAGCATAATGATGTTCTTGCCTATGCTCCGCTAAACTTCTCTCCTCCTACAACCATGAAAGGTTTATATAGAAGTAGAGAGAGAAGCAGCAACAAGTCACGTTCACGTTTCACTGTTAAATAAAATATCACTTGACCTATGTTTGCTCTTAAGGTTTACAGGCTAAAAGAAAGACAATTGTGCCACTAAAAGCAAACCAAAGAAAAACAGGTTGATAAGAAGAAGCAAGGCCCACCACCCAGAACTAGCTGGAGCTGACCGACTTTCAATATTTATTAAATATGTACATTTTCCTGCAATGTTAAATTAAAAACACTGCTTTGGTCTATTCAGAACCATTCAAAAATGCAACAGACTTGCAAGCATTCCCTGTTCACTTGTCTAAAATTATGCAGTTTTAATGAAGGACAATGGCTGGAAAAACAATCTGTTTTGAGAAGGATACTTTTAGGTTAAAATTATATCGTTTTTAAAAACAAATGTGTGCCAATCTACATTATTTATAGCACCGTGGAGTGATACACCTGAAAGCTTTTTAAAAATCTCGTTTACTTTACACATACATGCTTTTTTCAGCTAAGGCAAGAGAGTACATTGGGTCAGTTTCACTTTTGAGGTCCAGTGTGGGT
The DNA here is from genome assembly GCF_020497125.1 of Mauremys mutica. Taxonomy (NCBI): domain Eukaryota; kingdom Metazoa; phylum Chordata; order Testudines; family Geoemydidae; genus Mauremys; species Mauremys mutica. The sequence continues at coordinate 277,275,997 of NC_059073.1, forward strand.
TATGTAAAGGACCAGAAGTCAGGAGACTGAGGTTTTCGTCTTGACTTTAGGGCTCAGACCCTACTAGAGAACAAACTGATTTTCGTTTATTACGTCCATTTTAAAGGTTTAAAGCCACAAAAATATAGCAAAGCAAGTCGTTGCCAACCAATCTGCGCTTAGATCAATACATACATTTGCCTCTAAAGTAGAAAGAACCATTAGCATAAATACCAAATAACACAACTAGCCCCCTCTAGACTTCTCATGCTCCTACAAGAATAGCACTATGACACAGGAAAGAGGAGATCTAAGGTACCCAGAGTCCACCACATTTAGGGCTTTACAGGCAATGTTTTATTCTGAGTCTCCCAATAGTTGGAGTTTTTCTTAAGGCCCCAGCTCCTCATTGTTGCAGAGAAAAGCTTGAAAATGTGACTCCCACAGGCAAATGAAAAGAACCCAACATTAAAAAAAAACCTAGTCATTTTAAAGACAACTTTATGATTTTGGGGGACTTGTCTCATTACTTCTGAATTCTTGGGGTTGCTGACACAGTACAAGTCAAAACAAACACTTGGAAGCATTTAGATTCTATGATGTTGGATGCTATAGAAATGTGTAAACCAGACAGATGGAAAACGGGCTAGCACAGTCCAAGAGGACAGACTGACTTAATGCCCTTTGACTTAACACTTCGTAGCAGGAAAGTTGATATTCTGGAATAAAGAGCTGAGTTTATTTTTTTGTTTGTTTGTTTGATGCATTTATCCAAAGCCCAAAAATGTGGGGAATCAAACCTTAGAGAGAGAGAGAACTGTTTTCTTTTGATTCCATAGGTGTAGTCACATAATTATGCACCACATAAGCACCACATAAGCGCCCAATTAAAGGGGGAAAAATCCTAAAAAATATCTATTCTATTTTGGAGTCAAGAGATGACATCTAGGTAATTCATAAGCCTGTTGCATACTTATTGGGGTGTGCGGGGTGTGTGCAAAAATCAGAACACAAGCCAAATAACATTATTAGGCTTGGGGTGTTTTGGTTAATTCCTCCCTCTCTTCCCCCCCCTCCCTTTTTGTGGTCTGACTCATGTTTTTTGAATTTTTGGAACTGGCAATAATGTATGTGATTTTTTGACTTGACACAAGGACCAGCTGGGGTTGAAGGTTAATGTTTATAAGGCCATCAAAGCTTGCTAACAATACACTTTTATCTAATGTAATGCAATTATTGTTAATCTAGCCTAAACTTTCCCTCCTTAGCTTTATACGATTATTTTCTCCTAATATATACAATCAAAGTTCACCCCACGGTCTGTAAAGAAAAAGACTGCGATTCAGCTTTGAGCTGAATGACATTCCCTGTCCCAGGTAATCTTATTTAATCACTGGGTCCCTTTATAGAAATCACTGGGTCCCTTTATAGAAATAAACAGATACTATCATGTTACCAAACAGTGCCTGAGTCTTGCATTCACATTTAACATGTGTACATGAATATAGTATCTTTGTTTTCTTGAAATTAATTTAGAAATTAGAGATAAGTATGGCGGCCACATTACAGACTTAATATATTTTACCCATTGAAATGCAAATAGCTGTTCCCAGCAGGTTACATTTTAAAATGTAGCTTAGGAAGAGTTTTGCCTCACTGATATGCTATAAACTTTTGCAATATGCTGTCCAAGTAATGCCCTCTAAAAGCTGAGGTCTGCAAAACCTTCCTTTGTTCTGAGCACCATCTGCTGGAATGTTTTATAAAAACATCTCAGTTTAGCACCACTCATGCTTAAAATTGATCAGCAATGTAGTTCCTTGACCATTGCTGAAATGTAGATCTGAAGTTTTGAGTTAAGTCCTGTAAAAGTCTGAGCCAGACTATTTAAAAACTACCCCAGTAGCAGTCTTCAGTAACAACAGGGAACACTTCATTAATCTTTGTAAAGCAAAGGCAACAAATGTAACAACCATGTAATATAGGCACTAGTCGTCAAAGAAAAATGCAGGCAGAAAGATTTAAGGGTCCAATACTTCAAATCTTTCCTCAAATGAGTAGTTGCTCTGAAGTCACTACCTCATGTGAATAAGGACCACATGAGCAACAGTCTGGAGAATAGGGTCCTATCTGAATGACAAGTTCCTGAAGTGGAAGAAAAGGGATAAGACAAATGTCTGATAATTGATTAAATCCTAAACTAGGCTGACCAGGCTTTCCTTAGGCACCCAAAAGGTAGCCGATGTTGTGCAGCATTTACTACTGGACTATAAGGTCTGCAAAGATCTAAGCATAACCAGTCTTGCAAAGACTTATTCATGACAGTAAGCAAGCGAATAGCCCCACTGAACACACACGGGCCTCTAGGTCTTGAGCTAAAAGAGTTCTCTCCTAGCAGGAAGCAGTAGTAGGCTCTTATCATCTCTGTGGGCCCACTCAGCTAGTAGAGGGCAAAATCAGATACAGACAAAACCTGTGCCTTGTAATGTGATGTGATAATCAGTGCAACCCCCAATTAAACTCCCTAGACCCCTGCTGAAATTATTTTAAGACTATTTGTGGGGTTAGTATATCCAGTGATTAAAGGTTACCTTAATGCCTGGTTAAATGGCTTCTGTGTGTTGTTACTTTAGAAACCTAAAGCAGTAATCTGATTTCAGATAAAATGGGTCTCTCTCTCTCAGTCTCTTCATTTGTACAATGTAGAGTGTTTTTTTCCTAGCAACTGAAAGTGGATGCTCTCCGTTGATCTGCTGGTTCATGAACTGCTCTGGCTGAAAGCACCTCCTCTCATACTCTTTTAAAGGACCAGCATTTGCTGCAGTTGAACTGCTGCCTCTGTGGAGCTGAGCATACAGGTTTAAAATGTTATGAAATTCATTACACTAGGTGCATGTTAATAAGCAGAGAGTCAGATGGTCTTTGTTTATTTTTTGTTTTCATTATAGTCCTATCCAAAGAAATTCTGACCTGTCTACACTAGGGAAAGCTTATAACCAGTTTAGCTAAATTGATTTTAAAACTGATTAGAGTTGTGGTATAAATCTGGTTTAAGACAGCCTCAGCAGCCTGCCCTGTTTTTAACACCAGGTCCAAGACCACAATTTGAAACTGGTTAATTGTCAGGCCACTTAATACTACTTAGATCCAGGTCTATGCTGCAACTCTAACCAGTTCTTAAAGTGTGCCTTCCTGAGGTGGTTCTAACACTGGGTAGGAGATTAGTGCAGAGTCCTTTCTTTTCCACACCTCCTGTGACCACCAGCATCCACTAACCTCATGAGACACACACAGGAGGTGTCCAGCACGATCCCACCCCAGCTTGCTTAACCTGCAACAGTTCCCAGTCATTCCCTTCTAGCAGCCTCCCTACCACCTCCTCTTGCAAGTCAGTCCCTAGCACGACCTCTTCCCCCTCTACTCTCCAGCAAGCCCCAATTCATGTTTGTACTACTCGCCTGGTTTCTGGCACCAACCCAGCTTCCTGCCAAGACGCTGCATAGCTCCAGATGTTCCTTGCCACCCACCGTTCTGCCTGCACAATCTATGACCCATATCTCGCCCTCTTTCCCCCTTATGGACACACTTTCTCATAAATTTCCACCTCTCATGATTTCTTCCCCAGAAAACTTTGACTGCTGCAATCACAGAAGCTCCCCTCTTCTGTGGCATTTTAGCCTTGCCTGAGTGAGAGTGGGGGAGCCTCTCTGATTGGCTGCCATCCCCATTCGCCAATTAGGGCTGCTACAGAAGCAGGCAGATCTCTCCTCCCTCTTCTCAGGATCTTTTGGGGGAGGAGGAGAGGGAAGAAGGAGCAGTGACAACTTCCCATCCAGGCCTGGGAAGGGAGAGAAGGGGATCTTGCCCCCACCCAAGACTGGAAAGGAGTTGGAGGATGAAGCACCCTGGGAGCTGCAGGGCCAGGACTGAGTGGGGACAGAACAAATGTGAGGGCGAGGCAGATTTTATGTGGGGACTGCATAATTAGAGGCTGAGCTGGGGGAATGGGACTGGGCTGGGGACACTGAATGAATAATTAGAATTTTGGGGAGAAGCTGGAAGCTCTGCACCATGAGGCACTCAGCGAGAGCTCTTGCAGCACAGGCCAGACTCATCCTTCTTAATAAAATGGGGGGAACTGGAGACACTAATTCTCTCTCTCACACACACGGGGGTCTGGTTCATGGTTTTTAAACTTTTGGGATTGCCAATACTGCGCTCTTACCCCTGCCCAGGAGACTTGATTGGCCCAATTCCCTCTCCATCACCCAGAGTCTTTCTCTTTTACCCTGAGTACTGCCAACTCCAACCTTTCACAAATCATGTGCTTTTAAAAAGTAATAAATGTTGGGCTCCTTTTATTTGCCTTCTGAAGTTTGTGCCTTTAGGGTTCAGAGCTTCAAAATCTCTCCACAACCACAAGGGCTAGAAAGTAACTTTAAAAAATAAATGAATCTGACATTGTGACATGATGCCAGGAGCTGGGGATTTAAGGAACACAGTAAATATGGCAGGAGTTTCTACAGGTATGTTAGCAACAAGAAGGTCAGGGAAAGTGTGAGACCCTTAGTGAATGGGGGAGGCAACCTAGTGACAGATGATGTGGAAAAAGCTGAAGTACTCAATGCTTTTTTTGCCTCAGTCTTCACAGACAAGGTCAGCTCCCAGACTGCTGCACTGGGAAGGACAGTATGGGGAGGAAGTGAGCAGTCCTCATTGGTGATCGAATGGGTTAAGGACTATTTAGAAAAGCTGGACATGCACAAGTCCATGGGGCTGGATCTAATGCATCCGACGATGCCGAGAGAGTTGGCTGATGTGATTGCAGAACCATTGGCCATTATCTTTGAAAACTCGTGGCGATTGTGGGAGGTCCAGGATGATTGGAAAAAGGCAAATATAGTGCCCATCTTTAAAAAAGGGCAGGAGAAGAATCTGGGGAACTACAGACCAGTCAGCCTCACCTCAGTCCCTGGAAAGATCATGGAGCAGGTCCTCAAGGAATCCATTTTGAAGCACTTGGAGAAGAGGACGGTGATCAAGAACAGTCAACATGGATTCACCAAGGGCAAGTCATGCCTGACCAACCTGATTGCCTTCTGTGATGAGATAACTGGCTCTGTGGATATGGAGAAAACAGTGGATGTGCTATACCTTGACTTTAGCAAAGCTTTTGATACGGTCTCCCACAACAAATTAAAGAAGTATGGAGTGGATGAATGGACTATAAGGTGGATAGAAAGTTGGCTAGATCGTCAGGCTCAACAGGTAGTGATCAATGGCTTGATGTCTAGTTGGTAGCTGGTATCAAGCGGAGTGCCCCAGGGGTCAGTCCTGGGGCCAGTTTTGTTCAACATCTTCATTAATGATCTGGATGAGGGGATGGATTGCACCCTCAGCAAGTTCACAGTTGACACTAAGCTGCGGGGAGAGGTAGATATGCTGGAGGGTAGAGATAGGGTCCAGAGTAACCTAGACAAATTGGAGGATTGGGCCAAAAGAAATCTGATGAGGTTCAATGAGGACAAGTGCAGAGTTCTGCACTTAGGACGGAAGGATCCCATGCACTGCTACAGACTGGGGACCAACTGGCTAAGTGGCAGTTCTGCAGAAAAGGACCTGGGGATTACAGTGGACAAGAAGCTGGATATGAGTCAACAGTGTGCCTTTGTTGCCAAGAAGGCTAACAGAATATTGGGCTGTATTAGTAGGAGCATTGCCAGCAGATCGAGGGAAGTGATTATTCCCCTCTATTCAGCACTGGTGAGGCCACATCTGGAGTATTGCATCCAGTTTTGGGTCCCCCCTACAGTAAGGATATGGACAAATTGGAGAGAGTCCAGCAGAGGGCAATGAAAATAATTAGGGGGCTGGGGCACATGACTTATGAGGAGAGGCTGATGGAATTGGGGTTATTTAGTCTGGAGAAGAAAAGAGTGAGGGGGGATTTGATAGCAGCCTTCAACTACCTGAAGCAGGGTTCCAAAGAGGATGGAGCTTGGCTGTTCTCAGTGGTGGCAGCTGATAGAACAATAGGCAGTGGTCTCTAGTTGCAGTGGGGCGGTCTAGGTTGTATATTAGGAAAAACTATTTCACTAGGAGAGTGGTGAAGCACTGGAATGGATTACCTAGGGAGGTGGTGGAATCTCCATCCTTAGAGGTTTTTATGGCCTGGCTTGAAAAAGCCCTGGCTGGGATGATTTAGTTGGGGTTGGTCCTGCTTAGTATTGGTACTGAAATGTGTGTGTGCTGGAGGGGGCAGCCTGAAGTGATTGTTGTGTGGGGGAAGATTTGAGGCCTCAGTTAATTGTAGTGGGGGCAGTCTAAGCAGGGACCGCTCCTACCTTCCCAAGACCCCTTGCCTCTGGTCCTTTAGGGGTAGCTCAGGGGATAGCTGCAAACTATACTCAACCTAAGAACATCCATACTGGGTCAGACCAAAGGTCCATCTAGCCCAGGGTACTGGTTTCTGACAGTGGCCAATGCCAGGGTGCCCCAGAGGGAATGAACAGAACAGGTAATCATCAAGTGATCCATCCCCTGTCATCCATTCCCAGCTTCTGGCAAACAGAGGCTGGGGAACTACCCCTGCCCATTCTGGCTAATAGCTATTGATGGACCTATCCTCAATTAACTCATCTAGTTCTTTTTTGAACCCTGTTATAGTCTTGGCCTTCACAACATCCTCTGACATAGAGTTCCAAAGGTTGACTGTGCGTTGTGTGAAGAAATACTTCTTTTTGTTTGTTTTAAACCTGCTGCCTATTAATTTCATTTGGTGACGCCTAGTTCTTGTGTTATGAGAAGGAGTAAATAACACTTCCTTATTTACTTTCTCCACACCAGTCATGATTTTATAGACCTCTCTCATATCCTCCCTTATACAGGCCCCAAGCAACCTGAACCGCCCCCCTCTCCCCCCCGTCCCCCTCACCCGTACCAGATGACAAAGCTGGTTTATTTTATTCTCACAGCAGTGAGACAGTGTCTTATATTTTAAAAACCAAAACAACCAACCTGCCATAGATTAGTGCACAATGCCCAACAAACCGCAGCGTCTCCCACATTGGTCTCTTGGCGTACCTTTCAATGGCTGGTTTTGTACAAGAGCAGGTTTGAAGGGGGAGAGGTACACTCCAGAGTGTACCCCCATCCTGTGAAGGGCAGCCCAGTCTTGTGTAAGCATGTGGGATAAGGGCGGCAGGAGAGGTCATCCTCCATTTTGGAAGGCGGGGCTCTGCACTGCAGCGGGTACAGCCAACACCATGCTCTGGTTGCTGTTGGACTCCATTATAGAATGTTTCATTAAAATTAATGTAAGAGTTTAATATAAGCTCTGCGTACCTTAATCAGGAGAACCCCATGTGACTCTACACCCTATATTCATCATAGTGATGTTATAATGATATGATTATGGCATAATTATGATGCATTTTGTACAAGATGGGTCATGTAAGGTGTCATTGGAAAAATTATGAGTTGCTGAATATGATTATCCTATTTGTATGCACGTATCATTTTTGTATCTGAAGTTATAAATATGACTATGGATCTGTATTTCAAATGGGCTTATTCTGGAAAACACCCAAAGCCAACCTTTCAGGTACAACAATGAAGACAGACAGTGCTAATGACTCATCAGCAAAGACAATGGGCTGTGGAATAGCGTAGCCTTCCTGTAACTATTTCGGCCAGCCTATGAGTAATGGCTGTCATGACTCTGCAAGAGCATGTGACCAGACTACATGACTCCGAACTCCATCTTGGGTACCTGTATTTTTTCTCAAACTAGTCTGGGAACCAAGCTTGAAAAAAGGGTTCCCGCTCTATGGAAAAGCTATATCAGGCCGGGAGTCACATCATCGGTTGTTCTTCACTCCCCATAACTCAATACCTGAGAGAAGCGCCTAAAGAAAAAGAGTTGGAATGGGGGAGGGGATTCCCAAGCTGCAAAGCAAATGCAGCTTGTCCCTTAAGAATCTACAAGCCTGCTTGAATCATCAGCCAGGGTGAGAAACTGCTCATTCATACCCTATCTTTCTAGTAGTTTAGGCTTAGTTCGTGGTTTTGTTTATTTGCTAGGTAATCTGCTTTGATCTGTTTGCTATCACTTTTAATCATTTACAATCTAGCTTTTTGTAGTTAATAAATTTGTTTTATGTTTCAATCTAGACCACTGTGCCTTTAAGTGAAGTGTCCTAAGGGGAAAATCTCAGCTTGGTTAACACAAGTTTGTTGCATATTCCTCTTCACATTGAGGGAGGGGCGAACTTTATGAGTTTACATTGCACAGATCCCTGGGCAGGGCAGGGCAAGACAGTACAATCTTGGGTTTATATTCCAGCAAAGGTGCAGGGTGGAGGAGCTGGGAAATTGGCTGTTGTCTCTTGCCTGTCTTTGAGTACAGGGCTGCCCAGAGGATTCAGGAGGCCTGGGGCAAAGCAATTTCGGGGGCCCCTTCCATAAAAAAAAGTTGCAAAACTATAGAATATTATATTCTTGTGGGGGCCCCTGCAGGGCCCGGGGAAAATTGTCCCACTTGACCCCCCCTCTGGGCGGCCCTGTTTGAGTATGGCACTCAGGTAGCTCAGTTTGGGTGTGTGGTGTCATGCTGGGTGATCACGGGGCCTGGAGACGCTGAGTGTCACCAACAGCACCGTGTAGGAAAGGCCAGGCCAGCTGGGAGGTTAGAGGAGCGCAGCAGTTCCCACAGCTCCCAAACTGCACCCCAGGGGTGACAACCCGTCACCCCCCACACACCTCTGACTGTGCCCCTTTTGCTGGAACAGTCTTTAATGGGCATCTCCATGCCTCTTTCTGGGGAGCCAGGAGCTTCTTCAGAGCTCTGAGGGGCCGGCGCCCCCTCATTCTCCAGGAGCGTTATTGATCAGCTGGGGATGTAGTCACCTGAAGTTGGCTTCATTCATTTTTCTCAGAGATCACTGCAGTAATCTCCTCTCCCCTTCTGAGCATGCTCACCTGAAGATCCTAGTTGGCTTTAACCTGGTCACCCCTCTGTTTAACCCACATGTGAAGCCAAGGAGGGAGACTGGGAGGAGCTGCTGGGAACAATGTCATAAACACGGTACTCTGTTCTCTACCATACTGGAGGTGGAGGGAACAGCAGAAGCCCTGATTTCTAGAGCTAGTAAAAAAAAATTGTTGAGTTTGTTTTGGATGGAAAATGCTGTTGAGCACAATAGTTTTGTTTTAAAAAAAATCATTCTGGCTGATTATTTTTTGACAATTTTCAAAATATTTTGAAAAAAATTCCTACAGGCTGGGGAAAACCTCCCCACACACTTCCACTTTTTTACTCCCCGTTTTGTTTCCCAGTGGGAAAGTATGAGTGCAATTTTTCCCACCAAAACAAAATGAAATTTGTTTGATAAAAATGGAAAATTTCAAATTGGGTGAATGATTTCCATTTTATTTTTAACAAAATATACTTCTTTTCAGCCAGCTCTGCTGCTTTCTCAATGCTTCATGAAGATGGAGCCTTCGATTAAAAAAAATCATAGGCATGTAAGATGGAGATGCTGCTACTTGGCACAGAGAAGCAGCCAAGAGCACTGGCAAAGCCTAAAATTCCTTCTTTTCATTTGTCCATGTATTGGCAAAACGATACGGACTCTTACTAAGCCCTGCGTCGTTCATGGACTCTATAGCTGTAATTATCAGAAATGCCACCTTTCAGCTTTTGCTGGCCAAGATATTCTATCCCTCTCAGATACAGATCTCAGTACGGTTACCCATGCCTTTGTCAATTTGAGATTAGACTGACTGGGACATGTACTGACGGGAGGCCTTCTGAAAGCTAAGCAGAGTTTGACAAGTGTATAAATAATAAACGTTTTAAAATGCATCAGCCCAGCGTTGAGGTAGGTCAGACAAACCAACTATTATGTGTCTGACTACCAAGTTACATTTGATTGAACTTCAAAGTGCTGGCTACTATCTATAAAGCCCTAAATAGTCTATTACAATTTGCATAGCGTGAGCATTGTGCTGGAGGATTCACAGACAAGGCCTGTTTCAAACAGCTTACAATCTAAACAGATATATATATATATATATAGGAGAAGAGGAGCAATGAACAGCCTGATTGAATGATGCCACTGCTGCCATGAAGCTTATGGGAAACTACCCCGACACAATAACTAGCTTGATGACCAGTGAGAAGCCTGCTTTGGATTTTATTCATTAGTTTCATTAAATCCTATCATTTTAAAAAAAAGTATTCCTAGATCCCTCAGCCAATAACCACATGTTCCTATTACTGTTGCCCAGTTTGATAACCCTCTCCCACCCTCCAACTTATAGTGTCTTATCTTGAATTAGATAGTAAGTTTTGTTTTTCTCTGCACAGTGTGTAGCATACTAGTCCTGAATAATACCAGAAAGCAAATAATAATGAAGTTAAGCATGTTCTGTTAGCTCCACAATGCTTGCACCTTCAATATTACAGGAAGAAGATATGTCAGGGAAGGAGGGAGGTGCAGTTCATGTATACTGCAGAGAGGGACAGCATGAAGCCCCAGAAACAAGACTGGGAGGCAGACATACTGGTGTGTACTTAGTCCTGTGGTGGGGCAGACCCAATGGGGATAGGGTGATGGAAAGAGACGGGGAGGAACATAGGCAGGGATTAGGATACACAGAGCCTTGAAGGTGATGACCCCCAGTTCTAGGTTTTGACTCCATTTATTTCAGAGACAGCCGTTCTACTCAGGCTCTATCACAGTAACTGCTTAGAAATGAAAACTGTTCTCCGTGGTGGGTCCTGCTGGAAATACATGTGAGCACTTGGGGCATCTGAGTATTTTCATACTGAGCTAGAAGGACATGTCCTGGTTCAGATTTCTTGTAAACTGGATTTTAGAATCCCCAGAAGTTTTTAAAAAGACGATTCTTGGCTTGTGCATACATTGTTGCACATACAGGTATTGCACATGTGCACAGTTTGGATATTGTGGATACCCAGGGCTAAGCCTATGCATGCACAGGGTCTCCAATTTGTGCACACTCACACAGTGAGTATTACTATGGAACAGAAAAGGTGCACTTCACCCCCCAAAAGCACCCAGAACTCCTTGCAATAAATTATGTAAATTTCCACTCACTGAAACAAAAAGGACCAACTCAGAGACCTATACCCATTTTCAATCAGCAACAAGGGAAGTGTTTTGGCTCTAAGCCCACACCCGAAAGAGGAGGAATTGGCTAGTAAACCATTTGTCCTGGGTTTTGAAACTCCCTGGAAACACAAAGCCCAGTGAGCTGTGCTGAGTCATTGAAGAGGAACATCACATATAAGCAAAAGTAGAATTTATTTTGTTGATTTTAGTCTGTTTAGACCACTAAGATTGTAGGCATAAAATATTAGAATGGCTCCTTCCTACATTCTAACCCTCTCCCGGCACAACCCCCTTCATCAGTAGTATTCACAGTCTGAGAACCCATTTCACCTTTTAGAGAGGAGGTAATTACGTCTTGTCAATTAGACTCAATCACTGAACTATAAACAGCTGCTGGCATATAACCATTCCGCCTCATTTACAACTGTGATAGCCTTTTAGCTGTTCTAATTTTCACATACGCACGCTACCATTTCCCCCTATAAATTCTTCATAAAAATGTATGAGAAAAAACCCTGGAAATGGAGAGAGCTAAGAGAAAGGGTCCTACAAATGTTAAATGAAGATGAGGGTTATGTACCACCGGCTGTTTGAAGCTCAGTGATTGAGGGGCTAGTTGACGAGCAATGATTACCTCCCCACCCCCACTCAGACAAGGGGAAGTGTGTTCTCATTCTGGATATCACTGATTAAGGGTCATGTGGGGAAGGCCCAAGAAAAATCCTTATATTTTAACTTGATAGTTGCATTTTTCTGGCTACAGTGAATGAAAACAAACCTCTTGCAACCAGCAAGGTTCAATGTTAGGAACCAGAAGTCAAGCATCACTTTGCCATGAACTGGCCTCTTTGCAGTTTCTGCATCAGAGTTCATTAAAGGACTTATCCTCTCATTCAGCTGAGCTATGATTCAGTTTTCATTGCCTTTTTTTAAGGCTCAAAATTCTAATCTGGCGCTAGGTCTAAGGAAAGTGCTAGGATGCTCTTTACTGAGTTCTGCTGAGATGTCCAGCACCTAAAGGCAAAATTAATATATATTTGCACAGCACCGTAATTGCGCATGACACGTTTTAGGCAGATTTAAAAACAAGACATAGGATGAAATCCTGGCTCCGTTGAAATCAATAGCAAAACTCCCATTGACTTCAATGGAGTCAAGATTTCATATAGGATCCCTGCGCTAAGGAGCTCCTATTCTAGAGTAAAGACCAGCAAAAGCGACAACAGCCCATGATGGGATGTGGCATAGAGAAAACAAAGGATTAGGTCAGGGAGATAAGGAATTTGGGACAAATGGGCTGAAATTCATTCCAGAACAGAGGTGATCCACCAGGCCCTCTATACCATGGAAGACCTACTACAGCAGTGGTTCTCAAACGTTTGTACTGGTGACCCCTTTCACATAGCAAGCCTCTAAGTGTGACCCCCCCACCTTATAAATTAAAATCACTTTTTTATATATTTAATACCATTATAAATGCTGGAGGCAAAGCAGGGGTTGGGGTGGAGGCTGACAGCTCGCGACCCCCCATGTAATAACATGGTGACCCCCCCTGAGGGGTCCCAACCCCTAGTTTGAGAACCCCTGTACTACAGCATAGCTTAGGAAGGACTGAAGTGGCACTAAGTAGAGCTGTGGGATGTTTTTTACTTTAATTTTCCATCAGCTTTTACCGAAAGAAACAGAAAAATAAAGTTTGTCAATGTTGTTTTATCAGAACGCAACACTTCAGAATTTAAAAATGCTAACAACCTTTTGGCCAAGTCTCCTCTTTAGTGCAGATGGTATGTAGGCCCTCTGTGTTGGCATGGATGTCACCAAACAAGTATCACGAATCCACTGGGGACACGTACTGAACTTGTGTTTCTGGTTAGTGCCACCAGTGCACTTTCTACAATGTGATCGCAGGAGAGACCAGCTGGTGCATAGTTTTACCATTTTCTTAGCATGCCAGCACTAAAGCAACTGCATTGAAGAAATGCTTATATTTTGTGATGTGGTTTCCTTCTGGAGGAGCTGTGGCAAACAAGGGATTTTTACAGTGAATTCTGGGGGCAGAGCTGCTTCCTGGGAATCAGGCACTGGCATGAGCTCAGATTCCTGAAAGAGGGGACTGCCGTCTCTGTTTCAGGGCTGGTGTAGATGATCTGAAATGTTACACTTAGAAAATACCCAGACACTACATCAGTGATTTCTCCTCCAGGAAACTGACCTGCAAGGCCCCAACAAATGCTACTGCCTACCAGATGGGCTACAACAAAGTGTGTGTACATAGATGCACATCTTAAATGGAGGGGATATTCATAAGGTTGCACAAGAAAATGGAATACATTTGTCATACGGACCGTATCTTTTTTTTTATCTACCTGTAAAATGTCACGCAAAGCTCTGGTGTTTCAAAATATAGACTCCAAATCGATAAAATGAAATATTTTTAAACAATGTGTTACTAGATTGTGAAATCCATTGCCACCAGAAGTTGAAACCAAGAACTTAGCAAATCAAGGGAATTGGACACTTATGTGGATAGCAACAATATAGAGAATAATCATAATTAATGACAACACATTTTGCAAGGGATATTATATCTCATGCTTCAGGGCTTGAGCCGATCTATTAGAGACCAGGATGAGACCTAATGTGAGAGACCGATTACCATAAACCTGCCTATTGTGGCGTTCTTCCTCTCTTCCTCTGAAACTGGGCACTGTTGGAAGCAGGAGACTAGACTACATGGGCCTTGAATCTGATCTAAGGTATGTCCACACCCAGTGATGAGCTGCCAAAAACTTAACAACCGGTTCCCTACCGGGTCTTTGGCAGCGGGTCCTTCAGTGCTGCCGACCCGGAGCGAGTGAAGGACCCGCCGCCAAAGTGCCACCAAACACTTGGAGCACCGCCTGATGAGTACAAACCCCACAGGCTTTTGTACATTTTTTTTTAGTCAGCCCTGCCAGAGCCCCGTTGAAACTGTTCGAATCTGGCCCCGCACTTCCTAAAGCCGGCCCTGCACATCGGGGTTGCAAAATTGTATCGGAGGCCGTGTAGGGAAGGCTGTGCCTCCCAAAACAGCCTGTCCCCCCCATCTGACCCCCACCCACATCCTGCCCCTGACTGCCCCCCTCAGAACCCGCAAGGGGCACAAGCAACCCATCAACCTCCTCCCCCTGCTCCTTGTCCCCTGACCACCTCCTCCTAAGACCTTCCACGCTAACTGCCCCCCGGACCCATCCCCCCCCCAACTTGCCCTGCTCCCTGTCCCCTGACTCCCCCGACCCCATCCACCACCACCCCGACAGACCCCCGGAACTCATGCCTACCGAACCCCACCTGTTCCCCATCCCCTGACCGCACCCCCAGAATCTCCACCCCCTCCAACCACTCCCTGTCTGGCCCCTGCCTTATCCAACCCCTCCTCCCAGCTCCAGCCCGGCCCCTTTACCATGCTGCTCAGGTCAGCGTGTAAGGATGCTGCGCGGCCTGCTGGAGCTCACAGCACCTCAAAGCGGCAGGAGCTGCAGAGCTGCCCAGAGCACTGGCACCGGAGGCTCCGCACGCTGCAGCTCTGCGATGGGGGGGTGGAGCGGGGGAGGGGCTGGGGGAGCCACCCCAGCTGGGAGCTCAGGCGGGCCGGAGACAGGATGGTCCCACAGGCCGGATGTTGCCCATGGACCAGAGTTGTTTGCCCACCTGCCCGCCTGCCCCTTTAACAGCTGGTTCTACACCGGCTTCTAAATTTAACAACCGGCTCCAGCTCACCACTGTCCACACCTTGAATACTGTGTGCAGTTCCAGTCATGCCATCTCAAAAATATATTAGAATTGGAAAAGGGCAACAAAAATGATTAGGTGTATGGAACAGCTTCTGTACGAGGAGAGATTAAAAAGACTGATTTTTTTATCTTAGAAAAGAGGCGACTAAGAGGAGATATGATAGAGGGCTATAAAATTATGACTGGTGTGGAGAAAGTGAATGAGGAAGTGTTTACTCCTTCACATTACAAAAGAATCAGGGGTCACCCAATGAAATTAATAGGCAGCAGGTTTAAAACACCCATGAGTACGTAGTTTATTACATGATGCTCAGTCAAGCTGTGGAATTCATTGCCAGAGGATGGTGTGAAGGCCAAAATTAGAAGTGTTCAAAAAAGAATTAGATAAGTGAATGGAGAATAGGTCCATCAACTGGCTATTAGCCAGGAAGGGCAGGGATACACCACCATGCTCTAGGTCAGGGGTTCTCAAACAGTGGGTCATGAGGTTATTACATGGGTGGGCACCAGCTGTCAGCCTCCAACCCGAAATACTGCTTCTGCTCCAGCATTTATAACAGTGTTAAACATAAATAATGTGTTTTTAATTTATAAGGGGGTCGCACTCAGAGGCTTGCTGTGTGAAAGGGGCCAGCAATGCAAAAGTTTGAGACCCACTGCTCTAGGCACCCCTAGCCTCTGTTTGTCAAAAGCAGAGAGTGGTTGACAGAGGCTAGATTGCTCAATGATTGCCCATTCTGTTCATTCCTTCTGAAGCACCTGGTACTGGCCATTGTCAGAAGACAGGATATTGGACTAGATCAGGGGCCGGCAACCTTTCAGAAGCGGTGTGCTGAGTCTTCATTTATTCACTCTAATTTAAGGTTTCGCATGCCGGTAATAAATTTTAATGTTTTTAGAAGGTCTCTTTCTATAAGTCTATAATATATAACTAAACTATTGTTGTATGTAAAGTAAATAAGGCTTTTAAAATGTTTAAGAAGCTTCATTTAAAATTAAATTAAAATGCAGAGGCCCCCTGGACTGGTGGCCAGGACCCAGGCAGTGTGAGTGCCACTGAAAATCAGCTCGCGTGCCAACTTCGGCACTCGTGCCATAGGTTGCCTACCCCTGGGCTAATGGACCATTGGTCTGACCATTCTTATATTTTGATGTAGTATGGTAATTCCTATGTAGCACTCCTTAACAGAAGAAGGAAAATGTACCTTCATTTACGTTGGAAACTAAGCACTTGCCTATGACTGCATCACCTGCCCTCTAGGCCAGGTCTACACTTCCGGGTTTTGCTGACATAGCTACTGGTATGTCAGTTATGGGTTTGAGTTTCTGATTAGTTTGACAGACACATGGCTATGCCTGAAAAAGCCCTAATGCAGATACAACTGTATGTGGGGGGGAGGTGTAAAAAAGTAACTTTTTGCCAGTATAGCTTATTTCACACGCTAACCCAGTATAAGCTATGCTGGCAGAAACACTTTTTTGCTGGCATAAACTGTCTATACTAGGATGGTTATGCTAGTGTAGCTATACAGGAAATAGTTTTAAGTGTAGATGAGGCCTGAGCCATCTATCTAGGACTTATTCTAACATTGCAAACCCTTTCAAACTTCAATGTACCAGAGGCTGAGGACAGGCAAGGTTCAGAGTCAGGAAAGTAACAGGTTCTCTAGCTCTTCCAATTTTAATTTCATGCCCTCCAAGCCCTGCATATTTGGATTCATGGTAACTAAGGCACCTGGTTTTACAGATAGACAGGTTCATGAAATAGTCCCAAGAACATTTTAAAAATTCCCTAAAACTATTTGTTAAAACAGTTTCTGTACCATGCAGAATATGTAACGGTGTGGAATAGTGTAAACGTCTCAACAACATTCATTTGGGATCAACTGCATAACTCACTTGGGATTTAGATGGCTATGAGACATGTGACCACCCAAACTCATGCTGATAAAACCTGTATACTCCCACCACACACATTCATGGTAATAAGTATATTCTGGCCAGGGAACTGCACAAAAAGAGGTCACTTGAACAGTGCTCAATTGGTGGAATGTAGGACAAGAAACAAGAAGACCTGAAATATTCACTCTCCTAAGGAGCCTCAAAATTTTTCATAGTGTGGATCACATCGTACCAGAAAGGAGGATCCATGAGAATCTTTCTCCCATTCTCGATCACTGGCAACCTCTCTTCCCACTTGCAGCTATAATTTTCCTGTGGTAACTGCAACAAGAGCTTACATGGAAAGATAAAGATATGTAAAATGTATGTTTAGCTGGCTTTTAATGCAATGTAACATTTGGAGATAAGGAGCACCAGCACCATGTGATCAGCCAACAGTTTGAAGACGCTTGTTTAGTTTGAAGGGTAGATATTCAGCCACACAGATGCAGAATTCCCTTAGCAGCAACACAGTTCAAAAGATCTAAAAACAAATTTAGATGTGAGCTTTCGTAAAAGGGCCAGCACTTAACTTTGGGCAGGTGACCTTGATGCAGTAGGGCCCAATCATGCAACCTTCGTATGAGTACATCCTCATTCTCATGAATAACCCTACTGAAATCAATAGAGCTCTATTCAGGTTAATAAGGAATACTTGCCCGGGTCCTTTAGTTTTAAAGCAAATGGTTTCAAATAGAACGGGTGCTTCAGAGTGAATTGGGGACTCAAAGTCTTTGAAACCTGTAGAACAGAATAAAAGTCTTGAAGGAATGGTGATAAAGGTTAATGAAACAATGTATTAAATTTTTTCTATCCTCCCCTATCCCTCCCTCAGTTCCCAGTTTTGTTCGCGCTACAAATTGGGAAACTGTTCTAAAAATCAGGTAATCAAAATGCAAGTAACTTGATGCAAGTTAATAGATCAGCTCCTATGAAGAGCTGACACACAGGGAAGAATGGCAGAATCAACTGTCTAGGCCGGGGATATGGGTGGGCGCTTTGTTTCAGACTTTTAAAGCTACATTCTGGGCAGACCAATACAAATGGAAACAATACTTCTTGCTAAACTTATATTAATGCTTGTACATTCTTTGTGAAAAGGTGTAGGTAAAAACCTCATTACTACTATTCTAAAATAGCCTTTAGCTTGAAAGAAATGTACTAAAATGTATGAGACGAAGAACCACGAAAGCTCATGCTCCAATACTTCTGTTAGTCTATAAGGTGCCATAGGACTCTGTTGCTTTTTACAGATCCAGACTAACACGGCTACCCCTCCGATACTTGACTCAAATGGGTTTTATTTTCACAAATCCTTACTGCAGGCATCCTACACAAGATTATTTCAGAATTAGTCTTTGTAAACATTTGCCTTCAAGCTTCTTAACATTTATTTTATTTTGTATAAAATTAAACACTATTTTGTACAAACAATAGGCTATTCCTGTAGATTTCAGCATAAGATCCAGCACATCCGAGATATTTAATTTACATGAACTTCTTACTTAAATTTTCTGAGATCTCGGTGAATCAGTGTTCACTAAATGCCTACTGTGGGTATCTGTGATTTAAGGACTTTGGGAATGTCAGGATAGTCTATTCTGAAGTTGGAGGATATTTTCTCTGGTTCTAGGCTCAGTAATAGTTACAGGCTGTGACATTATATTGAAAGTTTACAAGCTATTTCACATGCAACAGTCTGAATCTCAAAACTCATTTTCTATTATGAAAATACTGGGGCCCGTCTTATGTGAGTTATATTACATACATTCTTCACAATACTCTAACACACATTTTTATGTAAATAATGGTGCCTTGAAAAATCACACTACAAAATGCGAGAAGTGCACTGTGAATATAGGATCTGGTTCTGATTGCTGCTATATTGATATAGTTAAATGAGTGGAATTACTCACTATTGACATTGATGTAACTATATTCAGAATCTGATCCATGGTGATCATACTGGGGTCATTTACACCTTTGTATCATGTCTTGAATTATGAACATATCGTCTGGCACTGGTTAGGCGAGTGGCCACTCATAACTGTTTGACATTTAGATTACTAACTTATGCAAAAAAGCCGTATTTTTACTGTTTCCTGCCCCCATCCCGTTTTGTCTGCTTATTCACCTGTGGAGTCTTAAAAAAATAAACTAAATTGCAGCCTCCCTGGGTCATGGATTGTCTTTTTGTTCTACTCATTTGCAGTGCCTAGAAAAAGGGACCCTGCCATGTGATTGGTCATCTGTGGGTGCTACCAAGAAATAATAATGATACATGGTATTTGTAATGTGACAAATGTGAAGTTCATGTTGTGCATAAGAACAAGATACAAAGGCAATATATGCTACAAAGAAAAGGAAAAAATACTTTATTTACACAATTTAGTTACAATAAATACACTTAAATACATACTGACATTTGAACTATGGAATCACATATAGGGAACTTGTACATTATTTCTGTGTTTTCATTTTTACATTCACACCTAAGATATACCACAGAAAGATATCTAATGCAAATGGAAAGACTTGGTATAATCAGGCATATAACACTTAAGAAATGAGACGTAAAATAATGTGTGTAGATGATGCAGTAGAAAACATGAAGCAGATGAACCCACAGTGGAGTCAGTATCATGATACAGTCGCCTCTTGAATTTATATTCTGAACTCCTAATAAACACAAGCTTCATAATCCAGATTAGAACAGTACATTTTAAATTATAGTTTCAATATACCCAAATATATCCAGCACTTAAAAGTTTATAGGTTAGGAAGGATCACATTCAGTAATAGTAATAGAGGTAGAATTGTGTTGACAGGTGCTCATTACTTCTAAGTGGCAATGATAAAGTACTATTACTATCACTGAATTCAAGAATAGAATTCCTGCAAAAGTAAAGGGTGGAAAAAAGTTAGTAATTAGTCTTATATCTCCTGGTATGCCACAGAAGCTAGAGCATATCTGGAAACTGCTGTCACTCCCCTAAGTGGAAAAGAGCTGTGAAACAAAATGGTTAAGTAATATTTTCTCCACATCTTTGGAATGTTCAACACATCCTAAAGTGTGAAACCTCTAAAAACGACCCCTCCTTTGGGTGGCAGCTGTTTATGTTCAACCATTTACAACTAACATCTGTAGGAAAGACGCAGCAGTACAATTTACTTTCAATACAGGCGACCAAAACATTGTATTAGGGAACTAGACTAGAGAATGATTCTGAGAGATGGGTACTACAACTGTCACACAGGCAGAAAGAGAAAGTTTTGGACAGAGACGAGAAGAACATCAAGGAAAAGACAGCAGTAAAGAATTAACATTCTTGCAGGTAAACTAGGAGCGAGGGGAAATAGAAAGGGGACAGAGAAAGGGTGAGGAGAACCAAGGTGACTAGGGATAACTTGGTAATAAAATAAAGTGTTATGACTTGTTTTAATGGTGTATCTTCTTAAGAGTATGAATTACATGGTCCATTAGAGACAGATGATCAACTGTAAATAAATTCATTAGTCTTGTCTTTGCTGAATCTGTAAATGAAAATGTGTATTAATTTGAAAGTTAAAATTACTGAAAACTCCCATCTCCTGCAAAGTAGTCCTGCAAAAAATTGTTTCATTATTGAAAATAAGTAGTTTTATTTCTATTTATGCAAAGTAAACCTGTCAGACGCTAGAAAAATTACTATGCACAATGAAAAGCCTGAACTATGAAATGCATTTTTAAAAAAAAAAGGCAAAGCTAGCAGTAAAATGCTTCATTTAACAGTGATTTTCCATATAATCACAGATACTTTTTCAGCCATAATATATTTTATGTAACTATACACAGGACTTTTTTTTAAAAACCCTACATTTAATCTGTAATAAATTTTAAAATAGCATAAGTTCAATTAACTGGGATGCTGTTAAATTAAAAATCCTTGAGGTAAACCTGTTGAGAAATTATTAAATATGTAAAATGACCCCTTTCCATTTAGAGTTAGAAAAATACAGTGTCCAACTTGAGAAGTGAGAAAGCAATGCAAGTGCTTAAAGACCCAGTGAAATTAGCCTTCCCATCAAGTTTTACAGTGCAAAAGACAATGTACTTCCCATCAAAATAAGCACAGAAATGGAAACTGAAGATTAAAAAAAATATCCTGTAAAAGGTAGTGCTAAAGAATAAAACAAATGATCCTTCCCAACCATATTATACCAGAAGATGGCATACGTGAGGATCCAATATGAATCAGTGTTTTTGTACACAAGACCTTGCGCTCATGTGGATAAGAAGTTAAAATGTAGGCAATTTTTATGATAAAATTAACTAGGTTACAAAAAACCTTACATAAAATCCTTAGGATTTAATACTAACTTAAGATAAAATTCTTCCAGTATTAAAACTGTTGAATTGATTCATATTTAAAGAACGGTGCTAAGTAACATTTCAGAATCAAAGCCAGTTTAAAGGTAACATTGAAACAAGAGCCTTAAATTACCCTAATGATTTATTCCTCTCAAAACCTAGTGAACTTTCTTTAATCTGTCTAGTGCCTCTTTCCCCCACATTTATTTTTCATCCAACACTGCTGCTAGAAAAATCAAAGTACCAAAAATCGCTACAAAGAAAAAAGTTATGCCTAGAGGACCAAAACTAGAAATCCTGTCTAACAAGAGCATGTGAAGCCAGAAGCATATCCTTGGGGTAGAAACATACTTAGAATCTTGCAGTGCTAATGGGGAGGACACCATAACATCTACAGGAGTATGGAGGAGCACAAACCTAGGGCATATCCAGAAAAGTCAAACTATGGATAAAGGCAACACGCACAGCTACTTCTGCTAATTCTAGGAAGTGCCCACAGCATTGTCTTAGAAGGGGCCAATCTTTTAAAACTGACCAGACTGAAGAAACTATATGGTGTAAACATTCAAAAAAAAAAAAGTAAAAGAAAAAAAATTCAGGACCAAATAAAATGCTCTTATTTATTCCCCAAAGTAGTCAGAATTAGTTGCTATAATGTATCTAAGGTAATAAATGTAGCAATACAGAGGCATCTGTAAAAGTTCTTTAGACTAAATCTTTGCAATGGAATCCAACTATGAAAGGAATTAAGATGCCCAATGAAGATCTGGTAGTTTACTTACTAAAATGGCCTTAAGAAGAGCTGTGAAAATTAAAAGTGAGTTTTCAGAACCAACCCCCAAATGGGAATTAAACCTATTCGTTTGAAGATTTATTTTTGTCTGATATTTTGTAGATTTGACTTCAATATTTATAAATATCATCATAATCTTTTGTCCAGTTACATTGGAGACAAATCAGTCATTCTTGGCCCACATCAGCCTGCTAAATTAAAAAAGTCTGTCACTATAGTTTATAAAACATTTTGTAGCAATTCCTGTATTTATGAAGATTCTGTAGGTCTGCACTTATGCCTCTCCCTATCCATAGGATTTTACCAAGCTCCTCAATTATGTTTAACGGTTTCTTTTCATCATACAAAACGTGCCACCCTGCTCTCTGAGACTAACCTCTTTGTACTCATACAACATAAAGAACCCTCCCAGAAACCCAAACCTTGGTCCGACATGAGAATGTGAAGATCTAGTGTAATGTATAATCCGCTTAATCTTTAAGGACAAAGGCCTTTTAAAAGAAATTAAGAACATTCTTCTATAATTTCACACATAATATGGCCAGACCAATCTAGTAGCCAAGATGTGATATGATAGAGTAAAATGAACTTAGAAGTGCCACAAGATCAAAACAAGATAACTGAAAAAGAAAAAAATATATATTTGGCTCCACATAATCACCTACTGTATTTACCTATTAAAATAGCATTACTAAATTTAAGTTTCTCTTAAACTTGTGAACAAATAATACACAGATCAGGATATATGTATTGACTTACTAGCATCTTTATAAAAAATTGAAGAGATACACAAAAACACATCAACATTTATGGAACTATGTCCATTAAACTTAGATAAGACAACACAAAAAAAACTAACAAGTAGCTAAGATGTGGTTGAATTGTAAGCACTCTGAGTAACATCTTTTAATTTTAAAAGTTCCATATTTACATTGTATATTAAATGCAATTTTTGCATTCTGCATCTTATTTTAAATGCATGATAAAGAAAGAACAAGATAATGGTTGCAACAGATCTTCCAAGAAAATTAACTTAAAATGGCCAGATTTAACGAAGTGCTGTAAGAGAACATGGAAATAACAGTTTTCTAATTTTACCTCTACTTCCTTTGCTTTTGTGGGAGGAACCACAACAAATGGAACCAAACTGTGATGCTATCGTTCAAACTGGTCATTGCCAGTAAATCCAGTTTTAAGTTACGAGTTTATTACTGAAGATATGTTTTATTGAAACCTTTTTAGTGCATGCCTAAACCTAATGGTGGTTGTTACTACGGTACTTTTTTGAAGATCATCCTGTTCAAAAGATCTGTAATATACAGGATGGATGGATGTACATAATTGTATCCATATAAACATACATACATACAGAACACACTCACAGTTCCCATATAATACCCAGCTACCGTGATAAGCAGCTACAGTCACTATCAAATATGTCTGCACTCTATCTATGCATAAGCAGTCATCTAAAGTAACAGTCTATAAAGAGGGATATATACAATTATTAAACAATGCTTACATCGCTCCAATCTATTTAGTAAGTTAAGGAGACATTGCTCATGTCTTTGTTTTCAATGCCACCGGATGGTTATGTGGGGAAAAGTTTAAAAAACCCTGACTAAAAATTCTTAATCCTGTAGTTGCAAAATGTTGCTCTCCTAGGGACTGATTCAAAACCCACTGAAGTCAGTATGAGACTTTCCACTGACTTTTTCAGGTTTTGGATAGGGCCCCTATTCTTTAGGCCTCAAAAAAGCTCATATTCCAACATCATCATCTGCTTATACAAGAACAGCAGATCAGCTGCAGACTTGCCCACTGCTGGACTCCCCTTACTGAGCTATTTGTAGCCACATCCGACCCATACTCCCATGGGCAGACACTCGGATCCATTTATTTTCTGGATTTTTTCCAATCTTCCCCTCACAGAGAAGCTGTTCCTTAACAGTGGGTACGTCACCATCTTTAATGGCCCATCTGAGATGTAAGCATTCCTTTTTAACAATTAAAAACACAGTATTTGTGGGGTTTAGTAATGGTGGATGTGAGGAGGGAAGAGCACTAGTGAGAGCCAAGCACCATGGAAGTCAGGTGTCATGCTAGCCTTCACATGCAGCCCCACCAACTCATTTCTAACTGTGACACATCTGCTACTCCCAGTCTTGGATCTGTCCTGAGCAAAGAACATGAACTGTGCTGCACTGCGCCAAATGTTATGATTTAGAGATATGCAAATGTGAGAAAACCCACTTTCATACGTGAATATTCTAATGATCTTACTGTGATCTGCTAAGATACACGCTTTGCTAAGATGCAAATGGCTTTAGAAACCACTAGTCCTTAAACATTTTCATTTTCCCATTGTAATAATGTTAATACACTACATTATTCTCATATTATTTCAGTGGAAAAAGAAAGCAGTTTTACCTAGGAAACTTTAGACACTATTTTTTGCTCAATCATTAATTTTTAGTAACTTCTACTTCATTGGAAATGAGTACAAAACACTCTGCTGTGAGAAAGCCAGCTAGAAAGCCTATGTGAACTCTGTCACCACTAAATCTTACATACAAGCTAAGGTTTACCGCAGCTAATTTGCTTCAAACTGCCATTCTTCCATATTCTGGCACTCGTTTAGACCCCATTCGCAAGCTCCTGCAGATTCACTACATCATGTTAGTGTTTCGGTTACTTGAGTATCCTCAAAGACTATGAAGTTTCCGTAGGTGCCCACTTCAAAAAGTAGGTCAGCACTCAAAAGTATATGCTAAAAATAAAGAATGAAGGAAAACCCCACCAAATAAAAACTAAGAAAATGTTTCATAAAACCTGCAATTGGATATAAACAATGGCATTTTGCTAAATTTGTCCAAAAGTAAATGAAAACTTGTTCTTTTGGAAATACCATCCAGACGGTTCTAACCCAAAGGAAGTATAATGGATTTTACCAACTACAAAATGCAATCTCCTTTAATGTTTGCACATAATTTTTAGAACTGCCAATTTCACCCACAGCGTAACATCCTCATAATCCCATCTTTGTGGGGAACACCATGCCACAATTCTAATGCCTTTGCAATATTTTTTTTTTAAATGGTTTAGTATTGGTCACAAAATAAATTTCAAGGAAAAATACTAATTGACAAAGATTAAGAGGAAGCATACTCTGCAATAGTGGCACAAAGAAACGCTATTGGGAATGTACCACTTTCTCTGTGTCACCCTATTTTTAAAATGAGGGTAAGTGTTTCACTTTTTCCTCGTATCTTGCAATCCCTTTTAAAAAACAATTTAAACTGTAATAAAATACTACTTGAAGTAAACTACCCCATTATGCTACTGAAAGGTGAAGATCAAGATCCTTCCTTTTAAACTATGGGGGGCGGGGGAGGAATGTAGCAATGTTATTCCTACAAAGTGTTTTCATTTCACAAAGGGAGGGGGAAGGGAGTAAAGAGGGAATGTGTCAGACTAGAAGATGCAAAAACCGAAACTACAGCCTTCCAGTGTCACCTCCAAAGCCTCTCAGAATATTATCCTCAATCAAGTAGATCACGTCTTAATCTATATAAGAATGCACCTTCTATCTTCTCAGAGGAACAACATACATGTGTGTTTTGTTTAGAGAAGTGAGTTCTCATATAAATACCCTGCACTGAAGATAAGAGCAACCATTATCAAATATTCTTTGCTATGAAGAAACTTTTTAAATTTTTCAATGTAAGTGTTCTTTTTCTCAACAAGTCACTGTGATCACACAGTACGATCTTGAAGAACAATGTCTACATGCATTGTAAGCACTTTGAAAAAAAAATCTTGTAGTTCCATGGGGTTACAACCGAATGTGAAGAAATTGAACACAAAAACTCCACTTTGCTAGATCCTCTTAGGTTCAGCTTATCTTGAGGAAATCTTGTTACTTTCTGTAGTTCTACAGAGCAGTTAAAGAAAGACTGTAAACTGAAAAGACTTCAGATCCTGATGGTTTTGCCTTTGTATCTTCTCCATGTGTAGCTCCACAGTATGCCTCTATGAGCGTTATCAGCTATGCTCACTCAACTATCAAAGCCACGTTAATGTGGGATAGATCTATCATATGCCTGTAAAACGTTAAAGAAATAGTTAGTATATTCGGCACACAAACTTATACTGCTGTGTGTATGGAGAGTAGAAAACAAGGTTTTATGAAGGTCATTAGTAAAATATATGTTTGAATATGGACTTGAATATGAAACTGTCATTCGAGACCATGATTTCAGCTTTTAAAAAGGGCAGATAAACTAAAGAATGAATCAATGGCTAAATATTTACCTGTGGAATTTCTGTTGAAATGCTAATGCATGTGCTGGTTCCTTAAATTTCGCTATGGCTTTCCGTTGCTGAGGAAGCATCTGTAAACTCTATGGAAGACAAAACACACAGTTCACTTTCTACAAAAAAATTCATTATCTTTGTTTCAGAGACATTGCAAAACTGGTCATTTTTCTGTTACCAGAAATGCTTATTGGCCTGTTAAAAGGGAATGAGACTGTTAATATTATTTTCATAGCTGAGATGCGAAACTGGAGTTCCCTGCTGTTCTATATGGAGAGCTTTCAGTCAGAAATCGAGTTGGAAACGTACTGGAGCTTTCCAAGAGAAGAGGTTAAGAGTCCAAACTAACAATTGTACAGATGGGGAAACTGAGGCAGAGATGCCTAAGTATCTTGTTGAAGTTTAGGGCCTAACCCTTCAATCTGATCCATGTGGATGGACCATAGCATCTGCAAAGAGCCCCACTAACTTCATTGGGAGTATCCAATGGGTCTAGCCATGGGGATCAGATTGAAGGATCAGGGATACGCACAAGACAGACAGTGACAGAACCAGATAAAAAATCCAGATCTCCTGACATCAAGCCATGTGCTGTAACCTCTAGGCCACATTCCATCTGTATAGGACTGGCTTTTGATAGACATTAGGGGAAATTTATATAATGTACTGAAATACAATAGTTACAGTGCTTTGGTAACTCCTGATTGCCAGCTAAGATGAGAAACAAAAGTTACGAACTAGCATTTTAATTATTATAATGGCAAACTTCTCACATACAATGCAACTGGAAGAAATCTGAGAAATGTAAAAAATATATTTACACATGATGTGCATAATAAGCAGCTACTGATTCATAAACATAAATGTTCAGCATGACTGGAGACTCACCTAAAAGATCTGCCCTTTCTCCAAAGACCAATATACAACCTATGAAGTCCAGAGTTATGTTCAAGTTGGGAGAGGGAAGATTTAATTGAAGAGACTGTATATAAGGCACCCTTCAACTTTCATGGGGATCGATAAAACTATAATTAAAAGTATTAATCCCAATTTGCAGCACACCAATAAAGATGTTTCTGGGAATTATTTTTTTCAAACTAAAGGTAAGTCTACACTGCAATATAAGCCCAAGGCTCAAACTCTGGCCCTTCCCCCCTTTCATCTACACACAAATTGCACTAACTCAGGGCTCGGACCCAGAGTCCCAGGACTCCATGGGAGTGGAGGATCCGAGCCTGAGTCAGGCTGGGAGCCAGGGTTCAAGTCTTGTTGCTGTGCGGTGTAGATGCATCCCCACTGGACTTGTGTGCTGGAAGTCTGCCAAAAATATCCCACAACCCCCCCAGACAGCCTTTCTTTGTCCTCTGGACAGTCAAGTTTGATGGACAGTCGAGTCTTCCCACAATGCATCATGAACAAAGTGCTAAAGCAGTCACATTTTGGGAGGGCGCTAGAAAGTCTCAGATATCCATAGCTGGACTCAGGTCTACATAATACAGTGTAGATACAAGAGTGCCAGGATTCAACAATTCCTATCCTGGGGTTACAAATGAGTGCAGATGCTCAAGCCCTAGGTTAATAAAACCAGGGTCTGCTAACTCAAGTTCTACTCACCCTGGGCTTAACACTGCAGTGTAGACACATCCCGACTCTAAAGTATTCCAGCCATAAAGGCTGGAATATCATTGTATACAACAAAACTTCAAGACATGCACAATCTAAAACAGAATCAACACGTGATCTTACTACTGTAACAAATTGTTCTTCCTCACTCTGTTCCTGTGATTGTCACAGTATCACTACATCATGTCTAAGGGCAGGTCTACTCTGCAAAAGAAAAAAAAACTGTATTCTTAACTCAGGTTAGGTAACGCACATTAGTGAACTCAGGTTCAATCTAGGGTTGCCACCCATCCGGCCTTTACCCGGACAGTTGAGTTTTTGGCTTCTGTGTCCAGGTGCCATTTAGAGTTGCCAGGTGTCTGGTTTTCAACTGGAAAATCCAGTCAAAAAGGGGAACTGGCAACCCAAAATGGCACACGAACCAAAAGTCTGGTTACTGGGGGAGGTGCCGGGTCATTACCCTGTACCAGTCCCTGCTCAGCCAGAGCTGCCTCCTACCTGCAGGTTGGCTCCTTGAGACAATCCAGCAAGCAACAGGGGGACGGGGAAGAGGAGCGAGCGATTGGGGCGGGGCCTTGGGGGGAAGGGCAGGGCCTCAGTTGTCCAGTTACCAGCAATTAGAATGGTTAAGACAGGAGTGAAGACACGGCAACTTGGCTTTTAATTCTGGTTGGTTGGTTGAGTTCTCCCCCCAGAATCACCCATAGGTTTTAATTCGAGCTGCTCACCTGAGTTGCCACGCCTTCCCTTCTATTTTAAGTTGAGTTTGGTGATGCAGGTTAGTAGCTTGAGTTAAGAACACACTTTTTCTAGGGTGTGGCCAATGTAGTCATACCCTTAGATTCTATAGCAGGCTGTCTGGAGCAGGGATTTGACCTTTTTGGGTTTCTGTAAATCACTTATCACCTTTTTCTGTATTACAAAGAAGCAACAAGGAAAAGATCGTAGGCCCCTTTTTGTGCATTTTATTCCGTCTGTTGTGCATCGCAATTCTGTGATTGCAGAATTACTACCTGACTGCAGACTCCAATCCCCATTGCTGAATGGAGCATCTCTAACAAATGGGGCTAGATCTCTCCTACAGCTAGACTCATGGCAACCCACTACTCTCCTTAGAATGAGGTGACAAAACCAAACACATGTAGCCAGCATGGCTCTGAATGGCTGCTTCCTCACTTGATCTCAAGTAAATGCTGCCTGAGCTCTTGTGTGGTAGCTGCAAGAGGCTCTCCATTTATCTTCACTGCTCAAGGACTTCTCTGGCCAGGGCCATGTAATGGGTACTTGCACATTAACTTTTTTTTCCTTTGCTTTAAATTAAAGGAGCATTATCAAAGTTTCAGGGGAACTACCCAGATTTGTCGCTGTGGGGGACATAAGATGTAACTCTTTGTTCTTTTACAAAATGGAAGTTAAAAATATATTTATTTAAATAGCCTTCAACACCCCAATTCTTCCAAAATATTTGAAAGCACGGAGCGAACAGCATCATTCTTGGGAGTTTCTAGACAAAATTATTGCTTTTTTGGGGGTCACTGTTTGTTACCAGCTAAAATGAGCTATAACTTTACAGCAAGTGGGGGCAGTGCGTTCTGCCTTGAATACATTCATTCTTTAAATTCTTCATATTTCTTAACTTAGCAGGGGATATCAGAGTTTTCTGCTAGGTAGTTTAGTGTGGTCTTCACTATTTCCCTCAGTGAAGAACTGCAAGGCAGTATAATGATGTCTCCCCATTTTAACTGGTTGCCAAATACATTAAGCTTTTTTTTTTTGTTTTCTATCAATTTTAATCCTGCAAAATGGATCCTAGACTACTATTTTACCATCTAAGGCAGCATCAATGGCCCAGTTGTAGAGGTGAGGTGTGCAAACAAGGAAGGACAAAAATGAGCAACTTAAGCATGAAAGAAGTGTACCTTGGAATGTGGTCAAGTGCCTTTGTGCTAAAAGTAAACCCAATCAAAAGCAATGATGAGCATAGGCATACACGTTAACATGACTCCTGGAGCACACAAAAAGGGAAATGGTCAAAAGTGAGGGGTGACTGTGACAATCATTGCATACTGACTCTCCCTGCCCGTAGGGTAAAACCTATTCTATTTCTGTGAATAACTTAATTTCACTGTAGGCAGGAATAAGTCAGGTGTGTAATGGACCACATGCTATACAAGGAGAATCCAGGTAGGTTTGCTTAACAGACAACTTCCTCAGAATGGCAAGCATATCCTATCCTTCACCATTTGTGATGGCCCATAAAGAATAAGGGAAGAAAAATAATAATTGAAGACACCTGACCCAAAAATTACATTACTAGGTGGCAATCCCAAAGAAAGAAAAAAATCAGTCAGCTAAAGTAATCCTTATATTGTCAACATAGGATTCAACCATGAGCATAACTGTGGCAACAGCCCTAAACGCCTATATTTTAGAGGAGGGACCACGACACTGCTTCTAGTATGCCTTTTATTCCACCTGTGTCTCAGAACTTGAGTGTAAACTTGCATGAATGTTTCCACTGAGGGTTTTGGGGGTTTTCCTTCATAGGATATGCATGAAGCATAAATGTCTGAAGTTCACCGAGTGTTTAGGGCATATTTAGAGGCGCATTTCGATTACAACAGAAAACTACACTGGCACCAGTGAAGTAAGGCTCTTACTTTAATTTTTTCTTTCAAGATTTAGGTAACCTACTTATGGAACATTAATAGGAAAATAATTGTACTCTTCTTTCAGTGAGACATTTCCATGAACACAGAAAAACATTCAATTTAACAGGAAAGTATTCACGTTTCTACATACAATGAACGTATATACTACAAACATGAAGCTTTCTTCACAAGGATATGATGTTCCCATCATAACACTACAGTATTTTCTATTCATATCGTATATTATACACAATCTAACTAAAAACACCAGTTTTTCAGTTGTTACATATTAAAATTAAATCGCAAACATGACATTAATGTGACAATAACATTTTCTACTGTTTGATTATGGGAAAGCATGAAATAAAGTTTTGTACCAAAAAATAGGGAAAATAACTTGATTGCAGGGGCTAGACAGGCTCTTCAGGTTGGACAGTTGTTTAAAAAATACCAACAGGCATGATGATTTCAACATGTTTCTTCTGCTTGTACAGGATATAAAATAATTTTACGCAGTAACAAGAGTGCAGGTGTGTAAATTAAATGGTTTTTGAAAAGATCTGCAAATGGATCACATTTGCTACATTAGACAAACTCCCTCCCCCCAAATTAGAAGAACGATTACAGTATATTTGTAATATAAAACTTCTGCACAAATTCTTCAAGCTAGTGGACGGCATTGAGAACCCCTCCTCTCCAAAACTAAAAACTGTACTAAGAAATCTCGATGGGGCCTGATTCTCATTTACATTAAGACCATGCTAGCAGTGTAAATTATGCCCACTTTAGGGCCCCTTTAATTACCACAGCAATGTAAAAGGGCCGTAGTATAAATGAGAATCAGAGCAATGAGAAATACTTGAGATTTTGTTCATTTTCCTGTTCCCTCCCCCATTTAACCTGTGACTTCCCACTCTCTTGTCCTTTATTGCAGTTTTCTTTCTGAATTTCCTCTATGGTCTCCCCTGATTTTCTCTTTTTTTCAGTCCTTTCCAACAGAATGGGGCCATTCAATCAGAACCACATTCCTGAACAATAGCTATTTCACAATGGTACCAATATTATGAAACTGACACTGTTCCTTATAAGTTTCTCACTGCTGCTGGTGCCTCCTGGAATGAGGAAGAGCATAGTATGGTACAAGCACAGGTATTACTACTGGGAGGGACCCATCTATTGGAAATGAGGAGTCAAATATTAAAGCCTGCCCCTCTGGATACAAGATGTGGGTCAATAGTCCTTATCTGTATGGCCTTGCGAGGGAGATACGCTACATGACTTGGAGCTTTACTGAAATTTACTGCATGGCTTTAAATATTAAAATTTAAGTGCAAAGGATATACTGCCATATATACAAGGGGTTCATTGACAAAGAATCCCTACAATTTCACCCTGGATGTGAGGGGTGAGGCAAAGACCCTTGATTCCCTTCAAAGAAATGCTGAGAAAATGTGTTAGTTATAACTATTTGGCACAAACTTATTTGCTTAGTCATGTGGTACAAAAGACTTTCTGTAGTGTTTTTTGCCTCCATAATTGTCTCATGCTAATTTCAATCATAGAATTTGAGTAACATATGAATAATTATGTTAGTCAGTAGTCCAGAGTATTTGGAGTACATTATCCAGTCAGTATTCAGCCAAAATTCACTATCTACATTCTAGCACAGGAATGAAAAAATTAATACAAATCCCCAGTTCCATGAGGTTCCTGTAGTAATCGCATGCTACATCTAATAAGCATAAGGACGTCACTATTATAGCAAACAAAGGCAAATATTTGCCATTTTATTATCAGGATTCAGAGTCTCTTAAGTGGCAGACAACTATCCATATTGATTGTGATAGTTGAGGTTTATGGAAAAACATACCTGCTGCAACTATTTCAAACTATCCCCTTTTTACTTATACAAGGATACTATCAACACTGATGGAGCTGAAAACTGACGTAACATTATCAAACGTTTTATTTAAACATAACTCCCAAGTGACCAGCACTGAGTCTGAAAGGCAAAGAAAAGTCTGCTAACTGGGATGATCACCCAGTACTGTGGCACCCTCCGATTCCTTCAGAGCATTCTCCTCCTGATTGGCACTTCATTGCCGGTGCTGCTCACACCAAAGGCATCATGGGACTCAAAGCACCAATCAGAATTCCAAGGCAAGAGGAACAGAGAATAAAGGAGTCGTAAGCGGAGAACGAAAACAAGAAAAGACTGCATTTCCACACTACTCTTCCCCCCATTTCCTGTCAGTCTGGTGTCTGCATTATGCAGGATGAGCATTTCACATGCCTAGGTTGAGAGAGTCCAACTACACACACTAATCTGTATCATGTCTACAGATATAGTACATACATCCCATTGCTGCAGCACATAATATACATGAATAGGTAAGTCTGATATGCTGCATACCCCTCTGTGAGCTGACAGAGGCATGCTGCACTGGTCTAGAAAGGGGAAGGATGTTAGATTTGTCATGCATGTCAAGGATTTTAAAAAGAGATACTGTACTTCCATGTAGGGAATCCCAGCCTAATATTCCTGACACTTTGGGGTACCAATTTCTGTTCCCTCCTTGGGGGGGCTGCTGTTCCAACTGTCCCTGACCTTAGGTTCCTTCTCTTCCTCTACACTAAGTGGTGCATACAGCACTGGTCCTTGCACTCTGTGGTAGGGGGCAGCACTGGGTAGAAGCAGAAACAGAGACGATCCAGGTGAGAGGGAACACACTGTAGGAATGCATTTCCATGCATGGGAAGACTGAGTAGGGGAATGAGAATGGGAAACAGTAAGGAGGACAGCACACCGGAGGGGGTCGAGGGAGGGAGAAGAGTCCTGATGAAAATAAAAGAAAAGAGGAGAGAACAGTGATAAAGACAGGGAGTTGGGAACTAAGGAGAGAGAAAGGAAAGAAGGAGACAACAGCAAGAGTTGAAGAAAATGGGCAGAAGGGATGGAAAAAACTGGAGAGAAAATAGGGAAAAAATGGAAAGCAACCTGCAGAAAAATACATATGAAGGAAAATGGGATGGAGAGAAACACAACAAAAACCCATGAGCATGAGAGGATAGGCAAAGAAAAGTTAGCAACTGTCTCAGGGTAAGACATGGGAAATCCAGGGGCTGAGGTGCGCATACTCTATGCCATATGAGGGCTACAACTAAGAAAGATTAGGAAGTCATTACTTTAAGGATTTCCAGCCACCTAACAGGATCTTCAGTATGTCAAAATTTTGGAGGCTGGTCAGTGTTAAACTTAGAAACATCGGCAGGGTAAGTTACATTTCCACTGTAAACAGCAAGTCTTAATGTTTTTACTGTTAAAGCTACAATGTTCTTTACAAACAGAGCACATTAAATGCAAAGTTTCATGCTCACTTTCCCTTTTCTTTGGGAGTTTGAATTACATTAGCAAAATTTTTACATAAGGCAACAAAAACTGCATTCTCTTGTCCTGCTTAATTAATTGATGTAATTTATTCCATTGCTCAAAGTCAAAGTTGAGCAGTTTAACTACGTAATACAATTCTGATCTTTAACTTGCTGTTGAAAGTAATCGTATGCACATTGACACTTATTCTATTCTATGTGCTTGCAAGGAGTTGTTTACTTTGCTGAAAAATAGTAATTTAAAAAATGTACTCATGTATATTTTATTTCCAAGTACTTCTTAGAAATAATTTTAAACATGTAAAGGAAAGATGAACCTTAAAATGATAATAAAAAGTACCTAAATATTTATGCTACAGCAATTCAGTGCCTGCCAGAAAAATCTTATTTATATTTTTAGAATATAAATTTCCTTTTTTTAAAGTTTCCTGTTCCAGAAATCCACTGGAAAAAAAATACAGATTACTGGAAATTAGCACCTTCATATTTGCAAAGTAAGTAAAAACTGGGGTGCTGTAATTTGGCTCATCTCCCTAACAGGAAAGCTCAGAGACTTTTGTAAGGAGTACAGAACAAATGGAACCCTAACAGTTTCAAACATTTAGGAGAAGAATATTATCATTGGAGCAGTCCCAGGGGTGTATTTGAAAACAATATCTCAAATAGCTCCCCCATGTTCCTTTCCCAAAAATATGATTTGGCAAACCTACTCAGCACGAGCTTGGTGAGTTTGTATTGTGTTGTTTTGCTAAAGTCTACCACAACAATACAAATACATTGCTAAGTCATTGCAATTTAGTAGTTTGTAAGCTCTTCAGTACAGAGGGCATCTTTTCAAAACCTAAACACTTAGTACTTATATAGTTACCATTTTTCATCAGTAGAACTCTTTACAAGGTTGGTAAGTACCATCACCCCAATTTACAGGTGAAGAAACAATAACAGAAGTCAAGTGCCACACAACATCTGCTGAGGAGTTTGCAAATGAGCTCAGTTCTCTTATACCGTATCCACTGGACTGGGTGAGGAGCTGCAAAAGCATCTGCTTCTGACTTCCTCCTTAGTGGAGTCTGTACTATTATGATTTATAGAACAGTATTGAATATAAATTTACTTTCTCAACACCATCTTATTATCCAGACTAGAAAAACACTTTTGAAATATTGATTGAATTTGTCACTTGTTCTTGCATACTCAATAACAGAGGGTGCTTAGGTGTACTAAAGAAAGCAGCAGCAAACATTTGAAAAACAGAGGTAGATGAAGTAATTAGTATAATCAAATCAAGAGAAGCAAACCCTGTTCCTGTGTCACTTGCCACAGAACATGGCAGTTTAACAAGAGAAAAATCCGCTTAACTCGCTGAAGGGATGAAATACTTAAGAGTACAATCAGCCAGTGTAAGTGAAAAAGAAACACAGGGATATGTCCCATCAGCTGCACTCCGCAAGTCCTCCTCTGTCATTTTCTGCTCTCTCCCCTTGCCTGAACAATCTTCAGCCCTTTTGCTAATAACTGATCCTCACAACAATGTTGGGTGTTTCTCTTTCAACTATTGCAGGACATTCTCCCATTGCTTTAGGCTCCAGCCTCCTGTCACAGTCAATTGAAGGGAGGAAAAAAGAAGAAGCTGTATTTAGCTACAGAACAATTTTTCACAATAACTACTGATGCATCATTCCACAAACCTACTTGAGATGCACAAAGCCAAAAACTGGTTAACCAGTGAGTTTACAGCCCATCTCCCTTTAACAGTGACATTATTCTGAGCCATCTTGATAAAGGGTACATTAATTCACCAGGGAAATATACATGTTAGCAAATAGAATTAGAAAGCATTAAAAATAATCTTATGGCATGTGATTTACCTGTACTTAATGTGAGATTGTAAATTTTGTTGACAAAAGGGTTTGGCTATTATATCATTGCTTGTCCACAATTCTTCTGTTGTGGCGTGCATTTGCACAAAGAAACACAACCATTTAAAAAAAGTACTTCTAAATTACTTTCGGTTACACTACTTATTGGTGTGGACTAGAGGTCAAGGTGCCATTTTCCAGATAGAACTAGTATAGAAAAGTGATGCTCATTTCAGCTGCAAATATGCAATACCGTGGCAACGAAAATGAAAGTATTTCCAATGAATTTCAGTGGAAATTGCATCTACTTACATCAGCTCTAAATGTGCCTCCAAATGCATGATTTGTTCAGTTTTCTTAGGAAATATTTTGATTTGTATCTCCACACACAATTACAGTTTCAATTATTGCAATTACAACTTTTTATCATGTTAGTTCTAGCTACAAAATATTACTTGTTCTCAAGGCAACTAAATAGTGTAACTGAAAACAATTAAAGACTTTACAAATGTAATTCTGTTAGACAGAATATAGGTTTTATTGGCTAATTAACTTCATTATATCAAGATTGATTTGTGCTCATTTAGAACCAGGTCTCAATTTGTCCCTTTGAGTATTTTTTGAAGGGTTATTGTCAAGAGTACATTACAAGGCTAAACAAAAACCTCTCAAGCTAAAATTATTTTCTTCCATTTTCTGTTATGTTACACTGTATACAAATACTGTACAGGACCACTAGCTTGTGTAATACTGAAGATGAACTGGCAACATAAAATTAAAGACTGCAAAACAACAGTGAAAGATCTAATTTCTTTTTACTGAAGAGTGTTAGATCTTAAATAAAACATGTTAGTAAAGGGATCTTAATTCAAGCCGAACAGCTTGAACAAAAACTAACATTTGCTGCACTTTCATTGTAGTGAAAATGATGCAAGATTGTTTCAAACTGGTATTAGTTTTTTTCTTTTTAACATTAGCTGAACATCACTTAACATATAGTTTAGCATGATATTAAGTGTTGACACTTTCAGCCTTACACTCAGTATCTGGTTCACACAATACAGTTTAGGCTTACTTTGGATCAAAAAATAATTTTTCTAGTAAGGACAAAAATAAACTAGGCCTCTAGTTTAAACTGTAAACTACTTGGCATATACAATACTATAGTTTTAAATAGCTACCCCAAGCCTCCTTACAGACAGAAAGTGTGCAGCATCTTAGCATCAAGTGTATTGTTTTGCCTTTTATTAAAAAAAAAATATATGCAGGTGTGCTTGTGTCACATCCCAGCAGATTTGTGGGGATTGTTCAATTCACCAATGAAAACTTGTTAAAAAATCAGTTATGTTCTGGTTTTGGGGTAATATTTTCTCAGTTTATTTCTTCCTAAACTATGAACTTTCTGCTTAGGAAACTAAGGACTGACAGCACTGGCTACAGCAGTGGTCCCCAAATGTTTTCTGTTGCATCTTCCTGGGAGCCGGGGTTGGGAGCAGGCTCAGGAGCAGAGCCAGAGCTGTGGTTGGGACCTGGGGCCAGGACCCGGAGCTGCAGCGGAGGCCAGGAGCCGGGGCAGCAGCTGTGGCTGTGGGCGGGGCTGGAATGGAGTTGGGGGCAGAGCAGGGCTGAGTGGTGCTCCGTCCCTGCCCCCTGTTGAGGCTGGCCTGGGCCCTGCCACGCCCCCCGACACTCTGGGGACCACTGGGTTATAGCCACACACAGTGTAGGTACATGTTGTCTGCATGCAATTTTGACAGTGCACTTTAGTGTTGACCTGTTATTCTAGCACTGAGTTAGAAAATCTTCTCAGTCACTGATGAGTTTTATGAAAAAGACGGTTACTCACCTGTAGTAACTGTTGTTCTTCGAGATGTGTTGCTCCAATCCATTCCAGTTAGGTGTGCGCGCCGCGCGTGCACGGCTCTTCGGAAGATTTTTACCCTAGCAACTCCGGCGGGCCGGCTGGGCGCCCCCTGGAGTGGCGCCGCTATAGCGCTGAATATATACCCCAGCCGGCCCGTCCGCTCCTCAGTTCCTTCTTGCCGGCTACTCCGACAGTGGGGAAGGAGGGCGGGTCTGGAATGGATTGGAGCAACACATCTCGAAGAACAACAGTTACTACAGGTGAGTAACCGTCTTTTCTTCTTCGAGTGATTGCTCCAATGCATTCCAGTTAGGTGATTCCCAAGCCTTACCTAGGCGGTGGGGTCGGAGTGAGACGTGGCAGAGTGTAAAACTGCTGAGCCGAAGGCTGCGTCGTCTCGAGACTGCTGCACCAACGCATAGTGGGAGGCGAAGGTGTGGACCGAAGACCATGTGGCTGCTCGACAGATGTCCTGGATGGGGACCTGGCTCAGGAAGGCGGCAGACGAGGCTTGCGCCCTCGTGGAATGAGCGGTGAAGCGGCCCGGGGGCACGCGAGCCAGCTCGTAGCATGCTCTGATGCACTGAGTTACCCAGGAGGAGATGCGCTGGGAAGAGACCGGCTCGCCTTTCATGCGATCGGCGACTGCTATGAAGAGTTGTGTAGAACGCCGAAAAGGTTTCGTCCGCTCGATGTAAAAAGCGAGCGCTCTACGGACGTCGAGGGTGTGGAGCTGTTGTTCCCGAGGCGAGGCATGGGGCTTCGGGAAGAAGACCGGGAGAAAGATGTCCTGATTGAGGTGGAAAGCCGAGACCACTTTTGGCAGGAAGGCCAGATGCGGACGAAGCTGCACCTTGTCTGTGTGGAAGACAGTGTATGGCGGACCTACCGTCAGCGCCCGGAGCTCCGAGACTCGTCTGGCCGATGTTATGGCGATGAGAAAGGCCGTCTTCCAGGAGAGGTAAAGAAGAGAACATGTGGCCATCGGTTCGAATGGCGGACCCATGAGTTTGGACAGGACGAGGTTCAAATCCCAGGTTGGGGCCGGACGCCGCACCGGCGGGTACAATCGGTCCAGGCCTTTCAGGAAGCGGGAGACCATCGGATTGGAAAAGATGGAGCAACCTTCCAGAGAAGGACGAAAAGCGGACACCGCTGCCAGGTGTACCCGCAAGGAGGAGACCGCCAGACCTTGCTCCTTAAGGTACCAAAGGTAGTCCAAGATGGTAGGGACGGGTACGACGAAAGGGTTGAGTCCTCATTGGTCACACCAGAGCGCGAACCTCTTCCATTTCGCCAGGTAGGTGGAGCGAGTGGAAGGCTTTCTGCTCTCAAGCAGGACTTGCTGCACGGCTACCGAACAGTCCCTCTCTGCGTGGGTCAACCACGCAGGTACCAGGCTGTAAGATGGAGGGACTGCAGGTTCGGATGGTGGAGTCTGCCGAAGTCCTGCGTGATGAGGTCCGGCCATAACGGGAGGGGGATGGGATCCCAAACGGAGAGCTCGAGCAGCAGGGTGTACCAATGCTGTCTCGGCCAGGCCGGAGCCACGAGTATGACGGTGGCTCGATCCCTCCGCAGCTTCTGGAGCACTCTGTGCACGAGAGGAAAGGGAGGGAAGGCATAGAGGAGGTGAGTCTGCCAGGGATACAGGAAGGCGTCCGACAGAGAGCCCGGCGAGTGACCTCGGAACGAGCAAAACTGGAGACACTTCCTGTTCGCCTTGGAGGCGAAGAGGTCGACCCGGGGAAACCCCCACCTCTGGAAAATCGTATGTGCAACGTCGGGACGAAGGGACCACTCGTGGGAGAGAAACGACCTGCTGAGATGGTCGGCCAGCGTGTTCTGCACTCCCGGAAGAAAAGACGCTTCTAGGTGAATGGAGTGGGTCACGCAGAAGTCCCACAGGAGGATCGCTTCCTCGCAGAGGGGAGAAGAGCGGGCTCCGCCCTGCTTGTTTACATAGTACATCGCAGCGGTGTTGTCCGTGAGTACTGTTACACAACGGCGTTGTAGGTGGGAGCAGAAGGTCCGGCAGGCGAGGCGAATGGCACGGAGCTCGCGGACATTGATGTGTAGCGCGAGTTCCTGGGGCGACCAAAGGCCTTGGGTGTGAAGCTCGCCCAGGTGGGCCCCCCAACCGAGCGCTGAGGCATCCGTGGTCAGCGTAACGGATGGGCGAGGAGGATAGAACGGGACCCCCGCACACACGACCTCCGGGGTGAGCCACCAGCGGAGGGAGTCGAGGGCCGTCCTGTTGACCGTGACCACCATGTCGATGGGGTCTCGATGAGGCCGGTACACCGTCGCGAGCCAGGACTGGAAGGGGCGAAGATGGAGCCGCGCATATGCGGTGACATATGTGCAGGAGGCCATGTGACCCAGAAGGCGTAGGCAGGAGCGCACGGTTGTGGTCGGGAAGGCGACGAGATCCCGGATGATGGAGGCCATCGTCTGGTGCCGGGCGCGGGGAAGAGAGGCCCTGCCAACCGTGGAGTCGAGAACCGCTCCGATGAACTCCAGCCGCTGCGTTGGGAGCAAAGTGGACCTCTCGGTGTTGATGAGAAGACCAAGCTGCTGAAAGAGAGACAGAATTTCTGCCATCTGTTCTATCACGAGCTGACGGGACTGAGCTCGGACCAGCCAGTCGTCGAGATACGGGTAGACGTGCATCTGATGACAGCGGAGGGCTGCTGCTACGACTGCCATGCATTTTGTGAATACCCTCGGTGCCGTGGAGAGTCCGAATGGCAACACGGCGAACTGGTAGTGAGCGTTGTTGACTACAAACCGAAGGTAACGCCGATGAGGAGGATAGATCGCGACATGGAAGTAGGCGTCCTTCATGTCGAGGGCGGCAAACCAGTCTCCCGGATCCAGGGAAGGAATAATGGTCCCCAGGGTGACCATACGCAACTTGGGCTTGAGCAGATATTTGTTCAGCTCGCGAAGGTCCAGGATAGGACGTAGCCCGCCTTTCGCCTTGGGGATGAGAAAATAACGGGAGTAGAATCCCCTGCCCCGCCTGTCTTGAGGCACTGCTTCTATGGCACCCACGCTCAACAGAGTCTGAACCTCTTGCAAGAGGACTTGCTCGTGAGAGGGGTCCCTGAAGAGGGACAGGGAGGGTGGGTGGGAAGGCGGGGGCGAAACAAATTGAAGGCGGTATCCCGACTGGACTGTTTGAAGCACCCAGTTGTCCGATGTTAAGCGGGACCACGCCGAAAAGAAATGGGAAAGGCGGTTGTAAAATAAAGGGGAAGGATCCGGTAGGGAGAGTGACGGGCCGTCCTCGATCGTCCCATCAAAAGGCCTGCTTAGCCCCCTGAGGGGTCTTGGAAGCGGCCTGGCCCTGGTTGCGGCGGTTGCCGGACGGACGACGGCGATTTTGGGTCGGTCATCTGCTGGTATAGGGGCGATAGCGCTGTTGATAGCGGGAGGGCTGCGGTCGGAAGGGCCTGCGCTGCGTCGCCGGCGTGTGCATTCCGAGCGTGCGGATGGCAACACGCCCGTCCTTCAGGGTCTGGATCCGAGCATCCGTCTTCTCGGAAAACAGACCCTGGGTGTCGAAGGGGAGGTCCTGGAGTGTATATTGCACCTCCGGCGGCAGGGTGGAGGACTGCAGCCAGGAGATGCGCCTCATTGTCACGCCGGATGCCAAGGTCCGAGCCCCGGAGTTCGCGGCGTCGAGGGCGGCCGTAATAGATGACCGAGAGGACTTCTTCCCCTCGTCCAGCAAGGCGGAGAACTCCTGGCGTGATGTGGAAGGCAGGAGCTCCGAGAACTTCGCCAGGGACGTCAGAATGTCAAAGACGTACCTGGCGAGGAGGACCATGATGTTTGCGATCCTCAGCTGCAAACCCCCGGCGGAGTAGATCTTACGGCCGAGCAAGTCCATGCGCTTGGCGTCCTTGGACTTAGGCGCAGCGGCAGGTTGGCCGTGCCTCTCCCGGTCGTTAACAGATTGGACCACGAGGGAGTCCGGGGTTGGGTGGGAGTAAAGGTACTCATAGCCTGATGGTGGGGCTGAGTACTTCCGCTCGACCCCGCGTGCTGTGGGAGGAATGGAAGCGGGGGTCTGCCATAGCGTAGTGGCGTTCTTCTGAATGGTCCGGACGAAGGGTAACGCCACGCGGACGGGAGCATCCGCACCCACCACATTGGTGATTGGGTCCTCATCCTCCTGGACCTCCTCTACGGGAAGATTCATGGATGCCGCCACCCTGCGAAGCAGGTCTTGGAAGGCCCGGAGGTCAATGGGCGGGGGTTCGCTGGCCGCAGCCCCTGCCACCGCCTCGTCCGGCGAGGATGACCAAGATGCACCCTGCAGAACCGGCTCCGGCTCTACGTCCGGTGGGTGAGCCTCCTCCGAACCGTGAAGCGTGGGCGATTGGCGGACCGGATGAGCAGATGGCTCGTGCGGAGGAGAGGGAGGCGGCCGGCTAACAGTCGCTTCAGGGAACCTGGTGCTGGTGGTCACATCCCTCCTGGGAAACGGGATACCTTGACCTTCATGCTGTCCCCACGGGACCCAGTAGCCCCACTGCTCATGCGGAAGTCCTTGTGGGGTAGGCCACCGGTGGGTAGTATCATCGGCACCGGAGGCTACGGAAGCCGTGCGGGATGGCCAAGGCGGTGCTGTAGTGCCGACGGACTGAACCGCTGAAGGCGGGAGGCCATGCACCGACGGCACCGAGGGTCGATACGCAGAGCGCCGACGGGACGGTGACCGTGAGCGTGGACTCCGGCGGTGCCGGGAGCTCGACCGGCGCCGGGAGCTCGACCGGGACTGGGATCCGCGGTGCCGGGAGTGACTCCGGGAGTCGCGGTGCCGAGGAGACCTCCGACGGTACCGACGGTACGGTGACCTGGATCGGTGCCGGGAGTGCGACCGGTACCGAGATCGAGAACGGTACCGGGACTCAGACCGGCGTCGGGATGGTGCTTGGTGCCGTGAAGAGGAGCGGCGACGAGACTCCGAGCGGCGGGACGGGGACCTGCGCCGGGATCTGGACCGGGACCGGGACCGGGACCTCGACCGTCTTCCACGCCGCTCGTCAACAGAGGGCGGTCTTGTCATCCTGGCTGGCTTGCCGAGAGAGACAACAGCCCGCACCGGTGGTGCCGGGGGCCGGAGGCTCGGAGCCTCTATGAGCCTGATGAGGTCTCTGGCAGAGGAGAATGTCTCCGGCGTTGAAGGCAGCCTTGGCTCAACCTCGGTCGGTGCCGGGGAGCGTGGCGGTGCCGGACTCGACGGCGCTTGCGGAGCCGAGGGCTCAGGGCCCGCTTTACGCACTGCCGCAGCCACTCTCGTGGCGGA
Organism: Mauremys mutica; assembly: GCF_020497125.1. Lineage (NCBI taxonomy): Eukaryota > Metazoa > Chordata > Testudines > Geoemydidae > Mauremys > Mauremys mutica. Next base: position 277,318,996 of record NC_059073.1, read on the forward strand.
CTCTGTGCGTGCCTTCGCTACAGCCTTCGCCAGTCTCTGCTTGCGTGCAGGCGAGAGCGAGCGGTGCCGGGTCGTCTTAGGCGGCGGTTTAGGTACCGTGGCCACGGTGCCGGCGCCGGTCGGTGCCGCGGGTGCACTCTGCACCGAAGAAGCCCTCGGTGCCGGCGCTGACGGTGCCGGGGGCTGGAGGGACGCCTCCATAAGGAGCTGCTTGAGGCGACTGTCTCTGTCCTTACGCGTCCGCGGCTTAAAAGCCGAACAAATGGCACATTTATCTGTACGGTGTGCCTCGCCCAGGCAACGGAGGCAGGAGCTGTGAGGGTCACCCACTGGCATAGGCCTCTGGCACGCTGCACAGGGCTTAAAGCCCAGTGCCTTGGGCATGAGCCCGCACCGGGGAGGGGGAGGGAGAAAGTACTCCCCCTATCCTTATCTAAACTAACTAACTACTAAAACTAACTATACTAACAGTAAAGAACTATATACAAAAACAAGTAGAGAGAGCTAGGGATGTGGAGGACTACTGAGCACTCCACAGTTCCGACTGCCGTCACGGGCGGGAAGAAGGAACTGAGGAGCGGACGGGCCGGCTGGGGTATATATTCAGCGCTATAGCGGCGCCACTCCAGGGGGCGCCCAGCCGGCCCGCCGGAGTTGCTAGGGTAAAAATCTTCCGAAGAGCCGTGCACGCGCGGCGCGCACACCTAACTGGAATGCATTGGAGCAATCACTCGAAGAAGAACATGAATTAACGGCAACTAGGGAAAAGGTTCCATTGAACTGACTTTCAGTTGAAGTCTCAACAGATGACATGTTACCATATTAATCTACTGCATTATCTTCCATACATTTAATGTTATGTGATACACAAACTTAGCTTGGTCAGGCTCCTACTGAAGTTAACAGTGATTCTCTGAATAAAATGGAACTTTTGCACAAGAAAAATGCAGTATCAGGCCTTACGGCATTAAAAAAATTATACTATGAAGTTTAGAATCCCATAATTTTGTAAAAGACTGTTATCCTAAAACTTACTTTACCAGCTTCTGCTTTTTGGATTCCAAACGCAGGTGCTAGGAAAATACACATACAATTAATTAATCTGTATATCATAGTTACGTTGCTATAATATTCAGTGTAATAGCTTAGTTTTTTCTCCCTGTTAAAGACATCTCTACACCAAAACTAACCATTACTAGTATATATAACTCCTTCTCATAATAGTTTGTGTGTATATACACACACCCACACAGTCTAATAACCTCACAAGAAAGTTGTTATTTTCAGCATTCTCTGTACAAATTTATCTAGACTTCTGTCCAAATCACTATTAAAAACTCCCTCCTCCTTTTAACAATTATCTGGCTGACTTGTACAAAACTCCCTAAGAAGCATTTCAGAATTGTTAGTCCCACTCCCTCACCCATGTACTTTCTTTCATGGGGGAAAAAGATCCCTTACATTTTCAAGTGCTCACTTTGCTTCTTCTTTTGTGTATCAGGGCTACCCAGCAGGGCCGGCTCCAGAGCCCAGCGGGGCAAGCACCTGCCTGGGGCGGCCCTTTCCCAGGGGGGCGGCAGGCTGGGCCGGCGGACCTGCCGCAGTCATGCCTGCGGGAGGTCCACGGGAGCCCCGGGAGCAGCGGACCTGCCGCAGGCATGACTGCGGAGGGGACGCTCGGCCGGCGGCTCCAGTGGACCTCCCGCAGGCATGACTGCGGACGGTTCGCTGGTCCCGCGGCTCGGCTGGACCTCCCGCGGGCATGCCTGCGGCAGCTCAACCGGAGCCGCCGGACCTGCGAACCGCCCGCAGCTGCGGGAGGTCCAGCCGAGCCGCGCGACCAGCGGACCCTCCGCAGTCATGCCCGCGGGAGGTCCGCTGCTCCCGCGGCTCAGGGGTGCCTCCCGGGCATGACTGCTTGGGGCGGCCAAAAACCTAGAGCCGCCCCTGCTACCCAGTACTATCCATATGTTATACAGTGATGTATCTTGCACATATAAAGACAGTAGTTACTCATAATATGAAGTCTCAATGCCTATTTATTTATAACCTACCATCTTCGCACAACCAATATCATATAGCTATCAAGTACAATTTAAAAACTTGTTCGTTTCTTTTCACACTACCCTAACAATCCTAGAAAGTAATTTTTCATAAAAAGTACTACATTAGTTTCACAAAACAAGAGCATGCCTGTGTGAGCTTATAAAAATGAGCTATTTACCTAACCTCAAACTCTAGTATTTGTACACACATGAAACATTTTCTCCACTCTGCCTGTTTGCCCCAAGAAGTAAACTGAAATGAACAAAAATTCTGTTGGGTAGTCACAGAGAACATAATTGATGAAGCTTTTGCTTTAGTAGTGCCTGCCTGCATGAAAAGACCAAGTGTAAGGACAGTAAACATATTACATGCATGTTTCCAAAATAAAACAAAGGTAGGATCTGGCCTTTGGGCTATTAGTCTAGATGGAGATACAATACGTTAAAGCTGCTAAACCTCGTGCTTGAAGCCAAAGTCTCTTCACATTTTTCAGCTCCTTTAATTCAAGACCCAGCTAGCTGGATTCCCCCTATGGCAGCTTGGTTCTGCAGCTCTGCCTCCTGTGTGGCTTAGGTACTGCTGCACTGAGCTACACAGAAAGTCCAGTCACTCTTCAGCAACCTCTAGTCTCAAGCAGTAGATTTCTTCTGACTTTAGGAGTTCAAAATAAACAGATTCAAATTTCAAGGAACATACTCTTCATTTGGATAACTTGGCCTAACTGGATGGAGCAGCAGAGGATGAAGGCCCTCTTCTTGGATCCATCTCAGACACAAAGGATTTTCCACTACAACAGATGCAGAGGAAATGGAGCAGGATCATTCAGAAAAAGTTAAGGAGGACCTACAATGGAACAACTCCTGGAAACACACACAAAATCACCCCCAGTGGAATTTAGAAGCACCTTCTGACTCTGATCATTTACCTCCCACCCGTCTCCTCTCCTGAAAGTGAATACACATCCCTGGCTTACAGATTAAGTGCCTTTAAAACTAGATCTATGAGAGATGGAGGAGGAGGAGGAGATTAAGCTTGATACATCTGACTGAGGAGGGCTGGCCAGCCAATTCAGTTCAGTTGAGAGACTTTGCAGCTCTCTAAATCCTTATCCATCCTTTCTCCTGAAGGGTGCAGAAGACAAAAGCTCTGAGCCCTGAAAATTCAGCAGAAGCTGTCCTTTTTCCAAAGCTGTATTATAAAAACAGCTGGAGGTGGAAGATGACACAGTCACAGATGTACCATAGGAAGCACTCGTGTATTATAATGAGGTGGTAGCACTGTTATAGTTAAGACTGAGATATGTATAAAGTTAAGAGATCACCATTGTTTGCTAGCACTGCTCGACAATCTGAATTGCGTCAACAGTTAAGCCTATGTGACTGATACTCTGTTGAAGAAAAATGAATTCAGGCTAACAGGGACTCAAAGTTATTCACCTGAAAGCCTGAACTACGTATGTTGATATTTTTCAGCAGATTGTTCTTTTCCCTGTCTGTCCCAGAGTCACCATGGGATAAGAGAGACCCTAGGAACACTCAGCAGTAAAAAACCTGTTTCCAACTGAATTGGTTGGGAAGCTGAGGAACAGGGAGGGGAGTTGGAGGTGACAGGAATGGCTTCACTTGAAACCTGTCAATAAACCAGAGTGTAATGAGAAGTAGAGAACACGCACACTTTGAAAAAAAACCAAACACATACAAAAAAACAGTTCAGTTAATCCCAGGGAAGAGAGGCCATATGTTTCAGACGGTGTTTTACCACTGTAGAAAATGCAGCAGAAGCCTTCTGCCTCTAACCTCTCCAGGAACGAAAGTGGCTGGAGGGTGAATAGAAGCTGGAAGTCCTGTACGGATGAGGTTGCCAGCATACTATGTGAGATCTGCAGAAGTGCTCACAGGTTAACAAAAACAACCTGTAACAGAGTATGACTGGGAGGAGGCAGCATGACTGCCCTGTCCTGAAAGCAGCTCAGTGGCCAGCTGGCACCAAAGAATGACACTCTTCTACCCATCTTTCCCTCCCATCCTCTGCTCCCACAAACCTTCCCACTTTTACTTCTTTTCCTCTCTCACTTATCTTCCATTTCCTTGATAAGAACCAAACAAAAAGCTCAGGCATGGACTCTGTGTTTGCTATATGGAAGAAGCAAAGGGACTCTATAGGACAGAGGTTAATACCAATCTTGACTGCCCATTCTTTTGCTTCCTTCGGTCTGTCTACACTGCAAAAAAGACCCATGGCAACGCATCTCTGTGCCTGGATCAACTGACTCAGACTCAAGGGGCTCATACTACAGGGCTAAAAATAGCATTGTAGGTGTTGGGTCAAAGATCCCAGGCTCCAGCCCAAGTCGAAACATCTAAACTGATATTTTTAGCCCCCTAGTGGGAGCCCGAGTCAGATAATCCAGACTCTCAGATTTGCTGCCACAGGTGGGCGTTGCTGGTTTTTTGTTAGCAGAGTAAACATACCTTGTGTCGTGAGGGGTAGAGCTGGGTGTACAGAATTCTTGTGCAAAAGAAAAGTACAGATAACCAATACTTTAAAATCACTGATGCTTTTAGTATACATAACTCATTTATCATCATCATTTTACAATGTATTATTTTAGTGAGCAAATTGTAGGGAAAACAGCATTTTCCAAGAAAATTACCGAGAAACACTGCCAGGGCCTAAGGAATGCTCATGTTTAGCGTCGACTCAGACAGTAGGGCTGGAAAAGACAACATGGGCCATCCAATCTGATCCCTGGCATTTTAAAGGGACTATTCTCTACATCAACATTTCTCTAACAATGGCTGGTGCACTATTGGTCTACAGAGTGATTGCTGGTTACACTGGCTTCTCCTGCCTTAAAATTACATTTACAAGTGTCCAGGCTCAAAGGCGATCCAAGGCACCTGTAAAAAGCAGCTAGTAAGGAGGGAGCAGCAAAACTAGCAGTCTCCACTAGGGGCCACTGCAACCAGAAGGGGGAAGCCTGGTGACTAGATGCAAAATATCTGTCAATGGGGACACTAAGAGTCACTGGTCAGACCAGAGCTTCCTATATGAGGTACTTGAACAAGGAGGCAGAAGAGAAGAGAGAGTGGGAACAGGAGAGTAGTCAGATAGTGAAGGAAACCGAAGCATAGATAAGAGGTGATCAGCTAATTCACTGATGGGAGCCATATATAGACAGCAAAAGTGAAGTAAAAAGGAGAGATTTTGGTAAAAAGTAAATGGATTTTAATATTAACTGTACACGTACCAGTTCACCAGTGACTGCAGCTCTTGTTGAGTTGGTGTGGATCGGGCAGATTAGGAGATTAATTGTGAATCGGGCAGATTAGGAGAGGTGGCAGCCCAAGAGATAAAAGCTTGCAGGAAGTGGTCCACACTAGAATAAAGCCGAGTCTCCGTCCGAGCGCCTGAGCCCCGCCCCGATCCGCGTGGGGAGGGGGCGGGGCTGGGAGCTCTGGGCTGAGCGCTGCGCTCGGCGTGGAGCTCACAGCCCCGCCCCCTCACCACGCGGCTCTGAGCGGGACCGCCGGAGACGCGCTCGGGTAAGAGGGGGGGGGGAAGCGGGACCCGCCGGGGCCGGGCCGGGGGAAGGGAAGCGGGACCCGCCGGGGCCGGGCTGGGGGGAAGCGCTCAGGGCTGGGGCAGAGGATTAGGGTGCGGGGGGATGAGGGGTTCATGATGTGGGGGCGCTCAGGGCTGGGGCAGAGGATTAGGGTGTGGGGGGATGAGGGCTCTGGCTGGGGCTGAGGATTAGGGTGCAGGGTCCTAGTGCCTGCCCTCCGCCAGTACTGGCAAGGCAGGCTTCCCTTACCCTGAGCCTCTCCAACCCCAAACCCTCAGCCCCAGCCAGAGCCCTCATCCCCCTGCTCCCTAATCCTCAGCCCCAGCCCTGAGCACCCCCACATCATGAACCCCTCATCCCCCTGCACCCTAATCCTCAGCCCCAGCCAGAGCCCTCATCCCCCCACACCCTAATCCTCTGCCCCAGCCCTGAGCGCCCCCACATCATGAACCCCTCATCCCCCCGCACCCTAATCCTCTGCCCCAGCCCTGAGCGCCCCCACATCATGAACCCCTCATCCCCCCGCACCCTAATCCTCTGCCCCAGCCCTGAGCGCCCCCACATCATGAACCCCTCATCCACAGCCCTCACCCCACACTCCAAACCTCTTCCCTAGCCCTGAGCCCCCTCGCATCATGAACCCCTCATCCACAGCCTTCACCCCACAGCCCAACCCTCTTCCCTAGCCCTGAGCCCCCTCGCATCATGAACCCCTCATCCACAGCCCTCACCCCACAGCCCAACCCTCTTCCCTAGCCCTGAGCCCCCTCCTGCATCATGTACCCCTCATCCTCAGCCCCACAGCCCTCACCCCTGCACTCCCTCCTATCCCCAAACTCCGTCCCAAAGCCTGCACCCCCACCCCCTGCCGCAGCCTGGAGCCTGCATCGAGCACAGAGCCTGCATCCAGACCCCCTCCCCCACCCAAACTCCCTCCCAGAGCCTTAGGCAGTAAATCTAAGTGCGTGTTTTGTCCTTTGAGTGAGGTGCATTACTGAGTGTATATATTTATTAAAACTGCGCGCGCTTAGGGGAGGAGGTGGAGAAGAGACAGGGCAGGGGCGGGGCCTCATGGAAGGGGTGGATTGGGGGTGGGGCCAGGGGCAGCAAGGGGGCGTGTCAGTGATGCGGCCCTCGGGCCAATGCACTAGTCCTCATGCGGCCCTCGGGGTCATTTGAGTTTGAGACCCCTGATCTAACCTGTTCTTCAATAAGTGAAGCGATAGTGCAGCAAGAACATTTAAAAAGGATCAGATTCTATTTTTGTCTCTCCCTCAGCTTAGGTCACATAACTCAGCCTCCTTTTATTGTTCCACCACTTCCTGATGCCTGCACTTCATTTCTAAGAGTGACAAGCAGCACAGATTCTGGTCCAGGATACATTTGACTTTTCTTCTCCTATTGTGTCTGACCTCTTTCCTTTCTGCTACCCTTCCCCTTTGCCACTTTCTTTCTTTTCGTGCTATCCCCTTGACACTCTCACTGCTTCAATATCTCTGTGTACTACATAGGATTTCCAGTCTATTGCTAGCAACAGATTCTAGAAGCAAAACTGCAACTCCTTAAAAAAAAAAGTTGGGATGGAAAAAGAGCACGACCCTCAAACCAACTAGTGTCTCCGTCTCAGACGGACACAGGGAATTCCTGACTCAGGAAAGCTTGGTTCAAAACTTCAGACCCCAGATGATGCCCCTGGTGGGTCAGCCTTCTCCTCCAGCTCCAGGAAGAGGATGGGGAGGCTATGGCAGTAGTGACCATCTCTGCTCCCAGAGATTGCTAATGGAGACAGTAAAAATTCTCAGTTGTGACAGCATACAAGGTTGTCACAGCCTAGAGGAACCAATGAGTCACCAGACTTGTATGCAATGTCACACTCTAAAATGAACCTTGCTGATACTATAAGAACCTCATGGGCTGGGATTATTCATCTATCATTACCCCATTTGTCATTTTCACTTATAAGCTTCAGCTCAGAAAATAGAATCAGCACTTTTGAATAAAACTACTGAGAAACTTGCCATTACTATGACTGAGCACTAGGTAGTGCCATCACTCTAAGAAAGCTAAGTGCGATGCATTAACAAAGCACAATCATTTCCCCTTCTAAAACTGGAAAAGGGACGGTAAGAGAGAGATAAGGATACAATTCTTAAACTTACTCTGAGTATGGCTAGAGTTACACCAGCCTGAGCTGTATTTGCATACAATTATGAAAAGCTATTTTTATGGCAGGAGAAAAACTTTCTAATCCTAACTCTTAATAAAGCAGTGTTAGGAGTCTACACTCATGGTCTATTTTGGGAAACATTTGGTGCAAGGAAATATTTGATTAAAGATTATTACAGAATTGCTGCCTAAAATGGTCCATCATTACTCAAATTATTTGGCGACTGGAACAATCTGATTTCGCTCACGTGATTCCCTGTCTCCCATACAGTCCTAACAGATACAAAAGAGTAACGACTAGCTGCAATCAAGCCTCCTTAGACAGGTTAAGGTAGCACAACATGGAACCTTCAGAGTAGCGCTGGAAAAATGGGACACACTCATGCTCTTGCATCCGACAAAGTGGGTATTCACCCACGAAAGCTCATGCTCCAAAACGTCTGTTAGTCTATAAGGTGCCACAAGACTCTCTGCTGCTTTTACAGATCCAGACTAACACGGCTACCCCTCTGATACTCATGCTCTTAGCAATCCAAAAATAAATCCAATTCAGACAAGTCTGCTTAAATTCAACATGTTAACAATCTACTTTAGTAAGCAATACTACATAGAGATAACTGTGTTGAATGTCATTACATACTTTGGCACCAGGCCTATGAGGCTGTGCTTTAAATACACAATAGCTCCTGAGAGCCTTCTGTACCTTCAAACCCTTAAAAAGTGTGATTATGTATAACAATGCATATCTTGTAGTTCCTCACTCCGATTATGACCTAGTTTAATGTCATGTTATTTAAAAACAGCCAAATAGCTGATTTATTGATTCTTTCCACTCTTGACAGCGTTTATGAAGATGACAGTGAACAATATTCAAAAAGATGCATTTTTTGTATTTTAATTACGATACATATATATATTTTTAAACAGAGCACTTGATTCAATAACTATGCTGGAGCCTAAAGCATTTTATTACATTTTTCAATATCCCTGGAATCATGGTCATGGGTTTTCCACCTGTTCTAAGAACAGAGCAGCTTTATAGAAGGACAGGGAAAGTGAGGAGTCCAGTGATGAGACAGGATGGAGGAAGCATTTCAAACATGAATGTGAAGGAATAAAACAATTCCTCCCCTGCTTCCCGGGTCCGGATGAAAAATGATGGTGCATCTCCCTTTCCACAGACTGCATACACTTTCCTGACCTCCTCCTACCTCAGAGTTCAACTGTTCCCAGCTTATCAGATCTGACCTATTGCCCTTATTCACAGCATCACTATCCTAATGTGAAATCTAAGATGGCAATGTTGAGAGGGAGCAGAGAACTAGATTCATTTTTCAGTTTCATTCTCCAGCTGCCTGTTGGGTGTATCCTGATTCTAAAATTCACATGCAGTCCCAGGGTAAAATAAAGTCAAAGCTTTTACACATGGCAGGTCTCTGAGGCATGGCAGTGGACTTGCTCTGCTTCCTCCACAATCTGAGAACAATCAAATCTGACAATACTTTGCTTGAATGTAAAAGCACACTACAGTATTCCGACTAAAATTATCCAGTAGGTACCAGCCAGACTGATTCTATTTGCCACCATTGTTCTAAATGCATACCTCTCTCAGTGGCAAGTCCTGCCCCCTCTCCCTAGAGATGCAGAGGGTTTTCCTGTAATGGAACCAGTGTAGTTTTCTCATACAGGGGGTTACGCAAGATTCTGGGAGTTTATGCAAGGCATGTGTGCCCCTGCGAAGCCAGGAGCCCAGCTGCAGGGCAATTACGCAACTGGGAATGAGGGGAGGTGCATCAACTGTTATGTGGATACACGAGTCACTTCCCACTACTCGTGAGACTATTCTAACACTGAGGATGGACTAGTGGTTATGGAGTGGCTCTGCTCCTGTAGAGTTCTTGGGATGTCAGAAGAATTCCTTCCCTCCTCCCAGAGGAAGGACTGTTCAGGCTATGCTCTAGGGCAAGGGATCTGGACTTCAGGCAGTCCACACCCCTTATCAGGGTGGCCTGCTGACAGGGGAAAGGAACACTGGCTTACATCTGACATACATTTGGTAGGTTTTGTTGCTCACTGTAAGGGCCAGAAAAGATTCCCCCCGCCCAACAAACTTACACCACAGGCTCTATAGAAACTGATGGGTAAAAGTCCCTCACTCACTAGGGAAAGTGTCTCCTTTGCTATAGGCAAGTCTATGTCAAAGCTTTTGCATATCCCACTGCCTTCAGAAATACCTAAACCCTAACTATCCTCTCTATTCTCCACAACTAAGCCATCTGAATAGGCTGTTGTTACAGCCCCTGCTTTGATTTTTCCCTCCCCTCAGTCTCTCCTGTACGTCCTCTAGCTTCAGCCCTCTTCACTACACTGAAAATACCCGTACCAAGGTTTCTAACAACCTTTTCTTTGCTGAGCTGTGGGACCAGTACTCCATTCACCTCACCCCTGCTTTTCCTGGAGCCTTCAGTACAAGTGATTTTCTTCTTTTCACCATCTGTGCTCTCTTGGCCTTTTTCACCCTCCCTCCCTCTTGGTCTGCTTCCTACCTAACAGTTCTTTCAGGAGTTTCTTCTCCCTTTCCCTCTTTCTATCGGAGTCAGGGCTCTGTCACTGGTCCCCACTCTTCTTCCTCTACTCTTTATCCCTGGGTGATCTCATCTGTTCACATGGTTCCAACTATCATCCCTATGATGAGGGCTCACAAATCTAGCTTACCACACTTGACCAGTCTACCATGAATCCAAATGTTTTTCTGGTATATTGTCTGGTACAGTCTGTTACCAGTAAAATCTTGGCATGGACAAAATGAGCTGAGTTTCTTTTCCACCGCAAATCCTCTCCACTTCCACCTTTCTCTGTTGCTGAGGACAACTCCAGCCTCCCTGTCACTATGGATCTTACCCCTCAGGGTCACCCTGGCACCACTTTCTCCTTTGACACATCCATGTGTTACCACACCTCCACAATGTTGAAAAAAAAATTAGATATTTCCTATCTCTGACAGCTAAAATACTTGTCCATGACCTGGCCACCCCCTGCCCTACCAGAACGTCCTCCTCCCTGAAACCCAGAACACCTTCCCAAAGTCTGACCCAAACACAACTGCTAATTCAGATCATGTCATTCCCCTGTCTAAATCACTCGTGCACAGCGTATCAGGTTTAAACCTCTCAACTTGTCCTTCAGAGATTTGCACAATCCTGATTCACCAGGACCTTGTTTTGTACTGCATCACCCTTTGCCTCTCTCCAGCATCACTGCCCTTCTGGTCTTTTAAACCTCCAATCTCTGTGTGATGAGCACCCTTCCTCTGTTCGTTCAGATCCCTCCTAATGGCCCAAGTCTGTGTTACCCACAGCCATTAACGTGTGTCAAATGCCTTTTCTATCCACATTTTTAAGGAAGGGAGAGTAGGAGTAAGAAAGCAAGGAAACAGGAGGTAGAAAATGTCTAAACACACATTCCCTTCTTCTGGTGCTCCCAAGCTCATCTCGCCTTCTAAGTTATTTAAATTCCAAATTCCTCTGTGCAAGAACTCCGTCTGTGCTGAGCACAGATGCTAATAAAAATATTAAGTCAAGATCACAAGAAAACTTAGCTAAGACTCATTCTCTCTGGGGTTTCTAGCCTCTCTTTCAGAATTAAGGGAGCATCCCTGGGAACATGGGTCATTACTATGAAAAATGTCAATTTAAACTCTCACATTTTTCAATTCCAGCTCTCTCACAAACTTTCTTTGCGGCCTACGAACTTACCGGCCTCAGTTTCCCCATCAGTAAACACAGATGATACTTGTTTACTTCACCAGGTTGTTGTGGGGATTAGTTAATATCACTACAGTACTTTGAAGATGAAAAGCACCAGGTGTTCTGTACAACAGGCTTCTGTACAATACCCATCCTTTCAGTCCTCTCCCTCCCCACCTTTTTACCACTCTCAACTATATTTACACCTGGAAAATTCTGACCTGTTTTTCCCAGCAATGGTGTAAACTCAAATGTAGGTGTGCTTTTGCTACTAACTGCTAACCTGGCTGTTTCTTATTAAATACCATAACCTTTAGATTTCTGATGTAATGCCAGTGCTCAATCTTTATTAGAAGGTGCATCTATACTAAAAAAATATTCTTTTTTCAGCAATGGTGCAAGCTCTTGGTTAGCCTGGGCATACAAACTTGTACCACATCATTGGATTCTGCTGAAAAATGATAAGAAATTCCATACTGTAGATGCGCCCTTCTCAACAAGACTGTGCTGTGACACTGTATTAGGAATCAAGTGATTGTGGTATTTGATATGAAATAGGAAGCGGTGAACAAGTTTTCCAGCACGTTCACAGTAAGTTTTCTTTACCCTGAATACTTCCACAGCAAGGTTTGTGCTAATTTCCTACTAATATTCTCAAACAGGAGTAAGCAAGTAAAAATTGAGTAAATGTGCTTCAAAACTGACCCTTTATACGGAAACTCTGCATGCACAAAGAATCAGAAAATGCAGCACAAAGTTTTCTGATTTTTCATCACACCCTAGAACAGAAATTGCTGGACTCACACCTACATTTAAAAATGGAATGAAGCAGACCAATTTAATAGTGCAAATGCCACCCTTGCTTTTACTTCCTTGTAGTGCAGGAATTTTAGGCACAATGAATGGCTTAAAAAAACCTCTAGAAAATAATTTCTGTACAAAGTACTGAAGGAGTTGAAGTGACAAAGTATTGTGTGTGAATGTTCTGAGTATGCAAATACAGAAAAACCTAACAATGTTTTCTTTAAACACTATAATAGATCACGTACAGTAGCACTTATCAAAGCTTTTTACAAACAAAAGTTAAGTCTCTCAGAACTACAGACACAAGTAAATCAGTAGGGTCCCATTTAATAAAGAAGGAAACTGAGACGGAGGCATACCTCCTTATGACATCTGTTTTCCAGGAGACACAACAATATAGTATAACCTAACTCAAAAGGTTTCAAAGCCAAGAAATAGCATCAATATGACAACTCTATTTCTGTCTACAAATTCTGTTCCTAGAGTTACAAGGAATAAATGAAATTCCTAAAACTGAAAGATAAGATGGGGAAAAGAATCCATTTTTTTTTAAAGTTTGCTTTGTGTATTTCACAGCACTTTGGTGGATATTTTCAGAGTTATTCCTCAGTGAAAATCAATGGGACTTCTGCTTCTAAATTCATTAGGCATTTTGAAAATCTCCCCTTTTGCTTAAAGTCATCGTCACTATTTAGCTGATAAGTCGAATGCACTAGCAGGCAGTGCATGCACAGAAATAGGCACAAGAGTTAGGCTGGGTCATATTTGGTATGGCTTTTGGGCTTGTTCACAAACTGTTCCTGAAAAGACTTTTCTAAATACCACCAAGTAAAAAATCTGAATAAATCCTTAAAAAAAAAAAAAAAAAAAGGTTTGTTTTTTTTAAAGTCTAGCTATGATATCATGATACTACTGAAAACTGATTGTTTAAAAATCATCCAGTTTAAAAAAAAAAACACTTGACAGTATCCTTTAAAAAATTAGCGATTCTAAAGAATCAGACCTAAACATCAGAAAAGAGCCTAACTTATATTAGCAATAATTACTGAATGTTGTGAATTAGTAAACCAACAATTAAAAAACAAGGATAATAAATAACTAAAGACGCTTTCTTTGGACATGATTACAACACTTCATTATATGCTTATGTTTGTGGCATTTTATTCAAAAAGTGGGAAAAAATTCCTTCAGATATAAGTAATTGCCAATAAAAATAATGTATTTAGTGTCAGAGAATTAACTGAGTTTTCCAGAATGAAAGACTTCTGGCACAAAAATTATAAACCAAGCTTGACCTACCTGAATGGGTCCTACTGACATCAGCAGGTTTTTCAGTTGGACATCAGTAGTTGATGAAGAAAGCCCTTCAACTGACACAACACAGGGCTGAGGTTTGCACTCCACCACTCGCAGGTTCTGTTTATTTGGCATCAAGCGTCCTCGGCCCATCTGGCCTGCTACTCCTCTGCCTCTCCCATGCATAATGACCTGCCAACAACAAAAGTAACAGTATTTTGATTTTCTTAGTTAGCGCTTCTGTTAAGTAACTTTGACAGATAATATGAAAGTTAACAATTCATTTAAAGACTTGATTAAAGTACATGTCGATAAAAAGCAGCATGTCACTGTTTGCTAATTTAAAAGGCCACATGTTAACATATTTATCCGCTTCTTATCCAAATATCTCCCCAAATTACAAAAAGTTATAATGGGTACAAAGTCTGCCTTTGTATTTTGAGGTGGGTTTACAAAGCAATTGAGCATTTCATGCCAAAAACTATAGAGTCTACTCCTCTTCACAGTGATTGCATCACATGCATGTGATCAGCTCTAACATTTTGGGATGGGTCGTTAAACAACTTTTTGCCCTCTCCCCCTTCCCAGACCTCAAATTAGATTCATTATATCTATCTCTGTATGTATGTGGGGGGATGGGAACGCAGGCCCTCCCCAGTCTCCACTGCTACAGAAAAATGTTGCCCAATAGACCATGCTAACTATTACCCTTAACTGCCCCTCTTTTTTTGAGGAGAGTCCACACTGGCTGATCAGTATGGCTGATCTATAGCCAGGAACTGGAAAGAACTTGAGGAAAAACCCCAGCCTGATTTGTAGGGCTTGAGTCACTTAGGCAGCTGCCAGTCTCACCACAAATTAATTCCCCTTCACCAAAAAAAGTTTCCAGGGATCCAGAATTCACTGGCCTCATAGGCTAGCACTGAGCAGCTTTTTGGAAGCAAATGAGGTGGGAAGACAACCTATGACTCTTAGGGAAAGTCACCATCAAGCTTTTATTCCTAGTAACTGGTTTACCAATATCATCTCCATAATGAAAACAGTAAGCAATTTTTAGAGAAAAGAGGAGACTAGCTTTCACACACTTATAAAACCAACACATTGTTGGGAGAGCCCTGGGCCCTAAAAACTGGCTCTCATAGGTATCTTATAGTATTGATAGCAATATTGACTAAGATTTAATGCAGTACCTCATGCATAATGCACTTTGGCAGCTGCATAGATGTCTTTTTAGTATTTGCTGCAGAATTCTGTTTCAGAATATGAGCTTCCATTACAGTAAACAAAATAGAATAAAATATAGGTCTCTACGCTCTTATGATTGCAAAGACAACTTTCAAAATGTAAGCCAGATGTAACCAAAGCCTTAACATCTGCCTGATTCTGCAGACAGTTTGAAACATTAGCTATGAGAGATGTGAACTGGTTCAGGTCATCTCACTGGGGAGATAACATGGAAAATTAATGAGGACCCTTCCTAAAATGTAAACATGTACACTATTTGACTGCTGACTATTTTAGGAGAAACTTCAAGGCAACATTTTTTGTATTATCGTTGGATGTAGTGCGGATTTTGTGATGGGATCCAGTGGGGTTATTGTCAGATAGGGGTAGATACGGGTCAATCATTGTTTAATTTGGGGACAGCACAAAAACTGAATATCAAAGGAATAAAAACACTACTGATTACACTGGACTGGACGAAAGGATCAAAGCTACAGGGAACAGGGAAGTGTGAATTATTCTGGGGTTCTTGCTGTAGAATTCAAGTCTAATTTGATGCACAGTGGATGTGGTCTTGAGTCACTGTCAGAAACATACTTATAACTACTAAAACTAAATATCCTAATATTAACCCTGGCTGGCAGGACAAGATGAAACAGCACAGAAGGTAATGTCTAGCAGCATTATACCAGTTCTTGAGCTTGATTCTTCAGCTGTCTCTGGCAAATATAATTAACATCAGAAGACTAAGAGCTTTTGAGGAAACTAAATACACCTATACCCCGATATAACGCGACCCGATATAACACAAATTCGGATATAACGCGGTAAAGCAGCGCTCTGGGAGGGGTGGGGTGAACTCCGGTGGATTAAAGCAAGTTCGATATAATGCGGTTTCACCTATAACGCGCTAATATTTTTTGGCTCTCGAGGACAGCGTTATATCGGGGTAGAGGTGTATGAGTCAACAGTGTAACGCCATTGCAAAAAAAGCAAACATCATTCTGGGATGTATTAGCAGGAGTATTGTAAGCAAGACATGAGAAGTAATTCATCCACTCTACTCCATACTGATTAGGCCTCAACTGGAGTACTGTGTCCAGTTCTGGGCACCACATTTCAGGAAAGATGTGGACAAATTAGAGAAAGTCCAGAGAAAAGCAACAAAAATGATTAAAGGTCTAGAGAACATGACCTATGAGGGAAGACTGAAAAAACTGGGTTTGTTTATACTGGAGAAGAGATGACTGAGAGGGGACATAACAGTTTTCAAGAACATAAAAGGTTATTACAAGGAAGAGGGAGAAAATTTGTTCTTCTTAACCTCTGAAGATAGGACAAGAAGCAATGGGCTTAAATTGCAGTAAGGGCAGTTTAGGTTGGACATTAGGAAAAACTTCCTGTCAGAGTGGTTAAGCACTGAAATAAATTGCCTAGGGAGGTTGTGGAATCTTCATAATTGGGGATTTTTAAGAACAGGTTGGACAAACACCTGTCAGGGATGGTCTAGATAATACTTAGTCCTGCCTTGAGTGCAGGGGACTGGACTAGATGACCTCTCAAGGTCCCTTCCAGTTCTGATTCTATGAAATAACTCCTATTCTCAGAAGAAATGTCTTCCAAGTGCTGCTGCTCCTGAAATTTTCAAGAACTTCAATATAATTCTCCCTAAAGAACAGGAAATGCTCTGCAGCAAAGGCAGAAGGCTCCAGAATAGTAGGCAGTGCAATGTTTGGCTCAACTTAGGTGAACTGCAAGTACACATTTGTTTTGCTTTAACTTAGTTTCATGTGGTGAATGCCATCATTCCCCAGAAGGTAGGGGACAAGCACAGAAGTAATTCAACTAATTAAAAAAATAAAATATATTTTCCCTCTAAAATTCTCCTGGCAATTTCAAGTTCACAACAGAGAATGCACCAGTCAGTGATCTTACAAATACCATAGACTGCAAAGGAATTTCTGGTACCCGTGATATCGTAGACTCGTGTATTCTGCCAGTGTTTCTCAAACTTAATTGCACTGTGACCCCCTTCTGACAACAGAAATGAATACATGACCTTGGGAAGGGGGACCGAAGCCTGAGCCTCACCACCCCAGGTGGGGCGCCAAAGCCAAAGCCTGAGCCCTGCCACCCTGAGCGGGGGTGTGGGAGGGCAGCAAAGCTGAAGTCTGAGCCCCACCATCGTGGGGTGGGGGCTGAAGCTGAATCTTGAGGGCTTCAGCCCCGGGTGGGGGGCTGTATTCTGAGCCCAGCTTCCCAGAGCTGAAGCCAAAGTCTGAGCCTCACCACCCACAGCTGAACCCTTGGGCTTTGGCTTCAGCCCTGAGCAGTGGGGCTCAGACTTTGGCTTCGGGCTTGGGCCCCAGCAAGTCTAATGCCAGCCCTGGTGACCCCATTAAAACAGGGTCACGACCCACTTTGGGATCCCAACCCACAGTTTGAGAACCATTGACTTATGGGATCTCTTCAGTGAAGATGACAGTACCAAGGAGATCACACAAATAGGGATTTAAAAATGGTTAAAACTTATTTATGTGCTGAGTGCCTCTGAGAGCCTTGTTAGTGGAGAATTCAGCAAATGTGTTCTGAACTGAATTTTTGTGTTTGCTTTGGAGGTCAATTTTAATGGCCTACTCCATACTGCCATTGTTATACAAGAGGTGCTGTGCTCCTTTCAGAAGATCCATAGCTGACTTTTTTAAGCCCCACCCCCAAAAAAATAAAAAAATTAAACAAACCTGACTAACTATAGAACATTCAGTCCTATACTATACTTTCACGGATGTTCCTTGTTTGAGTCCAAAATAGAAAAGTCATAGCATGGAAGAAAAATAAGGAGGCTGCCTTGTCCACCAAGAAATCTATACCTCACAAAAGTACTATTTTACTGACCACCCCATAAAGGTTCCTTGTCCCAGTATTCTCCATTTACAAATGTTTATGTTAGTGGAGGTCCAAATACTTATTCTGTGCTGAAGGGAGAATGTTTTCACAAAGGGTTATACGGTATAGCAGTACCATCTAATATAGTCTAACACATGAACCAGAAAGCAATAAGATGCCAGAGGTACTTAGGAAAAATTAAAGCCACTATCTCATACTTTATTAGAGTTCCAGGATTTAATACAAACATAGGTTTTGAGTAAGACTTGTTATGAGTTCAATCCTCGAGGGCCCCATCTAGGGATCTGGGGCAAAAATCTGTCAGGGACGGTACTTGGTTCTGCTGTGAAGGCAGGGGACTGGACTTGATGACCTTTCAAGGTCCCTTCCAGTTCTATATATATATTTTTTTAAAATATGGAGATATACCTAACACGCTTAATTTTTAATAGAGAAAACAGTTATAAACACTTAATTTATAGCTATAATCCTAGTGGAAAATACCACCCTGACAGTGCTAATCCTTTGTCCACCAGACATATACACAGAATAAGGGCTTGTCTAAACTACCCGCCAGATCGGTGAGCAGCGATCAAGCCAGCGGGGGTCGATTTTGCGATAAAGCGACCGCTGAGTGCTCTCCCGTCGACTCTGCTACTCCACCAGAATGAGGAGCGCAAGCGGAGTCGACGGGAGAGCGTCAACTGTTGACGTACTGCAGAAGACACCGTGGTAAGTAGATCTAAGTATGTCGACTTCAGCTATGCTATTCACGTAGCTGAAGTTGCATATCTTAGATCGACCCCGCGCAGTAGACAAGCCCTAAGTAGCCTAACTTGGGAACGCTTCTAGGAGGAGAGAGTATTCATTCAATCTTTGACATCTCTACTCATAACGCCAAAAACCACTGTCAGTTGTGATAATGATTTTCAAGTAGCGGATATTCCTCCACTGGAATACTGGACTGATACCACCTAACAGAATTTACGCAGGCCACAGAACCACAATGAGATCGGAACAACTTTCAGGCATTACCAACCGTGGCTGGATTCAAACAAGTATCCTGTAGGTTAAAAGCTTTATATCCCCATATCAATTTCCTGAATCATCCAGCCTTCCATTAATAACTTTACCTGGGCAGATACAGTTTAAATTTCTTCAGTGCTGGTAAGGATTCTGGTTATTTCTTAAACAATGCTAACATTAATATGGCAACACATTCAGCAGATAACAGATCCTAGCAGCAACAATGCATCTGAAAATCACCTTTTTAGCTGGATGAATCCCTTGGATGTTTTTGACTCCTTGTGGAACTGTTGAATGTATCTGAGCCTGCTGCTGCTGCTGCTGCTGCTGGAGTGGTCCCTTTGTCAATGTGACCTTCCGCATTGGCTGCTGTCTCAGTTCTAGAGGTTGTTGGAGGCGTTGGGGCTGGCCCTCTGGCTGCACAAAGCCAACATTCTCCCCCTCCTGCTGAAATCAAAACCAGAACATGCTGTTCAGTACCTATCTACTCAATGCAAACATTCACTTCCTGTGAGACCTGCTGTGGAGAAGAACTTTGTTAGCGCACAGAGAATTAGAAGAATACATACTTGCATACTAAAATCAAACTAGTGTCTGCAAGAGAAGGTTGTATGGTACGCACTTCAGCTAGGAACTATACTTAGTTACACAATCCATAATGCAGGAAATACAAAATACTACATCTGGTATGATATTAAATTCACTGTGGTTTTCAATTGTTTCCTTTCAGTAGACTGTGAAAATGTCCTATTATTTATCCAAGGACCCACCTATTCATTCTTCACTACAATTCCAGCTTTTCAGGCTATACATTTATGTTCCGCTAACTACATTTTTTTAAGGGACATATATTCTAGACTAGAGAAGGGCGGCAAAGCAGTCTGAATGAAGCAGGAACCAGTCGGAACCTTTACGCATCTTTCAAACCAAGCAAACCTTCCAAGACTAAAGGTTGGTGATTTTTTATTAAGTGCATCTTTATGCTGCCTATTTATAGCCAAAATAAGCTTCTAAGTAATCTCCTCCCCGCTAACGATGACCAATGTTAGAGTAGTTTTCTCTTCCAAGTGTTTTTGTTTTTTCTCCCTTAAAAAAAATAAAAAATAAAAACAGAGGTGACAAACTATGCCTCTGAAGTCATATACGGAAGTACTACAAAACGAGCTGTGTCTGCAATTCAAGCTTGGGATGAGAGGAGAGGTAGAAGAGAGGAGCCTGGAAGAAAAGAGTAGAAGTGTGCAGAGGCTCGGCTACTTCCACCCAAGGAACCGGTGATCCTCTCACATGGATACATGTCCACCTTTCCCAGATCAGATACGGCCAAGTTTACAGTCACCGTACACAGTTTTCTGAAGATTACATACAGCGAGAGGCAACATAATTAGTCTGCTATGGAAACCTGAGAAGGCACTAGGCAGCCTCACAATTATGAAGTGTTTCAAATGGAGGATCTAGCTTGCAATGCTATGCAGCATATTAACAGCTTAACGGGACCCGTCAAAACACTAAATATCTGTTACAGAATAGTAGAGAAAAGGCTACTCACCAGTAACTATGCTTGAGTATATATTGCCTCTGCAGACCCACACTGAGAACACTCATTCCCACAGAACTGCTAACTCAACCACTGAGAAATGCACAAAAACAACAGGAGTCCGGTGGCACCTAGTGCCTGTCATGGCTGCGTGAGCACCCACTCACTGATCTGAATATTCTAGAAGACCAAGGTAACTGAAGGGCCCCGCAGCATCAACTACTCAGTTTCTTTCGCTAATTCAAAGAATCTACAGAAGGTCTCAAAGAAGAGGGGAAAGAGGACGGAGAGGGTGGATGAGCAGAGGTATTAAGACTTGAACAGTAGTTACTGGGAAACAGTCTCTCTCTGTTCAGAATTACCTTTGTATATTCCCAATCTGGGAGATTAGCGCCCAACCCCTGGAAGAAGTCAGATGATTAAAGGAGGAGAACTGCTTACCTCACCCAAAACAATCACTGCAATGAAGTACCAACCAGAGTGTCATGATGCACAAATGTATACACATACCCAAACTGGCTTCACAAATTTCTGTGAAACAAACATGTTAATTGCCATAAATTATCCAATTTTGTAGAATGAACTGAGTCTAAACTAGAATGTGAGTGAATACAAAATCTAATCCATTTGGAAAGTGTGTTCTCTCACAGTTCCCTTTCCTCCCTCTTTTTGACTTGTCACCAAAATCTATGAATAACTTGTGGAATTAACAGAAGGGTTTCATCCTAACATGCAAGCTTCTTACTGATCAGGATAGACAATATACAAGGTTTTGGGAAGAACAACAGGTCTAGATAGTCTGAAAGTCAGTAACTTATTGATAAAATCATGATTGAGGATTTCATCTCAAGGGATATGCTAAAGGAAAACAATTAACTGAAACCCATAACTTGCTCACTCTTCTTACTGGTTTTATACCAGAAAAACATTCAAGATCAGGCAGGTTCTCTTTTCAAACTCCTCTTGTATGTTTGCTGAAATGCCTGACAAATGCACTCTGATACGGGCAAAAAATTGAAGCAAATACTTCAGATTATCAAAGCTGAATTTTTTTAAGCAAAAAACCCAAAATATCTTGGATATCTTAAAGATCTTGAATCAAACATTATGGCAGCTAGGAAATTATGACGCCTGAATGAACACGGGAGTGAGGAACTAGGATCGTAAGATGGCTCCAGATGCAAGAATCAGGACTGACAAAGCCTGACCTGATGGTTAAGTGCCTGCTGGGGGAGGGTGTGGGGGAGAGACTTAAACGATGCTCTCTTTTCTTACAAGTCCAAGAGATGAACCTATATATAAAAAACACTACCTCAGAGTGTGAGGAATCCAGAGATACAAGAGGCAGTATCTGGCATGCTGATGCATCATGGATATTTTAGAATCAGACAACATATACCTCTTCAAATAGGCCTGTTTAAAAGACCCAGGAAAGACCAATACTTAACTACTGGGCCCACATATCACACAATGAAACTGACCAGACTGAAAAATGAATAAAAGCAATACAAAATCTTTAACGGCAGGGAGTCATCCTAAGGCAGCAACACTTGTTCACAATCTTGCAGAATTGTAATCGCTAAAGCCCAAACAATGGGGAATCATCTGAAAATTTTACTAAGCTTAAACTATTTAGAGAAAAATGAAAAGTTATAAAAAATGAAGAAGGCTCACTAACTCAAATACACGTGAAAGCAAAAGAAAGAGAAGTGATACCCACAACTGACCCTGGCAAAGGAGAAAGAAGGGCAGCTGGATTCAAAATCTATTTTTATAGCCTTGTTCTAAATATTTAGGATTTCCACAGGTCCCTATGCAAGCCCAAATGGTTATTGCTTTTCTAGATGGCTTGGAAGTCCCAGTGCAGGAGCACCATGCATGTGATGAGAGGGATCTACAGCATACACTCTTGAAAGAGACTTGTGTGTGCATTAAAACTATTTGGAAGCTAAAGGGCCAACAGCGCCACCCCCAGTTCATTTCAAGCCAGCAACAAGTTCTCTCTTTTTTCTTTGCATAACTATTCAAGATTTTAACTTAAGATGGTATCACTGTCTTTCTCTGGGGAGTTCAAGCGCAAATATTGCTGCCAGGTCAGCACTTGCCCAGGAGCAAGCAAGCAAAGGTTTGTAAAATGAATTTGTCTTAGTACTATTCATTTCAGTTTGTTACAGACATAGCTGATCAAAGACACATTATCCAAGCCAAAAAAGGTAGCTCAAGGTGAAAATGAACAAAGTGTATGTGTTAATATGTTTATATCACAGTTCAAATATTAGAATAATTACCCACATCATGCTTTAAGTACAATTCCTTACATTGGACACAATCAATGTCAGTTTCCACAAGTTCTAAGTCTGAAAAACTAAGCCAGTAAGGCTGATATATCAGGGGTTCTCAAACTGGGGGTTAGGACCCCTCAGGGGGTCGCAAGGTCATTACATGGGGGGTCACGAGCTGTCAAGCTCCACCCCAAACCCCACTTGCCTCCAGCATTTATAATGGTGATAAATATATTAAACAGTGGAAATCCATCAACCTGCATCCGACGAAGTGGGTATTCACCCACGAAAGCTCATGCTCCAAAACGTCTGTTAGTCTATAACAGGGGTCGGCAACCTTTCAGAAGTGGCGTGTGGAGTCTTCATTTACTCACTCTAATTTAAGGTTTCACGTGCCGGTAATACATTTTAACATTTTAGAAGGTCTCTTTCTATAAGTCTATATTATATAACTAAACTATTGTATGTAAAGTAAACAAGGTTTTCAAAATGTTTAAGAAGTGTCATTTAAAATTAAATTAAAATGCAGATCTTACGCTGCCAGCCTGCTCAGCTCGCTGCCACCCTGGGGTTCTGTTCACCTAGGCCGGCAGGAGGCTGAGTAGAGCCTGCGGCTGGGACCCAGACCTGGGGGAGGGGAGGGCATCAGGGCAGAGGGCTGGGCGAGGGGGTTCAGGGCAGAAGGCTGAGTGTGGGGGGGGTGTCAGGGCAGAGGTATGGGGGTGTAGGGATGCAGGGCAGAAGGCTGTGGGGGGGGGCAGGGCAGAGGGCTAGGGGGTATAGGGCAGAAGGCTGAGTGAGGGGGGGTCAGGGCAGAGGGCTGGGGTGCTTGGCTCATGGGGGTGCTCCCAGCCCCCTGCCCTGAGCGGCTCATGGCAGGGGGCTGGAAGGGAGGTGCCTAGTCCCACCCCTTCCCCCAGGCCCCGTCCCTACCTCTCTCTGCGTCCTGTACGGAGCTGCCTGCAGGCTGCCGCTCTTCCTCCCCACCCCCTCGCAAGGGCCATCAACTGATTGGCTCAGGAACGGAGAGGGGGCGGGGCAGGAAAGAACCACTCTGGGGGAAGAAGCGGGAGAGAGGGAAGCTTGGCTGCCGCAGAACCAAGCTTCTGCCTCCTGCCCCCGCAGGGAAGAGCAGTGGGCGGAGGGGGCTGAGTTAGGCTGGGGGCCGGGATGGCGGCAGGCAGCTGCGTGCCACTCAAAATCGGCTCGCCTGCCATGTTTGGCACGCATGCCGTAGGTCGCCAACCCCTGGTCTACAAGGTGCCACAAGACTCTTTGCTGATATTAAACAGTGTGTTTAACTTATTGGGGGAGGTCGCACTCAGAGGCTTGCAATGTGAAAGGGGTCGCCAGTAAAAAAAGTTTGAGATCCACTGTGATACTTCAACTACACATACTTCAGAGTCAGAACATTTGGACTTAATGTTACAAAAATAACTAACAGATCACTTAGCCCTGACGGGGATACAGCATCAACTTCAACAATTTTTTGCATACTACCTACAAAGGAAAATGTAAAACATAATACACATGCTGGCTTCCAGTTCTCCTTCCAGGGGAAACATTAACGTGGGATCTCGAGGGCAAACAATACATACAGTAGCGGAGCTTCTAATCTGCATATTAAAATCGGGAAAGGTTCCCTGGTTTATGGTAAAATGGTAGATAGAAGAGGGTGGTGGTGTTGAATTCTACTTGATGCTAGATTCTGCAATGCCTGGGCCAGAGCAGGTGGTTGAGCTGTTGAAGAATCAGGCCCACAAGCTTGTAGAAGAGTAAGCCTGAGATGCTAGTGTCTCTAGTATATCCTAGTATAACTGTTAAGTCTCTTAATTCTTGCTGATTTTTCTTGGAAGCAAAAATAAAAATTTGACAACTTCTTACAAATTTTCTGGGTTTTTAACCCTTTTCACCAGCTTATTTTTGATTTATTAAACGTTTTTTTTAACACCCAGGGTAAAAGAAAGGGGCTAGCAGGCCCACCCATCATTTTAACTTTTGTCCTCAAAATCTATTTTGATTTTTAAAAAGTTCATAAAAACACTTGATTTTTGGGATATGTATTTTAGTACCAGATCTTGCAAAGAGACGTCTATCATTCATTTACTCTATTATAGACAATTTGATGCACAAAGTTTTGACACTTCAGGTGAAATTTACCCCATCCACACAGCCAACACATGGCTATGGACCACAAATCCACTTAAAACCTATACTGAGGACTTAATTGGGATGATTTCAGTGGTGAACGGCTTCTGCCCAGGGGAGAATTTCACCCTTTGTCTAAATACCAATAATGACAAAAAAATTTCTCAAGATACTGGCTGCCCCTTAAACTCTAAAGCACAAACCATTTTTCCCCTTCACAATTTGAATTTATCAAGTTTTATCTAAGGCTTGTTCCCCAATTGCTAACTTACAGTCAGGTGTGAACATTTCTGGTCAAAACCCTAAAAAACTGGGTTTAAACAGCAGTCATGACAAAAGCTGCTATGTGCAGCAAGAGTTCTATCTGTTCACCTGAAAGTCTTTAGAATGTAAGGGAAACTGGTTATTTGCCAAAGAAAAACTGCTCTTAAAAGCCACCTGACATAAAAACCCTACTAGTTCTAAATACTGAATATAATTTAAAAATGAAAACTCAAAAGGAATGAGCAAGTGGATTTGGTCTATATTATGAATATTTTTTTCAAACTTCGAATGCTAAAGAACATATTTGCAAAGTATTCTAAGACAGTGCAATGAACAGAAATCGTTTCATTCATGCATGCCAGTGATTTTAAAACAGATTTGTCAGATACAGATTATGACCACATTTCAAAATGGTCGCTATATAATATTTCAGTTGTTTATTTTATCAATTCTTTGCATCTTAAGAAATTTAAAAGTCATCCTGTCTTAATTGAATATAAATACGAGTTCTATAAAGGGAGTTTTTGGTTTTTTTTAAGAAGGGTGCCTGAATTTAGTAAGCTACGGCATTGTACTCTATCAGGGATGTTATGACAGTTTTACAATACAGATGAAGTTTGTTTGCCACCAACATTAGCAGGACAAATTTATTTATAACAAATGCTTTAAAAAATGTACTGATAAAAATGCCTATTGATACTGTCAGCGCTTCTTGCAATTTGACAGATCAAATCTTATTTTCATTCTTAAACCCCATGAAGGAGCGATATCACCAACTTGCATTCTGTAGTGAGCAAATTGATTAATCCCTCTCTATAGAAATCTCAACTCTTGATTACACCTATCAGACGTTAAGCAGCATTATTCTAGAGTGACAACACTTGACAAATTCCCCAACCATTTTTCTCAGCCTTTGTGGCCCTGCTAGCTTGTATTAACCCTGATGAAAAATTAATTTTCCTTATCTTCTGCTAAACCCCAAAATCCAAATCCGCCAAACTGGCAACTCTTTCTGTAAAGGTATTATGAAAACCTCTAAAAGATTAATTGCATGTCTTCAGGTGACATTAAATTAATTTCTATACTCATGACAGACATTTGATACTCCGTACTGAGAGGACAGATAACATTGTCAGGATACACAGAAGGACAGTGGTGTAGTGTCCCAGGGCAGCCTCTTATGCATTCTCCTTTCGATAAGGCCATACTTCACTGTCACCGGCACTGTTACTGATCTTGCAGCCCATAGACCTCACTGCACAGGTTTCTATTAACTACTACAATGCTGTGTCTATCCATGTAATCTTTAAAAAGCTAATTCAAAAATCATCCAACAGTAGATGGACGTGCATGCTGCAAAAGCACTTCACAAATCAACCCAAGTTTATTTACTTTAAGTATCACATGCATAAAAACAGAGGCAACAACAACAAAAGAGGTTCTAATATGCTCACCTCATTCTGTGGGCCTATTTGTTTAACATACACCATAATTCAAACAGAGCATGTGGCAAAAGATGAAGTCTTAAATCTTACCCCGAAAACCTCAAATGGTTTTGTAATTGATTTTCCTTGGGGGGAAAAAATAAATACTCCATATGCAGTTTAAAAGTCAGTATTTCCAGAAAAAAGTCACTTTATAGATCACAGCAGTTGAGAGAAAATACCTATTAGATCATTAAAGTCATCCTCCTTCAATGGCAGAAGATAAAATATAGTGACTATCATATATCTACAGTATATAGGTCTGTGCGTGGAAATAGATTTTAAACTGATACTACAATGGGTTATAGTAAAAAAGACTAAAGTCCACACAGCAGACTGTGATGCTAACACAGCAGTGTGATACACAAAAATAAACACTGTGAAAACAAAGCAAAACCTCTGATATCTACGCTAAAATGTAAGGAAAACAGCTAATCAATAGTTCAGGACATTTATCAACAGTATTAGCAGAACAATAGGTGTCGGACAAAAAGAAACTTATGTAGCACTTTTTATCTATAGATACTGAAAGTACTGTACAAAGATGGCAAATATGTTTCCCATTCTAAAGATTGGGAAGCTAAGGCATAAGGCATAATTACCAAATATCACACAAGTCAGTGGCAGAACCACCACAGGTCTTCAGACTCAAGTTCAGTGTTCTCCCTGACTGGGACATGTCTGATGCTGGTCATTACTTTTTTAATGAAAGAACAGCACCAATACATTGATTGAATACAATTCCCACTTTGCTCCCTCCACCCATATTGGATCATAGCCATCTCTACTTAAAAGAGAAATTCAGTACTGATGAGCAATCTAAGACAGAAATTAACTATCTAAGTTCCAACTATTTACTCTCTCACAAAAATAAAAGTATATGCCTGGCAGACACAAGGTTAGATTAAGTATCACTGAAATCAAATAACTGGGCGACCAATCAAGCAGTCTCCATTTATATTGAAGGAACTGACCTTTTCTAACTCTTATCAGAGCATTAAAGCGGATGTTTGAGGAAATGTATATTTTTCCCCTTTTGATTCTTAAAATTTTGATCATGAAGCTAGCTTACTCGGAACAAATATACACAAAGAGATAATACCATACAAAACGACGTGGAAAGAAAAATATAACCACATTCCCTTTCCAGCTCAGTACAAAAGGAAACGTGTTTCAGTCAAACTACAGACAGGCATTCAGTGAGCAATGATGTACTGAATACCCTGCATGCCTCCTTCAAAAGTGGGCTGAAAATTTCCTTGCTTGGAAATTTGTATGTTGTTGTTCATAACTTCACAGGCTATAGCATAGACAGGGTTAGACAACAGCGGTAAAAGGAAACAAGCATTATCTATGCTACAGCTTTAGCCATTACTATGACTGTACAAATGGTGAATTATCGCTACTTACTTTACTAGGGTAGACTCAACCTCTGAGTTATTGAGTGTTGTATGGGAAATTCCCCAATAAAATGTAAATATAACTGCAAAGATACAGTAAAATCAACTAAGTTTGAGACTTGCTATGTACATAGCCTTCACTGAGTTACAGTGTCTCTATTTTAAAATCTACCTCCTTCCACCAAAAACAATGCACTGTTTTAAGCAATAGAAAAAGATCACTTCAGAGCAAGTACACTGGGCATTATTATTTTAGCAGAGGTAAAGAAAGCCCCATAATACATATTTCATAGAATACATGGTGTGTAGTATGCATATCTGCTATTGGGACACACCTTTTTGGATGGAGACAAGGGGTTTGTCAAGGAAAATTCCTGTTTGGGGGTAGAACGTCCATTCAAAATGCTAGGGGCTACCAGACCATAGAAGTTGGTCACTATTTTGTTTCTCCAGTCGTGCAGTACGTCTTTCAAAAATCTCCATGTCAGGCTTTTCTATTGGAAAACCTCTATAAGTAGTTCCTTCTCCCTCTAAGTGAGTCAGCTTTTTTTTTATCTTGATTCTTAAAGCACACCCATCATTGAGATATCTGAGCACCAAAATTAATATTCAGCAGGTTTAAAACAAAAGGAAGTACTTCTTCCCACGGTGAACAGTCAACCTGTGGAACTCATTGCCAAGGGCCACTGTGAAGGCCAAAATTATAACTAGGTTCAAAAAAAGAATTAGATAAATTCATGGAGGATAGATCAAGGATACAACCCTATGGACGCAAGATGGTCATGGACACAACTCTATGCCCTGAGTATCCCTAAACCTCCAACTGCCAGAAGCTGGGACTAGACAACAGGGGATGGATCACTCAATTGTCCGGTTCTGTTCATTCCCTCTGAAGCATCTGGAACCAGCCACTGTCGGAAGACAGGATACTGGACTAGATGGACCATTGTGTATGACTGTTATGTTCTTACACCATTAAAGTGAGCACAACAAAATTAACCTTTCACTTTCCCCCATTCTGTAAGATGCTTGTTTTGTTTCAAAACATGATTTTGGTGTGCTTTTCAGGAGTGGATAGGTCAGAATAGGTTCTGAACATGCCCAGATGTGTCATTCTGATCTCTTCCGTTAGGAAAAGCAACTCTGCCTCCTCCTTGCAATCTTGACACTACACTAGTGGAAATGTCACTGTGGTCATTACTTTACAGAGTGAAACAGTCCCACTGATATTTGAGGCTATCCTAATGTAGGACTTTCAACGTGAAAACCAAAATCTTAAACTTGAACCAGCATTCAACAGAAAGCCTGTGAAGAGAGATTGTGCTTTTGTTGGACTGTGCTGCTGAGCAAACAAGCTGCTATGTTCTGAACTGACTGGAGTTTCCAGGTTGGCAAGTTCATTCCTAATTTTTCTAGTTCAAGTTTCCTGTAACTTAAAATTCCTGGCTTAGTTGAAGGTTTCTTTTTGCCTACATTAAAAGCTGGTGAGCCACTTATATATTATATGTCAATAGCAAGTACCTCTGACTTTTGATGTACATGAAATTGGTGTTGGATTCTCACCTCATACTTTTTCCTTTTAAATAAAGAACAGTAAAACTTACAGGATGCTCATTTCTAGAAACTGTTGACTGTGCCCCCACTTTCCTGGAGCACTTTATACCCACAATCAATAACGCTGGTTGGCTCTTCAACAGATTGTGGTATTCATCCATAAGTAGGACTACCTAGAACCTTGGAAGAAAAGTCAATGCTTGTTAATTTGAGAGTTGTCTCTCTGAAAGAGACTCAGATAAATGTCTCACCTCACGGTAAAGTCATTTTGAGCTTGATCTACACTGCTCCATAGTTTGGACAATGAGCGGTATGAACAGCAGTGTGCACTCAAGTGCTGCACTGTAATTCCCCCATGGGGATGCTGTGCGCTTGAAATAAAAGTTTCCCTAGTTTGCATTAATGTAGTCCTCTTCAGCCACATGGATCTTGCAGCCTTAGAGATGCTTAGATGAACAAATCCCTGCAGACTGACAATTTCTTTACCAAGCCAAAACAGGAACCCAGTGCGTACCACTCTGCTATGGCCACACAAATCTGTTTGTTCAACTCTTGCAATGTCCTGCCCCAAGCTTCTAGCATTATGTTTTCCATGGCACTGATGGTATTCAGTTATTTAGTTCTCCATTTGCGTTTGAGTGTCTTCTAGACACGAGGCATACATGTATTAGTGGCTAGCTCCTCTAATTTCTTAAACTTTGAACATTTTATATCAAAGCATTTCACTGCTCTTGGAGTCACTAAATTTAAATGGGACAAATCTGCATCCTTTCCCACTCCAATAATCCCATGTTGACCAATTTTCACTTTAAAATAAGATTTCTATTAGCGACATTTTTACTTACAGTATCATGTCATCCTCTATCATTTCCTCTCACTGAAATCCAACTACTACTTGATGTTGCAATAATGTACATCAGGCCCACCATGAGAGACTGTTTTACAGTATACAATTCCAAAATTAAACTGCAGAAGACTTTCTATTACAATTTTAAGGGAATGATGGAATTTGCTTTTACAGTATTCAATGAAAAGCCTAGTCTTACAATTGTATATTGAAATTTTGACTAAATTTTAAAGGTCTGTTCTCAGGTTGATAAGAGGAAGCATTTTATTTTGCATATACTCTAAGTTATTTGCAGTGAAATTAGATTCTAATTTAACCCATTAAACATGGATTCCTTTTAGTCAGGATTTGATTGCTAGCCTCTCTTAAAGTGCCATTTAGTTCTTCTCTTGCTCTTGACCTCACCTACCTTTATACCCTGGTCTCCTCCTGCACTGCCCTCCCATTAACTGCTCCTTTGCCCATGTGTGAATTCATGTCTCCTTTTGTACCACCCCAATAAGAGGTGTACCCCCCTCTCTAAAAGATGTCTGAAAATCATGACTTATTCCACCTCAGCGAATCATATCAATCTATGCCCCAATAGCACCTATATAGTTTTTAATATTTTGCGCCAACCTGTGCCTTTAGACTGTACTTTTACAGAGCAAGAATTTCGGTGAGTTTTTCAGTAGGGAACATTCTAATTTGAGAAATATTGCTAGACTGAAATGTTACAGATACTGGAAGTCTGTCCACCCATCACCTTTGACTGAGTTTTAATCTCCTTGATGTTTAGATTAGTGCAGCTTCTTGGGTGTCACTCTTTTCGTGCTGAGTTGTAAGTGTGAAAAAGAGGCATTAAGAGACAATATAAAATGCTGGCCTACAGTAAGTTTTTGCCTGCACACCTAACAAGACATGGACACTGACCTTACTTGTGCCCAAGACCATTCTTTCAGATGGTGGGGGATGAGTACTGATGCTGATTCCATCCTCCCACTGTGAAAATAACGTTACTGAACTCTGCTAATGTTCTGATGTTCCACACCTCAGAGCTGCATTTCAGATATGGGTTGAAAGCTCCCTATATACTTCTTGCCACATAAGTGTTGGAGACTTTAATTAACGTTTGTATAAGCTTTTCTGATGTCTTTGGAGGAAAGGCGCTATAGAAATTTAAATTATTTAAACAATTTTTATTGGCTGTAATGAACAATACACATAAAAGCAAAACAAATACAATCATCAAGCAAATCTTAGTAGATAAATTTACATCATCCAACAGGATTGTCTAAACCAAGAACATTTTTTCCCATTTTTTAGAATTCAGTGTTCAACTACCTCCCTCCTTGACCGTTATCCTAAATTAAGCAAAGCTATCTGTCCTTTAGCTCCCCTCTTCAATCTTTTTTATACAACCCAAGAATATATCCTTACAGACTGAATTTCCAACCAAAATAGTTTGTCAGCTATTTCGGTCACGCTTTTCAGATGCAGTGTCGGGCAGTAGTTGCTGTAACTCATGAAAATCTAAGACTTCACTTTTAATCCAAACAGAACATAGGTACTTATACAAAAGGCCCACACAGACAAAGAGTGGTGTATTCTTGGTCCAGCATAAGATTCAGCATTTTCGGGCCACAGAGGCTGAGACATATCACTTTGAGCAAGGAAGACCAGTCTTTGGCTAGGGAGAGATCACCCAATAATAAAATAAGATGACTGAGTGGTACAACAATGATTTAAAAACATCATGCAATGCCAACAGAACTTCAGACCAATCAATGGACATGTCTAACATGCCGAGTTTGTATAACCTTTTAACACTTAAGACATATAGGGTTAACACTGGGTACAAACCTGCTCCCTCATGACCAGGATCATTCCTGCTCTATGATATTGGATTTACAGATTTCAACTGCACTAGATATTTTGTGAAGTATCTACTATGCCTGCCTACAAATATCCATTTATTACTGTATTTCCTCCCAACAAGTACCATTTCAAGATCTTATCCTGTCTGAATCCTATTGTGTTCTTTATCTAGTACTGAGATCAGGCCTCTGATTGAGCCAGACAAATCTAAGACTTTTTCTCATGGACAGCATGATAATATGCTGATCTTGTGTATCCAAGACACAGTGAAGTGATGTCCTGAAGATATGCAACAAAGTAAGACAGAAGCTAGATAAGCTACGCCAACAGAGGTGTTGTAGCTCTGCAAAAAAGCAAAGCCCTGATATCAAATATATCCGCTGAACACTTGATCCCACCGTCTCTTCAAGTCTTAAAGATCAGACTGACTAAACTTGCCAAGCATATTTGGACTACCAAGACTGAAAGGGAATAATCAAAATAAAAAGCCACTCACAGAGGCATTCCTCCTTGCTCATCTAGAGGCACGAAAGGAAGGGTTGGCCTTAAAATGTTTGAGGAACTAGGATTCTGGTAAAAATGACAGGTATGACATGGAATAAATAAGGCTAAATCCTAGCATTAACCCCTTGCATCACATGACTAGTCCCTGATAGGGCATGCAATACATTGCAGTGTCTAACATACAGGAAGTGTTCATCTTCTGCTTTCTTTTTCTTGAGGCTTGCCAGGCACATACTGGAGCATTTACTGCAGGAGAGGGCAAACTATGGCCTGAGGGCCGGATCTGGCCCCTCAGGGCTTTCGATCTGGCCTGTGGGATTGCCAGCCCTGGGGCGCAGCGGGGCTACGGCAGGCTCCCTGCCTGCCCTGGCCCCACGCTGCTCCCAGAAGCGGCCGGCACCATGCCCCTAGGAGAGGGCTCCGTGTGCTGCCCTCGCGTGCAGGCACTGCCCCCCACAGCTCCCATTGGCCAGGAGCGGGGAATCGTGGACAATGGGAGCTTCAGGGGTGGTACCCACAGGTGAGGGCAGCACACAGCGGAGCCGCCTACTCCACCCCACCCCCAGGAGCCACTGCTGGCTACGCTGGACACTTCTGGGAGCGGCGTGGGGCCAGGGCAGGCAGGGAGCCTGCCTTCGCCCCACTGCTACCCCGGAGCCACTCAAGGTAAGCGGTGCAGGGCCCCGCACCCCTCCTGCACCCCACACCCCAACCCCCTGCCCTGAGCCCCCTAACCTCCTACCTTGAACCCTCTGCTGCACATCTCTACACCCCCAATCTCCTGTCCTGAGCCCCCCACTGCACCTCTCCCGCACCCCTACCCCCTACACTGAGCCCCCTCGTGCACCGCAAACCCCTGCTGAGCCCTCTCCCGCGTCCTGCACCCTAAACTCCTACCCTGAGCCCTCAATTCCCTGCCGAGCCCCCTGCCACATCCTTCCTGCACGCCAACCCCCTGCACCGAGCCCCCTCCTGCATCCTGAACCCCCCCGCACCCTGCACCCCAACTCCCTGCCCTGAGCCCCTTCCTGCACCCCAACCCTTGTCCTGAGCCCCTTCCTGCACACTGCACCCCCTCCCATAACCCGCACTCCCTCCCACACCACAACCCCCTACCCCAGCCCTACATTCATGGCCCTGCATACAATTTCTCCACTCAAATGTGGCCCTCAGGCCAAAAAGTTTGCCCACCCCTGATCTACTGTGTCAGAGAGACACTGGACAGCAAGTATCTTTTTTTGAGGATACTTAATTGGTAAATATTTCAATTTCATGAAATCTTCTTTAAAAAGACTATTCGTCCCATGAGTTCAAAGTGTAGTCATAGCCACTTTGACGGGTCATCTTATTTTATTCGGAGAAATGGGGATATTACATACCTGGAGTCTGATACTCTAGCTACTACCCTAACACCTAGTTACGTAAAGGACTTGCTGCACACAAAATGAAGATTCACACTGGGATGTACTCTTACTCAACAGCAGGAGCTACTGATCTCTGAACGTAATTTTGAACCAAGAAAACTGACAACTTTCTTAACAAGGGAAATTAAATTTGGCACAGCTGCTTTGAGATTAAATAAAACCCATCATTAGCATATAAGGCCACTTTGATAACTGTTCTACCCACCACGGTATCAGCAAGCAGTCTAATGAGCAGACAGTTTTTGCCAACAGCTCCTGTGCAAAGCGAAACCGGTACAGATAAAAGGTGGTATGAGCATGATCTCAGTCCATTCCCTGTTAGATTACTGTTTATTTTACATTATTCAGTACTATTGCCAGTCTGCTGAAAGAGAGGACTTTTCAAGTGTGTACTGACATACACTGGCACAGCTGGGTAGAGTAGCCTGCACAGTGCCTAACCAGTATCAATCTCACCATTCCATGGACATTAAAGACTTCATCTGCACAAAAAGTTAAAGAAAAAGGGAAATGGGTATAAATGATCTGTAGTTTTGACAGCAGCAGAGAGGCTGCTATACTGCAGAATCAAGTCACTGCTTACAGATAAAAGGAGCCAAAGCATATTCTGGGGTGGCTGACAGCAGGGAAGTCTTGCAAACCTAATTTAGACTGAGGAAGAAAGATTAGGGAGTAAATGTTCTTTTAAAAAAAAAAAACAGTACCTGGGCGTCTCAAAGGTCTGGCAATAACTGCTGTATGCTGCAGTGCTAAAAAACAGAGTTATAAACAGGATCTGAGATCCTTATAGTCTGCAGGCCTCTCATAAACTTGTTAATCTTTTTTAATATACTGAGCATCAAAATAGGCCAGATTGCCCCCCTGTTGCTGAGATTTTCCATTTTGTCTGTGTGGCACATAGAACAAAGTAATATAGATTCGGCTTTCTGACATACTATTAAAAAATTAACCATCTTGATCAGAGTTAAAAAGCTAATGGTAACGCTTGCTTTTATTTTTCTATAGTTTGAAAGAAAACAAAATTTTCCATGGTGGCAAGGAAAAGCAACTACATACCATGCATAGACAGCCTGTTCTATGCTGATGATCCTGCAGATATGAACTGAATTTTCAGGGGACAAGAGCAAGTCTACATAGCATACAATGCAGCAGGAATGATACATGTATTTAATGTGGCTAAATCTGATGGCAAGCAACCTTAGTGTATAATTGGTAAAAAAAAAAAATAAGTCACTCATGGTTTGCTGGAAAAAGAGAACATTAAGGGGAAAAAAATTGTTTCATGACACTTGCTACATTGGGCACTGAATCATTTACCCTAGAGACCTATGCACTGGTGGCTGGGGTTGCAGCTTGATGTTTTGTTTTACCAGATAAAAAGAAAAGTTGGGGCCAGATTGCTTTTGTTGAATTACCAAGAATAAAACAAGCCAGTCACACTACTTGCAGGCCAATGGGATTCCTGAAAGCATGATTATATTTTTATTTAGTCCAACAGAAGGGACCACCTACAACTTCTGGTATCTACTCAATCTACTGGACTAAAGTTACTACTACTGTCTGAAGAAAGTCATCCTCCACTCTAACCAGATCCTCATTAGTCATATTCTTTCCATTATGCGAATATATTTCTTTTAAAAAATGTTAAGAGGACCTTTACAGTCACTGTGTAACTATACAATTTGAAACATTTTGAAATTTGTAATGTAATAATGAAAAGTAGTCATCTTTAATACTTTAGGCCTGGTCTACACTAAGGGCGGGAGTCGAACTAGGGTACGCAAGTTCAGCTACGCGAATAGCGTAGCTGAACTCGAAGTACCCTAGTTCGAACTACTTACCCGTCCAGACGCCGCGGGATCGAAGTCCGCGGCTCCAAGGTCGACTCCGCCACCGCCGTTTGCAGTGGTGGAGTTCTGGAGTCGATCCGGAGCGCGCGGGGAGTTCGAACTATCGCGTCTAGATTAGACGCGATAGTTCGAACTCCGAGAAGTCGAACTCACCGCGTCGAACCCGCGCAGTAAGTGTAGACCTACCCTAAGTCTCTCTAGCATTTTAATTTCCTCTTCCCTTTTAAAAACACCAAGAGTGATATCTGTCTCCCTTTGCATATGTATACTGTGCTCATTACCAAGGTATCTGAGCACTTAAGACTACATTTTGAGCTACTTATTTGCTAAATTCTATTTAACAAAATCAGATTTCGAGAGAAGAGTGAGAAACAACTTCTGTAACTGAGGTCCTGTTCAACCTCTGCTAACACACTCAATATGTCCACCTGCTTGTCGCTCCAGTGCGGTTCTAGTGGTTTCCTCAATTAGTGTATAGATTTCTTTCAGAGCCCCT
This sequence comes from Mauremys mutica, assembly GCF_020497125.1. Lineage (NCBI taxonomy): Eukaryota > Metazoa > Chordata > Testudines > Geoemydidae > Mauremys > Mauremys mutica. The sequence goes on from NC_059073.1 coordinate 277,355,399, forward strand.
CTCCTAAAAGGTACCACAGCACAGAAAGATTTTTATATTTAAATATTTTTGCACAAGGCAAAGCAAGGGCCAGATGTCTCTCGGAAAACCCTGTAGTTAGATCCTCTGAATTTTCATCTTATTCTGCACTCTTATTTTTTTCAATAATAGAAAATCAAATTTAATATAGATCAGTGGTTTTCAATCTGTGATCCGTGGACACCTGAGGGTCTGCAGACTATGTCTAAGATTTCCAAAGGGGTCTACTGCACCTCCATTCAAAATTTTTTAGGGGTCCGCAAATGAAAAAGATTGAAAACCACCGATACAGATATTTGCTGGATGAATACAGAAAAACATTGTGAATATACAAGGATACCACCAGTGCTCAGGGGCCATGTAGACAATGGACCCCTTTGTCAGAAGATAAATACATCTGATTTTGACACAAAAGTGAAATGGTGGCATTTTCAATCTAGTCCCTAGTACAAAATTTCCTCTCCCAAATTCTGTTTATATCACAGTTTTGCAATGTGGTTCTCAAAGGAAAAAGGGTTACCCACACTGTTCAGACAACTATGCTAGCTCCAGCCATGCTTAAACATGACTGGCTGCTAGGTTGGTTTCAACTGCATGATGGACAGGGCATACGTCTTTTTTTTCTTTTTTGGGGGGTGGGGTAGCCCCTCAAACTTAAAAATAACCACACAAATTCTTTTCTCCCATACATCAAAGCATTTCTGGACCGAAATGCTCTGTGCCAGGGTTTCTTAAATTGGGGTCTGCAAGGGTACTCCAGGGGGTCTGCAAGTCATGGCTGGGGCCGCTGGCCTGGCTGATAAACTCCTCCCCCTCCCTCCCAGTGCCTCCTGCACGCTGTGGAACAGCTGTTCAGTGGAGTGCAGGAGGCGCTGGGAAGGAGGGGGAGGGGCAGGGTGCGCTCAGGGGACAGGGCAGAAAGAGGTGGGGAAGAGGAGGGGCAAGGGTGGAGTAGGGATGGGGCCTTGGGGGGAGGGGTTGGAGTTGGAATGGGGGAGGAGAAGGGGCTAGGACTTGGGGGGAGGGATAGCTCAGTGGTTTGAGCATTGGCCTGCTAAACCCAGGGTTAAGAGTTCAATCCTTGAGGTGGCCATTTGGGGATTTAGTTAGGGATTGGTCCTGCTTTGAGCAGGGGATTGGACTAGATGACCTCCTGAGGTCCCTTCCAACCCTGATATTCTATGACTGAGCGGGGGATTTAGGGGTCTGCAAAAAAATTTAAATCAAAATGGGGGTCATCAGGTTGCTAATGTTTGAGAACTGCTGCTCTATGCAAAGATTCACAGGTGAAGAATTTTTAGGTGCAAGTTACAAGCACCCAAAATGAGTAGATATTATTCAGGAAAAGTGATGTAAACTTAATGGTAACCCCACTGCAGTGCAATATATTACAGCAAGCCTCTGTTCCTACAAGTTTTTTTAAAAAATAACTCATCTATAACTCTGAAAATCATCTTCTGAAATATGGATTATTAGTTCTGTTGAATTTGCTGTTTTCTTTTCAAAATAGGTTCTTTTCCTATTTTAGAACTGCATTGGATAGAACACACAAAAACAGACCATGACAAAACAACACAAAAATAGATGAGCCTTGGAAACTTACCCCTCCTGACAACTTAATCACCCTCACTTTGGTGCCGACATGGGGCCCATCTCCACTACCAGTGTTTGCCCGTTGCATGACAGTCCTTTTCACACCAGGTTTCAGTTCCTGAGGCCTTCCTTGTATCGATGCCACCCTAGCAGTCTGTCCTGGGGTGACTGATGCTGTAGTTGCTGCAGGTTTTGTTTGTAATACTTTTGGCGATGGCTGAAGCTGACTTTGTGGTATTGTTCTAGTCTGTCTCAAAGGCTTCACTGTTTTCACTTGCTGTCCTTGAAAATGCATATTAGCCTCATCTTGCATGAAATCTGTGGGTTTGGGCTGAATATTTGCAACTACCATGTCTTGCTTTTTAACAAGAAGTCTATTTTTCACATTTTGCCTGGCCTGTGCACCAGGATGGACTATAAATGGATTTCCGTTGGTGGGAAACTCTGATGATTCCTCTTCCTGCTGTGTGAAAGATTGTTGTGTAGGAGGCTGTTGCTGCTGTTGTGCAAGTCTTTCAAGTAACTCTCTCTTTCTAGCCCCTGCCTGCTGCTGCCGTCTCAGCTCCTTCTGTTTCAGAATTTCTTCTCTTAGGCGTTTCTGTTCTTCTATCTTCAAGCGGTATAATCTGGTTTCTTCATCTTCATCAGGAAACTACAAAAAGGAAAGGAAAGGCATTTACTGAAATAGTGAAATATGTCCAGTTTAGTCAAAGCTAACATGAAGTTATTATTTTATAAGATGTCATAATGGCATGACTCTGAAAAGATATTTTGAAATTACCCCAACATTGTGCTAAAACTATTAGTGACATATCTTCCAGTAAGATTTGCTATTCATTAGAGACAAGCAGCTTGAATCTGTTTTAGGAATTAGATATACTACATCCGGGGGGAGGGGGAGGCCACTATATTGCTAGTTTGGAAATCTTATCAAATACTAAAAATGAAGTCTTATAAATTGGAACTCTTGTAGAAGTTTCTGAAACCAATTAAACTATTAATATAATTCAAGATATCAAAATATGTTTCAAATGGAAAGTAACAATACAGAGGCAATCCACTGTCACACAGGTTTTATCTTTCTCTTTTCTGACAAACTAACAAAAGGTAGGGTGGTAAATGACCTGAAAGGCCCTGATTAGAACTATTGATTTTTCTTACAGAATTTTCAGCCTGATCTCAAACTCATTTGTCACACAATAATTGGTTATAATGAACAGCACAAGTCAATCTCTCTGACCTTGAACTCATGCACTCTCCTCAGAATCAAAATGTTGCCACATGCAGTGTTGGAATATTAATGGTATATAGAGAATGCCTTTAATATTCCATCCCTAAGCCTTTCTGAAAGTATTATACTCTGTCAAATAACCTTTCTAAAGGTCCTGCAACTTTGGCAGAAAGTGTCCTTATAGGAAGCTATAAGAAACAGGGAACAGTTAAGGAAATGCAGATGCCCATCTTCAAAAGATCCAGCTTGCTTTTGAGATAGCTGCTTCAAGAGGATGTACATATTTTATTACAAAATATACCTGATGGAATTAGATTCCATTTTAAATGGATTTAAGATTGTTTTTAAAGCAATCTGCCTATAAAACATGCTATATAATGAATTTACTATTTCAATGAACAGATCAGTCTGATTTTAGGCTATACTTACCAGATATATTTGTCAAATAAAATAAGATTAGGCTTTCATCAAATAACACATTGCATTTCAGTAAAGTCTTCCATAAAAAGGTACTAAAGTATTTCACAAACAACCTGTGTGCCCAGTAAAGAATGGTTACTTACCGTACTTGTTCTTTGAGATGTACTGTCCATGCAGATTCAAATATGGGTATGCACGTGAGATTGGATTATTGTAGCAAGCAGTGTTCATTAGGGCTGTGCCTGTGTCCTAGATGTCTTTGAGCCTAAACCCCAGTCAAGGGCATAAGAGGCAGAATGGGTGCAAATACCCCACAGTTCCTTCTCCAATTCAGAGGAGTAAGACTTTGGAGCAGTGGGGAAATCATGGAATTCATGTGGACAACGCATTTCGAAAAAAACACTGTTACCAAAAGATAAGTAACTATTCTTTCTTCGAGTGATTGTCCACATGGATTCCACTCCTGATGACTAACAAGTAGTTGTCTGTTTGGAGGCGGGTATTAGGAATTCTGTTTAACCAATGACTACAGAACAGCCCAACCAAAACTGGGAGATAAATAAATTAGTTTAATATGGAACTCAGAAACAAACTTTTGGCAGGAACTTGGGATGATACCTAACCCTAAGCCTAGCCTTATAAAACTATCAGGGGACATGCATCTCCCCTACCCTTCAAGCTGATGTAATGGCTACTGAAAAGGCAGCCTTCATTGATAATGGGATAGGGAACTGCTTGCTAAAGGCTCAAAGGGGGAATCCATCAACCTTGCTAATATTATATTGAAGTCTGAAGACTGGGGGGGGGGGGAGGGGGGAAAGAGCATGAATAAAAACTCTCTCTTCCACTTTGATATATGTCAGTCTAGCTGAGACCTTCTTGCTTTGGAGCAGAATTTTTTCTGAACTTCAGCTGAACTGCTTCTTTCAGTGGGTCAGCCAGCCAGCATCACAGCTGTCATACATAACAATGACAAGTCTGGGCATAGGATCCAACCATTGTTCTGTGAGACTGTTGGGCAAAGCAGCCAACACAATAGGGAAGTATAATAAAAAATCCACCAGATATGAACATCAGACCTGCCTGGCCCATTGGAGCTATCCTGATCATCAGTCCAGCATCCTACTTCAGACTACACTGGACCCTTCGTATCCCGGGGTCTGATGGGAGGACATATATCTGTCACAGAGTAACAGGATATGAAAGGCACTAATGTGTTTGGTCTAGAGCACCCTCTGGTGCAGAACACTTGGAATTTCTTGTTCTGGTCTGTGGCAAATAGGTGTATTAAGGGGCATCCTCACTTGCAAAAGATGCTCTGCAACACTGGGTTCTTGATCGTCCTCTCATGGATGTCTGAGAACTGTCTGCTGAGGTGATCTGTTAGTAAGTTCTGAACTCCTGGAAAACGCAGGGTCATCAGTGTGATCTGGTGACAAATACAGAGTGGAACGGGCTCCTAACAGAGTGGAGATGACCTGGCTCCTCCTTATTGGCTGACATACCGCGTAGCTGTGGTGTTGTCTCTCAGCACCTGGACTGGGGATTGCTGGAGCAGAGGCAGGAAAGTTATTCATTTCAGATGGATGGCTCTGAGTTCCAGGATGCTTAAGTGCAGGTGAGCTTCTTGAGAGGATCAAAGGCTCTGTGTTTGTAGGTGATCTAGATGAGCTCTCCCATCCCTTAGCAGAAGTATCTTTGTAGGCAAAGATGCAGAGAATGGTACTCCATTGCATAGGGATGTGGGTCTTTCCACCAGTTTAATGAGGAGGGGACTTCTTGTGGGACTGTGACCAACATGCTCATGCAGTGTCTTCTGACTAGATACACTGATTTCAACCACCCTTGCATGGAGCACAGGAAAAGTTTGGTGAACTGCATCACCCAGGTGCATGAGGCCCTATATCCTAGAATTTTAAAGCATGCTCACGGTGACATCTTTGAGGGAGCTTGAAGTTGGCTGATGAAGTCTATTCTAATTTGAAATTCTTCTTGTGGGAGACAGGCTCTCGGTGACCTGGAATCTAACATGGCTTCTATGAACTCTATGCTTTGAGTGAGAGTAAGAGTGGATATTTGTCTATTGACTCAGTCCTACTGCAGCAAAGAGATTTAAGATTACTTGAACTGAGTTGATGACCTGATGTAACTATCTTCTTCAGATCCACACATTAATAGGATATGCATAAACCTGTATCCCACGCCTCCTTAAGAGAACTGGTACAACTGTCAAGTATTTGGTGAACACCCTTGGTACTGTGGCAAGTCCAATGGGCAGGATCCTGTACTGCTAGTGAGATGTTCCAGCTCACAGGAAACGCATCATGTTCTTAGTAGAATATATGCTCTTGACATATCGAAGGTTCAGAATAGTTCCTCAAGCCCCCTTCTTTGGAATGAGAAAATAACGGGAACAAAGCCCCCTGCCTCTGAATTCTAAGGGTACCTTTTCTGCTCCTCAAACATGCAGGACAGGGTCCATCTCTTTCTTCAACAGTATCTCATGAGAGGTGTGGAGGGGAAGATGGGAGCAAAGGTGAGAAGGAACTGGAATTGTATGAAATAACCCAATGCTGACAATCTCTCAGCTGTGATGATCCTCGTCCAAGCTTCTTGAAAAAAAGGCAGTTGCCCGAAGGAGGCTGAGGGCAGAGATTCTCCAAAGGCTCTGCCAGACTTTCAACTGCGGCATGAAGCTTCCTGTCAAGAGGAAGATGTTAACTGCACTGTAGCTGAAGAGGTGGTGGGATGTCTACACTGGGCCTCTGCTTCTCTCCTGGTGGCTCCAATGCCTCCAAGGGCGATGGTCATATTTAGCAGGAGGACACTATCTGGATGAGATCTGAACTCTGGCTTGCCTTCTCTTCGGGGCTGGAGTGTACCAGCAAAGGAGTTGGCTGTCTTTGAATTTAAGAGGTTGCAGTCCTCAAATGGAAGATCCTCTACCGTGGTTTGGACCTATCTGGGTATTCCTGATGAAAGAAGGCTTTTTGCATCACCACTAATGTGATCATGCTGTATGTTGATATATCAGATACATTCAAAAGCAGCCAGCAAGATTTCCCTCTAGCACAATGGACCTTAATTCTTCCATGGTCCTGCATGAGTCTATCCATAAACTAAGACATGTGTCCCAGTGTAGATTACCAATTATAGATGCTTCCAGCAAAATGACTATGTACATCTGGAGACTGGCAGAGGAGCAGACTTTTCTGCTGAACAGATCAAATCTCCTAGGTTATGTCTACACTGCAATTAAAAAACAGTGGCTGGTCCATGCCAGCTGACTTGGGTTTGCGGGGTTCGGGCTAAAGGGCTGTTTAACTGCAGTGCAGAAGTTAGGGCTCAGGCTGCCTCTCAAGCTCTAGGATCCTGTGAGAAGGGTGGGTCCCACACTGAGCAGGAAAAGTAAATGACACCCAATCTCTCAACAGCTCTATGCGGTACCATGATTTCAGTGACTGCAGGCTTAGTTAGCATTTTGAGATCGTAAGCTCCAACAGGGAAGACTCTGGTACTGGCTCACAGATGTGTCACTTGGTGACGAATACGCCATAGGCACCAAAAAGGCTAGCAATGTGGGAGCTGCATACCAAGATTACAAGAACTGGTGCTGAAGGTGGGCAGCAGATTTAGCTAGTACCACAGGCACTTTTTTCATACCTGGCAATGAGGCTCCAGAGGCACCCATTTTAGGGCATTTGCTGCCCTTTGAATGCAGAGCTTGAGACAATGTAACATGTCGATTCTTGCGTCTCTGGTCCATGGGTCCCACAGAGGGAGATTCATATCTTGTCTCTGGAGCATGGTTCCTTTCAATCCCTTCTTGAAGTCGACAACTGCAGTCTCTGAGACATCTTAGCCCTGGAGCTTGGGAAGGAACAACAGTTTGTTGGGGCACTTGCTGAGCAGGAATGGAGAGAGGAGTGAGCCTTTGTTACATCCTCCTCTGAACAGGCTTTCATGGAACGCTCCAGGATAACTTTAGGTAGGCATCCCTTGCCTTCGGAGTCCACTTGGAAAGAGAGCGGCAGAAGAATCAACAGTTAGGGATATGCTCCTTGTCTAAATAAAGGCACTTAAGAATGTCCATCACAAGAGGGGCATGTCAAACCAGAGATTCAATTTCTGCCATACCAACTCAAGTCACAGTACTGAGGAGGGCACTCAGAGCCCAATGTCTATGAAGAATTAGTAAAAATGATCTTTTTCATACCAATGGGCAAACTGAAAGTAATTAACTACCTAACAACTATACTAACTAGTCATTAACACTAACTGTAACAGCGTCGCAGAGAAGCAAGCGGACACTGCACATCAGCGATAAGAAGGAGCTGAGTGATGGTGGGGCCTGCTCTGCCTTTTATGTCCTTGGGTGGGTTAAGGAGGGTATAGGAGCAGCCCCAATAGACACTGATAGCCAGAAAAAATCCAATTTCATGCGAATGAACACCATGAGTGGAATCGTCTGTACAATCACTCAAAGTACTATTATTCCCTTTATACCAATGGAGTATCAGGTACAGAGAGGTTAAGAAAAAAGGCACGTGTCAGAGATGGGAACAGAACACAGATGACTTGGCTTTCATGCCTATGGTTTAAATTCAAGTTTACCCCAAATCAAAATGCTGATGGTCTGACGCTTGATGAGCTATAACCCAAAGATCTGAAATGAACTTCACGTTTCTGATGACAGCCTCGATGATAGGCTCTTAGCCTCTGAAGAGGTGGGTGCATCCCACAGGATGCAGGTCCTAAAACATCTTTCTTATACCAAAAAACAGAGAATGAAAAAGAACGAGATCTGTTGCTTCTGAAGAAGTGCATTGTCCTCCTCCAGTCCTCTCTCTTTAACAGGAAATTAACAGGATGAACTGGGGAAAAAATTAAGTCCTCTAATCAAACAACCTTCAAACAAAATAGGAGGAAAACACTCCTAAATCTGGAAACCAAAGCCTATACAAACTGAAAAGAGACCAAAAATGACTACAGAGAACAGGAAGTTATGAGCCCGTTTTCCCACCTTGAGGGAAAGACTTATCGAGAGACGTTAATGCTTTATTTTAAAAGAGGCAAAGAAAACTTTTCTTTGTGCACTTCACAAATTAATGAGGCTCCTTTATTTCATATATTGCCAGCCTTGCAAAACTGATGTGAAAAGTTACCAGCCCATTCACAAAATTCATTTCTCCGCCCTTTATAGTGATGACTGATTTTAACATACAGCAAGAAGATATTTATACATACAGAGAACATGAAAAAGTGGAAGTAGCCATACCAACTGTAAGACGCCAATCAACTGAGATGAGCTACTTCCACTTTTTCATGTTCTCTATATGTATAAATATCTTCTTGCTGTATGTTCCAGTCTATGCATCCGATGGAAGTGGGCGGTAGCCCATGAAAGCTTATGCTCAAATTAATTTGTTAGTCTCTGAGGGCTGGTCCACACTAAGAATCGGGGTCGAACTAGGGTACGCAAATTCAGCTACGTGAATAGCGTAGCTGAATTCGAAGTACCCTAGTTCGAACTACTCACCCGTCCAGACGCCGCGGAATCGAAGTCCGCGGCTCCAAGGTCGACTCCGCCACCGCCTTTTGCAGTGGTGGAGTATCGGAGTTCGAACTATCGCGTCCAGATTAGACGCGATAGTTCGAACTCCGAGAAGTCGAACTCACCGCGTCGACCCAGCTCGTAAGTGTAGACTAGCCCTAAGGCACCACAAGTACTCCTGTTCTTTTTTGAGAGAGAGAGAGAGAGAGAGAATGCATATGCTAATTGCTGTATCGTCAATAAACGTGGCGTATTGCCTTTTCTCCTGAAAAAGATCCCGTGTGCTTCTTATAAGCATAACACAGTAATAGTTTTTCTATACATAGACATATCAATCTGTTTTTTAAAAATTCTATTTTGCAGCCATGCAGGGCTACAAAGAGGAGCATTATGCTATGGGAAGAGTAGATTCCCAGTTTCTCAGTGGGACCCAGCACTTGCTTCTAGTCCTGCAGGGCTGCAAACTTTTAAAATGACACAATTTTAAAAGAGAGCCAAAATCTATACAAGTTCATAATTTAGTTTTTCAGTTCTAACACACTTGAAAAATGATCTGCGTAACTAATTTGTGGCTTTGCCACTTATGAGCAATGCAACAATATGACAAGAGAAGAGGATATTTCCTCACTCTTCATTAACGCCATAAAGGTAAAGAAGCAGACAGAGTGAAATTATTGAAAGAAAAGGAGGAAAGAAAAATATGGAAAAATGACTGCACCAGAGAGAGTTCTGTACAGGTCTGCCCTAAAGAGAATTGTCAGAACACAACTTAAAAAAAAAAAAAGGTATCCCATTACATGTGAATAGAAGTTATGTGCTGAGTTAATGCACAGGATGTACAAATCTGTGGTGAAGTTGAAAGGACACATTTGTTACTATGGTATAGTATGTGGATTGTTGCTGCTTTCCTTAGAAAGCAGCAGCCCTGTTTTCCATTAACATCTCAGTTAATTGTTGAGCATCTTCCTGCACTTACTGTGGTGGGTTCTACTGGGAATTACAAGGAGACTCTTCCTCTGTTCCAGGACAAAAAAAAAAGCTTTCTGCAAGTTACATGAACAGAAAGTTTCACAATTTGCTTCCAAATAAAGTTTTGAAGCACCCACAAAAAGATGAGGGATACAGAAGTTCTGTAAGACTAAAGCTTCAGATAGGTAAGGCCAGTTAATCGTAGAACATACAAAGTTTACAGGAATTTATTTAAACTTAAATTAAATCTGAGGGGACAAGAAGGCTGCTCTATCTTGTTTTGTAGGGAACACCCAGTCAAAGACAGTAACAAAAGACTTAATTACTAATGTATACATTTTGGAGTTAATTCATATTTAACTGGAGAGAGAAAGCCTGTCACTATATGTCACAAGCTTATAATCTTTATCACCTTTCTTACTGGCCTGAAAGATGCAGAATTTTCCCCAAGATCTGTGTTATTTTCTGTTACTTTTAGATTCTTCTATGAGGAACTGATATGAAAGGGAAAAAAATCTTTAGTATCTGCTGAAACTAAAGAGCAAAGTTAAATAAGTGACCTCTTGAAAAGCTGAACCAAGGGGTTTTTACTCCTATGATGAATGAGTGCACAGGAAGTTAAATACTGATAACTGCATGTTTCTTTCATGTTATATTTGTGGAAATGAGAGATGGTCATAACTAATTCAAGAAAAAGAAGAGGAGCTAATCACCAGCAACTTAAAAGAAGACGTTCTTAAAAGAAACCTGGTGTTTGAGACAGAGCAGTTCATAGCTAACTTAACATGAAGGATTTGTGGTTCTGCTTGGAATGACTTGACATTTGAAAATTGTAACAGTCATTTAACCATCATGTGGATACAGTGTCTCAATGTTCAACATTAAGGGCCCAATCCTGCAAACTGCTCCACACAAGAGGACTCCCTGTGACCATGGGGAACCCCACCGGCTTCTATGGAGTTCCATACAGGGGTAAGGATCCACACACAGCAGCATTCAGAATCAAGACTGAGTGAGGTTCAGAGTACAGCCATACCTCACACTCTTGGGGGGGTCCTGGTAAATTAAATAGCAACTTTTTTCAAAATGGAAAATAATAAAAACAAAATATTTTATATTTCCTCCAGATGAGAGGTAGGACAAGTATCCGCTCCATCAGCAGAAGAGGTGCCTGAGGGGATGGCTCAGCTGCAGCTTATCATGAGGACTCCAGGACTTGGAGGAGATTGGCTGGGCTGGGAAGCCATGTTTGGAAGTCATTTGGGTCTCATTTGAGAGAGCAGAAAATGGAAAAGAAGAGGAAGGGAAGGATCTGGTGGCTGTCTTATTCACAAGATTGGGGAGGAAGTGATGAGTGGCTGTCTTATTCACAAGACTGGGGAGGAAGTGATGAGCAGTAGGGAACCAGGTTGGAAAAGGAAGTATTAGATAGGGATAGGCATTGCTGAGAGAGTAGTATCTGGTGGTATTAACAAGTGGAACTCATTGCTATGGGATATTGTAATAGCCAAAAATGTAACTGGCTTAAAAAAAAGAACTAGACAAGTTCAAGGAGGACAAATCCATCAATGACTATTAGCTAAGATGGCCAGGGATAACCCCATGCTCTGGGTGACTCTAAACCTCTAAATGCCAGAAGCCAGGAGGGGAAGACAGGAATAGAGCTATCCAAAACTGCCCTGAAGCTCTGGTACTGGCCACTGTCAGAGACAGGATACTAGGCTAGATGGACTACTGGTCTGACCTAGTATGGCAGTATGAGAAAACAAACTGAGCAGCAGGGAGCTGGTTGGATCCAGAAGCCTCTTAGTCTGAATATGGGAAGTTGCAGGACCTGAGGCAAGGGAAGAGAAGCACTGCTGTTGCTAGCCGTACTCCAGCCTCATTTAGCTTCATGTCACTCGCTGTGGTTCTCTCAGATACTTTCAACTCTACCACCAGATTTCAGGTCAGCAATGTTCTGCCCATACTATCTCTGAAGCAACTAAGTCTGATTCATTCCTGCTCAGTGTCCTCCCCCTTCGTCTCTTCCTTTCCTCATTCAGTAGCTGTTCCTACTTTAACCACATCATATACCAAAGCAGGGTGCCCCAAATCAAGTAGGTTACCTGTCCCCAACTTTTGTAGGAGTAGCTCCCTTACCTCCCAAAATTGACTCACCCAGCCCTTCCAACCTTCAAGACCTGGACCCCTCTCCTGGGAGGAGCTTGCAGCTAATCCCCTTCTACCCTTCTGACAACACTACAAGGAGAGCTGGCAACCTGGAAGTGGGACGCCTAGTGGTAATGAAGTGTAGCACAGAGGTGCATATAGGTGAGTTTATACTCCACAAATCAGACTAGCAAACGTATAAACTTATTCTTTAAAAAAAGGTAAATAGATTAGCCAATGTTTTAACTTTTAGCCATGACTTCCTACTTAGCAGCACCATACTGGTATGTTTTGCAGGTATTTCTCACCTTTACCTTACAGCAACTGGTGACATTAAGAAATATAAACGTATGTACTACAAACAGCCATTTAACATTAATGGAAAATCTCCCTTACCTCTGGTTCAGATTTTACTTCTACTTTAGTTTGGACCACTGGCACGACTGTTCTAGCTTTCATTTCAGTTCTCCCATGTGGGCTCCCAACACCTACTACAGATCTTGTAGCAGGTGTCGTGCTGGTAATGGGTTTCACCTGCGCAGCAGGGGCAGCGGTTCGCCGGTTGTTAGTAATCTCAATAGCATGCGAAGGTGCTATTGGTAATTCACGCAAGTTGCTATTCCTTGAAGCAGTTGACTGTAGCTGCTGATTTGGACGCTTGACCATGTTCTGTGTTGGTGTACTCTGACAGAGGCAAAAGATAACATACATATAATATGGACGCCTTGGTAGCCATTTCAGAGTTCAGGGTATGTTGAGATTTCCACTTCAAGCAAGACTAACATTTAGCCTCAAAAATTGGCACTAACTCTTCAGAGGACAATTGCATTTTCAATATAGCTTTTCAGTAAAATACCCACTAACTTTTGTGGAGTAAGTGTTTAAAAGTGCCCTTCTTCTGAAATTTTCTCATTTCTATCATACATCTTAAGTTTTGCTGTTTAAAGAAACCTAAAGACTTCTCTCACATATACACCATTTCTAAAATAAACCCCAAGAATGACTGTCTGATCAGAATAACTTCTCTGAGTTATGTCCAGATTGGCCAAGGTACGATGCCTTGGCTCCCCCACCAACCAAGTGAATGGGCGAGGGGAGGAGGGACAGAAGGAAATGGGGCAAAACTTCTCTGCATTGGAGCAGTGAGAGTAACAAGGGATCCCCCATGGCACTGCTTCATGGTGCACCAGGAAGCCCAGTCAGCAGTGCTATGGAGAGGTCTTCAAGCAGATTCCCCATTGCTGAAGCACTAGGCTCCCCAACCCCAATCACAGCTTTACATTTGACCATACAACCCTCCCCCTATTCCACCCTCCCAAACATCCTTGATCTCTAGCTTCTTAGCATGAGAGGGCACTGTGTCTGTCTGTCTCTTTCTTTCACACCGTGAGCGAGTAGGTGAAGAGGGAAAGACAGTAAGTCAAGGGGGAGACAGAGGTGATGGGGAAGTGGTTATAAATACAGGATATTGAATAAATGAGGAAGAGGAGAGGATGAATGAATGAAGGGGACAGAGTAAGAGGAGAAGGAATAGGAGTGGGAGAGCCTATGCTCAAAGGTTTTAAACTTGAGCTCAGATACACCATCTTTACACACACACAATGAGGGAACACTGATGAATGCCAGTATTTACTGGTACTTACATGTCTTGGATTCATTGGACCCTGCCGCTGTTGACACTGCATTCTATTGTTATTTGACTGTTGCTGTGAAGGCTGCAAATGAGGTCTGAACTGTGGCTGGGTAATGGGAATCAAAGGTTGCGGTGGACCGGCAAGATGATGCTGATGCTGATGTTGATGCTGATGCTGATGAAGCTGCTGGTGCTGCTGCTGCTGTTGCTGTTGGTGGTGGTGCTGCTGCTGCTGGTGGTGGTGTTGTTGTTGCTGATGGTGAGGCTGAGGCGGTAGAGGAGGGTGCAAGGGACCCTTTACATTTTAAAAAGAAATAAAAGACATTCTATGCATTTTTTTCAATCCTAAGGAAAATAAGCTCCTTAAGCAATCAGATTTGTTCTTGTATGGCAACAATATTTTGGCTGTAAGTAAGGAGCTCTAGACATATAGGCTTTCCTGGGGCAACAGTATTTGCAGTAAACGAGGACTGTTGATTGCTGTGCAGGGTAATGACATCACTTGGTCACTGACCAAGTAAGGGTTGTACTTAGATTTTAGCTCAACTTCTTAATGTGAAAAAAATCTCAAATAATGTTATTAATGAGACTACAATAAATAAGTCGAACTGTTCTACTTGCTTCTAAGAATTACTAGAATATAATATTTACTCTTAAGAAGAAATCCACAGTGTATGCATCATGAATCTATAACAACCCTCCTCCCCTCCGCCCCAAAATTCAAGGGCCTTTGCAGAATATTTTTCATGGTCATACAAACCATTTGTCTACTTTAACAAATAGTAGTTTGTTAAGTAGTAAATACAGTAGTTTTTAAAAGAAAAACTAATTTTTAAGAAGCCAAACTGATTTCTCTCTCACTGCTAGTCCCCTAAAACACACAGCTCATTTTTATCAGCAGAGGGCACCCAAGACCCGTGACAAGAGGTGAAATAACCCAGCAATGTCTATTTTGTATACATATACGTCTCTCTGTAAACAGACTTTTTGAACAATACAATACTTTCATATTTCTGTTGGAGTAAATTAATTTAAGGAACTGTTGGTGAACAAAATATGTCATTAAGAACTTTTCTAATCTCATTAGGTGTAAGCAGTTGAGCAGAAATCACAGCAATTTTAATAATTTCACTTTTGAAATATCCGTTGGTGTACGTTTCGTAACTGAGTTGTTGATATGGTGATGAAAATCAGCTTCTCTGTCTAACACTAACACAATAATAGGAACTACACTTAAATCTACTTCACATTTGTAATATCAAACAAGAGTTAGCCATTTTGGTTAGATTGCTACTGTGAGGAGAAAGTAAAGATCGCAATATAGCTTTCTAAATGCAAAAGTTCTAAATAGTGCTTATAAGCCCCCTTTTACCATTGATTAATACCTGCATATTGGGCTGTGTATGTGTTGCTAGAAATGGCTGTCCTGGGTTTTGTAAGAATTGTTGTCTGGGTTGCATGAAAGGCCGTGGATTTGCTGAACCTGGTTGGCTGAAGTGAAGAATTCCAGCAGGATTCTGAGGCTGGATGTTTGGCCTTACTGGTCTGTCTCTGGGAAATACTGGTTGCTGCCCTTGCTGATTATATCCTGGTCCAGGTTGATTGAAAGGCAGAGGATTTTGGGTAGGGACAGGATGGGTACTGTTAAGGAGTGGTGGAGGGGGTGGAGGTGGGGGACTCCGTTGCTCGAACAAATGATGACTTGGGAATCTTGGATCTGTTGAAATCAAAACATTTAATTAAGTGACAACCTCCTCATGAATACAAATGTGTTTTAAATACAGTCCTGGCATATTTTCAGCTTCAGGAGAGTAACTTGATAATTTGATTGAGGAATAACTACAAAATAGTTTAGTCGGAAGAGCAGCTCTGCAAGATTATATGAGAGATACTCCTCTTGCTTGTGCCAAGAACCGCCTTAGCATGGAAGATTCAGACCCTTGGGAGAAAGAGGACAATTTGATAACTAGCTGGCATTAATAGTTATTTTTATTATTTCTACTGCAAAAGCACCTAACCCCTCCAAGCAGGAAGTAGGACTAGAGAAATGCAAGCACTGACAATCTGAACAAAACTAACACCCTTTCAATCCACGCAAAGAACTAGTCAAGCCACTTTATGCAATGTTTATATTTTACTTAACACCATGTTTGTTGTGTTGTAACTTTAACATTAACTGGAAGATTGGACAGAATTCATAAAAAGTTAAATTTGTAGGGCACCAAATATTCCAGATAGATACAACTGTTAATGGGGGAACGACCACAGATGAAAGAGAAATGGTGTTGATATTTAATATCTGAACTGTAACAAACTGAAAACAATGTTATTTGGTTGCTTTTTGAGAGATGACAAAATACAGGCTCACACTAAATCATAATGGTCCCTTCTGATCTTCAGATCTCAAGTGTGTGGATAGATTAATTCATAGAAGGGGTTACTATGTGAAAAGGAAGAATATTCAAATAGTATATTTGCAGTGAAAAAGGTCACCCTATATACCAATCTAAAATAAAAATTATATACCTCCCAGGAAGAAAGGGTCTCTTTCCTGGGGAGGAGGAGGAGGTGGTGGTGGTGGAGGCATAGGTGGTGGAGGTGGGCCTCTCCACTGGTCCTGTAGAGGGATTCTTGGGGCTTGGGTGAAGTTGGTAGGAACAGGTCCAGGAGGGTGCTGCTGAAAATCTGGAGGGCCCTGTTTAATAAAACAAAAATCAGCAAAACTAAGTACATCTTTGAGAAATTCATCCATAGTCTATTAAAAATACTCTTAAAAAAAATCAGTTGACCTATCAATTATCTCCTGTAAAGTTGGCAGCCCTACTGAGTCATTCTTGCACAATGAATCAGACACTGAAGCTGAGAACAGGATCTTGAAATGATTTCACAGCATTTTAATAGTCATTGTAGCACCACAGGAATGCCATTTCTTTTCAAGCTTATTGAAATCCATGCAATTATTGACCTTCTTTCCCATTAATCCAAAAGTCTGAATGTCTACTTTAGAAAACGTTCCTGACATTTATCTTCTTAAACCATGCTATTCTTTGCCATCTATTTAGTGCAACCTAAGCTACAGAAATGAAGCAGCTTTACTTCAAAAGGGGAAAAAAATCAATTTGTGACATCCAGAAAATTAGAGCAATCATCTTTCAATAAATAACAGGAACTAACATTTCTACCAATTCATATAAAACTTAAATACTTAAGCATCTGAAGCATTTCAAACGGCATAAGAAAAATTTACACAGAATCTGTCTTTCCTTGATTTTTAAAAGAAGTTTTAAATAAGCCTTTAAACACTGGCTTAATGTACTGTTATTTCACAATCAAAAGCATGCAGAATAATTCAGATTTAATTCAGTAATTCATACTACCACTATCATTATTTGCTTTTATATGGAAACATTTGACAATTTTAAAAATTGATACCATCCACTGAAAATGTGAGGCAGTCCCCCATCTATCAATACATTCACTGGGAAACAGATACCATATTCATGATAAGCATGCATGAAAAAGTCAGAAAGGTAATCAATGTCATCTCAGCACATCCTTGTTTTCAAACTAATATGCATTTAGAAATTAGCGATGTGTATTACATGTGCACCTGGTATTCACCAACAATTAGAACCACATTAAGCAAAAACAAGCCCTTCAAAATAAACAGATTCAAGAAGAGACGCTCCCTTTTAAAGTTAAGTAAGAGAACGTTAAGTCTGAAATAACACAACATAGATCTTAAAATGGGACTAGGAAGTTTACCAAACCCCAAATCTAGCATACTTCCAGAGGAAACATGTCCCATGGCCTCCACCCTACCACTCATCCTAGTGTGTGTGCGCGCACGCATGGGAAAAAGTAGGTGTGTCAGAGCTAACCATAATTCAAGAATATCATTTAAGCAAGTTGGGCAATTTTTACTATGGTGGTCATCAATTTTAAGAACAGTTGAGTCTCCATGCCCATAAAACTTCTGGCCTCTCTGCTGAGAGTGCTATAATTGAGGTATTTGAGCAATTAACACCTTTCCACTAAGAGCAGGGCTGCAATCACTCATTTTACATCACTAAACAACCATCAGACATAACTACTTTTGGTCACTCCTACCCTGCACTAGACTGGACTTAGCAACCCTACAGATTAAAGGTTCTATATCCCATTATCAGTCTCCCGAACCATCCAGTCTCCAGTGGCTACTTCATTTAGAGGAGAGGTATTATTTTAAACTCAAGCATGAAAGTCTTTCACGACACATGTAAAATTTATAAGAAGAGCTGGTAGTGGCTTCTCTATTTAGATTGCCTAACATCTTCCATTATCAAATATTCTTGGGACTTTTTCTTGAAACATCTTAATACCTCCATTGTAAGCAGCCAGCCTTTGAAATTCAGTAAGGAAAAAGCCTCAGGCTAGAGAAGTGACTTTTCTTGTCCCAGGAAATTCCATTCAGGTGTAGTTGAATGTTACTATTAAATATTGCCTCTCTCTCACCTGTTGTGCAGGAAACTTCTGGCAGCCTGCCAATATGACAACTGAACATTCTGACGAGCTAGGCCTGAGCTACCACCTAAGCACCATCACCATACACTGTACTGGGAACACCCAGGAGCTGCCAGAGGACCTGTAGTAGAGTGGGGGAGGAGGAGAGCAAGGCTACCCCATCTGACCAAACTCCTTTTCTAGACCTGGCACATGGTACCAGCTTCTCATCTCCTCCTCCTCTGGGGGCTACACATGGGACAGGAGCCCCACACTTCCTGGAAAGGAGATGGGAAAACAGATCCAGGCAGAGCTCCCCCGACCACCTACTTTACCCAGCACATGGTGTCAGGAGCCCACCTCACCTCCACAAAAACACACTTCTGCTACTGCCAGCCAATGTAATTAAGGCCTGTCACTCAAGCGGTAGCAGTGTGTATTGCAGAGCCAAAGATTCAGGGTTCGAACCCTGCTGATAATGCATGATGGGGAGATTATTACAGCTGCACACAAGAGAAATTGTTTTACCTTTTTAAAAACCTAGCAAACTGCATATAAAAACAACTGGTAAAAGAAAGTTATTTAGGTTGCAAAGTCAAGTACTTCAAAAAGTAGAAAATTCCAGATTTACAGTTGTCAATGCAACCTTAATTCTACTCACATGTATGCATGAACTATGCTTATCTTTAATAACATAACATACTATTTATTCCACAGGAACCCAAGCCTCATTCAATGCAGAGGATTCACTATTTTGTCTTCTCATTGTTCAATGTGTAGCCCAAGTCTGAATTTATTGCACACTCTTCAGGCCCTGTTCTGAAGGCAGAATTATTAATTTCCTCATGGAGTTTTCTAGCGTATCAGAGCTTCACAAACAATTTATTTTTGCAATTCCCCTATAAGGTGAGGGGGCATTATGATCCCCATTTTACAGATGGAGAACTGAGGCACAAAAAGACTAAGATGAAAAGCATCCACCTAACTTTTGGTGCCCAATTCTAAACACTGAGGCCCTGATTTTTCAGAGCATTCAGCATCTCATAGCACTTAATATATGTTCAAACTACTGCTCCCATAGACTTCAGTTGCAACTGAGAGCACTCAGCATTTCTGCAAATCAGTCCCCAGGTCTCAACTCAGGTACCAGAAAATGAACAACACAATTAGTACCCCCCTCCCCGCTGCTGCCACCAAAAGTTTAACAGATCTGTCCAGCATCACACAGGAGCTCCGTGGTAGAAGCAGGGATAGCATCCAACTCCCCAACACATCAGTCAACTGCCTTAGTTATGAGACGGTCCTTTTTCTTACTGCAATGCCCCGTCTCATTCACCACATACTTTTTCACTTCTACAATAAATGAGGCAGGCATAGAATCATAGGACTGGAAGGGACCTTAAGAGGTCAATTAGTCCAGTTCCCTGCACTCGTGGCAGGACTATGTATTATCTAGATCATCCCTGATAGGTGTTCGCCTAACCTGCTCTTAAAAATCTCCAACAACAGATTTCACAATCTCCCGAGGCAATTTATTCCAGTGCTTAGCCACCCTGACAGAAAGTTTTTCCAGATGTCCAACCTAAGTCTCCCTTGCTGCAATTTAAGCCCATTACTTCTTGTCCTATTCTCAGAGGTTAAAGAGAACAATTTTTCTCCCTCCTCTTGGTAACAACCTTTTATGTACTTGAAAATTCGTATGTCCCCTCTGTCTTCTCATATCCAGACTAAACAAACCCAGTTTTTTAAATCTTCCCCCACAGGTCATCTTTTCTGGACCTTTAATCATTTTTGTTACTCTTTTCTGGACTTTCTCCAATTTGTCCACATCTCTCCTGAAATGTGGTACCCAGAAATGGACACAATACTCCAGTTGCGGCATAATCAGCGCACAGTATGAGTGAAAGAATTACTTCTCTTGTCTTGCTTATAACACTCCTGCTAATACATATGAGAATGTTTGCTTGTTTTGCAACTGTGTTACACTGTTGACTCATATTTAGCTTGTGATCCACTATGACCCCCAGATCCCTTTCTGCAGTACTCCTTCCTAGACAGTCTTTCCCAATTTGTATGTTTGCAATTGATTGTTCCTTCCTAAGTGGAGTACTTTGCATTTGTCCTTATTGAATTTCATCCTATGTACTTCAGACCATTTCTCCAGTTTGTCCAGATCATTTTGAATTTTAATCCTATCCTCCAAAGAACTTGCAACCCTTCCCTGCTTTGTAGCATCCACAAACTTTATACGTGTACTCTCTATAACATTATCTAAATCACTGATGTAGAATATACATCAGTAAAGTAACACTTGATACTGTCTATTCAGCTATTAAGATGCATTATTTAAGCATTAGTCCTTGCTAATCCATCCCAGCTGACAGCTGGAAATATCTAACTGCAGTCTAGTCCAGTCCAGTCAAGCCATGAGGCAACAAGGAGGCAATGGATGTGGTTTAATTAGGCTGCAAGATCATTCACTTAAAATATTTGGGAGTACCTAGCAATACATTGCACAGTGAAGGGGTTATCATCATTTCCTCATAATCCCCAACATGGCCCCTGCCATCCCATTGCCAAGAACTGTCACCCTCCCCTCCTAAAAAGGCTAAGGGGGCTATAAAACAAAGCAGTTTGGCTTCCCACTGTATCACATGTAGGAGCCCCAAACCCTCCTTCCTCAGCTCCCATAAGGGATGCTTTCCCTTCAAATCCTTTTCCAAACCAGTTGATCCAATAACCATGTCCCTTCCATACCTGCACTGGACATCTGCCACAAGTTTTGCATACTAAGTTGCAACATTATAACTTTACTCCCCTGCCCTACCCCACCGGGTCCCACACCCATTGTGGGAAAGATGAAAAAAATCCACCCCTCGGCTAATCCAGTGGTAAGGGAAAAACTCCTTCCTAGTCCCCAAGGGAAAAAAGGCAACTAGCATAATGCTCACAGCAGATCATGAAGGATCTTTCAGTTATCATGGCTGGAAGGGTAGATGCTGCCAGCTCAGTCCAGGTAGAAGAAGGTTCCTCTGGGACTGCACAGGGTATCAACACCCCTCTTCTTCCTGAGCAGCTGCAAGGGCAATGCTCACTCCTCCCAGATACATAGTCTAGCCGCTTCCCACTCCTACAGGGGGTAAACATTCCCCTTCCTCCCCCTCTACCACCAGTTGTACAGGGAGCCCTTAAAGGGAAAGCCACCCCTTTTCATTTGGTCAGCTGGACAAAGATCCACTACAAACAGCTGCGGTGAGTACATTTTGCCACTTAACCAGTAAAAACCTTTAAAATGTGTATTTTGAGTAGCCAGTGAAAAACTACATGAACTACCACTTACTGTTAGGCTGATAATATGAAGGACAAGTCATGCAAAGTCAATTAGAAATAGATTTGTTTTCCATAGAAAAGAAATGTGAAGGATGAACATTTTTCAAGGATAGTAACATTTGTTCCTGTAAGGACAAACTATGGGCATGATTCTGTTCTACCAAATGTCAATAGAAACAGGATTGGGCCCCTATGATTTTTAAGCAGGGTTTGATTTGACTTTTACTAAAAATTGGAGGAAGAATTTACTACTGTGCCTAAATTACATAGTAATCGTGAGCAGGTCCGCCCAGAGGATTCAGGGGGCCTGGGGCAAAGCAGGGGAGCTGTGGCACTTGTATTCACCCCGTGGCAGTCCAGGTCTTGGGCGGCATTTTGGTGGTGAGGGGCCCTTCAGTCACTCTGCGTCTTCAGCAGTGCTGAAGGGCCCCCTGCCGCTGAAAACCTGGACTGCCGGTGGGCCACGGCTAGCGGGCCCGGGGCAAATTGCCCCACTTGCCCCCTCCCCCGCCTCTGGGCAGCCCTGATCGTGTGTAATTGTATAGATTCCACAGTTTCAATACAATTCTATTAAATATTAATTTGTACTGTGAACAGGATATGTGCTGTACAACTTGCCAAGTTTTTAATTTAAAAAATTTTATCCAGTGCTCTCATTTATTTTCTGACTTCCATTAACTTAAATTCTCAGAGAATGTGCATACATGTAGGTTGAATTTTTTTCCGTTTTTTGTTTGTTTTTGCACTGCGTTTGAGGTACTGATGAGTTGAGTCAAATCAGTTGAGAAACGGATTTATTTGCCTGTGAGATCGTTAAATTTCTCATTCATATAAAACATTGTAAACTCTGAAGCACCAAAATCACAATGGCACCTTTAAATGAAACTTCATTGCAGTTGCTTTAATGGAGAAATAAGGTACAGTAATATTAGACTTACTATTTTACTGATAGATGCACATTACATACATTTCTGAAAGATAAAGGTCAAGCCTGCATTTAAATATATCTAGAAAAAATGCAGTTTTGTCTGTAAATCTAAGATTAGAATGCCAGCGCTGAATTATTACTTTAATGACTCATCACAATACTAACCTCTAAAGTCAGCAACTCTCTAATACCACCAACTGCCATTGATATTTGGCAAACAAAAATAAAAGCAGAACATGCAGTTATTTAACTTTAAAAATTAACAGAGCAGGTGCAGCAGCCAGTTTTCATAATGGCATATTTTTGGTAAAATAAGCATACAGTAACACAGATGCATAATAAATCTTGATATGCACAGTAGTTACTTCCATTTTTCATGGTTTTATATCTGCCTAGTTTCAAATTACAGCAAAATAGTGAGCATACATGTCAACTAAGATGTCTTTTTGCAAAAAACAAAATTTATTTTAACCCATTACTTTGCTTGAGTAATCAGTATGTTGATTCCGTAGAAGCACTTCAATTAATCTTACAACCTTGAATAATTAAAAAAAAAGGTAACTGGTTCTCAGTTCTAAATGAAAGAGGCTCAGACAAGCTAGTGTTGTCAGGCAAGGTAATAGTGGTCAAATTCCTTAATCTCAAGGCTGAGGTTTGTCCTTAAATTGGGGAAAGAAAAGGAGGAAGTGCCTCACTGTCACCCTCCAGCGACACACCTGGGCTGGACTGCAGCAGCAGAAACAAATGGCTACACAAAACTAACTTCCTGACTTCCATCCCAGAAAGAAGGTAGCTGCAATTCAGGACCTACAGTGCAATGTGGGAAGAAAGATGGGTAGATGGTACTTGGAGGAGTCCTTTCCATCAACAACACGGAATACTAGTTTCCGTCATTGATTTCGTAATGTAATAAGAATGTACAACATTGAATGTTTATGATGCATGTCATGTCTTAACAGGCACAAGCAGTTTTGGCAATGATTTGCCATGGGATTGGTCATTTTTTACTACAACCACATTGTATCCATCTGTACTATCTATTTCAATGAAACTTTACACAAGACAAATATTCCACTAGATGGAAGATGATAAACTAACCTAGAAAGTAAAGCTTCCTGAACTATTCCAAAATCCAGGACTAACACCAACTAGTCACCAGCACCACTCACTTGAAGTGGGGGAAAAAAGGTAGCAGGGTGAAAAAATCTCAGAGAGGCTTCTCTATTTCTGCAGTGGTTTGATTTAAATGCTACATCATTTTTAAGCTCTGCTGGCTTTAGGGTTTGATAGTACAAAAGCCAGGAAAACCATTTTCTAGTTA
Organism: Mauremys mutica; assembly: GCF_020497125.1. Taxonomy (NCBI): domain Eukaryota; kingdom Metazoa; phylum Chordata; order Testudines; family Geoemydidae; genus Mauremys; species Mauremys mutica. The sequence goes on from NC_059073.1 coordinate 277,379,029, forward strand.
TGGTACTTCTTGTACTCTGACAATAGGAAGGTAAGTAGAACTTCAACGAGAAGGGACTGGAGGCTCCAAACTTCTTACTACCCATAAGCAGACAAACCCTATCATTTGGGATTTGAAATCTGCAACTCTACAGGACAGAGCCACAGCAAATGCAGGCGCATTAGAAGAGAGCAGGACTGACTCAATTATGAATGTGCAGTGGGACTGAATTCTTATTGCTCATTCTCTCTAACAGAGAAAAAATGTTGGTATTGGCTGTTTTTTCCCTAAAATGTTATGTAGTTAGATTTAGAGAACTGATTCGCTTGGTTTTTTTGGAGACTCCAAGGTCGGAACTGAAGAAAGGGTGAAACTACGCTAGTGAAAAGCTATTTACCATTCAGTTTGTGGCTATCACTGTTTATACTGGGCTAAACATTGCTCAGTTACCTGGGTGTGAACTTCACTGAAGTTCATGTGTTGTACTAACATAATTTAGGATAGAATTTGGCCCTTTGAGATAAGGTTGATTACATAATAATAAATTACCCCACTACATCATGGAAGGCAAAGGTCAAAGAAGGCAAACCACAGAGTACACAACTGATTATTAATTTATAAAGAACTGTAAATTACATAGTGCTTTGCAGAAATACAAAGAGGGTATATCTGCCTCAAAGCTCTTACAATGTAAATTTACACATTAATATTTTAAAAAGGATTAATTTCTTTTACTTATTAACAGAGAAGTTTATAATCCCAACAGAGTACTCCAAAATGAATGTTTTGCTGTATTTAAGCCTACTTACAAAGATAGTACTGTGGTGAACGGAGCAATTTGTGTCCTATTGCTATCTTTACTGCTCAAAATATTCCATTTATAAACAGAAAGATGACAGACAAATGTGGTCAAAAGTGCAGCTTGTGTGACAAAGGATCGCTGTAGGCAAGCCCAGTACTACCACGTAAGGTCTGCATTTAAGAGTGTATTTTTCCCTGAAGGTCGGTATGGATTAGGAAAAATGCAACTTCTAGGCAAAGTTCCATCCCTTTGCATTAGCAGCTTTACAGGTCACATAAGAGATTGGTCTGAAGTCACCAACAGATGGTCTGGATATATGTCCTCTATATGTAATGTATGGATCCCTTATGACCAGTTCAACATTGTACCAGCAATGTTTCTGCTAATGTGCTAGACTAGCACCCCAACTAACAGTAATGAGAACATATCAAGAGAACTGAGAGGGTAATTAATTTCCTTTTTGAAGGCATGATGTTAGAGACTCATTCCCACTGCTCAGGTCTTATCATGAGCTTTCCAAAGGGAGTTGCAGGTCTGGAGGGGAACAGACAATGGTTGTCACATTTCCTTATTTGGGTGTCCCCGCTGTACAATCTCTCAGAAAATGGAAACATGACGACTTCCAGACTCCATGTTGGGAATGCAGACCGTTAATTTAAAAAAATCTTTACAAATTTTAAACTGAATTAACTTGTTCTGGAAATCTTTGAAAAACAATAAATGTTGAACTCTCGCATGCCATTTATCCCAGAGCACTGGAAAGTGCAGTTCTACTCTGAAAAGTTAGGAAAGTGGCAGAAGATAGATACCTAAAAAATAACATGTAAAATTTGCCCCGCTTCCATGATGACAGGCAAATTCCTGAAATAAACTATGTTTAAAATGAACTTTGTATTTAACTGTTCATGGCTGAATTTTAGAAATCTCAGAAATATCGTACGTTAAGTTTACCTGACACCCTCCTCCCCCACAAAAAGAAGTGCCCATCCACTCCTCCATCACTCTTCCCCTCATCCTACAAATTATGGCTCCACAGACAAATATTTCTTTCTATAGTCTTACATGCTATGCTGGTTATGCAATTTCCCATTTTACTGACTTCTATTATTCAATATATCTAAGGCACAACTTGCATGCTATCAATCACTTTTGCAAAAATTGCAATGCTAAGTTGTGTCTACAATTCATTAGAGTTGTGAATAGCTCATTGAACATGACTTTCACACACTCAGGCAATCCTCCTTCTGAAAGAATATGAGATAAGGTTACTTTAATCCTTTCAAAGAATTGCACTATTTTGCTTTCCTTTTTATCCCCTTAAATATCCTTCCTAGTTAAGAAATTAACATTCTCTCATACAATTCTTACACAAATTGTACTTTTACTTTTCTGCATCTCTTGTTAATTACATGATGTTATCTGGAATAATCTATTCAAGAAGCACCAATAACTTTGGTTACCAATAAAAGAGAAAACTTAGCATAAATTGCTTAGTACAAAGTTAATCTTATAAAGCAAGGAATAAAGAGGATCTAACAGCTATTATATGACTTATCTGCTTCCCAAAAAGGGTCACTCTATACTTTTTTCAAGAGACTAATTAAATACCTTAACAATGTCATTGAAACTTCATGAATCTTTCAATAAATTATACCCTGGCTCTACAACATGTTTTCATTTATTAATCTCACTTAAAATGCAAAGAGCTACGAGAACCCCATTGACAGTTAAGCAGGGCCACTCAGTTAATTCTTATTATATGGTTTAATGCAAAGAATAATGACCGCTATAACCTACGACACAATTAAAACTATAGCCATCTGTCACAAGATGTTAATCCTCTTATTTCAGCAGTCATCAGACTTTTCAAAAAGCTTTCCTAAAATGCCTACCTTTTAGGAGAAAGCACTTATTGTTGTGGATAACTAGGCACATTTTATATACCCTGAGTGCATTATAAAAGATTTTAACGTAGAATTTATACACACCACTGTATGCTTTTAAGAGGTACACTTCTAATCAATTTCACTTGGCTCTCATTTACTAGGCATAATGTTTTTAGGATGAGGAATGATTCACTGAAATTGAAAAATAATATACACATTCTAATACTATTTTAAACACCTAAATTTGGGACCTAATCTGCCCAATAGCTTCCATTTAATGCTTATTACAGTGATGCATTTGCATTGAGGAAAAAATAACCCGCTGAGTGGCATAATTATTTTCTCTAATTAAATTAATACTTAAACTATGCCTTTTATTTAAGCCTTTATATGCCTTTACAAAGAGCAGGACGATAATAATAGTTTATAGTAATAAACAGATTCACGTGATATTGAAGGTGTACCTACTTTCAATAGAATCAGATCACTCAGGAGTCAGTTAAAAATATCATAACACAATAGTTAGCTCTATTCAAACTGTTTCAGGAAATGGAAAACTGGTTCAAACAGAAGGGCTGTGTGAGCTGTAGGACTATAGGCAGATCCAGGATGGGAAAATAGGTTGGGAATGTCTGTCCAAATTAAGTCAAAACTAAAGGAATCTTGAATAATATTAGGTGATCCACTAGATGTGGAATATACGTTTGACACTTTATAATGCTAAGACATGAGAAATCACATTGGGAGGTATAGGCCCAAGTCTGAGCCATCCTGTTGGAAAATCCAGAAGAGCTATAACACCTGGTTTCTTTATCTTTACACCAGTAAAAATTCCATCCATGCTCTTATATAGGCTGAGAGGGTGGAAGACCTGTGCAAGGCAAGGAGAGTTACGGAGGAATTTCATGTTAGGATATTTAGGTAAATAAGGCATGAAATACTGCTCACTCTTGTCCCAAACTCCTGCTTTAAAGCCATGATGGTAACAATGATTCTTGAAAGTTGAGCTCTCACTGCTCTGTATGCATGGCTGGAAAAAGAGTATTTACAGTGAGCAGGGAAAAAGCATAGCAAAGTGATGAAACATCATGGACAAACCTAAACAGCCTCGGTTATCTGCAGGAAGGGAGGTGCAACTCTAAATGTCTCAGATGAGATTAGAAACCCTAATGTGACAAAATGTTTTTTTAAAAGTATAGCTGTTTAGTTTTAAAATTAGCGCGTCTTCTGCAGCTTCAACTTCAATTTCATCTTTGGTTTACAAGTCTCTCCTCTAGGGTCTTGCATAAGAAAGTTAAAGATGGCCATTACCACTAACACTGAAATGTTTAATTGAAGATTCAATATAATGTAGGAATAGCACACAGAACAGAATCTGGAGGACTGGTACAAAATAGCAGTTAAGTTTAGGGTGGCAGACCAGAAAATTTCCCATTAGCAATAAAGAACCCAACAACCACTTTGCTTAAAGACAATAAAGATCTTTTTGAAGATTGATGTGCTGGGAAATTTACAATGTATTAGAAATCTCAGACTGATCAGTGTCCCCAAACATGTGAATAAGAAAAGCACATTTAGAAATTCCTCAATTTCAGGACTATTGAGATTAAGCTTCATTAAGAGCTTTTCTTCTTCCTTAGATTAGAAGCTATTAATTGGGAAGACTATTAACTATGTTTATGAACCTGGTGCGTCTTGGTGATCCCGCAAGTCACCAGTGAGAATTCTGAAAAAGACTAGAACTAAATCAGATCATGAATACAAGAAATTCAGGATTTTTACATTTTATTCCCTCCTGGGTGGTGCAAAGGGATATTTTTGTAACTAATATAAAAGCAATTTGAGAACCTCAAAGCAAAACAAACATTGGAGTGATCATGTCTTTTTAAAATGAAAACAAATGTTTTATTTCCACCAAATAACAAAACCCAAACTAAAAGCAGCTTTACAAACTACTAATATTTCTAATGCAGCTGACTTAGACTAGGAGATACGCAAGTAAACAACATTTAAGACTTTGCTATACAGTTGTTAAATTACATAATTCCTGGTTTATATTTCTGCAGAGAAACTAGATTTTGAAAGTAATTTACATAGCCCTGACCATATCAATACTTACATCTGATACTCGAGGGAATTCTGCGCCCCCAAAAATTAAAAATTCTGTACAAAATATTTTTAAAATTCTGCAGAATTCTGCAAATTTTTATTTGTCAATAAATAAATGTGCCTCCAGCATGGCAGTGGGGAGCACAGCTGGCTGCACTGAAGTGGGAGATCACCCTGAAGCTCCCACCTCCCTCGGTACAGGGACTTGGCAGTGAGGCTGCACCTGATCCTGACACAGTGCAAGGGCTGGGCCTACCCCAGAAACACCCTTGGGCCCTGTTCCTCTGTGCCAGGCACACCAGGTATCCACCCCCTTCCCTCATTTCCCTCACCTCCCCTTACCCAGCCCCACTGCCAGCACTCACTGCTGCACAGAAAACAGGAAGGCTCCCAGCACAGGGATGGAGAGCTCAACTGGCACTAGGACCCAGGAGGCGGCATTCAGCTGCAGAGTAAGCAGAGCAAAGATCCAGCCTCCTTCAATTGGAAAGCTCTGTGCTTGCAGAAAGGGGGGAGGGAGGGTAAGTGACATGTAACACTCCCCAAAAAACTGCACCCATGGAAGTGCGGGCGGGGGGGGGGGAGGGGGAGGAGGGCGTTTTCTCCAGGCATGCAGAATCCCCCCTGGAGTAATCTGAGTAATTTTATATGTGAGAGCTCTCCCATTGAACTCACTGGTACTATTTGTGTACATAATGTTATGCACACGTATTTCCAGGTTTGGGACACATCTGCTTTTCTGCACTCAGACTCTATTAATCCAGTGCATTATCTCTCAGATGCAGATCCAGTTTGTTGTAGGACAGATAAATTCATTCATACAACTGTTTCCTGTATACAACGGTGTGAAACATGTTCATTGGATTCCTTATGGGGGGAGGAGGGGGTCTTGACTTTTGTCATCAGAGTCTCCTTATTGGCCTCTAATTGCTATATAGTTATGTTTAATAATTTGTGCTGGTTTCCCCTCTAGAGAATTTTATCTTTCTTACAAGAAGACTTAGGGGAGAAAAGTTAAATTTGCATTCATTCAAATTATTTTAGCAGCAACTTTTAAGTAGTTGGGTAATAAAAAATGAAACTATTGAAAAATCTAAGATTTCATTAATGCAGGAAAAAAACTTTAAAAAAATATTCTATGTATCTTTAATTCCACAACTCAGGATGCTCACAAGTCTGAAATAGCAGTTAGCAAACAAACCAAATATGGCAAGTACCATGAAATATAAATGTGAATTCTCTGTTTGTTTGATTTTAACATCTATGGAGCATGTGCACCGTGGAGATAGTATGACAAGTTAAAGGGTTACTGCATTTTAGAAACCATGTATTCCTCTCTTATTTAATAGCTGTTACCATCATGTTTAGCTGCTGCTGCTCCTCTTGCAGATGGGAATTCACTGATATGATTAAATTTGATGGTATGATAATGTATGGTAATCGTGATTAATCAGAAGCCTACTAGCAAATGGAGGATGTTGGGTATTATGTCACCTGCATTTTAAACTGCATTCCCTCTATGCCAGCCTGACAATATTTGACAGCTGGAGGGATCTCATGCTGCATCTGCTTGCTACTACTTATAGATCTGATAAGAGAAAATGCCCATCATTCCTTCACTATCTTAAGTGCTGTAATTACAGGGCTTTGCAGACAAGTTGTGAAAACAGTAAATGTTCAAAACGAAAGCTTTTTGCTAGATGTTGAACAAAGCTCAGTCTCACATCTGCAAGGGCTATAATCTGAAAGAAATGTAATTTGATGCAGCAGTCTCGTTCAAACATGATTTGCATGAAATGCCATATAAAGCACTATCCAAGAAATGTCAATCAACACCACCTGATACCATGTATGCTGTTAAATGGAAACAAAATGCTTTTTACCCTACCTGTGATTTGCTGTTGCTACACAGTAATCCATTGAAGATTTCATTTACTGTTACTGTTATTATAGTAAAGCCATAACTAAAGGAGAATAATTTTGAGGAAGTAGTTCAGTAGACTTATTTTCACAAGTGTTCCTTCATTTCCATTAGTAATTTACCTCCTAAACAAATACTTTTACAAAATATGTAATAGTTAATCACCACCCATCACTGAATATCATTCAGAAATGACAGACTGCTCTGGAAATTGAAAGACATGAATTAAGAGTAACACACTTGTTATTGTGAGCCAAAACTTTAGATACTAGGTTTTTAAACCCCCGATTGCCTTAATTTTATACCACCTCATTATTAAATCTGAAATAATTTTGAAAATGACATGTAATTCAATTTGCTTTTTGCAACTTCCAGTACAATGAAAACAATTTCATTTTGCCTCATTCCCCTAAAAAGTTGCAGTGTTTAGGATCCACTAAAGCAAAGATATTTTTACATAACAAAAAATGCTTTAGTATAATATCGCAAAATCAGTTCTGTTACTAAATTTGCTAAAGCTTCAGTTTCCGTTTTGGACCACAAGTTCAGCCTGTACTCCACTTTCTAATGCTACTTACAATTTTTAACATTAGTGGTAACATTTATTGTTTGTATCATAGTAGTGTTTACACCTGAGGCATTGCCCTAGCAATCCTAGACAGTGTTTGCCTCAGACCTCAAAATGTAAGACAAGTGGCAAATGTACGGTAGAAGAGAGAGATAAAACATTAATAGTTTAAAAATGCGTCACTACCTTAAGTTACTGAAATGTGTGAAAAGTAATTTAAACAGCTATTTTAAGGACTTCCACAAATAACACATAAAATATACGTCGGAATATAATTGTAAGATACTGCTTTAAGAAACTTGAGACTTTTTTTAGCAAGAAGTTTACAACGAAGGGTTCAATGCCAGAACCAAAACTAATCTGAAATGTAGCCTTACATACTGAAATTTTTAAAAAGAGCTGATGTAATGGAGATATATGGAAGCATACTGCAATCAGAAAACAGAAAGAATATTTAATAATGATGGTGATTTTTGTAAGGATATTTAAATAGAAAGAGATACAAATGGATAAGATACCAGAAAGGGGAAATGACTATGAAATGTGGAAAGTTGTTCATGAATGCATGAGGGCTTTTTCTTTTATTAAAAATCGTATTTTTATACTGAATAAAACAGAGAATTTATAAGAATGATTTAATTTAGTGGATTTGAATTCTGCTCTGTACACAAGTGTTTTATCAAAGAATAAAGTTTCTGGATCTCAAAATAAAAGGACTGGGGGTGCATCCATGGACCACTAAAGGTATATCTAAACGGGATCAAAAAAGCAAAGATTCACCAAAGAGGTGGTGTAAAGAGATGCCTCAGTTACTACTACTCTTACCCACAATCCTTTCCTCTCCATTCTAGAGGACCCTCTCCACCAAGTGTCTAAGGCCCAAACTCTGCCTCCTTACTTTAACTCCATGGGAACAAAAGGCCAAATATGAAGAAATTAATGCAGGTCTGCCTGTGGAGAGAGGACACGACTCCAAGATCCAACTAAGGAGATCCCCACACACCTTGTGCTTCAGAGTTAAATAAGTTTGACCAGTACAATGAAAGAGAAGAGATCAGTCAGTGCATCTGTAACTATAGGTACCACTGGCTATTGTCCCCTATTCTCAGATGGAGCATACCAGCTGCCATTAGCAGCTTGATGGGACCAAGCAAGCAGTGTGATCGGGAAACAGTCTGCTCCATAGGCTGTTACTTCAGCACAAAGCTAAAGTTCTTGCTAGACAACAAATACTTTTTAGCCAATTGTGTCAAACACATTTGCTTAAATTCAGAACACATATTTAATACTGTATTTATATAGTGTTATCATGACTCACTTGCTGCACAACCGTGATCAAGGCAGTCACTTAAACACGAAATTTTTCAAATTCATTCCCTACTGTTAAGCTAATAAATTCATATTACAAATTAAAACTACAATTAATGGGTCTGATCTTCAAAAGTGCTGAGCAGCTAGCACCTACTATTGACTTTGCAACTTGAAGTCAATGGGTGGGATTTTCAAAAGCATCTAAGTTAGGCACCTAACTCACTTAGGGTAGACTTTTCCAAAATACTTATGGGTTCTCCTGGTTGCACTACACTTTTCAAAATCAGGCCTCTTATTTAGGGGCCTAACTAAGGGCTTATCTACATTACCCGCAGGATCAACGGGCAGCAATCGATCCAGCGGGGATCGATTTATCACGTCTGGTCTAGACACAATAAATCGACTGCCGAGCACTCTCCTGTCAACTCCGGTACTCAACAAGAGTGAGAGACGCAGACAGAGTCGACAGGGGAGCATCAGCTGTCGACTCACTGCAGTGAAGACATGGCGGTGAGTAGATCTAAAAGTACATCGACTTCAGCTATGTTATTCACGTAGCTGAAGTTGCATAACTTAGATCAATCCTCTCCAGTGTAGACCCGGCCTAACCAACTATTTTGGAAAATCTTGGCTTCTTTGTGCCTGTTTTCCCAGCTGCAAAATTGAACTTCCCTAAAAATTTCCATTCTTCCAATGGGAAGGTCTGCATCCTGTTTGCAGCTTGCTCAGAGATAGAACCAAGCTTGCCAGTAAGGACAGGATGGGTGTGTCCTCACATGTGTACATGCTATCCACTCTGTTCCGCCTCCAGCAGTTAAAAAGGCAGGCTCTGCTGCATCTTCTTCTCAGAGCAATTGTTTTATTAATTATTAAATATCTCCTTCTGATTTGGCTGTTTGGGCTTTCTAATTTGGCAGTGAGAAAGATAGAGTTCTGCCAAGAGATCTTATCTCTCCCATTTTATGCCAAAATGGGAATAAGAACACGTACCCAACTTTTGTAGAGCACTTTAAAATCGACAGCTGAAAAATGCCATGTAAGTGCCAAGCATTGATGTCATACAACACATGGGAAACAGTGTCCTTGTATCAATGGTATCAGGACCTACAAAAACACAATTTAAGCATAGTATCTCAACTGGCCATATGAGGGCCCAATCTCAGAATATTTTCTCCTTTTTAGTATACAATGTTTAATGGATTAACCTTCAGGCTTGAAGGACTGAGTGCACTTTACGGAGAGTTTTGAAAGAAGACAGGATGGTGATTTGGCATACAAGAGGGAAATTATGGTGACAGGATTTTTGGTTGAAGTTATTAATTAGTACCCCTTTTTACTTTTAAACTCATTTATTACCACCACAAGGAATAGTCCAAATCCAGTCAAAAATGTATTTGGGGATGACTGTTCTATCCTGGGTGGAGTTGTGGAATAAAGGCTATAGTGATGGACTGTCTGACTAGGCTTTCACCCCTCCCCTGCCCTTGTTTATCTGCTTATACTTCTTGGCCAAATAGCATTTAAAGACTTTGCTAGCATGGGTCTCAGCTCTGTAAAAACAGAGCCTAGTAGCTTTCTAAAGAACCATATTTAAACATGTTTTCCTGTCAGAAATGTGGTACTTTTGCACATTAGTGCTATAAGATAGTTTTTCTATGCACTACAGTTTATAACTCCATTTGTAAAATGTCTTCTTGTTAAGTTGGGTCCTAGTGGCCAGGTCATGGGAAAATTTGAACCTTTAATAGCAAAAATAATGTTCAAGAATGGTTCTCGGGAGAGATGCTGACAGTTTTCTCAAATGCACAAGGTCCAAGTCATCACCTATGAAGACCTTGGGGCCAGCCTCCTCAGCTGGAGTAAGTTGGCGGAGCTCCACTGAAGTCAATATTTCAATCAAGTTATGCCAACTTATAGCCACTGAGGACGATCTTAAGCCACGCAGGTTGGACTGGTGGCAACCTAGGGATAATAAAACCATTGATTTATGAAAGATGTTCCCCTTTTACTTTCAACTTTTCCTCCCTTTCTTTTGCCTCACCCCCACAGTGTGACCCATTTGCTTGTTACATTTTGTTATTGTCTTAAATTATGAGTTCTCTGGGGCAAGCACAGTCATTGTCTCATTCATTTAGTACAATAGCATCCTGAACCTTGATTGGCATATCTGCACTACCATAATATAAAATATGGCCAAGAAACAGTAATAAAAATACAGAAGGCCTAGTTAATTGCTCCATGGGTAAAGCCTTCAATCAGTTTTGCCAAAAATGGCAGAGTCATCTGAGCAGATCTTTGGCTGGGCTATCTATATAATAAAATCCCAGATTATCACTAGAATGTTGGCTGAGTCAGTGTGAAGTGATGGAAAAAGGTACAAAACAAGCATGAGACTGAGAGCTTTTTGTATAGAATATCACTAGGTTCAATCATCACTGGGATTTGCCGTCTGTTACCATCCAATTTTTAAGTTCTCAGACATTTTGACTTTACTAATTATATCCATGCAGTGTACAGCTAACGTAGTGCATTTATCAATGCCGTGCCAAGAGTCCTAGACCACTTATATCAGAGATGACGACAAATTACCACCTTTATTCTACAGCAATTTCACTGGCTATATGAGGAGACGGTGGATTATTTGGCCCAGTTGCCACACCTCTGCGAGAGAATGGGCTTTTAGATACTAGTTATTTGTTAAATGACAACTGTGTGATTGGCACTTTGAGACAAAAGCTAAAGTCAATTTGCTTAAAGCCCAAGATACATAGATAACATAAGACCTAGTGGAAGGCTCAGTGGAATGTGTTAGCTTAATGTGCTGGGTTTTTTAATAGACTATTTAAAAATAACTGGAAGAATTAAATAGTGTCAACTGCACGCTGATTAAAATCTCTGCATAAATTTTATTGCCACAAACTAATACACTACAAAAAATCTGGAATACAATGGAAACCTACGGAGTCTTCTGCAATTTTTAGAGAATGACAGGCACTCTTCAGAACTGACCATTTTAATATTTACCCTGTGTACAAGTGTGCCATAGCCTTCGGCTGACAGCCCCGTCTCAGAACCAATATCTACTCAGTTTCCAATGAGTTTAATATGGTTATTGATAAAGACCTGTTTGCACACTAAACAAAGTAGTCACTGTTTACTGAAAGGAAAAATGCTAGACAACGAGGTATTTGATATATTCCTTGAGTATTCCAAGATTTTACTCTGATTCTGTAATACCCCATATGTTAGAAAATAACCGGAAGAAATGTGTAGAAGCCCAAAAAAGTAATTCCATGTCTTCTCCCCACTTACTCTCAAGGGACAAAGCTTTAAATAAATAAGTAGGGATGAAAATGTTAAAAAGTTTTACTTATTACTATTGGCAACTGAATATGAAAATGCAGCATCAAAACCTGTATTTAGTGGCAATTGATTTGTTTAACAATTGTCTCATTTCCAATCACTGCTCAACTTCAATCATTGTAAGCACTGCATTATGCTTTCTACCAGTTTCTTATAACATGATGCTCAATGTGCCAAACACAGCCCTGGTACAACTTTGTTGAAGTCAATACAATTGTGTCCTCTTACAGAAGGGATGAATTAACACTAAAGGTTTTAAAAATGAACGATTACCTTTTCTCATATACTAAAAAAAATTCAACTACAGTCCCAAACAATTTTTAGAAACACGTGAGCAGCTTGAAAATGAAAACAAAAAAAATCTGATTTGCTTTGTGGACTACACATGTCCTTTGTTTAGGTGGTCCTATAAAGAAGCAGTAAAATCAAGTTCAAAGACTTCTTTCTCTCAGTCATAAAGACTTACAGGAATTCTAACAACATTTTATTCAACCTTACAGGTTTTTTTAAACTGTATTTGCAAAGTTTTCTAACTGCTGGTCTACCTGTTAAAATATACCTCAACTAAGAATAGAATAGAAATCTTTGCAGATTTTAACATGCATCAGAGCAAAAAAAATTGCTCTATAACAAAAGCATTTCTTCCACACAGAGATATTTTAAAAATGTTATACCTCTGATAATTATGCAAATTTCACACCATATTTTATTTTCATGGAAAACAGGCTGAACAGATAAATGGAACACCTAGAACTTGCAAATCTGAAGGTAAATTTGACTTGAGTTCAACAGCTATATACTACATTTGATAAAACAAAAGTGAAATATATATAATGCTACTCATACCTATCTATTACCTAGCAGCTTTGGTACTCTATGTAAACAGTTGTAAAGCACTTTACAAGGGAGGTCGGTATCATTAGCCCTATTTTACAGATTCAGGTAACTGAGCCACAGAGAATGGAAGTCACTTACCCAAGATCTTACCCAGCAGGCCAGTGGCAGAGCTAGGAATAGAACACAGGTCTCTTGAATCTCAGTCCAGTGCTCTGTCTACTACAATGCACTGCCTCTCCACTTAATAGGAAGAGACTCTAACCAAAAGAATTTTCTTAGCTCTGAATATCAGCTACTTAATATTACAGCAAGTACCAGTGTCATGTTTACATAAGAAAGATGCCCCATTTTCTCTAGGGAAACTTTTTGGGGAGAAGAGAAAAATATTCCTACCCAGAAGAGAAATACAATTCTATATCAAAAGTAAGCTGAATCTTGGCTATTTTATTCCATTTAAAAGTTGTGCTGTATATGAATTATTTTGCTATATGTATGTTAATTAGTATGGTCTCCTGGAAATAGGAAAAAATATTTTAAAAATTCTAATCGTACAACCTATTTAAAGAAATCAAGTTCTAATTTTAGTATGTTGATGTAAACACATTTTCAAGGACGTCAAATACAACAGATTTATACATCCTTTCTTCCTCCTATTTCTTTTCATTTCAAAATTTGCTCCACATCAATTAAAATATCTCACAGGAAAACAAAGTGTAAGATTCAGGGATACAACATAATTCCAATGTTCACAAAGAACAGTTACAATTAACATTTTTAAATGCTAGGAAGATTTCTCTGTTTTGCACTTGGACTTGCTCAGATAAAAGTATTTCCTCTAGTTACACCACAGTCAAATTGTGGTAACCTGGAGTATAGAAATTTCACAGAAGTATAACAAAATTGGGTAAACGATAACCAGGCTTTGTAAAGCTCGAGTTTGTTTTAGGTTATTTTTTATACTTCATAAAACAGATTCTATGGTAATGAATATGACTATCAGTAACTCTGTACAAAACGAACAAGCATAAGTAATTGATTGGATAAGGATCTTTGAGAGAAAATATTCTGCACAGAAATAATCCTCGAACTATATGCATATGGAAATCACAAAACCAGCACATTCTTTTTGTGATCTGCCTTTTCCAGCTACAACTGATTTCTATACAGATGAACTCTGTATATCAGTATATTTTGATACACGAACATTTACTTCCCCCTTCCACATTCCATATACTACCAAGGTTTAGCTTTCCCATGTACAAGCTTCATGTACAAGAAAAGCACGTGTGGGCTTCCAAGTTTTGGCAAATGAAGGCAACATTACACAAAAATTACTCATTTATATGATTTGATACTCTGTGTGAACAGTTGTAAGTAACTAAAATGATACAACACAATAAATTAAGATGAAAAATATCACAAACTGGAAAACTATGAACAAGTGATTTTTCACACTTCGTCCACTCACAGTAAGTGAGGCGGTCAGATTAGTTTAGAGAAAAAGCTAAAAGATGGCTAGTATGTTTTGGAAGCCAAAGATAAGCAAGAAGGGAAGTATCATTCAATGCCAAATCCATTTTTGATATAAAAAATAATGAAACTTTTTAAATGCTTAAAGCAAGCAGAAAATAAGGCACTGATTTTATAATTAAAATTAAAATATGGAGCTTTTTAGCCGGAGAGATTTTTTTTTTCCCCCAACAGCCTTTTTAAAGGATGCCAGTAGTTAAATGAAAAAAAGTTCTCTAAGACAAGATGCATTTATACCTCTCCCTTTGGAGAGACTGGTTCAAATATTTTACAGTTAAATAGAATTAATTCTGCTCTCAAAAATCCATTGACCTTAAGCTTTTAACAAACATTTTCAACTGCAGAGATTACTGTCAATATTTACAAATCCTTAAAATTATATTTCATTGGAACAGCTTTTATTTGCTATATTAATATTTCTTTGCAAATGTATGCTTATCCATATCACAGAAGAAGCAGCAGCTGCTACTCACAGGAAATCTCTGGGGTCCTACAGCAGGTCTTGGCTGGGTTGGGACTGGCAACAAGGGCACTGAAACAAGAAACACCTTTTAATACAATTTATTTTACCTACCAGTTGTTGACTTTATCTCCAAAAGTAGTCATGAAGCAGATCTTAATCACTGCTGGTTATGTTTACCTTTAAGAACTAAACATGTGCTCCACAGTCCCTAAAATTAGCTGAGAGGAGACAAGTTTTGTTTCCAACATTCAACAGGCAATTAGTATTCTCATAGCATAATTTAGATAACACAATCCTGAATTTTCCAGAATTAAACAGCCTGTTGACAGAGAAAAAAAACCCTACAAATGGCCAAACTGAAGGAAGTACACTCTTTTAGGCCTGTAAAGGTGGATCTAAAGTTCATAACCATACAGCATTTAAACAATGCTTCAAATGCAAAAGAGGGAATTCAACATATACATCCTAAATTAGTCTCTCTCAGAACCTTTTAGATTGTCATTGTGACTCCCGACAGACTCCGTGCTTCTGTGCGTCTTGAGAGCATCCTAACACTATACATGCTAAGGCATCACAGCAGATGAAGAGCTGGAATGACTACAGAGAACCTAAAATGGGAGGGAGAGGGTAAGAAGTTCAGAATTATGTACTGATGTCTCCGATTAACATTACCGAACGGGACATTCCACACACACAAGGTTCCTTCCTTAAACACCTCGCAGGTTGAGAAGGGTCACACTCAATTTGTGATATTCACAGCATCAGTGTAATATCTCAAATGAAAAATAACCTTTCTATAAAAGGCAAAAGATCCCCTGCCTCAAAAACAGAAAGCTGTTAAACTGAATTTCAAAATTTCAGCAGTAGATCAGCACTCCTCTATATTAATGAACTTCTTGGGGTTGTTATTAACAAAACCACAATACACACAATTACAAAAGCTCTTCCCTATATGGTGCACAGGAGAACACTGTAGTATCTCAACTGATGTGATGACTAGAGCTGGTTGGGAAAATTTCCAGAAAATATTTTTTTCCATTGGAAAATGCAGATTTATCTCAACAAACTGTTTCTGGAACAGGGTTGGTTTGAACAAATTTGCTGCTTCGAAAAAGTTTTGGAAAAAGTTTTGAAATTATTGGAACATTCCATTTGTATTTTTCTACGTGAAAAATTCCATTTTTCCACTTCTATATATCATCTATATCTATATATAGGCTGAAATTAAAATGAAGCATTTTGAAAATATCAAAACAAAAAACTGTTTGACTGACCCAAAATAATTTTTTCTTTCAGACTGCAAGTCTGTGAAATGAGAAATTTCATCCTAATTTGGGATGATCTTTTCAAAATTTTCCCAGGATGGAAAAATCATTTCCCATACTTCTCTAATGGTCAGTTATCAAATACTGACTTTAGATGGAGGCCACTGTACTATGTTTCTGAGCAGGAGACATTAACATTAGAAGAAAAGCCTTTCAATAAAAAGTATTACCTCACCCGCCTTGTATCTAATACCCTGGGACCAACTGGCCTACAACTACACTGCATTCATAAATTCTTAGGCCAGGGTTACACTAGCGGGGGGTTCGAACTAAGATACACAACTTCAGCTAACCTATCCGCGTAGCTGAAGTTGAAGAATCTTAGTTCGATTTACCTGGCCGTCCTCACGACGGCAAGTCGACTGCCGTGGCTCCCC
Source organism: Mauremys mutica (assembly GCF_020497125.1). Classification (NCBI taxonomy): domain Eukaryota; kingdom Metazoa; phylum Chordata; order Testudines; family Geoemydidae; genus Mauremys; species Mauremys mutica. The sequence goes on from NC_059073.1 coordinate 277,395,500, forward strand.
CGTCGACTCCCGCTTACTCCTCCTGCCGAGGTGGAGTACAGGTGTCGATTAGCAGATCGATTTATTGCGTCCAGGCGAGACGCGATAAATCAATCCCCGATACATCAAACATTACCCACCGATCCGGTGGGTAGTATAGACGTATCCCTAGTGGTATTTATAGCAACTAGTAGCACTTGACACTTCATGACTGAATTAGCAAATTCCATATCGGAGAATCCAACTCCTATCAAAGATTTCTCAAACTTCACTTCTTAAAAAGTGAGTAAGATACAAGAACTAATATTAGTAACTATTCTTAGCTCACACCTATGTCTAACTTCCATACACTTCTGTTGAATATTTGTTTTACTGTTTTATATATTGACATACTGGGCTAAATGCACTAACTTTTCACCCTTGGAAGATTGTGTTCGAACTCTATATTAGGTTACAAGTGAAAATCAGTTTGATGGTCTCGTCTTAGTTCTTACTGAACATCTGTCAGTATCATACAATCATCAACAAATTTGGAAAGATGGGGAGTTTGACAGAACCATGACTAAAATAGCTTAAGTGTTACAGGACCTATATGCAATAAAAAAGCTGTATAGGAAGGAACACACAAAAAATAGGCCAGCATTCTGTTCAACTGTCATTATCTGTTTTGGTATAGTGCCTCTGGCAGTGCCCCCCCCCTTTTTTTTTAAACACACAAATGAATTTAATACTCGTGAATTTCAATCCTTGGTGCCTCTGCTGCGGCAGCAAAGATGGCTCAAACCAGCACTCTTTTTGGAACATCAAATTAATCCACAAATTTTTAATGAAAAAAGTGGAAGAACCGATAATATAACATTTTAAAACAGCACAGTGTTGGACAGGATTTTAAATAAGAATGGAAGTAAATATCATCTGATGGTAAATGACCAGGAAATATTTAAAGAGACAACAGAAGCCATCCCTGTCTCATGTTTTAAGGGATTTTTTAATACTGTTTTTTCTGACAACCAGAAAATTCCTTTCATTTAAAGTTAGTTTTAAAGGATAAAATTGAGTCACTGCATAGCAATTTAGTTAGTTACTAAGAGACAGTGTGGTAGCTCACTTCTGAACTTTGGTGGCCCTAAAATCCTTGGTGGGATAGTTATTTGTGATGCCAATATTAAGGGAAAAAACCTGAATCCCCAAACTCAAAAAAAGTTGAATTGATTTGCAATTACTGCTCAGATTGGGACCATGCTGTCCTATCGTATTTGTTAATTATTCTTATTGGGGTGTATTGACCTATCTAGTGCTCGCAATTCTGGGGTGGAAGAGGCAGTACGTTGCAGGAGGGTAGGAAGGAAAGAAAAGTTTAAGATACAGCAATGCGAAGGACCAAGTATTCAAATGCTGCATGTGACTGGTAGCTGTATGTCAACCTCATGTCTGCTGAAGGTGTGAATGGCAGCTTTGCAGATTTTCATGTATGAGTTTCTCTTTCATTCTTCCTGAGGCTGAAGAAAGCATGGAGTATGGTTGTACTCCTCAGGTACAATCTTGATTTGAACATCTATCTCAGAAAGCAGGGGGGGGAAACCTAATTTTCAGAAAAAAGCAGCTCAGAGAAGAAAATTTTATAGTCAAGATAAAAGAAGTATGAACCTGTTTTGTGGGAATACTTTGGCTTAGAGAACAGAACTGGTAACGGCAAGTTCTTCTCTGATATAAAAAGAAGAGTTTATCTTGGGAATGAAAACAGAAGTTACCTAGAGATAGGGCTCTTCAGTGGGAAAGTTTCAAACTCACTCTTCAGGCCAAAGTGATGGCCATTAGGGAGACTACTTCCACAGTCCTGATGGAACACTTCAAATGGCAGCTTCATAACAATTTACACTAGATCTATGGAGACTTTTTCAGAAGAGGTTTTAAACTATTATTAATCATGTTTATGGCTACGATTTTGTCATGGATATTTTTAGTAAAAGTCAGGGACAGGTCATGGGCAATAAAAAAAATCACGGAAGCCGTGATCTGTCCCTGACTTTTACTAAAAACATCCCTGACAAAATGGGGAGGGAGGAGGGTCCAGCACCCTCCCCCACCCACTGCGGCTTGGAGCTGCAAGGACCCCATTTCCCAGTGGCTGGGAGGGGTCTCCCTGCTGCCCTGTGGGGATGGAGCTGAGGGGGGTCCCCCCCGCCTGCGGTGGCAGAGGAGCTGCGGGGGTGGGGGGGACTGCCAGCGCTGAGCAGCTCCGGGGTCCCTCTGCCACCACCAGCTGGAAGTTGTGTGGGGCCCCGGATGATCACGGCGGCTGATCCGCTGCAGGGGGGACCCCTGCCAGTGGCGGCAGCTAGGCAACTCAGAGGTCATCACCAACAGTGGCAGCTGGTCAGTTGCTGGGGGGAGGTCCTGCCCATGGAGGCTGGACTGCTGCGGGGTCCCTCCCTGCCGGCAGTGGCTGGTCAGCTGTGGCACTCGCATTGTCACAGAGATGGCTGGAAGTGGTGGATTCCGTGACATAATCTTAGCTTTAATCATGTTTATTACAGTAGTGGCAACGGCCAAGCAAGAATAAAGCACCACTGTCCTATGCACTGTACAAACACCGTCTTAGCCCTGAACTGTTTACAATCTAGACAGATACAGGGTGGGGGAATGGGTATAAATTAGGATTGGAAGGATTCAATTTTTATTAGTAAACGTAAATTTACCGCACACACACACAGATGAAAAAATATTTCCGTCAATAACTGAAATTTACAGATGAGTAAAAAAAATGCTCCATGAGAACTTATTAGAATTCAATTTAAGGATATTTACTTTGTATATTTTGACATGTGATGTTGCAAATTTCTGTTTTAATGGTTATAAAGCTTTAACTTTTTCAATTTCAGTCTCTACTGTTAAATAATTGTGACTATACCTCCCTCAATTTCACACAGGTGTGAAAATGTAAATAGATAAAAATTTTAAAAATTGCTTAAAAATAAACTGTCAAAATGATATAAAAAATTCAATTCTGTCAAGCCTAGGTATAATACACCCAGTGAGCAATGTGTTGGCAACAAACATGTTTTTTCTACAACAGTATTATTTTGTTGATGGGCTTAGTTCAGAGGGAGTGAGTTAAATGGAAAGATTAGGAAAAGAAGAGGTGACACTGAAGGGAAGAGGTGTAAGGGGGACAGGGCAGGGGAGAAGAGGATAAAAGGCAAGTGTGGAGTACACCTGAAGAGAAGAGATAATAAAGGAGGGGACAGAGAAGGGTAAGAGCAAACAGCCAATCAGTATACGGCAGAGGAAGTCCAGTCAAAACCGCAGAAAGTTCTCTGAATGATCAAAGGTCCCTGCTTTGGCTGCTTCTGCTCCTACCAGCTGGAGTTTCTGGCTGGCTCCTCTGCAGATTTCCCTTATGGTCAGTTGGCAGGAGGGTAGGGTAGGTGTGACATTATGCCCCATATTCTTCATAATGACATTATTGTGATACAAGTATGGCATAATTACGATGTATTTTGTGCAAGATAAGGCATGTGAGGTATCATTGAAAAAGTTATGATTTACTGAATCAGATTATCCTACTTGTATGCATGTATCAGTTTTGTAACTGAAGTTAGGAATATTGTCTATGTATCTATTACAAATGTGTTTACACCTCAGAAACACCAACTAGGTGAAAGACTGTCAGTCTAGATGGCTGGCTAGGAAGGAACCATACAGGTCAGTGGACCATAAGGGAGAACAAGAGGTCTTGGAAGAAGCTAATCTCCCACCCAGGAGCCTTCCTGAGGACACTACAAACAGCCTCTGAGTCATGGCTGCTATGACACTACAGGGACATGTGACCAGATCACCTGGTACAGGACTCCATCTTGGAATACCAGTGTTTTTCCACTGAAAGGCATGGGACCCAAGGTTGGAGACAAAGGATTCCTGCCATATGCAAAAGCTAAGGCAGGGGAGTGACATCATTGTGACTATTCACTGACTCCCCGCCCAAAGGAATCTCTTGGAAACACCTGAAGGAACAACATTGAATAGGGGGGAAGTGCTAGACCCAAGCTAGAGGGATTTCTAGCCTACGAAAGGAACATCTGGGTTTTTTAAGCTGCACGCAAGGGCAGCTGGCCCCTTAAGAATCTCTGCAGCTGGCATAAATCATCATTTAGGATGAGAATTTGCTACTTATATCCAATCTTTTTAGTACACCTCTACCCTGATATAATGCTGTCCTCGGGAGCCAAAAAATCTTACCGCGTTATAGGTGACACCACATTATATTGAACTTGTTTTGATCTGCCGGAGCGTGCAGTCTCTTCCCCCCCCCCCCCCCCCCCCCCCGGCGCTGCTTTACCGTGCTATATCCGAATTCGTTTTCTATCGGGTCACGTTATATCGGGGTAGAGGTGTATATTAAGATTAGATTGCATTTTTGTTTATTTGCTGGGTAATCTGCTTTGATCTGTTTGCTATCCCTTATAAGCACTTTATCTATTGTAGTTAATAAATTTGTTTTGCTTTATCACAAACCAGTGTATGGGAGTTGTATCTTGGGGCAAAAAGCTGTTGTATATTCCCTCTCCACAGTGAGGGAGGGGGCAAATTTCATGAGCTTATGCTGTACAGCTCTCTGTGCAGTACAAGAGGGTATAATTTTGGGTTTACACTTGGGGGGAGGGGTTCTCTTGAGCAGCTGGTCAGTTCCTTAGCTGTAGCTCCACATGCAGAGCAGGTCACAGCAGCCTGTAAATACTGCAGCTGGGTGGGTCCTTACCTGTGTGTATGCTGGTGAAAGAGAAAGCTTGGAGAGCTTGGCCACTTTTCACAGCAGCGGTGTGAGAGGAAGCCCAGGCTGATGGGTCAGGGGGGCTCAGTGATACCCCAGGGGGATCCCATCACAGTAGGTACCGTCCGGGGCCTAGTGCCTTCCGAGAAGGGGGGTCTTCCCTCACAGTTCCAGGTCCAGAGGACCCTGGGGGTGAAAGGTGGCCCTGGCTTGGTCCCATTTTACCCCTTCCCCCTAAGTGCAGCTCTCTCTGCTTTGGCTGCTTCTGGTCCTTCCAGCTGGTATCTCTGGATGGCTTCTATCTGCCAATTTCCCCCCAAGTTTCTCTCATGAAACAGATTTAGAGAAACAGAAAATAGGAGTGTAAAAGTAAATTTCCCTTATTTCTGTTTAGAACAAATGTCCTTAGTAAAGAGACCTAATCATACTTGGGCTCAGCCCTGCTATAAAATGATTTAGCAGAAATTCCAGACAGCCCTGCAAAAAAAATTTTGTGACTTGGTATCACTAAATTTTACAGAATCTGCTAGTCTGAGTCCCCTAAGCTTCAAGTCTTGGTATTTCAGCTTCCAGGACGCAAATTTCAGACAGAATGGATTCAAATGAACTCAAATGAAGGCATCCGAAGAAGTGGGTATTCACCCACGAAAGCTCATGCTGCAAAACATCTGTTAGTCTATAAGGTGCCACAGGATTCTTTGCTGCTTCTACAGAACCAGACTAACACGGCTACCCCTCTGATAAATGAACTTAGTGAAACATCTACCTAAAGTTCTACGATACTCCCCATCACTGCAATACATAAGCACCTTTTGCATGTCTGGGAATGCCAGAATGAATTAAGGAGGGCAGGGTACCATTTTGTTGCACCAAGAAAACAAAGGTATACTGAATTACAAGGGAGCTGAACTATTCAGTATCAATCTGGCTTGGTCCCCTCTCATCCTTGCTGGTCACTGACAATAAATTAAGTTGTGAGGTAGTCATACAGTCAAAGACCCATTCACCACATGATGAAGTTGTCAACTGACCCATCTTTTGCTATTGAGGTACCATAGAGAGATATCAGAAACTGAGCACAAGGAATATTTTCTTTTCTTGACAGCCAATACAAACACCTATTTTGGGAAAATAGGTCTAAATTTCCTTTAATATTTGGGTCTCTGTCTCCCACTTACCTGAGCTAAAGGAATGGTGATTCAGTCAGTTCACTTGAACAACTAACTGTGTTGGATATGTGTTACTAAAACTGTATTTTTCTTCATTGAGGAGTATCATTCTTTGCCTCCGCCCCTTTCAAGATTTACACTACTGACGTCCTATTGTCATCTTCCATAAGTATACACTTTGTAGGTATTCAAGTGAAGTAAATCTACTGCTACAATCTAAGGCCTACTACAATTTTAGGTCAAATTTAGCAGCATTAGATCAATTTAATCCTGTACCTGTCCACACGACGAAGCCCTTTTTTTTTTTTTTTACACTTAAAGGTCTCTTTAAATTGATTTCTTTACTCCACCTCCGACGAGGGGATTAGTGCTGAAATCGGCCTTGCTGGGGTAGTGTAGACGCAATTCGACAGTATTGGCCTCCGGGAGCTATCCCAGAGTGCTCCATTGTGACCGCTCTGGACAGTGCTCTCAACTCAGATGCACTGGCGAGGTAGACAGGAAGAGGCCTGCGAACTTTTGAATCTCATTTCCTGTTTGGCCAGCGTGGCAAGGTGCAGGTGAGTGCAGATCTCATCAGCAGAGGTGACCACGATGGAGTCCCAGGATCGCAAAAGAGCTCCAGAGAATCACGCAACAGGGAAGCAGGTTTTGGGGACGAGAAGATGATGATGAAGAGACTGAAGATAGCTCACAGCAAGGAAGCAGAGAAACCGGTTTCCCCAACAGCCAAGATATGTTTTTCAACCTGGACTTGGAGCCAGTAACCCCCAAACCCACCCAAAGCGTGCTCCCGGACCCTGAAGGCGGAGAAGGGACATCTGGTGAGTGTACCTTTGTAAATATTACACATGGTTTAAAAGCAAGCGTGTTTAATGATTAATTTGCCTTGGCATTCGCAGCCAGTACAGCTACTGGAACAGTCTGTGTATGGGGATGGAGCGGATATCCTCCAGGGATATCTCCATAAAGCTCTTCTGGAGGCACTCCCAAAGCCTTTGCAAAAGGTTTCTGGGGAGGGTGGCCTTATTCCGTCCGCCATGATAGGACACTTTACCATGCCAGGCCAGTAGCACGCAGTCAAGAATCATTGCATAACAAAGCATGGCAGCATGTTTGCTGGCATTCAAACAACATCCATTCTTTATCTCGCTGTGTTATTTTCAGGAGAGTCATATCATTCATGGTCACCTGGTTGAAATAGGGTGCTTTTATTAAGGGGACATTCAGAGGTGCCCATTCCTGCTCGGCTGTGACTGAACAGAAATGTTCCCTGCTGTTAGCCACGTGGGTGGGGGAGGAGTGAAATGTGAGTGATTTCTCACACCAAATCGGCAGGCCCTCAATACAAGAGGCAAAATGCGACTTTGTAACAAAAGCACATGTGCTGTGTAATGTGAACAGTAAGGTTTAACGTGAAAGAGTGTACCCATTATTCTCTAAAATGTGTCTTTGTAACCATTCTCCCTTTTCCTCCACCAGCTACAAATGTTTCTCCTTTGCAGAGGCTAGTGAAGATTAGAAGTCGAAAAAAACCACACTCGGGATGAAATGTTCTCTGAGCTCCTGCTGTCCTCCCACACTGACAGAGCACAGCAGAATGCGTGGAGGCAGACAATGTCAGAATGCAGGAAAGCACAATATGAACGCGAGGAGAGGTAGCAGGCTGAAGAGAGTAAGTGGTGTCACCTTGCTGACAGAAGGCAAGAGTTGATGCTCAGGCTGCTGGAAGATCAAACTCATATGCTCCAGCGTATGGCTGAGCTGCAGGAAAGGCAGCAGGAGCACAGACCGCCACTACAGCCCCTGTGTAACCAACAGCCCTCCTCCCCAAGTTCCATTGCCTCCTCACCCAGACACCCAAGAATGCGGTGGGGGGGCCTCTGGCCACCCAGCCACTCCACCCCAGAGGATTGCCCAAGCAACAGAAGGCTGGCCTTCAATAAGTTTTAAAGTTATTTAGTTTTAAAGTGCAGTGTGGCCTTGTCCGTCCTTCCTCCCCAACCCCACCCGGTGCTTCTCTCCTCCTCTACCCCTCCCGGGATACCTTGGCTGTTATCCCCCTATTTGTGTAATGAATTAATAAAGAATGATGGATAGCTGGATTTGTGTTAAAGATATCTCAACAGACCAGGATTTCCAACCAAACAGGCTAGAATCTAGTATTTTGGTCTACACAGAGGACTGTATTTAGGAGTTTTCTGCATGTCCACTAACACAAGTGTTAAATTGTCTTACTGATGGTCAGTTCAGAAAAAAAGGAAGATTTGCTGGAGTTTCAGATGAAGAAGAGATCATGAACTGTGTCAACACAAATCATCACGGGACCTAGAAGGCAAAGACTTTGTCATGTTGAAATCCTAATATATAAAGGTTACAAGACTCATTCTTCAGGTGCCTATTTCCTGGGAATAGAGCTAGACCCTTCACTGGCTAAAAAAATGAGCTCCCACACAAGAGATCTTGAGCAGAGATGAATCTTTGAAAAGAGATTACAAATCCATTTTGAACTTTGAATATGCAGAGCATACAAGTTGTTGAAAGGAGATATTTTGATCAACAAATCAAGACAACAAAAGCCATATTTGAGATAAAGAGGTACCACTGGCACAACCAAGATTTTAGAAAACACTATGGGTGCTGTGGCAAGGTCCAGTGTGAGCAACATATTGACAGTATCTGTAACCATTGATATAAAGAAGAAAGCCATAAAAGGGTCAATGGAGAAGGTGCTGATACGCTTTTTGAGGTCAGACAGCGCAAAAATCCCCAAATGCTGTCTGCTGGAATTGGAAGAGGGAGGCTGTCCATCTGGATGCAAGACTTTCATTGACTAGTTGAAGAGGTGTGGGACAGGCTGAATGTGATTCTTTGCTTTTCATAAAACAAATACCTTCAACAGTTGCTTTGGAAATCTTAAGACGGGTGAACAAAAGGGATTCATCCAAGAGTAAGGAGCTTCTGGACTATTGTAGGTATTCTAACATACTGACTGAATAGGTGGGAAGTATTGCTTTTATTAGATATGGAAAACTAAAATAATCTCCAGGGAACAGACATTCTGAAACCCATCTGTGAGAAGATCTGGTACAGGATTAACATACTTGAGATCTCTCCCAATTGGCAAAGCCTAGTCCTGCCAACTTTCCTTTATTTGACAGAATGATAAGCAGAAAGTTAGCTTCAGACCAAGACCTCTGCTTATTTGAGGACAAAATATTTATCAGATCAGAAGGTAAAAAAAAATTGCCTTTTCTAATGCTGACTACAGTCACAAAGAGACTTCAAATTATACAAGTATTTCTTTTCTTTTGTCTCAGGCCTTGTTTACACTACTGGGGTAGGTAGACCTAAATTATGCTACTCCAGCTAAGTGAATAACGTAGCTGGAATCGACTTAGCTTAGGTTGACTTACTGCGGTATCTATACCGTGCTGCGTCGACGGGAGATGTTCTCCCGTCAACTTACCTTACTCCTCTCATTCCGGTGGAGTACCGAGTCAACCAGAGAGCGCTCTGCTGTCGATTTAGCAGGTCTTCACTAGACCCACGAAATCAACCCCGGCGGCATCGATCACAGTAGCATCAATTCCCGGTAAGTGTAGACATGGCTTTAGATTCAACACAGCCAAAGAAGTTGCAACTTTAACAGCCTTGTTGCAAGTTCTCAGAAAAGCTGCCCAGCAATGGGTGCTTGAATTAAATAAGTTATGGAAAAAGTGTTCAACTCTCATGCTTTGAATCAAATAATCCATTAAAAGCAGTGGAGCTGAGAAAAGAACAAGCAGAGCATATCATGTCAAATTCATCTTAAATAAAATGGATGCAGCTTGTACCTTTCACACAATAATAGCAGTTTGAGGGGTGTCACAGTATATTCACACACAAATAGTTGGGTGGATGTTCTGAGAGTGCCTTGCTGAAGCTAGTATGGTTACTTGTGAAATTTTAAACTGCAATGCTTAGCCAGTTCTTAAAAACTGATGCCCACTATTTAAATATATCTTCCTTACAGTTGGCAATTCAATTGCTCCTTATTACAGAATAATGCAAGTTTTACCTTAAATGTCATTTTAAAAGAACAGCTAGAAGTGTAAGAGGCTTTGTTTTTTAAACAAACTACTAACTTTGGCAAAATATTTCCGCTATGATTAAGCAAGGAGAATTTTAGCCTGAAATAAGTTTTTGTGGACGTTATGACTGACTGACCACAGAAAATCAATCCTGTAGATAGCATTGCCAGTGCAGGGAGCAGGGAGACACCAACACAAAACTTACAATATTCAGAACACTCACCTTGCACAGGCGTCACTACTGTCCCTTTGAAATGTGGGTTTATATGTATGTTCTTCGGTTGCTGGGGTGTCACTGGGGGTGGAGTCATCATTATTCCAGGATTTTCTATCTGGGGTGGCATATGTAGTCCTGGAGGAGGAGATGAATGGTGTTGATGCTGCATAGGAAGCAGCGTTTGTAGCTGTTGCTGCTGGAACAGACTCCTAATAGGCTGCTGCTGGTGAGGAGGAATTAACCTCTGTGAATGACCCTGCAAATAACCAAAAAGAACAAAATCCATTCAGTTAAAATCCAAGTACACGGATGTAAAAAAGAAAAATCAGTAACAAAAAACACAACTGGGATTCTCTGAGAATGTTCAAGGCCTAATTTTCAAAGAAAGACACCTCCAATTCCTATCATTAAACCAGCTGAAACTACTGGAACTACCAGCATGGGAAGAAATAATTTGAAAGCAAAAGAATGTCAGCATAAAGGGAAAATAGGCAGGAAACAAGAAGTAAAGGAAGGGGTAAGAGACTGTTTGTTCTTATATGTGGGGCCAGAGCCTAGCACATGGAATTTTACCAATATCCAAAAAAATTTAAAAGACAGATGAGAATAAAATGTCACTGTCAAGTACTGGGTGTAGCTGTCAGAAAATGAACAGAAGTAGGAAAAAAACTAACATATAGTGCAGAACGACTTTCGTTACTAGTGAGGATCAACTGCAGTATAGTACCAAACAATTAGCTCTGTTTGTATGTGTCATTAGGAAGCACAGTTTAGATACCATAATAAATCCACTAGCATCTGATCATTGTACAAGGGTAGGACCGCGCTAAGAAAACTGGCATCTTTTTGTTGTACTGTGTTCCAGTGTAAGTACTTGGATTCACTAAAGGATGTAGCTGCATGGACAAGTCACATTTAACTAAACATAACCTGCCGACTTGAACAAGTAGCTTCAAAGTATTGGGTGGGAGGGGTGGGGAGGGTAGGATAGGGCTTCTCCACATGAAGAATCACAGATGTATATGAACAAATGCGTCTTGATACCTTGATGATGAGAGCACAGAAAGGCTTATAATAAAATTATTAGATTTTAATTTAAAATACATTAAATGAATTGAAGACTGCAGCAATATAGTAGGTGAAAAAACAAAGGTGATTTATGCCCCCCCCCATTCTGTTCTACAAGCATGAAATATTGGCATGCATGTTTTGAACCATCAAGTATTACAGCATAATACATAACAGTCTGTTATGGTTTAATTAATACTTCCAGTGTAAAACCTTGTTCCCTCACTTTAATGCATCACCTCTATCATACCCATACACAGACTGTAATCTAGGAACATGGATCCCAGATAACAGTACTCCACAAAAACAAACAAAAAATTAATTATATTTTTTGACCACTCAAGTATTCTCTTTTGGATAAGACATTAAATTAAGATTTAATCACTTGTGGCCATTGTTGTTCCCATGGCATTTTTCATAACAGAGGCATCGACGCGAATAACCTGGCCAAATTCCAATGTGGGTAACTAATCTGTCTACCTAAATTCCCTGGTAATTTCAATTACAGATGTTATACTTCACCTGCAATTTTAGAAAACCGTTGTGTAGTATTTCTGAAGTAGAAAACTGCTGTGTGCTAACCCACAGGTGAGTGAAGACTCCTCTGAGAGCTTGTCTACATTAGCGAGCCTACAGTGGCACAGCTGTACTAATGCAGCTGCGTGGCTGTAAGATCACTCATATAGCCGTTATATGCCAACGAGAGAGAGCTTTCCCACTGACATAATAAAATCACCTCCATGAGCAGCGGTAGCTATGTCAGCAGAAGAAGCTCTCCCGCCAACACAGCACTGTCCATACCGGTGCTTCTGTCAGTCTAACTTATGTTGCTCAGTGGTGTTTTTTCCACACCCCTAGACAACGTAAGTTATACTGACAAAAATGGTAGTAGAGACAAGCTCTAGGTTTTTATTTTCCCCTTAGCATAATGTACAATATTAGAAATATAAAAATACTCAGTTTTAAGAAATAATGTACTATCACTATTTTAACAGAGTCTTGAAAGTCACCAGAATGAATTCAACAGAAAAGGAAATATCTGGTCAGATTTTTTCCATGCCAGGATAAGCAGCAATCTCAAATGCAAAGATGGCTTCCCTATACAACTGGAGTTAACCTGCTCCTCTCTGTTGATGCAAAAAACAAAGAGCCTGATTATCTGTTGGCGTCATTTGAAAAATGCTTGAAATTTGGATACTTTGAAATACCAAGGTCTGAAACTCTGAAGTGGAAACGTGACCCTTCACATACTTCCAAAATCACAACTATATTTGGGAGAATAATGGATTATTTTTGGGTTTGCTGGCAAGTCCAAACAATTGGGGAAGAAAAGATGAGTTTTGGGTCAAATTTTTTCTTTTATTAAATATTTTCTGCAAATTGAGAAGTTGAAAAAAATGTTTTGCGTCGAACAAAATGTTTCATTTTGATCTGGAGTATTTAACATTTTTAATTTTTTAAAAATTAAATTAAAGGAAACTTCAAAACAAAAAGTCATTTTGAATGAAAAAATTCAAAACAGTTCAATTGCAAAAAATGTCTAAATTCAATTGTTTGGGGTTTTAAAAAAAAAAATTCACTGAGCAAAACAATGCAGGGAATCTACGAATTTGGGGAATATTTCAGTGTTGCCAAATCTGTATTTTTCACATACAAATGTTTTGGTCAAAAATGTGTGTCAAGTTCTAATCATAAGACTGTGAGAAGCCCATCTTCCCTTAAGGTCCACTGGGGCAACAGTAAATTAAGATTTGGGTTTTTTAAATCTTTATGAATGATTAAGAATAGTAAAGTTTTTCTAAAATTCACCCGTTTTGAAAGACAAGGAGCTACATAAAGATCTACAAATCAGAGTAATAACTGCCATAATTATTTTCTTAAAAGTACCAATTCATAAAGAAAATACTGTGCATTAGTTACCACTGTTGGTGGCTGCGTTGGCAGCAGCGCAGGCCTGTGATCCTTCATTCTTCCCCTTTCATTGTTGTCTCTTCTTTGTTCTCCCATTCCATGACACATTATGGAACCTCCTCTCCTCCCTCCTCTCCTTGAGCCGTAGCGTCCCTGTTTAAGCTGTCTTTCCCTTTCTTCAAATTCAAATAACGCTGCTTTGGCTTCTGCTGAGAGTTCTGTTATATGAGAAAAATGCATATGTTCGGTATTTGCGGTAAGGATTAGAAAGGACACCATTATAACTAGAGAAAAGTGTCACTACAACCAAGATAAAATTTGCAGGCTCTTTGATCACCTTAAGGTGGCAATGGCATGTTAACATTTCATTAAAGCAAAATCAATGTTTTTCTTTTTGTGTATTTGTATCTGCTGCAAAGGTAAACATGTAGTGTCAGGTTAATGAAACTAACATGAAGGAAAATGTTATTTTACTATTGAAGTCTGCCTCATATTTGTTGCTTGTTGTTTAAGAAGTTTGTTATGTGAAAGGAGCTAGACTGCCAGCATGGGTAACTTCATTCTCTGTTTATCCACAGAAAAGGAGTACAGAAAAGGAAGCAGCAGGAAACACTATAGTAAAGGTTATGCTGAGTCTTCCATCAAACCATAGTTTTCTAATGCTTCACCTTCTGTTCTGTATGTTTGTCTTATGCCAAAGACCTTTTCTGAATATTTGAACAAATTCAGCTAATGCCATTTTTGAGAAATATGAAAGAACTAAATGATACACACATTCTTATGCAATTTATTTGTGGCTCAAAAAAAAAAAAAAGGGATGAACTTAACAGGGGACAAACAAAGACTAAACACATTAGGGTGACCAGATGTCCTGATTTTTTATAGGGACAGTCACAATTTTTGGGTCTTTTTCTTATATAGGCTCCTATTACCCCACACCCCCTGTCCCGATTTTTCACATTTGCTGTCTGGTCACCTCAAAACACATACTATAGATTTTGGACCCATCTACAACTGAGAAGCTGGTTACAACAATTGCCCCCAGTTCATTTATAACATGGCTAAATGTTGCAGAGTAGATGGTACCTGGAACTAAAGTTAAAACCCAAGGCAAACCAGGTCAGGGGATAACTATTAGTCGGGGACTAGATTACAGTAGAAGTGTGGACTAACATACAAAGTCTGTACTAAATATTAGGACATAGAGTGAAGGTTTTACCAGCAACATGACCAGGCGATACTTTATATGTTGTACATTTTAATGGGGTCCACTTAGTGACAAGCAATATAACAAGCTAAACGCTTAACTAGAAAATAACTAATAAATAATACGGTGCTGCTTTTGAAACTGACTTTTCCCTTTATCTTGTTAACTGTGCAAATTTAACACTATTAGAATATGTATTTGCTGTATGATGAAATGAACTTACAAATCCTTTTTTTAATAAAGAAATAATCCATATTTAATGTTACAATTTAAAGGGACAACATCAAGAGTCACATTTCTGTATGAAATATTTTTCTCAACTGGTATTACAAATAATACTTAAAATTGAAAGTTTTGAGAGAAAAATGTGTCATTTGCATGTCAAACCATGCTGGGTATAAATCAGTTTCTCTGCTCGTACTGAGTGATTTTTCCATGTTGTATGAGTCTTTCACACAACTCTGGAGGGAACGTCTAAAAGAAAGAATGTGATAAAGCCACAAAAATGGCAGGGGATGTAATAGCTAAAGCTACTTAAATCACTGTTTTAAACTTACTTATAAGTGATCTCATTAAGCTTTCAAGTTCACAGCGGATTGAGGCGGGCGTGTGTATGTGTGGGAGGAGCAGAAACGGGAACCTGCTGCTATTCTTATTTGGCTGGAGATACTTTGTGTGCATTTGGATTGTGAAGGCTGTATATTTGCAACAGAAAAAGGTAACTAGTGGTCTAATATTTCAAGAGGCCCTTAAAAAAGGGTTTAGAACTTGAAGAGCATTACAAAATGTGGCAAAAACTTCAGACATTAATTATACATTTGTACAGAGTTGTTGCCAGTTGCTGATGAGAAGATGGAGCCAGGAGAGGGTTGCTGGGAGCAGTTGAAAAGGTTTGGAAAGCTGACAGCAGCCCTTTACCAGATGGAATAGATTATGGAAGGAAGGACAAACTGCACTGGACATGTTTTTGCCAGGTAGTTTCCAAATGAGTTAATGAAGGTCTGATCTAGGTAAAACCACATCCCTGGTCTCTCATCTTTCTTCCTGTGTGTCCAGGATAATGCCTATACTATGTTTCAAGGTTCAAATTTCAGTTGTGTTGGTCTCCAAAAATGTGATTAAGTTGAGGAAAAGGAGAGGTGTCTAAACTGTAGAGGAAGCTATTCTGTCCACTCAATGAACTAAAAAACCGTAACAGCTGACAAATGTATTTTAGGTCACATACACACAGACGACTTGCTCAATTTTTCAGCCAACAAATACAGTTCCATTAAATTATGGATGTAAAATAACAGGGTTATATAACGGCTACTGTTCTGCAATAAACTACAACAGGCACTGCTACACGTGTACTATGAAGACGGTGATTATTTGGATATGATTTTGTTTACTTCATTGCAGTTTAGAAACATTTAACAAAATTTTTGATTGTTGGACTGAGGAAGTACGTTATGAGGTCAGAAGAGAGATTCAGTGTTTTAATTCTCTCTCTTTCCTAAAAGAACAAATAAATCAACTTGAGGGTCCAACTTTATGCCCCAGCCCTGCAAATGTGCATCTGCGTGGTATCCCCTTGCAGTCAGTAAAGGCCTGTTTTCACATACAGTGCTGCAGCTTGCCACTGTAGCGCTTTAGTGAAGATGCTACTACACAGATGGGAGAGATTCTGCTGTCGGCATAGTTAAGCCATCTCCCCAAGAGGCGGTAGCTATGTCAGCGGGAGAAACTCTCTCATTAACACAGTGCTATCTACAGGGGGTTACGGTCAGTAGAATTATGTTGCTCAGAGGTATGTACTATTCAGACCCTGGAGCGACATAGTTATACTGATAGAATTCTGTAGTGTTAGCCTGGCCTAAGACGCCACACAATGGAGGAGTACACTGTTTGTACATTTATGTGGTGGTTCAGAGCCTTAAACACTCAAAAGTCAGATAATGCAAAAGTTAAGGTTCTCACAGTATCCTTCATTCATCCTCTGTACATACACAGAATATTTTGGAACAATGCCGATAAACATACTGTTAATTACCATGGGAATAATTCTATTTAATATACACATGCACAACATGGGGGGAGGGATAGCTCAGTGGTTTGAGCATTGGCCTGCTAAACCCAGGGTTGTGAGTTCAATCCTTGAGGGGGCCACTTAGGGATCTGGGGCAAAAATTGGTCCTGCTAGTGAAGGCAGGGGGCTGGACTAGATGACCTTTCAAGGTCCCTTCCAGTTCTAGGAGATTGGTACATCTCCAATTATTACTAACATGAACAGTTTTCAACAGGAGTGCCATGGATGTATCAGAGGGAGAAACTGGGTGCTATGTATGCGTTGGTGATGGGACAAGGTTAAATTATGTGACATTCTGCGTATTTCCTGATTTGAGCACTCAGACTTGTAACCTTATTACATTACACGTTTCTGCATGAGTGTGTGTGAAAGAGCAACAAATTTAATGGAACACAGATTTCAGACCAAAAACTCAGTATCGGGACGGGCTCGAGATATTAGGGTTCGGCAAATCGACATAACGGATGAGAAACTCATAAGCCAAAGAGGGAGTCTGGCGGTTCCACTTGTAAACCGTCGACTTAACAGGATTGGCAAGTTAACCGAGGTCGACATAAATGGGTTCGACTGTATATTCAAAGTTAGATGTTATACCAAGCATAAACAGACTACATTGTGCATACTATTGCTGGCATCAGTACAGCATCACTAATAGTTCCAACTGCTTTGTGTATGGCTTTCCATAAGGCGTGGAAGCCATACTGTTTGTTTTTTTAAATCAGGCCTAGAGGGAAGAGTTCCTGGGAAGAGCAGGAGAGCAAAGCAAAGCTGCTTTGAAGTATGCTGTTGGTTTTTGATTGTACCAGGCCAAATAAGATAATTATCTCCCGCTCTTTCCTTAAAGATAAGTAAGTCTATTGTATACATCCATCCATAATGTAAGCGCTGTACAGCCAGTCAATAATTCTACATGATAATAATGAGTACATGAAAAGCTTTATTTAAAGGATGAATTCAGTACTCAGAAATGTATTTTATATCTTTTCCTTAACATGTCTCCCTAAAATCTTTTCAAAACCACCTATTACATTTTCTTTGTTAAAAAAACAAACAAAAAACCCCCCAAACATTTAGGAAAAGTTTCAACACCGTTCATGAGAGAATAATTTCCACATTTTATATATTTATTTTCCAGGCACACACATTCTAATCTTGACTACACAGTTCTCTCTCTCATACACATACACAGTTAATGTAGTGAATCAGCAATTATTTTTCTAGTGGCTCTAAGTGTCAAGATTAATTTCACTACCCCTGCTAATAAAATGGTTTCAAATGACATCTTTAATCAGCAAGTAAGAATGCTTCCCTCCAATAGAGACAAGCTGTCACAAAAGGTCACCAAAATGTGACAGGATGGAAATTACATTTGTAACTTCAACTGAAATGTTAATTTCTCTTTAAGTGTTTTTGCAACTATGTCCAGATTTTAAAGTAAAGAGATGTAGCTATGCAACAAAGTTTCATTTTTAAATCAGTAATATCTATTAACAGTAATCCCAAGAGCAGGGCTGATATTTATATGCAAATGACAAATTTTGCATTGCTGTTAGTTTAACGGCTAAACAGTATCAGTTACTGTATGTCCTTTCATTAACAAACACAAAAATTAAACCAATCACATTTACAGAAACTATTATAACAAAAGCAACTGGCAAAAAAACCAAACAAAAATAGAACTAACCATTGCCATTTATTTTAGTTCATATTTGGATAGTCATTTTACCTTGTTTTGCTTATATCTGAGCGACATATCAAGTAACCCAAAAACTTGATAAAAACTAATATAAAAGCACTGTTTTCCTTTAAGCTTTTTCCTTAAGCATTCACAGTTGTTACAAAACCACCTGGATACACTTAAATCTGTTTACAGCTGCCATTTACCTTAATACTAGGCAGCTATAAACCAATTCTATGCAAGGGTTTACATCAGTTTAACAAATTTCATTTAAAAAGTCACTTTAGTTAAGCCAGTGACACACTGTGTGCAGATAAGGCATACACATCTGAGGGTACTTAGTGCATTTGGTATCACACCTCATCTCTAGACCCTTTATGCATTATTATTGGAGTGCCTTGGTGTGAAGCTCCTTTGGCGAGCTCCTCCCATCCTAGTCAGGATGCATTCATCATTCTACAACAACATGGATTGGAAGTCTTTTCCTAATTAAAGATTTTTGCCTGAAATACCAAACAAGCATGGCTAATGAGTTAATTCATTGCCCAGATTCAATAAGAGAGTCTTCCCCTGACTTGAAACCACCGAAATCTCAAGGTCCACGGAGGTTTGACATGGATCACATGCCATGAATTTTGCTGTGCCAATCAGGCCAACATCTGTAGCACGGTCCCTGCTGACAGGATTTGTAAAGGTGAATAAATTTCTGGAATAAAAACTCCTTCCTTCCTTCCTTCGTTCAATAGCATGAACTCAATGACTTTTTGCCAAGAAGAATCAAATTTCTTGCAGCATTATTCCTCTTACTGTTGAACTGTAGAGGAATCTCAAGGAGGACAATTTGGAGGAGTCTCTCTGAAGCAAGATCTGTTGCCTTGCTGGATCTTAGGTAACTAGTGTTTATTTGAAGGTAAAAAGGCTCTTAATCTCCCTCCATAAAAAAGGCTCTCTGAAGAAAGTACTGGCAGTCTAGCTATTTGTTATGTGACCCTTCAAAAAACCTGGAGGTTTAGGACACATTGGCTTTCTTTGGAAGGAAAGCAGAAGCAGTCTGATTATTGAATTCAGACCTAGCCATCTAGGCTAATCTCCAGGCTGAGGCCGCCGTTCCCTTGCCACCTTCTTTGCCTGAAGAGGGACCAGAGAAAGCAAAGTGGATTGTGCCCTTTGCTCTTGTGAATATAGCCTCTGCAGTCTTCCAAAAAATATTCCACTCATCCTACAGAAAGTCTTTATGAAGATCTGAAGAGTGCAGCCATACATATCTGCAAGCATCAGTGTCAACACCATCTGCTCTCAATGCCTTATAGACCAATGGTATCTGATAAGCTACCTCCATTCCCTCTCAAGTTAGCTGCTTCATACCTTGACTCTCTTCAGGAAGCCATCCAAACCTTTTTCCACAGTTTGAATTGATACTTAGTTTCTGCAGAACTGTGCGCAATGGCAAACACTTGTTCAAAAGGTGTTCCAGCATCTGTATCATCATCATGGGCAGCCATATTTTGAATCTAGGCAGTCTTGATTCTAGATCATTGTGTCTTAGCATTTAACCCCAGTAATACCAAGCACTTCTGACATCAGATGCTGGTATTGATTGTGGCATCAATATATACTAAAAGTGCTGCCATTATCTGAAATCCAACATGAGCAGCAGCTTCAGTGGTCCCCAATGGAACAAGGGATTTTTTTATATCACAGTATCAAATATTTCAGCATCCAGAGCATAAAAAGATTTGGTGAAATGAACCCCTCTCCAAGATACCTCATTGTGACTTTATTTGGACAGATGGACTAAAACTGGGCAAACAAAGGGAAGCCGAAAATCAATTTATCACTTTTTCACTGAAATTGCACATAACATCACAACGGTTTATTAGCTAATTGATGAAAAAGTCTTATTAGGATTAAGCACATAATGGCTTTCCCACTTCAATGCTGAAACATGTGCCAAATATACATTCACTGCAGCTGGATATATGCTGTGTGCCAACATACTACAGCAAGTTGCTTTCAACTAGTGTGATGTTTACTAGAACTGTGAGCCTTACACCACGCATGAAAATCTGTGGGGGTCATTTAAAAGGTGGAAATATTAAAACAGTAGTGGAATTTTCCCAGTGTATAGGCAACTGCTGTTTAAAGGCATAGGTGCTGGAACTACGGGTGCTGCAGCACTCCCTGATTTGAAGGGGTTTGCATTACATACAGGATTTTCAGTTTGGTTCGATGGCTCACAGCATTCCCACTACAAAAATTGTTCCAGCACCCCTGTTTAAAGGACAGCCAGGTTTAAGGAATCTGAAATGCTTCAATGAATATACATTGCATTGGCTTTTGAAAAAGCATATACCTTTTCTGATATTCTAAAGGAGGAGGAGGAGAACTAAAGCTACTAGGAAAAGAAGCAGCGAGCAGCTTGCATATAGACAAGCAGAGTCTATGGCAGACTACATTCTTTTACCTTAAGAATAACAGAGTTAATAGGGTTTTAAGTAATCCAATCTTTTCCTTTCTTTTATTATAGTCATTTATTATAGTCCATTGCCACAGAATCTTACCCAATGTTTCTGGAATGTTTCTCCTCTCTCTCGTTATGTCTGAGAGCCTAATGATGGTTCCTTCTTTTCGTTCAGTTTTGAAACGTAGTCGTCCAGATTGTTCATCCTCCTCCTCCTCTTCATCAGATTCTTCTTTTGTTTCCTCCTGAAGTTCCAGAGTTTCAATAGCTGCCTGCATCACAAGAGAAAAAGATGAGTACAAACTAACGCTGGCTGAGATAGATTTTCAACATGCTAAAAATATCACCATTTTTGAAAGAATCTTTGTCAAGATAGGAAACACACACACACACAAAATGTCTTGTATAAGGGCTCCACTGCCTGTAACTTTCTGGTATTATAAAGAATTCTTGGGCACGGTTTGGGAACAGCAGGTGATTCACCATAGCTTATAGCTTTGTTTGGTTACAATATACAGTAGCTACATATCTGAGGTATAACTGATTTCTGTAAAACATTTCTAGCCAAACTCTTGGAACATCTCTTGTATTGTTATTACAATGCTTAAGAGGGTATTTTGAATATTCTACCAGAACCAAATCTGATTAGTCCACAGCTATTAAAAAATAAAACCGCATCAAATATCCTGTAATGACATGTAGAAAAATGACTATTCCATAGTTTCAGGGTTTGGATACCATTAGTATCCAGAAAACATTGGATTATCCAAAAACATTAAAAGAATAAATTAATTATTCTTAGTGTTTATGACTCATGTTATTGACAATTGCTCTGAAAGAGTAAAGGCTAGATAACTTCACAATTTCTAAATTAGATTCCTTTGATTAGGTACAGTTTTGCTTGTCTTGAGAAAATATTCTAGTGGAAATGAAGTTTAAATTGAGCAGTTTCTCATCAAAAGAATGTACTGTTATGCAGTACCCAATTTTAATATACTAAATCTGCATAATGGAATGTTATGCCCTTGTTCACAAGTCACATTTGAGATCTTCTTGGGGGAGCAAACCTTTATTATTCACAGAAAACCATGTCCCAAGTGTCAGTGTCTCTTTCCAGCCAGTCTAACCTCTACCCAGTCCCCCCTCCCCCACCCCGAAAAAGTTTTCCTGTCCTGGGATGGTGGACAGAAAGTTAAGAATGTTACATTCAGCTTAAATTTGATTTATAGTTTGAAATTTAAAATATTATAATATAGCATTATTTGCCATGAAAGATTGGGTTTGGGGTTTCTTTTTACATACTAGCAGTCCGATTCCTGATTTATTGGGGGTCTCACACACAGTTTTTAGTTCTTTTTAGAGCCTACACATGTTTTTTCTGTTTGGTGAACACAGAAAGAACATACTAAAGCAAGACATGATTTTGTCTTCTAAATTAGGGCACTTAAAAGTAGTAATTATTAGAAAGGAGGCAAGGCAGGAACTCATAGGAGCCAGTTAGCTCCACAGGTGACACACATCAAGCCTACTGTCCTCACCGCAACTGAATGCGGCGACTGTCTAGGCAACAGGAAGGTCAGGATGGAGCTCCTCTAAGGCCCCTACAACATCTGGATTACAAGGAAAGAGAAGGGGGGGGGGGAGACAGACTTCTCTGAGTGGAGCCAAGGAGGGACCAGGAAGTGGCCTCTGGCCCATCATGTGCACCAGCAGAAGGAGAGTATATTTACATGCCATGCATTCCAGACAAAACTCTTTCCCATCAATCACCAATCAGTACCCTCCTCCTACCCATGGGGTCAGAGTAGGACCACATTTTATGATCTGCTTTAGACTTTCCCTACTCCCCTTTTTTCTTTTAGGACTGGGAAGGAATTTTTTCCTCACCACTAGACTGGCTGAGGTGGGGTGGGTTTTATGCCTTCCCCAAACAGGTCAGGGACATGGCGAGATAGATATAGAGACCAGGTCAAGATATCGAAACTATGTAGGTAGCAAGTCTGGTAGGTGTCCAGTGCAAGTACTCATTAGCCCACCTTAATTGTTCTCATTAGCGTTGGTATGGCAACCCCCATCTTTTCATTCATTTCAGGGGTTCCATTTATAATGTTGGCTGTAGGGTTGTTAACTTATTACTGTGTTCGATTATTTTACACGTAATCGGATCATTTTTTTTTTTATTTTTTTTTTACAGAAACAGATTACTCTAAAACTACTCATCAATTCCACATTTGAAAAGTAATCTGAGGGTTTTGGATTTGGATTTGAGACCCCTGCCAAACCACTCTTAGGTTCTGGCCTAAGTATTCCAGAGCAGAGAAAGCCCAGCTTAGATCAGCAATCCACACTCTGCAACAGGCAGACATCTTTGATTATTGCAGCCTTGACTTCAAATTTGCAACTACCTACAAACAACTCTGGGAGCTCTCCAGGAAATAGTTGGTGAAGAATTGCAATTTCACCATTGCCAGTACAAATATCCTCCAGTTTTCGATAGATGAATACAAGGAGTCTAATATTCAAGGAAATTCATGTATACACCAAAAAACCTTTTGTCAATCTCATTGTCAAATTCAATATGAGAAATTCTTCCAGTTTAGCTGATATGGATTCATCCACACATAGTGAAGAAATCTTTCAGCTCCTCCAGAAAAGGAATAAAAGCCTTTGTGTGCTCAAGTAACCCATGTTTCTTACTCAATTTTTTTTGATCACACCACCACTCTTATTTCCACTGCTAATTAGTCTCATTTAGCACTAGTGGCAGGGTGCTGACATCCTTGAGAAACTGGCTTAATGATGCCCAACCTGAGGGGTTTGTTTTTGTGTGTTTTTCCAAAGGAGTCACAGATTATCATTGTTTTTTAAAGTTATGTGCCTTTTGTACCAAGAAAATAAACTCATATCAATTTGAAGCAGAATTTAGACATATAATAAATACTAATCAACATGACTGGAATAATGAATAAAAAGGTGACTAATGAGTTCTAATCTGGGAAGGAAGGTCACGTTATTCTGAATAATATGGTAAAAGTAGTCAATATTATTACTTCTACAGAAATACAGTAAAATGTAAGAGATTACACTCAAAGTAACTGTCAACCCTATTTGGCAGCTTGATGTCATGACATCTGGATATTGGACTGTGCATACTTTAAGACAGTGATATACAGACTAAGGCTTGCGAGCCACAAATGGATCTTTAATGCATCTCCTCTGGCTGCTTGCAGCACGGGTTATTAAAACATTGATTTAATTATCAGCCAATCTAAGTTATTAGAGAGAGAAAAACTAAATATTTCCCGTCATACTGTTTAAATACAAAAATATAGTACCATAATAAACGAAACAACGAATTCACAGTACTGTGGCTTTTTTGGGTAACGCTGATGGCTAATTTGGCTCCCGAACCAGAGGTCTGAATATGATGGCTTTAATAGGAAACAAACATTCTCTGAAGCAACATTTGTAGCTTGGCTCAATGGAACTCTAAGCAGAAATGGTTTTTATTAGACTGTAAGAGAAGTTTAAAATTACAAGCTAAATTATACCAGCATCTCACTCTAGATAAAGTAGAACTTCAGACTTACAAACACCTTGGAAATGGAGGTTGTTCATAACTCTGAACAAAATATTATGGTTCTTTCAAAAGTTTACAACTGAACACTGACTTAATACAGCTTTGAAACTTTACTATGCAGAAGAAAAATGCTGCTTTCCTTTTTTTTTTTTTTTAGTAGTTTACATTTAACACAGTACTGTACTCCATTTGCTTTTTTGTACGTCTGTGTCTCTGCTGCTGGTTGACTGCATACTTCTGATTCCAAATGAAGTGCAGCAAAGAATCCTGTGGCACCTTATAGACTAACAGACGTTTTGTAGCATGAGCTTTCGTGGGTGAATACTTGCATCCGAAGAAGTGGGTATTCACCCACGAAAGCTCATGCTACAAAACGTCTGTTAGTCTATAAGGTGCCACAGGATTCTTTGCTGCTTTTACAGAACCAGACTAACACGGCTACCCCTCTGACAAATGAAGTGCGTGGTTGATTGGTCAGTTTGTAACCGAGGTTCTACTGTACTCTCTCTCTCCTGTGTCAGGTAGCTATTGGCTTCAAACTCTCTCACAACACACACACACACTTCTCTGTAGCTGTCCTCCATGCTTCCCCACTTCCCTTTTCTCTCATCTTATCTGGCTTACTCTGCTTCCTTCTACTGCTCCTCTCCCTCCTTGCTCTTCATTTAGCTAATTCTTAACAAAACCCCACAGAATTTAAAAAAAAAAAAAAAAGGAAATTGCATGAGATTTGCAAGTAATCACTTTGTTCCCTCTGTATGTTACAACCTTTCCTCTACCCGGAGTCAATCTTGTCTATTTAGATTGTAAGCTCTTCGGTGCAGGGACTTATTACTCTGTATTTATACAGTGCCTAACAAAACGGTTCTTGGCTGGACCCTGGCACTACAATACAAATAAACTATAACAATATTTACTCCGTGTAAGCAAGGGGCAAAACGTTTGCCCAGGGAAAGTCCAGGTTTGGGGCGAGGGATTCGCTAACCCATTAAAAATTTGAATGTTCTTTATAATATAGAAGAATTGCATCTATAAAACCTTCACCACAGAGCAGCCTCTCTCACGGTGGCATCTATCCAGTGAAAATTAATGAGGTTCACTATTCATGGACGACTTGTAAAAGCCAGAGTCCTGTGTTGTATATTTGATGTCATATATTCAATGATTCCTCATTTGCTTAGAGAAGCAAACATGACCCCACAAGCAAATATAAACAGGATATCCCTAGTCATGTTTAAAATACATTTCCAAAATATGACATCTTATTCCCAATTTAAGTTCCTCCTCCCATTTTAAATTCAGAAAGAATGCTAGGACAAAACAGAAATCCCACTTTAGCAAAAGGAAATATACTTCCCTGTAATTAAAACTCAGTAAATGCAGAACTTTTAGAGACACACACACACAGAAAAACAAAACAACACAACACTCCCTATGAGCACGAACTGTATTAGCTTTTGTAAGTCTGAAAAGTAACTGACAAGGGACATGATATTCTGGGTGTACACTAGGGTCTTATGATGAGTGACTCCTCCAAAAGTTCTAACTTTTGAATTCTAGTCAGTTGTTGAATCTCATATCTGTGGCTAGAAACCCAGGAGTGGGATTCTCTAGGGATTACTTCCAGAAACATACAGTTGCAGTTTGTTTTTAGCAGCTATCATCTCCCTTTTATCTTTTACACCAAGTATATAATTGCATGTGCAGTGAAATTCTTGTTTAAAAGAAAATGAATGTTCATACAGTATTTACATAGAGTTTATGGGTAATATGTATTTCAAGATGAAAGTTAATATATATTCTGATTTTATTCTTACAGGAGAGCATTAGATTTCATTCAAATTGATTTTGTGATAAGGAACTTCATGTAAACTAATTCTATCTTACTGGCAGGGCTATTTTATATTGACCTTGGGGCAGGGACCATCTTTTTGTTCTGTGTTTAGGACCCCACAGTGCTAGGTGCTGTACAGTCTGTGAGAAGTGCCCTTAGGCACACTATAATAAAAACATATTAAAATATAGCGATAACCTAAATGTCTCCAAAAAATAACAAAACTCCAATTCAAAAAGCAAAGAAACCTCTAGTTTTGAAGGGACTAGCCACAAGCACAATGAGAGTGACATTTTGTAGAACACCACAGCTGGGCTACACATCAGGATTCAAAAGTATCTCTGTCCCAAATCACAAACTAATTACACCATGGACAGAATTATATGCATCCCCAAATGGGGGTGTGGAAAGATTATGCAGAGAAAAATAAATAACTGTAAACCAAAACTTATTCTCCATCAACATGATGGAGATGTCTCCATCAACATGAAGCGTTCAGTTGCTTCAGTGAAGCTGAGGGTTCAAGTATCAGACTAACAGAGGTGAAAGCACAATACATCTATTATTCAATCATATACATTAAACCACTAAAAATGTGGAAGGCTTAATATTAATACTCCATGCCATGCTCGAGAGCCAAATTTAACTTCTGCTTTGTCTGTCTGCTTTGTCACTAGGATACGGTCATTCCGCTAAACAGCAGAACCTCCAGATGCTATAGGAGCCACACAGATGAGCACAAGCAAGTTCTACCCAGCAGATTACAACCAGGAAGTGTGGCAATGATTGTGGGAGAGGAAAGGCAGGGGAAATGTAGTAGAAATGAATACTCCAGCTTTGTTCAGGAATGGAGAGGATCTCCATTCCCAGGGAGAGGAAGGCTAGTAGTGGGCAGGACAATCAAAACAATGTTTTCTTTACCTAAGAGGTGGATCTCAGTTACCAACACGTTCGATTGCACTGCATTTTCAAGCTGATAATGAAGATCAAATACTGCTGACATTTTTGTCAATAGCAAGAACATAAACAGCTAAGATCACAGCCATATAACACCAGACACCATGAATTTATTGATTCTCCTTTGAATAAAGGAACAAAGCTCATTAGCAAATTGCTTTTACTGAAAAACTGCAGGCAGGCAGTCCTCAAATTATAAATCTGAGGCAGTCTGAAGTTTCTCTTTCAAAATATAGGCTACAGAGCAAGTACAGTCAGCTTTAAGGTAGGTCAAAATTTGGGCGTATATAGGCTGACAACATCTGCTTTAAATCAATGACTAAAGAATCTCCAAGGATTTGAGTTGATGGAAAAAGTAGATAATAAAGTATATACAGGGTGCATATATGCAAGCTCACTAATTATGTCTTTTCTAGTTAAACAATTTGTCTCATTTTCCCAGTGGGTTCGAGCTGGTTAAATCTTTCTGCTGTTCCTGGAAAGGAGTCTAGGATATATTATGCCTAACAGCAAACCAACTCCTCTAAGGTCTCAAACTGTACACTCATGATGACTGATCTGATTTTGCTTAGCCTCTGATTCTTCTTTAGCTGTCCAGAAGAATCTCTGAAAGAATTACTACTGAGATTACTTCTGAAGTAATCTCATTTTCCCTCTATGAATTTATAACTTTGCAACACAATGTTGAAGAAGGCTCATATTGCACATAAGATGGAATCTGTTAGTGTCAAAGTATTTGCCCACAACTACACCCTGGTGGTCCCAAAGAGAAAGGTTGCTTCATCAGGGTGAAGAGGACAGTTTCTGTTCTGACCTCCAGAATATTTAACAATAAGAAGGAAAGCTGCAGAATTCAAGAGTTCAACGTGCTGAAAGGTGTCGATTCAAACTGTAGAACGACTGAAAATTATGTGAGTTTGGAGACTGGCATTTTCGCAGTCCCACTAAGGTCAAATTACTCAGTACATTTTAGCTTTCTGCTCCACAACATTTATTTGCAATACTTGTCAGGGTCTTAATTACATACAATGATCTGTTTTAACTAATAAATGATGGACTGTGCTTTCATCAGTTAATACACAGACCTTGGCTCTGGATAGTCAAAGTACAGCAGAGTACCAGAAAGAGGGTGTTTATAGGCCAACAAATGCACAAAATGAAGTATTACTAAATGGATCTATAAAACATTACTAAGACTTTAAAATGTTTATTCAATATTAATCTACAAAAGAAGATTATTCCAGCGTAGTTTATTTGATACAACTAGAGACTGAAAAGTTCTAAAATTGAGTGAGTATACAAACAAAAATGCCACTTTTTGAACCTCTTGGGGTTGAACTAGCTGATGGATTTGTACTCTGGAGAGGGAACCAAGGGCTTATCTAACAAATTGCTCCAGAGGCACAACTGCAGCTGTGCCGTTGTGGCACTTCAATACAGTGTAGGTATTCCACCTTCCCATGAGGCAGTAGCTAGGTCGAACAAAGAATTCTTCCGAATTAGCGCAGTCTACACCAGATCAGGCTGGTTTAACTACATCCCTCAGGGGTGTGGATTTTCCACACTCCGGAGCAACATAGCTGGGTCAACCAAGCATTTTAGCATACACGAGACCCAACATTCAGACATTCCACTTCAACGAGTATTCCAATAGATCCTATAAATTAAACTTTGGGATACAAGTAATACTGCAGCAGATTCCTGGGGAGGCAGTAGACAACAAATCTCCTTACTACCCCCACCAGGAATCTGTTGCAAGTTAATGCTGAAGAATCAGTAAAACCCCTTCCTACTGTAGCCAGTGAGCAAATACCTGTGGGTTTTTGGCATCAAGCCTCTGTCTAATTCTGTAAGAAGGGAACAAGGGACCTCACCTTCTCTCCTGATGAAAGAATTAAGAGAAAACTGCAAGGAGAAGCTTGTAGAATTTTCAGACCCATGCACAAGATGCTCCCACATAAGGCACAGGATGGGTCTTTGTCTTTTTGACTTTCAGTGACTCTTAGGCTTTTAAATGCTTACATTTCCTTTGAATATAGGACTTTTTTTGAAAATTTTACCATCTTTACCCCAATATATTCATTTGGGCATGGAGGTATCACATTACGGTTACAGTTACTAGGGATATACAGTAGAACCTCAGCATTACAAACACCTTGGGAATGGAGGTTATTTGTAACTCTGAAAGGTTACAACTGAACATTGACTTAATATTGCTTTGAAACTTTACTATGCATAAGAAAAATGCTGCTTTAAACCATCTTATTTTAAATAAAACAAGCACAGAAAGTTTCCTTACCTAGTCATTTTTTTTTTTTAACCTTTCCCCTCTTTTTTTAGTAGTTTACATCTAACAGTACTGGCTTTTTTTTGGTCTCTGCTGCCTGACTGCAAACTTCCGGATCCAAATGAGGTGTGGGGTTGACTACTCAGTTCATAACTCTGAGGTTCTACTGTATGTATAAAATCACAGATACCATGCAGAATTATCATCATTCTTCCACCTAAAAACTCCAGTTGTGTAAACATTAAAGGAAATATGCCCTTCACACCTATCTGTTGCCTTCAGGTTTTCAGAAAAAAATTTTTTAAATCCAATACTGTCATTAGAAAAAAGTGAACACAGATGCTAGCAAAACTAACAAAGGACAGTAAAACATTTCTGCAACATACCATACATCCTAAAAACAAAGGGAGGATATCAAGAATTGTTGGCATTTAGCCAGCTTGCAGCCAATTGGCATTAATTCTTAGCCAGCAATTTGAACAATTCTAAATTATTATAAATTCTGCAATAAGCAATTGTTTCAAGATTTCTGTAAGGTGCACGATATACCTCTTCTGATTCATTTGTAGGTGTTTGGGAATCAGCGACCTCCTCCAATTCCTCTTCAGCTACATATTCTTCCTGTTCTTCCATCCCTTGTTGTTCATTATATGACTGTATATAATCTTCATCCTAAAACAATTATAAAAGGAAGTTACAAGGAAGGGCCACGTGTAAAAATTCAGAACTATACATGTATAGATTACAGGAACTGAAAACAGGTTTCATCAAAATCCAGGCTATTACTATGATTTTCTACTACACGTGGTAGTTAATCTAGCAGGGTTTTTAGAACAGTTGTAGTGGCTTTAATGCTACTGACAATATTATATTAATAACATTATACAGCAACACACATAACTAATATGGTGTGATCCAGCTGATGCCACAACAAATATCCCATTAATTTCAGTGGGATGAGGATCAGGCCCTTAGATTTTAAATTCTTTGGAGGTAAATCTGGAATATTTGCTTGTCTGAAGTGCCATCTGCCCCATGGCACTATACTGACAATAGCCTTCTTTATTTTAAAAAGGGGAAAATAGAATATTCCATTATTCTTTAAAAAGTTATTCTACTAATTGTACACAGCTATTATTCATTTGTATGTAAGTGTTGTCTAGAAGTCCCAAACAAGGATCAAGCACCTATTATGCTAGATGCTGTACAAACATGAATAAAAAAAGAGCAAAAAACTTTTCAGAGTATATCAGCTGATATTTTAAGCAGATTTTTTCTTACTAAATGTATGAAGTATAAACTGTGATTATGGAATATATTTACTTGCAATTAAAATCAGTACATGCTCTTCTGTATGCTGCTTAAAAATATCAAATTATGCATGTGACATTTTCTGAACTAACCTCCAATCTCTTTATTCAGATTTAGACAGTTCTCAGTTACAAAAAGGATGAATGAGCAGGACATCAATCACTTTGGAATATTAGCACCTTAAAGATGTCTTTAGCAGGTCAATAATCTTTTCACCTTGGAAGGACTTTATCAGATCTTGTCTAAAGCCTGGATAAAAGCTTTTGCATTAAGTACTTCTAACAATTGGCAGTGTATCTCCACCACACAAAGCTGTTTTCTTCCTTAAGGATACAACCCTCAAGGTCATGGTTCTCAACTGCCTTCCAGCATGACAAAGGAGCATTACCTACCGCCAAACAAGCTGTCAACACAAACTTTGTCACAGCCTAGATAAAGAAACTGGCAGACAGTGATAATAGGTCTAATTTCCCCCCCTCCCTAGGGAAGTAAACAGATTTCAAATCAGTCTAAAAACCGATGCACGTGAAGCAATGTGATCTTTGGAGATACAATAGAAAGAAACTCACTGGAAATTCATCTAGAGGTTCATTGATTTCAAGGTCTAGCACTTCATCATTGTAAATTTCTTCCTCTCCCTGTTCTTCCCCATATTCTATTTGGTCTTCCGTCAGCTCAGCATCATTGCCTTCATACTGTCCTTCCCCTGTATACTCTTGAGAGTATACTTCAGGTTCACCCGATTTGTCATAAGCCATTTCATCCTCCCCTTGGTCATATTCCGACTCATGTTCTATCGAATGATCATTAGCGTTCTCAGAGTAATCATATGACGTAACCATGCCAGATGTAGCATTAAGACTAACTGTGACACCTTGAGAACTGCAATGGAAGGAGAAAAAAGATTCAGACCAAAGTTGAAAATATAGCAATTAACTAAATTTGTAAGGATTTAGTACAATGGAGCAGACAAATACATATACTCTAAGTTAGTGAACAAAAATGTAGCTCACACATCAACTTGACTGCATGCCATAAGCTCATAATGCATACTGTACCACAGCTTATCACCAGCTGCAGATTATTTGACCAGGGGAATCAAACCAACCAGATGGTCTAACAGGTTAGGCTGGCAAAAGTCCTGAATGGTAACCAAGCAGACTGGATTCAATTTTAATTCCCAGACTAACAAAAATACACAAAATGACTTCAACTGCATCTGCCTTCTAATACCTCCAAGTAAGCTACTAAATCATTATTACTATATTAATATAGACAAGAAACAAGCAATTTGAATTAGATTGTTGTTTTTATTGTGGTAGATTTAAGTTTCCATTTGGCGGGAAAAAAATACAATTTATACAGTCAAGAACTGTCTTTTAAAGGTGACCTGTGGAGGTTTAAAAAAAATTCTTTTATGTTAGCAAAGAATTTGTGTGAACCTAAAAACAGTATTTAAGAAATTGTTTGAAAATTCAGATCTTTCTTATGAACTAAGGCTAGAATTTAAGTTTTGATGTTTAATTTGCAACAGTTGATATCACAGCCACCTAAAAACAGTCAATCTCCAACTCGAGATGTGGTGAGAAAGTAGGAAAACAAGTTGATTCACAAATATGATGTTTCAAACTGGATTACTGATTTGCTGAACATTTTGACTGAAAAATGCTTTTGGAGGGGTGTTTTACTTTTAAAAACTTTTTCCTTTACCATGTTACAATTCCACAAGTTAACTTAAAAGGGACCTACTTTTGCAAAATTTGGGACCACAAGATCTAAACAGATTTGTATGCTGTTTGTACACCAAGTCGGCCCCAGACTGGAAGGGCTTTGAGTGGAAGTTGGAGGGAAAAGCAGCAAAGCGTTCACCCCATGGGTAACAGTAATACAGCTGCCAGAGATGGAAAAGTAATAGTTCATATAAAAGGGCTTATGCACAGTTAAAATGCTGCAGTGGCACGCTTCAGTGAAGACACTACATCAGAGGTTGGCAACCTTTCAGAAGTGGCGTGCGGACTCTTCATTTATTCACTCTAATTTAAGGTTTTGCGTGCCAGTAATACATTTTCATGTTTTTAGATCTCTTTCTATAAGTCTATAATATATAACTAAACTATTGTTGTATGTAAAGTAAATAAGGTTTTTAAAACGTTTAAGATGCTTCATTGAAAATTAAATTAGAATGCAGAGCCCCCCGGACCAGTGGCCAGGGCCTGGGCAGTGTGAGTGCCACTGAAAATCAGCTCGTGCGCCACCTTCAGCACGCATGTCATAGGTTGCCTACCCCTGCACTACATACACAGACGAGAAGGGTTCTCCTATTGGCGCAGGTATTCCACCTCCATGAGAGGCAGTAAAATTCTCCCATCGATGTAACACTGCCAACACCAGGGGTTGGATCTAATTTTTCTCACCCCACGCCCTCCGACCCTAATTTCCTAGTGTAGACCAGGCCTCAGTTTCCCACTCTTTGGGCAGCACTACTGCCTATGCTGGGTGCTCTCCTCTTTCCTTTCACCACCTGTGCAGTCACATAGCTATTCCCTGCTGCACAGCACAAGAAGGGAAAGGCAGCAGGGGAGAAAAATAAAAGAGACACAACTGGTTGTCTCCTACTTAATGGAAAATCCTGTTTCTCTTTTGATGGTTCTTTAGTTCAATTCTACTGAGAGAACAGCATCATGTTCCCAGATTGCTAGTCTGAGGATGGAGTTTGACCCTACTCCCATAACTGCAGTAGAGAAAGCTACCTCCTTTTCCTCCCTCCCCTGCCTAATGTGGACTGCGGGTGGGAAAAAAATCTTAGGACAGACACCACTTTGTCTCCTAGAGTGAGGTTTCCAAGCTGTCAGATATATTGTATTGGACCATATGACCCCTTTAGCCTGTACCCTCAAACAGCTTATAGTGGGTTAGGGACACCACCACCACAGAACATTCATGTGGCAGGGAGTGACTGTTCATCTCTAAAGCCTTGTACAAGTCTTTGTACAAGTTTCAGTACTGCATGGTGCAAGAAGGGATGCAACAACACAGTCCTCGATTCAAATTTCATGCATTTGGAGCCACCCTCCACAGACTCAGAGAATGTTAAGGGGGCATTCCTGGGGTTCTGCAGGAGGCATGGCTTACGATGGTGATGGGGGGCTGGACAAACAGGACTTGTGCTGATATCAATGATTTAAAAACAAAAACCCGTTAACTGAAAGTTAAGATTGCATAGCTGAAATGTCTTATAGCTCAAACTATATGATTAAAATGATGGGCTGAAAAATAATAAGCAATTTCAGGTCAAGCGATAATTTTAGGGATAGTTTTACAAACCACTGCAATTATAAGATTACAATTGCTTTCTCAGCCATAAATACAGTAGAAGCATGTTTGGTTTACACAAAAAATGTCATGGATATATCCAGATACAAGGGAAAGCATTTCAAAGCAAATAATGCATATACAATCTTATTCTGGAACATGGAAATTTTTGCAAGGATTGATTTTGATGAACAGGTTTTACTATATAGCATTACTAGTGCAATGATGACCTGAATATCTTGCATTCCTGATGCCTAATACTCCATTAAAAGTAAGTAAGGGTATGGCTACACTTGAGAGTTGCAGTGCTGGTGGAGGCTTTCCAGCGCTGCAATTAGTAACTGTCCACACCTGCAGGGCACATCCAGTGCTGCAACTCCCTGGCTGCAGCGCTGGCTGTACACCTGGGTCTGCTTGGGGTATAACGATTGCAGCGCTGGTGCTGCAGCGCTGCTCGTAAAGTGTGGCCATACACCAGCGCTGTTATTGGCCTCCAGGGTATTAGGAGATATCCCAGAATGCTTTTAACTAAATTACTCTCTTTGTTTTGTTATGATGCCTCTCTTTGTTTCGTTGTGAACTCGGGGCTCCGGGAGCTGCTTATCTAAAAGACAAACACAGCTCCTGTTTGCTGTGATCAATCTGTAACTGACTGTGAACAATCAATTGAGATAACCCACTACCTTGCTGTGAATGAGGCAGGCAGGGGGATGAGTGTTTGCTTGAAGAGAGAAACAGCAGGGGCGGGGCAGAGAAAGGGAGTCCGTTGGAGCAGCTGCTTATCTGGTCTGCAGGCTGTTTGCAGTTAAGAGTAAGGGGTTGGGGAAATTCAGATTTTGCAAGGCAGGGAGCTGATACACAGTGTCGGCTCCAAAAATCCACTCTCTCTCTCCCCCGCTCCCTGTCACACTCCACCCCACCCCCCTCTTTTGAAAAGCACGTTGCTGCCACTTGAACGCTGGGATAGCTGCCCATAATGCATCACTCCCAACAGCGCTGTAAATGCTGCAAATGTGGCCACACTGCAGTGCTGGTAGCTGTGAGTGTGGCCACACACCAGCGCTTTCCCTACACAGCTGTACGAAGACAGCTGTAACTCCCAGCGCTGCACACCTGCAAGTGTAGCCATACCCTGAGAATACCTATTGTTTGCAGTGTAGTTGTAGCTGTGCTGCTCCCAGGATATTAGAGAGACAAGGTGGGTGAGAATATCTTTTATTAGACCAACTTCTGTTGGTGAAAGAGACAAGCTTCTGAGGGTATGTCTACACTGCCTACGTTACAGCGCGGCAGTGGCAATGCTGTGACGTGGGCAGTGTAGTCACACTTTATCGTCAGCTCTCCCTGCGATAAAAAATAACCACCCCGAATGAAGGGTGGTAGCTTTATCGCCAGGAGCAGGGCTCCCAGTGATAAAGTGCTGTCTACACTGGCGCTCTTCAGTGCTCAAACTTGTCGCTCAGGGGGGTTTTCACACCTCTGAATGACTAAAGTTTTAGGCTGAAAGTAGCAGTGTAGACACAGCCTGAGTTTGCAGAGCTCTTCTTCCAGTCCAAGAAAGGTACTCAAGAGTGTCAATAGCTAAATACAAGGTTGAACAGATTGTTAAACATATGGAGTTAACACATGTTGCAAGAGACCATTCAAGGTGAAGCGGACAGTTAACACCTTTGCAGTCATGGGACAAAGGAGGGCTAGTGGGTTACAGGAAACCCACACATCACCATCAAAAAATGAGCCTGGGAGCTTGAATTCATAACTTTTTCTAGACTAAAAATCATGGACTCCTATTTGTCCTAGGAATGCAAAGGTATTAACTGTCCACTTCACCTTGAATTGTCTCTTTCAGCATGTGCTAACTCTTTATGCCTAACAATCTGTTTCATCTTGTATTTAGCTGTGACACTCCGGAGCCTGGTCTACACTACAGGGTTAGGTTGATGTAAACTGCCTTGTGTCAACCTAGCTGTGGAAGCATCATCACTTAAATTTGGCTCCTGGCAATGTAAGTGTCTCTCTATGCCCATTTAGTAACACCACCTCCCTGAGCGGCGTAGAACACATACCTAAAATTTTGTTCATCTTCATTGTCACTCTGTAGAAGATCATCATTCAGTTCTTCATCTGACAAGTCTGACTGATTCTAGATTATAATAAAACAAGAACAAATGTTCATGACTTTTTTAAAAACACAGTATCTCTTTGAAACAAAAGCAAAGTAAAAGGTTCTCTAAATACTACAATAAAAGAATATTGGCAATAAGCAACATGTTGACAATTAAAAAGTCTGTTCAAATTTGATAGCTTTTTGAAAAGAATTCTATAATTAGCTGATGAAAGAAATGAGGTAGAAGCCACCATATCTAAATTTCAGTGAAGCATTTGATATAGTCTCTCATTAAAACTTGCAAAATTCATTCCAATTGGCTTAGATTTCAACATTGCCACAGGGACTGAAAACTGGCTGACGGACAAACTAAAGGTAATGATCAACCAGCAATGTAATGAGTTGGGGGAGGTGTTTAGTGGAGTATCAGAAGGGTTGATATTAAGTGTCTTCTTACAAACAACTTAATTAAATAATCTATTAGCATGACACAGGATGGGAGTGAACATCATGTTACTACCATTTCTTGAGGATACGAACTTGGGAGAGACAAATAACTGGAAAGGCTCTAGAGAGGTTAGAAATATGGGCAAATAGGAAGGAGTTCAAAGAAGAGAAAAAAATTACTCAGGCATATGTAATTTTTGCTGCCCTTCTCTGAATTGCTTCCAGTTTGTCAGCCGTACTATCAACTGTTCTATTTATCTGTAAAACAATGAGTTACTAACTAAAAGAGCTAACTACACATAGCTTGGCTAAGTGACAGTATTCCTATCCTCCCAAAGTAGTAAAAGCATTAAAAGTTATACGAAGGTGGGTTTAGCTATAAGTAATGGGATGAGATTAAGAAGAAACCAATTTAGGCTTAATATCAGTGAAATAACTTCCCAAAAGATTTATTACTAGGCTGTTGAACAATATCTCACAGAAAGTGGTGGGAGTCCTGCCACTTGAAAAATTTAAAATAAGACTGCACAGCACAACAATAGATACTCCTGGGGGCATTCTGTACCAAAAAATTAAAAATTCTGCGCACAATATTTTAAAACTCTGCAAATATTATTTGTCAAAATAACACTACATAATCATGCCATTTTCAATTATTTTGGTAATTTGGTAACAATACAGACACACACAAAATTTCCCCCAGGAGTAGAGAGTTAAAGAAACCCCTATGACAACCCAGTTCCTGTTTCTCTGCCACCTTCCCCCTCCCAGAGTCCAGCTGCAGGACTCCCTCCCCACCCCACCCCCCACACACAGCCCCCAAGTCCACGAATCCAGAGGAGAAAAAGCCTGATGCTCGGTCCCAGGCTTGCACGGAGTTCTGTGCATGCTGCCTTCTCCTTTCCTCAAGGCATGCTGGGAACTGCAGCTGCCAGGAACTCTCTAGCTCCCTCCCCCTCCCTCTGGCAGTGTCTTCTATGCATGAGCTGGGCTCTGCCGGGTCCAGCAGCCCCTATTGGCAGTTAACAGCACTGCAGCCCATTCGTATGGGGGAAAAGGAAATTCTGCACGCACGTTAATTTCTGCAAAATTCTGCATTACACAGTGATGCAGAATTCCCCCAGGAGTAAGTAGGTAACTTTGACAAGAAATCCTGCATTGCCTGTATGATGGATTAGAATTTATTCATATTTTGATTAATTTATTTGTCTAACTCCAA
Organism: Mauremys mutica; assembly: GCF_020497125.1. Classification (NCBI taxonomy): domain Eukaryota; kingdom Metazoa; phylum Chordata; order Testudines; family Geoemydidae; genus Mauremys; species Mauremys mutica. The sequence continues at coordinate 277,433,156 of NC_059073.1, forward strand.
CCATTCTGAGAGATGTTTTTTCAACAATTTATTATGGCAAGGATTTCCTATGTAGGTATTATTCCTATCATCTTAAAAAAAATTTAAATAATGGAATTAAACTAATGTTTATGGTGCAAACCACTAAAAATGCACACAAAGAAAGCCAATTTGCCAGTGGTACTTGAGGTCTGTTTAACAAGAAGTTATATCATAAAATCTATCCTCCAGCTGCGAGTAAAATATTCAGAAAACAATTTCTCTTTTTAATTTTGTTTACTTAGTATTTAACAGAGTAGCCTCCTCTTCTTTTATTTTCTCTTCCTATTTTCTGAGGAGAAGCCCCACTTTCTCCAGCAGACAGAGTAAGCCTGCTGAAGGAAGTAAAATCTTCCACAGGAAGTTTTGTTTTGGGAATGGGTCTCTCTCTTCAGGAGTCTGTGATGCCCTAGACGTTCAGTACTCCTCGCAGCCCTTTTTATTGGAATCTGACCTTTCAGCACCATCTGTGCCCCAATAACTGGCATTATGGATTTTTCTACTGTGGAAGGACAAAGCCATTGCCTAGTAGTTGCCCCATGCACAGAAAGAAGTGGAAGTGGCTATGAGCATTGGCTGCTGCCTGCCTTCCCCGTACATCCCTGATAGAGAAGAGCTGCAGTTCACTGGTTGAAGAAGCTGCACTGGTATCTCAGATTGGAAGGAATCAATAAGGACAGGACTGTTGGAATGGGTCTCAGGGCTTGTCTATACCTACAGCTAAATCAGTACTATTGCAATGGCAGAGCGCTTTCCCGTCAATGTCTGTACTCCACCTCTCAGAGGCAGAAGGTAATCAGGCGGGACAGTGTTTCCCGTCAATACAGCGCAGTGTGGGAATTATGTCCAATTCAGTTATGTAATTTACGTAACTGAAGTCGACGTAACTTAGGTTGACTTACAGCTTTAGTGTAGGCCAGTCCTCAGGAAGGGAAGACAGGAATGTTGGGTAGCATCAGGGAAGTGTTGTTTTTGCACTGCTTAAGTGACAGAATAAGCCAAGAGAAACTAGTGTTGAGAACTACCTCTCTGGACTGGTGAGTAGAACTGGGTGGAGAACAGTAATTCCATTTCACAAAGGATTGGTTCTGTTCTGATGTAGAACAAAACCAAAACATTTAGAAATTCTCTGCAAAAGGGAATGAAGTCCTGGGGCAATCTGCAAGTCAGGGTGCCCTAGTCACAGACACTGAAAGCACTGGGGTTAAGAGGAACTTAGTCGAAACTGAACCATTTCTGCGAAATGTCTCAATTCCCCCCCCCCCCCCCCACTAAAAGTTGTTGTTGGTGGTTGGAGAAATTCCAACCACCGTTACTGTTTAGATGATCTAGGTGACATTAATATATGTATACGTTTAAAAGGTCTCCTATTGTTCGTGCTGTCTTTCGCAGTGAACTGCAAGAATTGTTTTGGGGTTCTTTTAGATTTCTGTATTTAAGTTGAGTTTACCCAAATAAATAGGATATCCTTGATCATTTATAAATGGTTATATAATGTGACAGCATGAGTTGTGAGTAAAATATAGATTCACATTTAAAATTATAATGAATTATTGGGCATACATGAAACATGCTTATTTCTTACCTTTTTACCAGTAAGCAAATCCTCTCCAAGCAAATCATCTTCAAGTTCACTGGAAAATATAAGCGAATATTAAGAATACCCATGTCACATTCATGAAGAAAAATATATTTTTTCTGGAATAATTATTCAATACAGTAATTTCAACATTGGTCAGAGGAAAATTGTTACTGAATCCATAATGCTTTTTATTTGATAAAATATATAGCACATTAATATGACGACTCAGGAAAGAGGTTTACATTATGCAAGGGATAGGCACTGAACTTCTATCTTAAGGAAGGGTGGATGTTTTCAGGATGTTGGAGTCTTTTATAAGCCATCCTTCCCAAGACAGCCAAATCACAGTACTCAAATCCAATTCCCTACATGTGGAGATCTTCATGCCTTTCATTTCTTAATTCTACTTGATTAAGCCACTAAGGAGGCACAAAGAAGCTAACATTCCTGGTAGTCCATTAGACCCAGTATGAACAGCTGAAGAGTGAGAAGAACTTACATTTGGAGGGTAAGAGAAATCCTGCAGAAAGAGACTCCTCCCCTTTCAAGAGATTTGTTCAAAGCTGGGAGAGTGTTTGAATGCTTTTGAGGGATAGTTCAGTGGTTTGAGCATTGGCCTGCTAAACCCAGGGTTGTAAGTTCCATCCTTGAGGATTGGGACTGCTTTAAGCAGGGGGTTGGACTAGATGACCTCCTGAGGTCACTTCCAACCCTGATATTCTATGATCACTAAGAGTCTACACTAAAATGTAGCTCCCACTGATATAAGTCGCCCACTACACAGACTTTACTACACCTTCGTGAGAGGAGTAGTGCTTAGGTCGAGGTAGTTAGGTTGACACAGTGTCCATCTAGCCATTGCGTTGCTTACGTTGCCTGTTGCTGCCTGACAGCTGTCAGCACCCCAGGCAGTGGGGCTCCGACTGTCAGCAAACCACAATGTCCCATGCTGACAGTTAAATCAGTGGACACACTCCTGGTGAGAGCGAGCACCACCGACAAAAGGAGCATAGTGTGGACATGAAAAACCGATTTAATTACTGCAGTGGCTGTAAGTTGAGGTAACTTAAGTTGACTTAATTTTGTAGTGTAGACTTGCCCATAACCTCTCCCCCATAACTAAGTTCTGGGTTGCCCACAAAGAACCACTTTTGCAGGTGAGAAACGTTAGGGTCCTTGGCTAGATCTGCCCAGATCTTTCCAGTGGCATAAAGAACAAGGGGGGAGAGACAGTAACATGTACATCCCAAGACACAACAATAGGAGGGCACTGAAGTTCCCATTCTGTAAGTATCAATATTAGGATCTCCAAGCCCTGATTCTGAAGGTTTGCATAAAGGATTCAGAATATGCCTTAGTGTTAAGGAATAAGAATCTACCCTTAGATGTATGGCAAGCAGAGCATGAAGAGACAACTGATTTTTACGGATTTCCTTTGTGGGAAAAGGTAACAGCCCATAAATTACAGTAAAGTAAGTTTGGGATATATAAACAGGGAGGTAACTAAGGATGCTCAACGACCAAAGTAGAACATTCATCTTAATATTTAATCGAGCCCATAGTGAAATGGTTAAGCACTTGCCATTTTTCCACTTTATTTGCCAGTAAGTCTAGCTGCAGATCCAAATTATACGTGCTAGATCTGAAAATTGGTTGGGAATATGGAATAGGTATTTCAACGCAGATGAAGCCCAATGAAAATTCCAGGACTAACGCTGGTACCTAAGATATGTTTTGCTGAGTTAGTTTTACTACCTGACAATGTTCAAAAAATATTCTTAAATGTCAAAAGATGAGGAAGAGGAGATTTCAGTTCAGCAATAAATAGGAAGGGATTATCAGCACACAACATTCATTTATGCTTGCTGTTCTCAAACTTCAGCCCATGTATATTAACAAACTGATTGCTAAAGGGTCAGTAGCAATATCAAACAAGAGTGGGTATAGGAGACACCTGTCTCGTGTACCCCCAATAAAGTGACCAGACATTGGGTCCCTTTATGCACAGAGGCAGAGACTTCTGTAAAGGAAATGGATCCAGTAGAATTTAAATCCAAACCCCATCAAGGAGGCAAGTGTTTCAAAAAGGCACTGTTAAAATTCTAATGGGAAACAATTTTCCAGAACTGTGTCTTATTTTGCATTCTGGATTACTCCCTATATCTCTTCCAAAGTAACAGAGGTTCTCTAGCTCCTGGTTACCATGCTCCAATATCCAAGGAAGGGTAAGGTGATTTAAGAATTCAAAAGGGCTTCATGGTGGTGGGGAAGAGGTTAGGCCAAGCAGCGACCCAAAATGGTGGAAGCCATGGGGGTAGACTATGGGAGATGATCAAAACTACCAGAGGTGACACGCAGGGGGGTTAGGGTTACCAACTTTCTAACTGCACAAAACCAAACACTCCCACCCTGGGGCCCTGCTCCTGCCCCGCCCCTTCTCTGAGGCCCCACTCCCCACTCACTCTATCTCCCCTCCCTCTGTCGCTTGCTCGCTCTCCCCCACCCTCACTCACTTTCACCAGGCTGGGGCAGGGGGTTGGGGTGCAGGAGTGGGGTGAGGGCTCCAGCTCGGGGTGCGACCTCTGGAGTGAGGGAGGAAGACTGATAGCACAAGGCCCACCACCACTGGGGGAGCGGTGGGGGGCAGGAACGCACAGCCCTGGCCTGAGCTTCAGCCTCTGACAGCTGAAGCCAAAGAAGTCAGGGAGGAATCCATAACTGCCGTGACCTCCATGACTAAATCGTATCCTTAATCTTGAAATAATAAGCACCTGGTAGTAACTACAATAAAAAAAAAGTCCAATTTGTATGAACAAAGCAGATCGCAGCTGTACTGTTAAATTAATGCAGGCAAGTTACTGCTTCATATAATTAAAATATAAAGTGAAGTAAAATAAATTCATGAAGCACAATGAAGAGGCTATCTACATTTAAAGAAATGGATTCGCTCTCCTCAAAACCTGAACCTTCATATGCCTTAATTCCTCACCAAAAAAATTAGTGTTTCCCCATTTCTTTAAAAACAAAACAACAAAAAAGCTTCATTATAAGTGGAGTTTTACCATAAAAAGAGGCTCATGGCAAACAGTGCCCTCATTTTCATCACAAAAATAGCAGCACAATGCTTCTTAAAATCCTGAAGTTAGAGTGGCAGAAGTACTGGCCAACCTCTAGGTGGTCACCTAGTCACTCTCAGTGGAAGTCAACTGTAGTGAAAATAAATCAGATCTTCTCACTATCTACTAAAAGCAAACGGCAGCAAAATGGGGAACCTTTGATTCCTACTCCCCTTTTTTCTCACAAGGCTGTGAGAGCTCCCTCCTTCCTCTGCTGAGCAATAGCAGAAGGGGAGATAATTACTCTGGAAGGCAAGTAAAAGTTAGTAGGTGATAACTGCTGCACTTCTAGAGCATTAGCTCAAAGGAAACTGCTTAGCCTGGTCTACACTACAAAGTTAGGTCAACATAAGCTGCCTTGCATCAACCTAGCTGTGCATGTGTCTACACTTAAATGTCTACCACCAATTACACTGACATAGTAACACCAGCTCCCATTCCTGGAGCAGCTACAAACAGTGGAGTGCTGCTTCTGGGCCTGAGAAACGAATGCTGACCGGTGGGATTGCATCATAATGCAGGTGTGGGGTAACAAACTGCAGAACTTTTGCATGTGCAAGGCCACATTCTTGGATTTGTGTGCCAAGACTTGCCCCAGACCTCCAGCACAGGGACACAAAAATGAGAGCTGTTTTGTCAGTGGAGAAGTGAGTGGTGATCACACTGTGGAAATTTGTTACAACTGATTGGCCGTTAATTGTCTCCTCTATGCAGAATTGTGACTCTTAGCAATGTGCAGGACATAATGGATGGATTTGCAGAAGTGGGGTTTCTGAACTGCTGTGGAGTGGTAGACAGCACACACATCCCTATTTTGGTACCAGACCACCTTGTGTGATAGACCCAAGCCAGTTGGGAACAGCAGAGTAGTAGAAGGGAGATCTACTGGCCACTGGATAAGCAGTTTTCTGTTCCCTGAGTGACCAGAGCAGGGGCTGCTCCAGGCTGATGAAAACACCTGACTCCAATTAACCTGCTAAGAGTCAGGTGAGGCTATTAAGCACCTGACTCTAATTAAGGCCCCTCTGATGCTATAAAAGGGCTCACTCCAGTCAGGCCAGAGGGAACCAGAGGAGAGGAAGTGCGTGCGAGGAACTGGGAGCAAGAAGTGTGCAAGAAGCTGAGAGTGAGTAGGCAAACTGCTGGAGGACTGAGAAGTACAAGCATTATCAGACATCAGGAGGAAGGTCTGGTGGTGAGGACAAAGAAGGTGTTGGGAGGAGGCCATGGGGAAGTAGCCCAGGGAGTTGTAGCTGTCATGCAGCTGTACCAGGAGGCACTCTAGACAGCTGAAGTCCACAGGGCCCTGGGCTGGAACCCGGAGTAGAGGGCGGGCCCGGGTTCCCCCCAAATCTCCCAACTCCTGATCAAACGCAGGACAAATTGACCTGGACTGTGGCTTCTACCAGAGGGCAAGGTCTCTGGGCTGTTTCCTGACACACAGGGTGAATCTGTGAAGCGAGCAAATCCGCCAATAAGCGCAGGACCCACCAAGGTAGAGGAGGAACTTGGTCACACTTGCCACAGAGTACATCAACAGAAAGGGCTATTTTACTATGGTTACGCAAGTGCTGGTGGATCATCTGCAATACTTTACCAAAATCAATGTTGCCTGGTCAGGGAAGGTGCATAATGCTTGTATCTTTAAGAACCCAGGACAGTTCATAAAACTACCAGCAGGGACCTTCTTTCCTGAACAGCCGATTACCACTGGCGATGTTGAACTGCCAGTAGTGTTTTGGTAGAACCCAGCCTACCCCTCACTCCGCTGGCTCAATAAGCTGTATACCAGCCACCTCAATAGCACCAAAGAAAGATTCAGCTACTGTTTCGGCAGGTGGAGAATGACAGCTGAATGTGCTTTTGGTAGGCTGAAGGGTGCTGGCGCTGTTTACTCACAAGACTGGACCTCAGACAGAAAATTATCCCAGTTGTTATAGCTGCCTGCTATGTCCTGCATAATATGTGTGAAGCAAAGGGGAAGAGTTGCCGCTGGGGCTGAGTGCAGAGGTGGAGTGTCTGTCTGAGTTTGAACAGCCAGACACAAGGGCCATCAGAAGAGCTCAATGTGGAGCTCTATGGCTCAGGGAGGCTTTGAAAGAACACTTCAACAGAGAGCCACAATAATGGGTTGTGGTGTACTGTGCTCTATCTGGCCCTGCAGTTTGGGGCCTGTTACAAATTACGTGGTGCTTGCTGCACATCTATCAATATAACACTGACAATGCGCCTATTAATTTTATGGTGCTTGCTGTTTATGATTTAGGCTGTTTGCCACTGATCCTACGAGTTGTCACAGTGTACAATACTGGCTGTGTGGGTGCTTTCACTACTTTCAGGCATTCTGCAACATATGCTGGGAACTAATAATGATGAATTATTTTCCTAACAATTCAGTTTTATTTACTAATGAAAACACCTACAAAAAATTATTTTCAAGTTAAAAGCAAATACATTAAAACCTTAATAAATGTATGGATCACAGAACTTAAAGAACAGAAAGGAACATTTATTTCAATTTTAGGTACACATGCATCAAGCGTGGCACTCGCAGGTCACTGTATGTATATTGTCCTTAATGTCTGCCAGTGTGGAGCAGTAGGGATAGGGAGATGCCCCTGGTGCCATGTGGAATGTTGGCAGAGGGGGGTGCAAGGAGGTGCTATATTGGAGTTCTCCATGGACTGCACAGGAAGGTGAGCCTGAGATTGTTGAAACTGTAGGTCTGCAAGAGTCTGCAGCATCCGTCTCCTGGAGAAGTCCCATTACTTCTTGGTGCATCTCCCTCTCCTTTTCCTGCTGGGACTCTTGAGCTTTTCTTCTGTCCACTCTTTCCCTCTCCATACAGTCTGCAATATTCATCTTCCAGACCCTCTGTTCACTGTCTGATTCAGCACTGATGTGCAGAACATGTCATCCCAAGTTCTCTTCTCCTTATCTGGCTCAGGTGTTCTTTGGGCGCGGAGGGGGAATCCCCCAACAGCAGCAGCCACAGATAAAACACACAGCGGGACTTCATCATTATAGTCACAAATGGAAAGCAAAAGGTAAGATTTGGAACTACCTTCCCTTGCTCCCCATAATTTTTAAACAAGACATGCTTATTGACAGTTCTGCTTCAGAGTACTTGTGCTCGGCAGCTGTGGTGAGTATGGCCTGTCAGGGATATGAGAAACGAGGAGGGAGTTGCTCAGTTGCATGAAATTGAGTATAGGGCAATGGCATGGAATAGTAGCAGCTTTTCCCATAGGTGGTGGTGATTTTAGCTGCTATCTCACTCGTGAGGGTAACAAAAGCACAGAGAGCACAGCTGCTGCAGGCATCCTGAAGCCACCCAGGCTCGTATGCTGCTAGTCTGTTTACTGCGTTGGTGCCTGCTGAAGACATTGTTGATTGACGTGGGAAGGCGTACTACTGCAGAGGAAGAAATAAGGCAGCCCCTAGAAACCTTTGGGAGAGGATTGCTGTGTACCTCCATGGAAGTTTCATCGGGATCTCTCAGAACGATTCAAAGGACATCCTCTTGAGAGAGAAACAAACTGTTCCTCATGCCCCCCACCCCTGGCCTAACTCTACAGGGACACAAAAAGCAGATAAAAGCTCTAGCTCTTTGCTGTACCACTACCTCTTCTCATACAACTAGATTAATGAAAAGTCGATAGCTGTGTCCTTCTAAGTTGGGGGTGCCATCACTGCAATGGGAAACAAATTAACCAATTTAACCAAGGTTCCTTCTGCATCAGGCTTGCCTATGCTCAACTGGACTGCAGTGGAGTCTCAAACAGGTCCTGGATTGTGGCACAGCTAGACCTTCCAGTCGCATGTCCCCCTCCTCGTCGTCCTCCACTTTCTCCCTATTCATGTCAGGAGCCTGTGACTTGGACTCTTCAGAGGTATCCACAGTGGCGTGTGGGGTGGTGGTGGGGTCTCCCCCATATGTATTGCATGCAACTCTTTGTAAAAGTAGCAGGCCATGTCTCGGCATTGAATCAACTGTTGGCCTCCCTGTCCTTCTCATGTGCCTGCTACAGTTTCTTCACTTCCATACGGGACTGCTGCTGATCTCTGTCAGACCCCTTCTCCTGCACCTCCTGTGCAATCTTCTCATAGATGTCCATGTTTCTACTGCTAGTCCATAGCTGTGCTTTCACAGCCTCTTCTCCCCACAGACCCAAGAGATCCAATATCTCCTGTGTAGTCCAGTCTGGAACATGGAGCCAGCTGGGCAGTTTCACACAACAGTGGAAAGTTGGTAGGTGTGCTTGCCACGATGGACAATTGGGAAAAGGCATATCAAAATCTGCAGGGTTTTAAAGGGATGGGGTGTGTGGCTTCTGGTCACCATAACCCATGGGCAGTGGAGTTAGCAATTGTGACCAGAGTGGTCAGTGTTGGGCATTATGGGATAGCTGCTGGAGGACTGTTAGGGTTGACATAGGTAATTCAGTGTCTTCACTTGTGCTACGTCGACCCCAATACATTGACCATGGCTCAGCGCTGCTTAGTGTTACTATGTCAGTGTAATGGAGAGATTACATTGGCGGTAGATATTTAAGTGTAGACACATGCACAACTAGGTTGATGCAAAGCGGTCTCCTGAACCTCAGCTGGAGATAATTTTCAAATAAAGAGAAAGGGGAGCAGAGGCCCCAAATTATCTCTCCCTTCATCTCTACTCATGACATCAACCACACCTGAAGGACAAGGAAATTAACACTGAACCGGGGGGGGGGGGGGGAAGAGAAGAGAGGATTACTAGAGCATGTAGTGAGAGAAACTTTGGCTTTTAGTTTACTTAGTTGCATTTTACCTTTTATTTCATTGTAACCAATTCTGACTTTTTATGCCTTATTACTTTTTTTTTTGTAGTTGTTAAACTCATTTTATTGTTTTATCTAAACGTGTGTGTGTTTGGACTGAAGTGTTTGGGAAACTCCATTTGAGATAAGGTTTGTGCACATCTATTAATGAAATGATGGACTTTATATGAGCTTGTACTGTCCAGGAGGGTACTGGGCAATACAAGATGCACATTTCTGGGAGAAAGTCTGGGACAGGGTGTTTGCTGGTGTTGCCCAAAGCATAACTCATGGGTGGTTGGCTGTAACACTCATACAGTATAGCTGGAGAGATTTACATGCTGGAGGCGGTGTTGGGGCAGATCAGGAGTTGTCGCTCTCACAGTGAAGTAGTGTAAAAGGCACACCAAGTGGGAGAATTGAGGGAACACAGCTGTTCAACAGTCCAGACCAGAGGTGGGCAAACTACGGCCCACATCCGGCCCGCGGGACCGTTCTCCCCAGCCCCTGAGCTGGCCCCCAGTCCCTCCCCTGCTCTTCCCTCTCCCTCGCACCCTCAGCTCACTGCGCCACCGGCGCAATGCTCTGGGCAGCGAGCTCCTGGGGCAGTGCAGCTGCAGAGCCCGGCCTGAACTGGTGCTCTGTGCTGCACGGTGCGTGGCTGGCTCCAGCCAGGCGGCATGGCTGCCTGTCATGGTGCAGCTGCGCCGCCAGCCACCGGTGCTCCAGGCAGTCCGGTAAGGGGGCAGTGGGTTGGATAGAGGGCAGGGGGTTCCGGTGGCAGTCGGCGAGAAGGGGTGGCTGAATGAGGCAGAGGTCCTGGGGGGAAGAGGCAGTCAGGAAGGAGAGGAGGGGTTGGATGGGGCGACGGGAGGCAGTCAGGGGCGGGAGTTCCGGGGCCGGTCAGGGAGCAGGGGTGGGTGTGGGGGGTTGGGGTGGATGGGGCAGCTGGGGGCAGTCAGGGGTGGGGGTTCCAAGGCAGTCAGAGGACATGGAGAAGGGATGGTTGGATGGGGCAGGGGGGACAGTTAGGGGTGGGGGCCTGGGGGCGGTCAGGGGACAGGGAGTTGGAGGAGTGGATGGGGCAAGGGTTCGGGGGGGCCGTCAAGGAATGGGGGGTTTGGATGGGGCAGGAGTTCTGGGGGGCCGTGAGGGGCAAGAAGCAGGGGGATCGGATGGGGGTGGGGACCGGGCCACGCCTGCCTTTTTGGGGAGGCACAGCCTCCCCTAACCAGCCCTCCATACAATTTCTGAAACCCGATGTGGCCCTCAGACCAAAAAGTTTGCCCACCCCTGGTCCAGACTGTACCCTGGGGAATGTCATAGCAGGTTCATGGAATTTTCAACACAGGCACAAAAATTATGGGATAGAGAAGACTCTAAGGGGTGTAGAAAGTTGTATGATGGGAACTTGACCCTACAGTCCCAGTCACCCCTGCGTGACTTGTTTCTGCCCCACCATGCATTGCGCTGGACAGAGTTTTGTACACTGCGATGCCTACCCATAGTGCACTACACTGTGCATCAAAAGAAGCAGTTCTGGTGACTATGCACAGCGCTGATGCAAGGAGCCAAGAATACATGCACACAAGCAATATACTAACTTTAGCAGCTTTATGCCGACGTAACTTGCGGCAGCAAAAGTTTGTCGCCTAGACATGTCCTTAGAGTGGATAAAAATTGTACTGTAAACAGAGTGAAAGATCAGACAAAAGCATTAAATCAATTAGGGACTTTGATTAGACTCTACATCGGTTTTACTATACTAAATGTCTGAACAAATCACCATGATACTAGCATGGAAGAGAACGTGTAAATTTTTTTGGCAAGTAACTTGACAAGTGTGGTTGGATTGTAGGACTCAATACAAAAGAACATAGCTTTGCTTCCCAACTAAAGGTATGTCTACACCGGCAAGTTTCTGTGCCACAAGTTATACCACTTTTATTAAAACACTGGAATTAAACCGCTCTTGCATGTCCACACTGTGCTCCTTGTGATGCTGGAGTGCATCCACATTAGCAGCTCTTGCAACGGCAAAGACAGCAGTGCATTGTGGTAGCTATCCCACTGTGCAACTGGCCGCAGGATGCTTCGGGAAGGGTTTGCAATGCCTCATCGGGCAGGCACAGCATTATATGATGCAGGTTTCCCAATCCCATTTTTCCATGGGCATCCTGTTATATTGCCAGCTGCTTTTCAACTGAAGGGGGGGAGGTGTGGAGGAGAGTGAGACAGGGCGTGTGAGTGTATGGAGGGCGGGGAGAAAGACAGACAGTGTGTTTTAGGGCCAGAGAGTATGTCAGCATGCTGTCTTGTAAGTTCAGACAGCGGCAGGAAGCAACTAGTCCTGAAGCAGGGAGAGGGGGAAACCCTGACATCAGCCCCTGCCTCCCTCCCTGGGCTCTCCGCAAAGCAGTCTCTCTCACACACACAGACACATGTCTCTGTGTTCAACAGCACAAGCATTGCACATTAATGGTTTGCTTTATGTCCCAGATAGCTGTCAGAAACGGTGCTTTGAAAGGGGAGTGACGTATGTCTTCAAGGCAACCAAGTTCAAAACAATGAGCAGAGTGGTAACTTGAGGCATTGTGGGGCGGCTCTGGAGGCCAATTACAGCACAGAACGCAATCAAGTGTCTACACTGGCAATAGAGCACTGGAGCCTCTGCACAAACAGCCTTACGATTCTCGTCAAGGTGATTTTTTTTGCAGCACTGCAACTGGGGAGTTTCTGTGTACAAAGTGGCTTGACAGTGTGTACACGTCCACAGTTTGAGCACAAAAAGGCTGCTTTGCTGCACAGAAACTTGCCAGTGCAGACAAGCCCTAAATTTGGTCACACTTTCAAATCTTTTCAATAGCTTTATATTTTTCAACAGAAAATCTAAAAGAAATCCACCCATCCTTTCCCCTCCCCCTGCCAAAAAAAAAAGAATGACTCAGATTAAAGACAATTTTTTTTTAAAGGTAGCCAAAGATCACAAGTTTTAACAGAAGTTATCAGTTGTTTATGGCATATGCCTCCAAAGATTGGCTAAAATAGCTTTAAATATTCCATGATTGAGAAGGTAAGTGTAGTCAGAAAGCTGACTGCAAAAACAGTTACGTATATCCAACATTTAAAAAAATCTATTCTATGCTGTATTGGAGCTGTTCATGCCTTCAGACTCTAAGCTTGTCAAGGCAGGTATATATGTTTGCCAACATTTAGCATCCACTGACAGACACATAGCTGCCAACAGCTTCATTAGTATCTGAATTGGCACTGTTTTAAGAATTAGAATACAAAATGGCACTCCAAGAAACTAAAGCAATGTAATACAATGTCTGACCATGAAAAAAGTTAACTACCTGTCCCAGTCGTCGTCTCCAGTTCTTCTTCTCCAAGACCTTTCTGCACCAGGCTTATCAAACTGATCAAAGTCATCATCTGTAAAGCAGAAGACTACATTAGATAGTTCTTACTGGAATATATATAGGAAGCGCAGAAGTTTTCTAATCCTGATGCAATGACTTGTTCTCTTTAGGAATTACGGTCCTACGCCTTTTTGGTTTTACAATTTTTCTCTAGTATTTGTTTAATTCAAAAAGTTAAGATGTAGTTTGGCCTTAGTTAGTAAGGAAGTAGTAATAGTAAGATGTAGAGGTCTTATTGCTAATGAAGTTGAGACTGCAATGTGGGGAAATCAAATGTAGGAAAGGATGTCAGCACATTGATTGAAAAGTTTACAATCAAAGGGTCAGCCCACAAACAGAAAGTAAGCTACGTCTGCAGTGAAACCAAATTTCAGATGGTAAAAAGTATTTAAACACTGTCTAAAAAAGCCAAGTTGTGCTGACTGGTTATCAGGAAATATTTTGCTTTAAGTGAATTTGTTTGTAAGTGACAAGAATTTGGCAGCCTCGAAAACTGAAGTTCTAAATTTATCCACAAAATAGGTGCAGCATGCAGCGTTCAGACAATCTTCCCATATTGCCCAGCTAATATGTCTGACCTGTAACTCAGAGGGACCATCTCTTGTGAGGAGAGAATAATCCATTCCTCACCCCCAACTGGAATATGGTTATAGTATAAAAAAGGCTATCACTAGAACTTTGGATTAACATGATTTTTGTTTTAATGGCTTCTATAAAACAGGTGCCATTTTTACATAATCACTTTCCTGACTAGAATAAGTACAATTATTTCGTCTCTTACAACAAAGGGGTACCAAATTAGGGCCAATCTCAGAATGATTTTTTGATGGTTTGGTTTGAAATAAGCCTTTAAAAACCTACACCTTTTCAGTTTCCACTTAGGATTTTGTGTGTTCAGGTCCATTCAACCGGGCATCCTTCTGTGACAATTCCCCCACCCAATGGCCAACCCTAGTTATCTTCCTTTTGTCTAATTTAAATGCAGGTTTCATTGATGACACTCATGGAAAACCCAAGGTGAGCATAAAAAATAATGAAAACTCAGCTAGGGCAGTCATCACTAATACAACTGTTTTCAAACTAAAATGGTAGTCACTATACATTCCCATGCCATTAAAATTGTTTGCAGTAGCTTGTGACCCAATGAAAGTCAAGTCATGCATGATGAGGTATAAAAGGCAAAAGGCATTGTTTTAGATTTGTTTTGGCAAAGAAACAATACACCATTTTTAAGGTCCTAACCAAGGGAACTCAACTACTTAGCATATTAGTGCAGCACTCCACATCCAAGCAGTATCTACATTTCCTCCACAACATCCAAGATCCAGCTTTTTCTCTGCCCACACAGATAAAATGTTTGTCCAGGACTTCACATCATCTTGCTCCTTGACCATTAAAACCTCCTCCTTTCCAGCCTTACCAAATACCATCTTGATCCCCATATAGTCAAATGCTACTGCAGAAACCATTTTCCCGAATTATAGCTCTGATTATGTCACCACTCTCTCCATTTTCCCCTGCTCACCATACACTCACAGGTATGGTCTACTCTACGTAGTTTTTATACCAATATAACTATGTCAGTTGCGTGTGATTTTTTTACCACCAGTTCTACAGGTACAGCCCCTAGCATGGGCACGTTATACTAGTAAAAAGTTACCTTATACCAGTACAGCTTATTCTGTACAAAAAGAGGAATAGGTTACACTGGTATAACCGTGCCCACTAAGGGGGAGTTATACTACTTTAATTATATCGGTATAGTTAAAGCAATAGAACCAACGTGTGTGTGTAGATAAGCCCTATGGCTCTTTGGGTCTTCACCTCATCCTACTTATTTCTTATAATGGTATGTATGCTGCCATCAACCTTTACTTCAGCCTGGTATACATTAGAAAAGGGGAAACTACACTGACAAATCCTCTCCTACTATAGATGCAGCTTTAATAAGCAAAAAAAGGGCTTTTGCCAGTATAGTTTATACTGAACAAAATAAATAATACCAGTTTAAAAGTGCTTTTGTAGTATAACAATCTACACCAGAGCTTTTCCCGGCATAGAAGTGTGTCAAAAAAATCACAGTCCTAATCAACGTTACTATTCCAGCAAGAGTTTTCTACTGTAGACCTTGCCCTCCACGCTACCAACACTACCAGCCTTTATTATCCATTAGTCCCTCTATCACTCATCAGTGTCCTCTAAATATCTTTGCACTTTCTCCCATGCCATCCCTTATCCATGAGAGGAACTCCTTGTAAAGATTCACAAAGCTACATTATCCTCTTTCAAATCTCTTATTAAAGTTTCCTCTGCCATGATTCTTACCAAAGACTCAGCAATGGCTAGACACTTCTTATTACAAGAATCATGATTTTCACACTTATCTTGTGCCTCCCATGTCTGTCTGTTGTAATCTCTCGTTGTTTCATGTATTTAGACTATAAGGTCTTTGGAGAAAAGGGACCATACTTTCATTTCTGTACTTTGCCTAGCATAATACAAATAAATCTACAGACCAAAAGTCAGAGTTACAAATTACCATGGTACTATCAAAATTTGATTTAACACTTTGAAATGTATTGTTAGAGGAGCCCATAAGAGGGTTACAAGTATTTGGGTAGTCAAGAACGGAGTCATGACAGAAATAAATTTAGGAACCCCTAGTGAAAAGCATTCATTTCTAACACTTATGGTTTGCAAGATATTAAACAAAGTGTTTTTTGATTCATTGTATGACTAGTGTTATTTGGAGAATAGTAAGTCACAATCGTGTAAATTTTTCATTTCTGAAGCTACAAAAATTTTAGTCCCCCCCCCTCCTCCTTTTTAGGCCTTTATATCAGGAATTCACAATACAACCAAAAGTAAATGAACAAACTTTACATGTGGAGGTGGATGATGCTCCCAGAGAAATTCTTATGAAGCAGTTCATGTTAATGTCAAGCATGGTTACCTGCCCATAAAATATAACATGTAAGGGAAGACAAACTGTAAAACTGACGCGGGGGTGGGAGGGAGAAGATGAGGTAATAATCTTTTACTGGACCAACTTCTGTTGGTGAGAGACAAGCTATCGAGCCACACAGAACTCTTCTTCATGTCTGTGGGCTTGGCTACACTTGCAAGTTGCAGCGCTGGTAGAGGCTTTCCAGCGCTGCAATTAGTAACTGTCCACACCTGCAAGGCACATCCAGCGCTGCAACTCCCTGGCTGCAGCGCTGGCTGTACACCTGGCCAGGTTGGGGTGTAGCGATTGCAGCGCTGGTGATCCAGCGCTGCTCATCAAGTGTGGACACACACCAGCGCTTTTATTGGCCTCCAGGGAATAAGGAGATATCCCAGAATGCTTTTAACTAAATTACTCTCTTTGTTTTGTTATGCAGCCTCTCTTTGTTTTGTTGTGAACTCCAATCGGAGCTCCGTTGAACTGCTTATCTAAAAAACAAACACTGATCACAGCAAACAGGAGCTATCTGTACCTGGCTGTGAACGATCAAATGAGAGGCAAGCAGTTTGCTTGACAGAAAAACGGCGTTGGATGCAGGCTGTTTGCAATTAAGACTAAGGGTTCGCGAACATTTTGTGATTTTTCAATCCAGGGAAGCTAACACACAGTGTTGGCTCCAAAAATCCACTCTCTCTATCTTCCCCACTCCCTGTCACAGTACACCACCATCCACCCCCCCTCTTTTGAAAAGCACGTTTGTTGCCACTTGAATGCTGGGATAGCTGCCCATAATGCAGCACTCCCAACAGCGCTGTAAATGCTGCAAATGTGGCCACACACCAGCGCTGGTAGCTGTGAGTGTGGCCACACACCAGCGCTGGCCCTGCACAGCTGCACGACCAGCGCTGTAACTCCCAGCGCTGCAATTTTCAAGTGTAGCCAAGCCCTGAGAAAAGTAGTCCCAGCGTCACAGCAAAATGCAAGATGAAACAGATTGTTCAGCATAAGTAATTAGTACATATTGTAAGGTACCATTCAAGGTAGTGTAAGACTGACAGCCAAACATTTTCCACAACTCTCAGACAGCAGCAGGAAGAATTCACACACACAAAATAAACCCCAACCTGACAGGAAACCACAAGACTTGCTGCAAAAATGGCCCCTACCAGCCCACATGCATGCCTGAGGCTCTCCTACAGTAGGTAGTGAGACAACAAGATGACTCTCTCTGTTTTCCCACCTCGCCACCATGGATAAGATCAGGCACTTGATGCGAGGCTGAAAGATACTCACTAAGGGCACCAGCACTCTACATGAACTTTCACAGGTTGCAAAGGAAGAAAACAAGAAAATTTGTGTGCAAAACATACCAGGATTTCCCAATTGAAGGGTAGACATAAAGGACATCAGTGGAAAAAAGTGGTCCATTGTTTGGCTCTGTATCGCTACAATAATATAACAAAAGAAACCCTCCTATCAAAGAAAGAAGTCAGTGCAAAACTGCACACACACTGGCTGAAAGTCAGCCATTTTGTTAGATAAGTTTGACCTCCCTCTGGAATTGGCCAACATCAATCCCTTAACATGCATTAAGGTTTCTTAACATAGTATGCTCATTTCGCTGGCAATATTTTTCCTTGCATTATATTTTTCTAGTACATGGGAGCACTGTTGCATGCGTTTGACAGTCGCATTTCCATAATTTGGTAGATTGATTAGTTTTTGATTCTGAGTGTTGTATAGCAGGTAATGTTTACAGGTATTATCCTGCTTAAAAGGGACAGCAAATCGTAAGGATTTTCTGAGGACAAGTTTCCACAGAGCAAGGAGATCTCATTTTTCTTTCCGTATCTACTAGCTCCTTCTTCAAAAACCTTCACTAAAAATACATAAAGCCTTGTTTACTAGGCTAAAATAAAAAATTGCCCTTTAAAGACTCCATTAGGATGGTAGATGAATCAGCTGGAAAGATTGCATAGCAGTGTTCTTATAACGCTTCCTATAGCAATACCAATGCAGGCTAAGAAAAAGCTTGTCCTATATACTTGTTGTTAAGATGCAGCGTTCAAGCATTTCACTTGGATGAGATGGCTAAAATCTCTCATCCAAGCAAAACATTAGACCATACTGTCAAAGTTAGACTCAGGACTCACCATCTGTCAGACCACTCTGTTTTATTAGCACAGTGCTCTGCTAATAACACCAAGATAATGTAAGCACCATGCAAGACACAAACTATCTTATTTATACAGATAAAAGGACAACAACTAAACAAAGGAACAAAGAGCAAAACTGTAAAATTTACCTGGGGCACAGCATGCATATCCTACTTCCTTGCTAACTCTTATCAATCTAAGGCTAATACTTCACCAATTGCCCTTAAGTGGAACAATTATTGCTTCCTTAATGTCTGCATTCCTGACACCTGGACTGCAGCATTTCAGCTCTTTTGCTTAAAGGTATACACAGCATTTCTTTAATCCTTTCTATTTTTACAATCCCTCCTTTTGGTCAAGCTACGCCATGACCAACATTTTCTGGGTTTCACATATTAATCGTTCTTTATCTCTTTGTTCATCGGCGATATTTAAAATTATCATATTAGCACTCTGTTTTGGGGCAGTCACCTGGGTGGCATGCCTTACACAATTTTGGATACAACAGGAGACTAACTGAAAACATACAAAAATTATTAGGATTCCAAACAAGATAGTCAGGACTCCCTGAAACAACCAGTTTTCTATGCCAGATAAATTGAAAAGGTTACTTAGCCACTTCCATAAAGAACTCGGCTCTTTATGGGGAAGATATACGATTTGTTCTAAGTGGCTAGCGCGATCTATTACCTCATTGGTATCATCAGGTATAAACACACAACATTGTTTTCCAATGAGAGCACAGGTCCCTCCTTTGGCCGCCAGCACTATGTCCAATCCCTGACAGTTTTGGAGGGCCACCTGTCGGATTGTTCCTGTTTCTTTGGCCAGGGCCTCTTTTTGTTTTGTGCACCTCACCTCTGCTGTTGCTTCAGAGGGTCACTGTTAATTTTTTATTCTTTCACTACAGCTCTTATCTGCTATTGTTACAAAAAAACAACCAAACAGACTCCAGAATCTCTTCCTGTGCTCCTGATTTTGACTGCCCTATTGCAGCCATGACTTGGTCTTTATTTAAAAACATTTTAAATTTTGTAAAGAATTAAGTTACCCCTTAAGGCTTAAATGCTAAATCCCAAAGCCAAACAACACTAATTACCTGTGTCTTGCAAAAAGGTCTGTCAGTTTTGCAACTCTGAATTAAAGAGTCAAATGAATTTTTAACGGCATTAAAAATGAAAACAAAACCAGTTTCTTACACCTACAAAACAGGAGTTTTACAAACCAGATGTGCTGGTTTAGATTCTCAGAACTTTACATATTTTCACAGACAAATAGATACATACACATTTTCTTTTCCTTAACATTCCTTTACATTGCTTTGTTTTTACATAGCTGTATATATATTTGGATTATTTACAGGCATTCTTTTGGAAAAGGGCCCATTTTTCCTTCAGAATGGCTGCAAAGAAACCAAGAATTCTCTCCCTTTAACACGGTCCTTTTTAACATTTTCACAAAGTTTAACTGCTTAATTCTCTCCAGCCTCTGTAGAGTTAACTTTTCACTCTTTCCTTAAATCACTTGTTTATCTCCCAAAATGACACCTTTATCACCTCAGATTTCACCATGCCTGCACTTACTGCTTTTTTTACTCCTGACACTATGCCCTTAGGGCTTCCAACCTGTTTTTCAGTTTCTTTATCTGTTGCTTGCCTGCTTGTCTGGGCCCGATCCTGCTTTTTTTTTTTCTTCAATGAACCGTTTGTGGAGTGATATTGTGGTCATTTCACAATTTTGAAAGAAATGTTTAAGGACAGGGACCAGGAAGGGTGGGGGCTAGTTGAGGAGCCAACCCTCCTTGCTGAATTAGTAGTGGAACATGAAAGAATCAGTTTTTGAGGCAGACAACAAAGGGGAACAGAACAAGGGGCTTTTTGTCCTTTTTACAATGAGATGGAAGTATGAAGGGTGTTGGGATCGATCCGGGGTTTGAAGAACGGGGTAAAGGGGAGCGCTCGGTCAGGTGGTGGGAGAGAAGGCTTTTAATAAAGCTTTTAAATTATTTGAATATTTGAGAGAGGCGAGTTTTGATTTTGTCCACCTACGATATGCCTCTTCCCCCCACTGCATGAAACAATTAACCTCTTCTTTAGCCAATTTAGTTTTAGGTTGGCCGAGTTTGTCTTTTAAGACGTCCACTCAGTCTTTGTCCCAAGATCCTAACAGTGGCCACTGAGTTTTGGGATCCCCCTGAGTTAGCCTAGACCATTTTCCCAGAAATTTACAGGAGTCCAGACCCTTCTTACAGGAGTCCAGACCCATCCTAAAATAAATAAAATGAGCCAGCGTTCATTTAGGGAACTGTCCCGACTTAGACGTCTGGTTACCCATATAGGAGGGCTTCACACACCAATCACACAAGAAGGAAATTCGGGTTCGTCAGAGCGATGCCCGGTGCAACACACAAAAGGAGCCCACAGGCTACTGCCTCAATCGCCCTTGCTTTCACACCAAGGGTTTTACCCAAAGTGCGGTGCGGCTGCGATTGTGCAGATTCCACTCACTCAGACTGCGGGGACAGGAACCCCTTGGTCGGCCGATCCCTGGATGGAGACAGCACCCAGACTCAAACACTCCACAGGGAGGATGGATAGACACAGAGACAGGACAGTCCTCAGTCCGGACAAAACACAGAAATAATTACCTGACCAGATTCCTGATGTCAGATCCCAGGATCCCTACCAGAACAGAGTGGGAACCAACAGGTTCAATGGCGTAGACTTCACTGTGGTCGTGTGCCTCTCCATTCTGGTGGAGGACCGCTCGGGCCAAATGCCCAGGTGCCGGCTGTCACGGTCTTCCTACAAAAACGGTCAGGAATCACAAGGCCCAGTGAAGACAGTTGCCATCTCGGTGGGACCTCCAAATTGTCAAAGTTAGACTCAGGACTCACAGTTTGTCAGACCACTCTGTTTTATTAGCACAGTGCTCTGCTAATAACATCCAGATAATGTGAGCACCATGCAAGACACAAACTATCTTATTTATACAGATAAAAGGCCGCCGAACTAAACAAAGGGACAAAGAGAGCAAAACTGTAAAATTTACCTGGGGCACAGCATGCATATCCTACTTCCTTACTAACATCAATCTAAGGCTAATACTTCACCAATCGCCCTTAAGTGGAGCAATTATTGCTTCCTTAATCTCTGCATTCCTGACACCTGGATTGCAGCACTTCAGCTCTTTTGCTTAAAGGTATACACAGCATTTCTTTAATCCTTTCTATTTTTACAATACAATTCATTCTACTTTCACAATTCCATTCTGCCTCACTCACACACACAATCACCAGACAAAAATAGTCTGCAAGCCTCCAACAGTATGGAAGTTATATGTTTTCAGTGTGGGATAAAAATCAATCTTTTTATTTCAACTGGACTTTTTAAATGAAATACATTGTTTTAAATAAACCTAATTAAAATTAAATTTGAAATCATGACAACCTACATTAAGGTCTAAATTTACTACAACTAACATCATTTAAATTAATTTCAAAAATAGTAAGCATACGTTTGCTGCCAAGTTTAAAGAAAGTCAAACCACTGAACTGGTGGAAATCACTAAGCACCTGGAACCAATACTGGTTGAAGGGCTAAACCAGTTTTTGACAGCAGTAGCTCTTCTGCAGATGCAGAAACAATGTTTCCATTTGTGTTGAATCAACTAGTTCAGTTCAACTAGAGTTAAGAAACCAACTGGGAGGTGAAAAAGCAGGAAACCTTGTTTTCCTTTTCCAACCTACAAATAAAAATTAAGTGTAAAAGGATGAGTTTTACTAGTTCTAAAATCTTGAAGAAAATGGTGACCTCAAAACAAGCAGTTCAATTCACTAACTAAAGATAATACTGATAATACTTTGTTGAATATATCAGTTAGTTTTTAAGCGTAACATGTTTTAATAAATTTTTAATAAATCTTTTTTCTTATATACCCAGCACATTTCAGGTAGTTTTATTTTAAAAATAAACAATTTTAAGATGCTGCTTGTATTTTTAATTAAATTTCCATCCACATAGACCTTGACAAATCATAAGTAAAAAAAATCACCTAGTAAATAAGAATCATTTTCTAACATAATAAAAATGTAAAAATTAAGCATCTGAATAAAATGTAAGTTAAGCTATAAAATTGCTTAAATAAATGCGTGTAGCTATAGAAGATCTTGCTGGTTAGCAAAAAGAAGCACCAAATTTAATGCAGAGGCTATATTCAATTACAACCATCATGTTTTAATACTTACCAATCAATTAGAACCAACCTTTCTTTAGGAAAATAACTAAAAAGTACAAATGCTAAACTAAATTCATAACCATGATTTACCGTAAAGCATTTTCATTTAAATCAATCCACCCTATATGTTTCATTTCATTTCAATGCTTCTCATTATTGCTGGTCAAAGTACAAGAATTTGATACCATGTAACATCCCACTATTTTATTAAATCAAAAAAAACTTTGTAAATGTCCCCCTTGTCCAAAAAATATACGTAAAAGTCAGGAGAAAAATTATATCCTACAATATAATCCAATGTTCGGTAGGCAAGAAGTATTTTCTTAGTTGCTTCTATGTTTAGTTAACTGCTTCCTCAACAGGTATTTTAACAAACTAACCAAGCTGGCACTGTTTCTTGCAGGAAGTTTTTGTTAACATGGAGGGAAAGCTGAAAAACTCAATTACTGTACCATCTTTCCAGGCTAATTCAATGTAACCTTGCATCAGCTATTTTGACAACTGCTAGAGTCTAACCAGTGCTGCTACTTTTTTCAAAATCTGGAACCTCTGTTTTCAGATGGTGTAGAAATTTAGTGTCTAGTGTGTTTGAGAAACATGGGCTGTTAAAACTGTTAAAGTTGAGATGGGAGAAGAAACAGCTAATCAGAATTACATGAATATATTTTCTTTAAGTTCCATTCTCTTTTACCTGGCAGGGCTTAGAAATTTTTGTGTGAATTAGTAGTTTTTCCAAACACTGGTCCTAGATCAATGATCAGCAAGAGAGCAGTGCATAATCCCTGACAATGTACCATTATTAATTAATATTCTTTGCTAATTGTTTGCCATAAACAACAGCTTCTGTAGCAAATCATTAAGTCGACTGATGATAGCTATCCAAGACTTGAAATTCTTTTCCGTTTTTTTTTTAATAAATATCACATGCAGAACTGTACATAATTTGACAGCTTTATTTTGTCAAATTACAATTATATAAAATTATGGTCTGTATGTACTGAAGAGGCAAAAAGATCTGAAGAACACTCATTGAGGGCCAAATTGTGCAATCCTTATGCTTGTGTGAGCACTTACTCATTGAGATATTCCCACTGAAGTCAATGGCACTTTATGAATACTGTAATCAGAATGGTAAGACTTTCAAGGACAGCTTTCCAAAGGTATGAAAAGAGTTGGTTTTAGCCATGAAAATGAAAACTATCTGCCACTAGTTCCTAAAAGTAGTAATGCTTATTGGCACTGGTCCATGACTGGATACATACAACTAGTCCTGACCTCAGATCTGTGTAATTTTCAAAACCCTAACTTTTGTAGGCCCTTGTCAAAAGTAAGTTTCAATATAGCCAAAATGGCACACACACAGAGTACTGGTAAACTGTCAGACAGCATGACAAAGTAGTATGCATCATAGGTAAACAAAAATATCCAGGACTCGGCCCATCTGACTGCACAAAAATGGAATCTCTCTCTAGGTTCTGCCTTTTATTGTCAAGAGAAATTAAGTTACAGTGAAGTGAGACAAACAATTTCAACTGGACCTGTGAAGCGTTATACTACACCTCTGAATTGTGCAATGGCCAACAACAGGCAAAGATGAAAGGAAGGATGCTAGAGTGCTAGTGGCAGAAAAGGAAGGATGCTAGAGTGCTAGTGGCAGAAATTATGTTTTCTCTCTCGTAGGTTCAACCCTTCTCTATCCAAAGAGCTCCGACTCTCATCAAAACCCAAACTATCTACTATAACCTCTTCCTCCAGAGCTTCCCTGAGACATCACTTCCCTTCCAGTCAGCATAAAATGCACCTGGCTAAAGTTATCTGCCTCACCAGCTCTGACCATTTCATACTCCCTCTCTGCACCCCTTCACTGGCTCCCTGCTTCTTCACTACATCAAGTTTCAACTTTTATCTTTACTTTCAAAGCCACAGCAATCAACATTGTCCTTTATTGGCTACCCAGCTAATAACACCAACCTGTTCATTTCTCCCACAACCATCTCCATGTCTCGTTACTGTATCATCCCGTACACAGGAAGTGGCCACCCTATTCTAGACCACCCAGCCATTACTCTCCTCTCCTCATTCCTTAAACTCAATTCTGCGATGGGAACAAGAATTGAATCTACAACATTAATGCATATTTATTTAAAAACTGACCAAGGTGCGCACATACCTAAATTGAGTAACAATATGACCTCATTGTTGTGTTCCTTGTTTTTCCTCACCACATCCCTGACCTACTGTTTACTACTGTGACTTGTTTAAAATTACATTGCAAACTCTTCAGAAAGGGATGTCGTCTTTCTACTTGTACATTAAAGCATCTAGCACAGTTTCACATGTTGGAATATTGAATAATATATTTAACCACCACCCTAACCAGGGGTTCACCCCTACTAGCTACATTGAGATAGTCTTTATGTGCACTTTGTCTACACTACAATATTACATTGGGAGAACTATTTCAACGTGCAACACTTTTTTTTTTTTTTAAGTAATACAAAGCCTATATTGTAAGCTCACTGGGACAAGAGCCACATCTTCCCAACCTCTGTTCATTACTGAACGCAATGCTGACGCTGAACAAACATTTTTTTGAACCACACTTAGCACAATGGGGTCCTGGTCCATGACTAGGGCTCCTAGGCACTACAGTAGGACAAATAATAATATAATTGTAGCTTGAAACAACATTTTGATCAACTCCAGCCCCCTGATCTTGCCTGTCATACACATGTTTTCACACAAAAGGATGCCCATGCAGCTTGCAATAGTTTTTAAAAACACCTAAAAATGACATTTTTCCTTCCCACAAAATATCAAGTGTTTTTACAATGTGAATTGTAAAAACCTCAGTAACAGAACCCAAGTTTTCAGAGTTCACTTTCACATAACAAATGCACTAGTTTCTTTCATCTAGTCACCTCAAGGTTTTGAAAAAAAAACATGCAAAACAATATTTGACACCATTAAAACTTGATGCCCTCAAAGGTATTTACAATCATGTATACTTGCACCCGTGTTGCTCGCATTCTGATCCTACCCCAAAATCCTCCCCCCTTTTTCCAACTTTTAACAATTAAATATTGACAATCATTTTCTTTTAAGGGCTTATCTTCACTAGGAACTTTAATTATGTTTACATTCTTTTTAACAATTGAGCTACAGTTAACATGATGTTACCTGACTTATCTGTGTAGACAACGATACCCATGTTCAGCACTATGACAGTTTCTTTAAGTAAATCTTGTTCCCAACTGGGTTTGCTCATAATTAGTGCAAATGATAATCATAACTTGCCATTGTTTCTACCAAAGGGGCAGCATCCTATCAGCTAACCCAACTGTAAAAAAACTGTTTAAAAGTATTTAAATACAAGTATATTTCCTAATGAAACTGATTCCCAAGAGCTACAGGGCAGGGAGAAGTTGAATACAATTTTACATTAAACTTTTCTGAAGAACTGATTAGATGTGACCCAGAATATCTTTTCCATCTTTAACTCTTAAAGATTGCATTTTGTAGATATGTAAAATATTGCTTGAGACATTTAGAATAGGACAAGACAAAGCAATATGCTATTTTAATTTTATACTCATACAACTCAAGAAAGAATGGCCCAGTGGTTAAGAGTTCTGGCACTGAAATCTTGGCTGTGTCACACATTTTCTATGTGACTATGAGCAAGTTAATTAATCTGTCTGTGCTTCAATTATCCATTTGTATAATAGGGATAACTACCTCACAAGGTGTTTTTTAGGATAAGTTATTAATACTGGCGAAGTGGTAACATACTCTGATTATAAATGTCACTGGAATAAAAGGCTTTGAATAAAAATACGAGATGAAAATAGACCTATTAGGTCTCATCCAGTCCAAAGCTTGGGAAATCTGCTGTGCCAGTGATGAAAAAGAAGCCTTTCCTGGCAAGAGAGCGCCAAAAACACAAACTATAGAAACTTTCATTTTGTAAAAGCGTACAGCCCTTGCGAATGGGAAAAGATCTTTCTAAAAGTGAATCAGTGACACCTTCAGGCTTCCCACACCAGCCCCTTGGCTGCTGCCCACAATTTCCCCAGGTATCACAAGAGCAACTCACGGGCCTGGTCAGTTATTCGAAGCCTGTCGAGCAACCGCGAAACTGACCAGAACCGAGTCAATTTCGCTCCGCAGCGCTTCTGCTCGGGGAAGCTACGATCCCTAGCACAGGAAGCCAGACCGGGACACCCCTCAGGAGATCCCCATGGACGCCACCTGCAGGCCCCCTTCAGCGCCGTAAGCCCCCCGCCCGGCCCCATGGCCAAAGCTCTCGTCAGCTCCCCCGCAGTCCCCCTAGGCCCGCGCCATAACTCCTAGCGCCACCGCTGCCCACGCCCCCTCCCCAGGCAGTCGCACCGCAGGTCTCAGCTACCTGCTCCTCCCAAGGCAGCAGCCATGGCGCCTCCTCCTGCGCGGGCGGCGGCCGCTCCTGGCGGTGTCTCCCGCAGCTGCAATGAGGGCTCGGAGGGGGGGGGGGAAGGCCTCGGGCGCAGGCCCCGCTCGGCGCCCGGCTGCAGGGGGCGAGGATACTCCGCCCTCCCGCCGCCCGCTCCGCACCACCAGCCGCAAGAGAACAACAAACTAGCACAACATGGCGGCCGCCACTGACGGCTGGGGGTCGCGGCCGCACAGCATCATGGGATAGTGGAGGGCCAACCCTTCCCTCCAGGAGCGGAAGGCAAAGAAAGGCCGCTGGTTGGTTGTCTGAGGAAGGCCGCGCCGAGGCTGTCACGATAAGCGCATGCGCCACACTTGCCTCTACCGGAAATACAAAAAGACTGAGACGCAATGCGCATGCGCCAAAAATGACGGACCCGATCTTGGTGACGTAATCCGCAGCCTACTGGACAGGCGTGTATCTACAGCCGGGGATGCTGGAGACAGTGCTGCGGGCTTCGGCGCGCATGCGCTTAGGGCTGCTGGCGCTGGGCTGGAGGAGAGCTGCTCCAGGGAGCGCGGTGGGCCGAAGTCGTCTTGCCTTGGGGCGTGCGCACTGGCTTCGCTGGCGTGACGCGGCGCAGCGCTGCTCAGAGCGGGGGCAGACCCAGTCCCGAGGGTGTGCAGGGCCTAGGGAGTGCTGCACCCACCTGCCCGGGCAACCCGTGCGCCCCTGGTGGCCGGGCCGGGGTCATGTGCCGAAATCCGGTCGGAGACTCATAGCAATGTAGGGCTGCAAGGGACCTCGGGAGACCAGCTCCCGCCCCGTGTGCTGAGGCGGGACTGACTCTAGAGCCCTGGTTTGCAAGTCGAGGGTCGCGACCCAGTACTGGGCCGTGGACTGTGAGGCACTGGGTCGTGGCGGCTCTCTCAGCACTGCCGACAGGCCGTTAAAAGCCCCATCGGCGGTGCTGCCCGGCTAAGACAGGCTAGTCCCTACCTGTTCCCACACTGCATGGTGCCCCGGAAGCGGCCAGCAGCAGGTCTGGCTCCTAGGCGGGGCAGCCACAGCCCACGGGCCTCCACACACTGCCCCCACCCCGAGTACTGGTGCCACGCTCCCATTGGTTGGTTCCTAGTCAATGGGAGCTGGGTGTCTGCTGGTGGGAGCCATGTGGAGCCGTTTGCGAGCCTCTGCCTAGGAGCCAGACATGCTGCTGGCCACTTTCAGGGTGCAGGGCGGTCCATGGTGCTAGGACAGGTGGGAAGCCTGCCTCTGCATCCCGGTTGCGCTGCTGACCGGAAGCCGCCGGAGGTAAGCCTGTGCGCCAAGCCCCAGCCCTGAGCCCCCTCTAAACCCAGAGCCCCTTCCTGCACACCTAGCCCCTCATCTCCAGCCGCACCCCAGAATCAGGGGCGGCTCCAGGCACCAGCAAGCCAAGCACGTGCCTGGGGCGGCAAGCCACGGGGGGCGCTCTGCCGGTCGCCACGAGGGCGGCAGGCAGGTTGCCTTCGGCGGCTTGCCTATGGAGGGTCTGCTGGTCCTGCGGCTTCGGCGGACCTCCCACAGGCGTGCCGCCGAATCCGTGGGACCGGGGACCTCCCGCAGGCAAGCCACCGAAGGCAGCCTGCCTGCCGTGCTTGGGGCAGCAAAATACTTAGAGCTGCCCCTGCCCAGAATCTGCACCCCTGAGCCCAAAGCCCTGACCCCCTCCTGCACTCCAACCCTCAGCCCCAGCCCAGAGTCCCTTCCCACACCCTGAACCCCTCATTCCTGGCCCCATGCCACAGCCCTCACACCCACACCCTAATCCTCTGCCTGAGCCCCTCCCACACCCCAAACCCCTCATCCCCAGCTCCGTTGGGTCACGGGCATCAACAATTTTATTCAACTGGGTTGCCAGAAAAAAGTTTGAAAACCACTGCTCTAGATCATCCCTGACAGATGTTTGTCCAGCCGCGTCTTAAAAGTCTTCAGTGGTGGAAAATACACAAGCTCCCTTGGAAGCATGTGCAGTGCTTAACTATCCTTATAATTAGAAGTTTTTCCTAATAGCTAACCTGGTTAAATGTCCCTTGCTGCAGATTACTTCTTGTCCTACCATCAGTGGACATGGAGAACAATTGATCACCACCCTCATAATAACAGCCTCTGCCATGTAAAAACTATTATTAGGTCCCCTTCAGTCTTGTTTTCTCTAGATTAAATTTGCTCGGGTTTTTTGGCTTCCTCATAAATCAGGTTTTCTAAACCTTTTATCATTTTTGTTGCTCTACTTTGAACTTGCTCCAGTTTGTCTACATCTTTCCGAAAGTGTGTAACCCAGAATTGGACACAGTACTCCAAGCTGAGGCCTGACCAGTGCCAAGTAGAGGTCACATCTCAGTGCAGGCAAACAGATTTTGTGTCTGAGCTGATAATTTTATAATGCTTTCACAAATCTTTTCGAGTAGCTGTGCTAGTGCTTAGAAATGGAAATGACCAACTAGATCGTGCATCCCCCCTGCCTAGGGCTCAGATTGGGTGAAAAAAGGTGGCAGTACTCCTATAAACTCCACCCACAAAATAAATCCCACCCATTGAGTCACCAAAATAAGATGCTATTTACACAGTCAATTGTGCAGATGGCCTTCTTGAGTTTAGCTCCTTCACTGTGGGGCTTGAATATGCCCATGGGCCCAGTCAGAATTCTTGGGCTCAGCTCCTTGATTGTAGGGGGGAAAAAGTTGTATTTCCAAAATGCCACCCACTGGTGACACCAAAGAGGGGTCACTTATGTTAACCACCACAGGGCATCTGAATAAGCTGCGATTGAGATGAATGGACAGTTCACACCTCTGAGAGCTACTGTGCCAGTCTCATCTCTGCATCAGTTACACTGAGGGCAGGTCTACACTAAAAACCTGTAGCACTTTAGTGAAGATACTGCAATGCCAATGGGAAAGCTGCTCCCATCGGTGTAGTTAGCTACTGCCTCTCGCAGAAGTGGATTATGTCAATGAGAGAAGCTCTCCCATCAACATAGGCTGTGTTGTCTACACTGGGGATTAGGTCAGTATAACTGTCGTTCAGGACGAATCAGGAGTATGGATTTTTCACACCCCTGAGCAATGTAGTTATGCCAATGTAAATTCAGCCTCCTTTTTGAGGTTTTCATCACAATCATCATGATTAGAGACTTACTTTTTGTCTCTTTCCTGGGACCCACCCAGACTTACAGCCAAAAATTAACTGCATTTTAACACACAGTCCTTCTGCAGGAACTGCCTGCTGGTACTTTAACACAACCCTTCAGATTGAATTTTACAGAGTCAGAAGGTACAATTCTGACCCCACTGAAATCAATGCTAAAACTTCTGTTGACTTCAGTGGGGCCAGGACTTCCCCCAGTACATCTTGGTGTCAACCTTCCTTTTGTGTAGATGCTTTGCAACACAAAAGGAAACTCCTTGAGGTTTCCCTCCAAACAGGAGAGTGAATTAAACCTGCCTACGCTCCTTAAGGAAAGGTTTGATGATTGCATCAATGACCCCCAGTGAAAAGCCATTACAAGATGCAAGTTTGCTCATGCTTCTAATATTTTTTACAGATTTTCTCTGAACCTCTTCTATTTCTCAGATGGAAAATTGTGTTCATTGAAAACAGTATTCAAAGTGA
The DNA here is from genome assembly GCF_020497125.1 of Mauremys mutica. Classification (NCBI taxonomy): domain Eukaryota; kingdom Metazoa; phylum Chordata; order Testudines; family Geoemydidae; genus Mauremys; species Mauremys mutica. The sequence continues at coordinate 277,463,503 of NC_059073.1, forward strand.
GGACATAGCATTAATGTATAAATTGACATTTATAGTATTTTCTTTATTGTTTTCTTTTTCTACCAGTTTGATTGCTTTTAATGACCAGCACTGTATATTAAATGTTTTCACTGAGTTATACTATATCAGACATATAGAGGGTTAAACAAACATGTTATATTAAACTGATATTACACTTGGGGCTAAGTTTTTCATCCTGCTTTGGGCACTTGATACTATTCTGATGGCACAAAGAAGCCATTTCTTGAAGGTTTCCGAACCCCAGTTGCACTAGTGCATGCATCCCACAAGTGGGACAATACTTAGGCAACAAAAGCAAAAGACAAAAGTCAATCTGTGTGCACTGATGACAGTGGCATATTGGTTGTTGCTGACCTTGAGCCGAGTTAAAAGATATACACACATATAAGACAGCCAGTATCTTTAATTACATTTCCCAGAGTGATAAGTGCAGAAAAGGGAACAGAAAGAAGATTAAAGGAAACAGGCAGAGGATTTAACATAAATATGAAAAACAAAACAATTCTGCAATGAAATCTGAAATAACCACGTTGTGCAGTAGCTGGACTGTATGTCTGCTTGTTTTATCACTGTAGTCTTCATCCTGTTTACCACCCCGTTATTGTTGGTTGTTAACCCACTTGTTGCATCTCATTTCAGTGTTAAGCTCTTCAGGGCAACAACTTTCTAATGTGACTCAGATCCACCAACTCATACACCTGAGCGGAGCCCTGCTCACACATGGAGCCCCACTGAATTCAGTGGAGTTTTGCACCGGCATAGAGAAATCTGCCCCCACATATAAGCTCGTGGCTCAGCACCTGGTACGAAGGGGCTGCAGTCACGATGGGGCCCGTAAACACTACTGCAATGCAAATAATAAATAGCAATAATTAATTCTGCTTTAATTTATGCTGTGTATTTCTTAAATTTCAATAAAATAAATACTAGGCCAAATGCTTCCCTAGTGGAACTCTATTGGCTTCACTAGAATTACACCAGGGATTAATTTGGCCCATTGTGGTTTTCTGGCATAAATTACCAACTGTTGGTGTTCTGCCCTTTAAAATTTGGAAGGCATATAGCGAAAAGCTTGCCAAATATGCAGGAGTTAGGGATGCACAGGGGTCCTACGGGGACCAGAGCATGCATATATAGGAGTGTAATTTGCCAGGAAGATCTAGCATTGAAATCCAAAGGCTAGACCTTTGGCTCTAGGTTAGCCCCCTTTGCATCACACTAGCAGCGCAAAGTATATTTAAAACTATCCTAAATTGAGAGCTGGGGCTTCCCGGGCTTTATGCTACCCACTCCCCTGTTCTGTGCAGGGGTTGTGTGAGGGTGGGCCTGAAGTGTGGAGTGGAAATGATGATGGCCCAGTCATGCTGAGCTCCAGAGAATTCAGGCCTGCAGAATGTTCCCTAGGGGGACCATTCTAGCTGATACAAGTTGGAGCAGCCTTGTGGCTGCTCCCATTACACCGATGGGCAATTTTGGTCCTTGGGCAGATGGAAAGGTGGCTTACAGCTTGGCACTGTTGAGAATGTAGCTCCAACATCTAACTGCTGTGTGATAACCTGTCTATCATGGGCCCTGATCCTCCTTCCATTTACGTTGTGGTCAGGGATTGTCTTAATCTGCTTTTAATGTACCACCATTCTAACCCCATTGTCAGCACTAATCACATACATTTTAAAGCTCCCATCACCTTCTGTGGGACTGAGATCCAACACTCAGTGCTTATACTACACTGATCACCCTGGTAACAAGCACTAAGTATGTTGATGTCCTACTCCTAGCAGACAGAGGTCTGTGTTACAGAGCCACTCCAGCAGGTAGTCTCGGGGACTCTCTAACAGTCTACATTTTCACAGTGCGGGGTGAGAGCTGCAGGCATCACAGGGCCTCTACTATGTATTTTGCTTCACCCACAGCTAGAACAGAATCTAGATTTATTGGCCTAAAGAGCACACAGCAGGATCTGTCTGTTTGGTCAGGCTTCTGCCTGCTGGGATTGGGAGGACATGAGTTCAGAATTAGTATGGGGTAGGGTTTGAGCCTGATCTTGTATCCAGGGGCGGCTCCAGGCCCCAGCACGCCAAGCGCATGCTTCGGGCGGCATGCCGTGGGGGGCGCTCTGCCGGTCACCGGGAGGGCAGCAGGCGGATCTGGTGGACCTCCCGCAGACGTGCCTGCGGAGGGTCCACTGGTCCCGCAGCTTCGGTGGAGCATCCACAGGCATGCCTGCGGGAGGTCCACCAGAGCCGCGGGACCAGCGGACCCTCCGCAGGCACGTCTGCGGGAGGTCCACTGGAGCTGTGGGACCGGCGACCAGCAGAGCCCCCCCGCGGCATGCCGCCGTGCTTGGGGCGGCGAAATGGCTAGAGCCACCCCTGCTTGTATCCTGCTGGAATTTAGTGACTGAACGGATGTAAGGAGCTGTAGGACTAGAACCTGAGATGTTTATTATTCCCACATTGCCACTGGAAGGCCAGGCAGAGCTACTGCCAGGGAACACTGTGGAGACTGGGTGCCGCAGGCAGTACCACCAAGAAGGTCCAGAGTGACAATATGTGGCACTGGTAAGCTAAGTGCCAGCTCTCGCCAAGGCCATAGGCATTAGCTAAGAACTGACAAACACAGCAGGAAACCAAACCAGTTCACATGTATGTTAGTTTTGTTCAAAACAGATGATAGTCTGATAAGAATGTATTTAGTGTTTAGACTCTATGGAATGCTTGTAAATTGCTACATGCATTAATCTCACTTGTAATGTCAGTATTCCAGGCTATAAGGAAATATGTAAGTTTTGCTCTACAACTTTGAAAATGTTTGCTCTGAACTTGTGAACCCAGGCACGGCCATTAAGAAATGTCACAATACAAAGGATTGGTGAATGGCCCTGTAGCAGGGTGGTCACCCGCTCCCAGCCTGAAAGGGTTAAAAGCCAGCCCTTGGAGAGGGCTGGGGCTGGAGCCTTAGGTGGGGCTGACTGGGAGGCAGCCACAGCAGTGGCCATGCCCCAAACAGACTCAGCTGGCCCCATAGAAGCCAGGAGCAGACACACAGTCTCCTCTAGCTGTAGAGGGAGACGGGCCTGGCTGCTGGGGAGCTAGAGAAGGTACCTGGAGTGGAGCAGGGCTGAGGGAAGGCCAGAGGAGCTGGGGAGCTCCAGCGTGGAAACCCCCCAGGCTGCGGCCTAGTATAAGGCCAAACAGGTACTGGAGTTGCAGGGGACAGCCCAAGGCTAGGCAGAGGCAGCAGGTCCAAACCCCTCCTTGCCTGTGATGAGTGGCAATTAGACTACAGGGGGCTAGATGGGGGCTGGCAGTAGCCATATACTGAGGTGAGGTGGGGATAGTGGGTGGGCGTTGCCTGGGGAGGGGATACCCAGAGACTGAGAGGTGTACTGCCAGGGGGCAGCACCCCAGCGTGCAAGGGGCACCGGGTCCGGGAGGGACACGAGGGCCAGAAGCAGCGAGTGGCGAGACTTCAGCCTGCAGAGGGCGCTTCGACGTCTGGAGAGTTAATTCCCAGAAGATACCAGCAGGAGGCGCCGCAAGGTGAGTCTGCACACGATTACAGGCCCTATCACACCTTGGAAATGCTATGTGCAAGGGAGTTCATCTCATGGACTGGGAGGCAAAAAGTGAAAGATAAAGCAGGGTCACAGGAAAATTGATCCTCTCGTTGCTGTTTGAACTGTCATAGGGCCAGAGGCATTAAACAAAGGCAGAGCTCACCACAGGACCCCCTGGGTCCATCCTGAAAGACATTTTGAAATGACAGTTTACCACATCTCTGTCATCTTTAGGAATCATAGTTATTTGTGTGTATATGTTTGCTTGCTTTAACCTGTAAATAATTCTTTTATTTCTTTTTCTAGCTAATGAACCTTTAGATAGATAGTTTATTACCGGACTGGTTACAGCGATTGTCTTTGTAAGATCTAGAGTACCAGTTGATTTGGAGTAAGTGACTGGTCTCTTGGGACTGGAAGCAACCTGAATGTTTTGTGATTTTTGGTGTGACTGACCATTTATTACTAAGTCCAGCTTGCCAGGGTGGCAAGATAGACTGGAGAGTCTAAGGGGACTGACTGTCTGTGACTCTATGGTATGTGGTATAGTGATCCAGAGTTGACATTTGTTACTGGCTTGGTGAAATCTAATTATAGAACATGCCTCCAGTTTGGGGTGTCTGCTCTGTTTTTGACAGTCTGCCTTGAAGTGGGCACTCACAGCTGCGTGCTGCTCCAGACAGTGTGACACAGAACCCAGCAGCCCTCTGATTGGTCAAGGGCACTATTTAACCCTGGGCAATCCACATAGACTTCAGGCCTGCTGCAAGTCCGAACCACGTCCTGTTTTCCAATCTCTGGTCTCTGACTCCAGCTTTACTCTGACCCTGACTCTTGCCTTCTGATTCCAGCCTGGTACTACCTCTGATCTCTGGTCTCCAATCTCGGCCTGAGTGTGACCCTGACTCTTGTTTAGAACCTGACTCTAGCCATTCCTATGACCACTGCTCTTTTTTATGGCTGTCCTTGATGTGTGGACACCAGCCAGCCGTGACCACTAGGCCAGACCACCAATGCCCCGTCCCACTTTTGTTCAGGTACACAGTAGTCTTGACTGTTATAGACCAACTGTCCAAAATGGCACACTTCATCCCCTGTGACTGCCTGCCCTCTGCTGAAACAGTGGCTCGACTCCTAGTGGTGCACATGATCCATCTTCATGGGCTTCCGAACGATATCAACTCAAACTGGGACCCACAGTTTGTCTCATGCTTTTGGCATGAAATGTTCTGGTTAATGGACCTTCAGCCTTTTACATCTTCTGCATCACACCCCCAGCCAGATGGGCAGTCAGCGGGGGTTAACCAAGTATTAGCGCAATACATAAGGTGCTTTGTCAACTACCATCAAGATAACTGGTTCTCCCTCCATCCTTATGCCGAGTTCTCATACAACACTACCAACCACGCCTCCATGGGGCAGATCCCCTTTTTTTTTTTGCAAATTATGGGTTCCATCCTCACTTCCACCTGGCCTTTCCATCTGTTACCAGATTTGCCCATTACTTTGGGGTATGCTCATTTATTCGGGTTACTTTTCTGGGGAAGGGGATTCTGTAATTCTATCAATGTACTGCTTGTGTCACTTGTGTGTTCATATGGAGCTCTACTTCTCCCTTCTGCAAGTCCCCTCCCAATGGAGCTATCCTGCAGGACCTCAGTTCCCTAGGGCTGGGTTTCTCCAGCCCCAGAACCGGATGAGCACACACCCACCCACACATACATTAACAGAGCAAGTCTGAGCGGACCGGGTCAGTCAGCACTGTCCCTTATATGTCCCTGGACTCACTGGGCTGGATGTAGCAGCACTTTCAAGCTGACTCTCCTTATATGCCCCTGGGCTCCATGGACTGGGTCAAGCAGCACTTTTAAGCTGTTACCCTTATGTGTCCCAGATTCAGCACGTCCCTATTCCCACTTTCACAATGCAATTGTACTGGCAGTAACCTGCTTGATGAGCAAACCCCACAGTATTTTGGGCACTGCAGGGATCTTTAGCTTAGGTAAAAGAAGCGTTGCTGTAGAGTGAATGGGGAAAGCTAAAAACACAAAAGAGTAAAGTTCAGCAAGAGAGAGAAAAGCAACCAACTTAACCATAGAAGTTATTTATTGAATAATAGTGATAACTACACAAGGAGGGCTAACCCAACAGAACACACATTATTAAAGGTTAATACCTAAGGTAAAAAGGAAAACAGAGAGAGAGAGAAGGGGGGGTCTCGCCCACTCCATAAGGCTTGAACTGGTAGGGGTTCCCAGGTGATGCTGGTAGCTCAGGGTCCTAAGGGCTGGAGACAGGCAGTGTCCCCAGCACGATCAGCCAGGAGAAAATGGAGTTCCAGTGGAACTGATGCCTAGTTTGGATCTAAGCATCAGAACCCTGACTAGAGGATGAGTAGGAATTTTTGTAGAGAAAATACAATGGTCCAAGGGAGAACACTAGATTTGTTTATAGGTAAGCTGACGACTCAAAGGTTTTCTTTAGACTAGACAATAGGAGCTGATCACTCTTGGCTATGGGTGGTGTTTTCTTCCAGGGAGCTCACAATGCAACTAGGCTGCTTCACTATTTGGATATCAATTAAGGGTTCATTACTAGAATTGGTCGATAATTGCTGAGCTGGCTGTGTGCAGACATTGGTTCATTAGCATCTGGAGCAGAGATTCCCATGATGCAGTGCTTCCCTGCTTTTTCTGGTCCCAGAATTCAGTGTGGTTCTCTGTTCTCCATTCTGTATGTAAATTGAGATGTCTTCCTGTCCCATCTTTCATGCAGATGAGGCTAGGGGAGTTGTCTCTGCTCTCCGTTCTGTATTCTAATGGAGATGTCTTAATCTTGTCACCCTTGTCAGGAGGGGTCTAGGTGTGTCTCCCAACGCCCTTCACTGCTCTCTGCAAGTTTTTTCCCTCTGATGGGTTTTGGTTTAAGCAGAGGCTGGGGGTGGGGGTGGGGTGTCTTTCATGAGTCAGGCTGGATACTGCACCCTGGTTCCCCAAGAACACAGAGGTGTCTGGTATCACATCAGCTTTCCCGAATCCAGCAGCTGCCGGCTGGATCCAATGAATTAATCAAATCCAAGAGGAGCTCAAGGATCACCTCAAAGATATGAAAAGGGACTATAAGCATTATACAGACCATCAACACCAGGAAGGCCCAGCTCTCACTGTGGGTCAGAAGGTCTGGCTTGCAGCAAAATATCTCCGTACAAACAGGACATCCCCTAGACCTTAGACTGTTCCAGATTTGTCAGCAAATCAATCCCGTCATCTTCAAATCACAGGTCCCTCGATCACTTAAAATACACCCTATTTTCCATGTATCCCTCCTGAAGCCTTACATAGAGGACCTCTCTCCTGACCGGTCCCAACAGCCACTCCCACCAGTCCGGGTCCAAAGGCATGAGAAAGGCTGGCCTCAACTCTAAACTGCAGAGGGGGAGACTGTACTACCTAGCTAATTGGGAGGGCTAAGGTCCTGAAAAGCACTCCTGGGAACCTGGTGTCCATGTCCATGCCCCTGACCTGGTCAAAAGTTTTCATCAAGACCACCTGGACAAACCAGGCCCAACAGTGGGGCACCCCTGAAGAAGGGTAATGTAAGGATCCTTGGGACTAGAACCTAGGTCTGTAGAGCCTGGGATAGCTGACATTCCTACTAGGACAGCAGGCAGAACAGATCCAGGCAACACTGTAGAAATTGAGTGCTGCAGGAAGTACCGCCCAAAGGGTCCAGAATGACAGTAGCCTGTGTAGTTAGTCATTGGTTGCATGTGTGTTCTTTTTGTGTGCTGCACTGAGAGCCCATACAGCAGGCTCCTATTGAACTGCCCAATAAGACCACAAGACATGGTTTAGTAGCAAAGGCACCCACCCAGGTTTACTGTCGCCGAAGAATGGTAGTATCCCCGTAGAATCTGTCGGCTGCTATTAAGAGATGTATGCCCATGACAATGGACTCAGCTCAGTGAATGGCAGGACTTTCCATTCCGCCCTTGGCTGGCCAAAGACACTCCCTCTGAGCCTCCCCTTTATACATTGATACAAACAAGTTACATATTGCCCCCTAACATAGCTAGTTACAACCCTTTACCTTGTACAGGTTGGTTCGATCAAAACATCTCTATTCATCACCCTGTCATCCTAACCTTATCTTTACGAGGGGGTCAGTGTGTCCTTGTATCATCTTCAAGGCGTGCGTTTACACCATAACCCTGTAGCGGGGTGTTCTGGTACCACTCTTCTGCATGGGCGGCCTGGGTTAGCAGTGGCTTAGTTTCCCCTGGCCTATTATACCTGCCGCCCATGCCCTTCTGTAATGTGTTTGCATGAGTGTCCTGTGCCTAGCACTTCTTAGGAACGTGTGTGTTCTATACCAGGCCTGTTCTTGCTAGTTTCTGTGAACTTGCAAGCAGGCACATTTTATAGCAGGGCCTGACTTCTACTCTCAGCCTGACTTTTGCTAACTTTGCTTTATATTAGCAGGGCCTGACTACTACTTTAGTTCAGGCCTCAGGCTCATACCGGGCCTCATGTCTCAGGGTTTTTCTTTCTACTATAGCCTATGGCCCTCTGATTGGTCAAGTACATTATTTAACCCTGGAGGGTGCCCCAGGAAGTTGTCTTGGCAACCACATTGCTTTCTGGCCTGTTGTAACTCCTGATCACATCTTGTCTTCTGATGACTCTGACTCTTGCCTTCTGATTCCAACCTCGTACTACTTCTGGTTTCTGACCCAGGCCTAACTCTAACTCCGACTCTTGCTTATTGACCATGGCTCTAGTGATTCTTCCGACCCCTGCTCATGGACTACTGTCTTATGGCTGTCGTCAACATTTGGACACCAGCACATCTGTGATCACCAGGCCAGACTGTCTAGGCCCTGGTCCCTTACAATGGATGTTATTTGATGTTTTGCACTTGCATTTGATACTATGAAAATATCTTGCCAGTGCTTTATTTTAATAATGGGTTTATTTATAAAGAACTGCAAGTATTAAACAGTTTTCTAAAAATACACTTGGATGTGTAGCAAACAAGATAACTTTGGGTTGGCTCTGATGTTCATGGAAGGTTGATTTTTAAAAAGGAATCTTGATACTAGGGCAGTGGTTTTCAACCTTTTTTTGTTTGCTGACCCCTACAAAATTTCAAATGGAGATGCAGACCCCTCTGGAATACTTAGACATAGTCTGTGGACCACCAGGCATCCACGGACCACAGGTTGAAAATCACTGTACTATGGTATTCGTTGCTGTGTAAACACTACTGATGTATGTTATTGGGTTAATTCTCCTCTCACACTGGTCTACGTAGACATCAATGTTACACTGATGTGAACTATAGTCCTATTACTTACTATCAGGACTCACCCCTGGGTGTTCTCATTCACTGTGTTTGTTTAATTGATTTCACAATGTTTTTTAAATGATTTAGGGATATATTCACTTTTACATTGTGCTGCTGAGCTGCCTCTGCATTTTGACTGGGCCAGCTCCTATACATGTTCTATATGCAGAACCTGCATTGACATCCATCCACACATGAAAGGCTGGCAGGATCAGGCCCTTAATATGCCAAATCAGTTTCTTCCTGGGCTCTTTCATTTATCTGGTCAATCCAGCAGATTTATTTATCACAGGCTAACCACGTTAAGCTTTGTTTATAATCAGTTCCTTCCTGCCCAGGAACAGGTTACGAAACATGACCCATTACAGCAGCCACAATACAGAGAGCCAATAGAGACGCTTTGTCCAATACAGACACAATTTGAAGTGCTCTCTTGTATAACAAATTATTGACTTCATTGTTCATAGTATTACGATTTAATTAAGCGATAAGGCCCATCATGATAGTGGTCCTTTATCTGTCAGATAAGGATTTGCCAAGCTTAGCCCAAGAGGTCTTTATCTGAGAGATAAGACAAAGATGCGTTGGTGCCTTCTTGCTGTTTTAAACCTTTAATTAAAAGGACCTTTATATTTTTAAGTTCTAGGTTGTTGCTTTTTCTTTCAACACTTGATGGTTTAGTGTTTGGTAAAGATTGTGATGGGTTTTTATAGGAAGATTATAATGAGAAGGAATGTGGCCATAGTCCTTCATTAGGTAAAAGTGACGGGGCCTGTAGATTTTATTTCCAATGTATCAAGACATCCATGCAGATGGAGATTGAGGGCCTGGTCTGAAGTTTGAGTTCAGAAAGATTCTTCCCATTGTCTTCAAGGGGCTAGGCCGGGGGTGGGCAAACTTTTGGCCTGAGGGCCACATCTGGGTATAAAAATTGTACGGTGGGCCATGAATGCTCATGAAATTGGGGGTTGGGGTGTGGGAGGGGGTGAGGGCTCCATGCTGGGGGTGCAGGCTCTGGGGTGGGGTCAGAAATGAGGACTTCAGGGTGTGGGAGGAGCTCCAGGATGAGGCAAGGGGGAGTTGAGGGCTCTGGCTGGGGGTGTGGGCTCTGTGGTGGGGCTGGGGATGAGGGGTTTGGGGTGCAGGAGGGAGTGCTTTGGGCTGGGACTGAGGGGTTCAGAGGGCGGGAGGGGGCTTTGGGCTGGGACAGGGTTGGTGGGGGGGGTTGAGTGCAGGTTCCGGGCGGCGCTTACCTCAATCAGTTTCCGGAAGCAGTGGCATGTCCCCCTCTCCGCCTCCTATGCAGAGGCGCAGCCAGGTGGCTCTGCATGCTGCCCTGTCTGCAGGCACCACTCCCGCAGCTCCCAGAAGCGGTGGCATACCCCCCAGTGGCTCCTATGTGGAGGCGTGGTGCCAGCCATGCGGTCCTGCATGCTGCCCTGTGCCAGCCATGCAGCTCTGCGCACTGCCCCATGGGAACTGTGGCCAATGGGAGCTGCTTGGGGTGGGGGCAGCGTGCGGAGAGCCCCCCGCTGCTTCTGGGAGCCATGCAGCAAGCCCTCCACCTGCTCCCCGGCTGGAGTGCCGGAGCGGGACAAGCCCTTGATCCCAGTCCCTGGCAGGGGGATTAAAAGGCCTGATGGGCTGGATGCAGCCCATGGGCCGTAGTTTGCCCATGCCTGGGCTAGGCCCTTAAGTGAGCCAAATTCATTGCTGATCTTGGGGTGTAGTGGTTATTCCTGGAATGAATTTGTCCCACTGTGTCAAGAAGCTCAGAAGAAGTAGTGTTAGATGGTTCTAACAGAGCCTTTTACTTTGAAGGCAACTGTTTAAAATTATTGGGTATGATCCTCAGTTTGTGTGAGCTGAATTTCATTGAAGTCAATGAAGCTAAGACAATTTATACTAGCTGAGGATCTGGCCCATTCATTTTAGTATTACACAACAGTTGTGTAGTATCCTGAATTTACCCTTCACTTCACAAATGCAAAGACATCCCTGCCCTGACGAGCTTACAGTCTAAATAAGAAAAACACAAGATCACACTTCGGATGAAGGTTGAAGGCATTATTAGTGCTGAGGGAGGAGTGACGTTTTAAGGAGGAGTCTGAAGGAGAGGACACTTGATAAATGAGGATCCAGACAGCATTGCAGGCAGCATAGGGGGCAGCATGACAAATGGCACAAAGCCATAAGCAAAGAAAAGAGACTAAGGGCTAGTTTGTGGTTGAAGTCACCGGGTGTGGAAGGGTCACACTGCAATGGAAGCCACTGGAGGAATTGTTCCTGACACCTTCTCACCATGAGGTGTGCACCTCCAGGTAAAACTAGTGGTAAATTGCCTGGTAATCTTGCACATGCTGTTTGGTGTCTGGTCAGTAACGAAAGGATTTCATTTCCAGTGTTGACAATCTGACATCTTTTATGGGCAATTGATTCATTTTTTAAAAAATATGCACACAGAAGCCATAAGTGGCTGGAAAGGTATGAATTAAAATGTATACTAAAGACGATTACTCACATATTTGCTTAGACCTGGAGCTGCAGCAGCTGAGCTTGGATTATTCTCTCTTGGTCCAGCTACCCTTCAGCAACTGCCTTGTGAGCAATTTTTATTGTTTGTTTGTTTGTTTGTTTGTTTGTTTGTTTTTTGCAACTTTGAAAAATGATTGTGTGACTTTGAGTTTGTTGCCTCAGAGGAAGTTCTAATCACAAACTCGCCTTTTCTTATGACATCCCATTCTGTAACTCCTGCTGATGAGGAGACAATGGGACAGATCTCTGCTGGTGAAAACTGGCACAGTTCCACTAAAGTCAATCAAGCTATGTAAATTTACTCTAGATGACAATCTGACTCAACAGGTTTCTGAAATTCCAATTTTTATTCCAGGAAAAAAATATTGTCTGACTGCTTCTGTAGGCATTCTGCTGATCTGTTCATTCTTAACAACTTGTAAACAAGATCAGAACCTTTTAATTAGATTAGTTTCAACACAGAGTTACTTGGTACATGAATTTGATATAAAAAGAGGGCTTTCTTTGGTCAAACCACTCTGTGACGGGACCTTCCCAAATCAAAAATGTTCACTCTCACACTACACAGTTGCTCAATTCAAGAAAGTAGTGGTGGAAGCTCCAACTGTGTGTCCACTGTCATTCTGTATTATAATTCAATGGCAAACTAATGATATGCAAGCTTGATCCTTCTGTAATACTTTTCCTTGGAAGTACGGCTCTGCCTTTTCTGCTGTCAACCTTCATTTAGAGTGCAGAGAATGCTGCATGACTTGAAAGCAGCAGTAGGCAATTCCCAGTCTAAGCTTCAAACATTTACATATTTATGCTTGCATCTGTGGAGTAAATATACTATGAATAAATCCTATTATGTCTGAGACTGTACTTACAGTATAGTAGAAATATACAGTATGGTTATGCAATCTCAGGTATGCCTTCAGCATCAATATGGACATAAATTTACTAAAGTATGTATTGTTAACATGGTATTCAGTTTCCAGGCCCTGTTAGAACACTTTGTATAATATGAGACAATAATGAGGAATAAGTCGTTTAGTCTTAAAGCAAAAATTCAAGGAAGACAGCTGCTGCAAGTGTAATAATTTTGCAGGAAATAACAATCCTATTATGTTCTATTATACTATGGTTAAATTTTGTTACTGCAATTTTAAAAGTTTTGTGCATCCAAATGTGCAATGTATTACAGCCGTTCATCGAAGGCAACAGATTTTCAAACGACACCGTCAGGTATTATTAATACAGTACCATACATTTGCATATTTTATTGCCAAATTTTAGTGCAGTTTTCTGGGAAGAAGAATGTTTTAGAAAACTGAATATTAATGCAAAGGGTGTTTTAGGAATTTAATAAATGCAAAATAATGAAAACTGCCTATTGTTTGGATTTAAACATCTCCCTGCAATCAGAGCACAGCAGCATTATTAACAGAGTGCAAGAGAAGAAAGAGTGGTTAGAAGAGAGGCAGTGTGTTCACTGGGCACTAGCTTGGAAGACCGGAGATGCGGGTTGTAGTCCTGGTTCTGCCACTGACCTGTTCTGAAATCTTAGGCAAGACACCTTCTGGTGCCTCTGTTTCTCTTCCCACCTTTGTCTATCTAGACTGTAAACTCTTCAGAGCAGGGACCATCTTATACTCTGCCTCTGGCCAGTGTCTAGTGCAATGAGGTCCAGATCTCTGTTGGGATCTCTAGGTGCCATCATACTTTAAATAATGATAGAAGCAGAAGTGGAACTGACTAGTCTGTCATTCCACTAACTGGATAAGCAGCGTTAGGGATTATAACATTAATTTTTTTGTTTAATTCTTTCCATTTTAACAAGCTCTGGGGCCTGCTCCTGCAAATACGTATTGCCAGACAGCATATTACTAAACATAGTCCCATGGAAGCCAGTGGGACTATTCACAATAGTTCGCTCTGTGCCTGTTGGTATTTGTAGGACTATGACAGGGTGGACTAGGCCCAGAGGCCGCTTGCTGGAGGCCTCAGTGTCCTGCAACACTCGTCCCAAGAAAGGAGCAGTAGAGGAGTCCATCAAGCAGCCTAGAGTGGCTGCAGGGGAAGCAGCCAATCAGGGCCCAGGAGGTCTGTATAAAAGTTGCTGCAGAGCTAGAGATAGTCAGTTCCTTCCTGTAGCTAGAAGAGTGTAAATGGTGCTCCTGGCTGGCTAAAGGGAACTGTAGCACCATGGACAGCTCAGTGCTGGCAGGGATTGGGGCAGTGAGGAAGAGCTTTGGCTCGGTGCTGGCCTGAGCTTAGATGGTCCCTGAGGTAAGGGTGAAGCTTTGGCAAAGGCTGGGGCTGCAGGGAAGTGGCCAGGAAACTGAAAGCAGTGTAGTTAAAGGGACATAGGGGCATGTGGCTGCTATTCTTAGGGTCCCTGGGCTGGGACCAGGAGTAGTGGGTGGGCTGGGTCCCCCACATAGGCCACTGGGGAACTGGCCTACAATTGGACAATAATAAACCCTCAGAAGGGGATGTGAACTACTTAGTGGCCCAGCTGGGGCTAAAATAGACCAAAAGGGTGAAACCATTGCACACAAGCAGGAAGCCTTGGGGGCATGGCAGATACCAGGACTGGGATTATGTAAAGACCACAGGCACACCTGATCAGAAGGAATGCTTGTGAGAGGTGGGTGCCAAGTCATTGCTAGGATTGAGCCCTAGGATGGTGAGGACTTTTTTTTTTTCTTCTAGGGCTCAATTTTGCATCCACTGGTGCCAAAGGGAATGTTGCCATTGGTTCAGCGGGTGCAGGATCAGGGTCCTGATGATCCTCTTTGGGAGAAGTTAACTGTCAGGGTAACAAAGAACAAGCCTTGCTCAGTGCTTTGTTTTAGATGGTGTGATCTTTAAATAATACACAAATGCAGCCACTCATACTCACTGTAATTAAGCAACGTGTCTGTGGACTTCCCTATACCATCCTCTCAAAGCGGGGCCTTGATTTTCTTGGGCTCAATCCAGCTCCCACCACCACCTATAATAAGGCCCTCTCTTCTCCCCCTAGCTCCATCCCTGCCTGCTTGCTACATACCTCAGGCTCTGGCAACCTCCTCAACCATGTGTGAGGTTCAGTCTTCCACTGGTCGTCTGCTACATGGATCAGAAATGAAACTGAAAAGCAACCCTCAGAGCAGAGTGATTAGGGATTCCAGCCTCTGGTGCCAGAGTCCGGCAGGACTGTGGCTTGATGGCAGGTCAGGGGAGCAAGAGCATGTATGTGGCAAGGAATGAGAATGTGCAATTCATATGCAGCTAAGGCTGCAACTGGGTAGGCTACAGCTGTCCCTTTCCTCCCCTCACCCCTTCTCATCCCAGCATCAAGTTGTGAAAACCATGCACCTTTCTATTCTGACCAGTAATCATATCTCAGAGTGTTGTCCGAGCTTCCCTTTCTACTTTATGAAATACATTAGTGCTCTGCTCCCAACTAAGTTTTGAGAGAAGTAATTTTCTTTCCAGTATGAGGGAGTATCTAAAGGACACTGTCAATCCCGCTCTATTTGGGATGTCTCTCGGAGGGTGAAACAGCCGCTCTCAGACTTCTTGAAGAAACAAACCATGGAAGTTCTGAGACACCCCCATTTTGCCTCTGGTGGTGTGAGGTACCTTCCACTTGTGACTCACCAAAACAGCCATAAAAAAAATCAACCAGGGACCCTTTACATCTAAGGCACTGGTTAAATTCTGGCCCAAGCTGCCAGTGACAGTTGTGTGATGGCCTGTAGGAAATCAGTGGAAAGTCTCAGACACATTTCTTGTAGACAGGTGTCCACATCACAACTGATGCCCTTGTTCACAGTCTCACCAGAGAGACCAAGGATGGACAGTTGCCTGGTGTAGAGACTGAACTATCCTTTGGCAGTTAGAACTAAAAGAGCTGACTCTTGAGCCACATTCGTGGCACAGTGCAGGAAAGGCTGTGCTATAAGTTACCGGTACTTTCTCTAGATAGAGCAAATTGTACTCTCCAGTGTTATTGGACTGGCACTATAATTATGCTGGGAGGAGAGAGGGAAATGAGTTGATCAAATGTTAAGTTACAGTAACTCCTTGCTTAATGCTGTAGTTATGTTCCTAAAAAATGTGACTTTAAGAAAAACGATGTTAAGCTAATCCAATTTCCCTATAAGAATTAATGTAAATGGGGGGGTTAGGTTCCAGGGAAATTTTTTTTCACCAGACAAAAT
Source organism: Mauremys mutica (assembly GCF_020497125.1). Taxonomy (NCBI): domain Eukaryota; kingdom Metazoa; phylum Chordata; order Testudines; family Geoemydidae; genus Mauremys; species Mauremys mutica. The sequence goes on from NC_059073.1 coordinate 277,479,157, forward strand.
ACTGTATATTATATAGATATACACATAGTATACATTTTAAACAAACAATTTAGTTCTGTTCACAGCTATGATGATTGTGAAGCTTGGTTGAGGTGGTGCAGTTAGAGGGTGGAAGAGGGAGGGATATTTCCCAGGGAATGCCTTGCTGATAAATGATGAACTAGCACTCGGCTGAGCCTTCAAGGGTTAACACGTTGTTAATGTAGCCTCTCACACAAGGCAGCACGAACGCGAGGGAGGGGGAGACAGCATAGCAGACAGACACACACCTTGTGTGTGGGGGAGAGAGAGAGAGAGATGCACACTGCCCCTTTAAGTAAGCAGACCCACTCTTAAGTGCATTGTCTTTTTAAGTGGATCAGGAAGTTAAGACAGCAGCTGCTGCCCCAGGCTCTCTCTGTCTCTCTCCATCCGTGTCCCCTCCCTGCTCTATGGAGAAGAGGTGAGCAGGGGAGAGGGGGACACCCTGACATTAGACCCCCCTCTCACCCCCCTGCACAGCAAGCAGGAGTCTCTGGGAGCAGCTCCAAGGCAGAGGGCAGGAGCAGCACATGGCAGTGGGGGGAGGGACAGCTGACCTGCCCAGCAATTGATAGCCTGCTGGGTGGCTGCAGCACAGGGAACTTAGGGGAGTGGGGAGCTGGCTGATAGGGGGGCTGCTGGTCCACCCTGGTTATAAGCCCCCACAAGCTAGCTGCAACGGGCTGCTCTTCCTGGAAGCAGTGGACAAAGCAGGCGGCCGCCAAACGACGTTGGAAGGGAGCATTGCACAACTTTAAATGAGCATGTTCCCTAATTGATCAGCAATGAAACAACGTTAACCAGGACGACTTTAAGTGAGGATTTACTGTATTTTACTTTATGTTTGGAAGGGAAAAAAGTTCCCAAGGGCAAAGCATGGCTTATCCGTGTAGGCAATGAATTCTGAATTAGTTCACTTCCCCTCCTCACTTTTCATTTACATCCTTATAAAAAAGGCATAACTCCCGAGCAGGTGATGACATTACAAAGGGACAGGGCTCCCTCTTACGTGTACAAATGGTTAGGACCCAATTGTACCCTGTCCTGGGCAGGTGTGCGAGGGAGTGAGGAGGAGTGGCAGCAGGCAGCATTCCCGACAGACTACAATCCTCTTGGGGAGTGAAGGTCCCACTCTTTGATGGTTCTCTGGAGAATCCACTTACAGGTACTGGAAGCGGAACAGGAAGGAATAAACTAAAGGTGAGACCACGGCCTCTTTTCTCTACTCTGTGGCCAACAGCATTGCCTGGGTGTGGAGAGGCACACATGTAAGGGTGGAAGAGATGCCATTTTTGTCATGTGCTCCTTGGAAGCCTGAGTCTGACAGTTTCTCCTGGGGCTTCCATCCTTCAGCGTAGCTGCTCTCCACCCTCTCCAGGCCATGGTTTAAAAGCCACAATCTGGCCACTAGTGCTTGTGAAATGCAGTTGGTGAGTTAATGATACAATGGACTGACAGGCTGCAGGGCTCCCCCTTCAAATATTTCAAATACTCAGGCACCTGTTATTGTTTAATACATTTTGGTCCAGCTCCTCTCCATGTTGTTGTTCTACCTTGCACCTCTAGTGGTGACACCTGTTGGTAGAATTTGACATGCCACCTCTCTCAGGGGCTCCTGTGGCACCCGGCCAGAACTTAAAGCTGCTCCCTTAGGGGAGGGGAACATAGGAACTGCTACCTGGCCTCCCCCGAATACATCCCACCTCAGGTAAAGCTGTCCCTTTGGGAAGATGAGGGTGTAATTCACACCACCCTCTGTGAATCCAACCTCTTGAGGTTAACATACACAGTATCTTGTGATAATGCCTAAATGGCTAGGCTCCTTTTTATGAAAGAAAGGGACTTGGTTTTCATGAAGCTGGGGTGCTGTGACCACTACTTATTACACTTATGCTAACTGACTCATTGTAACCTTGTAATCCAGTGACTATTGGATCTATCTGTTGTGTTTCAGATCGTAAGCAATTTGAGGGCAAGGACTGTCTTTTTTGCAGAACATTGTACAGTGCCTAGCACCACGGGTTCCAATCTTCGATTAAGGCCACTAGGTGCTGCTGCAATACGATTATTAAACAACGACAATTGCTACATGCTTCACATACTGGGACGAGAACTAGATGAAGAATATGAATCAGCCTGAAATGTTGTTCTGCTCTGAGCTGTGACTCAGTAAACTGCTACTGGGGAAGGAAGGGTTTCATAGCTGTTGTCTCTTTGCAGTCTGGAATAAATTTGCTTCAGTCATAAATAAAAAGACTCGGCTTGTTTCAGTGCATTGCAATGTGGAAATAGAAAAACCTGTCTATCGAGTAATTTATACTGTGTTCATCAGCATGGTAGGTGATTGCACTGGTTATAGTGCAGTTGGCTGGTAAGTAAAATGTTCCATTGCTCTGCCTTTCCAATATACCATGGCAAAAATGGAAGGATAGCCACCTACCAAGGGAAGTGCCACTGGGAGAGCAAGGAGTTCTGCTCATCTCTGTTGACTGTCCAAGTGGAAGTTAAAGCTACCAAGGGACACTTCCAAATGAGTAGGAAAGCAACCTCAGCATCCTAACCAACATGCCCCCTCTCTTAAACGCAAAACAAAGCCAGGCTATCACTGAGCTCTTGCTCCTTAGTTATAACTGAGCATTCATCCCTCTGTTTTAGCCAAGGTGAGATGCTAGGAGAGCACAGGGCTGATGGCTTATAGCACTGGGGTGGTTTTGTTTTGCTTTTCAGACTTTGATATTATTAAAGAGATCTTTCATAATTAAGTGTCTTCCCAAAATATCACCATTAAGGCTAGCAACCCCACTTCCTGCCAACCTCAGGTTTTTGTGTAATTTAAATGATGAAACCTCACTGCCACTTAAGTTATGTGAAATTAGTATTCTGCACTGTGCATTTGAGGGGGCCTTTCATTTCTGCTAAGGAAGGTGCCTCCTTTTAAGGAGGTGGGGGCACTCTAAAGGGAGTCAGCTAGCTCCAAAGCAGACGTCAGAGGTTTTCCCCTTAATTAGTGAGTACTTTGGAAAAAGTAAAAATGTGCCTAAATGTGCAGATCCTGAGCAGCTTCAAGGGGAGTCTGCCCAACCCAACCTTTCCCCATCATCTCACTCTTAAGTGCCATTTATGCCATCACCCATGGTCCCATCTCATACCATTTACATAAGGTCACTGTTCATGTTCATAGGTGCAGTCTATGCACAAGGTTTAGTCTTGTACTTTAATAATAAATAATCAAAATAATACTGTGCACATGTGGGGGGAGATTGTAGCCCTAGGATTCCCGCACTGAGCTCTTTCCTTACCTGCACACAAGATGGGTGGGTAGCAGCCACTTCTCTACCTTCCCTCAGCCTATCACCTCCCCATCATCCAATGCCCCCTGCCCAGGGGTGAAAGTAACTTAAAGGACTTGCCGGTACTCTGGAATCCGGAGGAGGGGCGTGACCTCCACCAGAAGAGGTGGAGCCTTTAAATCCCCGGGCCCTTTAAATCAGGGCTAGGGCTGTGGTAGCAGCAGCTGGGATCCCCAAGCCCTTTAAATCACCCCCTGAGCTCCCAGCTGCAGAGGTGGCTGGGAGCCCTGGGGCTTGGGGGCAATTTAAATGGGGCAATTTAAAGGGCCTGGGGCTCTAGCTGCTGCTACCGCAGCAAAGCCCCGGGCCTTTAAATTGCCGACGGAGCCCCAGGGCTCCAGCAGCAGGGCCCGGGGCTCCTGCTGCCACTACCCTCCAGGGCCCTTTAAATCATCTCTGGATCCCTGCTGCTGGAGCCCTGGGGTAGCGGCAGTGGGGCTCCAGTGGCGATTTAAAGGGGCCGGGGTGGTAGCGGCAGCAGGAGCGCTGGGCCCTTTAAATCGCCACCCGAGCCCCGCGGCCGCTACCTCATGGCTCTGGCAGCGGGGCTCTGGCAGCAATTTAAAGGGCCCTGGGCTCCAGCCCTTTAAATTGCTGCCTCAGGAAGCCGGTCCACCCCGGTATGGCGCACCAGCTCTTGCCGGCAGGGGTGGCAGGTTTGTAGAAATTTTGGTGGTGCCTAGAATCTGCCCCTGCCCAAACTCCACCCCCCCCAAACTCCACCCCCACCTGCCCAAGACTCTGGGAGGGAGTTTGGGTGGGGGAGGAGGTCTGGGGTGCAGGCCCTGGGCTGGGGCAGGGGACTGGGGTGCAGGAGGGGTGCAGGGTGCAGGCTCTGGGAGGGAGTTTGGGGATGGGAGGGAGTCTGGAGGGAGGGGGTGCAGGTTCTGGGAGGGAGTTTGGGGATAAGAAGGGATGTAGAGGGAGGGGGTGCAGGGGTGAGGGCTGTGGGGTGAGGCTGGGGGTGGATTTGGGGTGTGGCTGGGGATGAGGGGTTTGGGGTGTGAGAGGGGGCTCAGGGCTGAGGCAGAGGGTTAGGGTGCAAGGGGATGAGGGCTCTGGCTGGGGCTGGAGATGAGGGGTTTGGGGTGTTGGAGAGGCTCAGGGATAGGACAGAGGGTTGGGGTGCAGGGGGATGAGGGCTTCATCTGGGGTGTGGGCTCTGGGGTGGGGCAGGGCTGGGGATGAGTTTGGGGTGCAGGCAGGCTGTCCTGGGACTGGCAGCAGCAAGCTCTGGGTAGGGACCCCCTTCTCCCCCCCGGCACCACACTCACTGCCCCCCACTGTCACTGCACATGCTCCTAGGGCCCCTCTCAGGTCCAGGAATCCCCCTCACCTCCCCTGTGGTGGGTGCTATGCAGGGTGGGGGGGGAGGCGGCTGCCATCACATGTGCACCTCCTCCCCACTGCTGCCCCTCACTGTAGCCTCACTGGGGCTGCCCCTGGCCCAGCGTGGGGCAAGAGCAGTGACTGTGGACACGGGGGGGCTGTACTGGTGGAGGGTCCCACTGGAAAATGAAAGGGTCCAAGAGGAAAGGGCAGCCTGCCCTGGCAGTAGTGGAGGGGGGCACTAGGACCCTGTGGCGGCAGTTAATGCAGGCAGGCAGCATGGAGCTGCAGGGGATGGGAAGAGACAAACGCTCTGCTCCGGGACCCAGAGAGGTGCATGGGGGCAGCAAAGGGGGGCCGGGGCACACTCAGGGGAGGTGCGGGGGGGGGGAGCAGGTGGGGCCAGGGGGGAGACCTGGCCCCAAACATTCGTGGAGCTGGGCTCCCGGACCCTCAACTTTGCTGGAGCCAGGAGGCGGAGTCAGCGAGAGAGAATGCTCCATTTTCTTGGCGGTAGCTACTGCATCTTTTCTTACCGGTCCTCCATACCGGCCCGTATCGGCTTACTTTCACCTCTGCCCCTGCCTGCTATTGTAGAGAGGGGCACTGCTCTGCACTATGCTAGGGACACAGAGATGCCCTGCATGGCTTTTCCCCAGCATGCCCCTTGCCATGCAGTGGTTTTACTTCTTTGAGGACCCTCCCAGCCTGCTAGAGGCAGGATTTTGCTACCAAGAGCTATACACATTATGTAGTAACAGCACACTTGCTAAGTGCTGACAGAACCTACATTACACTCCTTTTTTGTGGACCAAAGGCATCAACCTTTAAAGCAGTTGCCTAAGGGAATCTCTGTTGGCCTCCCAGCATGCTCAGTGTTCAAATTTCCCCCCCATCTCTGGTGCAGTTTTACAGAGGGCAGAGTGAGAGCTGGTTTTCGTGGCTCAGGGCTAGTCTGCACTAGAAAGTTTTGCTCCTTTAATCATACCGGTATAGTTAAAGTGTGTTTGTGGGGGAAAAGCTAGTGTGGCAGTTACACCAATATATAGGTGTCCATACCAGTATAGCTCATTCTGGCTTGGAAAGTAGAATAAACTCTTTTCACCCAAAGATCTCAAAGCACTTAGCAAGGGCAGGTGTTATTCCTTATCTACAGAGAGTGAAATTGAGTCACAGGGGAGATGGAAGGCCAGTTTCTCAGAAGCAGCTTCTAATTTTACATGCCTCAATTTTTGGGTGCCTTCAATGAGTGCTTAACACCCACAATGTCATTGTAAAGGAGGCCCTAGCCTTCTAATGTGGGCATGAAATAGACCATTTGGGGGGTCTAATCTCTCTACAATACTATGGCCCCATGACCATAGTTTCTGAGCACCTCACACTCTTTACTATATTTATCCTCACAACATCCCAGGAGTGCTATTATCCCCATTTTGCAGATGGGAAACCGAGGCACAGAGGTCCCAAAGGAAGGCTGTTTGGAACTGAACACAGATGTCTCAAATCCCAGACTTGCCCATCTTTCCTTGTGCTATATGGCAGGGCCACAATTAAACACCAAGTCTGTGACACAGCCTGGACTAGAACACGGGTCTACTTTTCCTGTAGTCACTGGAACTTGGTATTGTAGATAAGTGTATGCAGACCAGAACCTTCCCTGCATAAATTATGCAGCTACACATTGAAAGAGCACAATAAATTGCACTTAGCCCTGGAGAAAACACACTTTGGGCCTGATGCTGCTCACACTGTAGTCGTGGATTTTGCAATTGATTTCAGTAGATTTAGTACTTTAAAATACAAAGAAAGGTAGGACATGTTCACTTCAAGAGCCAAGGATCAGAGTAAAAAGAATTGCTATAAATCTTAAGCAACTTTAATTTTAGAGATAGGAGAATTGGTATTCATGGGAAACTTCCATGTAAACTACAATAATTTGAAAGTCTCCTGTTGAGGACAGAAAGCACCATAGCAAACCAATATGTCTTAATTAGTACTCTTGCCTGCTCAATATGATTGCAGAAATGTTTATCACTTAATGAGAAACTATTCTGGAGTCTTGGCTGAAAACAAATGGATTTATTTTTAGAATTCCATGTGATTTATTCTTTCAGAATCAAATTATTTCAGTGTTTTGAAGACAAATAAAAACTGTCAATGAATATGTATATGTTTCCTGAAGCAGAATATGCCTGTGAATATTTTAGAATAGTTTTGTAGTCTACAATTTACATGTTTTCTTTGAAGATCTCACTGATATGAAATACAATAATTATCCTTGGGTCACACACCAGTTTATTTATTTGGTTAGACAAAGGAACAAAGCATAGACAAAATTTACCCAGACAAGCATACTTTTCAGCCTCAAAGAGTAAAGTATCTTGAAAGTCCTACTAAATAGCTTTGAGACAGCTAAAACATTCATTGACATAGTGAAACTAGCTTGATTTTTTTTTACACCTGTGGGAGAAAAAGTGAGCTCTCTCTTGTATGTTTAAGTGAGGGAAAATTAACCTGTTTCTTAATGGGGGGTTATAAATGTCATATCTCAGCATGAGAGCAGAAATGAGTGGGGAAAATGACTAAGATGCAAAAATTAAAAGGGGTGGGAGCATTGCAGCTCTTGTGCACTGCGCTTGGTAATGGTCCCTACAATTAGGCTAAATGTAAAAATAAAAGCAATTGTCACTTTAAACAGTGATACACCTGCAACTTCAAATATGCCTAATAAGACTGACTTCAGAGGGACTCTGCACAGGTGTGGGGGCCTGCCCTCATGGATCTGATTGCAGGATCAAGGCCCTAGTGACATGGGATGACTTGACTTCAATTCAGTGGGATTCTCATAGTTAGAAAGCTTTTAATGTCAAGCACTGGAATCGGCTACCACATTCTGCTCTACTCCATGCTGTTAAGACCTCAGTGGGAGTATTGTGTCCAGTTCTGGAGGGCCACATTTCAGGAAAGATGTGGACAAATTGGAGAAAGTCCAGATAAGAGTAACAAAAATGATTAAATGTCTAGAAAATGTGACGTATGAGAAAAGATTGGATTTTTTTTTTTTGGTCTGAAGAAGAGAAGACTGAGAGGGGACATTACAGTTTTCAAGTACATAAAAGGTTGTTACAAGGAGGAGGCTGAAAAATTGTTCTCTTTAACCTCTGAGAAGAGGACAAGAAGCAATGGATTTAAATTGCAGCAAGGGAGGTTTAAGCTGGACATTAGGAAAAACTTCCTGTCTTCATTTTTAGTTCTTTTTGCTTTGATTTACAGTTTGTTGGTTTTCAGTTAATAAGCCATGGATAGGGTTAATAGTTACAAACCCAAGTGTAGTAAGGGTAACACGCCCACATGTTTGTTAAACCTCCTTGAACACGAGAGGAAATAATTGCCAGTTTTCACGTGACAATACACAATAGTGGCACAAAAACAAATTTCAGACATCTGAGCCCCACCATGGGAATTGTCTTCAGAAGATGATTATGAGGTGAGAGTGGCAGCAGGAACTTAGCAAATACTCTAATACAAGGTCCCCACTGCTATGTGTCAGTCCTGAAAAACACTGCAAAATAAACATATCCACATATAACATGATCATGGACTTAACATGAATCCAAGGAACAATGTTAACAGTCATCAGCCACATTGCATGGCCAGCACTTGCCCAGGAAGCCATTCCTCTGTAAGCCAAAAGAAGAAAAATCAGACCACGCTAACCCTACATTTTGTGTACTGTATGGGGATGAGGAAAGAGCCCACATCCAATGAAACAGCCACAAGAATTTGGGAAAAGTCAGAATGGAACATACTGGTAATTTAAATATTCAGCTTATACTTATGCCAACTACACTCAAAAGTTTTATACTGACAAAATCCTCATAGTATAGATGCAGCTTATACCAGCAAAAAAGTGAGCTAAATAAACTAGACTAGCAAAAGTACTTTTATGCCAGTATAACTGCATTTACACCAGGGCTTTCTCAGCATAGCAATGATGGAAAAATAAAATAAAATAAAAAAAATAAAAAAATCACACATCTAACCAACAATATTTGCTGGCAAAAGTTTATATGTAGACTTGGCCATAGGCATTATAAAGCCTGTAGCCAACAGTATCAGAAGCAGAAATAATTTAGCTCTCTTAGAACCTAGAACAAACAAGCTAAACCATTCAGATCCCTTCAGAAGAATCTTCAATCAGTATAGTCTCCCTAATCATCTCTGCTTCAGGAAACAACTGGCGCCCTGAAAAAGAAAACAAAATGTAGATCTGGCTTTATACCTGATCCTAAGCACCACTGGAAAAAACAGGCCGTAGCCCCATCCCATATCTCTGAGTTGTCGTTTAGTCTCCATAAATGTATATAACTTCATCTTCTTTAGTTAATTTGGAGTAAAAAATTAGCTTTGACTCCTGTGCATGGCTCTCAGATACCATCGTGATCGGTGCTGTAGAAACACTTAGGCCTAGTAGATTAGATAGATGAAAGCTCTCCAGTTTCCCTTGCAACTCTCAATATCGTTTTGGACATCCACTGTCCAGGGAAGGGCAAGTGATTTAAACTGTATTCCTGATTTGTGCCTCACTTTTCTTGACAGGGAGCAATTGCACTGTATCAGAATCTAAAGGAGAGCGTTGGTGCCATGCGTGTTGCTGAATGAGATTGGCTGGAAAACAAGAATTCTGTTTTGTGAGAAATTTCAAGATTTCAGAATTTGTTTTCTTTCTGTACTGGAATGAAGCCAAGATTTTTTTCTGATTTTTGTCAAAAATGAAACTCCACCCTAGAATAACCAGTAGCCTCATGGTTAGAACCCCCACCTGGAATATCAGTGCCCTAGATTTAAATCCTTACTTTGCCTGATTCAAGAGGGATTTGCACATCTATCCTCTATATCCTAGATGTGTGCCCTAACCACTGGGCTATAGAGCCAATCTTTCCTTTAGGAGCTGTTCTGCTTTGTATAACTAATTAAAATTAATTGGGCCATAGATAGAGAGTCTACAGCCTCTGATGAGGCCAGTCACCTTGGCTGTGGGAGACTCAGCTTCAAATTACATCGTGCCTCATTTGGAGGAGGGATTTGAAGCTGGTTCTCCAGCCCTGCAGGCCAGATGAGTACCCTAAACAGTTGGTTGTGCTGGGGTCTCTCTTGCTCACTTTGATTCCATTCTGGACTTGAGACTTTCCCAATCTTCCTCAGCTGACACATTTTCATGAAAAAATTGGTTTTAATTAAATGGTGTTTTCCAAGAAAAACATTGCATTGAAAAAATCCTGACCAGGTCTAGAAACCAAACCACGCATTTAAATCACTAGCAGATATTAGGTCTGGTCCTGCTCCTGTTGAAATCAGTGGGTGTTTTACCATTGAGCTGAGTAGGAGCAGGACTGGGTGTTGAATGACATGTGCATTCAAAAATGTATCAGCTGACAACAAAACCTGCCTTCAAATTCTGTCCCCTAATCCAGTGTACAGTTCACAAATAGGTCTGTTTTGATGATCTTCAAATTTGCAAACTAAAAAATGATGTGGTGTGTGTGTGGATGCACACAAGTGTGTGTGTCTGACTATGTAGGGATATAGTGAATTCCTCACCAGTGGAAATCTTGACATCAAGATTGGGTGTCTTTCTAAAAGATCTCTCTTAACTCACACAGAAATTATGGGCTTGAGGCAAGAATCACTTGGGGGAAAATCTATGGGGTGTGTGTGTGATGAAATTAAAGTTTTTTGTAATATTTTTATGACCCCTACCTGTGCCTCAGTTCCCCCTATATGCTGCATTGTTCCCCAATGTGGGGAAAAAGGGATTACATTTTCTATCAGGGCAGACTAAGATACCTAGGTGAGTGCCACCTCCCTGTCTGTAAGGAACTAGTTGAAACCAACCCAAATCAACAAGGGGGCCAGAGAAACAGTGTAAGCTCCAATGATTGATGAATTTCTCCACCTCTTAGCAGGTAAACTGAGCAAAGACTCCGGCTCGATGGAAGATGGAAAGGTCTGAGGTTAAGTGTTGGCTTCTGGAGGAAGCTGGGTGCTCACTCACTTGTGTCGGGGACTCGAACCCCAACAGCGAAGTTCGTTGTCTGACCGCAGAGAGACAGGCAACACCAGCAAGGTCCGATCAAAAGTTCTTTATTGACAAGTGCACGTGTCAGTAAAAGAACAGCTCGTATCCGAAGAGAACCAGCCCCCTCTTTACAGCTTAGTATTAGCTTATATAGACAGTTTTATTACGTCATAGATCATTCACTAGAGCAATCCACCCCCTTTGTCTAACAACTAGAAATTAGACACCTTTTAATATATACGCATGCCTAGTCTCTACAATATTGAATTGTTAATATCTCAACAAGCGCCAAAGGTTAGGAATGCGAGGGAGTTAAAACACACCGAACACTAAACCAAGGAGTTAGAGTCAGAACTGTGAGATGCTTGTGTTTCTTATCAGTTCCTCAGACAGTTTGTTTCTCAATATAACACAGCTGGTCCCAGCCCCTTCACTGATCTCACTGTTTCCCAGGGCTTTGTGAGACAATGCTGCTTCTCAGTATTTTCCACTCTGGGATTACCCAGAAACCTCTAGATGCTTGACTCCAGTCAGGTTGGCACAACTGGTTTTGTGCTACATCTTTATTCAGGCCTAACACTTGGAAACTGAATAAAGAGGTCAGACAGAGACAGAGCCTGAAAATGGAGTTCACAACAGCTTGGCTGGACTCTGGGTTGACCAGAATGGATTATGCTTTAACCTTCATTTCTCTAAGCTAACCTAAGGACTTGCTATGTTGTGATCCAGTTGACTAATAAATTCTACCCTTTTGAAAATGCTACTTGCCTATCACTGTAAATGCTTGGGGAGGTGCATTAATCCCTGAAGAGCGTACCACTCTCTACCAGGGGTCTGTCTCAGTTGGACTTCATGGTGTGAAGCCGGAGTGCTGGAGCCCAAAGGTTTAGTCTCAGGAAGTGGTGAGGCTGCCTGGCCTATCCTGAAGGAAGAGTGAGACCCTTTGGGGGCTGGCACATTGAAGCGGTTCCTCCAGAGACTATTCCAAAGTTGGGGGCACAGAACTGATCCTGTTTATCCATGAGACTGTGTTATCCAGAAGGTCAGACTAGATGATCAAAATGGTCCTTTTTGGCTTTAAAAATCTATGAATCCATGAAGAGTAGAGTTGAGGCAAAGCCAGAGTAAGATGTGTGCTATCCTGGGACCCAAGATATATTATTATAAGAGAACTTAGAGCCAATGAATGCTCTGAGGTGTAGCACCGAGTATTTCAGAAAAAACATCACATTTTGGTAGAAACATGTTTCATGAATGTGTAAGCATCTAGAGACCATCTGCAAACACAGGGAACAGATGCCTCCTCTCTGACTGCACATTCCCACACACCACAACTTTCCTACAGATTCTGTGGTAGGGTGGTGCTTCTCTAATGAATGGTCATGTCTTCTGGAGGACCATGACACATTACATGAGACCAGGATATGAAGCAGTCAAGTTCAATGTGGAGACGTAGCTGGGCCTCAAGATCATATTTTAAAGCAGCATGGAGGACACTGGAAGTCAGGAATGAAGTGAGGAAAGGTCGTGAATAGGACACTATTCAATCACAAGTATTCTAAATGCAACCTCTGTCCCCTTTAGTGATGTTCTGTCCCCTCCCCTATGTAATAAGAGCTTCAACCCAACTCCCATCTGTATTATAGCAGTGCCTAAAGGCCCCAGCTGAGATCTGGCCCTTTGTGCCACACACTGTACAAACACACTGTACTTACCCTGAAGAGCTTACAATCTAATACAGAAACGATGGGAGGCAGGACCACACTTAGGAGTGGGCGACATGGGCAATTGACCAGGGCAACGTGGTAAGGGGGGCACCATCCCAGTGCTGCAAGCTGGCAGGCCAGGACTTCCAGAGTACAGGCGAGCCCAGGGCTGGAGCCCCTGTCCAGCCAGGCAGGGGTTGGATGATGCCACCTGGAGCTGCCAGCCTGGTGGGGAAGCTCAGGGCTCACTCCTGAAGAACCAGCAGGCCAGTCCCTGAGCCACCCCTTCCTGCAGGCCCGGTGATAAGGGGGTGTATGGCCAGGGGAGCCCTGAGGCTCAGAAACTCCTCCCTGTGCAGCCTGGCCTGGGCAGCTGGAGAATGGCAGCTGCTGGCTGGGCATTCAGCTCTGACAGTAGTACCATTGCGAGTAGCAGCACAGAAGTAAGAGTGGCAATACCATACCATGCCACCCTTACTTCTGTGCTGCCTTCAGAGCTGGGCACCCGGCCAGCAGCTGCTGCTCTCCAGCTGCCATGGTCAAGAGGCAAGGAGGGGGGTAGGCCTGGGGTGTGAGGCCATGGAAGGGAGATCAGGCAATGGGGGGGAGAAGAGGCAGTGGGTCCCTGAGGTGATGGGGGAGGTGGGGAGCCCAGGGAGACTGCAGGGGTGAGGGGCAATGGGAGGATGGATGGAGAGACAGCAGGGGTCTGGGGTGTCAAAATACAGGTTTCCCTGAGGCCAGTGCTAATGGGAGGGTAGCAACAGGGTGAAGGGGGTTGCCTAAAGTTGCACAGCAGGTAAATAGCAACAAGAATCGTACCCAGGTAACCTGAGTCCTTGTCAGTACTCTAACCACAAAGCCCCTCCAGGTCTTTAGTTCAATCATGCTATTCTGGTGAGATTTCAGCTGCCACCCCATCTATATTTCAGTTACTCTTGTACCCTAACTCCCAACCATTGTGTTTGGTAACAGCAGCATTACGGTATTCCCACCGAGCCCCAGACACGCAGAGATTCTGAAGTCCCCGGATGAAGTTTAAAAGGAAGGCAGATCCTTCCTGCATGTTTGATTTGTTAGCGGTCCCCTCCCAACCTTTCCTCCAACACCATTTAATCAGATCTGCCAAGTAGAAACCATTTGCGTCACCTTGTAAGGTAGGTTTAAAAGTAACATCCATCTCGGTATTGGGATGAAGGACCCTTCAGTGCATGTGACTGTATTTAGCACCGGCAAAAACCAACGTGCAGGCAATGGCTTGAGCCAGCACTGGTGCAGTGCCAGGTGCCTGCAGAGTGCTGCCAACAAACTTCAGCCCTGAGCACCCCTAGCTCTGGATCTCTCTGCAGCAGGGACTCCTGGATGTGTAATGGTTTTGTGATGCAACCAGACGGGGACTAGTGAAACGCCGTTTCCACTCGTGACTTAAATCTGGATTGTCAGGAGAAAAGGGCACTGGGGGAGAGGAGGGGAGGGGAAGGCATGCAATTAGCTGCTCTCAGCATCCGGACGCTGCATTAAGATAAGCCTCGCTGGGTTCTCCAGCAACCCGAGAAGAAGCAAATGTCCCAGGGGGGCCTCTCCTGCGGTTATTCCCCATGGTGCCATGGGATCCAGCCTCTCGCTTCTGGCCCCTTGCTGGAGCTTTCTCAGGGGCAAGGCAAGAAGATCTACCTGCCTGTTGCTGCTGGCTGTTTGGCTTTCTGTTTCTCCACCTGCGGCTCCCTCATTGGTTAAAGTCCCTGACAATCAGCTGACTGGCTGCTTCACCTGCTGACTGTAACAGTGCTGGGAGAGCCCATCCAAACAGGCAGTGACACTTGCAGCCTGGCTGTTTCTTCCTGGCACTGCAGCCAGACTGACTAGAGCAGGAGGAAGAAGGATCCAGCACTAAGGAGACCCCCCTTCTATTCATCATCATCAGTTTGACTCAGTTCAACCTGAAAGCCCACCCAGCCACACATAACACAATTTTGATTGCCTGCTCAGTCTGAGACATCACACATTAGGTAAGGTTTAAAATCCCAGCTGATGAAGCTGGCAGGTGTTGAATTCTTTCTATGGAAAAAAATTGACAGGGGGTGGGCATGTCACTGGCTTCTCTTAATTTGGGGGAGAGCAATAACTGAAAGCTGTCTGCACTGGAGATGTGTTGAAATCTCTTCTTTGGTTGATTTTTTTGTCTGTTTGGGTTTTGTAATCACAGCCATCCTTCTGGGTTAATACTGAGCCACTGTTCCACCATGATGTTAGAAGGCACTGTTATGTTGGATGTCTTGTTGTTTGGTAAGGTGCAAAACTCATGTTCTGGCCACAAGTGGCCATTAAAGATCACTTGGTGTTTCCATAACATTCACCATTGACAAGCACAAGATCATGTACATTGGAAAACATAATCTGAACTACTCATATATATTGCTGGATTCTAAATCACCTGCAACCACTGCCACTCAGGAAAAAGACCTAGGCATCCCTGTGGGCAGCTTAATCAAAATCTCTGCTTAATGTGCTGTGTGTGGAGATATGTTTGTGAAAGATTACAATTTAGAGAGGCTCCCTCATATGGGACAGTATTATGAATATGAGAAGTTGGAAACATTTCCTGGAAGCAGCGGGGGGGTATGTGTGTGTAGAACAAAGGGTACAGCAGTTTATCTTGGATGCTTTCTAGGTTGTGTTGTTTTTAATAAAGACTTATTCCTTCCTCGTTCACTGGTTTGTTGTTTAATAAACCCCAAAGTCATTACATGGTGTCACAGGTGCCGAATGAGAAAAAGGCTGCAGTAATTGTGAGTAATTTGAAACTGAAAACAGAGGAAAGGGGAGCAAGTGAAATCATTAATCTGTTTGCCTGTTCCTGGGGAGGAAACACTGGATATTTATAACCACTTTAAGTTTGAAGAAGGTGAAAACATGAAGTTAAGTAAAATACTGACCAAATCAGAGGAACATTGCATACCAAAAAGAAACGAGACCTGTGAGAGACACCATAGGGCACTATGTCACAGAATTAAGGGGATTCAGTAGGACTTGTGACTGTGGTTAGTTAATAGTCTCTGGTCGGATATATTGTCTTTAATGCAAACGATTCTGTGTTACAAGAGAGACTGCTCCATGAAGGAGATTTAACTTTGGAAAAAGCTATCAAAGCACAAGTCAAAGAGCTGAGTTCACCAGAAGGGGTTATCCACGTACTAAGTACAAAAGACTATAGCCAGAAAAGATCAAATCAAAAAGTGGAACTGCTTGCTATGAAAGCAACTGCTAATGAGAAGTCTGGGTACAGATAGTTATGTGAAAGTGTAGATTGCAACATTGCTCCCAACAGTGGTTTGCCTTTGGGTAACATAAAGATAGAAAAAAAATCATTTTGCAAGATGCTGCAGGTCCCAAATGCAGAAAAGTCAAGTGCATTCAGCTGATGACAACCTGGTTGAGAAGTTTTAGGTAAATGAGCTGGAATCAAGCAAAACTGATGAGAGGGCCTGGATACTGCCAATGAAAGTGAACAAAACAATTATTCTCTTCAAACTAGATATAGAGTTCAGGTCAATATTCTCTCTGAACAAGATTATGAGAGACTGAAACTAAGACCAACACTGGGACCAACAAAAATAAAAGTAACTGGTTATTCTGGAACAAATATAGCATTGAAGGGAGGTGCATTGCTAGCATCAAATATAAAAACACCATGTGCAGACTCCAGTTTATTATAGCACCAAAGCAGGTGACACCAGTTTTAGGCCTAGCCAGCCATGAAAAACCCAGTCTGGTAAAATGGGTGCTTTCGCTCCCAGATCATGCTGAACCTGGCTATGAGGCATTTCTTTGGGAATATAATGACCTGTCTCAAGAGTTGGGTTGCTGTCGGGGCGACCATACAATCCAGATAAACAAGCAGGTCTGTCGGATAGTAGATGTTGAAACAGACCACAAACATTTGGTAGCATTGTCTGGCCAACCACTGAATGGCTGTATCTTAAGGATTCAACGAATAACGATAAAACTAAAAAAATATTATTTGGTTGTGACCTACATGCCCAGTAAATTCATGTTTACTGTGGGTGCATATTCCAGAATGGTGAGTCCTACTATGAAACCAGAGAAGACCTCAGAGATAGAGATGCAAGCCTTTGTAGCTTTGATTGTAAAGTCAATTCCTGTGGTGAACAAAAACCTTCCCCTCCCTGGGTAGCCTTGAGAGACTCCTTCACCAATTCCCTGGTGAGTCCAGATCCAATTCCCTTGGATCTTAACACAAAGAGAATTTAACCATCCCCCCCTTCTTTCCCCCACCAATTCCTGGTGAGTCCAGATCCAATCCCCTTGGATCTTAAAACAAGGAAAAATCAATCAGGTTCTTAAAAAGAAGGCTTTTAATTAAAGAAAAGAAAGGTAAAAGAAAGGGAAAAAAACCAACCTCTGGGAGACAGCATATCAGCTAATCTCACAGACAATAACTTGAAAACACAGGATGTTCCCCTGGGCAAAAATCTTAATACACACAAGAATACCCAAATTTGATAATTCCCTTAATTTGCACCAAGACAAGTACAAAAGAAAATAAACATAAACCTATTTATTCCTTTCTAAAACTTACTACTCTGATAAGAGGCTGGTTCCTTGATCTTTTTCATTCCGGCTGAAACTGAAAACTGACTAAACAAAGGAAACTTCCCTCCTTCCTTTTGAAACATCTTGTTCCCCCATTGGTTCCTCTGCTCAGGTGTCAGCTAGGCTAGGTGAACTTCTTAACCCTTTACAGGTAAAAGAGGCATGAACCCTTAGCTATCTGTTTATGACACATGTCAACAGGCAGAGCTGCTGAGACCTCATCCCATTCCACAAAGGCATTATGAGGCAATAGGTACTGAGTTATTTACCTGGAAATCAAAGGATTATTTAATAGACACAGATGAGTATTCTCTGTATTCAGAAATGTGTACATTGCACAGTGCTAGTAGTGAGTCAGTGACCGCCATCATGAAGGGATTATTTTCCAGACATGGAAATCCAAATGAAGCCTTCAGTGATCTACCAATGTGATATATGCCATCATGTGCCAGCAATGCGCTTCTGCCATGAACATTGGCCAAACCGGACAGTCTCTATGCAAAAGAATAAATGGACTCAAATCAGACATCAAGAATTGTAACATTCAAAAACCAGTAGGAGAACACTTCAGTCTCCCTGGATAGTCAATAACAGACTTAAAAGTAGCAATTCTTCAACAAAAAAACTTCAAAAACGGACTTCAATGAGAAACTGCAGAACTGGAATTAATTTGCAAACTGGACACCATCAAATTAGGCCTGAATAAAGACTGGGAGTGGATGGGTCACTACAAAAAGTAGTTTTCCCTCTGCTGATACTTAAGAACATAAGAGAGGCCGTACCGGGTCAGACCAAAGGTCCATCTAGCCCAGTATCTGTCTACCGACAGTGGCCAATGCCAGGTGCCCCAGTGGGAGTGAATCTAACAGGCAATGATCAAGTGATCTCTCTCCTGCCATCCATCTCCATCCTCTGACGAACAGAGGCTAGGGACACCATTCTTACCCATTCTGGCTAATAGCCATTTATGGACTTAGCCACCATGAATTTATCCAGTCCCCTTTTAAACATTGTTATAGTCCTAGCCTTCACAACCTCCTCAGGTAAGGAGTTCCACAAGTTGACTGTGCGCTGCGTGAAGAAGAACTTCCTTTTATTTGTTTTAAACCTGCTGCCTATTAATTTCATTTGGTGACCCCTAGTTCTTGTATTATGGGAATAAGTAAATAACTTTTCCTTATCCACTTTCTCAACATCACTCATGATTTTATATACCTCTATCATGTCCCCCCTTAGTCTTCTCTTTTCCAAGCTGAAGAGTCCTAGCCTCTTTAATCTTTCCTCGTATGGGACACTCTCTAAACCCCTAATCATTTTAGTTGCCCTTTTCTGAACCTTTTCTAGTGCTAGAATATCTTTTTTGAGGTGAGGAGACCACATCTGTACACAGTATTCGAGATGTGGGCGTACCATGGATTTATATAAGGGCAATAATATATTCTCAGTCTTATTCTCTATCCCCTTTTTAATGATTCCTAACATCCTATTTGCTTTTCTGACCGCCTCTGCACACTGCGTGGACATCTTCAGAGAACTATCCACGATGACGCCAAGATCTTTTTCCTGACTCGTTGTAGCTAAGTTAGCCCCCATCATGTTGTATGTATAGTTGGGGTTATTTTTTCCAATGTGCATTACTTTACATTTATCCACATTAAATTTCATTTGCCATTTTGTTGCCCAATCACTTAGTTTTGTGAGATCTTTTTGAAGTTCTTCACAATCTGCTTTGGTCTTAACTATCTTGAGAAGTTTAGTATCATCTGCAAACTTGGCCACCTCACTGTTTACCCCTTTCTCCAGATCATTTATGAATAAATTGAATAGGATTGGTCCGAGGACTGACCCTTGGGGAACACCACTAGTTACACCTCTCCATTCTGAGAATTTACCATTAATTCCTACCCTTTGTTCCCTGTCCTTTAACCAGTTCTCAATCCATGAAAGGACCTTCCCTTTTATCCCATGACAGCTTAATTTACGTAAGAGCCTTTGGTGAGGGACCTTGTCAAAGGCTTTCTGGAAATCCAAGTACACTATGTCCACCGGATCTCCCTTGTCCACATGTTTGTTGACCCCTTCAAAGAATTCTAATAGATTAGTAAGACACGATTTCCCTTTACAGAAACCATGTTGACTATTGCTCAAGAGTTTATGTTTATCTATGTGTCTGACAATTTTATTCTTTACTATTGTTTCAACTAATTTGCCGGTACCGACGTTAGACTTACCGGTCTGTAATTGCCGGGATCACCCCTAGAGCCCTTTTTAAATATTGGCGTTACATTAGCTAACTTCCAGTCATTGGGTACCGAAGCCGATTTAAAGGACAGGTTACAAACCTTAGTTAATAGTTCCGCAACTTCACATTTGAGTTCTTTCAGAACTCTTGGGTGAATGCCATCTGGTCCCGGTGACTTGTTAATGTTGAGTTTATCAATTAATTCCAAAACCTCCTCTAGTGACACTTCAATCTGTGACAGTTCCTCAGATTTGTCACCTACAAAAGCCAGCTCAGGTTTGGGAATCTCCCTAACATCCTCAGCCGTGAAGACTGAAGCAAAGAATCCATTTAGTTTCTCCGCAATGACTTTATCGTCTTTAAGCGCTCCTTTTGTATTTTGATCATCAAGAGGCCCCACTGGTTGTTTAGCAGGCTTCCTGCTTCTGATGTACTTAAAAAACATTTTGTTATTACCTTTGGAGTTTTTGGCTAGCCGTTCTTTAAACTCCTCTTTGGCTTTTCTTATTACACTCTTGCATTTAAGTTGGCAGTGTTTGTGCTCCTTTCTATTTGCCTCACTAGGATTTGACTTCCACTTTTTAAAGGAAGTCTTTTTATCTCTCACTGCTTCTTTTACATGGTTGTTAAGCCACGGTGGCTCTTTTTTAGTTCTTTTACTGTTTTTCTTAATTTGGGGTATACATTGAAGTTGGGCCTCTATTATGGTGTCTTTAAAAAGGGCCCATGCAACTTGCAGGGATTTCACTTTAGTCACTGTACCTTTTAACTTTTGTCTAACTAACCCCCTCATTTTTGTATAGTTCCCCCTTTTGAAATTAAATGCCACAGTGTTGGGCAGTTGTGTTCTTCCCACCACAGGGATGTTGAATGCTATTGTATTATGGTCACTATTTCCAAGCGGTCCTGCTATAGTTACCTCTTGGACCAGCTCCTGCGCTCCACTCAGGATTAAATCTAGAGTTGCCTCTCCCCTTGTGGGTTCCCATACCAGCTGCTCCATGAAGCAGTCATTTAAAGTATCGAGAAATTTTATCTCTGCATTTCGTCCTGAAGTGAAATGTTCCCAGTCAATATGGGGATAATTGAAATCCCCCACTATTATTGGGTTCTTAATTTTGATAGCCTCTCTAATTTCCCTTAGCATTTCATCATCATACTTATAGCTTCCTGTCAACTGTTGGGAATGGGCGAGGTCCACCTTAATTGCATTGGCCTCGTTAGCACTGACCGCCTCCCCCACACTTGATAAAGCAACTCCCATCTTTTCATGTGCTGTAAAATATATATACTGCTTACTGTATTTTTCACTTCATGCATCTGATGAAGTGGATTTTAGCTCACAAAAGCTTATGCCCAAATAAATTTGTTAGTCTCTAAGGTGCCACAAGGACTCCTTGTTTTTTCTTTAGTGATAGTGAGCCACAATTTTCTAGCACAGATTTTAAGCAATTAAAATTGGGATTTTTGTTATAAAACATCAGATCCAAACTATCCCCTTGAATAGACTTGTGGACAGGTCTATACAGACAGTAAAGAACCGTATGAAAAAGACTTTTGATAGTGGAGTGATTTCCATACATTTTTATTAGTTTACTGCAGTTCACCTCTGGAGAATGGTGTAGGGTGACCTGATGTCCCGATTTTATAGGGACAGTCCCGATTTTTGGGTCTTTTTCTTATATAGGCTCCTATTATGCCCCCCCAACCCCATCCGATTTTGCTGTCTGGTCACCCTAGAATGGTGTTACAGCTCAGCTGTTAATGGGAAGAAGGATCAGATCTAATTTATCAATCACTGATAACTTGCCAAAAATCTTATGACACTGAAACCATATGGAATATGAAAGAAAATCAGAAGTGGAAGCAGAAATTATTTTGACTAAAGGGCCCGTGACCTCCCTTCTCTTAATCAGGTAATAGAGTGTACCTGAGGAATCACACACCGCTAATGCTTGGGAACAAAGGGGTACCATTAAAGAACAGCTGCATTCAAAGTCTTATGTAGTCCAGACAGGACAAGGGAACACATTTCAGTGTAACTGAAGGAATCTAAGGATAATTCCAGAAAGTTCCAAAACATTGACACAGTAGATGTGAACTCTGGCATTTACCAACAAATGGATTGTTTATCATCAACAGACAAAGGAGAAACTGGCGAGTAACACAGACTCCAATGAAAAGCTGATACAGTACTGTGAAAATCAAAGAGGGAGATCAATGTCCTGAAAGACTCAGGCTATGTCTACACTGGCACTTTTGTCAGTATAGCTTATGTCTGTCAGGGGTGGGAGGGGCGGGGGGACCAACCCCTCTGAGTGACATAAGTTACTCCAAGAGAACCGCCAGTGTGGACAGCACTATGTCAGTGGGAAATGCTCTCCCACCGATGTAGCTACCACCGCTCATTGGAGGCGGTTTAATTATGTCAATGGAAGAGTTCTTTCCCGTCGGCATGGAGCAGCTACACGAGCAATCTTTCATTGGCACAGCTGCATCAGTACAACTGTGCCGCTGTAAACTCACTAGTGTAGACATGGTCTCAGATGTGCTAAACTGCCTGGAGAAGTGAGTGGTAAAGGCTCACTCCAGAGTGGTGTGGTGGTAACTTCTCACATCTAGGTAGTTGATGCATTGGGTAGATGGATGGTTTATGGAACTGTGCTAGTTGGGTTGTTGTTAGATAGTTGTTTATATAAGAGCTGACTTTTTTCAAGGAGAGAAAACGTAGAGCTAGATTTGCTAAAGATGATAATTTAGAGAGCTTCTCTCATAAGGGACAGTATTTGAGTATAGGCAGGGGGGAAAGTAACTTACAGGACTTACCAGTACTGCTGGAGTCCTGAGGGGGGGCGTGGCCTCATCCGGAAGAGGTGGAGCCTCTCAAGATTCAAAGGCCCTGGAGCACCGGCTGTGGCTGGGAGCCCCAGGGCCTTTAAATCAACCAGGGGCTCCCAGCTGCAGAGGTGGCTGGGAGCCCCCCCAGGGCTCAGGGGCAAATTAAAGGGCCCGGGGCTCCGGCTGCCATGGGGAACCCAGAGATTTGCCAGGCTGAGGCTGGGATTTAAAGGGCCCAGATCTCCTGCCACAGCTGGGGGAGCTCTGAGTCCTTTAAATCCCGGCCCCAGCCCGGCCTGCCCAGAGCCCTTTAAATCCCCGCCGCAGAAGCCGGTGCGGTCTGGCATGGCGTACTGGCTTTTGCCGGTATGCTGTACCAGACCATACCGGCTTACTTTCACCTCTGAGTATAGGAATTTTGAGACATGCCCTGGAAGCAGGAGGCTGAAAACAAAGTGTAGTTGTGTACAGCAGTTTACCATGGACATTCTCTAGGGTTTTTTTTTTTTAAATAAAAGTTTGTTCCTTCCTCATTCGCTGGTTTGTTGTTTAATGAACCCCAGATCATTGCACAGCGGTGGTTGGAAAAGCAGCCAAGATGCCTGGCTGTAAAGTGGGTCAGAAATAGAGCCAGTCAATGGGACAGAAATACAGGCTGTCAAAAGAGAAAAGCGCATGTCTCAAAAGAATTAGAAATAAATGAAAACAATTTAATTTTGTTCAAAAAAGTGCACAAAATTCTTTTTTTTTTAATTAAAGAGAATAGTTTTGATGGGTAAAAACCCACTTTATTCACATTTTTCACTCCTCCCCTTTTTGCTGATAGAATTTGAAATATTTTAGTTTTGACTATTATCATTTAACGTGAAAATGTTTATCAAAAGTGAAAATATTTTGCACTTTTCTCTGAACCATCTGGTACTGGCCACTATCAGAGCAGGGATTTTGTACTAGATGGACTATGAGTCTGATCCAATCTAGAAATTCCATCGTTCCTATGTTTTTTGTAAAAGTAAAATGGTTAGTTCTGGTGTCCTGATCACATCCCAACTCAGGTAATAACATTCTTTCTAAAGAACTTTCATATGATACCTTCATTCATTTTTTTTTATCCTGCACCACTGCTGTATTCTTGAAACAGCTTTAACGTTCCATCCCATAGGTGGTTGCACTTCACTGGCTGGAGGAATGAGCCGGATATATCCCTTACTTACCTCACAAGGTTGCTCTGCAGCTTAGGACTGGTCAATACTTGAAATGCTACAACGGCACAGCTGCAGCCGCGCCACTTAGCACTTCAGTGTAGGCACTACCTACGCCAGTGGGAGGAGTCCTTCCATCGACATAGGCAATCCACCTGCCCAAGAGGGGCTAGCTAGCGCGGTCTATACCAGGGGAACATCCCATCACCCAATCATCAGGATTTCTTGCTAGTTCAGGGAGTTCAGCAAGGTGGGCTCCAATCCCCTAGCAGGGCCGCATAAACAAACAGTCCGTAACCCCTCAGCCTCCGGGCTGGGACCGACAACCACAACTGGAGTTCTGGCCCCCTGGACAGGGCAGAACTACTATCAGCCTATGGCCCCTGGGCGGGGCAGAACAAACAAGCAGTCTATGGCCCCTAAGCCTCCTGGCTGGGGCAGGCAGTAGCAATTGGGGAATCAGCCCCTTGGGCTGAGCAATACAGTAACCAGCCTAGGCCCCTGGGCGGGGCAAAACAAACAAGCAGTCCATGGCCCATAAGCCTCTGGGCTGGGACATAGAGCAGACAGCAGCCACGCCTGGGGGCCTGTGGTAGGGGAACCCAGCCCACCCTCTCCACCAGGTTCCAGCCCAGGGCCCTATGAGGCCAGGGAACTGCCCATTAGGGGTTTAGGCATCGGCTTCTACCACCTTCTGAGTCACTTCCTACCACAACTTGCATCCTAGACACCTCCTCAGCTGGCAGCAGCTTAGTTTCTCTGTCAGTCTCCGCAGTCAGCAAGTCGTCTGCAGCATAGTCCAGGTCCACAGGCTCTGCCACCTGGAGCATCACCAGCATCTCTACAGGAATCTGCAGTCCACATCCTTCCTCCTCTGCAGCCAGCCCCAACTGAGCTGGGCTGCCCCCTTCCACCTGGAGCATGTGCAGCAGGGGACAGGGGGTGTGACCAATATATATTACCACTGCCCTCTGCTCATGATGAGAGAATTCTGCAATCTTATCCACGTTTTCATCTTTTGAAGGCTTTTCATTGTCATTGAACAAGACATTGTACTGATGAGGTAAGTTTTGCATGGTCTTTGAGGTATGAGGATGAACTGCTTATAGACTCATAGACTTTAAGGTCAGAAGGGACCATCATGATCATCTAGTCTAACCTCCTGCACAATGCAGGCCACAGAATCTCACCCACCCACTCCTGTAACAAACCCCTAACCTATGTCTTGAGTTATTGAAGTCCTCAAATTGTGGTTTAAAGACCTCAAGGTGCAGAGAATCCTCCAGAAAGTGACCCGGGCCCCATGCTGCAGAGGAAGGTGAAAAACCTCCAGGGCCTCTGCCAAACTGCCCTGGAGGAAAATTCCTTCCTGACCCCAAATATGGCGATCAGTTAAACCCTGAGCATGTGGGCAAGACTCACCAGCCAGTACCCAGGGAAGAATTCTCTGTAATAACTCAGATCCCACCCCATCTAACATCCCATCACAGACCATTGGGCATATTTACCTGCTAATAATCAAAGATCAATTAATTGCCAAAATTAGGCTTCTTTGAACTGGTGAAGAATTGTATTTAATTCTGCATCAAGTTTGTGTAAGCCTTAGGTACATCCCACCATATCATATATTAACATACCCAGAATGTCCTTTGAATAACGCACCTGCAAACCGTATTGTGTAATGATTATTAAACATTTGCATGCTGCCATAGATTTACATGTATATGGAAAAAACAGGCAATATCACATCATGGGTTTTCATCTGTTCCCTCATATACATCTCTTTATTTCATTACACATTTGCATTGGTTCTGCCTGAAAGATTTAAAGTAAACTAAACTACTTGATGGTGGCCTGTGTAGTTGGGCAGGGGACCCACTCCAGCAGGGGGTGGGGCAGAAGCAGCCAGGGAGACACTGGAAACCTGCAGCTAATTAGGATGAGGCTTGTTAGGAGCCAGACAGGAGGCACCGGCTGGGGCTGCCCAGATCTAAGGAGCTGCCCAGCAGAGCAGAGGGGAGCCTCTCCCTGACAAGCAAAGGAGGAGGACCTAAGGTAGAGCAGTGCTGGGTAGGCACAGGGGAGAAGAGAGTGAGCTCTGGCCTGTTACTTGCTAGGCTGCAGGCCCCTGTTAGAAAGGGCCAAGAAGGTGTGCAAGGGCCAAGGGGAAGTGGCCCAGGGACAATAGGCAGATAAGGGGAGAGAAGGAGGACGGAAAGGCTGCCACTAGGGGGTCCCTGGGTTGGGACCAGAGTAGCAGGCAGCAAGGCCAGCTCTAGGTTTTTTGCTGCCCCAAGCAAAAAAAAATAAAAAAATTGGCAGCCCCCACCCCAGGCCTGGGCTCTCCCCGCCCCCCACTTGCACCCCCCTGCTGCCCCAGCTCTGGGCTCCCCCCACACCTGCACTCCAGCTCTGGGCCTCCCCTGACCTGCACCCCCTGCTACCCCAGCCCTGGGCTCTACCCCCTCCACCCACACCCCCCAGCTACCCCAGCCCTGGGCTCCCCCTCCCACCCCGCATCCTCCTTCTGCCCCAGCCCTGGGTCACTGGTAACTCGCTCCCAGGGCGGGTCATTCAGCAGGAATTTTGGATGTGCACAGAACACAGACAGGATTGGTTCCCATATGGTTACAGAGCTGCAGTAAAGTGGAACAATTTTCAGCTTGTGTGATTGGAGGATATCTGGATGCATATTGTAAGACTGTCCTACATAAATGAGGAAAAGTTGAGGTGCCTTTATTATTCTCTTGTTCCACTCTTTCTTTCTATGGGGAATTTGCCAATGCAATATCACTGTCTTCCTTTTAAACAAATAAAACTAAAAAAATAAAAAAAAGGCAATGGCTGTTGAAAATAGCAATTCCAGTGCTAAAAACCACTGGGAAGCATTTCTTGCTCAATTTTATTCTACTTTTTCTACAGCAAGTTACAGTGGATCAGTATATTTGATTTGGGAGAAATGAAGTAAGAGCTGCCCAAATTGAGCTTGAGCACTCCTGAATTTTGAGGTGTTCAAATCTGGAAGGCAGGTGCTAGATTCCCTTTCTGAATATTAGCTAAATCTGGAAAGGAAAAGTCAATTTCTGCTTCCATGGCTCAGAAGTGGAAATCCTCCTACGTGCCTGGTACTGTATCTAAAGCTGCCCAGGCCCAGAGCCTCCCCTCCCTTACTTTTCATTTTAAATTCTAGTGGGATCCACATACCTCCCTTGCTAGGCTTCAGATAGAGAGGGGCACTGTCCACTGAGTCCACCCAATTCCTTCTTTGGGGGCTGCAAGGTGAGGTCACACCAATATCCTTAATCCAGTCTGGGGATGTCTTCTGAAGGGGATATCTGGGCCAAAGCCTTCTACTCCTTGGGCACACTTGCTCTCCATTCACAGTACCACCCCGCTCTAGCAGTGGGCTCTCCATTCACAGCAAGCTGCAGCATGAGGTTTCAGCTACCATATTCCCTCCCCCTTCCTTTCCTGTTGATAATGGCCAAGGGAATGCTGGGAAATGTAGTTCTTTCCCTGCTCCAGGGCTGGCTCTATAGGCAGGGAGCTAATCAAGGAACTACAGCTCCTAGGGCCCCCTGTTGGTTCTCAGCTTCCAGGCTGGATCCCTGCCAGCTGCCGCCCCTGCAAATGGGCTGCCCCAAGCAGCTGCTTGCTTTGCTGATGCCTAGAGCTGCCCCTGGCAGGCAGGCCTGGGTCCCCACCTTGCACTGCACCTGGCTGTGGAGGAGCATGGCCAAGACAGACTGCAACTTGCTCCTGAAGTGAGGGGCTAGACTTTGGGTTGTGTTTGGCCCCTGCAGTGGGTGCAAGCCCAAGGACTGCTGTGACCCCTGTTAGAAGTAGTGAGCAGTGCTGGAGTGGGGGACCAACGTGGGTCCAAAACAGTGGAGTAGAGCAGACAATGGGCAAGACACCACCTGCAGAGGGCACTCTGGAGCTGGACTGAGCTAATTCCCGGAGCAGCCAGCAGGAGATGCCACAGTGGTGAGTGCTGTGACATTACACCCTGGAATTGTCATGAGGTTTTTCTTCTTATTTCTGCACTGATCAGTTGTAAATGCAATATCACACACTTTATTTTTCAGGTCAAGGAAATGTTAGGGAAAGATCTGTACTTTTTGGAGTTTAAGGAGTGTTCAAGCCATAGGTAGCTTTTTTGTTTGTTTGTTTGTTTTTTAAATCTCCATTTACACTGTGGTTTGTTGCTGACTTTTAGGTTTGGAAGATTGCCTAT
Organism: Mauremys mutica; assembly: GCF_020497125.1. Lineage (NCBI taxonomy): Eukaryota > Metazoa > Chordata > Testudines > Geoemydidae > Mauremys > Mauremys mutica. Next base: position 277,506,775 of record NC_059073.1, read on the forward strand.
TTGGTTTCTGAGGCAGCAGCCTGAGTTGTTTTGAAACTTGGCTGTGAATAGAATGCAAAGGGAATCTCCCACGGCAACCCCCTATCAAGTTTATGCATCACTGACCGTGCTAGGCATGTTATTCCATACCGTATACTGGGGATGGATAAACTGGTTCAGATAAAGTAAGAACTGATGATGCTAGTATCTTCATGCAATTTTAGTCAAGCCTTTTTTACTTTAGCATGGAATAAAAACTGCTGATGCTGCAAATACTTATGCATATGAGCAACTCCACTGAGTTCAGTTTGCAGGATTAGGGCCTTAGTGATCAAGAGGCCTCATAGCATTGTATCTCTATTATACATTTTCATTATAGTATCCAGCTTACGGCTTTGGTTGCATGCGATGCTTTCTAAACCTTGGTCATACACTGTAAGGCATTTGTTAGCAGCAGGGTTTAGCTGTGCAAGAGCCTCTGCATGTGATCTGATTCACACCCACTGTCCTGTGGTGAATTCAAGGAGGGTGCTGCTTCCTGAGGGCTGTTGTACAGAAGTCGCCTTATTGCTGCTCATTAGCCTGGTTTTAAAAAAGAGCAGGTTGCAAATTTACAGCCAAAACTTTGTTCTCCCTTGAAGAAAAATTTTGTTTTTGTTAATCCAAATATGTGTGGGAAATGTTCCTCCCCACCCCCAAACTTTCCTTATTTTCAATCCAAGTAAGGAAAAGTTGTGTGTGTGTGTGGGGTGTGTTAATTTTTTTTCCAGTCATTACTTGCCCCTCCTCTTCTTCTCCCACCCCTGCCTCCTTTTTCAAAATGGAAAAATAAGGGGAAAGGCAAGAAAGTGAGGAAGATGGAAAAAGTGTGTGTGGGGGGGAGGTAGTGTCAAAGGGAGGCCCTGACCGGAGCTGCCTCCTGTGGCAGGCCGCATCGCAAGTGGACCTGCCTCAGTTTGCCTTCTTCAGAGTCCCCAGAAATAGTTCAAACAGTCTTTCTGAGTACTATGGTCCTTGGCGGGGTTAATTTACTACAACACTCCCATGCACATAAACTGTAAGAGAACAAGTCCAAACGTCAAGTCCTATAACTGTAATGCCAACAGACCCCCGTCGTAGGCAGGCAGGACCAAACCTGGGACTTCTGGAGCTAAATGCATGACCATCTACTGCATGAGCAAAAAGGCTGTGGCAGACTCATTAATCTCTAAGTGGCCTCGGTGCCAGTAGAGGGGACAAGACACCACACCCAGGAGATGTGTGGGTTACACACCCATAGCCCCAACAGTCAAGAAGACCCCGGTATCTTTCAGCCCTCTCTTGCCCTTTGACTTCATTTCTCTGGCTTTGAGAACCAGCAGGCATCACCTTCTACTGCTTTCAACATTCGGCCCTCACCAGCCTTCGTTCTCTGGTTACACACATGACCTGAAGAAGAGCTCTGTGTAAGTTCAAAAGCTTGTCTCTTTCATCAGCAGAAGTTGGCTCATTAAAAGAGATTACCTCACCCACCTTCTCACTCTAGTATCCTGGGGCTGACACAGCTACAACAGCGCTGCATCTAACACAGGTAAGCTTTTATCTGTACAGTGGGCTAGATTCTCAGCAGTGGCTACAAATGGCACATCTACTGTGCCCATAAAAACAGCTGTGACAAAGGGAGGATTCAACCTAGAAAAGGTCAAGCAGAAATACAGCTGCCTCTCTCTCCCAGGGATTCTGTTAAGGTGAGGCAGCCTTAAAATCAAGCCAGGTAGCCCTGCCGTAGGCTGCCTAGCTGATGTGCCCAATCAAAACATCTGTAACAAACCTGTGGGCTTATTACTGGGCACTGTGTTAGCCCCAGCTCATCATCCAGCCAGCAGAGAACGCTGACCTTCAGGGTACAGGAAAGGGTAGTACATGAAGACAGAGGTGATTAGGCTCTGGAGATACCCAGAGACTGCATTAGTGGTTTAGTGCAGGAGCCACAGGCCGAAGGCAGCAGCCTAGGGGCTGGGGATGGTGGACAGAGAAACATCCTGTGCTGTCTGGGGACCAGTAGTAGCTGCAGCAGGATGATATAGGTCTGAGGTTTGCTGGCCAGAGGACAGTCCAAAGGCATTACAATAACGTGGTTATCTGTAGACCCCTGTACTGAACTGACCTTAGAGCCTGGGTATAGCTAGTGGGTATATCTCCAGTACATAGTAAACCCGGGTTTAGGGGACTCGCACCTGCAAACCTGTTCTTTCCAAGATCATGCTTGAGCATCCACACCACATTGCTATGCGAGCTTCATACCCATGCCAATCCATCCACAATGCACTACACAGATATGAGTCTGACTTGGCTGGTTCTGGGGGCACATCCCAGGGTTCTTAGTGCACTTGCTAACTGTAGCTACTTTAGGTCTTGGTTCGCAGTGTATTGTGGGAACACTTGTCTGTCCAGCCCACAGCACTTGACTGGAAGTGCTCTTAGCCCACCAATACATCTGGCCAAGCCATTTTGGGGTTTGCATGCTCCCTGCAACTAGAGTCAGTGACATGGATTCAGCACCGGTGGAGAAACTCCTGCTCACGCTTTCCCTCCTGTCTTAGGAATCAGGCAATGCATCTGTGAGATGCATGTTGTGGTGGCAGTTTTTGTCCTATTGAAGATACCTCTTGGATGGGATACAGACACGGAAGCTGATGCCGCTCATGCCTGTTTCCATAACTACTGATTCCCCATTGTGTAGATAGCTGCTTCTGGAGCAGGGCCACGAGCACAGACTGGTGGGATCACATCATCATATGGACCTAGGATGACCAACCATGGGTCCAAAACTTCTGCATGAAGCACACAGTTGATCACACAGTTCCAGGAATTTCTCCAACCCTCCAGCACCAGGGCACATGCATAAGAGAGGCCATGCTGGTCCGGATACAAATTGCTATGCCCTTCTGGAAGCTGGCTACCCCAGACTGCTACAGGTCCTTGGATAACCAGTTTGGTGCTGGCAAGTCAACTGCAGGGGTTCTGGTAGTGGACTTTGTGCGGCAATGAGGACTATGATTTACCCAAAGGTGACAGGAAAAAACAACGTTCCTGAAATAACTGCCAGCTTTGAGAGATTGGGCTTTCCCACCTGCGCTGCGGCTAGCGCTCATGTGCCTATAGGCTGTCCTCCACAAGGAGCATGAGTACATAAACTGAAAAGAGTCCTACTTCATCATTATGCAGGCCCTAGTCCACCACAGAGGCAGGCTCATGGACACAAACGTGGGATCTTCTGGACAGGTGCATGATGCCAGAGTTTTCCTGAGATCATGCCTCTACCTTCATGGTCTAGCTGGGATATTATTTCCACCAACTGTCATTGTTATGAATGAAATCACTGTCCCCACTGTTATTTTAGGGGGCCCCACATACCCCCTTTTCGGCATGGCCTATGAAACCATGTCCTGATTTCAGAGGGCTTGGCAAAAGAAGGTTCAACTACATGCTCAGTAGCTGTAGGGTGGTGGTGGGATGTGCATTTGGCAGATTAAAATCCCATTGGCACTGCTTTGACAACTGTCTGGATGTTTATGGTGTGAGAATCAGCCATGTAAAGGATGTCAACTTTGCTTTGACAACTGTCTGGATGTCAATGGTGTCCCCACAAGTGGGACAGCCACCACCCTGGGACAGTCCTCCTAACCTCAGCACTAGGCCGAGCATCACACTAGGCCACTCCCAGCGCGGGCCGAGCCGCCAGGCTGAGTCAAGTCGTCTCCCCCCCCCCCCCCCCCCCGGAGCACTGCGCTGCTCTTGCCCAAGCACCAGGCTGAGCTGCCCTCCCCCAGCACTGGGCTGAGTCGAGTTACCCTCCCCCCGCCCCGCCAGAGTGTTGGGCTGAGCCAAGCTGCTCCCTCCTGCTCGAGCACCAAGCTGGTGGCCCTAGTGCCTGGCTGAGCCGCCTCACTTCCCCATGAGATGCCCCCACCCGCTGCATGCTGCTAGCAGCATCCATCCTCGCTCCCCCGCCCCCAAGGAGAAGGGACATGGCGAGCAGCGGGGACCTGGGGGCGGGGGAGGTGGAGTGCAGGTAGGCAGGCATCAGTAGCAGCAGGCGGTGGGTGGGGAGGCCTCAGGGAAGGGGCGTGGCCACCGTAGTCCAGGTGTCCCTCGGGGGCGGCTGCCAGGGAAGGCAAAGGCCTATTATACCCGCTGCCCATGCTTCCATCACTTTTTTAAAACTAAAATTGAAGTATTGCCCTATGTAAGGCCTCCCACTCCTGTGTCCCCTAGTATGCCCTAAGCTGCTTTAGCTATAGAGTTTTATATGTTTTAGAGACATAACAATGTACAAATATAGTTAAATATCTGTATTTTAAAATGTTACTTCTGTTTACATACCTCTGTATATTTAAATTTTGGCAGAAATAGTGATGATTTCTGTAACTTGGGGCTTCTTTTTATAAACTGTAATGTTATACTGAAAAGTGTGGGACTTTTTTTCTTTTCTTTTTTCTTTTCACGTGGTCAATTAGGCTCCAATCCAGCAATGTGGAAGGACCCCTGCACTCCCACCCACCCCCACCATCCTACTGAAGTGTCTGTTTGCAGGCATCTCATTGCCCGCCTGGGACCTTGCTCAATATTTGTACCCTGTTTAAAGATGTAGGGATCTGATCTTGTGAGGGGCTGATCACCTTCAGAATTGGGCCTAATAAAAAGCTGCCTAGAGAAGCGCTGAGGATGGTTATTGCTTGTTTCCTTAGGTAGAGACTATGAGAATGGTTCTGCTTCGTTTGCTGTTGCTGCTGCTACTAACCTTATCCAGTAACAATGTGGAGGGAGAGCGAGATCAAGAGGTGTTTTGTGGAGGTTAGTGGTTGGTTGGTTTGGGTTGGGATTTTTTTGCATTCTTGTACTTTGACATTTCACAGATAAAACTCTGCCAAAGTTTTCAAACGTAGGTGCCTTTAAACACAGGCCCGCTATAAAAGCAGCCTGATTTCCAGAGGTGCTGAGTGCTAGAGATGGTCAGGAAATGGAGCCGGGATGGGGGGAATTTTGCTAACTTTTTTTTTTTAGAAATGTTTGTTTCTGGTTTTTGTGCATTTTCTGAACAACTTTCCTGAACACTCGTCGCTCTCAAAATCTTGTCTCTGCCATACGGAGGGAGGTCCAGCAACTTTGCTGCCTCCTGCTGGTAGCTGCTGAGTCTCTTCTTCCAGGAGGATACCAAGACTCTTTTAAAGGGCCAGTCCACCTGGGAAATTTCATGAAGGGCTACAGTCCGCATGGTGCTCCAGGGCAGGAAGAGGATGGCCATTTTCTTGTACATTAAAAAATGTTCTATGGTGGCTAAATCTCCCTGTCTAAGATATGGTGAAAGGAAGGGAGACCATTCAGACCAAACTGCACTTTTCTATACAACATCCTTCCTAAGGAACCCCACACCGGGGTGTGGTGGATGCACCCAGCCGCACTGGGGAGATGTTAGCTGGATGTTTATGGTGTGAGAATCAGCCGTGTAAAGGTAACATTATCGACACTTAAAGCTAATAACCCTTTAAAGTGACTGGGGGATTTTAGTACCTCTTAGTGCTGTATTTATCTCTCTGCAGACTCCATTTTCTTTGCAGTCAGGATTAGAATCTTAATTTTTAACCAAGTGCTAGCTTAGATCCTGTTGAAGGCAGCAGAATCTCCACAGGGAGACTCTGAATTGTAGAATTTCATATTTTTCTGTACCTGCATAGACCCCTTGTCCTGGCACGCCAGCCGCCAAACAGCTATCATCTGGCATCGATACTTCAGTCACTGCCAGCCTAGAAGAGATTCAAACCAGTAGCCTAGATTAGAGAGGCTCCACAGCCTCTTGTCACTTCCTTCAGCCATCCAATCCCCTCCCTAGCCGTTTAAATCATACACCCTTTCATTGCAAACTTGCCTATGTCCCTGCATCCTGCAGCAGCTCTACCTGTCTATTAAAGCTCTAAATTGGCACTTCTGAAAACAGTGTCTCAGGAGCAGCTTCTCCTGAAATTGCAGTTTGGTGCTGCGCAGGAAGATAGATCTGGCATGCTTGAGAGGTAGCATGGAGGCATTTAAAATGCCACTGCACTAGGCAGAGAGAGCCTGGCTTTGTTCATGAGTATTGCCTGTATGCAGGGCTACCCATATCGCACCTTTCATCCAAAGCTCTCTCATCTCGTTGGTAATTCCACCTGGCTCCAAATAACAAGGCTTTGGCATATATTGACAGTAGTGCACACAAGGGGAAAAACTCTCCATCTGTGGTCTCATAGCAGAGAGACAAGTGGCTGAATTTCTTAACAGATGGCTTAACAAACTACAAGAAACATGTGTCCCCCTGAGACAAATAACCTGACATCAGATCGTTTCAACAACATATTGAAATAAATCCTCCCTCATGAATGCTGGGGCTTCAGATGCAGCCATATCTCAGTGCCAGGATCCCTTGACAAAGCCTTGGGTGATGCAAGCACAACAGTTTTGAGAGATACCACCCTGCATTCTGTGCAAGCAGCAGAAAGAACCAGGGTGCCAGGCTGAGCAGTGACTGTGCATCTGTAGGCCGTTTCAGTGATTTGAGAAATTGGGAGCTGAGGCATTAGTACCTGTCAGCCAATATTAGATCTATTTAAGCCCAATAACCTCTTTGTTCCAAGAACTGTTTGTTTTTAACTTTGTGATAGTTGTATTATTTTAACTGGCTGGGAATATATTTGGGCTGCCTATTACAGGCAGAACTGGCACTGTCACCTATAATTAATGTTTCCCGACACTTCCCACTAATCCTGTTTTCGGTTTATTATAACTTTGCCAAACTTTCACTGTTTGGGCTGAAATTTTCCAGGCCAGATGCCTGCCTCAGGCTGAAAGTTTGGGGGAAAATTCAGCAAAAATGGTTCTGTTGTTTCTAAGAATGAGATTCGGGGGGGAAAGGGGTTTGCTTATGTTAAATTTTTTTACAGCCTTTTTGTTGAAGTTTTAATGCTCCCATGTTTTACAGTGGGAACTTGACACTTAGCTCTGAGCCTCTGAGGTTTACCCTGGTTTCAGGGATATGCCTTTTGCTGCTCCTGTTTTTGTTTGTTTGTTTGTTTGTTTGCTTTAAAAGGCCAAATTGTACATCTTTGAAAAACTGCTGTTCACATGTGCTCAATTAAGACTTGTTAGTTTGGCAACTAAATTCTCCAGCAATTGCACTGAGCATGCTCCAACTGAGGGCTGCAGGGGCTGAGCAGGACTTTCCCTACAGTTGCTGACCTGACTGCCCAGGGCAGGTGGAAGTGGCGGGTCCGTGACTCCATGCCAGCTCCCCACAGCTGCCCGTGCGGCTTTGTCCCTGACCTGGATCAGGGCAGGCGGTGGGGGTTTGGAGCTACAGCCCAGCCGTGGTAAGAACCATGCAGGCAGCTGTGAGGAGCTGAGGACCCTCCATCTGTCCTGGATGGAGAGCCTGGGAGGCGGGTACATGGGCCAGGTGCTGCTCTCCTCAGGCCCCCCACCCCCCTCACGGGCAGTAGAGGGTCCACTGCATCTCCCCACAGCGGCCTGGCCCTGTGTGGGTCCTGTCTTATGGCCGGACTGTAGCTCCGAGGCCCCACCCACTGGCCAGAGCCAAGTTGGGGCCAGAGCCACGCGGACAGCTGTGGGGAGCGGGGCCCCCCACCTGCCCTGGACGGGGGGTCCAGACAGTGAGGACATAGGCAGGGGGCTGCTTTCAGACCACTTCCTTGAGTGGAAGTGAGGTGATGGGGTGGTGATATCCCCATTTTACACATGGGGAACTGATGCATGGAGAGATTAAGGTCAAAAGTGTCCACTAATTTTGAGTGCCCAATGTAGGTGTCTAGGAGCTCATTTTTCAGAGTACTTAGCATTATATAGCTCTTTGTGTTCCAAGCACAGCTCCCATTGACCTCATTTGCAGCTGGGAGAGATCAGTACTTCTGCAAATCAAACCCCAGGGTCTCATGTTGAGCATGCAGAAAATGAGGAGCACACAGTGGCCACCCATGAACAGATAGGTTTAAGTGACTTGCCCAGCATCACGCAGGAACTCTCTGGCAGAAGCAGGGATAGAATCCAGTTCTCCAGGGCAGCATTCAGCTGCTTTAACCATGAGACCATTCTTCCTTTTCCTATAATCGCCTGCCTTCCAACACCTTCCAACTTCTGCAACAAAGAGCTATGGGTTCTACAGAACTTCTACAGAAAACAGCCTCCTTCATGGGTCTCTTCATTCTGGCATTTCCTAACTTCTGAGTGTTAATGTTGTTTGTGTGTCTTATTTATGAGAGCAAGGTAGGTGAGGTAATTTCTTGTATAGATAATATTGGAAATATCTTTTATTTTTATTTACTTATTTATGACATACAAAGCTGTGCTGGGTGTTTTACAGCCCAGTACAGTAAGACATGATCCTCACCTCAAGCAGCCATCCAGTATAAAATATATAATTCCTGAGTCATAGATGCTGGAACTAGAGGTACTGCCACACACCCTGGTTTGAAGTGATTTCCATCATATCCAGGGTTTACAGTTTGGTTCAAAGGCTCTCAGCACCCCCCACTATACAGATTGTTCCAGCACCCCTGTCCTGAGCAGTTTATATAGTAGTTTTCTTCTCAAAACATCTAATAGTGGCCTAGAAACCAATCTAGATTTAAAAGAAATACACCTCTACCTCGATATAACGCGACCCGATATAACACGAATTTGGATATAACGCGGTAAAGCAGTGCTCCGGAGGGTGGCGGGGCTGCGCAGTCCGGTGGATCAGAGCAAGTTCAATATAACGCGGTTTCACCTATAACGCGGTAAGATTTTTTTGGTTCCCGAGGACAGCGTTCTGTTGAGGTAAAGATATACCTTCAAACAGTGCTGATGTGCAGCCACCTCTGAGGTAGAATATGGCAGTTCTTAAACACTGGCGTGCTGCACAATTGTCCAGGACAGAAAGTGAAGGAGAGAACATCTTTCCACTCTTTAATCATATGCAAAAAACTCAGTACAGTTACTTAACCAACAATATAGCCTTTTTTAAAAAACAAACAAACAAACTTGTAATTAAATAAAGATTCTATCTCTTAAGAACGTACTGCAAGCTTAATTACTGATGTTACAGTTAAATAAGGAAATACGTATCTGATTAACTGGAATCCTTTCATGCTTATTGCTTTAGTCAGAGGTCTTATAAAAAAGTATTTGAGATTTTAAACTGGGATCGGAGGACAGCCTGTTCCTGGTCTCTAAGTAGTCTGATTGTGTTGCAATATTCTGCTCTGTGGCTGATAAATTTATTTATTTGTTGGGATCAAACAAATGGATATCAGATCTGAAACTTAAAATAAACGTCTTTTTCTGGCTACTTGTACTATATTATTTGTACTGTTACAAATTCTCAGCCTCGGTTCCTGAACTTCCACACTTCCGGCCACATAACTTGTGATTGAACTAGAATGTATATTTTAGAAAGATATCCAGTCTTGATTTAAAGATTCCAAATGATGGAGGGGGGAAAAAACCCCAGATATTTTCCTTAGAATAAACAAGATCATCCCCCTTCACTCCCCTCTCATCCCTTCTCTGGTTTTTCATTCCCAGAAGACTGCATACTGTCCTCTTTTCATCCTTCATCTTCCTTTCTGAATTTGAGGTGCTTTCTATTTTCTAAGCTGCTTTTCAGTTCGGTCAAATTGGAACAGTCCCACCATATTCTGAAACAAAGAATATTGTCTGCTGAAGACTTACGGTATGTTCTCATTATAGAACCTGTTCAGTAGAGTATAAGTAGGTAATCTTCCAGACATAAAAATCCCCTAAACTCACCATTTGTTAAAGAATAATTAATAAAGTATCTAAGATGCTCCAGCCAGAATAAGTCTAAAGTTTGATGTCTAGAGGAGTTAGTTTGCCACATGTGACCCTGTTTGCTAGACATTATGGTAATTGCATAGTCAATAAATGATATTGCTCTTTGTCTCAGAGGTTGTGTCACTAGGGTTTTGGCAAAAGTTCCCACCATGGCTACCACGAGTGTAGTTCCACTGATGGTAACAATAGAGGGAGCTCTAGTATAGAGTGGCTACTTGGCTTTTTAGCACTGGTGTCTAACCCTGCTTAGAGCAGATCTAAAGGACAAGGTATTAAATACACTGCTGACTGCAGGAGCCTTATCTACACTAATGCTTCCACTGGTGGGAAATTTTTGGTAAAAATTCCTAGTGTAGACAAACCCTAATGTAGACACCTTTGATTTAGTATGTGGGAAAGGGAGGACTTGTCTCAGAATGTGCCTAACTCTTCAGCAGACTCTTGGTCCCTGCTGGGAGGTGGGACCTGTGGCAGTGCAGTCTTAGTGAGATCACGGTCTGAAACAGGAGAGGAAAGCAGAGACACCAGAGATGGCTGGATCTCAACATAGAACCCAGAGTCACTCTCCTTCAGGCTCCCTGGACTGTCTTCTTCAGCTCTGGCAGCATGGCTCATAAAGTTGGTATCCTACCATTGGTTTCACTTCCCCTTCACCTGCTGTGCGTACACACTCCTCACCTTCACCTTGCATTAAAAAAACAAAAACACCCAGAGGGGAAATTGTTACTGCTCAGAATTAATGACCTGAGAAATTAGGATAAGTGCCACATTGAGTCATTGTTCCCTAACACTCTCCTTTCCCTCTAACTAGCCATTCATTCTAGCCTTGTGGAACCAAGCTTGTAAAATTCCATAGTTTTTAACAGTGATTAAACCTATAGGATTCTATTGAAATGACTCAAAACTCTGTAGTAATAGAGAAGGAGATCCTTTTTGAACCATCTCATAGGAGTCCACAAGAGAGTGGAAGCCATATTTACAGCCCACAAGTGAGGCATTAAAATATGTATTGCATAAGAGCCCTAGGTCTTTAAATAATTTTGTCATCTGTAGTGTTATGGTATTTACAAGGGACCTACCAAAATAAAGTCTGCTTTCGTATGAGGAAATCAGTCTAGTTTTGTTTCTTGATCCTGACAGCTACTACACTCGCACACAGAGATTCTCTTTTGCTTTGGTAAGAACTTTCCTTTTCCAGGGCCTTAAGGAAAGATCTTGCTCCCACTGAAATCAATGACAAAACTCCCTTTGATTTAAATGGGAGTAGGAGCAGGCCCTTCAAGCTTAGCAGCATTTTTGTTATGAAATTGCTATATGTGCTTTGGGAGCCAGGTGGTTAAATAATCAGAAAGCTTTTCTAGCTGATGTTAGAACATAGCTGTGATAGAAGAGAATTCCACTGTACCCCCAAGGAATGGTCTGGTTCCAAACCCCATACAACGATGGTGATCTTAGTGGAAGATACAGTAACATTTCACTGAGCTGCTTATTTTATTGGTAAGTTTTAGATACTGTAGAGTTAACAGATTTTTATCTTGTCTGAAATATGCTTAGTCGAGGGCATATTCAGTATGGCCCCATTGTTAGCAGACCTTCAGCAGCTTGTGTCAAATATCAGTATAATGGACTTACACAGGCTATTGATTTAATGACAACTATTGCTGCTAGGAATTGATCTAATGTTTTCATTAGACTTAAAAAAATGTTTTAACAACAAGTTCATTCAGAACTGGATAATTGCAAAGCCCTACGCTGCTAAGGATCGCATTCCATATAGAAGTGTAGTTTAGATGATCTTTTTGGAAGATAAGCAGACTAATAATAAAGGCATGGTTGAGGGGAATTGGGGATAGTCTAAATCTCTTAACGAAAATAAATAAAGTGTTATTACAAATTGTATTATCAATGAAGGTGGCTGAAATTTTTTGAAGTTTTGATCAAAAAATTTTCATGGACTTTTTTTTTTATTACCATCTCTAATCATCAAAATGTGGCCAGTAGCCACTTTTCTTATCCCTTTTTGACTATTTGTTTGTTTTTATTTCTCCCACTACTGATTGTCAGCAGGGATTGAACCTGTGACCTTCAATACAAAAAGCATAAGCCTTCTTTTGCTTTAGCTAAAGGAAAAATGCTATTAGCTTTTAGCAGTAATAGGCTCTTTTCCTTTATGTGAGCCAGCCAGTCAAGGGCATTTTGGGGAGAGTTTTGAGAGCAACTCTGCTTTCGCATGCATTTGTGGTGCTCACCAAGAGCACATGCTTTTCTAGAATGGCGTGCTACCATTGACTGAAGTTAGATCTGCTTATACTGCCGGATTAACTAGCTTCAGTGTTTTTCAAACTTTTTCCATTTTTGGACACCTAAAAAAATTTTGAATGGAGGTGTGGACCCCTTTGGAAATCTTAGACATAGTCTGTCATCTGCAGACCCCTGGTGGTCGACAGACTGGTTGGTCCACAGTGGTGCTGGAACTAGGGGTTTTGAGAGTGCTGCCACGCTCTCTGGCGTGAAGTAGTAATAACAAATGCCCAATACATGGTTTCCATCATCAACACCCCCAGTATAAAAATTGTTCCAGCACTCCTGTAATGACAACTTTTTGTAGACCCCTTAGACAGTCTGAGAATCCCTAGGGGTCCACGTACCACAGGTTGAAAACCACCGAACTAGCTCAATGCTAGAACAGCCCATAAACACATGCGGAGAAGGAAGTTCCCATGTGCAGCTGTTATGAAGGTTCATAACCCAGCCTCCCTTCCATCTTTCGGTGATGGTGTTTTTCTTCTGAGATGATCTTAAGCTTTTGCTGTGTCTGGTCCAACTGGTTTACCCTTTTCCAATTCAATTGTATGGGCTCCATTTTTGTTTACTTTGTACATTATTGCCATGTTGTGCAGGTCACTGTGCCTGATATGTTGTGTGAGTATGTGCATCTTCCCTTCTGCTGCGGGTTTCTTGACTTTCCTTCCAAAGGATTGCAGCTTTCAGGCTCCTTGAGAGTATGTAGTCCTGAGTCTGGTTTTCAGAACTTCTGGGCACCAGCTGCTCTAGCTGACTTCATTTGGAGTCCGGGGTGCTCAGATTTGTGAATTTCAGGCACAAGATGTCTGAAGTTAGATACTCAGAGTACCTAAAAGTAGAGGCTACAATGGGTTCCCACCCTGAGTGCCACCTGGAACTAGGGTATCACTGATCCCTCGTGACCCAGCCTGGGCTCCCTTTTACACTGGACTGTTGTGACATGCTGCAAAGCCCTCTCTAGCCTGCACTGTCACCAGCACATATACAGGTAGGGACACACCCAGCTGCAGTTACATGCAGGCGGGATCTTTAACCATCCCCTGCATGGGAAGGCTTCAGTTAGGGCACCTCCCAGTTCTTAAGGCACCCCCCCCCTCTGGAGTATAAACCCAAAATTATACCATCTTGGGCTGCACAGGGAACTACACAGCGCGAGCTCATAAAATTTGCCCCCTCCTTTCATGTGGAGAGGAACATGCAACAGCTTTTTCCCCCTGAGTTATGATTCCCACACACTGGTTTTAGATGAAGCAAGAACAAATGTATTAACTACAAAAGATAGAGTTAAGTGATTATAAGGTCGTGGTGGGCACCCTGTGGGCTGCATGTGGCCCATCAGGGTAATCTGCTGGTGGGCCGCAAGACAGCTTGTTTACATTGACCATCCACAAGCACAGCTATCCGCAGCTCCCAGTGGCCACAGTTCGCCGTTCCCAGCCAATGGGAGCTACAGGAAGCGGTGGCCAGCACATCCCTGCCACCCATGCCACTTCCACTCTCCCATTTCCCGGCATTATCACGGGGTCTCCCATTGGAAGTTAGTACTGCTGTGGTGCAAGAAGAAGTTCAGTTCCCTCACTGAAGTAGAATGAGCCATGGTATCACAAATCAATCTCAGATGCTTATATGTAAAACAACACAGGCTAGAGGCACAAGGTGGAGTTTAAGTAATATCCTTGGTATATGGCAGAGGGTCCTGAACCACATGACATTTTTTTAAAAAGTAGACTACATTGGATTTCCCCAATAGTGAAATTTCTATATTGCCACAGTGTCTTTTAGGCAGGAATTTTGCACTGTGGTGTACAGAAGGAATAGCCAAGATTAAAGATGTATTTTTAAGGGAACAAGTGACAGCGTTTGACCAAGTACAGCAAAAGTATACACTACAAATCTGCAGCATAATATAAAAATGTAAACATGGGTAAAAAGAAACCAGGAAACTGAAATGCCCAATGCTTTAATTTGAGGAGCAAATACATTTTTGACTGACTTTCTATCATATACAGAATAATACAGTTCTTATGTCAGATATAGATGGTAAATTCTCCCAAAAGACCAATGGGGAAAAGCGTGCATGTGTGTGTGTGTGTGCATGCATACAATATATATGCATAAATAATCAGTTGTATTGGAAGAAGTCACCTGAGAGCAAATCTCTTCTCAAGCTAAAGTAATATTTTTTTAATGCTGCCTGTAGTTTAATAACCAGAGCATGCATGTTGGCTATGGAGCAACATGAGTGAGATAAAAATAAACCCAAATGGCACTTGATGCCAATGGGAAAAGGACCTTTTAAACATCTCATATAAAACATGTCACCTGCATACAGAAATTTGTGTGTGAGATAATGTACATCCTATTAGATATTAAGGTAAAAACCACAGCAGAACACTTTGCAGCAGTATCTATTGCACATCATTGAAGAATCAAATGTGGAAACATCCAACTCTGTGTCACTATCCCTCTAACAGCCAGAAGGAGAACTGGAATCCAGTGAATGAGATGGAGAGCCCCAAAAGGAAAGCCCTGGGTTAATTGGAATCTAGGGCGAAGGACCTATGGGTAGCACCACTTAAGCACCATTTACATCTTATTTTGAAGGGTTAAGTGAGATAGAAGTGTTGAATAGACCTTGTGCTGGCCCGTTGCACAGGAATTAATTTAACCTCTAATGCATAGTATAGTTCTAGGAAAAGACATTGACACCAAAAGGACTAAATAATACTAATAATCTTGACAGGTTTTTAATTTTCTGAAAAGATCCGGTACCATAACTGTAACAGACAGTTAGTACATACATAGTTGGATTCTTAACTCTGTTTCCATTGAAGTCAATGTGAGTTTTCCACTGAGTTCAGTGGGAGCAGGAGCAGTTACAAAGTTATCTATTTCAGACACATTTTTCATTTTATTCTCTAAGAATGTTAAATAGCTTAATGTTAATACCTGATATATTAATACATAAGGGATGTGGGATTCTAATTATGTAACTATTAAAAATCAGTATCATGTACAATATAGCATTTTGTGGGTGTAAAGAAAAATAATAAATAGAGTTTTCAAAAAATGCTATTCCTGTCTTCAATAATTGATTTCCCTTTTGTCTTCTATTGGATGTGAATACATAAATTAATGGAAATATCCTTCTGGTTTTGCAGTCTCCAAGACTGAGGATACTTAATAACAAATATAACTTTGGAGAAAGGAATTTACTGTCTAGCAAGTCTGACTGTGGTCTCACTTACACTGCTTTTAAATCAGCAGAGTTATTCCTAATTTTCCATGGTACGAGATCAAACTCAGAGGTGTGCAAAACTCTGGGCCAGGTCCTGAGCTTGTGTAAACTAGCAGCTCCCTGGAAGTCAATAGAGCTATTCGGATTTGCATGAGTTGAGGCACTGGTTCTGTAGTGCTGCAACCTCCCACTCTTCTTCCTATGTCTTGTGCTATAATTTTCTTTCTTTTTAACTAAAGAAAATGAGGTCAGTTTGGGAGAAAGAGGAACTGACTGAAAGAAGGTATTGTATGCTGTACGAACCCCTTGAGGCACATGTTTTGACTGCCTCATCGGAGCATGTTACTTAGCTCACAGTTGTGCATGTGAGGGCAGGAGACCCGAGAGTAAGTAATTTCCCAGTTTCTCTCTCCAATTGTGTTTAGTAGTACTTTCAGGGACACCCTGTTCTTTTTGCCTGCAGAAATAATTTTGCATTCCTTCAGCAACTTTAGCTTCTGCTTGATTTCTCTATCCACCTAGAGCTTGGAGTTGGATAGATTGGTAGATAGGTTTGAAGTTATCCTCTTGTGCATGAATGTCTGCTTGTTTCAGATAAAACGTTCTGACATCTCAAACTTCTATCTTGAGCATATATTAGACACAGTCGCTTCATATATATATATATATATATGTGTGTGTCTGTGTGCCGTGTTCACAGTGTGATAGTTCAGTGGAAGGTTTCCATTAAAAAAACACATATTGTGCCTGGTTTGGAGGAGGAGGAAGATTTATAACTCAGCTTCACAAATTCACTCTGAGCTGGAAATTGGCTCAACTTGAGGGGAATTCTCAAGTGCTGTATATCTATATTTAGAGACAGAGAGAGGAAGGAGGGTCCTGTGATTAAGGCAGTGGACTGGGACTTGGGAGATAGAAGTTCAATACCTGACTCTGCCACCCATTCACAATGTGACCTTAGGCCAGTCGCTTAATCTGTTTGTGCCTTAGTTTCCCACTTGTAAAATAGGACTGATAATATTCCTGCCTTCCCATCCTCCATTCTTGCCTAGTTTTAGAATGGAAGATGTTTGGGGGACATGAATTACTATGTGTTTGGACAGTGCTTAGCACAATGGGATCTAGGTACTACTGCTTTACACAGGGCCAGCTCCAGCGTTTTTGCTGCCCCAAGTGTCGGGGGGGAAAAAAAGCAGCTATCAGCTTTTTATTCTTCGCTGGCAAATCGGTGGCAGGTCCTTCCCTCTGAGAGATACTGAGGGACTCGCCACCGAAGAGCCGGACCTGCCACCCTTTTTCGTTGGCCGCCCCAAGCACCTGCTTGCTGGGCTGGTGCCTGGAGCCGGCCCTGGTTATACAAATTATATATTTAAAGGAGCAGAGTAAAATATGACTATAGTCTAACTCAGCTCTCTGACTGGTTCACAGCTACATCTCTACCCTGATATAACGCCACCCGATATAACACGAATTCGGATATAACGCGGTAAACCAGTGCTCGGGGGGGGGCGGCGGCGCTGCACGCTCCAGCAGATCAAAGCAAGTTCGATATAACGCGGTTTCACCTATAACGCGGTAAGATTTTTTGGCTACCAAGGACAGCGTTATATCGAGGTAGAGGTGTACTTAAATTAAGATCTTTGGTAACCCTGGCTATAGACTAAAAGCTTCTTCATGTTTCCTTCCTACAAACTGATAGAACTGTTATTGCGTTCTGCCTATGTGATGCCTATTAATCAACTTGTGAATCAGGTTTGCAATCTACTAATTAATTAAACCATACTTCTCTTTTTCACGCTTTTGAATGCCCAGGAATGTATTCTGTGGTTTCAGGCCAGTTTGAATCCTATATTGGAGGGTCCTGTATATATTTGCCTATAATTCTTCAGTTTCTCTCAGTGAGGCTTACCCTGTCACTCTGGTCTCATATTTGACTTGATTATAATATTTTCATCCTTCCTCCCTTAAGCACACCTTTCACATTTGTTAGGCTGCTATTGGGAGTGGGGAATATTAACATATAGGACCAAATTAATAGGCAGCAGGTTTAAAACAAACAAAAAGAAGTATTTTTTTTACACAACGCATAGTCAATCTGTGGAACGCCTTGCCAGAGGATGTTGTGAAGGCCAAGACTATAACAGGGTTCAAAAAAGAGCTAGATAAGTTCATGGAGGATAGGTCCATCAATGGTTATTAGCCAGGATGGGCAGGGACGGTGTCCCTAGCCTCTGTTTACCAGAAGCTGTGAATGGGTGACGGGGCATGGCTCACTTGATGATCACCTGTTCTGTTCATTCCCTCTGGGGCACCTGGCATTGGTCACTGTCAGAAGACAGGATTCTGGGCTAGATGGACCTTTGATCTGACTCAGTATGGTTGTTCTTATGGGTGCTAGGTGGTCAACAGGGTACTGGGAGCCCCTGCCTCCCCTGCCATGATACTGCAGGTGTCTGTTCCTGGACCAGATTCTCTAGACAGTTATTTGGATGCTGTCCCCTTTGGCTTTAGCATGAGTCAGACCATGTAACAGAGACTGTGGCTAAGCAGCACTGTGAGAAGTACTGTCACCCCAGCAGAGGTGAGACCTTGGAGACAGAGGGCATGGCTATCGTCTGGTCCCTTTGCCCTGATAGTGCCTGAAGGTACTGGGGAGAGCACACTCCACGGTTTAGATGTGTACTCAGTGCCACCTCTGACTGCACCTCTCCAAATCCACAGAACCTTCTGCCCTTTGCAGGCATAATGCCTTCAGCCAGTATGGCTTGGGATTGTCAACTCCACACCCCACACTCAAGCCCCGCTGGCTGTACAGGCCATAAATGATTCCTTCCATTTACTCTGTAGTTTTTTTCTTCTTACAAGTAGACTCCTCCTCCCCACCCCCAATCCTGTTTGCAGGCAGGCCTGTCGGCTCCTGATGTGGGACAGACAGGCTAAAGGCAGAGTTCCAAAACATTCTGTGCATGGGATCTTTCATTCTGCTGCTTCCTCCAGCAGAGGGATCCAGAGACAGCATGGGGAATTCTGGCTACCTTGAGGCTCCCCCTCTCCTTCTCTGATGCCATGGCAGTTGTGATAAGCTTAGCTCAGGCACTTGAGCTAACAGTCCCACAGTAAACAGGAGCAGCCTGGAAGCAGGGGTCCTCTACTCTGAAACTCACTTCCCCTTCTCTTCCTAGATTTGGTAACTTTCAGTGCATGCTGCCAGGTTATTCTGTTTCCAGGCTTTAGGTCTGCTTAGAATTCAGGAGTGGAGGGAAAGAAAGGAATTTATTTTGGTTTGTGAAGACGCTGTTTCTTGGTCATCTTGATCAATGCAGATGTGTATGTACTCCTAATGAGCCCGATCCTTAGATGATGAGCCTGTCATTGACTTGGATGTAACCCATTGATTGTGGGCTCTCAGTGGGCATTCTTATACATAATACAAAAATAAAAGTTCATAGATTCCAAGACCAGAAGGGACCACTATGATCATCTAGTCTGTCCTCCTGTGTAACACAGGCCATACATATTCCCCAAAATAATTCCTAGAGCAGATCTTTCAGAAAAACATACCATCTTGATTTTAAAATGTCTAGGGATGGAAAATCCACCACAGCCCTTGTTAAGTTACTCCAGTAATTAACTGCTCTCAGTGTTAATATTTTACACCTTTTTTCCAGACTTGATTTGTCTAGCTTCAACTTCCAGCCATTGGATTGTGTTAGACCTTTCTCTGCTAGACTGAAGAGCCCATTATTAAATATTTGTTCCCCATGTAGGTACTTTGTAGATTGTATTCAACCTTAACCTTCTCTTAGGCTTTGTCTACAGTAGCACATTTGTTGGCAAAACTTTTGTCGGTCAGGGAAAAAAAACTCTGACCAACTTAAGTTTCACTGACAAAAGCACGGGTATGGACAGCACTATGTCAGCGGGAGATGCTCTTCTGCCAACATAGTTACTGCTGCTCATTGGGGGTGGTTTAATTATGCCGGTGGAAGAGCTCTCTCCCGTCAGCATAGAGCGGATACACAGGACGCCTTACGGCAGAGCGGCTGCAGCAGTACAGCTGTGCCACTGTAAGGTCTGTAATGTAGATATAGCCTTAGTTAAGATGAATAGATCTGAGCTCCGGGAATATAAGTACATCTCTACCCTGATATAAAGTGACCCTATATAACACGAATTCAGATATAATGTGGTAAAGCAGCGCTCCGGCGAATCAAAGCAAGTTCGATATAACACGGTTTCATCTATAACACGGTAAGATTTTGGCTCCTGAGGACAGCGTTATATCAGGGTAGAGGTGTATAAGGCATGTTTTCTAATCCTTTAATCATTCTCATGCCTCTTCTCTGAACCCTCTCTAATTTATCAACATCCTCTTTGAATTGTGGGCACCAGAACTGGACACAGTATTCCAGCATCAGTCACACCAGTGCCAATTACAGAGGTAAAACAACCTCTCTACTCCTGCTCAAGCTTCTCCTGTTTATGCATCCAAGGATCTCATTAGCCCTTTTGACCATAACGTCCCACTGGGAGCACATAGTCAGATGATTATTCACCATGACCGCCAAATCTTTTTCAATGTCACTGCTTCTGAGGATTGAGTCCCCCATCTTGTAAGTATGGCTTACATTCTTTGTTCCAAGATGTATACATTTACATTTGACTACACTGAAATGCATATTGTTTGCATGCACCCAGCTTATCAAGCAATCCAGATTGCTCTGTATCAGTAACCGGCCCTCTTCATTAGTCAACACTCCCCCAATTTTTGTATCACCTGCAGACTTTATCAGTGATTGATTTTGTTTTCTTCCAAGTCATTCATAAAAATGTCAAATATCACAGGGCCAAGAACCAATCCCTGCGGGACCTGACTAAAAACACACCCATTTGCTTTTGATTCCCTGTTTACAATTACATTTCCAAACGTCTGAATTAGCCAGCTTTTGATCATTTAATGTGCGCCATATTACAAATATCTGACCCAGAGAGTATTTTTGTTACAGTTTGGAGGAGAACTCAGCATGAACTGAGGAGAAGCTTTGAAAAAGGAGTGTTCAGCAGGCAATAAGAACCACCAGCTGGAGAGCCTTTTATTTGGAATCGGAGGGTGTAAGAATTTGGGGCTAAGGCAGGCTGCAGGAATTGGGAACAGGAAGATTCTAAAACCAGACTGCGAGCCTGTTTCTCTTCTCACTGGCACTGGATAAATCAGGAGTAACTGTCGCTCAGTAATGGTGTTATACTTCTGTACAACGGATAGAAGCAAGGGGAAGAATCAGGCCCTGTGCTTATACAAGGAACTGAGGAAATTCTTATGTATCTGGGAAATTGGAACTTCAGGGACTGTGTCATATTCTGGCTTGAGTTCAGGAAATCAAGTGTTGAGTCTTCCCTGAAACTCACAATGGAGTTGTAAACTATATATGCATCAGCCAGGAGAGTTTGCATTATATATGCACAGGAGACGGATGAATTCCAAGATAAAATGTCTTGATCTGGAACTCAGTTACATAACTTTTTAAAAATGTTTTTTCAACCCGTTGCCAACAACTGAAGTTGAAGATCAAGATGCGTAATTTCTTATGGACATTTGCTTTTATTTCTGGTGTGCTTTCCTGGAAAATCATAAACCTGTGGAGATATAGCTGACAAGAAGTTACAGAACTACATATTTAATTTTAGCAGTAAGTCAGTCAGCCATCTAGGCAATTACTTTCCGTTCAAGATGACAACTTAGAGATGTGTTTATTATGTCTCCAGGAATCCCTGTTATTTTAAGATCCTTTCCAGACTGCAACCAGTGTTAACTCGCCAGTATTTGGGGATTCTTGTCTCTGCTTTGGTTTCCTATCTGGCCTGGAGTACTCAATTATTGACTTGCTGGCCTCTTTTCAACCTTTCCAATTCATTTCCTGCTTCCATGCAATTTCTGGGGGGGAGGGGGAGGCTGTGAGGCAGTCTGAACGTGGGGTCTCAAATCTTTATTGGTCCTGGTGGGTCTATGCTGGGTTAACTAATTTTTTAATTGTATTAATCCGCACACAGTTTTTTGTGGAACCTACTTATCTTGGCAGTGTGGTGAATCCTTAAATACAGAGCTGATCTCTATGCTCAGCCTCAGTTTGACTCTTGAAAATAGCTTGAAGTCCAGTCTTGCAATGTTCAGAGCTCCCCTTGAAAGGTGACGAGTGCCTTCAATTCCACCGGAGGAAGCACCGAGTACCCTGCAGAACGGGGCCCCCTCCTCTCTTATGCAGAAGTGATGGATTCTGCTCTCTTGGATTCCCTGGGATGTTCCTGCCTCTGTCCTGCTACCAGGCCCCCTTCCTAATTCCTTCTGACTTTTCTATATGGGCCTTGTTTCCAGTTGCCCCCACAGTAGCTGCTTCCTGAGCCCCACTAAAAGGGGAGGTTTGACAGTGAGGGAAGGCAGGTTAATAGAGCTACTCCCCTTGCAACTTTGGGAAGGAGAGAATTTGGAGAGCCATCTCTAGGTCTGGAGAGCCCTCAGGGAGGGGTTCCCATTGTTCATGGATGGGAGTATGGGGTCTTAAGGCATTTGTAGTTCTGTATTCCTTTGTGCTTCTTTTAATAGGTAATACAATCATTGGCTCCATTCACTTGATAAAAGTCCATGGTGGGCTGGGTAAAAATGTAGCATTTTTTGAGAAACTGGGCCATATTCTGCTCTAATTCACACCAGTGTAAATCCAGAGTAACTTTATTGACTTCACTGGCGTTACTGTGGGTTTACACCAGTACATCTGAGAGCAAGATCTGACCCACTTGATCTACAGTGTAAGGAGCACCATTCAGCCCACAGGAGTTGTAACTCCTGCCTAACTTGATTAGCTAGCAAAATAGTTACTGTTCCATGAGTACACCCAGTGCCATATAAGCCAGAGGCTTCCCTCAGGCAGTGAACATATGAGCTTAGTTGGAACAGATTTTGTTCTCTTTTGACACTTGATTGGGAAATCAGTTACTTCTGTGAGGGAGAAAAGGTGCTTGTATTGGAACAGATGGCATTCCCCTTCTGAAAGATGCAGAGTCTGACTAGCTAGGAAACT
This sequence comes from Mauremys mutica, assembly GCF_020497125.1. Taxonomy (NCBI): domain Eukaryota; kingdom Metazoa; phylum Chordata; order Testudines; family Geoemydidae; genus Mauremys; species Mauremys mutica. The sequence goes on from NC_059073.1 coordinate 277,529,233, forward strand.
CGGACAAGGACAGGGCTCCTGGAAGCCATTCTTTTGTCACCACCCAGTGGGATGATTCAGTTCAGTCTATTTGGGACTGAATGCAACAACCACCAAAAAAAAAAATAAAAAAAAATTAAGGGGGTGGGGGGAGATGTGGTGTTTGGGGGGGAAATCTGGGGCAGCCCTTCTCACAAGCATGAGAAGCCAACATGACTGTATCTAGGGTGACCGGATATCCTGTTTTTAAAGGGACAGTCCTGGTTTTGGGGACTTTTTCTTATATAGGTGCCTATTACCCACCCCCCCACCCCCTGTCCTGTTTTTTCGCAGTTGCTATCTGGTCATCCTAACTGTATCACCTGTGCTTTGTGAACTGTGCTGGCTCCCAGTTGGTTTCAGAAAAGAATTCAAAGGCCTGGCCTTAACCTGCAAAGGCCCTAATGGATTGGGATGGACTGTCTCAGAGACCACCTTATCGTCCACTGCCCTGTAGGCCAACTATGCATCACTAGAACGTTACAGCCGGGGAGACCCAGGGCTACGCTGTCAGGCAGTGAGGCAGAGCATTCTCAGTGGCGGGACCCTGGCTGTGGAAGTTTCTGCCAGAGAAGATCAGACTGAATCCAAACCCAGTGCCCCTATTCTGAATCCAGATCCGAGCAAACTTTGAGGCTTGTGCCAATCTCTCCGTAACCGTAACTGGGAAAGATTTGAAGAGTAAACAGTAGAACGATATCTGGTCAAATGGACTCCTAATACTGTCATCTGGTTTGGTTTATTTATTTTAGTGTTTTTCTCTTATCAGCATTTCTCATTCTCCCACCACCCTCCAAAAATGGGCAGAGATCATACTCATAGTGATGGTATAGGGCAAGTTGGCTCAGACCTACTGAAAGTTTTCGTCATCATTTCTTGGCCTCCTATCCACATACAGAACATTTGCACTTGCACCTCCCCAGCCAGCCAGCCAACACTCTGTGCAGTGCATGACAACCACGCAACTCTCAGTTGCTACATCCTTCCCTTCTCTGGGGTTATAGTGTGTTGTGACCTGAAACACTGAGTGGGTCTCATCATTCATTCCTCCCTGAGTCCGATGCCAGCAGCAGTCTGTCCGCTGGCAGCAAGCACCTGGGTGCTGTGTCACCTGCTGCACACAGACATACTGATTCATGTCGATGTTCTCCAGTCATGGGACCCCAGTTATAAGGTTAGGCCCAGTCTTTTCCCCATTGACATCAGTAAGAGATTTGACACTGAATTCCATTTTAGCAAGACAGGCCTGTGATCTTTGCCTCCCAGTGGATGGCCATCTCGGCTTGATTCACTCCCAGGTTTACAGAGCAGGTTCTCTACCTCCAGTCTAAGTAGACTGTAAAGTCTTTGGGGAAGAGATGTCTTTTTGTTCTGTGTTTGTACAGCGCCTAGCACAACGGGATCCTGGTCCGTGACTGGGGATCCTAGGTGCTGCAGTAATACAAATAATCAATAATAATACTAATAAAGCATTGGCTACCTCTTTCATGTAAAAATATATTAAAGGAACAAGGATACTTTAAGATCACATTTGATAAGTGTACACCTTTCGTCACTTGTGTTACTTACCATGGGTTACTTATTGAAACTGACCGATTAAAAAAAAATATTTCTCAGTTTTGATGCTTTTTGTTTACTTTCTGCATTTCTGTCAGCTTGGACAGTGAAAATCAATGAAGTCATTTTCACTCCCATGTCCTCAGTACTGCAATGTTTGGGTTGCAAACACTGTAGGTGAACACTTATTGCTTAAAAACAGCTGTTTCCATTGGGAAATTTTTAAAATGGCTTTTTATAAAGTTTGTTTTTACAAAGTCCAGATTTTGAACAAACATATGTAGTGTTTCTCCTGAAATCAAGTTGTGTGCGCAATGTCATGGGAAATCAACAGATGGTGCTATTATAAATAGTGTTATAAATTTTGGCTATTTGATTATATAGCAGTTAGGGCTTGAATAAAATGCTTACTGCCAGCTGTGGTGCAGTTCATGCTGAAAGATGCACAAACCACCAATAAAGTTTGTTCTGCCTTTGTTTCTTTCTAAGAATCCCTGTAAGGGACTATCTCCTGTCTGTAGGTTGTACCCAGGCAAGCAAGCAAAATATTTCATGGTGCCAAAATGTTACAGTGTGTGTTTATACTTTTGAATACAGTTTATAAACAGTTCTGCTAATATTTCATCTATTTTTCCTGTGCTTTTCTTCTTTAATTTGTTATTACTGGTGAATAAACAGAATGGGAAAAGACGTATGTGGTGCACTTAAGCATAAGATGAGGTGTGGGTGAGGCGTTGACCCAAGTCTGAGGGACTAGTTGCTCTATTTTCTGTGGTGTGCTGAACTGTTAGGTCTGTCGCTAAACTGAAGGGATTGTTGGGGAGACTTCTTCCTTTTGGGGATTGATTCCCTTCTCCCATCACTGCTAACTCACCCCTGCCAGAGATGACAGCCCTGTGTCTCATAAAAAGATCACCTTTCTGTACCCTCACCCCCCATTTCCACTGACACAAGCTGACCACGGTGCTGTAGTAGCTTGAGGGGTACTTCTTGGAAACAAAGCAGAAGCATTTTTAGCAAAGTGCAGTTTAATATGAGTTTGTTTGCCAGATGGTGCTGCCTTCCCTCCTTGGCTATGGCTGTGAGAAAAGATTTTGTTTAAATGATAAACAAATGAATAGATCCCCCTAGCACCACCTCTCTCCAAACGCATGCAGCCGCCCTCCCTGGGACACAAGGCTTATTTCAGGCTAGGTAAGGTGTGTGTGTGCATGTGTGTGTGCGTGCACACACTTGCACTTCATTAATATACTGTCAGCATCTAACTGCCCCCTGCAAATGAAAACCCCCATCAGATAGGCTGATAGGGTTTCTCTTGTGACAATGAGTTTTCTTTCTTCCTATTTAGCTTGCAGGGCACTGGTCGATGAGCTACTGTATGACATTAGGAAGGTGAATCAGAAGAGGACCATTGACGTGGGGTCATTCCGAATAAGTCCTGACGGGACACAAGAGAGGAGTAAGGTAACAGGAAAATGATCTGACAGTACATAATTGCTGATATGTGCAATTACCAGCCACTTATCCAAACAGCAGTTGGTCTTAATCTTCAAACCTTTTTCTTGCTAAGGGTATCAGACACTAAATTGCTTCTGTTTCCTTTGGGACCCAAAGTAATCTTTAGGCTTCAAATTGAGGTATTTTCTTTTTTTTCAACACCTACATTTTTGGCTTTTTAATGTTTCGAGCAGTATTATTCCACTGTTAATCTTGACAGAAATAAATCAGTGCTACACATGCTATTAAGAGAGAGCGAGAGAGAGAGTGTATGTGTATATATCTATGTCTATATATATCTCTGTATCCTGTTTAGAGACTGACATCTATCTAATCAGCTTTTGTACTCTGCATCTGAAGTGTATCTATTACCTTCCTTCGAGCCTGTTTGAAGTGAGTGACTTCAGCTCCTGTTGACTTCAGTGGAAGTTGAGGATTCTGAATGCTTTGCCAGACCAGGCCCTTAAAATCCACATCCCTAAGCAGCGTTGTTAAGCCAACCTAAGTCTCTGTGTAGACAGTGATCGGGCGATGGAAGAAATCTCCTGTCACCATAGCTATCCCTAATCAACCTCAGGGAGGTGGATTAACTGCACAGATGGGAGTACACCTCCACCAGCATAGGTACTGCCTACGCTGAAGCGCTACAGCAGTATAACTGCAGTGGTGTAGCTGTGCCACTGTGGCATTTTAAGTGTAGACAAGCCCTTAGACTGTAAGGTTTTAGGGCTAGGACCATGTCTTCCTGCAGTGGGGAGCGTACTGGGTGGCAGTGGATAAATAATAGAAAATAGCATAATCAAAAAGCCCTTGGGAATATTCAGCCAGCCGAATCGTTGAGTGAATATCCTAGGATGAACTTTCAGAAGAGTTGTTTTCTCAGAGAATGGCCCTGTTGTAAAGATGAAGGCTTGCTGCACATTTATGTCAGTGCCCACTCCCACTGATGCGTCTCAGCCCTGGCCTTATAATATGTAGGCCCCCAAGCTGCCAGCGTGAGGGATCAGGGAATTAATTGTGTTCCCCTCCAGTTCTGCTGCTGGAGGAGAAGACTAAGCTGGCCCATGACTTGTCAAGTCAGCTCAGGATTGAATGGGTATGAAGCTTTCTAGACAGGGCCCCAGAGATCATATACATTGCTGAAAATGAGAGCTGATTCTGATCACAATGCAACACCAGTAACTTTATTTATAGTACAGTCGTGCTTGGAAGCCTCAACTCTAACTCAGAGCCCGACTGTGGTAGGTACTGTATAAACACATAGTGAGAGAGATTTCCTGCCCCACAGAGCTTACAGGCTAAACAGACAAGACATACTCCCAATAGGAATGGAAACAGAGGTGACGAGTTTTGGCCATGATCACAAGCAGAATTAAGACTAGAACCTGGGTCCCAGTCCACCACCCTATCCACTGGACCGTGCTGCCTCTTGTATGTCAAATCAGATTTACACTGGTGTACCCAGTATCAGAATTGCCCACTAATACTAGCCGTGATGTCTTTAGAGTAACTTCCTGTGTCTTCTCACTTTGAACGAGAAGGATCTGCTTATATGACACTTCAAAGAATAAGAGATGGCATTAGTTGCATGTCTTTTTATATAACATAAAATAGATGACTGTTCTAGGAACACAAATCTATGGATGAGCTAAGCAGATCTGACTGCAGCTAACATTGCTGTGTTTAGTCATTAGTAGCAATCTTAAAGTGGATGAGTGATTTTCCCCCCTCCCTTAATATTAAAAGTCCACATATCTTTAATAAAATCCATGTTCTCAATCCCTGCTCTCTAATGTAACAGAAAGGTTCATTAACCAATCTTTCATCATTTGTTTAAACATTATTTTGTGACATTGATTTCTTCAGAAGTAAACAAACATTCGCTTGCTGTGCCTGTCAACTAGTCTCAAAACTGAATGTTTAAATTGCTGTAGTTTGCTCTTCATAAACAATGTTTTCCCTAACCCCAGCCTGTAGACAGCTTGCCATTGTTTCAATACAAACCTTTGGAGGAAAACAGATGAGTGTAGCCTATAGCATCATAACTTTTGGATACCGGAGGAGGAAATGCTTTCCAAGGACAGATACATTACATGGTTTGGTAGCAGAATTTGTTTTTGATTCAGGCTGGGATCTTCAAAGAGGGCATAAGGGAGTTAGGGGCTCAAATTCGATTGACTTTTCATGAGAATTGGGTGCCAGCCCTTTTAGCCCCTTCGAGGACCCCAGCCATAAGCTTTACAGAAGTATATCCATTTTAGTTTTCAGAGTAGCAGCCGAGTTAGTAATCCATTTTAGTGTAATTAGTGTAATGCATATGGCAATTAGTCAATGGCAAACAGATCCATAATATTTATACTTGAGTATGAATTGACCCTAGGTAACATTTTCAAAAGTGTCTAAGTCCCATTTTCAAAAGAGGGACTGAGAACCCAAAGGGCTTTGTCTAAACAGCAGGTTAGTGCGCGGCCAGCCAGGGTGTGAATCTACAACGCACTAGCCCACCATGTGGACCCTTCCTCCATACACAGTAAGTTCCATTGCACGTTTTGACGTACTCCCATTTAAAACAGCAGTATGTCAGAGCACACTATGGAATTTACAGTGCGCGGTAGCATGTCTGGGTCACCAGTTAGGCATGGCCTATACTAAAAAGTTCGGTTGACCCAGCTACATCCCTGAGCGACATAGTTAAGCGGACCTGACCCCCTGTGTAGACATTCTAGGCCAATGGAAGAATTCTTCCATCAATCTAGCCATTGCCTCTTGGGGAGGTGGATTACCTAAACCAATGTGAGAAGCTGTCCCATCAGCATAGGTAGTGCCTACAGTGAAGTGCTAGAGCAACTCAGCTGCAGCACTACAGCTGTGCCGCTGTAGTGTTTCAAGTGTAGACAAGCCCTTAATGTGTGGCAAGCTAGTGCACCGTAGGTTCACTCCCTGGCTTGTCACACACTAATTTGCCATGTAGACAAACTGTAGGTTTCATTGAAAGTCAGTAGGGCTAAGAAGCCTAAGGGATTGTCATGTCTGACTACAGCTGATCAAAAAAGGACATTTTCACAAACATTTTCTCCCATTTTTATCTAAAAAAATTTAATAGTTTGAGAAAAAGATTGACATTTTGAATTTAGAAAAGTTTGAACCAGCTCGATGCAGACCTGGATTTTAAAAATAAAATACAGACTGGGGCTGAGAGGTCTTTCTTCAGGCATGACAGAGTAGGTGTTAGTCTTAGGGCTGGTGTGTGTGCACACAGAAAACACACCAATTTAACCAGATCGGTTTCTAAATTAATTTAGCTTTAAAATGATACAACTCCCTCGTGCGGACCCTCTTAAATTGGTTTAAGAGTGCCTAGCCTAGGGAGTTGAATCACGTTTCACTTAAATTGGTTTAAGAGTGGCTGAAATCAAATTAGCTTAATTCAGTTGCTGATTTTGAAACTGATTTAATTAAAATGGTGTAATTTCTTTATATAGATGATCCCTTACTTGGCTGAATAAAAGAACCTGCCAAATCTCGGTTAGTCTTTGGAAATTCTTCCTCCTCCCCCTTCTTTTGCTTAGTTCTGAATTCTGGAGCAGTGTCACTTCACCAAACCTCACAAAGATAGAATTGTGGTTTGGTTTGTTTGTTCTGGTTAACATGCAGTTAACTGTCTTTGTCCTTGGCTTGTTCTATATGTTGTATGTTATCCCACATTAAAGGGGATTTTGCTGTTGATATCAAGTGTGTAGTTACTTCTAGTCATTTAGACATCAGAAATTCCAGTCTTTACATAGTCATTCATATTTATGTTTGATTTACATTGATTTATAACTTAATTTGGATTGACTTCAGATCTAAATTGTGAAGAAAGACTGGGAAATTAGGCATGGCAGTATGAGAACAGACCATTTACTCTGGTAATCTTACTTTTGGCAGTGGTTTATATATCTGATGCTTGAGATTAAAAGAAAATTAATGCATTCTGCCAAATATGCATTGTCCTGTGTATGTGTCAGGTAAGTAGGTGGAGAATTCCCTCTCAGTGCCAGCAGGCAATCACAGCTTATACATTGAAAATGAGCAGTGATATCTCTTGTAGGTATTTACATTTCAGTAGCAATATTGCTAGGTTAAAAGATTAAATACATGATAGAAATTGTAGCACCAAATTGCACATGGTGAATGCAGATCCAGATGGTGCCAAAGAGACTAGACTGATAAATCAGACAGATGCATGCATCATAAAGACTCCTTTTCTACAGAACATACTTATTCATTCATGAGACAGAAAGCATTCTCAATACTACATCTCCACATGTTGAAGAATTAGTCTACTCTGTAGTATATTAAAGTTGACATTCACGGAAGGTCATGATGCCTGATATCCTGGTTTACTGTTCCCAGCTTCTGCTGCAGGTTGCCATGCCTTGCCATCACCTTCTTTTCCTCCCCCAGCTGCCAGCTATGGAGTGATAAGAGAGACAGCAGCACAGATGTGGAAGAGCCTCTTGGCCCGCTACTTTTTTTTCCTAGCCCTCTTTCCTCCCCCCACCAGCCTCCATTTTATAAGGCCAGAAGGTTCCATCTTGGATCTTCAGATCACTCTATCTCACAAAGGAGGTCTGCTATTGCAAGAACCACTCCATGCAGCACCAGCCAGGTTCAAAGTGGAGTTGGATGAGGTGTAATCGTTCTCATGGACCCTAAATGGCAACAAATAGATTATTCCACTGGCTGGTGCAAAGTCCATAATTTAACTACCCCATTAAACGAGTGAAATGTAACCTTGAGTTCCTCTAGAAGGGCCTGTGTGGTGTAGGGTGACCAGACAGGAAGTGTGAAAAATCGGGACAGGGGGTGGGGGGTGATAGACGCCTATATAAGACAAAGCCCCAAATATCCGGACTGTCCCTATAAAATTGGGACATCTGGTCACCCTAGTGTGGGGGTACATATGAGTGTTCAAGCAAAAAGGTCACGTCTCCGTGGTATAACATGGAGGTGGAACTTTCTTCGCAACACTGCCATCACCTGACTTCAGCAGCTCTCTAAATCTGTCCATGGGGGACAACTCTCTCTCTCTTTCTTCACTTCGCCCTTCCATTCTTTTTTCTTTTTTTTAAGTGTCACTTCCAGATGTTTTCACAATCTACATAATGCTGCACCAGTGCCCTTTTTTGTGAGATCTAGGACATTCTGCTTCTCGAGGTGGGGCACGTTTTCTAGGAATCCTGGGGAGTCTTACTACCTAGTCCATAAATAGATGGCTGTTCTTTGTTACCTGTCCCCAAAGTCTTCTGTCACAGTTGCTCAGGTTTTCTGCCTTGTGTTTCTTTGAGCTTTTTTGTCTAACCTGAGGGCATTGAAATTTGCACCCCTTTGATATTCTGTGAGGGTTGGAAGGGTTTCCCAATCAAATGCATGTCAAATAGTTGCTTTTCTGTTTTCTACACATTCTTCTGGTCTGGAGTTATGTCTGACATGACTCATCTCCTTCTTAGATGGCAAGCTCTTCAAGACAGACTGTGCCTTTCTCTATTTTTGGCACATATCTGCTACAATGAGATGCCAGTCCAGATTGGGAACCCTGGATGCAATAATAATGTAAATATATAATTTCCCCCGGGGTTTATGAAAGAAGATTTACTTGCTATTTATAACACTTATTGACAAGTCCTGATGCAACATGAAGCTGCTAAAAGTGATGAATCCATTTTAGTCATCTTGATTCTTCATCACAGTTAAAACTTTTTGGAGGAATTTCAGGCAATATTAGCTTCATGGCCTTGGGGGGAAAAAACTTCTTTCCCTTTGTAGACTTTGGCCCAGAGTATCCTCTCCTGTGATAAAATCCGGAGTGAGGGAGTATGTGGAGGATCTCTGTAAAGATTCTTGCATGGAGCCCCCCCACAGTATCATCCCATGTCCCTCACAGAGAAGGCTACAAGTCCCATTCCCAAAACCAGGCAGATCATCCAGGTGTCTATGGGGTGCCAGGGCCATATGCACAGAGGCCCTGTGCCTCCACCCCGGCTCTGGCTCTAGGCATCCCCTAGGAGTCATTCTACAACAGAACCCCCATGGCTGTGGTTGGCCCTGGGACTCCTGAAGGGTGTAGGGCTCTGTGGGAAAAGATTGTTCGGCCTAGGGCTAGGTTACCTTTGCAAGGCTTCTCTTTAGGGGTGGGAGGTAGCTTGTGTGATTTCTCCAGTCTACCCATTCTTGCTGCCTCTTCTCATTCACTACGTGCAGATCTTGAACCCACAGAGAGGTTTCATCCAGGCTTTAATGTCTGGGAGGAGAGGTGCCACCTGACCCCATCTCCTCCTCTCTCCCACTGGGATGGGATGGGAGCAGAATTTGGTAGAGGTAGGTTCTCCCTTTGTGAAAATCTCAGGGGACAATCTGGGCCTTTGTTTTAATTATTCTTCCTCCTGCTGCTCCTAAAACTCTAAGACGGCTTGTTTCTCTCTCATGGCACCTGTGGAAATGGCTCTCTTTGCGTTCTGTTTCTGGGGGATCTGCAGTTCTGTTTTGAGGCCTGCAGCCTTGCTGTTCTGAAGATCCTCCTCTTAGTGGTGTTTGTTTTTCTCTGCATTGCTTATTTCAATCTTAGCTGCCTCTTGCAGCTGTGGCTTTTCCCTGTCCCTACGGCTCCTGTATGAGCCTGATCTGTTTTCTCTCCTCCTGCAGCCTGAGGTGGGGCAAGGCAAACAACCCCTCCCCTCACTGCAGAGGAGCCTCCCTGGCTTATTCTTGCTTTCCCTTATCTCCGGCTGTAGGAGGCTATTGCTGACACCATATCAGGTGGTGGAGCTGTCTGCACAGTGTAGCCTGATCTGTAGATTATGTTTAAGAAACCCCCCAGTTATCATTGTGAGGGTAGAGAGATTCTTGTCCCAAGTTCAGGCCCCATATTATTAAAATTACTATATAGTTGGGAACCCTGATGTGCCGTTGCAACACTTACACTATAGGAGCTCCTCTATATTTACAAATAATCTATTAATACATTTAGCACAGTCACAAACAGTCTAACTCAGCAAGGTAGATAGAGATATTACAGAATGTACATCTGAACATCAAACTTACACCATCCCTTGCAGAACAGCCTGAAATCTTCCTCATCACTGTCACCTTCCTCATCTTCACCAGTGGCCATCTTTCTGGCACCTCCCAAGGGCTACATTTGTCTCTCGCCTAATGTCCACAGCTTGAGATGTCACTTTTATATGTTATGCTGGTGCTACCATGTCTAATGCATATTCAGCAGAGGTTTCTCCACTCTTCTTTATTAGTATTTCCTCCCCTTACTAATGTTGAGGTGTCCTTCTATAGGTTAGACTTTTGATACGTGAACTACCATTTCAGCTCATGATCGTATCTGATACTCCTTGTTTAAATGGATTTGTGGTAATTACTTCCATGTTCCTTGCAGTAGCACTTACAGCCTCCTATCATTGAGCAAGCTCTTCCTAGTTCCTAAAATCTAAAGGTAACCATTGATCTATGCCAAGGGTTACAGCTGACTTAACCACTCTTATGCAGACTTATGCTTCAGCTAATGTCTTACAGGATACTGTAGGTTTCTTGCGTTACAGCGTAATATAATGAAAGCAGCTAAATAAAGGCAAGGCAGTGAATATATAATAAAGGCAAGCCTATGAGGTACAACAGTGAGGCAAGCGTGGTAGGTAGGTGGTTAGTAATATCCTGGAAGTGATATCGAAGAGTCAGCACTAGAGTGTCGTACGTTTGCCAGCTCTGTCATGCAGTCCCACATCTCAGCTGGATTGTCATGCATCCAGCTGGGCTGTGGGAAGAAAGCAAACGGTTGCCTACAGTTCTGCCTGTTGGCCCCTAGATGCTGCTGTGGCATCTACAGAGCTGGCTTCCTTTCGCCTCCTCTCTCGCTGCTCCTCCTGCTGGACATGAGTGTGAAACAAGCAGCTGATCTGGGAGGTGGTGGCTGTGGGGGTAGCCGCACACAAAAGGCTCTGATATCCTGGGCTCCACCCCCTGCCCTCATCTGATGCTCCCAGCACATAGTGCCACCACCATTAGCAGCCCCAGCACCCACCTATCTCCTCAGGAGCAATATTAACAGCCCCACCAGCTTCCCACTCAGACTACCCCAGCCACCCCACCTGTCACCATCAAGCACCCATCCACCTACCTCCTATAGGCAAAGCTAAGTTCTATAACCTACTCTCCAACCACAGCTTGGGGCAGGGTGTGTTTGAACTTAAGTTTATGGTTAATTTGCAACTCATTTGAATAGAACTCATTAAACATTTTGCGTAAAATGAAGAGCAGAACAAAACTTGACAGTAATGGTATAATGAGACCTACCGCATTTCTCAAATGCTGCCTGGGTGGCCTCATGCAGCCACCTGGGGCTTTTTGTGCAACCACAGCCTCTAGGGTGGTGATTGGGGTGGGTTGGGGGGCAAAGCAGTGTTAACAAAGATGAAAATATCACTTTTCACAGAAACAGACTTACTAGCTGCGAGTCTTAAAAAAAAAAAAAAAGGGCAAAAGAAATGACAACAACAAAGACCAGAACATGCAAGGCACATTATTTGTTTCCATTCTGTTTAGGTCCAGTAAAGAACAGAGATAACTGTACATTATTTTTATTATGGAGTCTGCAATAAAAACCTACATAAATAAATTACAATGTTTTGGACGTGTATATGTGCATATTTATTTGTTTTTCCTAAAGTTAATTGAGTATTTTAGGAAAAATTGTCAGAGTGGCCACCAGCAAGAGTTGGTGGCTGCCCTCTGAGGCCACCAAAATTTTTCTTGTGAGACTCCCTGGGTGCACATGTGCCGTCTGCCCCTCATGTCGTTGACCCTCCATGTTCTGCTTTGTTGGTGGCCTTCTGCAGCCCTTATGCGGCTGTGTGAATTTCTCCCAATTGTTATTGCAGCCTGTGACTTTGGGATTCTCAGATATGTGCCTTACCTCCTCTCATATCTTTTCCTGGGGGCATTGTTGAGCAACATAGATTAATGAAGATAAGTGTTAACGTCTCACCTGGATGTTTAGATCCAGAAATTTCAGAGTATTAAACCGCTTCCCATTTCTTATGAGAGTCTCTGGGGCGTTTCATTTCCTGTGTTTATTATTGTAAACCATGGCATGCAGTTTGTAGCGTCATCTCTTTGGCATGAAGTTCTTATTACCTACTTGCTGCATCTGGCTGATTTGATTGTTTTAGTCTTTAGGCGGCAAAATATCCAGTGGGGGCAGATCTAGCTCCTAGACATCAAATAAACAGTAAGGAATTACTTTATCGCAAAAGGCGATAAGGGCTACTTGTGTCCTAGTCAAAGAGCCTTGTAATGGCACCAGGAAAGGCCTATGTTGTACGTTGAGAATGTGATGGGGGACGATATATAACAGTGGGCAAAATAGAAGCACGTTGTGGTAGACTCAATGAAAACCTTTCAGAATCCCTGTGCTGGCATGTTAATCCTGGAATTACCCTGGACTGCAGGCTTAGAGCATCTTAAAAATGGCAAGAATCTTGACTATTTTTCATGGATAGTGAAATAAGTGGAAATGTGATTTGGAGACGCTTCAGTAGATCTCACAAGTTTATTCAGAGGGAGGGGAAATTCCTCAAATTATCAGCATAGATTAAAAAGGAATGTGCTTTTATTTCCAGATATTATCTGAGATGATGGAGTTGCACAATGGATGGTATGAACAGCCCTTTTTAAAAAATAAAATAGTATATTTGAAAATATTCTGTGTAGGAGATTGAAGTCGTAAGCATACAGGCTTGGAATAGGAAGGAAACTGACAGCTCCTCTCTTCTACTATTTATAAAAAGATTACTAATAGTTGTCATAAAAATCTCTTCTAGGATAGCAGCCAGTTTACAGTCAGATAAAAAAGAGTTTGGTTTACATGATTTACCATTTGCCAAATCCAGACTAATGCCAATAAATTAAGTGATAGTGTACAGTAGGTCTGTAGAAATACAAGTTAAAATATGCTTCTATTGCTCACCACTGACATCTCCCAAATCCCTTTCATCTTAATGAGATGTCAGCTTCAGGGCTGTATCCAGGCTATATGGTGTATTCTAGTTTTTGGAAAGGAGTTTCCTCTAGGAACATAGGAATTGCCTTACTGGGTCAGACCTGTGCGCCATCTAGTCCATTATCCTGTCTCCAAAAAGGCCGGCATCAGATGCTGCAAGAAGAAGATGGGGACAAACCCACCCCACGGTAATGGGATATGGGATAATCTGCCTCCTGGAAGGTCTTGCCCTTTCAAAAAAATGTATTAGCATTAACTAGTATAACTCTGGATGTTGTTTATATCTCATTTTTAATCTTGCCGAGTTCTTGGTCTCAGCAATATCCTGTAGCAATAGTTTTTAATATCCTGTAGTTTTTCCATAGTCTGTGAAAAACTACTTCCTACTATCATTTAGAATTTGCCATCTTTAAATTTCCTTGAAGACCCATGTTTTGGTGGGCACTCACCTCAGAGCACCCCCTTGTGTCAAGGCTGGTGTCAATGCCATGGCATGGAAGGGTAAGTGTATCCCTGCGTCAGGTTCCCCTAATGGACTTTCAGTGAGCTCAGTGAGGTGTTGTTTTTTTATGTAGTGAACAGTGTCTCTCAGGGGTCTAATTTATTTAACCAAAGGCTGAACAGACACCCAAGCAAGCCTTCATCCCAGCTGGAGGGATGAGTTAATCTTAGTCTGTCTGCCCCACCTGAGTTCATCCATCTCCTCCATTCAGCAAGGCCCTCTCAATGCTGGCACCCTCTGGGGTTGGGTGTCTTGCCATCACCAGTGATCTTTGCACTCCAGCCCCACTCTCAGAGATCAAACCACTGCAGCTGTTATCTGGAGTTGGGTGTTATTTCTTTGCAATCGGACAGCCAGCCTCTGCCTGATCAGGTCCTTTTGCTGGGGCTAAGGCTCCCCAGGGGTTCAGGTACTCATAGCTTTTCCCTTGCAGAACCTCTTCCCTCTAGAAGTATCTTTCCTGTGTTCCCTTTCTTGGTGAACTCCAGCTCTCCTCAGAAGTCCCTCCTGAGGTCTCTTCCAACCATAATCTTCTATGATTCTATGCAGTAGAAGAGCAAAACTCAGAGGCAAAGGGGGAGAAAGGAGAAATGGAGGTTCCTAGAGGGAGAGATGAGGAGCTGGCGAAGAAGGATTCACAGCTGAACAGCAGTAAGATAGGTGGAGGTGGTGATCCCCAGGGAGAGAGGTCTCTGGGTAGAACCCTAATAATGGCTCCGGATGCCAGGTTGGGCTGATGGGGAGGAAGGGGCTACCTCTTCTCTCTTGACCTCTGGACTGCTCTCTTCAGGCTGTTCTCTGTTGATTATTCCCCTGATGATGTTTCCCCCTCCATCCCAGGTGTGGGCAATTCCACCATCTGCTCTTAATGAGGGGCATCACCAAGAGACCCCTATTATACAAAGGATCTTGATTGGATGGTGGGATATCAGGGGTGAAGTGGATTCTCTGAGGCTAGGGACCCTGGATTGTTTTACATCTCTTCTTCCAGGACCTGTTACCTTAACTACAGAGTTGGGCAATAAATTCCCTCCTCTGGACAACTGGGCAGAAGAGATAGCGGCTCAGGAATTGGCTGGAGATGCAGATGCATATAGCACCCTCATCGTGGCAAGAGAGGCTCTGGAATTGGTGGTGCATATTGGGGAAAGGGCTGGAAATGTGGCAGTGTTGTTAGGTCAGCAGAAGAGGAGGATAAGAAGTCTGGGGATGGTTGGAGGAAGAGCCTGGGGGAATTGGCGGTGACATCTGGCTTGGTCCTTGGCAATCGTTTGTGCTCAGTAGTGGAATCACACCCACTGACTCTCATTCGCCAGCCACAGGAGAGTTTTGTGCCACTGGCACATTGTCTTCCCTGTGCCTTTGTTGTTCAAAAGCCTTGGAGATGGAAACCCCAATAAGAAAGCTCAGAGCAAGAAGTGGGGAGGGATTAGAGAGATCTAAAGGGGGAAGAAAGGAAGGAGATTTGAGATACTGAGGATGGGGGATGGAAAAATGCATGATTTTAGAGGGAGGCCTATTAAATTTCTTTTGAGTGCTCCTGATGGTGTCTTTTGACTGTATGGGAGGATCCCACAACCCACATAGGCAGACTGGGGAGCTGGGCCCTCTGATGATGAGGACTTTGCATGTGAATAAATAAATAATAATATATGGAGATATACCTATCTCATAGAGCTGGAAGATCATCAAGTCCAGCCCCCTGCCTTCACTAGCAGGACCAAGTACTGATTTTGCCCCAGCTCCCAAAGTGGGCCCCTCAGTGACTGAACTCACAACCCTGCATTTAGCAGGCTAAGGCTCAAACCACTGAGCTATCCCCCTCCCTCTAGTAGTATTGGAGCATCAAGGACAGAGGTGTGGAAGTTGGCAGTGTTACAAGACCTGCAGCACTTGGATGTGTTATTGATTCAGGATACTCGATTACACTCTGCAATGGATTGTGAAAAGGCCCTATCCAGTTGGAGGAGAGAGTGGTCCATGTGGTCTGTGGGTGAAAGTGTAACTGCTGGTCTAAATATATTATTCTACATCTTCAAGAGCTCATTAACGTTTACAGGCACTTTCACTCAGGGAGAGAGAGCGTGCTATTGTTGGAGGCTGTGACTCCTTTTCTTTTTACTTCTCAGATTGTTATTTTGGAGGTGACTAACTCTCCTGTTCAGGCACAGGATAGTGGTAAAAGTGAGGTGTATGGAAAGGGACATCAACAGACCAGGGGAGCAGATGTTCTTCTGCTATGTATATTGGTGCCAAAAGCTGAACCGAAAGTTGTTTTTCGGAAGAGGATTTAGAGACCACACCTCAGAAGCAGGGAGGTATGAAGGGGGATGGATATACACTTTTTTTAGAGTTGATCGGCTGTACGTACAGAAGGGACTGAAGTATGTAGGGTTCTGGACTGTCGCACTGGAGGTATCGGATCATTTGTTGGTGCAGGTTACTGCGTTGGAGGATGGTCATTTGGTTTGGGAAGAGGATTCAGAAACTGAACTCAAGGTTGTTGGAAGTAGTGAGTGGTAGTGACCAGGTGGAGCAGGGGAAAGAGGCCTGGATTTTTCACTTCCTCACCAAGTTTAAGGATTCAGAGTCAAAAACTGAGGTATCTCCCTCTTTGCTGAGCTGGCAGGTGAATAGGAGGGAGTGGGTGAAGCTTGGTAGGGTGGTATGATCTTGGCAAAGGTGCTCCTGAAGTGGCTTGGTGGGGTGGCTCCAGAGCTGAGCCATCCAGTCCAGGCCAGTGCTGCCAAGGGTAGGGCTGCTAGCGGACTTGTTGTGTGATCTTCGGGGGGTGTTTGAGGCAAGGGCAGCAGGAGCCTGGAGTGAGTCTGTACATTCCTTGAATCAAAACTAGGCCTTTGATTCGGTGCAGGATGAGTATCTATGGGATGTGCTACTGCATTATGGGATTCTGCGCCCCTTTATTGCCTACAATGGTCCTTGTACAAGGGGGCTGTCAGTTACCCTTTGGCTTATGGCTGGCTAGGACAGAGGGATGTTCCTCTGAGGTGGGGAGGGAGGCAGCACTGTCCTTTGAGCCCTTTGCTCTATGTGTTCTCATGGATTCTCTGGTTAGGCTCTTGGCAGCGGGTGATGGAGTGAGGAGGGGGACAGAGTTGTGTTATTTCCACTGGGGTTTTAGCTTTCATAGATGACCTATCAGTTGTGGTATCAACCCATGAGGAGAGTGACAAGCTGTGGACTTGCTTCTGGTAGTATGAGCAAACATGGTGGGCTGGGTTAAATCTGATGAAGAGTGAGGCATTATGGTTGGGTGAGATGGGAGACAAAGGTGGTGACAGTCCAGGTTTCCTGCCTTGGCTGCAGAGTAGACAGCAGGAAGGTGTACTGGAGAACTTGGGGGTAGAGTTCTGCTTGGAAGGTGTGTCTAGGGAGAGGGCCCTGGAGTAGGGGAGTAGACGGTAGAGTGATGGAGGAGCTGAAATATACTTTCCATCTTCTACAGAGTATGAATGATTCATCAGTACCTGCTTCTGCTTTTCCTTCACTTAGCCAGAATGTACACTCTGACCTTGGTGCAACTGAAAGGCAGAGTGATGGAGGCTGTTTCTTCTCTTCCTCGGTATTGGAGGACATTTCCCTTTATTAAGAGGTCTGTGTCTGTCAATTGATGGAACACGGCGGTTTGAGGGTTAGACACCCAGAGGAACATTTTAGGACCCTGAGTTACCATTTTTATCTGCAAAGGATGCAGCAGGTCTTGCGCAATCAACCAGGTTGCATGCAGAATATGGTTCCAGTTTGGGTTCAGTGCCATCAACACTGTGCCATCAGTTGGTGGGCACCATTGGAAGAATGGTGGGAAGGGACGTATGTGAAGCCATCGCAAGGACGGAGAAGTACGACAGTAGGGGGAGGAGCAGGAAGCAACAGCATCAACAGGTACAGAGTAGACAGAACCAGTTCCCTGAATACCTGGTTGCAGTGTTCCAGCACTTACAGAAATAGGGGATATGTTGGGAGCAAGTGAGGGAAGGACAGACTAGGCTGGGGATGTATCAGTAGTTATGAGCTTCTGTAGCTGGCTGGTTGCCCGGGTGATTTGGACATTTTGGGGGGCTTTGAGGCTCCAACAGTCCCAGAGGGGCACATTTATATATAAAGAAATGGCCTGGAGGTTTTGCCATGGTAAAGTGGCTGATAGGGAACTCTGGAAATCTAGCAAAAACAAGATGGGTGTGCCCCAGGCAAGAGCAATGTCGGGGGTGGGGGGCAGGTGGGGTCATGGAGACTATGGAACATCTGTTGGTGAAATGCCCATAGGCTCAGAAGATGCAGGCAGGGTTAGTGAGGGTACTTAAAATACCAGTCATCTTAGGACAAAATTGGGCCCAGTGGGGATACAGGGATTTCTCAGGTCTGGCTTATCAGCAATGGGAGGGTGAGACCTTCTATCTCATCAGCATGGTCTTATGCAAATTTATCTGGAAGGCAAGGTAGGAGATGTCAAGTATCAGAGGGGTAGCCGTGTTAGTCTGTATCCACAAAAACAACAAGGAGTCCGGTGGCACCTTAAAGACTAACAAATTTATTTGGGCATAAGCTTTCCATGCATCTGAAGAAGTGGGTTTTTTACCCATGAAAGCTTATGCCCAAATACATTTGTTAGTCTTTAAGGTGCCACCAGACTCCTCGTTATTTTTGTTAAGGTGGGAGATGGTGTCTCAGAAGAGCCCTCTGACATAAGCTTCCTTGGAGGAGTTGATGCAGATCACCCAAAAGGAGCTGGAGTGGGGAGGCGGGGAGTGGGGGGATTGAGGAATGCAGAGAGGAAGCACTTTCAGGAAAAGAAGAGAAAGTGGTGGTGGGACATCCAATTTTAGTATGGTTGGGTTTGCATCCAGCCTCTTTCCTTTTAAGGTTGGGGAGAAGCCTGGTTTATGGACTCAGAAACCTTTGGGAATTTGTTTGGGGAAAATCAGTGAAGGAGTAATAGGATGTTGGAGAGTGTTTTAGCTCATGACATGGTAGAAATTTGAAAGAGATTGTTGTGTTGGGTGGGGGAAATCATGCTGGACCAAGAATATGGTTCATTGTAGTTACTCTAGCTGTCACAGAGACCAGTATTAGGAGCCCAGGATATCAGTATTGTGGAGTGACTGTGAGGATACTGCTATTGCTGTTGGCTATGATTGTCTTTTGTTTGCCATGGAGGGACCTATTTCTGTGTATCGAGAAGCCAGACTTGTGACTGGCTACTGGGAGGACCCAGAAAGTGGAATCTTGAGCACCATGCAATGAACTCTCTCTGAAGTGATGGAGCACTTGTTCTGGGGTTGACCAAGGACTACTAGTCGGGGATGACTTCTGATTTAATTGGACTTTTGACGTCAAAAGGACTGTACTGGAGGATGTGGCAAGTCATTGGTGCTGGTGTTCTCCTTTCAAGGGAGTAGAGGAAAGGGAAAGGTGGGTTGTACTCTCTGGCATCAGTTTGATCTGTTTTGACCTCTCTATGCTGTGTATTTTGATATTTCTGTTCTGTTGTCGGGAATGTGTTTGTTTTTATATTGGTTGGTGTGTTTCATAAAAGATCTCAGAGGGCAGCTGCCCAGTGAAAGTCCCCTTGTTCTTGTGTTGAGAGACAGAGAGGACAGAAGCTTCCAAGTTACCTTCTCTAGTCCAGTCATTATTTTATATACTTTGATCACGTCCGTTATTCCTTTCTATGGGAAATAGATTGGAATATGAAGAGGTGGCAGGAGAACAAAAACATCCTATTTACTTCCATGTGAGTCACATTTCAAGGCAGCTTTTGGTGAATGTGTGTGGGAGTCCCAAAGTGTTGGGGATTGCAAGATAAGGGACAGCTTATATGTTAATCATTTTGGAGACTGGTCTGCAGCAGACTCTGTGGCTTCCTTGTTACCCAATCTTTCATCTTCCCACATACCTGGGAAGAGACGAACTTTTCAAAGTGGCCTATGGCTGTGTGATCAGCTTGTGTGAGAGTCACACATGTATACAATTATTGTGGCTAACGCCACATTTGGTTTTCAAGGTTAAACCTTTGAAACATAGTTCTGCATGAACTGAAGAGAGGTGTATTTAATGGCTATTACAGTAATGCTGCACCCATTGCTGCAGAAGGTCCAAGTTCTTTGTTCAAATAAATCTTTGCTCCTTGATGGAGTCCAGTGGCTGTGAGTTAAATAGCAACGTGGGCTACATGGCTGTTCAAGGGAGTGAGAACGCCATAATCCCTTACGCCCTGCATGGGCTACCCAGACATGGAATCCAGGCACATTGGAGTAAGCAGGCATACCCAACATGGAGCAGGTGGGCAGAGAATGGGACGATCGTTAGCTCCAAACCACCCACCCTCTAGCCCTCCTGCCCAGTGCAGCAAAGCTGATGTGAAAGAAAAGGATGCATGGAGCACGTGGTAGTTTCCTGCTGCTTTAGGCCAGCAAGGAGGAAGCAGGAGAGAATTGTGACCTCAAAGGGGTGTCTCCCAGTCAGAATCCCTCTGAAGTGGTGCAGTGTATATACCACCGTTTGGTTGTACCTGAAGTCACAATCTAGCCCTGTGGATATAAAGCCCTGAACTGCACTAATACAATGCATTTGCATAAGCCACCTACAGAAGCGTATTTTAGACTTTAAGGACCCGTTCCCTTAAAACAATTCCCCTTCTGAAGAAGACAATTTTTGCCGCCCCCAAAAAACTTCCATTTGGACTGGGTTAACTGCAAGTGAAAGTGTGGAACTGAGGCATTTAAAAATTTAACTTCTGTTTAAAAAAGGAGCAGTTCTTCAATATATTTCCTTAAATTAGATAAAATAGGCTCTTTGGGCCTTATATGCCACTTATCCTGCACTCTTAAACCCCCTCCCAAAAAAATCAGCCTGTTAAATCTGAAGAAGCTCTCACAAACACCATCAAAATGGTCTGAACCTTTCAGGTCTGAACATTCACTGTCCCACCCTCGCAAAACCTAGACTGAAATGGATGTTTGATTTCTCAGCTTGCCTGCATAGGATTGTCCTGCAAATCAGAACAATTGAACAGCAAGATCTCAGATCCACCAGGACACACCCATTTTCACTGTTTTCATCATAGGTATACATGGTCATTCAGGAGCGCTCATGACCACACTAAAAAGTATCTTGGGCGTTGCTATTTCTCGGTCTTATGATTATGCTAAAAGCATCAAGAGAAAAGGGTTAGGTACACCTTTTCACTTCTTGAGACCTGGATCTATGTGACATCCTGTAGGCCGCAATTCTAATGCATTCATTACTCTTAGTCTAGGCACTAGTGGACAGTCGTCCTCACAGTGCCATGAATATATGCTACAAATAATAATAGCCAATAGTTATTGGGTCCACTGACCGGTCTTCTGTGCTAAAGGTGCCTCCTCCTCAGTATGGGAAAAATGGAGTGCTTTCTTTTGAAATATTCTTTTCTATTGTGTTTTACATGCTTGATAGAAATATGGTATGGAGGGAAGTTATTTACAAAATATTGCCTGGAAATAATAAAATGAAAGACTTGGCCAGCTTTCTAATAGTGCAACATGCTGTTGCACAAGAGATTCATATGCGCTTGCTCCCCTGCTGGTAATGGTGAGGATCACTGCGTGGACAGTGACCTCGGTGGATTTTTGCAGGCTAGTATAGAGCCTCCCTTATTACGTTGAGAAAAAGCAATGACAAGATCTGAAGGCAGCCATAGTCACTCATCTTCATCTGGAAAGGTGGGTTGCCCAACTGAGGGGGTTTTGTACCATGTAGACATGACAATGTGAGGTGCAGCTGGAGAGCCTGCAGTTGTTTTCTTGCTTTGGTGTCCTAAGGTCATAACCCATACATGATTTTAAATAGCACTTTTAAAATTAATTTATATATCAGCATCCAGTGTGCAGCTGTATCTTTAATGCTTTGCATAGAGTAATGGAAGTGAAGGCTCTGTTTCTCTTTAGAGACACAATTTACAGCAAGCCCAAGGGTAGCCTCAAAGGCATGGCTGTCTCTCTGAAACTCACCACTGAGATCTCTCCTAGCACACTGCAGAAAGCACTGCTCTGTACAGGTTAAAATTGACTACGGGGAAGAAATAATGTTGACTCTGGTTAGAAGGAAGCAGCTCATTTCCCCCACCGGGGGATAACTGGATATGTTGAAAAGCAAAAAAAAAAAAAAAAAATGAAGAAAATAATAGGGCTGGGAAAACTTACTATGTTTGCTATTTAAGATACAGCTAATTTAGTAAGTGTTCCCCTCTGTCTGTTATACCCGTCTCTTGTGTCTTGCTGTTTGAGCAAGGAGTGAGTGTGTGTGTGTGTGTGTGTGTGTGGTGTTTAGCACAGTTATTGAGTGATCCCTTGTTGAGGCCTTTATATATTATGACATATACACACACAATGTATTTTTAAACCTCTTCATAGAAATTCTTGTCACTGTCCGTGTTCCCCAAAGTGTGACTGGCTCTAGTCTCCGTCATTGGGAGGTACCATTTTACTGATACTTTCCAGCAAGAAGGCGGGTGGGTCTAAGAATGTAGTCTGAGATCATGATATGGTTTAATATACAGGAATATGTGTGTGTGTTATTATAGGTGTTGCTATTCCCAACTACGTCCTCCTAGACACTAAATAGTAAGGACATGCTTTATTTTTAGAAGCACTTAATACAAAATCTGACTGATTGTTTCCTACATCTTCCAATCACCAAGAAATCAATTTAAAAGTAGAAGAAAACAGCTCTGACATGACCTTCTACACAGGGGCATAGATACTACATTGATTGTGGAAATGTTGAGAGTCTAATACTCAAATAGCCATTCATGGACATTTTTATGGGAAAACAGGCAAGAGATTAAGCTATTTGCCCAAATTCACCCAGCAGGTCAGTGACAGAGCCTAGATCTCCTGAGTCCCAGTCCTGTTTCTGTGTGAGTACTTGTGTCCCTCCCTTAGGAAACTTCCAGAACTCCAGGCATTTCACAGACTCTTCTGCTTAAGGCCTGGACACTTAGAAAGGAAGCCACATACCGACTGCCAGGGAAACCTGGACCTTTTGATTAGCTGCAAATCACTGTGATTTGTTCTTGAGAATTTTGTTCTTCTGCAGTGTTTGTAACATCCCTCCTGAAGTGGCTACTAAGGATGTCCAATCAGGATAGTATTTGCTGTTTGCATTGTGGCAGTGCCAAGGGTCCCAATCATAGACCAGGGTCCACCTGTGCTTGGTGCTGTACAAACATAACAAAAAGACAGTGCCTGACTGAGGGTGCCTACAATCTCAGGCATATTTAAGGAGTGCATCCAAATGATTTGTCTGGATGTGTGTATGTGTAAAATAGTTTAGATGGGAGTTTATCCTGGGAATTTAGAAACTAGAAGATTAAAAGAAAAAACACAGTCATATGATACTCCATCCGAAATTAGACATGATCTAAATTTCACAGCAGTGTCTCATGATTCTTTGGTCGTTTTTTCTTCATCACAGGAAATCTTTGAGGACTCCAAATTTCCCATAGGGTATTTTAGTTTCTACCCACTGGAGAATAGGGCAGTTTTCACAAAGGAATTCTATAAAATTATAAATTAAGCTTTGAAGACTGAATTTCCAACAACACCATGGTGATTCAAGTAGTTTATCAGATTGGTAATTCACATTTTTATTACTAACCAATTAGCACATATATCTGGAATTTTCAAAGGGGCCTGTGGGATTAGGCACCCAATCCCATTGAATCCCTTTGAAAATCTCAGCCTAAAGTTTTAAGTGCTTACCTGCACCAGAATTTGAGGGTGGCAGAGCTGGATGGCTCTCGGTGGAGCATTGAATTGATATGGGGCTGTAGGGGTCAGAATGAAGGAAAGACCCTGTGCTCTGAGATGCAGGCATCTTTAGCAGTTGGCAGACCTGCCAACGTCCGGTGGAGTAGAATTTCCCTTCTGCACAGTGATCTGGCGAAAGACATAAAGAGACCCTACGGGAGGGGCTGTTTCATATTGAGCCCTGGAGTAAGGCTGCATCTGGGCAATGAGGAATGACGGGGGGGGACCAAGTGTGCGGTTGGGGAAATGGGTGGGGAAGGGGCAGGGAGCTGGTAAAACTATCATAGCTGATCCAGGAATAACATTGCACACCTGGCAGAGAAAGCTTGAATTGACACTCAAGCATTCACTGTAGAACATGCCCAGCTTTTCAAAGACCATAGCATGACCCTGGCATCAGATTAAATCAGAGAGTTAGAAAAACTCTAAGAAAATTCAAAAAAAGCCCCCTTAATTATGTGACAGTTAAAGTAGTTAGGTGCAACTAAAGAGTAAGATTCACTATTAAACGTGTCTCTTTAAAAATACATAAACCCCACAAACATTAAAAACTATGCAAATAACAAGCTAAAATTAATAAAAGATACTGAGCTCCCAACTCACAAAGGAGATAATTGAGAAACATTCTCGATGAGTAACACCCGTCCAACCTTATCTTTGCCTCTGTAATATAACACTAGCAATAACTACAATGTCTAAATGAACCTTATTTGTTCTTCACATAGTTTCCCTGGGAATGGTATATAAAAAACTTAATACTCTACTTTTATTTATACCAGTGTAGTAAAAACATTGGTCTTTCATAAACCCATATACAATCTGCAAAATCATGGACATTTTAACAATTCCAAGCTATCTGAATATCATCTGTTTCTCTCTAGCAGCCATTGCAGTAGTATATAAGCACATCCAAATAATAATCTTTTTCTTCTGAGCAACATAATTCCAAGTTCTCTAATTAGACTAAAATTAGAGCCAAAACTATTGTAAGAACATGGACTAAATATTACTCCTATACCAGTTCACAAAGATACTTTCATTACATTATGAAAGTGCTGGTTGTGACTCCATAGCTAAGGTTGGGTTCCATTTTGCATTTAAAGCAGGTATTTAACCTCTTTGTTTGGTTTTTGATATGAAAAATACAGTGTATCCTTCCCAAACCTGTAGCACTTACTCTTTTTGCTTACAGAATGAATTTTCCAAGAATTTACAGGTAAATCTAACTGGTTTATAAATTAAAATTCATTAAAAAATGAGTCCTTCAACACTTTTTTACCACTGTCTGTCTTTTCTTTGTCCTGAACAATCTTAACAATGGAATAACACAGATTCCTCAAACTTTCTATATAGTTAAAATAAACTAAAATCTTGCATATAGGCAATACATCAAGAAATTAAAATGATCTAGTGGTCCCTTCTGGCCATAATCTCTATGCCTAATTAAGATAGACACAACAATTGTAAAAAGAACAGGAGTAGTTGTGGCACCTTAGGGTACGTCTACACTACGGGACTATTCCGAATTTGCATAAACCGGTTTTGTAAAACAGATTGTATAAAATCGAGTGCGCGCGGCCACACTAAACACATTAAATCGGTGGTGTGCGTCCACGGTCCGAGGCTAGCATCGGCTTCTGGAGCGTTGCACTGTGGGTAGCTATTCCGTAGCTATCCCATAGTTTCCGCAGCCTCCCCCGCCCCTTGGAATTTCCGGGTTGAGATCCCAGTGCCTGATGGGGCAAAAATCATTGTCGCGGGTGGTTCTGGGTAAATGTCGTCAGTCACTCCTTCCTCTGGGAAAGCAACGGCAGACAAGCATTTCGCGCCTTTTTTCCCTGGATTGCCCTGGCAGATGCCATAGCATGGCAATCATGGAGCCTGTTTTGCCTTTTGTGACTGTCACCGTATGTGTACTAGATGCCGCTGACAGAGGCGATTCAGCAGCGCTACACAGCAGCATGCTTTTGCTTTTGCATGACAGCAGAGATGGTTACCAGCCATACTGCACCATCTACCAATCCATAAATTGGTAAAAAGATGATCATGGCTACCAGTCGTTTTGCACCATTTGCTGCTGTCATAAGTGCCCCTGGCTGCTCATAGCCAGGGGCGCAAAAGCCAAAATTGGGAATGACTCCCTGAGTCAATCCCTCCTTTTTGGTATCTAAAAATAGAATCAGTCCTGCCTAGAATATGGGCAAGTGTACTAGAGAACCACTGTATCAGAGAGCACAGCTGCTCTGTGTCAGATCCTGCAGAAATTATGAGCTGTATGCTATTCACAGGAGATGCTCCTGCAACAACCCCACCTGTTGATTCCGTTCTTCCCCCAGCCTTCCTGGGCTACCGTAGCATTGTCCCCTCACTTGTGTGATGAAGTAATAAAGAATGCAGGAATAAGACACACTGACTTGTTAGTGAGAAATGAGTGGAAGGCAGCCTCCAGCTGCTATGATAGTCCAGACAGGACAGTAAGGAGTGTGGAGGAGAGGAGCCCAGCATCCCTCTGCTAGTCCAGGGGCAATTGAATCTTTTTTTACACATGAAGGGTGGGGGCTGACGGAGCTCAGCCCCCTGTTGCTATGATGATGATGGTTATCAGCCATACTGTACCATCTACCAGGAAAAATTAGGGCCAGGCGCCCTTGATCGACCTGACGGATGCTAGTCAGCATGGTTACCAGCCCTTTTGCACTGCCCCATGTGCCAATAGGCTGATGATGAGGACGGGTACCAGTCGTTTTGCACCATCAGCCACCCATGGCGGGGGGGGGAAGCAAGGATGTTGGTGTTCAGTGCTGCAGCATCGCGTCTATCTGCAGCATTCAGTAAAGATAGGGTGACATGTAAAAGAGTCAAGAGAGGATTGTTTTCCCTTTCACTTCTGGGGGTGGGTGGGGGGGTGCGTAAATTGCCGAGCTATGCCCTGACCCACCGCGGACACTGTGTTTGACCCTAGAAGCATTTGGAGCTCAGCCAAGAATGCAAATGCTTTTCAGAGAGACTGCAGGAACTGTGGGATAGCTTGAGTCCTCCAGTCCATGAGTGTCCATTTGATTCCTTGGCTTTCCATTATGCTTGTCACACAGCAGTGCGCTGAGTCCCTGCTATGGCGTCTGTCTGGAGATTTTTTAAAAATGTTTTTTAATTCGTCTTCTGTAACGGAGCGCTGATAGAACAGATTTGCCTGCCCTTACAGCGATCACGTCCGCATGGTCCATGCGGGAGCTCTTTCTTTCTTTTGATTTTTAACTGCATCGCCACACGTGCTGATCGGAGCTCCACGCTGGGCAAACAGGAAATATTCAAAAGTTTGCGGGGCTTTTCCTGTCTACCTGGCCACTGCATCCGAGTTCAGATTGCTGTCCAGAGCAGTCAGTGGTGCACTGTGGGATACCGCCCGGAGGCCAATACCGTCGATCTGCGGCCACACTAACCCTAATCTGATATGGTAATACCGATACTAGCGCTACTCCTCTCGTTAGGGAGGAGTACAGAAACCGGTTTAAAGAGCCCTTTATACTGATATAAAGGGCCTCTTAGTGTGGATGGGTGTGGCGTTAAATCGGTTTAATGCTCCTAAAACCGGTTTAAACGCGTAGTGTAGACCAGGCCTTAGAGACTAACAAATTTATTTGAGCATAAGCTTTTGTGGGCTACAGCCCACTTCTTCGGATGCACATAATGGAACATATAGTGAGGAGATATATATACACATACAGAAAGCATGAAAACATGGGGGTTGTCTTACCAACTCTGAGAGGCCAATTAAGTATGAGAAAAAACTTTTGAAGTGATAATCAAGGTAGCCCTGTACAGACAGTTTGATAAGAAGTGTGAGAATACTTACATGCGGAGATAGATTCAATGTTTGTAATGGCTCAGCCATTCCCAGTCTCTGTTCAAGCCTAAGT
Source organism: Mauremys mutica (assembly GCF_020497125.1). Classification (NCBI taxonomy): domain Eukaryota; kingdom Metazoa; phylum Chordata; order Testudines; family Geoemydidae; genus Mauremys; species Mauremys mutica. The sequence goes on from NC_059073.1 coordinate 277,556,581, forward strand.
TGATTGTATCTAGTTTGCATATCAATTCGAGTTCAGCAGTTTCTCGTTGGAGTCTGTTTTTTTAAGCTTTTCTGTTGCAAAATTGCCACCCTCGGGTCTGTTATTGAGTGACCAGACAAGTTAAAGTGTTCTCCTACTGGTTTTTGAATGTTATGATTCCTGATGTCAGATTTGTGTCCATTTATTCTTTTGCATAGAGACTGTCCGGTTTGGCCAATGGCAGAGGGGCATTGCTGGCACATTGGTAGATGTGCAGGTGAACGAGCCCCTGATGGCGTGGCTGATGTGATTAGGTCCTATGATGATGTCACTTGAATAGATATGTGGATAGAGTTGGCATCAGGCTTTGTTGCAAGGATAGGTTCCTGGGTCAGTGTTATTGTTCAGTGGTGTGTGGTTGCTGGTGAGTATTTGCTTCAGGTTGGGGGGTTGTCTGTAAGCGAGGACTGACCTGTCTCCCAAGGTCTGTGAAAATGAGGGATCATCTTTCAGAATAGGTTGTAGATCTTTGATGATGCGCTGGAGAGGTTTTAGTTGGGGGCTGAAGGTGACAGCTAATAGTGTTCTGTTATTTTCTTTGTTGGGCCTGTCTTGTAGGAGGTGACTTCTAGGTATTTGTCTGGCTCTGTCAATCTGTTTTTTCACTTCAGCAGGTGGGAATTGTAGTTTTAAGAATACTTGATAGAGATCTTGTAGGTGCTTGTCTCTGTCTGAGGGATTGGTGCAAATGCGGTTGTATCACAGGGTAGGTCTATACTTACCGCGCGGGTCGACGCGGAGAGTTTGACTTCTTGGAGTTCGAACTATCGTGTCTAATCAAGACACGATAGTTCGAACTCCCCACGCTCTCCGGTCGACTCCGGAACTCCACCACCGCGAACGGCGGTGGCGGAGTCGACCTTGGAGCCGCGGACTTCGATCTTGCAGCGTCTGGACGGGTGAGTAGCCCGAACTAAGGTACTTCGACTTCAGCTACGCTATTCGCGTAGCTGAAGTCGCGTACCTTAGTTCGACCCCCCCCCCCTTAGTGTAGACCAGGCCTTAGAGCTTGGCTGTAGACAATGGATCGTGTGGTGTGTCCTGGATGGAAGCTGGAGGCATGTAGGTAAGTAGAGGGGTCAGTAGGTTTCCGGTGTAGGGTGCTATTTATGTGACCATCTCATATTAGCACAGTAGTGTCCAGGAAATGGTCCGCTTGTGTGGATTGATCTAGGCTGAGGTTGATGGTGGGATGGAAATTATTGAAATCATGGTGGAATTCCTCAAGGGCTTCTTTTCCATGGGTCCAGATGATAAAGATGTCATCAATGTAATGTAAGTAGAGTAGGAGCATTAGGGGACAAGAGCTAAGGAAGCGTTGTTCTAAGTCGGCCATAAAAATGTTGGCATACGGTGGGGCCATGCGGGTACCCATAGCAGTGCCGCTGGTCGGGGTTCTAGACATGTGTGCTTTGTCAGAGAGTTTTTTTTAGCAGATGGTGTAGTTTCTTTAGGTAATCCTCAGTGGGATCAGAGGATAATGGCCTGTAGAATGTGGTGTTAGAGAGATGTCTAGCAGCCTCTTGGTCATATTCCAATGTATTCATGATGACGACAGCACCTCCTTTGTCAGCCTTTTTTATTATGATGTCAGAGTTGTTCCTGAGGCTGTAGAAGGCAGGTGGAGGGTCCATGGCTCCTGTCTCGCTCGACTTCTGGACCTTGGGTGGAAAAACAGAGGCAGGGGTTAGAGGCTCTGGCCCCACCACTTTTGGGCAAGCTCTGCCTCCCTTAGACTGTTCAGAATCATTAGAAAAGGGATAGATAATAAGAAAAATACCATATTTACCTCTCTATATATCCATGGTAAGCCCACATCTTGAATTCTGCATGCAGGTCTGGTCGCCTCATCTCAAAAAAGATATTTTTGAATTGGAAAAGATGCACACAAGGGCAACAAATGATTTAGAGGTATGGAACAGCTTCCGTAGGAGGAGAAATTAAAAAGACTGGGACTTTTCAGCTTGGAAAAGCGACGACTAAGGGGGGATATGATAGAGGTCTATAAAATCATGATGGGTGTGGAGAAAGTAAATAAAGAAGTGTTATTTACTCCTTCTCATAACACAAGAACTTGGGGGGGTCACCAAATGAAATTAATAGGCAGCAGGTTACAAACCAGAAACTGGGAATTGGCAACAGGGGATGGATCACTTGATGTTTGGTACATTCCCTCTGAAACACCTGGCATTGGCCACTGTTGGAAGATAGGATACTGGGCTAGGTGGACCTTTAGTCTGACCCAGTATGGCCGCTCTTATGTTCTTAGGAAATCTCTGTGGAGTTATCGACTGCAAAGTGAAACCTAGTGAGATGGTAGCACTGTAATGCAAACCTCTTGTGGCAAAGACTGTGGTAGAGTGTTGGACAAGGAGGGAGCTAAGCTCAAAAGAAAGAAGATTAAAGTTCAGAAAATTAAGAGGAAGCATGGCAGAGAAGTTTGTGCAAGCAGTACAGGATAAGTATCCAGAAATAGATTTAGCATTAGCTGAAGAGGGATGGAACTACCTCAAAAGAACATGGATTGCGGCAGTGGAAGAGGCTTGTGGATGATGCAGATGGGGAAAACCAAGGAGAAAGAGGAGTGGTGGTGGATTGAAGAAATGCAAGTAACAATCTGAAATAAGAAAATGGTCCACAGAGAAAAAGCAATGAAGCAACTGAGTGTAAATGAAAACAAATACAAAGAAGCAAAGTGAGCTTCCAAGTAGGCAGCGAAGAAGGCCAAAAACAATGCCGTAGACCAGTGGTTCTCAAACTAGGGCTGCCGCTTGTTTAGGGAAAGCCCCGGGCAGGCCAGGCTGGTTTGTTTACCTGCCGCGTCCGCAGGTTCAGCCGACCGCGGCTCCCACTGGCCACGATTCACCGCTCCAGGCCAATGGGGGCTGTGGGAAGCGGCGTGGGCGAAGGGACATACTGGCCGCCCTTCCTGCAGCCCCCATTAGCCTGGAGCGGCGAACCACGGCCAGTGGGAGCCGCAATTGGCCGAACCTGCGGACGCGGCAGGTAAATAAACTGGCCCGGCCCGCCAGGGGCTTTCCCTGAACAAGCGGCAGCCCTAGTTTGAGAACCACTGGTCTAGACAATTTGTATCCTGAGCTTGGAAATGATCCTCAGCTGGCTGGCAAAAAGCTATAGCATTACAAAAATGAGCTGCAATGGAAGGAGGATGATATTGTAGTGCCATTTGTAAATGATGTTTGGAGAGACTTCTAGTAACACCCAAACAAGTGAAAGAAAGTTGGAAACAAAACTTTGAGAGTATATTAAATGAGGTGAACCGTTTTAGGACAGAATTGCCAACCTGTGATCCTAATGTGATTCCTGAAAAAGCAGTCCAGGAAATTAAGAACAGTTAGGTATTGGGACCTGATGAAGTGACCGCAAACCTGGTGAAAGTCTTGGGCAAGAGAGGCATAAAATGGAGGAGCAAAATGGTTAAAGTGAATGTGGAAATTATTGAACGATAAAGCTACTGTTGCATGGAATGAAGATACTGGAATGTTTCCTGGATACTAGGACTAGGAGAATGGTGGAACCCCTTTTTGAAACAAAAACAGTTCAGCTTTAGGAAAAGACGAGGAACTACAGATGCCATGTTTGTAATTTGTAATTTGGCAAGGGATAGAGAAGTAGCTTGAGAACCAACAGGCTGATAGTATAGAACAGTGATGTGCCCATAGCGCTGTATGGTGCAGAACCATGGACGATAAAGAGACAGCATATTCAATGCCTACAGGTGTTGGAAATGAGATGTTTTTGCACCACAATAGGAGTTACACAAAGAAACAAATTTTGAAATGAAAGTATTAGGATGGAAGTCAAAGAGGCTAATGTAGCTGACTAAATCTGGAAAGCGAGTTTGGACACATGCAGAGGATGAACGAAGAGGACCTAGTGAAAACAGCATGGTAGGAAGGAGAGGCTGAGGAAGGAATGGATGGATTGAATCAAAGAAGATTGTAAGGAGGCCTTGGACAGAAGAAGATGGTGGATGCTTGCACGATGACATAACCCCAGGTGATGGGATAAGGGGAAGAGGAAGAATTCAAAATATCTCATGATAGCATTCTCTTTGGCTCTCTTGTTTATCATTTGTTTATGACTTTTAAAATAATTTTTTAAAACTAAGGAAATTCCTAAAGAAAAAAATGTATTAAAATGGATTTAAAATTGAGAATATGTATCAGTAACTTAAGAAAACATTACAGGGATATTGTAATTATCCCAAAGCCAAGCATTGCAAATCCAGGAACTTCAGAGTTAAGGTCAGACTTAAAAGAAATTCAAACATAGTAAGAAATTAAAAGGCATGTAAGACCCCAGACCAACTCCCGATTAGGTTCCTAAATTTATATTTAGGCACTTAAATAAGTGATGGTTTTCAAATGTGCTAAGCACTCAGCAGCTCCCATTGAAGTTGGGGCATTTGAAAGTCATGCTATTGATTTTGGAGGCTAACTTTAGGCACCATTAAAAAAAAACATTTTGGCCATACTGCAAATTAGGTAACATAGTGTTTGTATGTATTACTAAAATTTCCCTTGAGTGTTGCCAGCTAAGGAGGCTTGGGAAGTTTTCTGAAAATATAACACTGAAGGAAGTAAAGATTGAAATGGCTCTCAGCCAGCTGGTGCCAGAACATTTCAAGATTCTTCATTGGTCACTGCTGCCTGTCAATCCTGTTTGGAAAGGAAATATCCATCAATTCCAGACTAGTGGAGTTGTGATGCAAAAGATAACTTACAAGTTACAAGTAAAATTACTTTATTTACTTCAAAAAGTTCTGTTTAAATGCCTTCTATTTAAATCTACAATAATTATCAGAATATCTTCTGATTAATCTATGATTTTCTCAGGCTTGCAATTTTGATATCATGCCCAGGAAGTGTAAGATTTTTTGTCAGTTGGAAATGAAATGTGTAACATTTTTAATCTACAGTAGAAGCTCAGCGTTACGAACACCTCGGGAATGGAGGTTGGGTGTAACTCTGAAATGTTCGTAACTCTGAACAAAACTTTATGGTTCTTTCAAAAGTTTACAGCTGAACATTGACCTAATACAGCTTTGAAACTTTACTATGCAGAAGAAAAATGCTGCTTTTAACCATCTTAATTTAAGTGGAACAAGCACAGAAACAGTTTCCTTACCTTGTCGAATCTTTTTTAAACTTTCCCTTAGTTTTAGTAGTTTATGTTTAACACAGCACTGTACTAGGTTTGCTTTTTGTGTGTGTGTGTCTCAGCTGATGCCTGATTGAGTACTTCGGGTTCCAAATGAGGTGTGTGGTTGACCAGTCAGTTCATAACTCTGGTGTTTGTAACTCTGAGGTTCTACTTATGTTTCAAACCAGAGGTACTCAGCTCACGGGTCTTTATAGCTCTGAACGGGGGTCTCTTCTGATGCCTGTGTCAATTGTTGGGCAATGTATCTGACGTTAATGTGGCAGTTACTTTGGGGAGGAGAAATGGCAATTGGGAAAAAAAACATCAGAGACACACTCAGGCAGAGGGACTAAACCCATATTTGCACAGGTATATCTGCTTTGATGTTGAAGCTTTCAGAAAGTTACTCTACTGGAGATATTCTATACATGCTACTTCATAATAAGCTTGTCATATTCATTGTGTATTTGAAAGGTTTAATTATTTGTGATTGTTCAATATCAAAGTCTCATTAGCTGTTATGGGTTGAGTGTCACTGTTACAACCATCTCACTGAGCATTGGACGTATTCTGTTACTGTATGTTTGTGCATCTATAGTTGGCCAGATTTTCAAAGTTAGACATGCACAGTTCCCGGCATAGATTTCCACATTCTCGCGCATGCACAAGTACTTGATGTCCAGGCAATTATGTGTGCTTCACTTTGAAAATGTGGACTTACCTGTATGCTGTTATTTTATATGTCCTGTTTAAACTTGCCATTTTGCCTTGAATAAATAAAATTATTTTTAGTATTTGTAGAATTACCTATACTTATTATAGAAAATACCCAAGAATACCCCAACTAGTGTAGTAAAGTTATTTAGCTATATCTAAGGCATTATCAAAGGCAGTTGGCAAGCTCTTAAGGTAGATCACTTCAGAAAATATGCATGTGCTTTCAATGTTTGGAATAACTATCTTTAGAAACACCCTATAAGACACAACCCATCAACCGCTTTTGCAATTATATTTACTAGCTTCATGCACTTAACGAAAAGCAGTTGATTTTTGTGGCTTTTGTTATATTAACCAAATTTAAGAAATATCTTAGTCGTACCTTTCCTCTTCAGTTAAACTAACGATGTCAAACTATAGATCAGTTACTACTGTTGATTCTTTTATCTGATGTTGTTGGTCTCTATCTATTTGTTATTCAAAAAGTACATTTCAGGGTTTAGCTAAAATCAACTGTGTTTCTGCTTTCTTCAGAATGTGGGTTAATTCTTTTGGAGAAATGTGGGTAGTCCCAAAAGACTGTCATAAGAACATGACCTTTGGTACCTGTCAGTGTAGTAAAGAGGCAGTCTTTCCTGACAGCTGTGGTGATAATCCTCTTTGTTTCTGTTAAGTGATAGCTGATAAGTCTGTATAGAAGTAGCTTGTAATGTTTATTTATCAACAGATCCCATTTCTCCACATGGCTAAATTAGTTGGCGGAAACTCATGGGGAAGGCAAGTTTAACTCAGAATGTTTATATTTAAATGAAAGTTTGTAGTTTCTCTAATTTGATTTGCTTTATAGATGTAGGTAGCATTATTGTAGGCTAGGAAACAGGCCTAAAACTTGATAGTAGTGCTTAATTATTTTTTTTAAAGGGCAAAATCCATACTGAAACATAAGAATTTCTAAAATATCTTTTGCAAAAAGGAAAGCTGGAAGGACTGTCAGCTTCAACATGTGCTTGTGTTCAGCTGAGTGACGTAAGGAAGTGCAGTAAGTTAATTTCTTGCAACCGTGTTTTTTGGACAGCGAAGTCCCAATCTTGAGCTGTGCTGACGCTCACTCGGCGTGGCTGAGCAGCAGGGTATAAAGGTGGCTTTAAGCCCACGTCTGCACTTCCTGACCATCTATTGGACAGTTGGCTGCTCTGTAATTTAGAGCTGTCCTGAACCTTCTCTAAACTAGGCCATCTTGTCACAGTCCCCTAGAAACTGTTACGTTGGCCAGGGATCACTAGGGGAAGCCTCAGCCACACATTTAGGGCAGTTTTCTGGCCCTATAGTGCTGCCTGAGTGATTCAAAGGAGCCTTAGTATTGTGGCAGACCCAGGCTAGTGGGGTACAGGAGTCTGGTCGAGGGCAAATATATTGGTCACTGGATGAGTAGTTTTCTGTTCCCTGAGTGACCAGAGTAGGGGCTGCACTAGAGTAATTAGAACCTGCTAGAACCAATTCAGGCAGACAGGCTGATTAGATCACCTGCAGCCAATCAAGGCCAGCTAATCAGGGCACCTGGGTTTAAAAAGGAGCTCACTTCAGTTTGTGATGGGCGTGTGAGGAGCTGAGAGTGAGAGGGTGTGCTGCTGGAGGACTGAGGAGTACAAGCGTTATCAGACACCAGGAGGAAGGTCCTGTGGTGAGGATAAAGAAGGTGTTGGGAGGAGGCCATGGGGAAGTAGCCCAGGGAGTTGTAGCTGACATGCAGCTGTTACAGGAGGCACTATAGACAGCTGCAATCCACAGGGCCCTGGGCTGGAACCCGGAGTAGAGGGCGAGCCCGGGTTCCCCCCAAACCTCCCAACTCCTGATCAGACACAGGAGGAGTTGACCCGGACTGTGGGTTCCACCAGAGGGGAAGATCTCTGAGGCAAGCAAATCTGCCAATAAGCGCAGGACCCACCAAGGTAGAGGAGGAACTTTGTCACAGTATGAACCAGGAACTGGCCCTATAATTCTTTGATTTCCATAGAATTCTGTTATGGGGGACATGTACTTATATCTGTCAGTACCCATATATGAAATGTGGCTCATGCAGATGATTTGAGGTCTGGTCAGCATGTTGCCATGTGCACACAGAGGAGGGCTCATAGCAGCTAACAGATAAGTGTGCATTACTCACAGTTCTGCTCAGAAAGATGACTGTGTAAAAAAGACACCTTCGTACTCAGCTGAGCTTGCATGTATTGAGAGAGCTGATTCTCAGCAGCACACTTGGCTGGGTTTGAAGGGTGCCCATCTCATCTCAGTGCTTGGTCTTAAAGCATCTTCTGGGATCCACATTGCTGAAGAATACAATTCAAGACTGTGTATCACTATAGAAAATCCTTCAAAAAATAGGCCTAATTACTGGCATGATTACCTCTTGCTTTTCCTAGCAGTAAAATTCAGCTGGGCCATGTTAGCTGTTAATCCATCATTCACAAAGTCCCAAGACTTTCTTTAGCAAGGGTCCTTAGTTGCCCTTTACTGAGGCATTCTCCCAGCAGTTCCAAGCTGAGAAGCTAAAGTAACACCGTGCTACACTGAAGAACGTAGATTGCAACCCTGTGCAGCTTGGAATAGATAAGAGAGCCCCTTGCCAGGTGACACTGGGAGTGCGTCCGTTCTCCCTGCTTCTTCCCCAGCCTGTTCTGTCCAGTCACCTGAAGCAAGTTTTCAACCATCCAAAAGTACATTCAATGGCAGAGTGCCCCACGGTGTGCCGCCTTCTACCTCTCCTGAGCTGAGCGAGCCTTGCTGGATAGATGAATGGGGTCATGAGCCAAGTCTCCTGCAGTTAACCATTATTTCCTGTGAATAAAGAATGGTTAAGGTTGAGTAGAATGTCAGCAAACCTTTCATCCCCGCTCCTTTCAGCTGTCTGTGTTCTTACCCACAAGCCATACAAAGTGATCTGGCTTGTTTGTCAGATATGTGGCCAGCTGGCCCCTTTGCATAATGAGTGTGCTTTAGAAGGACTTGGTGTATTTGGCTCCACATCTGTGGAGACAATTCCTGATGTGGTATAGTTGACCATTCATTTCCACATTTTTCACAAGGAGTCGCAAGTGGCACTTGTGTACATTCCACACTCCCAGCATCAGCCATGTGGGAGAAGGCTGCTCTTACTGACGCTCTGTGATGGAAGGGGTGTTGCAGAGATGAGTTTACTCGTAATGCTCACTTACTTCCTGGACACAAACATGGCAGATGTCCATGGTAATTCCAACAACCAGCATCTTTAACTTAAAAATGTCTGGTTCAAGGGAGAGATTTTAGGCGGTTAATGTTCAGTCCCTGGTCATATTCCTAAAAATCACCACATTAGTTTAGGCCGTTCTAGTGACCTTCTGAAATTATTCTGTGACAAGGAAATTGAAAGGTGGCAATATCTTGAAAGAATCCAGGAAAGAATGAACATTTGCATGGTGCTGGGGATCTGATTCGCCTAGGCCTTGTCTGCATTCAGAGTTACATCACTTTTACTAAGAGTGTGATTTTTAAACCATTTTGGTTAAATCAGTGCAAAACACAATGTGGACTCTCTTAATCTGGTTTCAAACCTACAGTATCAATTTATCTTAATTTGGTAAGGAATTGATAAACTAAATTGATATACATCTGGTTAAAATTGAATTGAGTGTCCTCACTGTGTTTTACATCAGTTTAACTAAACCAGCTTAAAAAACAATGTAAAGGGGGCAACTTTGAATATAGACAATGCCTAATTTTCAATGTTATGCCAGTGTAACTCCATTGACTTCAATGGAATTACTCCTGATTGATATGGGAGGAGAATCAAGGGCCTGTATTTCTGGAGAGAGAATATGGGGGAGGGATAGTTGTTGTTTCTTGAGCTTCTAGAAAGGAAATCTTGGAAGCATATAAACTTTCAGCTGATTAGAAAACTTTATTCACTGTCATGTATAAACCTAGTGGAAATTTCCTGGGATTTCCCTTTATTTACATAGTTTCCTGTGCTGGAGTCATGAATCCATTGTCTGTACAGATGCTGTTGCTTTAAAATCATTCCATTAATAGAAGATCAAAAACAGACGCTTCCCCACTTTTGACGTCTTGCTCTTTTATTCAGAAGGTTGGGCACCATCATCCCTCTGCACCCAAATGTGCATGGAAGCGGAATAGTTATTTGGAAAAATCCGTTACACAATTTACAAAGTACTAACTCCAGGGAGAGAAAATCTTAGTGGTTACTCAGAGAGGGGAGCACATTTGGACTCAGCAGAGTTGGAGGGGGATACACAGGAAATCCTGGTACTAATTCCATGGATCTCAGGGTATTCCTGTACAAGCTGGCCCTTTGCAGGGGCGGCTCCAGGCACCAGCACGCCAAGCGCGTGCCTGGGGCGGCAAGCCAAGGGGGGTGCTCTGCCGGTCGCCGCCAGGGCGGCAGGCAGGTTGCCTTCGGCGGCATGCCTGCAGAGGGTCCACTGGTCCCGCGGCTTCAGCGGACCTCCCACAGGTGTGCCGCCAAATCCGTGGGACCGGGGACCTCCGGCAGGCAAGCCCCCAAAGGCAGCCTGCCTGCCATGCTTGGGGCAGCAAAATACCTAGAGCCGCCCCTAGTTCTTTGGCTCCCTCCTATTACTAGCAGCACAGCTCAATCAGAATAATTAGTGACCTGATTGTGACTGTATAGTTACATCATCTGCATGGATAGAAGCCATATACAGAACCCAAATTAGGGCAGTTATATCTTCCCCAGTTTGCCAAGGAAATGAACCGTCCTCAGTCTCTGTCTTCAGACAGACACACCCAAAATCATTTGCAGTCTCAACCATGTGGTGTTCATCAGAGGGGCTTTTATAGTCCCAGGAGAGGTGAGAGAGGAGAATGAATGGCCACATGGTCTCCTCTTCACCGGCTTCCTAGGCATATTTGGGTGGGTTAGATTCCCTCTGTACCGTGCAGTGGAAGGGATACCCTTTGCTGGTAGTTGCTGAACACCTTGCATTCAGCTAACAGAATGATTTAATTTATACAAAGCAGACTCATCCTGGGCTTGTTCTGTAAGGGGCTTATCAGCGACTAGTAGAAATATTGAATAGGTGACATCCCTCTCTGACACTTAAGGAACACTAATGCTCAGGAGCATGTACCTGCTTTCTGAAGGCTGCGCTAGGGCAGCTCAACATTCTTTTAGAGAAGGTTTTAAATTTTAAGGCGAAAATATAAGTGGGAGCGTAAATAAAGTTTGTGTTTTGATAGGATGGTTTGTTTGGGTTGCTTGGTTGTTACTTCGGGCGCAGTGGGCAGTGTCTGGATGCCCATTAGAGATGTTAGCAACCGGTTAATGGTTTAGAGCAAAACTTAGGAAAATGGGTATTTGAGCAAACTGTATTTCAGCAGAAGAAGAGGCGTGTATGAGGTGATCCTTTTTCTATAGTGACGAGGGCTTCATATTATTCCGAATAACAAACACTTGCCCCTGCAGGCTTTTAAGGGACTAGATTAAAGAAGCGTTAATTAACTGCAATTATAGGCTTATGTTTATATCAGCTATATACGTGGGTCTGATAGGTTTATCATGCCATCTGCACAATGTTGCCTTTTCAAAAAAGTTACTTTTTTTTTTTGGTATTTCAGACCTTTTTCCTTTTCGGAAGACACAGACCAGTAAAACTAAGCCTATTCCAGAAGAAACAGAGTCCAGATGATGAATGAGTAGGTTAATCATATTTTGAAGTCCTCTTTCACTTCTGTCCGTGAATTGAAGTGGCAGTGTACTCATTGGGAGAATATTTATTTTTGTATGGGTGGAGCTTCAGCTGCCATTATGCTTCTGCTTTTTCTTAGTGGGTTGCTAGTGACCATTTTTAAATGTTTAAAAAGAACCCAAACCCACACTCCTCTTTGGATACCATAGGAGAGTGAAGTATATTACTTTGATTATGATGTTCAGTTATGGTTAGGAGCTGAGCAATACTTTTTTCTGGCACTAGTTAAAATTTGAATAGCCTGCATTAGACCAAAGATTACACATATTTTGAATTCTGGCATTAACTAAACCAGTTTAATATTTGGAGCTGGCCGTAAATGAAAAGGAATGCAACTGTTGAGTTTGTGACTTGCTGTGGAATACCCTAGTGTGAATTTCTTCCTTTGTCAGAAAGTTCTTAATTCCAGATATTAAAATGCTGGAGAATCTTACCGAAAGTGAAGTTACGCTGATTAGTTACACTACAAAAGCTAATGTATGTACATCTGCTTGGATCACGTCTTTAATAGTAATAATAATGGCTAACTTTGCTCATGGAACACTTCACTTAAAGTGTATCTATGCAAACACAATTGGCATCACAGCTGAGAGCTGCTTTTTATTTTTAAGTAAACAATATTCCAGTTGTCTGATTAACAGAATGACTCGCTCCCATATTACAAGAATTTCACCTCTTTCCTTAATAACATGAACTCTCCTGCTTTTAAAGTAGATTTTGTTATGAATGGATACTGGAAAGGTAAATTCTTAAGTTTCTTAAAATGTTCTGCTACACAATGCAGTTTCTTTTATTGATTAAGCCCAGATGGTCTGCTCATGTAGCAAACAGATATTTTTACAAACCTTTATTATGCCTCATTAGAATTCACTCCTTTAGATGATTTCTAATTGTATTGTCTAATAAAACTAAACCTTAGAAGCTATTTGCATATTATATGAAGAAATCTCATACAACAAACTCACAGTGGATTCAATTAACATAATAGCTAATTATATATCCCATCAGCCTTTAGAGTAGCTCAGCATTCATGTTTCTCCTGTTTTAGCCTAGAGCAAAGGAGGTTTGAATTTTCACTTCTAAATATTGACTTTTAACTAATATCAAAAATGATTTGAACACTTTGTGGATGAAAAGATAGTGATTAAACTACATGAAACATTTTAAAATACGTATTTAAAAATTATTTGAAACAATTTCCAATAAAATATAAAGCTTTGCATATGATCAGTTCTGGCTCTCTGTTTTTTTAAAATATAACCAAATATGTACTGTTTTATTGAAAAACACTTGATTGTTTTTGAAAATGCATATATACTGCAGTTACATTTTTATATCTCTTATCACACACCATAATGCAATTGTATTCTTGTTGTGGCTGGTTGTGGTATCTATCAAGCAAGAAATTTACGATGAGATTAACAGAGACATAGTAATGAACTGGCATATGAACATCCTGTAACTGACTGTTATTAAGGTATTGCCATAGTAGTCTGTAATTAATTCTCTAGCTGTCTTTTGAAGTTGGCTGAAATATTCTGGAAAACAAAAATAAACAGCAAACATTTCAGTGAACTTTTTAAAAAAATTAAAGAGTATCTTTTATTCTTTTTAAACACTTCAAATAATATGAAGAATCAACAGATTATGAAATAATTAACCAAAAAAATCAAACATTTAGAATGATCAGAGGCTGTGATTTATCTGAAAAATTAAAATAATTCATGCATTGTATCATCAATATGCACATCAAATCTAGTGACTAATTTGCTGGGTATCATGTTTATATTTTTACAAAAAATAGCAGATAAAGTTTGGTGCAGGGTAAAATGGCTTTGTCCCATTACAATGATGGCTGTCTTTTCATTCATATTTTAATGAGGTTAGTATCTCTGAGACAGCTTTTTCGGGGAGGAGGCCCATGTCTCCGGTACGATTACAATAGGAGTTGCTTTATTGACAAGTACTATTCAAAATCTTCACAGTATAGAAAGAAAGGCTTTAGTTTTCTGCCACTTGTCCAAATACTTATTGCTCTTATTATTAAAACACTTTTTAGAAGAACACTCAGCTTTTGGGGGTCAGGTATAACTCTGAGTATATTTCAACAAAATCTTTTATATTCTTTTAAATTCAAGTTGTACTTGGTTTTAATAAAAGCTCACTATCCAAAAAGCTAATAAGTAGACCCCAGAAATGAACAGATACATACATCTATCATGTGTAAGTGTTTCCCATATATTTGCACACTCCATTCAATACAGTTTACAGGGGCTGAGAGTCTGATTCCAGACAAACTAATAGTTATGTGAAAAAATAAAGTTATTCGGAGGTCATATGTTAAGTATAATTTTTATTAACTTGACAAGAAAAAATCAGATGTAACCTTTTTAAAGCAAAGTTCTTATAATTATGATTTTATTAATCTACTTCATGAATATGCTACTCCTCAAATTATTTTCCTAAATATAATAAGACAACATACTGAAATACAAAGAGAGGTTAAGAAAATGCAGTTCATATGTTGGCTTCTGAGAACATTATGGGAAATATAATAGGTGGTGGAAATGAGAGCAAAAATGGTGTATAAATATAAGAATAAACAGGTTGCAAAAATTCATTTAATAAGTGTTAACCCCTTTATATAAAGTATCTAGAGAATTTGATCTGTAGCTGCTGTTACATGCATTGTGAAGTTTGATTTTCGTTCAGTATATTTCAGAAGCACTTTTTAATGCATAGGTGGTTTGTTTTCAGCATATCGTAATAGTCTCATTCTCTATGTTCTTATACAGTACTTGCCACTCATGATGTATACTCTTGCTAAGCCACTGTTCGCTTTTGTGATTGGACTGGAGTTACTGACAGGAAGGGGATGGGGAAGAGTGTTAGTATGTGAGTGAATTCTTGAACAACAGTTGGACTATAAATAGATCTCTTTTTCAGAACTTAAAATACAGTCTTGCTTGTATTAGGACAACACGGCAGATCTCTTTTTATCTGCAAATAAATATAGTTAGTATATCCATTAAAAATCCCCCCAGCGAGTGAGCTGGTTTGATTTATTGTCCTGCAAGTAGGTTTAGAGGTGTGTGTGTGTAGTATAGTAATAGCTTATTGTTACTGAAAGCCCATTGGGTCAAATACATCTTTGGTATAACCTCATTGACCTTAGTGGAAGTTACACCGGAAGAGCATTTGGTCTATTATGTCAAATCTTTTGTCTTTTGCAAGAGGATTTGTAAAAGTTCTATTTTATTTGCAAATTCACTTTTTCTTTTTTGCATATTATTTGGAAGAGGCAGTCAGACATATCCATGTACCATGTTGTCTTGTTATCCTCAACTTCTAATAGGTGGGGGGAAAACCACTTGAGATTGGAATTCATAATTCAAATAGTCTTTCAGGAACCATGTTTTGCTGCCATTAGCTTTCCTTGCTTTATGATACACATTTGCTTTTTAAATGTTAATATTGAAATTAATAAAATAGTTTTCATAGCAAAATGCAACTAAACCCAACCTTACTGTAAAATCTCTAAATGTAGATTATTTTAAACTAAAAACTGACTTAAAAAAATACAGTGTTTTCCTCATGCCCTTTTTGCTTTTTCCAGGTTTCATAAAAAAGTAGATTCCACATCCAGAATGAGGTTGGGGGAGGAGGATTTCATAATAGGACCTAGTTTAAGAAGAAGAAAAACCTTTAGGCTTTAATTTTAATTCTCCTGCCTCTATTTATCTGATCTGTGGCCAGATGGTGGTGAAGCAAGGAAACCCTTTGTGTAAATGAAGCACACATGTGAAAGTGCTTCTGTAATGTAATCATTGAGACCGGAAGGGTTCATACTGTGTCTGAAAAGAGACAATGGAGACTGGATATATCAACATTGCAGAAATCGAGTTCATTTGTGATTCAGCCCCTTTGACTATGGTTGTCATGAAAACTTCCTACTTTGATCAGCAGAGGGTGGAGAGAAAAATCTTCTAAAGGTCCAAGGATGCAGCACTGTTGTTTACTGTGCACTTGGCTTCAGTTCACGCCCCCTTCCGGAAGAAGCAACAGAGATAGGAGCATCTTGCACCTTGACCTGTCTAGACGGGAGAGAAGTTTTTTGTCCCTGTTACCAAGGGCGAGGGGTGCTCTTTGACCCTGGGAGCACTAGCTGTTGAGACTCTCACTAAGTATGTAGGTAGTGTCTAAATGTTTCTGCTGAATTCTTGCTTAATTCTGAAGGAAAAGGAATGGACAAAGACATGGACCAGCTGTTCGAAAATAAAGCTGAAATAGTAGAACCTGGGAGAAGTTAAATTTTGTAAGCTATTATTTTCTTCACAAAACCCCTGGGAGGTATTAAACAGCTGCATCTGAGTTGACGAACAGCAACTAAGACAGACCAAGTGAAAGCAAAAGACTTTCTAGAACTCTACTTCAACTAAAGAAACAAAGTGACTTAAGAAATCTTTCATGGTTATGTCGATAAAATATCAACTGTAGTCTATGGTCTCTATTTGCTGCATGGTATATGTCTTTTTGAATGACAATATGTTTACAAATTAAAATCTGATAACTGCATTCTATAATTGGTTCAGTGTGAAGGGGATGTTTTATGCAAGAGTTAATGTTTTATTTTTCAGTGTCACCTTAGCTTTAGCTGACATTTTTAATTATGTATGTAATATAATATGGGTCAACAATTATGCAGATTAAGAGATATGCACTGATTCTTTTTCGCTGCCTATGACACATCAGTCTATAGAGGTATAATCTCTTAAAGTTATTTTTGGTAATATGTATAATAAGAAAAGAAAATTCCATTTTCTTCCCCCACTAGGTTCCTTTAGCAAAGTCAGAGACCTACTTAACGGAAGTTTTGGAAAATATATGTGATAGAATGAATGATTACCAACTGCAAGTGGATCCTCAAACCCAAAAAAGGACGTTCAAGAGATTTGCTCCTAGGAAAGATGAGAAAATCTATGCAGATTTTAAAAAATTATATTTTTATTCTGATGCGTACAAACCTTTGAAATTTGCGGTAAGCTAACATAAGAAATTGGTAACGTATGTTAAAGTATTACTAGTGTATACTCTGTACTATCTGATAAATATAGCTTCAAGTACTAAATTCGTGCATATAGTAAATTGTTTTAATAATAACATATTCTTATATGCTCTGTATTTGCTTGTCACAGTATCGCATTAAGTGTTTTAAAATAATAATGTGGTTTATAATGTTATTTAGAAACAGATGGCATTTTAGTTGCAAGAATTACCCATGGATTATACTGTGTGTTCTCAGTTTACATGTTACAAATTTCCCAAACTGGAACAATTCAAATGATGTTTTACTTGGGGAATTTTTGTAAGTGATTAAATACAAATCAGTGTTACTAAGGAAGTATATTTGTTAATTTCTGTGCAGGAAATAGGGAGTTATTGTGTTGGGTAAAAATCCAAATTAATACTACTGTAATTTTAATATTTATAGTTGGATTAAAGAAGGAGGAGGGGTGTCATCTTTTCTTTAGGCCTTGTTGAATGGAGACAAATTTCTGTGAGCTAATCAAGAATGCTGGCTTAGGCTGAGTTAAACAAATGTTTAGGTGCCAGTTACATCATATAATTTTGTTTTGTTTATGCATTAAGTATCTTTCTAGTGTCAGGAAACACACAATATAGAAAAGAGTGTCTAGGGCAGTGATATGCTGCATATGATTCCACATGTATTCAGTACACCACAAAAGCAATGTTGTGAGACTATTAAATCCATGAAATTAAGCCAGCGTGCACATTTAGTGACTTGCATTTTCACTGAGAAGTAAAGTTAATGGCTGAGTTTCAAAGATGTTGAGTGCTGTGAAATGTTGACTTAAAACAGCAAAAAAATCGTATTCTTGCAATGGCACATTCTAGAGCTAATTTTTCGAGAAATACAAGTAATTATTATTTTTTTTTTGGTAGTAGAGTTATGACTTCTTTATTTAAATCAGAGTTTTCCTTGGTGTATTTTTTTTTAATTGCAATCCATTTCATGGGGCTTCTACCCTTGTTTAATGATTAAACCATAGTCTGGGCTTTTGGGAAAGTACTTTCTGTCCTTCCTAATTTGTGCTCAGGATTGCCAAAAGATAACTCTAGATAATACAGCTCTTCAGAACAAAACGTCTCTTTAGACACACTCCACCAAGACTCTGCCTCAGCAGTAGTGTTGAACCCTGTTCAAAACATCAGAAATCCATTTTCTATAAGTGAAGTCAAATTACTGATAGTCTTTAAAATGTTTAAAAATTGAAAAGAGACCATTTGGTAGATTACTGTCAATTTTGTTATCTGTAGTGAAACCAAAGATGCATTAGTTTGATCAGGAAGCTTTATTTATCTGCATGTTGTGAATACTAGTGTAATAACATGAAATGGATTATGATTTAATTTAACTTTTGAGTGACTATTCCATGAATATAGTGACTGACATTGAAAGGTGTTCTTTCAAAAGCAAGTAAAATGTGATCTGTAAGTGATTTCTTATCCTAGTTAGTGTATTTTTAAAAAGACAGCCAGAGAGAGCGTATAGTTAAATCTTAAGGAATATTTTGAAAATTAACAGGCAATCATTTGTTTGTACAAACCAAAATAAGGTTCCCCTTTCCACTGTATTACTTTACAGTTCTGGTTTAGCAATCTTGTTTATTTCATTGCTGGAGTGGTACTGTCTCTGTGTGTATGTGTATGTATATATAATATATATGATCCTGTTTTATTCTTACAGTGTGAAAGTATTATAGAAGAGTATGAAGATGAAATTTTCTCACTTATCGCCCAGGAGGCAGACTATCTAGCTGACAAGCTGTGCAGTGAAAAATCAGGTACTGTGTCTGATGTAACATGTGCTCTCTCTACAGCATTTTTTTCTCCTTCCCCCCGCCCCGAAACCTAGTTCTACTGCTTTGGGTGCCACAAACCACTTTGCAGGAGAAAGTTAGCTGAATAAGCAACAGCACGACGGAACTATTTTAAAAATGATTCTTTTAAAAGAAAGATTTTAACATCTGTTTTTAATTCTTTTGCACATTTGAACGTAGCATAATTTCAGCA
The DNA here is from genome assembly GCF_020497125.1 of Mauremys mutica. Taxonomy (NCBI): domain Eukaryota; kingdom Metazoa; phylum Chordata; order Testudines; family Geoemydidae; genus Mauremys; species Mauremys mutica. The sequence goes on from NC_059073.1 coordinate 277,575,360, forward strand.
TTCCACATGTAATGAAGTGTGTTTTTCTCCTAGTGTTACACGGTCAGCACATTTTTACTCTGTGTATTTGTTTTGCCATCCCAAAGCAAGGAACGAAAATAACCTCTTGCAATAAAACCGAGGGGTGGGGGGGGGTGGGGACCCTTTTTTTAAGTTTAGTTGTTTATTGCTCATAGTTCATGTTACAAGCTAGAATTAACATGTAGCCATCAATTTGTGAACAGAACTCTTCATTGACATCAGTGAGGAGTTCTGCTTAAAACTTTAAAACTGCTGGCATGCTATAGATGTTTGTTAGAAAAAATGCATTTAAATACATTGGCATTCCTATGTCAAATATATTCCTCTCAAAAATGTAATGCCTCTTAGAACTTTGAAACTAGGGGAAAAATGCCGTGATAAATAACATTTAGTTTATTTATTACGAAAATTCATACATTATGCTATTTGTTGGTCATGTTTTCAATGTGATTTTATTTTATGTAATCATTTTTAAAACCAAGAAGCACATCACTGAATGCACTTAGTATCGTAAAATTATAAATGTGGCAGGACCATCCTTTTTGGATGTGGTTTTTATACTGAAAAGTGATAGAATATGCATTGAAATATTGATCTTAGAATCAATGTTTGTAATATTAGTATTTGTTTAAAGGTTCAAAGTCTTTAATATGTAGCACATACAATAAAAGTACTAAAGTTGATTTGATAGAAGTTAATAGAAATAAGTATATAGAATTTGTTCATGTTAGTGTATTTTAACATACGCTGAAAAAGTTCAATCTAGAGGGCGGGAAAAATCCATTATTATAAAGTTTAAAGTTCTTTTTATCAGCCATGCAGACAAATCATTTAAAAAATAGAACTTTCCAATACTGTTTACATTTTAAAAAAATAATTTATGCTATAGTTATCGAGCTATATTTGGTCTTAATAATCAGTAGATGAAGAGATTAGCACAAATAATTCTCAAAACACCTCAGCTCCTTCAAAATGCACAGCATTGTTTTTGCTGTTGTGCTTGTTAAAGAAAAAGGCAATTTAGAGGTAAAAATAAAGACCTCGAAAGGACAGTGTAGAAAAACAATAATGAATATGCTTTTCGTAAACAAATAAGTTGGGTAGCTTTCTTCACCTTGCTGGCTGTTGTCACAATTGCCTGTAAACCTGGTGTAAGATAACTTGCTGTTTTGTACATCTTAGATAATAGGCCACGTTGCACAGAAAATATTTACGCTTAAAACCAACTATTGAAATATCTTTCTTCATTAACAAGAGGCCCTAATTTTTCTTTTTTTTACAATCATTTTGTTGGGCTTAAACTCAACTGTATGATCATATTTTCTGCACATATTCATTCAACATTATAACTTTGATAAAACAATTCCCTAATTTACAGTGGAAAAGATTCTCATTGTTACATGTTAGTCTTACTCACATGAGTATCCCCACTGAAGTAGGTGGCTGTTTACATGAGTAGGGAGAGCAGCGCTTGGAACTTGCGTGTCTGAGGAAATAGCAAAAATTCTTTGCAGAAGGTGAAAAAGTTTCGTACTCTTTCCTCTTGCCAGCAATTAGCACAGACAAATAAGGTGCCATTTAATAAGCAAAACAATGCAAATAGCTGCCATTGCAAATTCAAGAAGCTGCAAAAACCATAGTCACACTAAAAAGAAAACCTCTCTAACACTGTGAAGAAATGCAGAGGGAAATAAATTAATCTGCCATTCTTTGTATGATCTGATTTTACAAGGAAATAAAGTCATTATGTTAAAGGAAAAAGATAATCGATAACTCATAAGAAGACTTTTTTTTTAAAAGCCACTATGCACAATTTGTAAAATTAATTAATATAATAAGCCATGAAAAGGGATAAAAAGACATTTATTAAACACCAGTGAAATTCAGTGAAAGCAAGATGCCACAAATAATCTTGCGGCTAGCAGCTGGTTGACGAAAAGGGTGATACCTGAGTGGTAGGAAAATGTCTGTCTGAATTTTCCGTGGAATTTGGCATCAAACTCCTGAGAAAATGGAAATTGCAGTTCTCTGAAAATCATTGTGTAAAGATGTGTGTCAAGTATAAAACCCTTATATGCAACTTACAAAGGATGATAAGAATTAAAAGTGACTTTTGTAATATTTTGTCTATATTACAATGGTATACTTCATTCATATGTTAAATTAAAGCAATATTATAGACTTCTGTTCTTACTATCAACTTTTGGCGCTTTGCATCCATAGTTGTATGTGTGAATTCAAGATATCATTTTAAACATTGTGGGTGCAAAAATTATCATACCAGAGTGACCAACATGGACAAACTTTATATAAAGTTTTGCTATGGGCAAATAATTGATTTTACTGCTATGCGTTTCATCTTAAAGGAAAATCAAAATAGTTGGTTTAACCTCCATAGTGTTAATTTGTTAAAAGCAAAGGATTTGAATGTAACTTATGCTGGTAACCTATAACAAACATCCTATGATCAGTATAATCAAATATAGCCCTTCTAATCCATGCTAAGGTAAAATATTAAAGGGCACAATATCCTCTCAATGCATAAACATGATGCTAATAGGAGTCATGTGCACACTGAGAAGAAACTACTCACAAGACATGTTTAGTACTTCTTTTTTTAGTCACATCTCTATTCTAGATGTTATATACAGGTTCATAATACACTGGTGTTTCTTGTTTGATTAAAAAATGGAAAAACTTCAGTGAAGTGTTTTAGAAAGATCAAACTGTTTGATATCTGTAACCATAGATCAGTTTTCTGTCACACATATTCTTTGATCACACAAAAAAATCTCTATGCTACCCTTTCCATAGACAAGCGATCAAAAGTGCTGAGACATGCCTTTAGATATTCTACAATTTTTCACATGCCTAAGAGTCTAGGAGTTAGTTCTCAAACACATTACCTTCTTTTTTTTTTTCCAAGCTACAAACAGGAAGGTCAATCAAATGATAACATGTTTGATAAATAAAGTCAGACTGATGTATCCTGAATTAAAAAGTGTTGTCCAAAAGTTTTCATTCCCCCCCCCCACACACACACACACAATGATAATTGTGGAACACTGACATATCAGTGGTTTCTAATTCAGATTTTGTACTGAATTATGATAAAGTGCATTTAAACCTATGAGAAATAGGAAACCAGCCAACAGTGGATTATATTAATGTATAGTCTAGTGTCAGTTGTTTTGTAAGTGGAAAACAATACAAGCACTAGCAGTGAAAGCTATAATTAAACATATATATAAACAGTGAGACTTCTATTACAATCCTCTTTTTACGTGCTCATAATTCTGCAAAATTATTCTTTTTGGCTGAAATTTTCCATTCTTGGTCTCATCCCAAAGGTGATTTTTAATTATTCATTTACTGATTATGAAATTTTGAGCAGATTCTATTCACCCATTTTTGAGTTGTGCAAGGGGGGGGAACCCTTTTCTACTTTAAAAAGACTTTTTCTGCAGTTGTACTACTCAAACAGTTGTGTTTTGCAAGTTGATACTTTCTAGGTTGCTAGTTCTCACTGAGAACTAAACTCCAGGACAGTTTGCCAAAGCTAAAAAATATAACAGTGATAAGCAATGAAAATACCTGTTTTGTGTATGTGTGGCATGTTACATTTCCACTAGGTTAAGTGTTATGATACTGTTTACTGTGTTATGAAATAAAGCACAGACATTGGTTATATGGATGTGATATTGTGTTGATATTTCACTGTGGAATTCCATAGTTTCACTTTTGTTTGTTTTGTTTGTTTGTTTGTTTTTGACCATGCAGCAATGGAAATTCACAGTCAATACAGAGACTTGTGTTTTAGGCTCCTTTCCTGCAATGGAATCTGTTAGCACAGACTTCAGTAACACTTTACAGAGATAGAAGGGTACATGCTGGCAGATCTCATTACAGAATTGGGGCCATAATCTCCTTTTACTTTTAAAAAAAATTAATTCAAACCATATTTTAATGTAACCTTAAGGTTACAATTAAACACTCAGAAGTCAGGCAATACACAAATTACATTTCATATTAACCCGAACTCTTCACATTGCATAGTAGTGAAATTTTCTACCACGACTAATGTTGCTCAGTGTAACTTTAGGACATAATATGCCCAGTTCTACCCTCAGAGATCCACACGTAACTTCAGTCAACTTCAGCGAGTACGTGGAAATAGCTGGAGAACAGATTGAAACCCGTGTGTGCAATGTGTGTGGAAACCTTGGGCATTTCCTGAGTTTGAAGTGTTTAAATATGTATTTCAGTAAAATATGTGTCTATGTTTTTGTGATGTGATAATTAAGGAATCTGTATTGCATAGCTCATAATGGGATAACAGTTGAATTAAAAGGAACACACAGATTATTTCATAGCATTTAAAACATTGTGCAAAGATGCCACCCCACATGCGTTTGCATGGATCTTATTCATACCATGTAACAGAAGTGTTGGCCTCTAAAATACTTTAACTTATCTGAAAACCAGGGGGCAAAGCCTGGTAGTTTTACAGTACTTTGTAAAAAGCCTGGTTGCTCTGTGTTAAAGAGGGATGGATCATCGGTATCCAGGAAAAAATACAGGCTTGGTATCAAAGCCTCAGTATTATCCTTCAGACACCCACTTGTCACTGGTTTATTGTTATTTATTCAAAAGTTTTGTGCTTTTAACAACATGTAACTGTTTAAAACATTTATAACGATATGTAACTCTTTTTCCCCTCAGGTCTTTGTGAAGAATCTGCTACTCACACTGAGCTATAGCATCGATAAACTATGAATTTTACAGAGTCAAGTAAGATGACAACCACAAAAAAATCTTCCCGTGTAATCAAATAGTGATTCTCTGCCTTTTTTGCCCCTGTAATATCTTTTGTTTTTTACATTTATATTTTTACATGTGCATAAGTTTCTCTTTGTTTATTTTCTTTTATGTTTTCATATTAAAATATTGAAACTGATGTTTGCATGGTTTTGGCAAGGATCTTAGGTTTAACATGTAATTAATTATTGACTATTTCTATAGGTAAAACAATTGATGTCTCAAGATATTCATGCCAGGTGTGTTAATTTTGACAAAACCAATATCTGATTGTAAAAAAAAAAGTACTATTTGAGTGTGAAAATTATGGCTCTTGTTTAACTGAAGCAAATACCTAATACAATTTAAGTAAACCTATTACTGTTCTTGTGCATTTGTCCTTTGTTATAGCAAATGGTTGATTCCGATGTACTTCCAAATATACATGAGCAAACTTCACTACAAAATAGTTTTGAGTACTTGTTAGCTTTATATTCTCTCTATGGATGAAAGTGAGAATCTTTCCAAATATTTATGCTTTCCCTTTTAAATTATATAAGCTAATGAAACACACATGATTTCTTTAAAACAAACCATTCCCTTAAAATTTCCAACCCTAAGTTTCAGAACTTTATGTACAATGAAAAGTTGAACAAACATTGAAATATTTAATCTGGTGGCAAAGCACTACTGATGCACGCTGTAAGTGTTCAGAAAGTCTGCAATCAAAAGATATTAAAATGTGATCTTATTTAACTAATAATTACTGTAATGGCATTCAGATTTTAAACCAGCTTTTCGAATGGAGAAACATGAAAGTACCCTTAATATACTCCATACAGGTAAAATGCATCTAGTAATTTGTTTTTAGTGCAAGGTATTTACTAACTAACACAAAATATTTCTTTATATTTCTCACTATTTTATCATAAAATTGTCTAGTCCAGTAGCTGTGGGATATATTAATAATCTAGCTATCAAAATCTTTGTTCACTTTCTGAAAAATTCTGCTTAAAGTTATTTGTCTTTGATTATTAAAAATACATGAGCGTATTGTGCAGTCGTTCCACACACAGAACACCAATGGTTGTAAATTGGAGTTTAGTGTGTGGAATATTCCCAATAGGACGCTGTATGAGAATATTTGGTTAGGTCTCAAATATCCTGTGAAAATATTATATTGAAAGACTGAACAACTTAGTTGTGTTTTTGAGATTACCAGGATAGCTCATCCAAAACATTATGAAGGTTCAGTGGAATGTTCAGAGGAAAATAGATTGTTTTAACCTAAAAAGAGTTCTTAAAAATTTATGTCACTATAGTTGCAATTTGACTACCATCTAAGGTATATAAACTGGCATGTAGTATTATGCAAACAAATCATGCATAGTGACTGAAAGAAAGTATTAGTATCTGTGAAAGTTTCTTTCTTAAGCTTATTTACAAATATTGAAATTTACAAAATGGAGTATTTATAAAGCCAGGCACAAATCCTCAAATGGTGTAAATTGGCATAGCTCCACTGCAGCCAATAGAGCTATGGTGATTTACACCAGCTGAGGATCTGGCCCCATACAGTTATGGGATATGTTGCATGATTTAATGTTCTTTAAAAGTGTTCTACTTTTTTTTTTTTAAATGTGAAATATTTTCTCCCATCTCGTATTGACAGTTCAGTGTTATGGAACAGATTAGCAAGAGTTACAGTTTGAATACAGCAAAGCGATAGTACTATGTAAATGGGAAACATTTTCCATAGTTAAAGAACATTTCTCATTTTTCAATAATATAGTTGAACTATAAGCTTGCATGTCTATATAAACATTCCATCGAGAGCAAAAAAAGTTACATTAAACTTTAAACTACATTTCTATTATGTTATTCAACAAAAGTGCAAAATTGGTCAACTTTTACCAAGTTGAGGACATGATAAACTGATTTGCTTAGCAAACACTCTGAATATGAACCATAAACGGTTAGTTTTCCAGTTAGTTTCATTTAGACTCATACAGTAGGAAAAGGCCGCCTAGCCATATTTGAGAATAAAATTAAATTAAAAGGGTCGAATTCCTCCCTTGTTTACACTCCATGCAAACCTATTGATTTTTTTGAGGGGATGGTAAGGGCAGAATTTGGTTCTGAGTGTATTTTAAAAAAGAAATGTATTAATATGTTATAATAAAGAGACACACAGTCCATGTGGAATCTCATCTATTTAAAAAAAATAGTCAGAAGTGGTTTCAAATAGTACCTCCTAGCTGCCCTGCCAGTTTGGGGGATTTGACAATCACACTTTCCTCTCTCTTAAATAAATAAATAAGAATTTATTTCTCTCTCCATTAATGTGTGAAAGACCCATACAAAAAGCAAAGGAAACTGATTATACAGGAGAAACAAACCAACAGATTAGGTATTTGACAGCACTTCTTTTAAAATAAAGTAAACAAATTGGGGGATGGAGTAGAGGAACAGAGGAAATATTTTTCTCAAATCTTTCTCAGTTACATTAATTGTAGGTGTTGCTTGTAATAAATATTTTCAGACTTTTTTTTCATGCCCCTTTAAAACGTTGATGCTGCGTTATACTTTCTTGCCTAAGCGCTGAGAATCTTTTGTGATAGTGCCGTGTACTTACAGGTTATGAATGAAATTCTGACTATCTGTCTGGGGTGTTTTACTATTCATCAACGGCCATATGCCGTCTTCAATCCTTGCACATAACCACTGAGGTCAGTGTGATTTCTGCTGCATCTAGAAGGTAGTACCAGTATGTGGCCCTTCAATAAAGAATCTTTCTGCACATTTGCACTCTGTTTTTATATTTCACAGTGAAAACAATATTGGGAGCCTTTCATATCAATACTTTAGTATGTGGTTATAAAATGTAGGCCAGAGTCACCACCACATCGCTCCAGTTTTACGCCAGCATAACTCCATTGAAATCAGTACAGTTGCTCTACTGTAAAAATGGAGTAACACGGTAATGGATCACACCCAATATCTTCTGTGACCATCTTGGGAAAGACTTTTGTGTGAATTTTCATCTCGTGTTAGTACTGTTTTGTTACTGCAATTACTATGTAAGTACATTTCTCAGTAATCTTTGAGGCTCTCTCTAAAGCATCTTAATTATTGTTCAGTGAGAAGTGTTGTGCCTAATAAAATACTGCATGCATTTTACCTTTTATAAATTAACAGATTATGTAAAAGACATCCTGGGTGTACTTGGGATTCCATCTATCTAGGTATTTATATCACACTGCTCACCATGATATCGGAGTGCCAAGTGAAATATTGCTGCTTAGTTAATAGTTAGCTAATAAAAAGTAATCCACTGTTATAAATAGAAATTTTGGTATACAGCTCTGTTAGGTTTTTACTTTTCCAATACATGAATATTCACTGAAAACTCAGGGGAAATGGAATCCAGATACATTTCTTTTTTTAAACCCTATTCCATCCTTATTTATATCATCCTACAGTCATGAAGTCAGTGGGTTCTACAAGTATAACTGCATGAAGAATCTGGCCTCTTATTAGTTCAACAAAAACATAGAGATTGTTTGGAAGAATCCAGGGCCAGTTTCTCAGCTAGTGTAACTGAGGGTAGTTCTACTGACTTCAAATGGATCTATGTCCATTTGACCCAACTGGAGTTCTGGGCCCCAAGTTTTTGTTAAAGTGATGGTGACACCATTAAAATTATACATTTACTTTTGCATGGTTTATTTCATTCTCCATGTCAAGTCTACCGGGCAAAGAACAAATTTGCAGTGACAGATTTTAGTTTTAATGTGGATTACTGTTTGCTAGGAATGAGCTGAAACCACTACATTCATTTCACTTAGGAATGGAAAGTGGAATTGAACCAAGGTGCCAAATGGGAAAGATCAATACGTTATTTACTAAGATAAGCCCTAAAAACAAGGCTGTTCAGTAACTAGTCATATTTTCTATTCATATTTGTCTCTGTGGTCTGACATTTGTTTACACATATGATAGCTTCATCAAAATACAGTTTTAGAAAATGCCTATTAGTCTGCAGTATTTTGGTATTTTATTGACGTAAGGTGTAATTATGTCAAAATATTCTGAGCAAAATATTAACTTGTATGGTATTCCTAACTCACATTAAGTTTATCACAAATTAGGGCATCCAAATCTAAATTTAATTAAATGCTATTAATGGCTCTTACATAGTGAGCTGTATGAAATGCTCTGCAATTATATTATACACATTCCTATGCAGCATATTTTGTTATGGTAGCTAAGTAGATAATTAGTATTAAGATTATTCAGTTGCTAGATAGCTTAAGCTATGTTAGTCTCTAATAACTGTTCCTACATTTATATGCTGCTGTTGAAGGTAAATCCAGATATACATCAAGTAAGATTTACTTGAATTGCACCACTGAGCCAGGTGAGGTGAGCACTGCTCAGAATTGTAGCTTTCACCTGGGGGAGGAGGAGATGGAATAGGAGACAATCTTTTCCCAAGAGGTTAGAAAAGGGCATGAGAGGAAAAATGATCAAATTACCTTGCTATGTTCTTTTATTGTGAGCAGTGTACATTTAAAAAATAATATACACCCTGAAGTGACTAATCCAGGATGTCGTGAGAGCATACGAAAGATGCAGGGGGGGCTTTCAGTAAGGAGAGAGCAAGGGGGTTAGAAAATAAATACAAGATGGAGTTGCTACACTTAATGGCTTTCACGGACCTACGTGCCTGAGCAGTGTTGTAGGATCACATATTGTTGTAAAAATGTTGATTAACAGCAGAATTGTGTAAAATACAACCTAGGTTAATACAATGACTTTCCTGAGGAGCATCTCAAGAAGGCTTTGTACTTAAAATAACAATTCACAAAGCTCATTTAAACTGATTGCAAAGCTTTTGAAAACAAGGACATCTTCATGCCTTTAAACATATTTACAGAATTGTGTGGTCTAACGGCACTCAGCAATGAACTCCATAGCCTTCAGGAGCAATTGATAAAGAGTCTGGGAACTGCCTGCTCCAGTCTACTTTGGGGAATGTTAATAAACGGGTACCTAAGGAATCTTAGGTGTGTGCTGTGGAATACAGGGAGCTAAATGTCAGCTAATTAAGCAGAGCTGAGACCATGAAGGATCCTGTGAGTTAAAAGTTAAATATTAATATCAGTTTCAAACTTTATGAGAAGCTGGCTTAGTGGCAGAGGAGCAGATGGGATGTATATCCAGCGTGTTTGTGCCATTTGATATTACTAGCTAATCTTGCAGCAGCATGCTAAACCAGCTGACGTTTCCTTAGCCCACATTCTGGAAGAGCAGCCAATAAAGAATTATAACAACCCTTGAGGTGACACGGGCATTAATGAAGAAAGAAAGAAAAGATTTCAATACGACTGTTTCTCCAGTGGTAAAAATTCTTCACTCTCATATTAAATGCAATAGGAAGGAAAGGTGAGAGTTCAGAATGACTCAGTACCTAGCAGGGACTGAATACTAGTGTCTATATTTGGCTTTTTTCTTCTTTTTTTGCGTGAGCGAGGGAGTTGATCAATTGCATTTTCTGCTAATGAGAACCTCTGGTCTATTGGAATTGAACTCCAGCCAGTTCTGATGTCACATAAGCACTGAAGCAGCACAGAGATGCCACTGCTCAGATCTGTGGTGAGGGCCAAATAAATCTAAAACTCTGTCAACTGTTTAGTAGTAAACACCCAATTACAGCAACTTATTGTTTAATAGAGCCAAATATAGGCAAATAGTTTTCAGTGTGAATTTGGGACACACAAAAATGAGTGGGTAATAGCTGGCTAGAGCCGTGTAAAATAAAGGAGAAGCACTGAGTAAAGGTTCTCACGCAATAACCAAAATACCTCACGTCTAATGTGCATAATATATGCTCTTGTCATCATTATTAATTGTATTACAGTGGTGACTATAGGTTCTAACCAGAATCAGTATCTCCTTGTGCTGGGTAAGAGATGATCCCAGTCCTAAAAAGTTTACAATCTCAATAGACAATAAAATGTGGGAATAGTAGTATTTTCATAGCTAGGGAACTCAGTGAGATTAACTGACTTCTCTGAAGTCACAAGCAAAGCTGGGAATTGAACCCAGGACTTGTGAGTTGTAGGACTTGTCTGCACTACAGATATTACAGCAGCACAGCTACAGTGCTGCAGCTGTGCCCTATAGCACTCTAGTGTAGACACATGCTACAGCAAAGGAGGGGTTTTTTCCATTGCTGTATTTAATCCGCTCCCTCCAGAGGTGGTAGCTATGTCGACAGGAAAATTTGTCCGTCGACCTAGTGGAGTCTATGTTGGGGCTTAACTACATCTTTTCACACCCCTAAGCGATGTAGCTAGGGTTAGGTGTAAACCAGGCCTTAGTCTTGAGCCTTAACCACACAACTAGGGTTGCCAGGTGTTCGGTTTTCGACCAGACTGCCCGGTTGAAAAGGGACTGCAGCTCTGGTCAGCACCACTGAGTGGGCCGTTGAAAGTCCGGACGGCAGCGCAGCAGGGCTAAGGCAGGTTCTGTCCCTGCCCTGATGCTGCGCAGCTCCCGGCATGTCCCTGCAGTCCCTACACACTGGGGCGATCAGGGAAGCTCCATGTGCTGCCCCTGCCCCCAGTGCCAGCTCTGCAGCTCCCATTGGCCGGGAACAGCAGCCAATGGGAGCTGTGGGGGCAGCACTTGCGGGCGCGGGCATCATGCAGAGTCACCTGGCCATGCCTCCGCCTAGTGGCCAGACATGCCAGCCACTTCTGGGAGCAGCGCAGAGCCAGGGCAGGCAGGGAGCTTACCTTAGCCCTGCTGCGCCACTGACCGGGAGCCATCTGAGGTAAACGCTGCCCAGTTGGAGCCTGCACCCTGACCCCCTCTCCCGCAACCCAACTCCTTGCCCCAGGTCAGAACCCCCTCCCATACCCTAACCCCCTCCCAGATGCCGCACTCCTCACCTGCACCCCAACTCTCTGCCCCAGGTTGGAACCCCCTCCGACACCCAAAATCCCTCATGGAGCCAGCACCCCAAACTGCCTCCCACACCCCAACCCCCTACCCCAGCCCTGAGCCCCCTCCTGCATCCAAACTCCCGCCTGGAGCCTGCACCCAACGCCCCCTCCTGTACCGCAGCCCTGAGCCCACTCCCACACTCCAAACCCCTTGGCTCCAGACCGGAGCTCCCTCCGGCACCCCAAACCCCTCAGCCCCAGCCTAGAGCCCTCACCCCCTCCCGCACTCCAGCCCCCTGCCCCAGCCCAGTGAAAGCGAGTGAGGGTGCGGGAGAGTGAGCGGGACGTAGGGGGGATGGAGTGAGTGGGGCCTCAGAGAAGGGGCAGGGCAGAGGCAGGGCCTCGGGGAAGGGGCAGGGTAGGGGAGCAAAGGTCTTCAGTTTTGTGCAATTTGAAAGTTGGCCCAACCATCCTTTCTGTCCTAAACAGAGGACATGAATTATATGGCTTTGGCTTTTAGACAAACATACACTTAAGATCAAGGGCAGCTACCAACTGCATGTTCGCTGCTACCCAAGAACTCAAGGGCTAGTGTTTTAACTTGCTTTACCACCCTAGGGTATGGCTTGATGGTCAAACAGTGTCCTACATCTTAGCGGGGCTTTTCAAGTGTGTTTTGAAACTGTGTTAGCTGGCTGTGTTATAGCCTAGGTTCTCCCGATATGAAAAGACAGGGCTCCAAACATGCTTACTTGCATTTTAATGGGGTATTTCAATTGTGTTTAAGCTAACATGTTTATCAGCGGGGAACACCCCCCCATCAAGACAGGGTTCTAGGCTCTTCTGAAAGATAAACGAGCCAGTATCATTCACAATCCATGAAATGTATGACTGCTGCTAGTGTATTTGAAGGTTTTGTCTGACACATTCTGATGGCTACGAGAACGGATAGGAGAGGTACAGATCCAGCCCCACTCTTGGCAAGCCAAAGGAGGGCTGCTGTCGATGCCCACTTAGAATTGTTTTCTGTGTGCAGGTTTGTCCTTGGCATGTAGGATGTGTTTTTTCTCTCAATGTTGTAGTGCCCTTGAGCAGCACTCTCCTCCATTTGGCTCAGTCAATATGGATCCCTGAGGAACAACACCACAGTTATCCTGTTAGGCTCAGACAAAGCATCGGCTAACAAAGGAAACAGAGTATGAGCAGATTTTATGTTTAAACTGCTGTATGCAAAGAGCACCAGAAAGCCCTGTGTGAGCCCCCAGGTGCTTTGTACTTAGATTGCTGAAGGTAGGGAGAGATAAGGTCATACTTCATATTAGGCTTTGAAAATGAATACACTAAAATATGAGCAGCAAAGAATCCTGTGGCACCTTATAGACTAACAGACGTTTTGGAGCATGAGCTTTCGTGGGTAAATACCCACTTCGTCGGCTGCAAAGGAAGAGTTACCCCTTCTAATTCCCCCCCTTTTGCCAAATTTTCAGAATATAAAACTGAGCTGCCTCAGGTTGGTAGACCTTGTCGGTCCAAAGATCTTCCTCTGTCCAATCCCATGGCTTTAATTCTAGTCCATCAAATCCCTGCTCCCCTCAGTGCCCTGCCCCATTCCTCTACAAACCCCAGAAAGCAGCAGCCTGTCACGTCTCCCTCACAATCTTGGTTTACATACATCCCGAATCAGTGGGTCTGGCATCTGGCTGCTTACTAAGTATGAACTGTGGTAACTCCCCCCTCGGCAGCTCAACATTGGAACCAAGATAAAAATGTAAGAGGTGGGAGAACAATAAAGTGTCCATGCAGTTCTGGAGATGGGAATTGGCCCTTTTTTTAAGGCCTGGGTTTGTAAACCCACCCTAGGCCATTGGAGAAATTCAAGAGTTTTGGAGGTTTGTGGCCCCAGGTCATCTTTATATAATCCAAAGCATTTGTCTTATGCTTTTCATCTAAGGCTATCAAAGCACTTTACAAAGATGGAGAAAACGAGGCACGCAAAGGCAGAGTCACACCGTGATTCAGTGGAAGAAATGAGAATATAACCCATTTCTCCTGACTCCTAGTCTAGTGCCGTACCCACTGCATCACATTGCTTAAAATGACTTAGCTGGAATGATGCACACATTCATGGCCTCCAGGTACCTAGGTTTGACCAGAACACAGCACCCCATCCACTCAGCAGTACAGGCAGCCAGAAGTACATTAGCCCTGTGAAACTCTTCCTTTACTGGTTCCCTGCACAGTGCTACACCAAATTCAAGGCTTCAGTCCTCCTCTTTCAGAGTCCTTGATAGGACTGGTCCAGGTTACCTGGAGGCCACTCTATCCATCACTAACTCTGTGACTCTGTGTGACAGTTAGTGGCATTGTACTACATGGTTTCTCTGATTCCACTCCTAATATTTTATCCAAACTGTTTGGTTCCCATTGTCGTTCCCATAGTTCTGCTTCTATTGCCCTGTGGTGGGCTCTAAAGTGCTCAGGCTGCAAACTGTGTCTATGCTGCAATGCCTGACACAGCTCAGCACATCTGCTGCCTTTTGTTTTTAGAAGAGGGACATACACTGAAGGCCTGTGTATACTTTGCACCTCAAGCCTGCAAGGTATGAGAAAGCTGCAGCTTTTCCTGATGGAGGAGGTGCTTCAGGCACAGTTGCTGACTCTGCTCCCACTTTAAGGCAGTTTTCTCAAGAGTTTCTGCACCAATAGCTACCTCAATGAAGAGGCTGTTAAATAGACTCAGAGGAGGTGAAGATGTGACTTAGATCCAGCGCAAGTGAGAGTGAGGCCTTGTCTACACTACACGAAAGTTACCCGACAATCAAAAACCGGTATAATTACATTGCATGTTCACACAATGCTCCTTCTGTCGGCAGAGCGAGTCCACAGTTGATGCTCTAGCATCGACAGTGAGAGCAGTGCACTGTGGGTAGCTATCCCGCTTTGCTACTTGCCACCTTCTGCAGCTAGGAGTGGTAGGAAGGCAGAGTGGATCACAGCGCATCATGGGTGTGGCCTCAATGTCCCGTGATGCAGTTTGCTCCATCCCAGCATTCCATGGGCTTCCGACTGCGTTTTGCATCATTTTTCAATGGCCCTTGTTTACTGTGCACCCACCATCTGTGTCCAAAAGGATGGCTCCTGTACTGCTCTCTACTGTTGTGGTCACTGTTATGAACACATCGCAGATGGTCCTGCAGTATATCATGAACTCCCAATCTGAACAGGAATCAAAGGTGCCTGCCCTGCTGTGTGCCATGGAAAGAAACAACACCAGATTACTTTTGGCATTCACATAGCAGCTGAACATGATGGATCGTCACTTTTGGACTCGGAAAACAAGCAGTGAGAGGTGGGATTGCATCATTATGTAGGTCTGGGATGATGAGCACCGGCGCAGAACTTTCAGATGTGGAAGCCACCTTCCTGGAACTGTGTGCGGAGCTCACCTCAGCACTGCGGTGCAAGGAGACCGAAATGAGAGTGTCCCTCTCAGTGGAGAAGCATGTGGCCATTGCTGTGTGGAAGCTGGTGACTCCATACTGCTACTGATCGGTCGCGAATCAGCTTGGAGTCGGGCAGATGATTGTTGGGGTTACAGTAAAACAAGCATGCAGGGCCATTAATTGCATCCTGCTATGAAGGACTCACTCTTGGCAATGTGTGTGAAATAACGGATGACGTTGTGGCAATGGGATTCCCTATCTACAGTGGGGTGATAGATGGCACGCATATTCCAATTTTGGCCCCAGTCCATCTTGTGATGGAGTACCTCAATAGAAAGGGTTACTCCTCTATGGCCCTGCAGGTACTTATGGGTCATAGTGGGTGTTTCACTAACATTAACACTGGGTGGTCCGAGAAGGTACATGAAGTACGCATCCCAAGGAAGGGATAGCTCAGTGGTTTGAGCCTTGGCCTACTAAACCCAAGGTTGTGAGCTCAATCCTTGAGGGGGTCATTTAAGGATCTGGGGCAAAAATAATAGTTGGGGATTGGTCCTGCATTAAGTAGGGGGTTGGACTAGATGATCTCCAGCAGTCTCTTCCAACCCTGATGTTCTATGTTCTTCAGGAACATTGGCCTGTACAGAAAGCTCCAAACAGGGATTTTCTTTCAAGACCAGAAGATTCCAGTGGGGGATGTTGAAATGCCCATAGGGATCCTGGGAGACCCAATGTACCCCTTCTCCCATGGCTCATGAAGCCTTACATGGGAAACCTGGACAGCAGCAAGAAGCACTTCAACAATCGGCTGAGCAGGTGCTGAACGTACCTGTGGCAGATGAAAAGCGCACTGGTACTGCCTTTATGGCAGTTTAGACCTAAATAAGAAAAATATTCCTGTGGTCATAGCAGCCTGCTGCGTGCTCCATAGTATTTGTGAGGCTAAGGGTGAAAAGTTGCCCCCGGGGTAGAGTGTGGCGGTGGATCACCTGGCTGCTGAATTTGAGCAGACGTATACCAGGGCTATTAGAGGGGCACAATGGGGGGCTGTTGAAATCAGGGAGACTTTAAGGCAACGCTTTGACAATGAGCACCAGTAATGTGTCTTTCTATACAGCACTCGGCCATGCTTTGTTAACTTGCTGACTTGCATGAAAATTGTGATGATTTCAGAATGGTATTTCTAGTCAGCAAATGATCAAATTGCCACTATGTATTACTACCAGCAGCAACCACCATGTGCAGGAGACAAATAAAGATTGGTTATCTTTCAGAGAGTTTATTTTTATTAAATACCAATTAACAACACATGCAAAAGGCTTGATGGGAAGGGAGATAAGAGGGCAGGGCAATGTAGGCTCTCATAGCTGTGTGTAAGTCCAGCTCTCATTTTGGAAGCTGTCTGAAGGGGTGGAGTGAATGGGGTATTGAGACATTCTGGGAAGTTGCAAGGAGTTTGGCGAGGGCATGGAAAGCAGTTCTGAATCAGCTGCAGGGGTGGGAGGCAAGCATGCATGTTTTCTGCTTGGAGCATGATTAGGGACTTCAACATCTCTGTTTGCTCCTCCATCGCTTTTACCATCCACTTCTGACCGTTTACCACACACTCCTCACTCTCATTTCTGTCCTGCCTTTCTATTTTAAATTTTTCCTTCAGAGTCTCTCTCCACTCCCTGTGTGCTCTTTTTTCTGCCTCTGAGGATTGGAGCATGTCTCGGAACATGACTCTGACCTGGTCACTTCCTTATCTGTCGGAAGCACTCTGCCGATGTGTAGGGGGTTCCCCTGAAGGCCACATCTGCAGAAAGACAATAAAAAATACACAGAAGCATGATTGTAAGTGAAGGCACAACACTGAATCATTATAGTAAAATATACTTCTTTTTACATATGCATCACTTTTTCACTGTCCCTTGGCAAGCACGCATCTTGGTGAACACCCTAAAAATGGTGCGTTTGGGGTGGGGGTGTGGGTGGGCACTCAAGATGGGGCAAAGGGTCTAGGTGGTTTTTTAAGAGGATCACTGCAGGCGATAAGGGACAATACTGTAAATTTTGCCACCATTTTCCACAGGTGGGGGGGTCATTGATGTTGATATCTCATTCCTGAGGGTAAGCAAGGATGCCAGGATGCGTCTCCTCCATGCATGTAGCTTCAGACCCAGCCCCTATGCTGCTTGCCTGGCTGCTGCTTTGATCCCTGCACAAGTGATTGCTGATTGGTGTGGGAAAGTTTTCTAAAATAGGGGAAGGAACAAATCAGATCTGCCAAGAAACCTTCAGCAGAGGATTGGCGAGTACCTCCAGGAAAGTTTCCTAGAGATCTTTAAGGAGGATTCCCATGAAATCTCAGTGTGCATTAACACACTGTTCCGCCACACTGCTTAGATGCACAAGGGAACGTGGCGCACATGCAAAAACAGCTAGTCTTGTACATTTCTATCCCTTCACCCACTTGTAGAACATACAGAGCAAAGGACAGCTCTACCTCGTATAATCGAGCAGCATCAACTCAAAAAAAGAACTTACCAGGGCTTTCCTCTCCTGCATTATGCGCACCAGAGACAGATGGCTGGGACTGGCTAGACCCCTCTGGAGTGGAAAAGAGATCCTGACTTGCCATGCCACCGGATGACCCTGCCATGTGCTTCACACTGTCCTCCAACTTCATCCTTGGGATTGAGTCCACTGTCTGCTGCCTCCAGCCCTGCTGAAGTATCCACAGGCTCTTGGTGATGGAGGTGGGGTCATCACCAAGGATGGCGTCCAGCTCCTTATAGAAGCAGCAGGTCTTTGGCACAGCACCAAAGTGACAGTTTGTCTCTCTTGCCTTCTGGTATCCCCGTCTCAGCTCCTTTATCTTCACATGGCACCAATGTGTGTCTCATTCATAACCCTTATCCAACAAGCCACGAGAAATCTGACCATAGGTATCAAAGTTCCTATGGCTGGAGCAGAGCTGGGACTGCATGGTCTCCTCTCCCCACAGTGCCAGCAGGTCCAACAACTCAGGTGTGCTCCAAGAGGGAGAGCGTTTGCTGCATGGTGCAACCAGGGTGAGCTGGGAAGATGCCATTGGAGCTCTCCACACCAAGCAAACAGGAAGTGGAATTTCAAAAACTCCTGGGCCTTTAATGGGGGAAGAGCGGATGCCTTTGTACCTGGGTCCAGGGCAATGGAGTTTGAACTGCTGACCAGCGAAATCAGGACGGGCATTGTGGGACACCTTCTGGAGGCCATTTACAGCAACATAACCAAGCACGATGTCTACACTAACACTGTCAATATAACTTTGCTGCAAAAAGCTCTATGCCTCTTGTGCAGGTGGTTTTATTTTGTCCGCAAAGCAGGAGAGTTTTGTCAGCAGAAGGAGCATTGCAGTGTGCACATCTCTACTGCTTTGTTGGTGAAACCTGAGTTTTGTCAACAAAACTGAGTAGTGTAGACAAGGCCTGAGAGAGAAGTGAGATGGATCCCAGTTAGCTGCTGACCCTGTGCACTCTCAGGAGTCAGAGGCTATGGTGCATGAAGAGAAGTGCCATAGATCAGAGCATTCTTTCTGTTCTCATTCAGGTTGAAAGAGAAACAGCTCTAAAGAGTCCTCAGTGCTGAGACTTTTCTCAGACCTGTAGAGACCAACACATGGGACATGTGTCAGCTTCAAGTGCCTTGATTCCGCCAAAGCTAGTGACTCCGGATTCACAGCAAGTGGCTGGGTTCCAAAGATGCAAGCTGCATGAACCCACTCTACAGAATGTGTTTGTGTGAGCTGACCTCCTCCTCCTCCTCCTGCTCCCGCTCTGTGCAAGTCAGTAGAGCTCCAAAAATTACCCCTCTGAACACTTTGGGATATTAGTCACCCAGGATGGAGCGGGGGGACAGGTGCCTGGGGCGGCCAATAGAAAGGGGCAGCACTCTGTCCATTATTGGGGTGGCACGTTCGGGTCTCTGGTGACAATTCAGCGGCGAATCCTTCAGTCCTTCGCTTCCTCTTCAGCGGCACTTTGGTGGCAGCTCAATCCCTCCGCTTCAGTCTTAGGCAGCAATTTGGCAGCGGGTCCTTCACTCCCTCCCTTCCTCTTCGATGACACTCAATCGGGTTTTTCTTTTTCTTTTTTTTTCTTCGCCGCTTGGGGCGGCAAAAAAGCTGGAGCTGGCCCTGTCCCTACCGGGTTCCTTTTGGCTCCCTGGAAGCAGCAACATGTCCCTCTCGCAGCTCCTCGCTCTGCGCACTGCCCCTGAGGCTTCACAGCTCCCATTGGCCGGGAACTGCAGCCAATGGGAGCTGTGGAGGCAGTGCCTGTGGACAGAGGCAGCACGTGGAGCTAGGAGCTGAGAGAGGGACATGTCCCCGCTTCCAGGGACCCCCCACAAGGTAAATGCTGCATGTAGCCCTCACCCCCTCCCGTGCCCCAACCCCCAGCCTGAGCCATCTCTCACACACACCCAAACTCCTGCTGCTTCTGGGGGAGAGGGGTGAAGTGGCCCGAGACTGCCTGAGCAGTGGCCAGTGCGGCTGACCCAGTGGCTGCCCGAGCTGCTCAGGTGGCCCGTGGGCCAGCCACTCGGCTGCTGCAGAAGTCTGGAATTCATGACTTCCGTTATCTCCATGACAAACTCACAGCCTTACTCATAATGTCTCTTCTAGATATTAGAAACCTGATTCTCCTCTCCCTGACACCAGTTTCATACCAGTGTAACACTACTGACTTCAGTGGATTTACTCTTGATTTATACCACTGTGAGAGAAGAATTGGGCCCAAGATCTGCAACTGATTACTAACAAGAGACCAATTTTCTGTATACTCTGTAATAATTGAGCATCCAAATGCTAAACAAGTCTTCCTGAGACTTCTGAATCTCATTGCTTCCTCCACTTGCATATCATCATTTGCCAGATTCAGAATGAGAACTTTGCATATCTGCTTCAAGGAAGCACATCAGCCTCAGCAAGACAACAGGCAGTTTCTTTAAACCATACCGCAGGTGATTTGAGTCTCTCTGTTTGGAAGGACTCAGGCCTTCTCTGCCACTGGAAGTGAATGTGACATGCTTCAGACAGACACCGGGAGCCCTCTTAAACCATCTCACAATTCAAATTTATTGAAAAACAAGTTCACCGGGTGAAGGCAATTCATCAGGCTTTCAGGGTTTCCCTACCTCAGATTGGTAACAGGTCAGTACAGTTCTTTACAGACCACTCCCAGGTTATGTGCAATATCTTCCAATAGTCTTCACGAGCAAGCTTGTCTCTGTGCCACGAAGCTGTCCAGCTTACGGAAAGATGCATCCAGAATCAAATAATCTCTTTAGCATTTCCTGGCAAGGACAACAATGGGCATTGTGGGGCACCTTGGCTGATAAACTGAGCTAGAACTACAATGCACAGCATGAGTCATTGCTCTTGGACACTGGCTATGTCTTTCTTTCTGTGATGGAGAATAACTTAACTAGATCTCTATTCCAGGAAGGAGTACATAATGTACTTTCAGTTCTGCTCTAGAGCATCAGCAATCCTAGTTTCTTGATGGACATCATCCTTCTGGATTGGAGGCAAGAATTCTTATGTCCCTTCGCTCCGGGCTTGTCTACGCTTACCGGAGGATTGACGCTGCAGCGATTGATGCATCGGCGGTTGATTTAGCGCGTCTAGTAAAGTCCCACTAAATCAACCGCCGATCACTCTCCCGTCGACTCCTGTACTCCACCTGATCAAGAAGAATAAGGGGAGTCTAAGGGAGAGCATCTCCCAATGACCTTGCGTAGTGTGGACCCCATGGTAAGTAGATCTAAGCTATGTCAATTTGTGTTACACTATTCACATAACTCAAATTGCATAGCTTAGATCGACTTTTCCTTTTAGTGTAGACAAGGCCTCCCATGTCTATACTAAACTGGAACCTTAATATAATCAGACAGGACAGAGTTCCTGTGATATTTTACTTGGACTAGTCAGTTCTGGTTCTCAAGTCTCCCAACCTTGGCATCAGAACTTCCAACTCTCCTGGATCTCATATAACAGATATGAGGACCAATTACTTCATCCAGATCTGAAATCCATCAGCCTCACTGTATGGTTCATGGCATGTTTCCAACTTTACTTGTTCCTGGGAAGTTCCACAGATCCTTTTGGAAAATCTGAAGCCTTTCATAAGAAAGTCTTATGTCTAAAAGAGGAAAAGGATTCTGATATGAGTGTCTTAACAGTAGGAGTGCTCCACTGACTTCAACATTCTCTTTACCTGTGGTATATTTGTTATTACTCCTGACTGTTGTTGACTTCAGACAAGATGCATTTGACAGTTATATTAATATATCATCCTTTGTACATCTTAAGTAGGAGGTTCTTGAAAGGACTAATTCATATATTCCCATGAGTCATTAGCTTCTTGGGACTTTAATGTGGTATTTATGGGAACAGATGGAATCGCCATTTTAAATCATTTTAAGGAAGAGTGCCTCATACTACCTACCATTTTCAACAGATATTGCATCAGTTAAGAGAATTTGTGAGATCTAAGCCTTTATGGCTATCTCCTCCCTATATAGTGTTTTGACAAGAACAAGACAGCATTATCTTCACACCCCAAATTCCTGACTAAGGTGATTTCTAACTTCCATCTGACTCAATCCATAAATCTCCCTCTGTTTTGCCCTATACTATATACTACCCGGAGAAGCTAGGTTGCATAGTCTAGATGTTAAAATAGGTCTTAAATAGCACCAAGATACAATTAATTCAAGTCTCCCAGAGCTTGTGACATTTTGACATAAGCCCAGAGGGAAGTCCAAGGTGGGAGAGAGAGATGGACAGAGACTTCTGAGAGATTTTATATGTAAATCAGACTTTGTATATAATCCTGTTCATAATCTTGTAGGTATCACAGTACCTTAGATCACTTTTACTAAGTCCAAAGCATGTCTGAGGCATGTCTTTCTTGCAGACATGTGTAAGGCTGGAGTTTAACATTACACTCACCTTAGCAATGGAACCTGGGGCCCACTCTAGGAGAGCAGTTTTGCAATCTGTCTTTCATTGACAATGCTCAGGCCTTTTGAGGTTGTTACTGCTAATTAATCTCGTGGAGATGGGGATTTATATGGACAATAATTAAGTAGATTGTCAGTACGGACCCATGCTTCCTCACTGCTTTGGAGACTCTACTGAATTCTGATACGTAAGTAAGGTGGGGTTGGAGCCTTTTAAAACCTAGCATCAAATATTCCATTGTATGAAGGAGATTGTGTGGCCCTAGGGTGACCAGATGTTAAGGGGAAAATATCGGGACCATCACAGGGGAGGCGTTTTTCTTTTTTTACACTCACCCGTCCAGGAGTTCGGCGGCAATTCGGTGGAGAGCCCTTCAGTCGCGAACAGTCTTCGGTGGTATTTTTGGCGGTGGGTAATAAACCTTGCCACCAAAGACAGAAGCACCCACCACCGAAATACCGCCGAAGACCATCTACAATTGAAGGACTCTCCGCTGAATTGCCGCCGAAGACCAGGAAACAAAATATCGGGACCAATGGCATCCCGACCGTACGCTGGTCGGGACGCGGGACAAATTCTTCAAAATCAGGACAGTCCCGATTTTATCAGGATGTCTGGTCACCCTATGTGGCCCCAAAGGTCACCACTCTCCAGAATGTCACGTCTCAGCACAGATGGTGCATTCCTTTTCCAGAGGTGAGGGATCTACTCAAACCAATTTACTGGTAATACATGCAATGTCGTTATAGCTGTGTCAGTCCCAGGATATTAGAGAGACAAGGTGGGTGAGGTAATATCTTTTATTGGACCAACATCCGTTGGTGAGAGTCTGAGAGACAAGTTTTCGAGCTTCTACAGAGCTAAAGAAGCTTGAAAGTTTGTCTCTCTCACCAACAGAAGCTGGTCCAGTAAAAGATATTACCTCACCCACCTTGTCTCTCTAGTTACTCCCCAATTTTTTGATACTGTTGGTGATGCTGTGGTTCTTGCCACCTCCGAGCCTGATGCTGCCACAGGAAAACATGGCTGGAGGAAATTGGACAAGGCTGAGACTTATACACTGCATTGATCCCTGGTTGTGGGTTTTGGGACCCTCCAGCACTTAGCAGCCAATATAAATTATATTGGCTGCTAAGACCATCCCTGTATACAGAGCCCAAGGATGAGGGATTATGCCTCCTTTGTATGTGGGCATGTGCATTCCCTCCCCTCCTAACCTCCCGTGTGTTCCTCTGTCATAGGCAAGGGTCTGGTGCATTATGGTTTAGAATTTGGGAGTAGGTTTTTGAAGCTGGAAGTAGAGCTTTTAGCCATTTGACTCACACTAAAGTCACTGGGAGCTTCATAGCTCACATACAAGCAGTGCTTCCAATAATTACACCCTCCTTTAATACCTATTATTTGTGAGATACTTTCATGGAGCTCACACCTTAGTTAACTTTGTGTCAGACTCCAGGACTGCACTCTAAACTACTCCTCAATAGGACATTTTCTGTGTTACATTTTTTGAAGTGTCATCCCTAACTTCCTTAGGGCTAGATCATCACACCCCTTATCCGAAACACAGGGGAGTAACGCCTCCTTTATTTAGCCCTGATCACATTAAGACTCCAGCCAAGAAGGGTAAAGTGGCTGCTTCCCACTGCAAGCATTAGGGTTAGAGAAGACCTGGCTTTGCCGCTAATTGGCCCGAGATGCTGTCCGGAGCGCAGTGGGAAACTATGCCATGAAAAGGGTTGAAGCAACCTGCTTCCTGCCCAGAGCACAGGGGAAGCAGGAAAGGACTTGAGACTCTCCATCACAATTTGTTCCCAACTTGCTCCAGGAACAGCACAACTACATGTTGCCTCAGGAAAGTCTATAATGATCAAATGTACCTCGTAGGTTGCTGTATAATCCATGCAGCACTACCTAAAATGTAATGATAGAACCACTACTGGGACAGAGCGTTTCCTTCCAGCATTCCAGCTCTTGAATTATGCCCCACTCCATTCTCTAACGCGGCTATAGACTGTCCCTTTGGGCAACAGATCTCCTGTGACACATGTGCATACAGTCACTTGCTATGATGTGAACATTCACATTTAATTGTAGGCTAAAGAGAGGATGAAAACATCATCTCTCAGTGAACACCCAGCAACTGTCCTGTGTCTTTTGGGTTGATGGCTGGAAGGGAACCAACAATCTGCATAGTATCTGCCGTGTGTTGGGTGTGTGCATTGCAGATCAAGAAGAGCCATCCATTGTCACCATAGCTCTGAGTATTCGCTTTCTTGCCACAGGAAATGCTTTTAATTGTTCATTTATATTGCACCTCTCTCTGATATTTAGGTGCATGCTACAAAACTTACTGCAAGCAACCATTGCCGTATATTGTCACCACTCAGATCCAGCTATCTCCAACTCCTACATTCATGGACAAGATAAATAGCCCTATCTGTTGGAACATATTAAGTAAAACTGAGGGCTGGATGCTCAGCTTGTGTAAATTGATGTAGCGTCATTGAAAGCAACAGAGTAAATCAGTTACAACACCTGGGAATTTGGCCTACAGTGAATTAATTCCTCTTTTGCGCTATCCTAAAAGTTACCCAAATTGGATTCTACCTGGCATCAAAGAACGATTGCCAGTGCTGGGCTTCTCCAGTGAGGGTACCATGCCATCAACCTCAGGAAGCTCACCACTAGAGACAACAGCAAGAGCATTCCAGCTGGCTGTGATTACTGCAATGGGGTAGGAGGAGAGAGTCAGTTTCTGAGATTGCCAAATCTCAGAGAATCCAGGGCTTTATCAATGAATAACCGGCATTGTGAACTGAAACTAGAAGTTAAATTGAGGAGCAGAACACAGCACAGGTGTTGTGCTCATGTTAGCCCATCCTATAAAAGACAGGCAGACATATTCTGCACCAGCTGAAACTTCCTGTTGGAAGTCCAGTATGGAGGTACCAAAAGCACAGATATCTGTGGATCTTGGAGCGATCCGTTTCCAAGACAAAAGGCCAGACTCTCTGGGCTAGCCAAATATACTAACAGGACATGCTGGAGCCAGCTACTGTGCACAGCTGATACTCCTTATCATACCTTAGCCGGCAACCATCTCACCCCATCTGCCACTGAGATCTTTCTGCTGGAATTTTGCTTTGCACCTAATGGAATATTCTTCACACAGCCCAATTGCACAAATAAGATTTGCAGACATCCAGTTGCTCCACCACCACTTTTCTGAGCAAAGCATCCCATCTTTATCAGTCTTGCACCACAGAATGATAATGAAGAGCACATCAAGAAAATCATCCTAGAAGTCCACATTTCCCTCCTTTCTGGTCAATTCCAGCAAGTGGAACTACAGTGGGGGTCATCATATCTATATATATTGAACACCCACTTCTTCACTGCCTCACTTTCCAGACTACTGACCACTGCAGATCTGCTTCAGTTTTCTCCAGTGATGAGACATGCCCATACTGTTAGTTGCTGGATTATCGGTACCATTCAGACTACATGCTGCCACCTCCCTCAGTACAGCAGCTCTAATATCTTGTATGATCTGGCCACCTCCAGTCCCAGATACTTGAATTAAAACTCCCATTGTGGATACTCCCAGCTGTGGGGCAGGGTGCACTGACACCTACTTTGCATTCCATGTGTAACCACCCCTAAAAACCCAAGGGACAGGCTAATGTGGAACTTTCTCTACTTATGCATAGGGAGTCTCACCTAAAGCAAACATTGTCCTTGGGTTTATCAGTGGATGTATCACAGTACAGTTATTCTGGAGCTCATGCATGGAGCAGCATCTCATAAATATCAGCAAGGCCACCTCATTGTTCTTCAAATTCCAGCTTAGAACTCTCCTCTTCCATGATGCCTACAAAAAACCCACTGATATACAGCTGGTGTGCTGTGACCATGGCTTATCATGTTGATCAGTTTTGTCCCATTGTTATCTTGCACTCCCTCTGTCTGTTGTATGCACATGCCTCTTTTTTACACTTAAATTGTAAGTTCTTCAGGGCAGGGACCTCTTGTACAGCACCTAGACTCCTGCTGTCCATTTCCCCCTTCAGTTGAATCCCTTGATGCTACCGTTCCCCTTTTGTCACAAGCATTGACAATATTGAGCTAGCTCCCCATGCCATCTGTCCTCAGATATGTCCAACATTTGAAGACAAGCCACCTTTGTGATCTTCTGAACGACAGCCCACAGCATAGACTTTGCCATTCTTCTTTTCTCAGTCATTGGAACTGGAGCTGTGACTTCTTTAGTGGACAGTCTGTTACTTCTTCCTTCAGCTTCTCCTTCTTGCTGGATTGTGGCTGTTGGTTACTGCACCTTAGGAATCCTTGGCAGGCCCAGCAGCCATCCCACACCAGTCTCCATGGTAACCACCTTAACCACCCCCACTCACTCAAGTGAAGTGATGCTGAACTTGCTCCCTCAGCAGTGACGCTGGCCACTTTAGGGGCTCTAAACCATCTGCTCCACCCTCACAACTGCTTTTCTGATATGTGCTCTGTTCTGACAGAAACCCTGTAAGTGCTGCTTCTGCTATTTTTGTTCTTCCATAAACAGTGTCGTTTAGTGTAAGGGACAATTCTGCACTTGCAGTGAGATGGCTGATCTAATAGGTCTAGTGTTCTTGTCTACCTCTAACTTCTCCGGTGATAACTTTGATTCTCTGAGAGCAACCTCTAGAAATTTATCCTCACCCTCAGACCCTTTGGAACTCACATGCCAGCCCTTCTGCCCAGGTGGATGTGTGCTTTTTTTGGTAGTCTGCTCAGTTGGTGGCATTGAAAACCAGTCATGCTAGGACACAGTAAGGCTTGTTCTTCTGCAGATGGAAGCAGGCACTAGAGAAACAGAAAAATAATCATCAAAAACTAGCATTGGTCTGGGACTCAGGAGACGTCTAGTCATTTCCTAGCTCTGCCACAGACCTCCTGGGTGATCTCAGGCAAGTCACTTAACTTTTCTGTTCCTTCATTTCCCCCTCTGTGAAATGGAGCTAATAGTACTTCCCTACCTATAAGGCTGTTGTGTGGATAAATCCTTTGATGTTTTCAAGGTACTCAAATACTGCAGTGATATGAGCCACATAAGGACCTAGATAGATAGTGTGACGCAGTAGTGAGCGGGGCGGATTGACTGGGAATGTCATTTAGTTTTACTGGGGCTGTCTGCATGGGGGATGGGAGAGCAGGGGATGACTTTAGGTGAGGGATGGTGCCTGAGCCTGTAACCTGAGCCAGGCAGGGGGTGGGGCGAGTCGACACCTTTCCCCGGGGAAACTGGAGGAAGGGAGAGGGGGAGGAAAGAAGGGGGAGAGAGCCCGCTGGAGGGGTTTTTGGTTTCAGTTTGAGCTGGCTGGGAGGATGCAGGGAACCCCAAGTCGGGGGTCTAAGATCCTTGCCCCCAGAGGGACCTGGCGGAGGGGGCCTGGCTGTACCTACAAGCCCTGTTTGGGACTGTGTTCTGGTTGTCTAATAAACCTTCTATTTTACTGGCTGGCTGAGAGTCACGGTGAATCGCAGGAAGTGGGGGGTGCAGGGCCCTGACTCCCTCACACTCCGTGACAGATAGGTAGAAGGTTTCTGCTCATATAGGTGAAAACAGACATTGCAGCTGCATGATTTGAAATTAATTGTCAGAAAAATCACTCACCTCAGTATATTTTTAGTAAGAAGAAATCGCCTTAGGGCCTGGTACTGAACCACATATGCA
The DNA here is from genome assembly GCF_020497125.1 of Mauremys mutica. Classification (NCBI taxonomy): domain Eukaryota; kingdom Metazoa; phylum Chordata; order Testudines; family Geoemydidae; genus Mauremys; species Mauremys mutica. The sequence continues at coordinate 277,603,293 of NC_059073.1, forward strand.
CAGAAGTAACTTTATCCTGAATACAAAGAGAATATTCATGTGAGGGAAGTTACGTATGTGAGTATGCAACTTGTGTTCCTAAGTCACTTAGGAGAAGCCAACCCTTAGACATTTACTCACCCATCACATTTTTCAACTGAGTGAGAAATTTCAACTTTTTACAAAAACCAAAAATAAACAAACAAAACCAAACGCCAACATGTTGGTGTTTTGATTATAGAACGGCTGATTTTTCCATATTTTTGCTGTGATTTTATTATTAGTTCAAATTAAAAACTTAATCTGCTAAATGTCATGTAATCATCAGTACCTCCTGTGTGAATCCTTGGCAAACACACTGTCATTTCATTCCTACCTTTCTTGTACCAGAAATAAAAGGTAAAATGGAAACATTAGAGGCATTAGCTGTGGTGTTACTTCAACCTCTCTACTGGTATTTCTTTTAAATGTAAGACTTTTATCCAGACCAGGGAATGAAGCCCTTCAGTATCACAGACTACAGCCAGAATCTGAATAGGGCTTTATATTCAGTTGCCAGCTAATGCCAACACCGAATGAAACAAAATAAAAGTCGTGAAGGACTGAAAGTCAATAATGAGGTAGCCCACATGACACTGACTCTCTGTGACAGAACTCCAGACACCAGTGGAGAAATGCAAGAAGAACAAATGGCAGAAAAAATGCTGAAAATGCAGAGGAAAATCTCACCAAAGAATAACTCAAAACAGCGAGTTGTTGGTATGTGTCTCAGCCAATGACTAGCAGCCAAAATGCTGAAAGGCAACTGAGGAATTACAGGCAGCAGAGAGAGAGAGAAAAAAAATCATCCAAGCGTTAAGTGGCAAACAGTCCAAACAATTGTCAGGACAAGAGGAAATGAATCTCAGCACTGCTAAAGATTGGCTATCAAGAATGAACAAATAAATGTCCAGAGTCTACCGACATAAAAGGCAGCTCACCGAAAACTGCAGGGCAAAACTCCCAAGGATAAAGGAGTGAGAGCTGGTGTTAAAACAGCCAGGCCAGTAAGATTTAAAAAAGTGAAAATGTAGAAAACTGGTATTAAACTCATTAGGCCACATTCAACTGGTGTAAATTGGCATAACTTCATTGACTCCAATGGAACTAATCCAATTTACACCAATTGAGGAACTAGATCATCATTTAAAATTAACCAAATCAAGTAAAACAAATTATAACAAACCCAAATAAATTTCAGACTAATGTGAAAAACCCATAACAGGAATGCAAGCAGTCAGAAGACAAGAACAGTGAACAGAGAAATATTCTGAACCTGCCTTTCTAAAATACCTACCTTAAAAGGGAGTTCCACACATTATAGTATTTTACTCCCACCACCAGGCGGGGAGGGTTTTACAGATGCCAGAACAAAAGAGCTAAAAAGGTAAGAGTAGAGATATGCGAATAAAGGAGAAAACCTAAGAACAGAAATAATTATTGAAAATAGTTGTGGAGCAGCAGTCACAAAAATGAATGGGGTGCGCTACAATCCAAACACAATTCACATTGTTTCTGCCACTTTTTTTTGAACAAATTCATCTTATTTCAACTGAAACAGATTAATCCAAATAGACTAGAAACTGAGACTTGATTCCATAAATACAAGCCATAAGTTCTAAAAACTTAAGACCTCAACAATTCTAAATGTGTGTGTGTATACACAATAAAAATCAAGCCATCAGGAAATTCGCATCTAGAAGTGCCAATATTACCAGCTTTGAGATGAGTTTCACACTTCATTAGCAATTTCAAGACAGATCCTGGGCTTGTATAAATTAGCCTAGCAACATTGAAATCAATAGACTTCACTGATTTACACCAGCTGTGGATCTGGTCTTTGATTTCAAAAGTGTAGTAATATGATTCATTAATGTAAAATGTGTAAGAACTGTGGCCACAGCATTTTGTATCTAGAGCCGTCTTTTTAGCACACTTGCGGGAATATAAAGAATTAATCAGTGTCGAAAATAATAAAAGTATTACTATCTCCTTGTCCTTTCTGAACAACAGTCTTTAATCCAGCAATATAATGAAGATGATAAAAGCAGCTTTGGTAGCAGAAGCAAATTGTCTGTCCAATGGACAGCAAAAAATCTGTCCACAAGTATATGCCCGCAGAGTAAATTTATATTACCAAAAGGTATTGTCCAAAGTAAGAATAAGCAAGTCTTAAAAAAACCCCAAACCCATATATGGTACACATTGTATTTTTTTTTAAAAAGCAGCAGACTGGAGATGAGGAATACTGTACGAGCCACCAGAGCGAGAAGAAGCAGGGGGAATCTTATAAGAAGCCATAATTAAGCTGCAAAAGCTACAGTTCTTCTGAAAATGAAGAACAGAGAGGACAAGAAACAGCCAACGTGGCTTCATAAGGGACTGTTCAAAGATCTGAGGCTTTTAATTTTTTTTTAATTAAAAAAAGGCTGTACTTGAAATGGTAAGGCAAGAGGGGGCGTGGAAGGAAATCAAACTAGCATATTCCAGTTTGGTTAAGGAATATAGGAAAATAATAAGGGTGGGAGAAAGAGAAGTTAAAAGCTAGCCAAAGAGGTTAAAAATGGCTTTTAAACCTATATCAAAGGAAAGAGAAATTCTGGAGAGACATTAGGCCATTAATTAATAAGGAGAGGAATTGAGTTAGTGGTGAGTAAAAAATGGCAGAGCTACTGAACTTCTTTTTAAAATCTGTCTTTAATAAGAAAAAGGAAAGAAGTTTGGATAATTGAAGTAGGATGCTATGAAGGCTTAAAATAATTAATATCAAAGAAAAGAAGAACACTTGGAAACTCTTAAATCTATTTAAGAGTTTATTTATTTATTCAACTAATTTTTCCTTTTTGTTTGGTTGGGTTTTTTTAAGATTATCAGAGATGTTTGCACTTATCTAAAATATATTCCTTATTAAAAATTTGCCAAGAAAACTCTGAGTTCTTTGTGTGTTGTATACTGTTCATGATCACTTTATTGCAAGTGGTGCTAATTAGTTTTCAGTGAACACACAGAAATATAAAATTTGACCTACCTGACTGAAGAGCATAACTCTTAGAATCAGGCTGCCAATGTGTATACTCACATTTACACTCACTTTTGCTTTCCTAGAATACTCACTCATATATGCCTAAAATTTGCTGTTTCATAAATATTCCTACAAGCAAACTTATTCACTGGAATATGTGCAGAAAGTGAACACAGTTGACATGGATTAATTTAAAAATTTGAATACATATTCACAAACAAAAGTGCAGTTTTGGAAAATGTGAACATATAGAAGTTACCAATCTGGATTGCATTCCTCTCCTATGGTGATAATGGAATTAGCTAACAAATCTCTAAAACGTTAACAATTATTGGGAGAACTGAGGATCTCCTGGAAGGTTAGAAAAAAGCAATGTGTTACCAACACTGACAAAGAGAAAAAAAACGGTCTTCATAATTGTCATCCCGTCAGCTTAATTTCTATACCGTATCTGTTAAAATAATCATATAATGGAACAAATATTAAAAGAAAAACACCACTAAGGGCATGTTTATAAAAGGAAATTGACAGAATAAATACTGTGGAGTAAACTATTCTTCAGTAGCTATTCCAGAATAACTCCACTTGTAAACACACTATTCCAGAATAAAAGTAATTTTATTCTGGAATGATTAGTGTGCTCTATGAGTGTAATAATTATTCTGGAATAAAATGATTTTTATTCTGGAATACAGTCCCCACACAAACAGCTATTCCAGAATACCTATTGAGGATTAGTTTATTCCACAATAGCTGTTCTGGTCAATTTTACTGTGTTATCAAGCTCTTAAAGCCTGATCTAATGTCAATGAGAGTCAAGGGGAGTCTTTTCACCTGCTTCAATGGGTGCAGGATCAGGCACTTACCAGACAATATTACAAATAAACACCATGGATTTATGAAGAACAAATCTTGCCAGGCAAACTTGATTTCCTTTTTGTAGAATTAAAAATTAGTGAATTAAAGTATCACCATCAAAGTAAACAGGCCTACTTGTATGAATAAGTGTTTACCAGCACAACTAAGGACTGCACAATTGGATTTTAGTAGAACATTTACTGCAACCTCTGAAAAATATTACTCTTAAAATTAATTCAGATTAACTAGGCAATAAACAATGGATGGGAAAATTATTGTAAGCAATGAGAAGTGATGAATGGCAATGTACCAGGGTTGCCAACTTTGGTTGGCCACATTCCTGAAGGTTTCATCACATGACATAATCTTTAATTAAAATCAATCTTTAATTCCTGGGGACTCCAGGACAATCCTGGAGGACTGGCAACCTTACAATGTACTGAATTTGGAGAAATGTTGGGTGGCATATTAAAGGATTGATGGTAGGTCATGATTTAGGCCCAGTCTTGCAATTTACAATGTGCAGGTGAACCCCTGTACTTACACTGAACTCCACTGACTGCAGAGAGGCTCTGTAAAAGCACATGGTACCTCCTTCATATGGTAAATTGCAGAATTGAGGCCTGAAGCCCTAGTTCAATGCAGCACTTGAACACATGCTTTACTTTAGTCATTCTTATTCAGCAAATCACTTAAGTCTTAAGCATATGCTCAAAAACTTTGCTGAATCAGGACCTATTTACCATCTGCATTAATGACCTAAAAGAGGAAGTAAATACCATGTTGATGAAATTTGCAAATAAAACTAAATTAGGAGGCCTTCCAAACACCACTGAGGACAGAGAAATAATGAAAAAGGATGCAACGAGACTGGAAATATGAATGGAAAATTAAAATAAGATTCACCTTGGATGATAGAAGCAACTACATTTGTGGAAAAGCAAGCTAAAAGCCAGATAGTCAATCAGTTAAAAAAACCTAAAGAACAGTAATGCTGCAAGAGATTTAGGGATGATAGTAAAGAGCAAATTAGACATGAGTTTGCCTTGAGAAAAAGGTTGATTTGATCTTGGACTGAAGAGATCACACCACAGACCATGGAGGTAATGGACCCTCGGTGTATGGTTCTGCTGCAATGGCACCTTTGGTATTTAATTATGGCACCACATAAAAAGATAGTGACAGTCTGAAAATTATTGAGAGAAGAACAATAAAAATAATTCAGAGTCTGGCAGGACTGATTAGTGAACAGAGGTAGATTAAGATGTATCCAGACCCCTGGTTGGGAAAGTGCCCATGGACCTAAAAAGCCCGGATCTGTGGCTCCATGAAGGGCCCCTGCAAATAGATACATGTGTGGCCAGGGAAATAAGAATTGGATGAGACAGGATGGCAGCGTACTTGATCCCTAGACCTTTCTGTCCTTTGCTGTACCCTCTTGTTTGTACAGAGCACACTATGCCATGCACCATGAGGCCCCATCTGAAATGGTCCATAATGCATAGCATGGTAGAATGTTCACCTGCAACAGGAGAAGATAGACAGGAGATATATGCAACAACTTGAGCTCCAAGGTAGCAGCATCAGACAGAATTACATGCAGTTAGCACTAGTTCCCTGACCACAAAAAACAAGAGACAACTGAGGGCGAAGCAGGGGAGAAGTCTGAGGCATCCTGTCTGGTGTTTGTGGAGATGGAATGGGGTGGGGTGGGGGGGTAAAATGAAGCCTGGTTTGGGTTTTGAGAAGGAACAGACTTAGGGTGTGTCTTCACTGAAGAGTTAACTTGGGCAATTGGCACACAGGTCTGAGCTTAGCAGTCACATTACAAAACCCAACCGGAGTTACTATAACTTCACTGGTGCTGCGCTCACCTGCCTGTGTCACTATGATTTCTGGCAGCATATCCCATGGTTCTTTGTGCCGCAGTAAACTGAGCTGCTCTATGAGTCTTTCGCAGTGAATTGTGGGAGAATTTGTCTAACCTTCAAGGCACTGAAAGGGGAGGGGAATTATGGGAAAGCAGTGGAGGACTAATCAGCACTCAAGTGCTTGAGCTGATGTCTTTGCTGCAAAGTGGTTGAGTGAACGCCTCCATTGGGTTTTACCCTATGGATCCGGGAAAGCCAGCTGGCCAGGGTTGAAAGCACCATCAAACTCAGGAGGGGTAGAAAGGGGCAGGGGGTTGGGTCCACACTGGAGTAGCAGTTAACTTCATAGTGAAGACATACTCGGAGAGGTCATTGAGTGTATGTGTGAGTGAAGGGGAGAAGAGAAGACAGACAGAGAGATAGAGCAAATGTGAATGGAGACAGGGGATCATGGGTGTAATTTTCCCCCCACCTCACCCCAATTTTCAGCCTCCACCTGCAGAGGAAGAAGGGAGGCAGCAGAACCAGAGAAGGAGTCTAAGGCTGCTGCTCTGTCCAGCTGTGCTCAGGGCTCTGCCACTCTCCCACTGAACAGTTGGTTGATTGACAGCTGGGCAGGGAGGTGGAAGGTGCAATGCAGCCTCCTGCATTAGGGGCTACTCTACCTCCCCCAGCTGGGCAGGTGGCTCAGCTCTCCCCTCCCACACCAAACTGGCTAAGACTGGCCCAGGGGGAGACAAACTGCCGGCCTTCTGCCCAGCAGCTCCAGCCCCATCCCCTACCATGAAACAGGATCAAACATGGGGGAAGGGAGTGAGGGGGACCAGGAGGCAACAGGAGGGTGGGGAATGGGTCTGGGCTGAGAGGAATTATAGCTGAGGGAGCTGGCACCATGCTGGCAGTAGGAAACCATGGGGAGGGAGCTGAAGGGATCATAGCTCAGGGCAGGAGCAGCGCAGATCTGAGGGGACCAGAGTTCAGGACAGGACCAGCGCAGGGCTGAGGGGACCAGAGCTCAGGGTGGGAACCGGTGCAAGGCTGGGAGGGACCAGAGCTCAGGGCTGGACCGGCGCAGAGCTGAGGGGACCAGAGCTCAGGGCAAGATTGGCACAGGGCTGTGGGGGACCAGCGCTCAGGGTGGGACCAGTGCAGGGCTGGGAGGGACCAGAGCTCAGGGTGTGACCGGCGCAGGGATGGGGGGGGCACCAGAGCTCGGGGTGTGACCAGTGCAGGGCTGAGGGGACCAGAGCTCAGGGTGTGACTGGCGCAGGGATGGGGGGCACCGGAGCTCAGGGTGTGACCAGCGCAGGGCTGAGGGGACCAGTGCTAAGGGTGGGACCGGCGCAGGGCTGAGGGGACCAGAGCTCAGGATGTGACTGGCGCAGGGCTGAGGGGACCAGAGCTCAGGGTGTGACCGGCGCAGGGATGGGGGGCACCAGAGCTCAGGGTGTGAGTGGCGCAGGAATGGGGGGCACCGGAGCTCAGGGTGTGACCAGCGCAGGGCTGAGGGGACCAGTGCTAAGGGTGGGACCGGTGCAGGGCTGAGGGGACCAGTGCTAAGGGTGGGACCGGTGCAGGGCTGAGGGGACCAGTGCTCAGGGTGTGACCAGCGCAGGGCTGAGGGGACCAGAGCTCAGGGTGTGACCGGCGCAGGAATGGGGGGCACCGGAGCTCAGGGTGGGACCAGCGCAGGGCTGAGGCGACCAGAGCTCAGGGCGGGACTGGCGCAGGAATGGGGGGCACAGGAGCTCAGGGTGTGACCAGCGCAGGGCTGCGGGGGACTGGAGCCTAGGTGTGCTTACCCACACAAGAGTTCTCTTCTGTTCAAGTTCTTATACCACCCTTCTGACCATAGTATCTTAGGCCCAGATCAGGGGTGAAAGTAAGGTGGTATGGGCCGGTACGGCATACCGGTAAAGTGTGGCTGCCAGTACCAGCCCCTAGCACCTTATTTTAAAGCGCTGCCTAGAGGCAGGGCCGCCAATGGGGGAGTGCAAAAGGGGCAGCAATGTTAAAGCGCTGCTGTGGCAGCACTTAAAGCAGGATCCTTAAAGCAGGGTTCTTAAAGTGCTGCTGTGGCAAAGGACCCCGGCCTTTTAAATTGCCGCTGGAGCCCCAGGCGGCGCAGGCCAGGTAGCCAAGCCCCAGACCCACCCCTTCCACCTGAGGCCCCGCCCCTTTGGGGCAGGGGGAAGAGCCAGCCCCCGTACCGGTAAGTTTTCAGTTTTACTTTCACCCCCGGCCCAGATCCACTGAGGGAAGGTCCTCTCGTGGGCTGGTAACTGGTTAAAAGATAGGAAACAAAGGGTAGGAAGAAATGGTCCGTTTTCAATGTAACCCTTCTGCCAGGTAGAGTCGGCAGCAACAAGGGCTGGGTTCAGTATCTAGGGCCAGGTCCACCAATACAACACAAACCAGCTCAAGCCCCCACCCAGTGACCTGGGACAATTACACAGCATCCCCTGGGTGCATCTAAGAGGCAATACTTCCCTTCTCGCAAGCACAGAGTCAGAGTGTAGCAAAGCCTTTTAATAAGGGAAAAACTTTTAAGGAGGGAAGTAACTCAGCATTAATTTGGGAAAACACCTCAAGTAGGGTTCATAAACATGAACCATGAGCAAAAGACCCATCCCAAATAAATTGGGCAGTGTCCTTTCCCTCTCAGGTTCTAGAGTCCAGCAACCCAAAAGTCCCTTTAACATGCCTGTCCCTTCTCTGCACCCCACTCACAGTTGCTGTCGTTGGTGGTCTCCCCATCTCAAAAAAGATATATTGGAATTGGAAAAGGTTCGGGGGTATGGTACGGATTCCATATGAGGAGAGATTAATAAGATTTGGACTTTTTAGCTTGGAAAAGAGACGACTAAGTGGGAATATGATACAGGTCTATAAAATCATGACTGGTATGGAGAAAGTATATAGGGAAGTATTACTTACTCCTCATAACACAAGAACTAGGGGTCACCAAATGAAATTAATAGGCAGCAGGTTTAAAACAAACAAAAGGAAGTATTTCCTCACACAGCACACAGTCAATCTGTGGAACTCTTTGCCAGAGGATGTTGTGAAGGCCAAGACTATATCCAGGTTCAAAAAAGAGCAAGATAAATTCCTGGAGGATAGGTCCATCAATGGCTATTAGCCCCTAGCCCCTGTTTGCCAGAAGCTGGCAATGGGAATGAATGACTTGATGATTACTTGTTCTGTTCATTCTCTCTAGGGAACCTGACATTGGCCACTGTCAGAGGACAGGATACTGGGCTCGATAGACCTTTGGTCTGACCCAGTATGGCCGGTCTTATGTTCTTATGTAAAGGGGCTTAGCTGTTGCGACACTAAGCATTCCAATGCCAAAACTTTGGGTAGCTAGAAAATCACTGGAACAACAATGCAATCCACAAAGCCTGAATTAGGTGCCTAGGCTTCTATACAGTGCGTGCGGCCTGGGGGCACCTTAGAATGCAATCCACAAAAGCTAGCACACTAGGCAGGGAGCTGCCTAAGCTAGACAATGGGAGATGCTGATGAGAGGGCTGTGTCTTGAGCTTCTTTCTTCTCTGAGAGTTAGGCACCTAAGTTTGGGCTGCTGAGAGGCACCTATCACTACCTGGGATCTACAAAAAGGAAGCCCTCTCCTGGAGTCAGGCAGCTTAGACACCTAAGTCATTTCTTGTGAGAATGAGCTATGTGCCTGCCTCTCTTCACACAAAATGGCTGGAGAAGGCGGTGATGATGCCCACCTTGTAACTTTTAGCCCAGTGGTTAGAACACTCACCTGGGATGTGGGAGACCCCTGTTCCCAGAGGAGGGAATTGAATCCAAGTTTCCCACATTCCAGGTGAGTGCTTTAGCCACTGAACTAAAAATTACAAGGTTGGCACCTACTCCTCCAGCCACATTTTGAATGGGACCTGTTCTGGTATGCCGCCTCTGAGCCCACCTACTGACTTGGGCTTTAAAGGCAAGATAGGTGCTCCTCTGCCTATCTTCCCCCGGTTTGTGGATCACACTGAGGCTTAGCTTGGAGATAGGCATCCAGATGCCTAGAATGAGGTAACTGTGCACATGCCCAGAGGCAGAAATTTAGGTGCCGAGGAACCTTTACCCTGAAAACTTCAGCACCAAGTGAATGTAGATACCTACAGGGTTAGATGGCAGCTGAGCTAGAGTTTTGCAGATTGCAGTGGAGCCTAAAACTGCAATTTGGGTGCCAAAGTAGCTTTGTGGATCTGGGCCTTAGTGCCTTCCAATGGTGCTAATGTTTGCCATGTGTGGTGTGTTCTTTCTCTCATCCTCTCCCTGGAGGAAGGGGAGGGAGATGTAGTGTTCTGTTTTGGTAGTGTTTTCTTTTGTTTTTTGTTTGTTTAAAATGTACACGCTGCTGTGTGTTTGTGTTAGAGAAGGCAAAGTCAGTACATGTTGCCCTTGGAAGGTGCAACCAAGAAGGTGGTGAGATTTGCCATGGCCCTTAGTTCCAGTAGGAGCTCTTTCCACAGTGTCAGACTAGCCACCAAGAAAGCTCTGTCTCTCACACAGATAAGCTTTACCTTTATGATAGAAAGTTCCATTGTGCGCGAGGAACAGAGTTGTTGATCACAATCCTCACCCTGGAGCTTTGGGTGATCTTCTAGGTATGCTGTGCACAGGCCACTTGAAGATAAGATATTGCAGTTATCAGTAGTCCCCCTGGAATTAATACAAGAGTAAATGTGCAGGATCAAGCCCTAAGTTAAGTAAAATGTGGCACAAGGAGGCATGACAATTGACAAAGGTTGTGGTTAATGATAGGCAGATATACACAATAGAAGGTCATGAGGTTTTCCACTGGATGTATCATGTTAGTTCTGTTTAACAAATGTAATCAATTGATTTTCTTATTTTTATAAATTTATTTTATTATATTGGCACAAGCGTGGGACTGACGCTGGAAAGAGAGAGTCAGAAAAATGTGCTGAAAAAGCTGAAAGAAGTATATTTCACTCTATACTAGTGAATAGGAAGTAATACATTTTTAAAGACATAATGATGGCCTAGAAAAGTATAACCTCACTACACCATCCTACAGTTAAATCAAACTATAGTGTTTGCAGTTTAGCAAAGTGAGAATAAATGGAATTCTAAAGGAAACTGAATGCATTTCTAACTGGAATTGGTGACAGAATGTAAAAGGGGGTGAAAATTATGAGGGAAACAACACTAGTGAAATTACCTGACCTCTTAACTTTGCAGTCCAGAAAAACAGTTTTTAAAAGGCCTACCTGACATAATGGTCCCAGCATCATGGATAAGGAATATCATCTTGGAAAAGTATATTACAGAATAATAAATGTTATTTGGGACTGAAGATTCTTTAGAAATCATCCCCTAATGGTTAAAGTTATGCCAAAACTTTTATTGCAAGATCCTATGTCAGGTGTTTGGATCTGTGCTGTGTAAATCTGATTCAGAATGAAACTTGATATACAAGATCTTACATCATGTATCAGATTTTCTACCCCATTGAACACAAGGACACTGTCAGGTTTCTTTTTGAACAAAACTTCCTTTCCTACATTAATAACATTTTAGCTTCTTAAAACTGGGGGAATTTTTAAAAACTGAAAAGACTTTACAGCATTTATACTGATTGTTTACTTTTTGCACTTCACTTAGCTTGGACAGTTTTTGTTTACAGTCAAGTTCACTTTCTGCTTCTCCAGCATAAGCACAATATTGCAGCATTTGGCTTTCAAACATTGCAGGAGGATGTTTAAGTAATAAACTGTTTTTGTTCTTTGTAAACATAGAACGTTTTATTAAAGTATTACCAGTAATACAAGACTCTTTTTCACAGAGGCACCAGTTGTGACTCCATTAACTCAGGTTGAGTTGCATTTTGCACTTAAAGCAACTTCTTTTTATGCATGAAAAATACATCTCCTCCTCAAACTTACTACACTTAATTTTTGAGTATATAATGAATTTTCTGAGACAGTACAAGTAAATTTTCTAATTAACTTATGAGTTAAATTAATTGAAATATCAGAGGGGTAGTCGTGTTAGTTTGTATCTGTAAAAAGCAACAAAGGGTCCTGTGGCACCTTATGGACTAACAGACGTTTTGGAGCATGAGCTTTCTAGGGTGAATACTCACTTCATCAGATGCATCCGACGAAGTGTGTATTCACCCACGAAAGCTCATGCTCCAAAACGTCTGTTAGTCTATAAGGTGCCACAGGACCTTTTGTCGCTTATTAATTGAAATGTGTCCTTTAAAATATTTCACATTTTTATCAGCCTTTACTTTGACTTGAATTATTTTAATAATGGAATATAATATAGACTCTTCAAACTTTCCATATAGTTAAAATGATAAAGTATAGGTAACATGGGCTTCTGAATGAATCTATCAATTGTTGTTAATGACCAGATTCACCAGTACATTTCAGCTGCTTTGCGATGCTCTGCTGAACTGATTAATCTGTCCTTAAAATTTAAAATAAAACATATAAAGATTACAATTACATATCTTCAAATCATTGGAAATATCCATGGTAGAACTCTCACTGGCTTGCTTGTTTAGCATCCATGTAGGAAATTTTATAATTAAAAAAAAATAAATCCAGATCACTCTCTCCCTGCCCCCTAAGAAAAACTGCTACATTGAGGTGGAGTTTTTTGTCTGGGAATTTAAATAAAAGTGTAAATTTTTGGCTCAGCTTCCTGGTAATTTCACTTTTGGGAAATAAAAAAGGCATGGGTGTTTTTCAGATAACCATCCACTTCTTCATGCCTCTTAAAGCTCATAATTGGATGAGAAATTATTATCAATATCACAAGGAGAAAGAGAGAGAAAAAGAGACAGAGAGAGACTAACATTTCTCTTCTTTCTCTTCTCAAGAGTGTCTATCAGGGGTGTAGCCACTGGCAGGCATGGGTAAAATTACTATGTTCTTGATGGTTTGGTGATGCTGCCTATTTAGCTTTTTAAAGTACATTTACTGAAAATTTATGTAAAATCTATTTTTTTGTCTACTTAAACTGTGTTAAATGGATGTACTGGGGCGATATTTAATTTATTTGGGATTTAATTGTCTTAAATCATGATTTCCTGTAACATCAGACCTTTGGTCATTGCCCATCCACCATAATTTGGGGCCCACCCTAATTTCTATTTCTAGCTACACTGCCGATGTGTATCCCATAATAAAGAATAATTCTGTAAATTACAGCTGATGAGTCTAAGCTTAATTTTTCACTCATTGACTTCAAAACAATAAAACTCTGAATGACGTCAGTGGGAGCAGAAGTAAGCCCCAAGGGCCAAATCAAAATGTGCATTGAACCCAATGGAAATACTTTTATTGGTTTCAGTGAATGGTGGATAGAGCCCCAGGTGAGCAGTCCTGCTCTAGACAGATTTTTCTAGTGCCACCCTATGTTACATCTGATTTCTTCTTTTTAATCTAACTTTGCCCCCCCAATCCCTTTTCACATTCTATTATCTGATTATTTAAACTTTTTAATTATTGAACCAGTTTTTGATCCCCTTACCCAAACTTAGTAGTGTCAAACTCCATGGGTTGTCGCATTGCCTGTTTCTGAGTAAAGTACTATTCACCATGAGGAAGTAGATCAAAACCTGGTCCGTTAATGTTTAGTTTTCTTTTTGAGAGGAGTATACTGTACAATATCAGTATATATTTTTGTATATTTATATAGTCAATTTATATATAAATAAGCAATATCTCTTACTTGAAAATACTTATTATCAGCCAGATTGTGCAGCAGGGTGGATAAAAAATTGAATATTTTTTTTAATTAAAAATCTATTTAAATCACAGTTTCTTTAATATAAACTAACTATGGGTTTATTTTTTTAAAATAAATCTGTTTAAAATTAAATTTGAAAGTGACAACCTATGTTAAGGCCTAAACTTATTATAATCTATTAAAATCATTGAAATTAAATACAAAAAAACAATTAGTACACATTTCCTGCCCAATTTTAAAAGTCAAACCACTGAACTGGAAGAAATTACTGGATAAGCACCTGGAACCAGAGTGTGATGCTAAACCAGCTTTTGACTGCAGTAGCCTCTTTTTCAGGTGCATAAAGAATATTTTCTTCATTTCAAGTTATTCAACTAGTTCAGTTCATTCAATGTTAAGAAAGCAATTGGGAGTTGAAAAATCAGGAGACCTTGTTTTTCTCATCCAATCAATGAATAAAAATTAGGTAAGAAAGGATGAGATCTACTAATTCTAAAATCTTGAAGGACATGTGTAGTGACCAGTTATAATCAATTACATTCACTAACTACAGACTCATAGACTTTAAGGTCAGAAGGGACCATCAAGATTATCTAGTCTGACCTCATGCACATTGCAGTCCACAGAATCTCACCCACCCACTCCTGAAATAAACCCCTAACCTCTGGCTGAGTTACTGACATCCTCAAATCATGATTTAAAGATTTCAAATTACAGGGAATCAAGAATTTACACTGATTTAAACCTGTAAGTGTCCTGTGCCCCATGCTGCAGAGGAAGGCCAAAACAAAAACAAAAAAAAACAGGGTCTCTGCCAATCTGTTACTTAAAATTTTTGAACAAGGCATTTTAAGTTGTTAGTTATCCTTTATTGGGGTAGGTAGTAAAGCAATACCATGAGAGGAGTAGAACAGGAGGAAGGCAGAATTGAGACCTTTCAAAGTTTTGGCCCAAGCGAGGGGGCATGGGTGCGTCATTTGAGCTCCCCGCCTCAGGTGCCAAAATGTTGTGGGCCGGCCTGTCATGATCACTGGAACCAAGGCTGTCCTCTACAACCAGTTCTTCTATGAGGTCTTCACCTCTCACCAATACCAAATACTTCCTTTGTTTAATTAATAATTTAGTTTTAAATGCAAAACATGTTTTGATAAACTTTTTCCCCTTATGTGTCTAACACATTTAAGGCAGTATTTTTTAATAAAGAAATGTTGCTTCTGTACATTTTTAATTGAATTTTAATTTCCATCCAAACTTGATCTTAACACGTCATGATGAAAAAATCGATAATAAGAAATACACCATTCACCATTTTCTAAAATAATAAATGTAAAAATATCCTTAGTGGCAACTGACATGAGTCAGAACTCCACAATTTGGCTATATGAACTTATATGAATAATTTGACTATATGAATTTGACTATATGAACCAGGCTATTATTGAAATATTTCCCTACCGAAAAAAAGCATCATCTCAAAAATTCCTTTCCACAGCTGCTTTTTTATTAGTTGCCAAATATAGGTCTTCTCCCCAATCTTTTAGTAGAATTTAAAACATTTACAAAGCCAATAAACCAGCATGTAATTTGCTAAAAAAAAAATTTAAAATTGTATGACTGCTGTAGTTTTCTAGACACTTTGATATGTTTGTAAAAGCATTTTATAATTATTTGTGAGGATGCATTTGTATCATAATTTTAGTGTATCAGCTCTTGTGTATATTAGAAATATGATTGTTAGAATGCAAGTGAGAGCTTTCCCACCGGTAAATCTAATTTATGCACCATTATTATGAAAGTATTTTCAGTCTGTTGTTAGATCGCCCTCCCTCCAGCCTGATCCCTCAAAGTCCACATGTGGAGGGAAGCCTCCATATGCAGCTCTTGCTCCCTGGGCAGAAGCGGGAGGATGTCAGTGATGCAGCATCAGCTCCCTGGGCAGAAGGGGGAGGATGTCAGCTTATCTTTTGGCCAGCCCTCTCCCACTGGTTTTTATATGGAAGAGGGTAACTGGAGCTACAGACAGCAGTAGAGATATGTGTGCTTCTAAGGGAGAATAGATATTATGATGAACACTGCACAGCTGGATAACAAATTCAGCCTCAGATGTAACTTGGTCATTTTGGATTCAGATAAGCATTCACAAATTTAGGGAGGGTGAACTCCTTCTTCTAACTGGACATATTAGGTCAGACTAATAGTCCATCTAGCCCAGTATCTTGTCTTCCAACAGTGGACTATGCCAGATGCTTCAGAGGGAATGAACAGAACAGGGCAGCTATCGAGTATTCCATCCCAGCTTTTGCTAGTCAGAGGTTTAGGGACTCTCAGAGCATTGGGTTGCATCCCTGACCATCCTGGCTAAATGACATTGATGGGTCTATCCTTTTGCACCTTGATCATTGAGTGGCCCCACTGACTGGCAGGCTTCCTGCTTCTGATGTACTTTAAAAAATTGCTGTTTTTGTGTCTTTTACTAGTTGCTCTTCAATTTTTTTTTGGCCTGCCTGATTATACTTTTAAACTTGACTTGCCAGATTTTATGCTCCTTTTTATTTTCCTTTGTGGAATTTGATATCCAATTTTTAAAGGATGCCTTTTTGCTGTTGACTGCATCTTTTACTCTGCTGTTTAACCATAGTGACATTTTTTGGTCCTCGTACTGTTTGTTTATTTATTTATTTGTTTGAGGGGTATTCATTTAGTCTGAGCTGCTTGTATGATGGTTTTTTTTAAAGTTTCCATGCAATTTGCAGGCATTTCACTCATGTGAGTGTTCCTTTTAATTTCCATTTAACTAGCCCCTTCATTTTTGTGTAGTTTCTCTTTTTGAAGTTAAATGCTACTATGGTGGGTTTCTTTGGTATTTTCCCCCCTAGGAGGATGTTAACTTTAATTACATTATGGTTGCTGTAACCAAGCAGATCAGCTATATAGACCAGATTGTGTGCTACATTTAGGACTAAATCAAGAATGCACTCCCCCCTTGTGGATTCCAGGACTAGCTGTTCCAAAAAGCAGTCATTAATGACATTTAGAAATTTAATCTCTGCATCCGATCCTGAGGTGACATGTACCCAGTCAACATGGGGATAGTTTAAATTCTCCATTATTATTGGGTTTTCTGGTTTTGTAGGCTCTCTAATCTCTCTAAGCATTTCACAATCACCATCCTGATTAGGTGCTCAGTAGTATATTCCTACTGCTATACTCTTATTATTCAAGCATGGAATTTCTATCTGTAACTCAAGAGCATGAATACTAACCTCAAAACAGACTGCTAGGAACCCGGGCACAAATCCTAAATTGGTTGTGAGGTCTATACTTTAGATGTCACCAATCCATTATCAAGTATAAACTCCTCAAGCGCTATCACAACCTTAACACGGAGTTGTGGACAGTCCCTTTGGGTACTCTGATCTTTCTTGCCATCCAGGTGAACATACCTTTGTGATAGCTGGCCCTCACACCAAGAATCACAGTAATATTCAGGTTACTCCCAGTCCCAAAGGACCAGTCACTTACCCTAAGTCAAGTGCCACTTAAATCTCACTCCAAAGACAACACTTGTAGCCAATCTTAAAACAAACTATTTAAAGGTGTATTAAATAAGAAAAGGAAACAAGAGCTTTTTAACAAGGTTAAAGCACGTAAACACGTATACATGAATGAGTTACAATCGTAACTTTCAAAGGGTAATAGAAGCTTCTAGAATTAGCAAGCTCTCTATGTCCTTTTGGGCTAACTCAGGCTAAGCACAAAGGATCTCTTCTTGCTTAAGCCTAGAAACGCTTTGCCCCCTAGGGTCCAAGCAGCTAAGAGATACCTAGTCCCTTTTGTTTGGAGATTTTATCCCCCTCCTGCATTGTGCTCTGACCTCCACTTGCATGACTCATCTTCAGAAGAAGGAGAGAACAACAAATGTGTTTTGTCCTCTTGTACATATGGAAAGTCCAGTTGCAACATCTGGTATCAATGGACCTTTCCTTTTGCGAAGAATGTAACACTTTCTGTTGAAGATCACCCCTTCACACTAATTAATGTCTCTCTCCTGTCTGGTGATTTATGCAGTCACAGAGGTTCACAATACAACAGCTCAAATATTACCTTACAATATGGGATACAGATGTTATAAGTGAGGTTAAGGCATGCAGAAACTTACAAGCATTCAGTAAAGTCTAAACGTATTCTTATCATTCTAATAACCATTTTAACAAAACTAACACACAGGTGAGCCAGACTGATTCCAGCTATGTATTTGTTAGTGTTCAGTTGAGACATGGGGATCTGGTCTGCTAGCATCACACTATCCATGATTGATTTAGCCAGTTTGATTCACTTAAGATATTTATTATATTTGACTCTTTTCTTTCTTTACATAGAGTGCTACTCCCCAACCAGCACAAGCTACTCTGTCATTCCTATATATTTTTGACCCCGGTATTACTATGTCCCATTGATTATAATCATTCTACCAAGTTTCTGTGATGCTTATTATATTAATATTCTCAATTAATACCCAGCATTTCAGTTCACCCATCTTAGTATGTAGAGTTCTAGCATATGTATACAAGCATTTATAAAACGTGTCAATATTTTGTACACTGCCTTCATGTGATATCATTGAATAGGACTCTTTTTCATTTGACTCTTTTTCCTCAGCTCCTACCTGTACTTTATCAACTCCTATCATCTCTCTTTTTACTAGGATATAAGTATCCCCTTTAATAAATTCTCTCCTAAGGGGTGTCTCTGTCCGAACTGTGTGCTCCTCCATACCTACTGGCTTTTCCCTAGCCCTTCATTTAAAATCTCCTCTATGACCTTTTTAATTTTATATGCCAGCAATCTGGTTTCATTCTGGTTTAGGTGGAACCCATCCTTCCTGTGTAGGCTCCTCCTTTCCCAAAAGGTTCCCCAGTTTCTAATAAACCTAAAGCTCCCCTCCCGTCGGTTGTGCTAGGCTCTGATCCTTCAGATGCTTAAACTGGTGCCTTTCTTTACTCACATGTTCAAGTGTTTGCAGGATGTGGCCCTAGCATTCCATTTAAATATACAAGACATGATTCTGATCTCACACCACTGTAAGTTGTACATTATCCAACTGAAATCAGTAGAATTAAAATGGTGCAGGGTCATGCACCTATAGTTTGGATGTATCTGAAATCTGGGCAAATGAAACTTGGATAAGAAAAATAGGGTAGAATGCAAAATGTTAATTTTTTTCGAAGAATTACCTGCAACAAACCTCTAGCCCCTGGTTCACTTTTACCAGTTAATATGGTGTGTGGTATACTAGGTAAGATTAAACATAATGGAAAGTACTGTGGACTAGTGGTTACTCTGTTATTCTAGTGCAGGGGTCCCCAATGTGGTGCTCGTGGGTGCCATGGAGCCCGCTAGGGTGTCTAAGTGCGCCCGCCTACTGGCCGGCGGACAAGCATCCGCCAAAATGCCTCTGACAAGCAGCGACATCCAGAGGCGGCATTTTCGGTGGTGTTTTGGCGGCGATACCTCTGGATGACGCTGCTTGTCGGCGGCGATGCCTATTGACATTGCCGCTTGTCAGTGGCATTTCGGCGGATGCTCGTCCACCGCCACAGTCCTCCGTGGCTCATCGTCTGGCACCTGCCAGATGAAAAAGGTTGGGGACCACTGTTCTAGGGCTCTTTTTCCTCAAGTCACATTCTTATTTATACTAGGGCCTTTTTACACCACTCTAGCAGTGTAAAGGGGCCTATTTAAAATGTCTGTAAATTCACTTTTAAGGCTCATTTTCACTACTAGAGCAGTGTAAAAAGTCCTTAGTGTAAGTGAGAATCAGTCTAATTATCTATCAGTGCTTAAATTTCCCCATCTACTCAATGGGAAATCCAATATTTACATACCTCACCATGGTGTTAATAAGCTTTATTCATTAGTGCTTGTAAAGTGATTTGAGGATCACAAATAAAAAAATGCCATCTAAAGTGCTCTGCAAGGTATTTTTAGCCTATAGATTTTTTTTGTATTTTGTTTTGTTAAAAATAAGTTACTCTACATACCTAATGGCTAATTATCTAAACAAAATAAGTGATATTTAAAATTTGTCCAAAGTTCCATAGATTTGCAGATTCCATGGCCAAAAGGGACCATTGTGACCATCTAGTCTGACCTCCTGTGTAACACAGGCCATAGAACTTCCCCAAAATAATTCCTAAAGCAGATCTAGGAAAATATATCTAGGAAAAAAGTTTCAAAATCATTATAGTTTTAAGAGCTATCAAATCTCTATGTACAAAGAAAATTATCTTGATTACCAAGGGCATATAAAGGAATTTGAAAATTAAAATGTCATTTCTGAAAGTTCAAACATCTATTTTGACATGCTCCTGTGATCTAAAAATGACCAAACATGCTTTTTTACATTTTGTAAATAAATAACATTTACTCACTTTTGTGCATTTATGGAGTCACTTTAATCCAGGGATACAAATGCACTTTACATCCACTAATTAATTCTCACAACGAGCATATGAGGTGGATCAGTGTTAGCCTGTTTTACAGATGGAGAAACTAATGGACAAAGTTTAAATTACTTACCTACGGTCACACTATAGGTGGCTGTCTACATTAATGCTCCCAGCTTTGCAATCACGAGAGGAGTTGAACTAATTTAAGAAAGTTGATAAATTTGTGGACAACATCCCTTGTGTTGAGAGGACTAATGAGTCAGTGGCTGTGACTAGAAAAAACTCAGGTTGACTGGCTCACAGTTCCCTGCCATCAACACTGGACAATACATTTCCCCAACTTGTTTTTGGTTAATAAAATAATTTTCTCTCTAATGGGACTTGTACAACTGACTGAGTCAATTGTGAATTTTGGTGGCGCAAAGTTCATAAATCCCAGAAAGCTGAGGGGTTAATGGAAATACTAGTGCACAGGCACTTAGCTATTACAAGACAAGTAGGCACCGCTGTGATTATACAAGTGTGGTGCCAATAGGCTCAGAGAAGGTAAAAACTTACCAAATGCTCTCTACCAGCCAAGCACAAGGGACTTTGCATTTGCTTTGGAAGAAGCTTTTCTTTGAATCTTCTGACTAAAAGGTGAATACCCGTCTTTTTGAGGGAAGAGGGTAGGAAAGGGTGATATTTACAAGTGAATGGAATCCATTATTCCAGATTTTGTTGGAGGCAGGTTGTTTAATACCCAAGGTAGAAGAGTACATTTCTAACAAACAGAACACAATGAAAACATTATCATTTATATTTATTTACTTGCCATGAGCAAAAATTTGACAGGCAGGTTCCACAATTTACACTAACCTTGTAACAGTTTTATAGCAAATAACAATTGTCACTGAAAAGTTTTGCTAGTGCAGCCTCTGTCCATTTTTGCCACTAGGCTTGCAATTGCCATCATGGCAATTAAGTGAGAACACAGAATAGTGCAATGTCTTTGATTATAAGAATCCAATTCTAAAAGAGTTCACTGAAAATTCTGCCTGATTGGTAAACACCAGTTCTGAATGTACTGCAGCTCCCCACACTCAAGGAAAGTAATTTCCTGCTCAGGGCCACATTTCCACTTTAGCTAGGAATTCTAAGAATAATCTCTGGCCCAAATTTTCAGAAGTGGTTAGTGAT